>NC_074676.1:30966003-32321003 GCF_029448725.1 Salvelinus fontinalis
TTGTGTTTTCACTGTAGCCAAGGGTTTTCAAGCCAGCCATCTTTTGGCCAAAGAGCTGATGCTGCCTTCGTTAGTGCAGGATTTAGGAACTGGAGAAAAGGCATTGAAAAATTCACAGCACATCAAAATTGCCAAACCCACCGCCACTTTGTAATTGTAACAGCACACCAGCTAAATCCAATCAGTGTCCAGTTATGTCCAGCGCGTGGGGTAAACAGCAGGATGACGCAAGGCATTGCTTGATGAAAATTGTTAGTTCGGTGCGGCATGTAGTAAGACAGGGACAAGCCTTTAGAGGCCACACGGATGACAGTGGGAATTTATACCAGATTTTGAAACTTAGGGCAGAAGAGGATGATCCCATTTTACTGAAGTGGTTAACAGAGCGTACCACAATGTACACAGGCCCCAAAGCACAGAATGAAATTCTGAACATCATGGCCAATAGTCATTCGAGGCATTGCAGCTGAGATTAGGTCTCTTCCGATTGTACAATTTTCATTAATTGTTGATGGTACTCAAGATGTCTCTGGTGCTGAACAGGAGAATGTCTGTCTGCGTTATGTTGACCATGACCTTGTCCCTCACAAGGAGTTTATGGGGCTATACAGGGTGTCGGAGACAACAGGCGAGGGCATTGCGAAAGTGCCAACTGATGTGTTGTTGAGGAAACCCGCAAACATATGCTCGGTTCTTTTGTTCAGTAGTGTGTATAGCAGTGGTTCTCAACCTTTTTGGGGTACTGGAACCCCTGCATATTTTGAGGCAAGGCAGGCAAGGTTTTGAGCGGTCCTCAGGGACCTCCACCCCCTTTATATTATATGTAAACTTACTGGAAACCTTGTGGTACTGACTACATTCATTACACTTTTTTATTTCACGGACCCCTTGCAATTAGTCCATGGACCCCTGTTTGAGAACCCATGGTGTAATTGATAGTTGTTCTTTTGTTTAGTAGTTTTTAGTACACTTACAAATGATTTATTTCATGTTATTTTATTTAAAATTGCATACTTTGTGCGACATACTTGTCCATAGCTGCTGTTTGAAGAGTTGAGACACTGACTGAAGGATATTTTGGTTGATTTATTTGGGTTTTTCATTGAAGTAGTTATTTTGCTTTTAGAACTGTACTTATTTTAAGCTTTTTGTTCTTGCAAAGATATTGTAGACTCAGGCCAGGTGGACATATTTAATGACTATATAAATGTATCAGAAAAAGTCAAATTAAAAGGTCAATTCAATACGGAGACCAACTTTGTGATGGTTCTCAATGGAGATTCTTTTAGATGTGATCACACCATGTTCATTGTATTTATGAAAACTACACCCATACAGTGTACAGTACCATTGTCACCTACTGACCTTTCTTGATATTGCTGGTTGTAAGTACGAATACCTGCATACATACTGGACTGGTAAGGAGCACTGCTATAACTATTATTAGTAGTAGAATTATAATGATTTAAACATTTGAACAAGTTGGGAAAACCCTTCAGTTAACTACTGTACCTATCAATTATCCAGTTGTAGGAATTATGGTTCCTCAATATACATTTAACAACATAGTCTATGTGTTACAGCACTACTTTTGGTGTCCCCCTCAGGAATTCCTCTTGAGAAAATTTAATGTAATTGTCCCCTCCAAGGTTGATATCAGATTTTCGCCCCTGACCAGATATTTGATGTCTGGTAAGCTCAAGCATAACACATCCTCTGTGTGCTATAGAAAATCTAGGTTGAACGTAGTAGACATCTTGAGATTTTGTAACCTTTATGGTTTTATCTATGGAGGAACTTGTCTAGTCCATGAGACCATGCTGCAACGGAAGCTTGATGAGCCACTACAGGAACAACATGTTTCTCTATCAAATTCTCTTGATCTTTGGACCGCTGCATCTTTGATCACTGAGCAAAAACATAGTGACCATGAACACACACATTGCACGGTATCCAGTTCGCTGCTAAGTATTGCTGATGGGACGTTCGTACACAACGAATGCAATTGTGAAATTTGATACCACCATTTGTACGATGTAAGGGAACTCCTGTGCTCTCTGAACAGCAAGGGCACATCACATAAGATGAATGGATTCATAGCATGAAATGTCTTACCTGACTTTTTAATAGGTTAAGTGAGCCCAGTCAGTAATTTTTCTGAGAAAGCTATTCAATCGATCATAGATAGTGAGTGTAGCCACTTTCATTGTATTGATAAGAGTGCAGCTATCTATTGTGCAGTACGTGGCCTACTTTGACTCATGACTCAGAGGTTTCAAGAAAAAAAGAGAGGTCTGGTCTTCTGTGAAAGCATTTAAGCCAAAAACCTGCTGAACTGGAGAGCTCTCCAGACATTTTGCAGAGTGACAGTTGTTAAGAGCCACAGGGCAGATAATATAACTCACAAAAGACACAGGAAAAAAGCCCCTGTTAAGATTCTATCCACACCTAGTGCCTTCAGAAAGTATTCAATCCCTTTACTTTTCCCACATTTTATTGTTTTACAGCCTGAATTTAAAATTGATTAAATTTGTCATTGACCTACACACAATACCCCATAATGTCAAAAGTATAATTGTTTTTAGAAATGTTTACAATTCAATTAGAAATGAAAAGCTGAAATGTCTTGAGTCAATAAGTATTCAGACCCTTTTATGGCAAGCCTAAATAAGTTCAGGGGTAAAAATGTGCTTAACAAGTCACATAGGAAGTTGCAGGGACTCACTCTGTGTGCAATAATAATGTTTAACATGATTTTTGAATGACTACCTCATCTCTGTACTCCACACATAATTATCGTTAATGTCCCTGAGTCGAGCAATGAATTCAAACAGATTCAACCTCAAAAGACCAGAGAGGTTTTCAAATGCCCCACAAATAAGGGCACCTATTGGTGGATGGGTCAATATAAAAATAAGCAGACATCGAATTTCTCTTAGAGCATGGTGAAGTTATTAATTACAATTTACATGGTGTATCACTACAAAGATACAGGCATCCTTCCTAACTCAGTTGCCGGAGAGGAAGGAAACCACTCAGGGATTTCACCATGAGGCCAATGGTGACTTTAAAACAGTTAGAGTTTAATGGCTGTGATAGGAGAAAACTGAGGATGGCTCAACAACATTTTAGTTACTCCACAATACTAACCTAATTGATAAAGTGAAAAGAAGGAAGCCTGTACAGAATACAAATATTCCAAAACATGCATCCTGTTTGCTATAAGGCACTAATGTAAAACTGCAAAAAAAATGTGGCAAAGAATTTCACTTTATGTCCAGAACAAAAAGTGTTATGTTTGGGGCAAATCCAACACATCACTGAGTACCACTCTCCCTATTTTCAAGCATGGTGGTGGCTGCATCATGTTATGGATATGCTTGTCATCGGCAAGGACTAAAAAGAAACAGGAGAGCTAAGCACAGGCAAAATCCTAGAGGAAAACCTGGTTCAGTCTGCTTTCCACCAGACACTGGGAGACAAATTCACCTTTAGCAGGACAATAACCTAAAACACAAGGCCAAATATACACCTTAGTTGCTTACCAAGACGACTGACATTGAATGTTCCTGAGTGGATTCAGGCTGTAACACAACAAAGCGTGGAATAAGTCAAGGGGTATGAATACTTTCTGAAGCCATTGTACTGTAGACAATTTAGACCCTTGTTTCAGAATGACCATGGGGAGAAATGAGGTTTACTTTGAAGCTGTACAGTAGGCATGTACAGTATAAGAAGTCTGTCTCTCTGACATCAACAGTTACCTACAACATGACCTGTTTACACCAGATGAATGCATAACACAAACAATCTTTACTGACGGCAAGCATGTTATATAATCTGAAAGGCTAATAATAATGACCATCACTCCACACAGAAAAGGAAGCAAAATAATTGTGTGAAGCAGTACTGCAGAGAAATGTTCACAGCATCACAGATCATTTTTTTAACAGCATGAACTCTTCAGTATGTGAGCTTATTTTGGCAAAGAGTAAAACATGCATTTGAGGATGTGTTGAAACAGCACCCACAGTCTGATGGTTGAACTCATGTCGTGGTTCCATGGTTTCCTGGTTACAAATGCTGCAACCATAGGATAATCCAGAAGTCTATCAGTTTGCTTGTGGTGCCATATGCTGCTGTCATTTCCTGAGTGTTGAAATGACAAAATGTTCATATCAGATGGCTAAATGTACCAAAATACTGCAAAACCTGCATAACTAAGAGTATTAATAACCATTCCCATGTAAAATAAAAGAAAGGAATGTATTCCCAAAATGTCTTAGCTACAGAAGCCAAATTTCTGGTTTGTATGTGATGTGGACAGAAAGGGGACATCCTTGTTATATGGCAACATAATTCAAGAGTTCGGGACTAGAAGGTTCTATCTGCACTTGGCTATGTCAATAACAACATTTTGACTTGTTCGGTTCAATGTTCTCTACCTATATAGTACTCTAAATACCCCAATTCATGGTGTTAAATTCAAAAGAATACAAGATAAAAATTGCTAACATCTCAAACCAATGAGGGTTCGGAACTGTAAAGCCAATTATCTCAGAATATTATTTTGGCAGATAGTCTCAAAACGTCGATATTAAAACCTTACATAGGATCAATCACTATATGTCTAACTAGATACATCCAGGCACTGAGGAGAAGACCTATGCATATACCTGCATCCCAATAAGGCAAACATATTCAAAGCAAAATAACATAGGCATGAATTAGCAATATATTTTAACAGAAATAATCAGGAAAACAAAAAATATGACTGAGAATTGTCCTCCCTCTATACAGAAATAATGACATTATGTCAGAGGATTATTTCTTTTAAGAGTTGGGAAAAAGCAGTAGACAATAGTGTGTCTTCATTTTGTTTGTTAGTGTTGTCAATACAGTGTGTCAAGAGATGTCTGTGGTTTAGTGCTGAACAGAGTGCAAACTGGGAAACATCAGAGCACTCTAAATAAGTCTCCATTCAAGTCAATGATTTGTCCGTTCTATTCATTCTATGTATATTCATTTAATCTTATCTGATAGGCAAAATCCAGATAAATAACTTTTGGGGGTCCAAGCTTCCATATATTACACAAATGTGTCTATTTAAAACACCTTTTTCCAATATACTATTTAGACATTTTGCAAAACTCTTCATGTTCTCAGGAAAACCCTCATAATTCAAATATACATCCAAAAATGTCATGTGACAATGTACTGAAATTCACAAGTACAACTAACCAAAGGGGATATTTTTTCTCTCTGCATTGTTGGGAAGGGCCCGTAAGTAAGCATTTCACTGTTAGTCTACACCTGTTATTTTACGAAGTGTGTGACAAATAACACTTTATTTTGATTTGAGGGATCCCTAATTAATATAAGACAATGAGTGAGAGATGGAAAGACTGATATGGGAAAAGGAAAGGTGGAAAAAAAGAGATGTGCAACAGAAAAAGAAAGACGGACAGAAAGAGGGGGAAGAGAGACCCATGCCTTCTCAGGTGGTATTTTCAGCACCACAGTGTGAGTGTGTATATAAATAGACGTGAGGATGGAAATCAATAGGCTCATTAGGTCCTCACAATTTGAACAGTTTGATAGAATCACACAGCTCCCAGCTGTTTGTTTCCAAGCGGTTGTCAAGCCTCCATCTGTCTAGCAAATAGTTGAGAGATATGTTCAGTTCCGCAAAGCAGCCAACCTGCAATGTAAATAAAAGTGTAATTGTTGATTTATATGAAAATCTTTGGTCTATGTGCATGTTGATCATTGGAATATCACTATGCATAATTAAAACGGGGATCTATCATAGTACCAACACATCTAGCCAGAATCTACACTACTTTACAGTCAAATAATTTGAGAATAGCTTGTTAACACATTTCCTTAATTTAGAAAACAAGCCAAATGTCCCACAGTAACCAGTGAAAGCTGCATTGTTAGGGTACCTGCGAGACAGCTGGTCCTCCTTCTCCTGCTGTGAGCGGGAGGTGCTCTCTCCCAATGAGGTGGCTCCTGCAGGCAGCTGGCTGAGCTGGTCCATCACCTCCAGACCACTCTCTTCTGCTATCTGGACGATGAGGTCATCCACCTGGTCCTGGGGCGTGGTCAGTGTGGTGGCCGAGCTCATAGAGTCCTCCATCACCTATAGGTGAGTGGGTTTGTTGTTTCACAATTACTGCAATTATCCAGAAGGGTATAGTAATGCATGTTGAGATAAAGGGTTTAGTGAACTAGGATAATGGTCGAGGAGGCCGAGTGAGCTAGAGGTCTTAGGGAAGAAGGGGACACGTGAACAAGAGGCTTGAAAACTTCAAGACTTCAAGAAATGAAATTGATTAGGAGTACAACCATTATGTACACTGAACAAAAATTTAAATGCAACATGTAAAGTGTTGGTCCCATGTTTCATACGCACAAAAAGCTTTATTCTCTCATTTTTTTTTGCACAAAATCTTTTACATCTCTGTTAGTGAGCATTTATCCTTTGCCAAGATAATCCATCCACTTGAAAAGGTGTGGCATATTAAGAAACTGATTAAACAGCATGATCATTACACAGGCGCACATTGTGCTGGGAACAATAAAGTCCACTCCAAACTGTGTAGTTTTGCCACACAACATAATGCCACAGATGTCTCAAGTTGAGGGAGCGTGCAGTTGGCATGCTGACTACAGGAATGCCAACCAGAGCTGTTGTTCATTTCTCTACCATAAGCCACCACCAACATTGTTTTAGAGAATTTTCAGTACGTCCAACCGGCCTCAAATCAAAGTTTATTTGTCACGTGCGCCGAATACAACAGGTGTAGTAGACCTTACAGTGAAATGCTTACTTACAGGCTCTAACCAATAGTTGCACACAATGCAAATAGTCCGGGTAGCCATTTGATTACCTGTTCAGGAGTCTTATGGCTTGGGGGTAAAAACGGTTGAGAAGCCTTTTTGGTCCAAGACTTGGCACTCCGGTACCGCTTGCCATGCGATAGTAGAGAGAACAGTCTATGACTGGGGTGGCTGGGGTCTTTGACAATTGTTAGGGCCTTCCTCTGACACCGCCTGGTGTAGAGGTCCTGGATGGCAGGTAGCTTAGCCCCAGTGATGTACTGGGCCGGACGCACTACCCTCTGTAGTGCATTGCGGTCGGAGGCCGAGCAATTGCCGTACCAGGCAGTGATGCAATCAGTCAGGATGCTCTCGATGTTGCAGCTGTAGAACCTTTTGAGGATCTCAGGACCCATGACAAATCTTTTTAGTTTCCTGAGGGGGAATGGGCTTTGTCGTGCCCTCTTCACGACTGTCTTGGTGTGTTTCGATCACTCTAGTTTGTTGTTGATGTGGACACCGAGGAACTCCACTACAGCCCCGTCGATGAGAATGGGGGCGTGCTCGGTCCTCCTTTTCCTGTACTCCACAAGCATCTCCTTAGCCTTGGCTACGTTGAGGGATAGGTTGTTATTCTGGCACCACACGGCCAGGTCTCTGACCTCCTCCCTATAGGCTGTCTCGTTGTTGTTTGTGATCAGACACTGTTGTGTCGTCTGCAAACTTAATGATGGTGTTGGAGTCGTGCCTGGCCATGCAGTTGTGGGAGTACAGGAGGGGACTGAGCACGCACCCCTGTGAAGCTCCAGTGTTGAGGATCAGCGTGGCAGATGTGTTGCTACCTACCCTCACCACCTGGTTGCGGCCGGTCAGGAAGTCCAGGATCCAGTTGCAGAGGGAGGTGTTCAGTCCCAGGATCCTTAGCTTAGTGATGAGCTTTGAGGGTAGTATGTTGTTGAACGCTGAGTTGGAGTCAATAAATAGCATTTTCACATAAGTGTTCCTTTTGTCTAGGTGGGAAAGGGCAATGTTGAGTGCAATAGAGATTGCATCATCTGTGGATCTGTTTGGGCTGTATACAAATAAGAGTGGGTCTAGGGTTTCTGGGATAATGTTGTTGATGTGAGCCATTACCAACCTTTCAAAGCACTTCATGCCTACGGACGTGAGTGCTACGGGTCTGTAGTCATTTAGGCAAGTTGCCTTTGTGTTCTTGGGCTCAGGGACTATGGTGGTCTGCTTGAAACATGTTGGTATTAAAGACTCAATCAGGGACATGTTGAAAATGTCAGTGAAGACACCTGCCAGTTGGTCAGCACATGCACGGAGCACACGTCCTGGTAATCCGTCTGGCCCCGCAGCCTTGTGTATGTTGACCTGTTTAAAGGTCTTACTCACGTTGGCTATGGAGAGCGTGATCACACAGTCATCCGGAACAGCTGATGCTCTCATGATTGTCTCAAAGCGAGAGGCGTTGCTTGCCTCGAAGCGAGCATAGAAGTGATTTAGCTCGTCTGGTAGGCTCGTGTCACTGGGCAGCTTGCAGCTGTGCTTCCCTTTGTAGTCTGTAATAGTTTGCAAGCCCTGCCACAAGACGAGCGTCGGAGCTGATGTAGTAGGATTCAACCTAAGCCCTGTATTGACGCTTTGCCTGTTTGATGGTTCGTCGCACGGCATAGCAGGATTTCTTGTTAACTTCCGGGTTCGAGTCCCACACCTTGAAAGCGGCAGCTCTACCCTTTAGCCCAGCGTGAATGTTGCCTGTAATCCATGGCTTCTGGTTGGGGTATGTACGTACAGTCACTGTGGGGACGACGTCCTCAATGCACTTATTGATAAAGCCAGTGACTGATGTGGTGTATTCCTCAATGTCATCAGAAGAATCCCAGAACATGTTCCAGTCTGTGATAGCAAAACAGTCCTGTAGTTTAGCATCTGCTTCATCTGACCATTTTTTTAATAGACCGAGTCACTGGTGCTTCCTGCTTTAATTTTTGCTTGTAAGCAGGAACCAGGAGGATAGAGTTGTGGTCGGATTTATCAAATGGAGGGCGAGGGAGAGCTTTATACACGTCTCTGTGTTTGGAGTACACAACCGCAGACCATGTGTAACCACACAAGCCCAGGACCTCCACATCCGGCTTCTTCACCTGTGGGTTCTGTCTGTAATAAAGCCCTTCTGTGGGGAAGAACTAATTCTGATTGGCAAGGCCTGGCACCCCAGTGGGTGGACCTGACTCTCAAGTGGGTGGGCGTATGCCCTACCAGGCCCATCATGAATGTGCACCTGCCTATTTGTGAAACCCATAGATTAGGGCCTGATTAATTTGTTTCAATTGACTGATTTCCTTCTATGAACCGTAACTCAGTAAAACCTTTGAAATTGTTGCATGTTGCATTTATATTTTTGTTTAGTATAGATGAGGAACATTTTCTATAAACTTGTGCCACTCACCGAGGTGTGAACATCCAGGTTCTGGACCTGCGTCTCAAACTTGTCCATAACAGCAGACACCTTCTGCAGGTCCATGGAACCCAGCGCTTTGTCTAGTGCCTTGGTGACCTGCGTCATATTCTTTGTGACCTAGGGATATAAAACACAGGAGTGCCACACACAAAGGTAGGACAGAGAGTGCATCTCTAAGAAAGTAGCTAGTAGCAAGGATGGCTGAGATTGGAGGTCAAGAAAAAAATATGACAATGACTAATGTGAGTCACACAAATGGATGATATTAACATATGATTATGATTAGGCAGAGGGAATAGACTCACCGCTTTCATAGTGACAGCAGTCTGGACCTTGGAGGCAACAGCATCAACACGGGATGCCATGCGCAGACAATTAAGGCCCTCGTTCTTCTTACGGATGGCATTCTCTGCATATACTCTGGCAACTTCCACATTCTTCTGCTGAAGAGCCTGGTGAGATGAACATACACACTAAAAGTCAGTTCAGTTGCCTATAAAAACAAGTTCAGGGGCTGCATGTGTAACAATCATCTTACAGTTGGAATACTGATCTGGGATCAGGTCCACCCTGTCCATGCAATCTTATTCATTGTGATCTAAAAGGCAAAACTGATCCTAAACAAGCAATCTCTACTCTGAGACGTTTGATACATATGGCCCCTGGTCGTCTGTTTAAATCCTTAGGACAGTAATGGACTGGTGCAGCCTCAACCATGATCTTCCACTGCCACCTGCTGGTTAATGTGCTGCACACA
The DNA here is from genome assembly GCF_029448725.1 of Salvelinus fontinalis. Classification (NCBI taxonomy): domain Eukaryota; kingdom Metazoa; phylum Chordata; class Actinopteri; order Salmoniformes; family Salmonidae; genus Salvelinus; species Salvelinus fontinalis. Next base: position 30,976,053 of record NC_074676.1, read on the forward strand.
TCTTTATTCGACCTGTCCAGTCAGACGCCAACTGAACACGTAACAGTATGCCTAATAATTATTAAGTTAAATTAACTATTTAATGACACGAATTTCAACAATAATGTTGTTTATACGCTATTGGGATAGACTGACTGCTGATCCTGTAATACCACAGGAGGATAGTGGCACTTTAATTGGGGAGGATGGGCTTGTGGTAATGGCTGAAGCGGAATAAGTGGAATGGTATCAAATACGTCAAACATGGTTTCCAATGTGTTTGACGCCATTCCATTTGCTCCATTCCAGCCATTATTATGAGCCGTCCTCACCTCAGCAGCCTCCACTGAACAATACCACACCCTGTATACCCGTAACCCGGGTCGCTTTCAGTAAGGCCCAGTGCACACCATATAGCAAAATGTTTAGCATCAGAAAACAAAAATCTACTACACACAACCATGTTCAAGCCTACATTCTTTCTCAGAAAGCCCTCCCTTTACTCACCTTTTTAACTTTGGCTTGCTCGGATTTTGAATCTTTCTCTGCCTTTTTGGCAAGTTTTTCGAGCTGTTTTGCTGTAAACTGTTAGAGAAGTATAAGCAGACATTTTAAAGTGTAAAAATGTTTATTAACTATGTTTAAGCTCCACAAAGACAATGGCTAATTTTCTATATACCTTCAGTTGGAAGAGTGTGTCTGAAAGAAAGAAAGAAAAAAATTAGATGAGGGGTGATACACAGATACAGCCCAGTGTATTGGGCCTGGAATACTTTGCACTAACAGTGTGCAATGACGACTATGACAGACTGAGGGTAACTAGCTAGTGATCTCTGAGTCTGGATCAAAATCATAGAATTGTATAAGTTGTCAACGCGTTCTGGTCATTTCAAACTCTACACTACTCCAATGGCGATAACACACGTAATGTTAGCCACCTAACTACAAATACATGAAAACGGGAAGTTAGCTAGCTATCTAGGCATCTAGACAGTTTAGAAAAATAATCTCTTCAATAGCCATGTAGCTAAAGTTACTCGTCTAAACCTTAACGTTCATCTTTGAATACTCGTCTTGCTTCTGGTGACATCTGACATTGCAGTGAGATTTTAATAGCTAACTATAAAACGTGTATATTTGGTAAAATCTAATATAAACTAATATTAGGCTAGTAGCAAGCTATCATAACATTTATTTTATCGACTGGCTGCCAAGCTTTTCCTTTATACTAGTTTATGTCGGCTAACTAGCGTTATAACGCACGACATAGATCAAAGTAAGTTGACAATATCGTCAAATCAAAAGTCGAAAACGACTTACCATCCATATCAGCGTGCCTTCACTTGACCTAAAACATTTGTTTTAGTTTGACAAAGAGCTAATTTCCTTAATGTTTTTGATATTCTGTTTTTGTGATGAGTCTTGCTTTCCCCAAACGAAGTTAGCCGAAGCCACGCCCCTTTCCGCTAGCGGCGTATTCCAGCCAAAATACGTCCACGTCATTGGTCAAGCACATGAGAGCGGTGATTGGATAGATTCAGAGAACCTCATCTAGGCGCGTATAGTCAAAAGCGTGCTGTCAAAAAGCACGAGTTACCATTGCTAACAACAACATATGAAAAGCAAGAACTTCAATATCGCCACAGCCAGTAGCGATATTAGGATGTTAATATTGGTGGGGGAAACTAAAAAATACAATTTTAGATGCATGACAGCAAAGCCACAACACTAAACAATACATTAATTGCACTATAACGGTGACAAACGGTGCCCACAAACTGTTAGGGCCTACATAAAGCTGTCCCTAAAGCACAGCTTTCTTTTCAGCACAATGGAGGGAATCCTTACCACTGCTACACCTGGCTATCGGCATAGCCTTGTCTGGCAGCGAAACAGTTAATTCAGCCTCATTTACTGCCTTTAAAAAAAAACATAGCTGATATGGCTGACTTTGTTAAATAAATGTGGTTTCTACTGACAACTGAGATGTACATACTATGGCATAAGGCCCTGGGGATGACGAGAAGAGGCAATCCCTAATTTCGATTAAGACATTAATGAGAGAGCTAGGATGGACGTAGTCAATATAACTATTTCTTCAGCACTTTGAAATGTACAGCAACAGAATTCAGAACATGGGCGTTCTTACAGTATTCTCCTTGTACACCAAGTCAGAACCATGGGATAAATAAAGGAGGCATGTAAGCAGACAATGAAACGTCTTACAATATTCTATGATTACATTTCTCTAAAACAGGCTATATCAAAACAAATTTAGTTATATAGCCCTTCTTACATCAGCTGATATATCAAAGTGCTGTACAGAAACCCAGCCTAAAACCCCAAAACAGGTGTAGAAGCACGGTGGCTAGGAAAAACTTCCTAGAAAGGCCAAAACCTAGGAAGAAACCTAGAGAGGAACCAGGCTATGAGGGGTGCCCAGTCCTCTGCTGGCTGTGCTGGGTGGAGATTATAACAGAACATGGCCAAGATGCTCAAATGTTCATAAATGACCAGCAGGGTCAAATAATAACAATCACAGTAGTTGTCGAGGGTGCAACAAGTCAGCACCTCAGGAGTAAATGTCAGTTGGCTTTTCATAGCTGATCATTGAGAGTATCTCTACTCTCACCTGCTGTCTCTAGAAAGTTGAAAAACAGCAGGTCTGGGACAGGTAGCACGTCCGGTGACATTTTTGGACTCACCGTTGTTGTGCTGTGCTCACTTGAACAAGGTGGCACGGCAGTCCGAGTTGTGGGCAAATTTTGAAATTCAACTTTGTCATCAAAGTCTGGCATTCTCTGGATTTCTGGTGCATTCAAGACAACTGGGAACTCTGGGGGAAAAAACAAGGTTGAATCATGACGTCAGTGATCTTCTCATGTGTATATAGTGTATTCTATTCTACTGTATTTTAGTCAATGCCACTCCGACATTGCTCAATCTAATATTTATATATTTCTTAGTTCTATTCTTTTAGATTTGTGTGTATTGTTGTTAATCGTTTTTAGATACTACTGCACTGTCAGATACTACTGCACTGTTGGAGTTAGGAACACAAGCATTACACAACACTCCCCGCAATAATATCTGCTAACTATGTGTACGTGACCAATAACATTTGATTTGATTTAGAAAGAGGCCCGAGTTCCTGACTTGGAATTCCAAGTTGAATGACAGTTCAAAACGTATTTTCCCAGTCAGAGCTCGTTTTTTTCAGTGTCCAGTTGTCTTGAACTCACAAAAATTTGAGATTTCCCAGTTCCAATTTTCCAGTTGTTTTGAATGCAGCAGAAGTCATGCAGGATTGACAGCATGGACAATTTATTAAACATTTTCTGGCCCATGGTGTTGCATGTGAATGTTTATTCTTTTAAGCTTGGAAAAGAGACTCTTTCAGACAGATGTTTTAAATTCTTAAACCCAGACTTGGACCACACACCCTCTCCACTGAATAGCAAGCAGTGGAAGCAAAATAGTAATTGCTTTCCTTAAACGTTTTCATATAGTGGTTGACAGGAAAATATTTATGGACAATTTTAACGGAAACTTCCTTAATTCTGTTAACAATTAGGTATGTGTGTGGCAACATCCAAACTTTTTTCCAACAGATATTATCAATAAATCTGTTCCAATAAGGCATGACATAAGGTATATAGATACAACATTCGCCTGAAACAAGGTTCGTATCGCTCTGTTATTGAATGAACAACAGAGAAACAAATCTTTCCTACTGATCTCTGACTTTCTCTTGTCTTTTAACGGCACGTGCCCGGCTGAGGCTCCCCGAATCCATCCAATCACGGCTCTAATGATGTTGACTAATAAAGTGGACGTATGTAGGCTGGAATACGCCCCTATCTAAAAACGGGCGCGGCATTGGTTAACCTCGATTGATGAAAAAAAAGACCCGTATGGGATACTCTGCCTGTTCAAAACAGGTCACGTGAGATAGGCTTTTCTGTTGCTGAAGCTTAAACGGAAGAGGCCATTATTGTTAGTCACATGACATGATGCTTTCTTTAACCCCTTGTCCTCCACTCTCCAAAGTACACTATCAACCTTCTCAAATCATAAGCATAAATTATTATTTAAAGGTATGCTCAGAGAAGGCTCATAGAAGACAGGCTATGTACACACTACCCACAAAATGAGGTGGAAACTGAGCTGCACTTCCTAACCTCCTGCCAAATGTATTACCATATTATAGCCACATATTTCCCTCAGATTACACAGACCCACAAAGAATAAGAAAACAAATCCAATTTTGATAAACTCCCATATCTATTGGTTGAAATACCACAGTGTGCAATCACACCATTGTAAATTATTTCCCCTTTTGTACTTTAACTATTTGCACATCACTACAACACTGTATATAGACATACTATGAACTTTGACATGTCTTTATTCTTTTGTGAGTGTAATGTCAACTGTAAACATTTTATTATCTATTTCACTTGCTTTGGCAGTGTAAACATATTGCCAATGAAGCCCCTTGAATTGAAATTGAAAGACAGAAACAGAGACAGAGAGAGAGAGGAGGTCCTGTCTGAGTAATGCCCCAGGCATTGACAGACACACCAATAGACAAAGCATGGATACTTGCAGGTTGTGTTGACCAAATGTCAGATGGGGTCTGCAGTGAGCCAGCAAGCACATGAGGGTAAGCAACCAGGCTTAAGCTATTTATGGTAGTTATTTGTCTTGATTATTGCAAATTGCACAACCCTTAATTAATGTCTATGATAAATCTGTTGTATTAAAATAATTACATAAATTGAGAGAGAACAAAAATTTGGAACATCATTGTTTACTCTCAGTGGCCAATAAACAGATTATGAAGTACAGATAGCCTACCAGTGTGAACATGTGTTCAGTGTTTTCAATGCAAACCCATCCACCTTAAGTGTACACATCTTCTTTTTGATTCACTATTTTCTTGTAAGCTTTGAGAAAGACCTTTGAGTCAGAAAGCTTATGAAAATATTATACAAAGTTACAGTTTAGACTACCTTTTTGGTTGTTGCTAGGGGACAAAGACATTACTATTCTATTGGTTTTCCTTAAGTTGAAAACAAAGACATAAATCCCTGCAAATGTTTTTTTTGGTAACGCTCAAGTAAAAAATAACTGTAGTATTTCAGGTTTACAAATATTTCAACAGTTAAAATTACTAACACATGAATGAGTAGATAGCAGCTGTTGTTACGAGGTTAATCTTTATTGTTCCTTGAATGATGCTCCCTCTAACACTCTTAAGAAATTAGCACAATCCAATTAAAAGGTGCTTGCATTACACTGATCGATCCTCAAGAACAAAACAGAGTTCTCTCTCAGGCACGATATTCCATTGTTATTATTATAACAACCCTAATCACCCTTACTCATATCTACAAATGAAGACAACTCACTCAGATTCCTCACGATTGTGAAACCGTTGAGTGATACTTGAATTGGCTACATATGATACAGGAAGTTGCTGAAAGTCTTTTAGATTTAATTGCTACATTAAAGGTGGAATTTCCTGCCACATGTTGGTTATTTCACTTTCTGAAGAATATAACTTATAAATTCCTTAATTAGCTTTGAGAAACTAAATGATATGACAATGTTCACTTCTTCATCTTCTAGTTATAGAGCCAAGTAAGCCAACCCCCTCTCCAGCAGAGATTTCGGTTGGTGAAACTTCCTCCCCCTCTTCATTCATACCCCCTGCCATAATTGTCACTGCCCCATCCAAAGAGGACCTCTATGCTCAGCCACCCACCAAAACTATAGAGGAGGCAAACAAGGAGCCACGACCTAGAAGGCAACCAATCTGTGTTGGTAGAGCCATCACTAACAAGGTATAACGATTTTGGAAAAAGTAAGGTCACATAAATACTACAGGCCTGCCATCCCCTTGAGCCAATGATTCCCTATTCATCTGTGCTAGAGGAGTGCTAGACGTACCAATTGCAGTAATCCATTATAAGAAGTGGAAATAGATATGGACAGATTTAAGGAACAAAGTATTTTCGGGTGCTTTTTGGATGCATTACATATATTTGTTGTCATTTATCCCCAGCCTTAGAAAAAGTGGGGATATTATTGCACTATTTAATTCATATGAGGAGTGATTCAAGTGGATATCAACATATTTGTGGGGGGAAAAAGCAATTTCTAAATAGATGTAAATAAACAAAGTCATTTAATTTCTGAGGTGAAGCGCGTCTCACCTTCTTGAACCCCGGGAAAGCTTGTAGTCGTCCATTTAATAGACAAAGCATCGAGTGTGTGGTTTCCTGCCATTCATACTGTTTTGAATGTTTCTGGACGTATATTCGTGTACTGGTCGCATTTTCTGTCATCATAGTACAGCAAAGGGCGAATGAACCATCATCTTGGGCGTCCAAATAACAATGGAGAACGCTGCAGATACTGACCCGGACCCCATAAAGCTGAAGTCGATCAAGAACAACAGAACGTTCACAGTACCGCAAAAACACAGGGTAAGCAACATGCTTAAGTAGCTACTAGCTAGTGGGCATTTTATTGTTATGTGGGCCACGTACTCTTTAACAAATTACCGGCACCCTAATGGACAGCAAGGATACATCAAATGACGCCACTTCATTTAGTCGGAATGTATTTAAAACGATTTTATAAGCTGGACACAAATACGTTGATACGATTGCTCGTCGGGTGCCTTGTCAGTTTAATTTGGAACGTCACTCTCGCAAACCCTGCCACGCAATGACGCTACTGGACAAAAAGCTTTGTTTTGATGTCCATTCACACGGTCAATGGAATGTCCTGTCCTTAGCACTCTGTGACCTAGACAAAGCTGCCTGGGAGATCCCTATAAATCCCAGCCAGATTAATTTTGGCTGTATCAAACGGCACAGTGCTGAGAAAGTGATATGGGGCAATTCCAAGTTAACAGTGACGCTGAGACTCACATTTTAACTTTAAAATGAATGCCAAGCTAATACCATTGATAGTAAAGTTTAACAAACAATACACCCATATGAAGAAGTGATCGTTTTACTTAAATACATTTACTTGAGAAACAGTGCAGATCCACATTTTGTAAAATCTCCTTCAGTTGTTTATGTGAACACGTTTATCAAAAACTCTTAAATATCTCATTCGAATAAAGATTCAAATATGCCTGCAGAAAGAATGGGGTGTCAGCTATGATATGACACCTTGAGTTTGAAAAAAATCTATTTTGGTTATTGAACTACATAGGTAAGTGGATCAACACCCCTTAACATAATTGTTGTTCTTAACTGTTCTTGTTCTGCTGTCATTCTGATCTAAGAATATTACTCCTGCTTATTATGAAGAAAAAATACATCTGTTTAACTTTGTAAACTAAAGGTGTGTTTAGAATTATTTTTGTTGTATTAATGCTATTTAATCTCTCCTCAGACTAATATTATTCTGTTTGTCCTGTGGGTACCTTTGCCACTGTTCAACCCCTTGTGTATTGCGCTGTCATGGTGTATTTGGTTAAATAAAACAAAATATAGATATGTTTCTCAACCAATTTACTACAGAAGGGAAATCATTCCTACAAAACCTTATATAAATGTTGATATTAGTTGGCATGGGCCTTTACTTCAACATGATTGTGTTGTGATTTATTTCTAATCCCATTTATATTTCTAAGACTTTTTCTAGTAGATTAACATCCCCTTTCCATCTGTGTGACCAGATTTTTTGGGGGGAGATGTATATTGGTTGAGATATATATATGTGTATGTACAGTTGAAGTCGGAAGTTTACATACACTTAGGTTGGAGTCATTAAAACGGGGCCCCGTGTGGCTCAGTTGGTAGAGCATGGCGCTTGCAACGCCAGGGTTGTGGGTTCGATTCCCACGGGGGGCCAGTACAAAAAAAAGTATGAATGTATGTACTTGTAAGTCGCTCTGGATAAGAGCGTCTGCTAAATGACTTAAATGTAAATGTAAATGTAAAACTTGTTTTTCAACCACTCCACAAATTTCTTGTTAGCAAACTATAGGTTTGGGAAGTCGGTTAGGACATCTACTTTGTGCATGACACAAGTAATTTTTCCAACAATAATTTACAGACAGATTATTTCACTTATAATTCACTGTATCACAATTCCAGTGGGTCAGAAGTTTACTGTGACTGTGCCTTTTAAACAGCTTGGAAAATTCTAAAATTATGTCATGGCTTTAGAAGATTCTGATAGGTTAATTGACATAATTTGAGTCAATTGGAGGTGTACCTGTGGATGTATTTCAAGGCCTACCTTCAAACTCAGTGCCTCTTTGCTTGAAATCATGGGAAAATCAAAAGAAATCAGCCAAGACCTCAGAAAAAAAATTGTAGACCTCCACAAGTCTGGTTCATCCTTGGGAGCAATGTCCAAACACCTGAAGATATCACGTTCATCTGTACAAACAATAGTATGCAAGTATAAACACCATGGGCCCACGCAGCCATCATACCGTTCAGGTAGGAGATGCGGTCTGTCTCCTAGAGATGAATGTACTTTGGTATGAAAAGTGCAAATCAATCCCAGAACAACAGCAAAGGACCTTGTGAAGATGCTGGAAGAAACGTATCTATATACTCTCTACTATTATTCTGACATTTCACATTCTTAAAATAAAGTGGTGATCCTAACTGACCTAAAACAGGGAATATTTACTTGGATTAAATGTCAGGAATTGTGAGAAACTGAGTTTAAATGTATTTGGTTAAGGTGTATGTAAACTTCCGACTTCAATTGTACCTCTGCTGCAGAGGATAAGATCATTATAGTTAACTGCACCTCAGATTGCAGCCCAAATAAATGCTTCACAGAGTTCAAGTAACAGACACATCTCAACATCAACTTTTCAGAGGAGACTGCGTGAGCCAGGCCTTCATGGTCGAATTGCTACAAAGAAACCACAACTAAAGGACACCAACAAGAAGAGACTTGCTTGGGCCAAGAAATACAAGCAATGGACAATTGACCAGTGGAAATCTGTCCTTTGGTCTGATGAGTGTTAATTTGAGATTTATGGTTCCAACCACCATGTCTTTGTGAGACGGAGAGTAGGGGAACGGATGATTTCCGCATGTGTGGTTCCCACCGTGAAGCTTGGAGGAGGAGGAGGGTTGGGGGTGCTTTGCTGGTGACACTGTCAGTGATTTATTTAGAAATCAAGGCACACTCAACCAGCATGGCTACAACAGCATTCTGCAGCGATATGCCGTCCCATCTGGTTTGCGCTTAGTCCCACTATCATTTGTTTTTCAACTGGACAATGACTCAACAAACCTCCAATCTATGTAAGGGCTATTTGACCAATAAGGAGAGGGATGGAGTGCTGCATCAGATGACCTGGCCTCCACAATCACCAATTGAGATGGTTTGGGATGAGTTGGACTGCAGAGTGAATGAAAAGCAGCCAACAAGTGTTCAGCATATGTGGGAACTCCAAGACTGTTGGAAAGGCATTCCAGGTAAGGCTGGTTGAGAGAATGCCAAAGTGTGTGTAAAGCTGTCAAAGGGGGGCTACTTTGAAGAATCTCAAATATAAAATAAATTTTGATTTGTTGAACACTTTTTTGGGGGGGTTACTACATGATTCCATATGTGTTGTTTCATAGTTTTGATGTCTTCACTATTATTCTACAATGTAGAAAATAGTCAAAATAAAGAAAACCCTTGAATGAATAGGTGTGTCCAAACTTTTGACTGGTACTGTATATATTTATATATACATAATTACAGTTGATGTCGGAAGTTTACATACACCATAGCCAAATGCATTTAAACTCAGTTTTTCACAATTGACATTTAATCCTAGTAAAAATTCCATGTCTTAGGTCAGTTAGGATCACCACTTTATTTTAAGAATGTGAAATGTCACAATAATAGTAGAGTGATTTATTTCAGCTTTTGTTTCTTTCATCACATTCCCAGTGGGTCAGAAGTTTACATACACTCAATTAGTATTTGGTAGCATTGTCTTTAAATTTTTTAACTTGTGTCAAATGTTTCCGGTAGCCTTCTACAAGCTTCTCACAATAAATTGGGTGAATTTTGGCCCATTCCTCCTGACAGAGCTGGTGTAACTGAGTCAGGTTTGTAGGTCTCCATGCTCGCACACGCTTTTTCAGTTCTGCCCACAAATTTTCTATAGGATTGAGTTCAGGGCTTTGTGATGGCCACTCCAATACCTTGACTTTGTTGTCCTTACGCCATTTTGCCACAACTTTGGAAGTATGCTTGGTGTCATTATCCATTTGGAAGACCCATTTGCGACCAAGCTTTAACTTCCTGACTGATGTCTTGAGATGGTGCTTCAATATATCCACATCATTTTCGTTCCTCATGATGCAATCTATTTTGTGAAGTGCACCAGTCCCCCCTGCAGCAAAGCACCCCCACAGCATGATGCTGCCACCCCCGTGCTTCACAGTTGGGATGGTGTTGTTCACTTGCAAGCCTCTCCCTTTTTCCTCCAAACATAACGATGGTCATTATGGCCAAACAGTTCTATTTTTGTTTCATCAGACCAGAGGACATTTCTCCAAAAAGTACGATATTTGTCCCCATGTGCAGTTGCAAACCGTAGTCTGGCTTTTTTATGGTGGTTTTGGAGCAGTGGCTTCTTCCTTGCTGAGTGGCCTTTTAGGTTATGTCGATATAGGACTCTTTCAACTGTGTTTTTTTTTTTTTTTTTACCTGTTTCCTCCAGCATCTTCACGAGGTTCTTTTGCTGTTGTTCTGGGATTGATTTGCACTTTTCGTATCAAAGCACATTCCTCTCTAGGAGACAGAACGTGTCTCCTTCCTGAGCGTTATGACGGCTGCGTGGGCCCATGGTGTTTATACTTGCGTACTATTGTTTGTACAGATGAACGTGATATCTTCAGGTGTTTGGACATTGCTCCCAAGGATGAACCAGACTTGTGGAGGTCTACAATTTTTTTTCTGAGGTCTTGGCTGATTTCTTTAGATTTTCCCATGATGTCAAGCAAAGAGGCACTGAGTTTGAAGGTAGGCCTTGAAATACATCCACAGGTACACCTCCGATTGACTCAAATGATGTCAATTAGCCTATCAGAAGCTTCTACAGCCATGACATCATTTTCTGGAATTTTCTACGCTGTTTAAGGCACAGTCAACTTGGTGTATGTAAACTTCTGACCCACTGGAATTATGATACAGTGAGTTATAAGTGGAATAATCTGTCTGTAAACAAATTGTTGGAAAAATTACTTGTCATGCACGAAGTAGATGTCCTAACCGACTTGCCAAAACTATAGTTTGTTAACAAGAATTTTGTGGAGTGGTTGAAACACTTAGGTTGTAGTCATTAAAACTTGTTTATGTAAACTTCTGACTTCAACTGTGTGTATGTGTGTGTATATATATATATATATAAGAAGAAAGACATATCTATGCCTAAAATATTAATATTAGCTTTCATTTGACACCAAATTTGATATGCTCCTGTAAACTGCACATGTTGGTGCTCATGGGTCCTTTACAGGGAAATTACCTCTGTTGAGTTGCCAAAATGATAAAGCTTTATAGCAAAACTTTAAAAGCTGCATTGTCACACCTTTCCCCATAATTTATGTATAAAGAAAAGTTGCAGATGGCATTAGCAATAATTGCAGAGGAATTGATCAATTCTTGAAAAAGCATGCATTTCCTCTCTTCTGTCAGTTTGGGAACTGTAGGAGTGTGAAGGAATTTGAGAAACTGAACCGAATCGGCGAGGGAACATATGGAATTGTGTGTAAGTTATCCTTGATCTGTTAACACACGATTGGCGGCTGTTCTTAGAAAGAGATTATTAGATGGTGTTATTCACAGTACTGTCCTGAGCAACACAGATTAGGCCTACACATAGGCCTTATTTAACTACCGGTAAAAACACTTCATACTGTACAACTGTCTGTAAGTGCCTGTAAGCCTAGGTTAAAACATTGTATCCCGTTCACAGACAGAGCCCGAGACACCAGGTCTGATGATATTGTAGCACTGAAGAAGGTCCGGATGGACAAGGAAAAGGATGGTAGGCTTACAGCTGGGTTCTCAGCCACTTGCCTTGCTTCAGTTGCTTTTAGCTAAGTATACAATAGTTTTCAGACATTTCCATCATATTATTAGGTTATCTCTGTTATTTATGGCCTTTGTTATGTTCTGTGTTTGTTTGACTTGGTGTTGTTCTACACACAGGGATCCCTATCAGTAGTCTGAGAGAGATTACCCTGTTGCTCAAACTCAGACACCCCAACATAGTGGAGTTAAAGGAGGTGGTGGTGGGAAGTCACCTGGAGAGGTGACAGCGTACACTCCTCACAGTACACTCCTCACAGTACACTCCTCACAGTACACACACATCCCCTCTAATTATACTGGAACCCATATTCAATATGCAATGATAACATCTTCAGAAATGATTAAGCCTAGACCTACTCTTTCTTAACAGATAAAAACATTTGTTCACATACTTTTATTTAATGCTTGTGTCACAGTTTACAATTTTACATTAAGTTGTAATTTCTACAGTAACTCAAATTTGTTTTTCCATAGTATTTTAGTTTGGGTGTATTCAGTATTTACCTGTCCCATCTTGGTTGACTGTATTCAGTAGCCTACTCATCAGTAATTGACCTGTGTGTCTCTGCTCAGTCTCTTCCTAGTTATGAGTTACTGTGAGCAGGACCTGGCCAGTCTGCTGGAAAACATGCCAACACCGTTCTCAGAGGCACAGGTACAACAGTGAAAAGTATTAAGGAATGTCCTCTTGTTTTTCTACTGTATTGACATTACACAACATTGATTATTTTAGAGAACTGTGTGTTGAAATGTCTCACTTTGTTTTCTCCTTCAGGTGAAGTGTATAGCTCTGCAGCTGCTGAGAGGTCTGGATCATCTTCACCTCAACTTTATTCTGCACAGGTCAGACACGTTCACTGTCAGACTCCATATCTCAGACTTGTGCTGTTATTTAGGATCTCCAGGATGGGATATATTTATTTGATTGTAATAATGGATCTGAATTCTGTAATGAATTTGTAATGTGTAGTCTTGAGTGCAATTTTTCAATGCTTAGACGGTAGTGGTCTTTTAGTTTGCTGTGATTCGTATGGTTACTTTATGAAATGTCATGAGTATGTGGCAGGGATCTGAAGGTGTCCAATCTGCTGATGACAGACAAAGGCTGTGTAAAGATTGGTGAGTCATCACCATACAACCGCTGTGCTCCTGGATTACGTCTGTATGCATGTACTGTACTACGCATGTCCTTTCGCTGAACAACAATACCTCAATGATTTTAAATTTGCACTGTTGTAAACAAAATGCTTTAACTGTACTGTTTTCACTTCTGATAGTGAATGTTTTACATACTGTAACATGCATAACAATTAGCAATGTGCAGAACAATTAGTTTGACATAGTTTATAACCAGTTTACAGCATTATTCAACAGCTGTCAGTTATTGTGTGTGTAAAAACATGCTTCCGTCAATGGTTGATTGTGCTAATGTTTCCCTCTCTGTCCAGCTGACTTTGGCTTGGCACGTTGCTATGGTATCCCCCTACAGCCTATGACGCCCCGGGTGGTGACATTGTGGTGAGTCAGTCCTTCAACCTAAACTTTCTCCTCAGGCACTGATCCCTAACCCTCCCTGAGCCTCATCAGCTCCTGTTATTTCTCTCGCTCCAGGTACAGAGCCCCAGAGCTCCTCCTAGGGACCAAGACTCAGACCACAGCCTTAGACATGTGGTAATTTGTTTTAAGTCTCTACTTTGTCCATACACATAAGATACATGGGTCACAGATCCTTTTAAACTTATTTAGAGTTTTGTCACTATCACAGAGCTCCCTCTCTTCCAAACAAGCTTTAACATACAGAGAGAGTTGTCTATGTCATGTATGTAGTTGTCTCCTTTCAGTTAGTGAACTTTACTCTGTTCCAAATAGGATCCTCTCTGTTCTAAATAGGATCCAATCCTCTGTTCTAGCAGAGAATCTCCCCTCCCATCAGTACATCAACCCTCCAGAGAGTATTTTCATGGCACAGTCACCAATGTTTATTACCATACCATCTGTATGAACATACTGTATCTCATATTTATCCAGGGCGGTGGGCTGCATCCTGGCTGAGCTGCTTGCACATAAACCTCTGCTGCCAGGGGGTTCTGAGATCCAACAAGTGGACCTCATAGTGCAACTGTTGGGTACCCCTAATGAAAACATCTGGCCGGTAATGAATGTCTCCTAGTGCTGAGTGATAAACCAAAATGTCTTTAAAAAATGTATTTTTATAGACTAATTGACCTACATGGGTTCAATTATTTGAATTCCATTTAATTCAGGGGTTTTCTGTGAGCTCAATGCGCACATTGCGCTGCAGTTTCTCTAGAGATAAATCAGATCATGCCCAAACTGTGTGACGTAGTAGGGAGTTGTAGTTTCCAACAGACCAATATTCTACATAGTTTAGTGCAGAAAACTTGATCATTAACTACAATGACCATAATCCATTACATGGCTACTTGTCCGGTCTGTGTTTCTTTTATGCCTGCTACATAAAAGACAGAAGAATGCATGATCAAGAAGGGATACATAGAGAGCAGTTGCTTCGCGAGGTATTGCCTTATTTACTTTGAAGAACTACTAAAATAGTGATTTTGTCAGACAGCGTAGGCAACAGATCTATAGAGATGAGATGATGACTTGGAATGAAATAAGTCATCAAATAAAACAAATGTAATACACACAACAACTGAAATATTTGATTAAAGTAAAGTAATGTGAATAATGATGGTTAATAAGTGATAAACAGTGATGAGCAGTCACTACCATCATGGGACTTTTATTAATTGTTTTATTCTGTGTTGTTACAGCATTCAACCCACGTAACGCATAGTGCATTTAATGTCTAAAAAACATTTTCAAATTGAAAATCGTTGTTTTATAATCTAACCAAAACCGACCCCAAATCAAACCAATCGCTCAGTACTACCTTCACCTAAACAATCACAGAATTTAGGATTTTACCATTCCATAAGTTTAATTTGAGTCACTTTAATGTTGATTAATTTTACAATATGCAACAACCAATGATAGTAGTTTCTCCTCAAGAAAGGATATTGTTGGTTAACCCGTCTGTTGTGTTAAAATTTTGCAGGGCTTCACTCGTCTTCCCCTAGTTGGACAGTACAGTTTGAGGAAACAACCATACAACAATTTGAAGAATAAGTTCACCTGGTTGTCTGATGCAGGGCTGCGTTTACTCAACCTTCTCTTCATGTACAATCCTCTACGCAGGTAACTACCAAAGAACAAACCTGCGCAGCATTATAAATACATACATACATACATACATACATACATGCATACATACATACATACATGAAGAGACCTGTATACAGTTCTACACATTGTGTCATTCACATATTTACACAGAAACCTTCCATTAACACATGTGCAGTATACTTCCTTTCACTCCTCCATGGCTCACAAGTGTTTGTCTCTGTTAGGGCCACAGCTAAGGACTGCTTGGAGAGTTCCTACTTTAAGGAGAAACCTTTGCGTAAGTGTGGCCTCAGGGTTATATGACAGAAATGATTGGAACAGTGTTTGTGAAATTAAAGAAGTGAAAAAGGTCTGTCTCTCTTTTTAGCTTGTGAGGCTGACCTGATGCCAACCTTCCCTCATCATCGCAATAAAAGGGCAGCCCCAGCTGTAGAGAGCCAATCGAAACGCAATAAAGTGTAACTTCATTCACATCCTTGATCGCAGTTTCAATAAATGAATGAATATCTTAGATGTTTACTACTACACGGATTATGCACCTGGTTGTAAAAACGTGTTGTCATAGAATGCATGGACCTATCAGTAATTATCCAAATCAATGGGGTGATGGTAAGCTTTCAAGTATTCCACAGTTCAGTCACTGCTTGCAAAATCCTATTTCTTTCACTGTGTGTCTGATGAATATCCAAAAGTATGTGATTAACATGCATAGTTCAATTTAATTCACCAATGTTGCTTTGTTTTTTGAATGGATGTTGGTTAACCTTTGGCAGTCTTTGGCAGGTTCAAGTAACCAATAGGATTTGGTTTGCTGTATTCATGTACATAGACATTTTTTATCTCATGAAATTCCATGAATATTGTAGTTTTAATAAACTGCTTTTTCAAATTAATGTGTGTGGAAAGTTTAGCTACATCAATTAGAAAGGCAGCACATGTATCTGTTTAAATTACCTGATTCAAAACTTGTGGACAAAAATATGAGTAGAAATTAATAAAGGTTGTAGTATTTATTAGCCAGTGATCTGCTATATACAGTCAAGGTCTGAAGTTTACATACACTTAGGTTAGAGTCATTAAAACTCGTTTTTCAACCACTCCACAAATTTCTTGTTAACTATAGTTTTGGCAAGTCGGTAAGGACATCTACTTTGTGCATGACAAGTAATTTTTCCAACAATATTCCAACAGATTATTTCACTTATAATTCACTGTATCACAATTCCAGTGGGTCAGAAGTTTACTGTGACTGTGCCTTTTAAACAGCTTAGAAAATTCCAGAAAATGATGTCATGGCTTTAGAAGATTCTGATAGGCTAATTGACATCATTTGAGTCAATTGGAGGTGCACCTGTGGACGTATTTCAACGCCTACGTTCAAACTCAGTGCCTCTTTGCTTGACATCATGGGAAAATCAAAAGAAATCAGCCAAGACCTCAGAAAAAAAAATTGTAGACCTCCACAAGTCTGGTTCATCCTTGGGAGCAATTTCCAAATGCCTGAAGGTACCACATTCATCTGTACAAACAATAGTACGCAAGTATAAACACCATGGGCCCACGCAGCCGTCATACCGCTCACAAAGGAGATGCGTTCTGTCTCAGAGATGAATGTACTTTGGTGCGAAAAGTGCAAATCAATCCCAGAACAACAGCAAAAGACCTTGTGAAGATGCTGGAGGAAACCGGTACAGAAGTATCTATAGCCACAGTAAAACGAGTCCTCTGGTCTGATGAAACAAAAATAGAACTATTTGGCCATAATGCCCATCGTTATGTTTGGAGGAAAAAAGGGGGAGGCTTGCAAGCCGAAGAACACCATCCCAACTGAAGCACGGGCGCTTTGCTGCAGGAGGGACTGGTGCACTTCACAAAATAGATGGCATCATAAGGGAGGAAAATTATGTGGATATATTGAAGCAACATCTCAAGACATCAGTCAGGAAGTTAAAGCTTGGTCGCAAATGGGTCTTCCAAATGGACAATGACCCCAAGCATACTTCCAAAGTTGTGGCAAAATGGCTTAAGGACAACAAAGTCAAGGTATTGGAGTGGCCATCACAAAACCCTGACCTCAGTCCCATAGAAAATTTGTGGGCAGAACTGAAAAAGCATGTGCGAGCAAGGAGGTCTACAAACCTGACTCAGTTACACCAGCTCTGTCAGGAGGAATGGGCCAAAATTCACCCAATTTATTGTGGGAAGCTTGTGGAAGGCTACCTGAAACATTTGACACAAGTTAAACAATTTAAAGGCAATGCTACCAAATACTAATTGAGTGTATGTAAACTTCTGACCCACAGCTGAAATAAATCATTCTATTATTCTGACATTTCACATTCTTAAAATAAAGTGGTGATCCTAACTGAACTAAAACAGGCTATTCTTACTAGGATTAAATGTCAGGAATTGGGAAAAACTGAGTTTAAATGTATTTGGCCAAGGTGTATGTAAACTTCCGACTTCAACTGTAATAACATGGATAATGTAAAGTTGAAATGGAATAATGACAAACATCTTTTGATTTTTGAATTCTGGATTTACTAAGTCAGGTTATCATGGATACGTGTAACTGCAGTGAGATCCCCTCTGGGACCAGAACTGACACCCCCAACTATACAGACACAGCAATACTTATGACATATAGGAACAATATGATCATGTCTGTCATGGAACTATTATTTTCAATGCTCAAATCCAGAAATAGAAAAGGGCTCTGTCACATAACATGTCAGAGAAATACTGAAATGTAAACACCTCTCCCACTCAATGATCAGCTGTGTCCTCAGTCACTCATACAGTCAACAAATCTTGACGAGATAAAATATAATAAATAATCATAAATAGTGTAAGTAACACAGGGGCAGCTCTAGTGGGGACTGGGAGAGGGGGCAGCTATGGTCAGTCAACTCAATTTAAAAGCAGAGCGCTCCTACACAAGACATACATTAAGGCTGCGTTAAAACAGGCAGCCCAATTCTGATATTGTTTTCCACAAATAGGTATTCTTACCATTCACATCAGAGAGCTGATCTGATTAGTCAAAAGACCAATTAGTGAAAAAAAAAACAGAATTGGGCTGCCTGTTTAAACACAGCCTATGACTTACACACATGCAAGACAAGAGCTATGTTAAATGCAATTGTTCAAAAGCTCTTCACCCTTCCTTCATAATGATTAACAACTTCAAGTGCAGGATGGCAAAAATATATATAGTCTCAGTCTTCAGGACTGCAATAGTGTATGATCGGAGGGAAATGGTATGAGGTTAAACGCTCCATCATTCTTGCCAATGCAGGTTAGTCGAACAAATCCAAGTTTGTAGTGTGGTAGTACTGTAGCTACTACATGACAGGAGGTTGTATGAATGTGGCTTGAGAGGAGAAACAGGGTAAGGAGTAGTGAAGCCCCTGGCTGACCAGGACCTCTTAGCCCTCCTGTCCAAAGTCCTCTGTGAACTTCCTGACCTTGAACAAGTCTTCACTGTTGACTGTCGGACGTGTGGTGGACAGTGACCGCAACATGTCAGACTGGAGGGCAGAGGGACAAAGCATTAGCGTTGTTCAGTATTTGTACAAATATGAGTGTGTAATGCCTGAATGTGTAAGCAAAATGTGAGTGTCTGTTGTGGATGTTTCTCACCATGCATACGATGGGTTCCAGCAGCTTGTCGCTAGGCACATCCATCCAGGTTAATTCTATGGCAGCTGGGTCCCCAGGCGAACACGGGGTCAGAAGGTCATCCACCATCAATTGACTGTTGGCACGGGATGGTCCTCGCACCTTGAGTACCACAACAAACAAACTCTTAAATATCCTTAATAGCAGAGAAAGATAAACACCTTTAGTGTAGTGTACAAGAGTCGACTGCAATAGAGTTACTATATCATGGGCAATGTTCCATCTAATCTGCGTGCGGCCACGCAGCTCCCCAGGACTGCCACGCAGCTCCCCAGGACTGCCACGCAGCTCCCCAGGACTGCCACGCAGCTCCCCAGGACTGCCACGCAGCTCCCCAGGACTGCCACGCAGCTCCCCAGGACTGCCACGCAGCTCCCCAGGACTGCCACGCAGCTCCCCAGGACTGCCACGCAGCTCCCCAGGACTGCCACGCAGCTCCCCAGGACTGCCACGCAGCTCCCCAGGACTGCCACGCAGCTCCCCAGGACTGCCACGCAGCTCCCCAGGACTGCCACGCAGCTCCCCAGGACTGCCACGCAGCTCCCCAGGACTGCCACGCAGCTCCCCAGGACTGCCACGCAGAGTGCAAAAGAAATATCCGCCCATGGAGAGAAGCACAAGATTGAACTTCACTCAACTTTCTAGAGTTTTCCCTTCTTAACACTATCAACCTTTCTCTTTACTGTGTGAATTGTGATCGAATCAACTCAATATTAGCCACTTTCAATGCAACATACTTAAACAAAACGAACTACGGAGGATGTTTTGTTGTAGGTAGAACACATTGGAGTAGGATTCTATTACACACGACCCAGCCCATACTCTACACAGACCTGTGCGGCATAGCCAATCAGAGCTGCAGTAGGCCTTTATGCAAATAGACCATTGCAATATATATGGATCCGTGCTATTTACTATGAACTGGACTGTGTTACCAGCTGTGGTCTTGAGTAGATGGGCTTGTTTTGAGATCAAAGCAAGAGCTGCATGTAGCCACATGTGCACATTTTGTTCATATCTTCTGCTAGGGGCAGTGTTGTATTTTGAGACAGGCTTAAATAAGCTAAGTAGCCAATAGACAGAGGGTAGCATAATTGGTCTGATTCTCTTTAATAATGATATGGGAATAATAATGCATTTGATTTGGTAAAGTAGTTTCTTGTGTCAAAAACATTTTCATTCACCTTGTCTAAAGGACAAGTGGATAAACAGGTCCATGTCAAGCCCTGCATGTTTTTTTTGTTTTTTTTCAATGGAATGTAGGCCTACATTGAATACCACACATTGGCTGCTACTGTAGGTTGAATGATAGAACAGGTATTTAAATGTTAAAATGTTATGGGATGTATTTTCTCCATTGTTTTTGATGGTAGGCCACTCTGGTAGACCTACATTATGAGCAAATAGTCACAGTAGCCTACTTGGCCACTGTTAAAACTAACTTAAAGCAGGTTCAGCCTCAGTGTTCACAGTAAATGCACGCTGGAAGTTGCACAGAATTTTCACAAATTCAGACCTGAAATTTGCTCAGGGAGGAAAAAGTTAGAGGGAACATCATGGGTATAAATTACCTTTTTGAAGTGTGTGGCTGACTGCACTTTCCTGACAGGCTGCATGAGGGCATCTCGTACAATGACGCTGATGTCAGCCCCGGAGTAGCCTTCTGTCTTTTTGGCGAGCTGACGAAGGTCTGCGTCACTCAGGCTGTGGGGTGTGTTGCCCAGGTGCAGCCGGAACATCTGTGACCTGGCGGGCTCCTCTGGGAGAGGGATGTAGATACGCTTCTCAAACCTGACAGTGACATAATTCTGATGAGAATGCTTGACGATGAGTATTGTATAAATTAAGAAATCATTTTTGCTTGAACAAAACATTTCCCATTTTGGGTGCTTATCTACTGTTCTACAAACATTTTAAGAAAACTCCAGGACTGGTCTTCCACTCAATGGAATCTACATTAATTGGTACAGACAGTATAAACAAATATTCAGGCTTTATCATTACTTTTGTGAATCTGTTAAACAACAAACATACTGTATATCCCATCCCAACCTGCCCCCTTATTGATCACTGACCTTCTACGGATGGCAGCATCCAGAACCCAGGGAATATTAGTGGCCCCAAGGGTGAGGATTCCATCGTTGTTGTTGCCCACACCTGCCAATCAGAGAGTAGGAATGAAGACTATGTAAGCCTGATGCTTATATAGAACATGTTACGCATTGAATCGGAAAGGTCAAGTCAACTGATGCAGTAGACTTTTAAGTTAAGTCCTCTTTGATGGGGTGTTTGTTTGATCTGAAGTCTAAAAGCTGTCTTGGCAGAAAGTGGGGAGTGGGTATAGACTCTAGACTAAATGCTCACCTTGCATCTGTACCAGGAACTCGGTCTTAATCCGCCGGGCTGCCTCACTCTCATTCTCATTCCTGGAGCCACAGAGTGAGTCCACCTCGTCAATAAAGATGATGGAGGGCTTGTGCTGACGGGCAAGCTCAAACAGGTTCTTCACCAGTCTGATGGATAGAGAGAAAGAGAGGCACAAACATTCAAGAGGATACTTATGCTCACTTCGAGGCAAGCAACACTGAAGCATGCATGAGAGCGCCAGCTGTTCCGGACGAGTGTGTGATCACGCTCTCCGTAGCCGATGTGAGCAAGAGCTTTAAACAGGTCAACATTCACAAGAGCCAGATAGATTACCAGGACGTGTACTCAAGGCATGCACGGACCAACTGGCAAGTGTCTTCACTGACATTTTCAACCTCTCCCTGACCGAGTCTGTAATACCTACGTGTTTCAAGCAGACCACCATAGTCCCTGTGCCCAAGAACACTAAGGTAACCTGCCTAAATGACTACCGTTCTGTAGCTCTCACGTCGGTAGCCATGAAGTGTTTGAAAGGCTGGTCATGGCTCACATCAACACCATCATCCCGGAAACCCTAGACCCACTCCAATTTGCATACCGCCCCAACAGATCCACAGAGGACGCAATCTCAATCGCACTCCACACTGCCCTTTCCCACCTGGACAAAAGGAACACCTGTGTGAGAATGCTGTTCATTGGCTACAGCTCAGCGTTCAACACCATAGTGCCCACAACGCTCATCACTAAGCTAAGGACCCTGGGAGTTAACACCTCCCTCTGCAACTGGATCCTGGACTTCCTGATGGACCGCCCCCCGGTGGTAAGGGTAGGCAACAACACATCTGCCACGCTGATCCTCAATACAAGGCCCCATCAGGGGTGTGTGCCGAGTCCCCTCCTGTACTGTGTGGACAAGCATGAATCCAATACCATCATTAAGTTTGCTGACGACACAACAGTGGTAGGCCTGATCAACAACGACACAGACTATAGGGAGGATGTCAGAGACCTGGCAGTGTGGTGCCAGGACAACAACCTCTCACTCAACGGGAGTAAGACAAAGGAGCTTGATTGTGAACTACAGGAAAAGGAGGGCCGACACACACCCCCATTCACATAAACAGGGCTGTAGTGGAGCAGTTTGAGAGTTTCAAGGTCCTTGGTGTCCACATCACCATCACCCGTGTGGCTCAGTTGGTAGAGCATGGCGCTTGCAACGCCAGGGTTGTGGGTTCATTTCCCACGGGGGGACCAGGATGAATATGTATGAACTTTCCAAATTTGTAAGTCGCTCTGGATAAGAGCGTCTGCTAAATGTAAATGTAAAAACAAACTATCATGGTCCAAACACACCAAGACAATCATGAAGAGGGCACTACAATGCCTTTTCCCCCTCAGGAGACTGAAAAGATTTGGCATGGGTCCCCAGATACTCAAAAAGTTTTACAACTGCACAATCGAGAGCATCCTGACCGGTTGCATCACCGCCTGGTATGGCAACTGCTATGCATCTGACCGTAAGGTGCTACAGAGGGTAGTGCGTACGGCCCAGTACATCACTGGGCCTAAGCTTCCTGCCATCCAGGACCTATATACTAGGCATGTCAGAGGAAGGTCCAAAAAATTGTCAAAGACTCCAGACACCCAGGTCATGGACTGTTCTCTCTTCTACCATTTGAGCTACAAGTCTAGGTTCAAAAGGCTCCTTAACAGCTTCTACCCACAAGCCATAAGACTCCTTAACAATTAATCAAATGGCCACCCAGACTATTTTGCATTAACCCCCCCCCCCTTTGTTTTTCACACCGCTGCTACTCGCTGTTTATCTATGCATAGTCACTTTACCCCTACCTACATGTACAAATTACCTCGATCATTGACTCGATACAGGCAGCCGCTGTATATAGCCTTATTATTGTTATGGAGTGCGTTTTTTAAACTTTAGTTTATTTAGTAAATATTTTCTTAAAACTGCATTGTTGGTTAAGGGCTTGTAAGTAAGCATTTCACAGTAAGGCCTACATCTGTTGTATTCAGCGCATGTGAGAAATAAAATTAGATTTGACACATAAGTATCAGTGAGATTTTTTTTTGTCTAATCAGGTGTGGATGCATAATGGGGATTTACATGAACAGTAGAATTACAAATAAGAAATGATGTCTCACTTCTCACTCTCTCCAAGCCACTTGGACATGAGGTCTGATGATGACACAGAGAAGAAGGTGGAGTTGTTGGCTTCTGTGGCTACTGCTTTGGCCAGGTAAGACTTTCCTGTCCCAGGGGGACCAAAGAGAAGAATCCCTCTCCATGGAGTGCGTTTGCCTGCAACCAGAGATACATTCAAGCATAATGAACAAATAGACAGAATACACATACAGTATTATATCATTATGGTGACATGTCCATGCAGAACATAGTGAGAAAGAGAGTATATATGTGAGGGGGGAAAAGGCAGTAGTCTAACCTGTGAAGAGGTGAGGGAATTTAATGGGCAGGATTACAGCTTCCTTCAGGGCCTCCTTAGCTCCCTCCAGCCCAGCTACATCGTTCCACCGGACATTGGGCTTTTCCATTACAATGGCACCTGTACCAGGACATGGATCAGTTTAGCATCAAAGTTAATTTCCCTCATGAACATCACACACACAGTTTAGACAGCTGGTGTGTGAAAGAGGAGACAAACACACACTCACCCATCAGTTGCTCCTGCAGTTTCTTTCTCTCTGGGTTTTCACCCTCGCTGTCACTGTCACTCCTAAAAGGAATGTGTAATGTGAAACAAACTATTTGGTGCTGGTGACAATGTGGCACTTATTTGATTTCTCTCGACTCAACCCCATTCGATGCGTGGAACGGATGTGGGTGGGTCTATGTCTACATAAGGGTGCTATTTTTTTTTTTTAATCACAAAAGCTCTGACGAAGGCCATGAGGCCGATACGTAAGCTTATTACAGATCAGTGATACTATCAAGAGCAGTGTGCGGTTTCATTTTTCCTTCATGTTGTCTGTTTGGCAAAATGTTATTTCCTAGGTATGCTTGTGTTAATGTAGGACAGTGTCTCTGTGAACAGATGTGTGACAACATACTTATCATTACTCTGTGCTTCCTTGACAGGCTTCTTTCCTGTTTTTTCTTTGTTTTTCAAGAAATCTTTGAGTTTCTCGGCCCGGTCTAGGTACTGCATACACTTCCCACGTATGCTCTCCTTTGCCTTGTCACTGTGTGCCTCATCTGGAAGAAGAAATCAAAACACATTACTTTTTGCCTTCAAAAACAACAACCTCATTTCTACTCTGAATACTTAAACAAATTGGACTGTGGACAGAAAAATATTACATTTCTCACTCACACTTGATAGCATGCAGGAAGTACTCCACTGCATGCTGGTAAAGGCGCAAGGCTTCCTCATAGTTCTTGTTCTTGTCCTCCTCTGTGGCTTTGGTCACAAGATCAATCGCTTTCTGTGTGAGGGAAGAGAGGAAGGGATGAACCATATAAATGAAACAGGGGAGTCCAGGTTCAGACCATGGGTCAAACCAAACAAATAAACTGTAGATTTACCTTTAAGGTTGGAATCCATAAACTGTAACAGATTATATCTGACATTTACAGACTAATAACTAATAGTACTCACTAGACTTGACTAGCAAACTATTTTGTTTGCAAGACATTCCATTACAATATACATGGCCTCGTAACAGTTATTTGTGCCAATGGTCAAACTACCAACAGTGGAAAATGTGGTGTTATTGTTGTAGCTACAGTATTCAGTTCAATAACAAGTTGACTGGTAACTATTAAGCAGAATGTATAATAGTGTAGCTAGTAAACTAATGGTGATAACGTTAGCTACATTTTGTTGACACAAGTTAGCAAGTAACGTAGCGAACGCTAGCTAGCTAATGTTTTGCTACCTGTAATGTTGACGTTGTCATTTCATCTCACTCTTGCTCTTCGCCCAGCGTCTCTGATGCTAATTCAAGGTATCTTTAGAAATATGGTTGCTATATTTTCAGGAGAGGTGTTGCTACAAAATTATGACAAAGGTAGCTTCGCTAGCCTATTTGACAGCCACTGCCCAGGCAACAGCAACAACCGTAGCTAGTGGTAACTACAGACGTTCATGCAGCGTCTGCGTCACTTTTGAAAGAGAAGAAAAACAGAAGTACTGACGCCTAGCGGATAGGATGATTACTGAGTCAGATTCTTATTATTTTTTTGAAGAGGAGTGGCACGGTATTGCGAAATAAAAAAAATTGTTATGCTTTTCTGAACCAGCTTTCTTTCCATTGCAATGACAGACATCAAATCCATTTGTTACAGTTGGACATTAACATGTTTTATTCTTATAGATATTTACATTTTAGATTATTACATTATCATACATCTTAATACAGGTTTGGAAGTCTAAAATACTTTGCATATAACAGGTTTGCAGCAGCAGGGTTTCTACTGTGCTTTCTCTGCTAAATGATTGTGTGGAACGCAAGCTGCCACATGTAACTTTGGTTAAAAAAACCTTTCTCAACAAAAAAAAAGCTTTTCTTTGCAATAACAGTATATCACTCAAAACTAACAACCAAAAGAGAAAGATATGACAGTTTGACAATGTGAAATGCTAATTAAGATACATTCATGGGTAAATTAAGGTGGCTATCAAGCTAGAAATTGAACAGTTCAGGTATTGATAAAAATGTGCATTATTAGAAGTAGGCCTACAGAGACTGAATTGGGATAGAGTTCAGTCATACAATTGGCAGCATCCACTAGGCCCCACTTACAGTATCCGCTTACATACTGAGACAAGCTGTTAGGGTGATCACGTGGTAGAGCAGGGTCTGAAAAAGAGCTTTTACATATGTAGGACTCAGAGGTCACATACAGCAAGATGATAAGCTTATACAGGGATAAAACAAAATAAAAGAATAGCATCCCATTTGTTCTAGTAAAAGCATCCAAAGCTTCCTTTCACTAAATGGACATGATGAGGTACCATATTACAGCTGAAATTGTGTTTTCTCAGAGATCATAGTGCTGAATGAACATCTTTGAACATTCTTTATAGGTATATATTTTGCTTATTCTAATTATGTACTGGATGGAAACATTCCCCAGAACACTTAGCAGACAGCTTGTAGCTCAGTGACTTTACTGTGGATGCCTATTGACAGTAAATATTATGTTTACATGGTGTGTATGCAACACTTCCTCAGGAATCACAGAAAAATATGAGGTCAGAAAAAGGCAGAGAAGCTTAGGTATGACCTCATGAGCTTTAATAGAAAGCATTGGCTTAGGGCTAATGCAGAAGGGAATGATAAAGGGAAGTGGTGTTCTCAGGCAGCATGGGACAATGGTTTGGCAGTGTGACTAGCCTACTGGAGGGCAGGTTGACTTTGAGGCAGGTGACAGGGGTCACTGGCATTACGCCATAGATTTGTAAATGCTCAAAAAGAGCATCAAATTTTCATAGTCAAGTCATGCTAAACATAGGATATGCATACAAAATAATTAACTGAAAAACAGTACAGAAATAGCATGTTAACAATAAAAGAATAATACTATTGCTGTGCATGTTGTTGAAAGCTTACTTTGCTTTAAAACCTATTACCTTTTCAAAATAAAAAATACTTTTACACACACACTAAAAATAGCATTTATGACTACATGTAACAAGGCACAGTTGGCAATCCTGATTATAACAGTCATTTTGGATAATGTGCTAGAGAATCAGTTTTTGGGTAACAGGCACTCTATAAAGCCAACAGAAATGCAAAAGTATAAACCCATTCAATCTGGCAGTATGCTCTAGGCCACTCACTCGCAGTCATCAACTTGGAAACCCAATAGACACATGCTCATATGAACAAAGTCGTACTCTGTTTATCACAAAATCACACATTCGCCTGACAAGAACAGAGTACATGCATAGAAAATAGCCAAAAGTACATCGGAAGGCTGTGATGAATGATACATAGTAAAAATAAGAATATTTATGCATATGTTCCCGACTCCAGCCTCTTCCCACTTCACGTCAGCAGGCCCAGACGAGTCAGTTTGGCAGACAGGAAGGAATGAAGAACAAACACCATGGGCTTGGGGCCAGAGTGCAGGTCAAACACCTGAAAGAAAGAGACAAGATAAAAAAATACAAACAGTACATTAATCAATACAGTCAATGGACTTTTAGACAATTGCACTCTAACAGTGATGTAGCTTACCATTTCACCCTCTGGACCTCCAAAGTCCAGATAGAGGTTGCGGATCCCGTCATCTGCAGACATCTTGAGCTTCTCGAAGGGGTATCTGAAGAGCACAGCACCCCCTGCAGACTCTCCTGGCTCCCGGGTCACAGTGAAGCCCTTCTCATAGTGCAGTATGAGGCGAACGTCCTGCCTGTTCAGCATGCAACCTTAGGTACAGAGGGAGGGAAGTGTGAGAACAGTACTGCACAAAGTAAACGTGTGTGTGGGTGTGTGTGTAATTGGAACAGTATGTGCCTGTGTGAAAGAGTTTATGAACATGTTTGTGTTGCAGTGGAATAGGGAAGGAAAAGACCGAACATTTCCAGCACATACTAGCAGCCAACTATTGTTCTCTATTGAGTGGAAACATTCACCCAACTGACTATGCTTCTTCCTTTACAACTTTTTCCCCCCACTGGTGTTTTTGGTACATTCACTTTTTTCAGTCACCACTTCCTGTATCACTGTGAGAAGTGAATCATGTGATTCCAAAGCCTCACTCAATAATATATGCAGATAGTTAGACAAACCAACATTAGACATACAGACAGACACACACACTCACCAATGGAGACCTCCTTAATGAGTTCTGCGGCAGCATGCGCCCCCTGCACCAGGGCCCGGGTCCACGAGGACAGGTCCCAGTGTGTCTCCACCCGGAACACATGGGACTCGATGCCCCGCCCTGTACCTGTCCGAGTGGCAAACACCAGGTCTGCCCCCTGCGCCGGGGAACTGCGGGCACTGCCAGAGTGCACCAGTCTACAGAGAAACAGGAACAAACTACAAGGTTATATCAACTCACTGTTTGCTCCTCCCACAAGTGATTTTTAAACAGCTTACAGTGATTCATAAGTTATGATAACAAAATGCCAACACATCGCAGAGTGAAAATGGCAGAGAGAGAGAGAGAGAGAGAGAAGGAGAGAGAGACAGACAAAGAGAAATACAACCTAAATTCTAATTTTGGCTGGCAAACTTGTTGTCCTACCTTGTGGCAAGTAGTGGGTGTGTGAGCATGGGTGTGGACCAGGCTTCGCGGTTCCATGGCACTGATTCAAACAGCAGGATATCTTTCTCTGTCAGTGCCATGACAATTGGTCGGAACTGGTGCCGCCCACCATCCAGCTGGACCTACAGCATAAAGAAAGAGAGACAGCATGAGAGAAGTGTGTCAAAGTGCTTATGTAATTTCTGATGAGGTTTTCCACGTCTGATTGTGTAGTTGTGTGGGTGTCATGCTAGGTGGGCCCAGAGGAAAGTTGATGCAACGGTAGCTTCCTTTTGTTCTGTCTCAAAGTGCTTCCTGTCAACCCCCAACATGGCCAACTAAAAACACACACAGACAATATCTATACATTTAACATGGTGTACTGACACTACACCGCTACTCACTTTGTGGACTATTGCTCCCATGCTGCTATGCCCTGTGGACTATTGCTCCCATGCTGCTATGCTCTGTGGACTATTGCTCCCATGCTGCTATGCCCTGTGGACTATTGCTCCCATGCTGCTCTGCCCTGTGGACTATTGCTCCCATGCTGCTCTGCCCTGTGGACTATTGCTCCCATGCTGCTATGCCCTGTGGACTATTGCTCCCATGCTGCTATGCCCTGTGGACCATTGCACCCATGCTGCTATGCCCTATGGACTATTGCTCCCATGCTGCTATGCTATGTGGATTATTACTCCCATGCTGCTATGCCCTGTGGACTATTACTCCCATGCTGCTATGCTATGTGGATTATTACTCCCATGCTGCTATGCTATGTGGACTATTACTCCCATGCTGCTATGTCCTGTGGACTATTACTCCCATGCTGCTATGCTATGTGGATTATTGCTCCCATGCTGCTATGCTATGTGGACTATTACTCCCATGCTGCTATGCCCTGTGGATTATTGCTCCCATGCTGCTATGCTATGTGGATTATTACTCCCATGCTGCTATGCTATGTGGATTATTACTCCCATGCTGCTATGCCCTGTGGACTATTACTCCCATGCTGCTATGCTATGTGGATTATTACTCCCAGGCTGCTATGCCCTGTGGATTATTGCTCCCATGCTGCTATGATATGTGGATTATTACTTCCACGCTGCTATGCTATGTGGATTATTACTCCCATGCTGCTATGCTATGTGGATTATTACTCCCATGCTGCTATACCCTGTGGATTATTGCTCCCATGCTGCTATGCTATGTGGATTATTACTCCCATGCTGCTATACCCTGTGGATTATTGCTCCCATGCTGCTATGCTATGTGGATTATTGCTCCCATGCTGCTATGCTATGTGGATTATTACTCCCATGCTGCTATGCCCTGTGGACTATTACTCCCATGCTGCTATGCTATGTGGATTATTACTCCCATGCTGCTATGCTATGTGGACTATTACTCCCATGCTGCTATGTCCTGTGGACTATTACTCCCATGCTGCTATGCTATGTGGATTATTGCTCCCATGCTGCTATGCTATGTGGACTATTACTCCCATGCTGCTATGCCCTGTGGATTATTGCTCCCATGCTGCTATGCTATGTGGATTATTACTCCCATGCTGCTATGCTATGTGGATTATTACTCCCATGCTGCTATGCCCTGTGGACTATTACTCCCATGCTGCTATGCTATGTGGATTATTACTCCCAGGCTGCTATGCCCTGTGGATTATTGCTCCCATGCTGCTATGATATGTGGATTATTACTTCCATGCTGCTATGCTATGTGGATTATTACTCCCATGCTGCTATGCTATGTGGATTATTACTCCCATGCTGCTATACCCTGTGGATTATTGCTCCCATGCTGCTATGCTATGTGGATTATTACTCCCATGCTGCTATACCCTGTGGATTATTGCTCCCATGCTGCTATGCTATGTGGATTATTGCTCCCATGCTGCTATGCTATGTGGATTATTACTCCCATGCTGCTATGCTATGTGGATTATTACTCCCATGCTGCTATGCTATGTGGATTATTACTCCCATGCTGCTATGCCCTGTGGACTATTTGCTACATTCATTTTGTTCAGCTGTTTCTCTTTTCCCCCCATTGTTGACCTTTCTTCAATTGTGTTGTCTCTATTGTTCTTTTTAATTATGTGTAACGTGTGCTGTGACTTGTGGCCCATGTAAACTGCACTTTAAATAAATTCTGGTTCGCACAACATATAAGACAGCACATTTAAAAGACTACAGAATATCACAACTGAAAGTTCAGAACAAAACACAGTGACCCATTTATAAAACTCTTCACAGTACACATGCACTATTATACAAGGCTGAACAACACTACACAATGCTGTATGTGTGAATCTGTACATAAGTGTATTTGACAGCAGCATACAGTACTTCAATTGGATTATTTTGCTTAATATTTAGTGTGTTTGTGTAATTTATTCTGAAGGCCTATATGAGTGCAGTACCTGTTCTGCCAGCCAGCTGATGTGTTTGAGTTGGGGGTGTGACCCAGTGGTGCTGGAGCCCAGGTAGGAGTTGATGTGGGCCAGGGTCTGGGGCAGCAGGGCAGCAATGTTGGTGTGGATGGCTGTGAACCAGGAGTGGGCGCTGGGGCCATCCTTACAGCGCATCACTACCGTGTGCTGGCCATCTGGAGAGTGCAGCTCCAAGAGCCTTTGGGAGTCAACAGTCCTCATCATTATCTTACTAAAACATACCAAACCAACATTCTCATTATGTTTCCTATTTTCCCTCTTATGCCACATTTCAATTGCACACACACAATGCAGGTCTTACCTGTTCTCCAGGTCAGGCATGGTCAAGTTCCTGCTGATAAAGCACATTTTGAGGAGGATGACCTTCCTGTCCTTGGCCCCACTGTGTTTGGGGGACCCAGAGTCCTCACTGCCACTGAAGTTGGGGGACTGAGGATGCACCCCATCCCACGGCAGGTCTGACACCAAGGAGGGCTTCTTAAACAGTGGGGAAACCTCTCTGATATATTTAACTACAGAAACGCAGAAAGACACAAAATAAAGAACATTAGTGATTAATTATGCATAGACCTCAAGTTGTACAAAAATGTGTCTAAACGCAACACACGATTGATCATGTTTTAGACTGTGGTTTAAAAGTTACAACGCTCAATTAAAGAGTAATACATGTCTTATAAGGATGTATTCGTCTCTCGTGGAGTTGCTCTGAGTAGGAGAGTTGGCGGTGCAGTTGTGTGCTTGGCAGGTCGGCTGCTTGGAGAAGAATGGCTTTGACTGAAATCATGAATTCAGTTTCCAAATTTGGTCCTGCGGCCTATTCCACTTCTCCTCTCTCTCTTCTCTACTGGTGTATGTTAGTCCTCTGGGTCGCTCTGCTCTGACTGAGAAACTCGATACGAGGAGCTGAAAAGATGAGGTAATTGTTGCATGTAGGAGAGGATTAGGGTTGTGAAAGTAATTGGCCCAAACATATAGTATGAATATGGGTGGACTGTGTGTGTGTGTTTGTGTGTGTAATTTGACAGAAAGAGGGAGGTAGCAGTAGAGGTAGTGGTGAGGCAATAGGTCAAGGATTGGAACCCATTTCCAAGACCCTGCAAACCACACTGTTCTTACTAAGTGTCAGTGAATATTTCTGCTTATGCAAGTATTTGTGTGTATATGTACTGTATGCGTGTATGTATGTGTTTCAGGAAGCGGCTGGCCCTCTAGACATGAGCTAGAGCATGAGGAAACCCCTACCCAAACCCAACCCTGAAGAAATCAAGATGTACAGAGGCTGCTACAGTCACACTGTGAATCCTGATGAAGCAAAATAAAGATTACACTCACTGCCATAGTGGCATATGCCCAATACACACCGCCACATGTTTGAGTGAGGAGTAATAAATGACGAATCAAGTTAACGTAATTATGCTCAGTCAAGACTTCTTCCAGTCACAACACCACTGCAGTGTTCCAATGTGGTTATCAAAGTCATGGTATATTTAAGTACAGGTTCTGTCTGTGTGTGGCATTCCTACTGTACTGTAGCTCTGGTATCTGTATGGATATTCTTTAGCAATGATACGTTGGGCTATAGGTGACAAAGACGTTATGACACTGGCTCGCATTCAGAGGGAAGATACATATTGGAGACTTGGAGATTTACCACTACATCTCCATCTGCCAACACTCTCTGCTTGAGTAAGTGCAGACTGCAGTGGAACAAGGAGGATGTTTGGGCTAGTTGGTGTTTTATGGCAGAGTATTCTGTTGAACTGAATGAGGAGAAAGTGTGTCCCACACCCAACATGGAGTTAAAACTTTGTGAAAAGTTCTGAGTCAGATAGTTGGTTCCAGAAGCTGCTCTCACTGTCCCTCTCTGGTGCCGTTTAAAGATCTCATTATAACTGTCAGCATTGTCACTCAGCTCCAGTCCAGATTTTAATTAGGGCAGTACACAGATGACAGTGTGTGTGTGTGTGTGTGTGTGTGTGTGTGTGTGTCTGTGTGTGTGTGTGTGTGTGTGTGTGTGTGTAAGAGCGAAAGAAAGAATGAAAGAATAAAAGAAAAGAGTGAGAGATTGAGAGAGATGAGACGAGGTGCCATCACACATAGCTGGAGCTAGTTTGTCTCTCTCCCTCCATACCTCTATGCCCACAGCAATGCAGAGGAATGAGACAGAGAGGAGGAAGGGGAGAAGAGCCAAGGGAATCTGTCTGACTCCAACTTATATTTGGCTGAAGGAGTTGAGGTTCAATCCCCCATGGGTTGATGCATACATTTGCTCTCTTCTTCTTGTAGCCTTCACCCGGGTATGGCTTTAAGTGATCGGTTACACCACACACCCTTACCACGGTTTTTCTTTTGACCAAAATCCCCCTATGGTTTGTCCAGCTTCACCCTCTATTCTCTCCCCCTCCCCCTGCCACAGACTGTGTGCTGCCAGGCCTTTAATGAGAACAGTGTGTCAGACTCCCCAGATGAGGGGGGTTGTAGAAGGCTCTGGAGAGGCTCCCTCTGCTCCCCTCAAATATACACACCTGCCCCCCACTCAAAAAAGCTCCCTCTGCTGCTCCCATTCACACACACACACCTATCCCCTTCCTCGCCTCTTTTCACCCTGAGCTGGATCACAAAAGGATGACATGCCATTTGGCAGAAGCATTGTATATATCCAGTATGTGGATTAAAAAAAACATTATAGGAAGTGCACATGCTGCTACACTGTCCATGCAATGAATCACACAAACAAATGTCTTAGCTAAGTAGGTTATGGTCAGATATTTATGTGGATATCCATCTCTGTTTACAGACACAGACAACTTGAAAAAACAATAAGACAGAGAGACTGGAGAGCAAATGTGCCTTTCCACTGATATTAATCAATAACGACAGTGTTACTTTAATTAATGACATACAATATTAACCTGGATTCATACTTCATATGTGGTGGCTTTTATGACGCATTGCAGAATCAAGTGAAATGTTTAATGGTCATTGGTCAGTAAGTTTTGGCTTGTGAACAAAAGAAAATAACTGTCTCTAATCGGGCCTGTCCCCATTTTATGAATACAGTCTTTGTCTCTTTGTAGTGTTCTTATTCTTCCTTTTAACCAGACAATGGCCTCCTCCTCTATCCACCAACGAGCAGACAAACTAAACAAGACAGCCATGATCCAATGTACTAACTGAATGACGTTAGTCAATGTCCATTACAGTGAGCTCATGTTTATTATGAACGGCGAAATAAAGCAGCTATCGTATTAGTTAGAAACACAACATCCATGCCTGTGTGAGAGTTTTACACAGGCCTGGGAAGCAACCTGGTTGAGGAATGTGAAGTCACTAATTGCTGTAATGTCTAGCGTTTATGTATTGTGTACATTACAGATTGGTCTGGAAATTGAAACCTCATTCTGACCTTCAGAGGATGAGGAGAATGTAGACAGATTGGAATTGGGGTCCATTTACAAACACCACAACTCACTCCCTGTCATTCTAACAAACAGTGACAGGCAACTGGCACATTCCTTAAACAAAATCCCAGGTTTTCCGCAATGGAGAGACAGAGATTACACAAATGTATTTAGGACTATTAGGCCTATTTCAGGCGAGAAGCAGAAAATACTACTTTATTTTGGGGGTTATAGTGGGAACCCATTTGACTTGCTAAATGACACAAACTGCGTCACACTAACTACATCTCTACATCCAACCTTATTCACTATTCATGCTGGGTTAATTTGCAAACCATTAACCACCACACAGTGCATTTCAGCCCCTGACCAGTTGTTTCCAAACCCTGGGCTTCACACTGAAGTGCTCTTAAAATCAATATAAGAGCACACAAACGTGCTGATTCACCGCTTTAGCATACAATGACCTATTTGAAATAATCCACTTCCACAAATACAATGTAGCTAATTTTGTAACCACTGTGCAATACTTTCGTGTTTTAGGTATTTCTGTGTGTCTATTTCCTGATGCAATATTCGGCCCACAGCTGCATCCTAGGTCTAGGCTGCATCTTCTAAGAAAGAGGCAGAATAAAGTCGCATTTGGCTATAAAGCGAACATTGTTTTGGCTACTACTGAAGGCTGCTGTCAGATTAACTGGCCTTCTCAAATCCCCGCAATTGCGTTTGGAAACTTACCCTCAAGCGTAACCTCTTTCCCGGCCTTTTTTAGAGCCTGCACCGCTAGATCATGCGTAGCCTCCCTGAGGTCATTTCCATTGACTGACAGGATCGCGTCGCCGACCCGAAGAGCCCGACTCTGATCAGCTGCAAGTCCGGGGAAGATCTTGGATATGAGGATGGGCATTCGGTTTTCCCGACCCCCCTTGATACTGATCCCCAACCCGCCAGACTCTTGTTTTACAACTCTAACTTTACGCACAGCTTCTGATGCGCCGGATTCTAAATTGATGGAAGTTTCGCCATGCCTGGAACTGAAGCTAGATCCAGGACTACCGTAACTGGACCCCGGGCTGCCAAAATCAGAGTTCGTACCATTATCACGATTATACTTGCCAGAGCTGGGGCTATTAAAACCGTCGTAGTGACCCCGGTTGATGCCCCCGCGCGCTGGGCTACCGCTTCGTCCTAGCGCACCATGGTTCGGATGTTGCTCTGGGTTTGAGGTTTGACCACGGTTCGAATTTCCCGACGCTAAACCCGGGTCGTTTCCGTTAGACATTCCATTCCGCATGCCCGCTGAATTGGTGTAATCCAAGTTGTTCCCGTGTCCGCTTATCTCTGTTTCGGCCGTTAATGTGAAAGTCTCGCGGGTCAATTCGGCCGCTACCCGAATCCAGCGGTCCCGTAGCAAAAGGTCTAATTGACCATTTTTGTCCGCTCGTGTCCAGACAGCCATCCTGGTAGTCCGCGGTAGATTTCAGACTAAACTCATGATGAACTTTTCCTATTTTCAGAGTGCGTAGGCTACCCAAGCACTAGCCTA
This sequence comes from Salvelinus fontinalis, assembly GCF_029448725.1. Lineage (NCBI taxonomy): Eukaryota > Metazoa > Chordata > Actinopteri > Salmoniformes > Salmonidae > Salvelinus > Salvelinus fontinalis. The sequence continues at coordinate 31,012,040 of NC_074676.1, forward strand.
CACTACATTTGACACACCCACTTACGCACAGATTGCAGGAAAATGTTTCAACAAAAAAAAGTGGAAGGGAACAAATGCCTCTGATGGACTCCCTCTTCATTTGGGGTGCTGAAGCGGGCCGCCTGCTGAGTAAAATCTCGGAGCCGGATGACAGAAACAGCCAATGAATGGGACCTTAAATTACTTATTCATGAAAGAGGCGGGGTGTCAAGAAATTCCCAGACATGTAGGCCTACTTTTTTTAATCTTCTGAAGGCTAGTCCATCTCTCTTCTCACTATAGGGCTCTATTATCCCGTCTATTAAATTGTAACAGACACTTTCTTATATAGGTGTTTCTAATTGATTAACAAATGATAATAGCATTTAACATGTAGGCTATAGCGTATTAGTGAACAATTCATTGACATTTTAAACTATCTAACAAAGCTTTAGATCTTCTCATGGTAGCTCAAGGTCAACAAGCAGACCAGACTACAACAGTTTTATAGAAATATACTTACAGTCTAAGGCTTCCCTAACCTTCTAAGGAGCAGATGGACAGATCCACACTGTAGACATAGGACTTCCTTTTTACATTAGATTTATTGCAGTTGAGGTTTACTGGGTGTTTCGAAAATTTGAGCAGATCGCACAGGACCATCGTAGGTGAGAGAGGGGGCTTAATGTCATTCTAAAGCAGCAGACATAGGAGGCTGGGAGTCCAGTCCAGTTTGGTGCCAATGGGACAGGTCCCTTCCAGGACCATTTTCACCCCTCTAGGACCCGATTACATTCAGACAGTCGGACAGACGGTGCCACCATGCATCATCAAGTTGGACCACAGATAATCCAAGCACATTCTAAACTAAAAAAATACTTATAGTGAAATAAATATATCTTCTATTCAGCCTGCCACAGTGTCATTTTAACATTCCAGAAAAAAACAGTGTTCTGAGAAGGTGTGTCAATGTAAGATGTGTTATTTTGGTGTTAAAAGAGTATATTACATTCATAACTAAAACAAGGCAACTAGGGAGCTAAATATTTACCCTACACCTTAAACTCTTGGCTCCTACAGTAAATATATCTCCTCTTTCCGATCATCCTCATCAATTACTCTCTCACCTCTTTCCTCCTCCCTCGTATTTTGCCTTTCCTCTCTGCTTGTGCATTTGACCAGGGAGTGAAGTCAATATATGTGTGATAAGGCAGACTTATATGTTGTCCCTAGGCCACGTCCTATGAACCTCTCTATAGAGGCAGAGAAACAACCCTTAACAAGCACTTCAGCAAGGGGGGGGGGGGGGGGGTACTTGCAGGCTGGGGGAATGGTGGGGTGTTTTGAGTGGGTTAGTAGTGCAGCACAGGGGCAACCCTGCTAAGGAAGCGGGGTAAACCAACAGTCAATCTATTCACTTGTCTTTTCTCTTCAAGGTGGGTGGCTGTGGTGATGCGTGAGGCTGGGGTTGTGGTTGTGGTTTGGGCGTAGCACTCTCCCTCTTGGGAGTGTTGTTGAGGATGTCCAGGCTCCGGCGGCTGGACGAGATGACATCAGCCACAAACTTGGTGCAGTCCGCACAAACATCCCGCAGGCTGCAGCCACTGGTGTACAGGTGGGGGAACTCCTCCTCCACAGACCGGCGGGAGAGAGTACACAGAGATCTGTGGAGAGGGAGCAAGGTGTTATAATCCATCAGGGGAGCACTCAGTATATAATATGACGAGGAACCTTCTGAGCCTGGAGTTTTTCCAGATCAGGTCACATGGTTTGGAACAACTTCAGGCCCTTCCCATCTGTAGGAGTTTGCAGGGGGATGTTAAAGATGGACCGCGGAGCAATCAGATGGGTAATTACTACATAAAGGCTGCTTAGAGACTTGGATGAAGCAGAGGCATTATGTAACAGATGCTGAGAGATCTAGAGGAAGGGGAATGATTAGATTGAGCAGGTAAGTTACTATTGGCTGGGGTGAGCAAAGACTTCTTCTGCTGAGTTAAAGACAGTTCAGTGACCATGAAGACGGACAGACAGATAAGACTCACTTGTAGACTTCACTCTTGCGACCATGGCTCTTTGGGCTGCTGTGAAAGCCCACAGTGTAGACTGGGATGTGGGCCATCTTCTTGGAAGGAATCTTCATCTGTGGCAGAGGGTGAGGGAAAGAAGAGTTAAAATAGGCATGGGTGAGGTGGAGGAGGAGGAGGAGGAGGAGGAGTAGGACGTTTAAAGAACTAAGTGAGACCATATCGGCAGAAAGTGAAGAGGAAATGGCAGCCTTGATATGATTAAGAAATATGAGAAAAGACAGGGCTGTGTGGATGAGGGAGAAACAACGTCACAAGACATCAGCCACATACCACAGACACGACACCCAAACCATAAACTCATACAACTCAGAACCTCACTGTACACAAACACAAGCAAGGAACCACCAAACATAACCATACACACATATAGCATCCCATACAACAGAACACACAACAGAACCTCAAGGCACAATCACACAATGTATTCAGAACCATGAACTTACAAAACACAGAACTATACAGCACAGACAAACTATAATCTCACACAACAAACTCAACAGCCCAGACCTCAAACCTACATAGCACAGAACCACAAATCCAAATGGTCTGGTGACTAAGGCACATATCAAAAATAATTGACATAATTAAAAGCACAGAATAATATTATGAGCCAACACAGAATATCTTAGATACATTTTGGTTGTAAAATATATATTTTCAATACAAACAACATTAACAAAAAGCACTGTAGAAAACATTACACATTCAAAGAACATTAATTTGCATTTACACAGACAAAGAAAAAGGGACTGTAGGATACCTTTGCACTGCAGAATCCACAGACAGACCTGAAGGAGAGAGAACCACAGGGGCAGAGTTAAGAATCCCCTGAATTACACTACCAAAAACACATAGAACACTATGCAATCAAACCCACAATGGTATGTCAAAAACAACATTATTATTGTGCTTCTTGAGCAGAGAGGGACCAAGTTTAAATGACTTGATTATGGTGTTATTACAAAAGGAGCATATACTAATATAATACTACATACTGTGTAGTGTGTACTCACCTTTTACAGAGCAGGCAGGTGGATGGCCAGGAAAAGAGGGGGAACTTAATTCTGCAGCAACAGCACACCTGGGAGACACATGCATATACTGTCGGTAGGACCTCACTCATAAGGCTTTGAGAGAACATTATTATACTGTAGATAGAACCTCGCTCATACGGCTTTGAGAGAACGGTATCATACTAGAACCTCGCTCATAAGGCTTTGAGAGAATGATATCATACTGTAGATAGAACCTCGCTATTAAGGCTTTGAGAGAACGCTACCAAAGGATGTGATGTCACTGCTTGTACCTTGCCTCTCCTCAGATTGTAATACAGTTCCTTGTTCTGCAGGTACTTCTCCATCTCTGCTTTCACCAGCACACGACGCACATTGATGACCTCATCCACTGTTAAGGCAAGACTCTCCACTGGGTGACTGAATTCCTCCTTGCAGAGAGAGATGGGAGAGAGGGAGTAGGTAGAGGAAGTTAGCTAGTATAATACAATGCCCAGGTCAGGTTGAAGTGGAGCAAAGAGCACCCAGTGTGGAGAGGTTATCAAAGATAATGTGCCACTCACCATCCACTGGTGTTTATTGCCATTCCGAGAACTGGAGCCGGTCTCAACTCCCTCTGTGGTCTCATTCACTGAGCTGAGAGAGAGACGGGCAGGGGAGGGTGGCACCCAGCCTGGCACAGGAAGAGAGGCTGGGAACAGGGAGATGGAGACACAGATGAGGGAGAGAGAGAGAGAGAGAGAGAGAGAGAGAGAGAGAGAGAGAGAGAGAGAGAGAGAGAGAGAGAGAGAGAGAGAGAGAAGCTTTGAATCACAGTCCATGTTCTTCTATTGAGTCCGAGCTCTGATCGTCCAAAAGTGTATGCTACATAAATTAGCTGTCAATTAGATAAACGAGTCGTGACATGTTTTATCTATTTGTTTTTGGTGGGGTTTAACACATGTTGCCAGAAACACTTGCAAATCAGATCACAGTGGATCTTTGATGCGTATGATACGAGGTCAGTTTTTCTAACATTCAAGAGAGGAACTAAATTGGGGTCAGAGGAAATAAAAAGTAGGCTAGGTATTAGTAGAAATACTTTCTGCAGGATATAACCTCTAAGACTAAGTACCAACCTAGGTATTGGTACTTGAAAGACTCACCTGCCTTTATGCAAAATGGAAAGGAAGAAGGCGCTATGTAACCCTGAGAAATACATGTGTGGACTCCTATGGCGTCTAACCAGACCATAGGAGTCTACAGCCTTGTTAGAGCTAGGATTAGAGCGAGTTAGAGGCGGGTTAGAGTGAGGACCAGAAAACTAGAAAACAACAGCAGGCTACATGTAGGCTAATGTAAATCAGCTGCTTATGATGACATTGTTGACATTTCTGGCATGTGTGTGATGAGAAAGGGTTGACATCCCCCTAGCGGTAGAACAGGAGACGTCACTGAACCGCCTTTGTTTTTGTTCTCTCCTAGCTACGGTCAACACATATTTCACAAATTAAAAGGTGTATAAGGTAGTTGTGATATGAAAGAAAAACATGTATCAAACCCATTAACTGTTGTCCTTCTAGCATTTTACTGAGCTAGTTACTATCTGTACATCTTTATATGGTGATTAGTATTCATCACAAAACCCTTCAAATGAAATAACACACAGCAGTTATAGTAACGCCTTTTAACCTGAGCAAGAAATCATTGTAAGCAATTTACGGAATGGATTGACACACATTAGGCCTATATGTGATTACCTCCTGACATTGAATAAGATATAAACACTATAACAAACTTCGTTCAAGTGTTTACAAAATCCTCTATTGCATTTTTTTTTTAAACAGTTTAGACTAATGTTTTTTCAATTGCAATTATATTATTTTTTGTCAGGCTTGCTTTCTAACACAAATAAATATTTGACATGACGAAAATACCAATATATCTGTTTCATAAACCATATTATCATAAGTAGTCTAATGAGTGGCTCTGCAGTATCACATGAATACATATTACAGTAAATGTCTCCCTCTGCTGACCAATACCTGAAACTGTCTGTAGTGAAAGGAGTCTTAGTGAGCATACTGACCTCTGTGCATGGAGGGTGGCCCAGCCCCTGAGAGCACGTGTAACCATGGTCTCTCACCCCTCCGCATCACGGCCCCTTCCAGATGGGTGCAGTCGGACAGTGAGGGGAGCATCTCCCCCCTGAGCTCAGCCAGGTCGTGTTCTGAGAAGGAGCGGTCCCGTTTCATAGATGTGGGGAAACTCTCAGCACGGCAGAGCTCCCCACTGTCTGGAGACTCCTCATCCTGCAACAGCAACAAGACAGGAGGACAACAGTGAGGAGGATGAGGTAGAGGAGGACAAGGAGGGGGAGGAGGAGACGGTGGAAGAGGTGGAGGAGGTGATGAGATAGAGGAGGAGAAGGAGGTGATGGAGGAGGAGGTGATGGAGGTGGAGGACGAGGTGATGGAGTTGGAGGAGAAGGAGGACAAGGAGGAGGAGGAGCAGGAAGGAAAACATAACTGATGTTGTAGGTGTTATTTCTCAGTAAGAGGTAGTACATTTAAATGAGAAAACAATATAGTTTCTCTTCTATTTTCCATCTAACCTCCAACATGTTCATCTCCTCCATCTCTTGAAGAGTAGGGGCTTTGAGCAGAACACGAAGACGAGAAGTGGGGCGGGACCCTAGCTCTGAGCCTGACAGGTCAATGCAGGAAGTAGATTTGAAATCACACGGGCTAGTGTGTGCCAGACAGGGCAGGGAGCCAAACGCTGGCGAATCAAACAACACACAAACATGAACTCTCAAACACATTTCGCTTAGAATACATTCCACTTTATGAACATACTACATGTATAGCTCAAAGTATTAATGTAGTGACAGTGATGTCCATACATCTTTTGGAACTGGGTGGGTCCACAGGTTTTAGTTTGCGCTCTTGTTTGATTTCAGCCAGGACACGTTCGTGGAGGGACTGCTTCTCCTGAGGAGGAGGGGGCAGGTTTCGCTCTAACGCCTAGCATGCAACACAACAAAACACACAGGCAGACTGAGAACACGAGAGAAACAGACACAGACACACATTACCCAGTCTCAGACTATGACACCGTATGACACACAAGGTACTGCCACAGCCACACTACAGTCACGTCAACAAAACAAATTGTAGTGAAAGGGACACTCACTGGTTTGAGTGGAGGGCGAGACCTGATGAAGTCCAAAATAAGCTCATGAGCATTTCTCTTCACCCGCGTAGGGATGTCACCATCCACCTACAGAGAGAACATGAGTGAGGTCTGGGACATAAATACAGGAGAAATAACTACTTGATCCATTGATCAAGAGTCTTCTTATCAGTATCAATACCCAGCTCACCATGACTTTCCGCAGCTGGAACTTGCGGGTGCGGATGTCCTGCATGAGCATCTCAAAGGGTGTGAGGCTGAACTCAGTGGGCAGTGGGTCAAACTCCTGGTCCTGCACCTTCTTCAGCTTCACCCCCTGTCTCAGCTCCTTCATCAACTGGACCCAGAGACGAGTCTGAAACACACACATACACTCATGTACCTCACACACACACCCCTTCAACCCAATGAAGGATCATACAGTATATACACATATCCGCATATACACACACAGTGACACAGACAAACACACACAATCCCTGCTTCTTACCCAGTCTGTGTGTTTAAGTGCATCAATCTCAGCTCTATCTTCCTGAGGATCGTCTGTTTTGATTTTCTTCAACATCTACAGAGAAATTATAATACACTGATAATAACACCACTATTCAGTTAACAATGACTTCAGTGCTTTACATGTGAGTGATCTGTAATCTCTGGTATAAACAAAATCAGGAACATACCTTCTTGGTATCTTGGATTTTGGTCAGGAAAGTTTGTAGCTCCAGAGTCTCAACAAACAAGGCTCGGCACACGGCCTGGTAGTGCTCAGGGGCAAGTGCAGGGTTGGCAAGTCTGGAAGCGCAAAGTGTCATCACCTGGCGTAATGTACCCACTGGCCTCATAGACCCCTCTTCTCCCTCCTCTTCCTCCTCCTCCTGACCACTGTAGCCCTCATCTGTAGTTCCGTTGCCACCACCACAGTCAGCCCCCAGGCTGTGATCTCCCCCTGCCATGCGCTCAATGAGCCGCTCCAGCTGAGGACTCAGCTCCCGCTCCTCACTGTCATCCAGACCCCAGTCCAGGGCCTGGTAGATTGCCACGCCCAGAGACTGGACCAGCTGAGGAGACAGATGCCGGTGATCAAGGAAATAAATAGCAGTGGAGAACAAGCTGTTAGGATAGAGAGGACTGGAGGGCTGCTTGAAAGATATATATGAAGACTGGCAATGCAGGGATGGCATCATAGTTGAGAAGAGAGGAGACTGACATTTACCTGTCATGACAGTGTGTTGTATGTTACAAGTTGGGGATGATGGGTTCAGAAACTCACCTGGCGCTCCGCGATAGGTGGGAGGGGAGGTCCGTCTGTGTCATCTATGAAGACAAAAAAGTAGGCATGCAGCCTCATAACTAACACTGTTTTATGCTTGCTCTCCTCCCTAATAGGGTCTAGAGTTTTCCATCCATCTCACACATTTTTGATACAATACATGGTTAAAACGATCATTTCGATTTGAGAGCGGTTACATTTCTCCAGCCCCACCCCACAGCTGTTTACCAAAACATTGGCAGGGTGTCCTCTTTGTTGTTGTTTGAATCCCAGATTGCCCCTTTGACTTTGAATTGTATGGGTATAATTAAGCAATAAGGCCCGAGGATGTGTGGTATCTGGCCAATATACCACGGCTAAGGGCTGTTAGCACGCACGACGCAACACAGAGTGCCATGGTATATTATTCCCCTCATCAATCTGCAATGACAAAGCAAAAACAGGTTTTTCAAAATGTTGGCTAATTAATTTTTTTTAAATCTATGAAATATCATATTTACATAAGTAGTCAGACCCTTTACTGAGTACTTTGTTGAAGCACCTTTGGCAGCAATTACAGCCTCAAGTCTTGTTGGGTATGACGCTACAAGCTTGGCACACCTGTATTTGGGGAGTTTCTCCCATTCTTCTCTGCAGAACTCTCAAGCTCTGTCAGGTTGGATGGGGAGCTTTGCTGCACAGCTATTTTCCAGTCTATCCAGAAATGTTCGATCGGGTTCAAGTCCGGGCTCTGGCTGGGCCACTCAAGGACATTCCGAGTCTTGTCCCGAAGACACTCCTGCATTGTCTTGGCTGTGTGTTTAGGGTCGTTGTCCTGTTGGAAAGTGAACCTTCGCCCCAGTCTGAGGTCCTGAGCGCTCTGGAGCAGGTTTTCATTAAGCATTAAGGATCTCGCTGTACTTTGTTCCCTTCGTCTTTTCCTCGATCCTGACTTGTCTCCCGGTCCCTGCCGCTGAAAAACATCCCCAAGCGGGCTAAAATCCAAGCGGGCTAAAATCCAAGCGGGCTATCATGTGCTTTTTACTGCGGAGTGGATTCCGTCTGGCTACTCTACCATAAAGGCCTGATTGGTGGAGTGCTGCAGAGATGGTTGTCCTTCTGGAAGGTTCTCCCATCTCCACAGAGGAACTCTAGAGCTCTGTCAGAGTGACCATCGGGTTCTTGGTCACCACCCTGACCAAGGCCCTTCTCCCCAGATTGCTAAGTTTGCCGGGCGGCCAGCTCTAGGAAGAGTCTTAGTGGTTCTAAACTTCTTCAATTTAAGAATGATGGAGGCCACTGTGTTCTTGGGGACCTTCAATGCTGCAGACATTTTTTGGTACCCATTCCAAGACCTGTGTCTATGGACAATTCCCTCAACCTCATGGCTTGGTTTTTGCTCTGACATGCACTGTCAATTTTGGGACCTTATATAGACAGTTGTGTGCCTTTCCAAATTATTTCCAATAAATTGAATTTATGATAGGTGAATTCTAATCAAGTTGTAGAAACATCTCAACATCTCGCAATGGCTCAATTTTGAGTCTCAAAGCAAAGGGTCTGAATACTTACGTAAATAAGGTATTTCTGTTATTTATTTTTAATACATTTGCAAAAATGTCTAAAAACCTGTTTTTGCTTTGTCATTATGGGGTATTGTGTGTAGATTACTGAGTATTTTTTAATTTTTTTAATCCATTTTAAAATAAGGCTGTAAAGTAACAAAATGTGGAAAAAGTCAAGGATTCTGAATACTTTCCGAAGGCACTATATAGTACAAAATGCTGACAAAATGCGTCATTTTCCCACCATTCCCACCATTTTCCCACCATGACTCTAGAATGCGCATTTTTCATTTTATAGTCGTCAAATTCTATATATCTCATGTGCTGCAGTCACAACTCAGCTAGCCAGCAATGGCTCAGTTTTCTGTGTGTACAGAGAAGCGCACGGCTCAGATGTCATTAATGACACCCGGGAGGCCTGAAACCACACGTTCAGCACATTAGTGCTGCAGAACCCAAGACTAGTGGAGAGGCCTGGGTGAGGAGTCAGTGCTGCTACTTCTGTCCAGAACAAAGCGCTGAAAGCAGGACTAGGTCCAGATTAACAGAGCCTGTCTGAATAGATCTGCACCGTGGACAAAGAGTCGGCCTGACACATAGTCATAGTACTGTTCTCTCTCAGGAGGGTGAAGACATTTCTGTTCAAGCCCCTCAGAAGCTGAGTAATAGATCCTTTTTGAAGCAGTTAGACAGGTTTCATTATGTCCGGTTAGGTTCACGTAACCAATGACACAGACAGTGGCCATGTCCGAGTACCCATTCTAGCATGCTACATACTTAAACTGCATACTCATTTGGCGTTTGATCAAGTAGATTCAGAGAGTCGAAAAGAGAGATGCCCAACTCCGCGGAATATCTGTCTCCCTTCAGCAGGGGGCTTTTTTTCATTGTTTCGCCAACCAAGCAAGGAGATTTTGTATGGAGGTCAACGAGAGTTTCGAATTTGGTCAACAACAAAAATGTATGGCTTATTTGCTAGGTGAGGTTAATTTGATCGAATATAAGTTTTGTAATGCTTAAGTTGTTAGGAGTCTACTGATATAAGTAGGACACGTGACTTCCTGGCAACTTTGAGAAAAAACACTTTATTTCGGAGTTGTCTCAAGATGACAATGCATATTCATGGTATGGGGCTAGTAGCATAGCATCTCTCTCCAGTGAATACAGGCTGTCGACATCAGCAATCCTCACTGAATTTCAAAAAAGGATTACAAGAATGAGATGTATCCACCAATCCAAAGAAAGGATAGGCAGGAGCTAGACAGCCTGCCAGCCGCTTTGTGGACAGCGACTCCTATTGTTTGGGCGGAGAGACATGTCTTGACAGCATATGCATAATCTTTGGTAGAATTCACTCGTCTTTTTTCAGACTCACGTGTTTGACAACAGCTGATAATCAGATAAATTGACGCGCCTAGATGACGCATTCGGAGTACTATTTTCAAAATGTCACATACGCTGGTATGGGTATTCGGACACGGCCAGTGTCTCGGAGAGAACATTCTTTTGTCATGTGTCTGTCAGTTGATGATAGTTATTTCTCTTTCAGGCAATGTTTTCAAGATTCCATCTCTTTTGGAGCTGTTTTATGTTTGCTGCCCCTGTGATTTCCCCCACATTCAAAATATGGACCTGGAATCTGTTGTCATAGAAATATGGGGAACAAGACATAAACATTAAAAACAACACAGAGGGAGTTAAACATTTGTAAAAGTGCATAAAAGAAAACTATTAGAGTCACGTCAAACAGTGCAGCCAGAATAACAGCAAAGTAGCTGCATTTGATAGTTTTCTAGTGACATTTATTTGGATACATCCATAACAATGAGCTAATAATACGCAATTTCACCTGGCATAGAAAATGTGCTCTCTCGTCAGGACACTGTTGTTCAGAGGAGCTAGCCAACAACACAGCTAACACAATCACTTCAAAAGGAAGCTGGAAAGACAGCAAACTAGCTGCATTTCGTTTCATTTTACCTGTTTTCTATTGACATTTCTTTGTACAGTACCAGTCAAACGTTTGGACATCTACTCATTCCAGGGTTTTTCTTTATTTTTACTATTTTCTACATTGTAGGATAATAGTGAAGACATCAAAACTATGAAATAACACATATGGAATCATGTAGTAATCATAAAATATATTTTTGATTTTAGATTCTTCATTCTTGGCATTCTCTCAACTAGCTTCATGAGGTAGTAATCTGGAATGCATTTCAATTAACAGGTGTGCCTTGTTAATAGTTGGTTTTGTGGAATTTCATTCCTTCAAATGTATTTGAGCCAATCAGTTTTGTTGTGACAAGGTAGCGGTGGTATATCAAGAACTTTGAAAGTTTCTTCAAGTGCAGTATGCAAAAACCATCAAGTGCAAAGATGAAACTGGCTCTCATGAGGACTGCCACAGGAAAAGAAGACCCAGAGTTACCTCTGCTGCAGAGGATAAGTTCATTAGAGTTAAATGCTCCTCAGATTGCAGCCCAAATACATGTAACAGACACATCTCAACATCAACTGTTCAGAGGAGACTGAGGCCTTCATGGTCAAATTGCTGCAAAGAAACCACTACTAAAAGACACCAATAATAAGAAGAGACTTTCTTGGGCCAAGAAACACGAGCAATGGACATTAGACTGGTGGAAATCTGTCTTTTGGTCTGATGAGTCCAAATTTGAGATATTTGGTACCAACTGCCGTGTCTTTGTGAGACGCAGAGTAGGTGAACGGATGATCTCCGCATGTGTGGTTCCCATGGAGGAGAAGGTGTGATGGTGTGGGGGTGCTTTGCTGGTGACACTGTCTGTGATTTATTTAGAATTCAAGGCACACTTAACCAGCATGGCTACCACAGCATTCTGCAGCAATACGCCATCCCACCTAGTTTGCGCATAGTGGGAATGCTTTTCAACAGGACAATGACCCAACACACCTCCAGGCTGAGTAAAGGCTATTTGACCAAGAAGGAGAGTGATGGAGTGCTGCATCAGAAGACCACAATCACCCGACCTCAACCCAATTGAGATGGTTTGGGATGAGTTGGACCACAGAGGGAAGGAAAAGCAGCCAACAAGTTTTCAGCATATGTCACTGACAATGACGAGACAGCCTACAGGGAGAAGGTCAGAGACCTGGCCGTGTGGTGCCAGGACAACAACCTCTCCCTCAACGTGATCAAAACAAAGGAGATGATTGTGGACTACAGGAAAAGGAGGACCGAGCACGCCCCCATTCACATTGACAGAGCTGTAATGGAGCAGGTTGAGAGCTTTAAGTTCCTTGGTGTCCACATCACCAACAAACTATCATGGTCCAAACACACCAAGACAATCATGAAGAGGGCACTACAAAACCTATTCCCCCTCAGGAGACTGAAAAGATTTGGCATGGGTCGTCAGATCCTCAAAAGGTTCTACAGCTGCACCATCAAGAGCATCCTGACTGGTTACATCACTGCCTGGTATGGCAACTGCTCGGCTTCCGACCGCAAGGCACTACAGAGGGTAATGCGTACGGCCCAGTACATCACTGAGGCCTAAGCTTCCTGCTATCCAGGACCTCTATACCAGGCGGTATCAGAGGAAGGCCCAAACACTTGTCAAAGACTGCAGCCACCCTAGTCATAGACTTTTTTTTACTGCTACCGCATGGCAAGCGGTACCGGAGCCCCAAGTCTAGTTCCAAGAGGCTTCTAATCAGCTTCTACCCCCAAGCCATAAGACTCCTGAACATGTAATCAAATGGCTACCCAGACTATTTGCATTGCCCCCCCCCCCCCCCCCCCCCTTTACGCTGCTGCTACTCTCTGTTATTATCTATGCATAGTCACTTTAATAACTCTACCTACATGTACATATTACCTCAATTACCTCAACAAACCGATACCCCCGCATATTGACTCTGTACCGGTGCCATCTGTATCTAGCCTCCCCATTGTTATTTTACTGCTGCTCTTTAATTATTTGTTACTTTTATTTCGTATTCTTATTTTTTTTAGGTATTTTTTAAAACTGCATTGTTGGTTAAGGGCTTGTAAGTAAGCACTTCACTGTAAGGTCTACACCTGTTGTATTCGGCGCATGTGACAAATACAATTTTATTTTATTTGATAATAAGCTAAATTGCACATTCTGTTAACATGCAGTACTATATTTGGTATTTGGTATTTTATTAGGATCCCCATTAGCTGTTACAAAATCAGCAGCTACTCTTCCTGGGCTCCACACAAAACATGAAACATAATACAGAATGACATAATACAGAACATCATTAGACAAGAACAGCTCAAGGACAGAACTACATATATTTTTAAAAAGGCACACGTAGCCTACACATCAATGCATACACACAAACTATCTAGGTCAAATAATGGAGAGGCGTTGTGCCACGAGGTGTTGCTTTATCTGTTTTTTGAAACCAGGTTTGCTGTTTACTTGAGAAATATGAGATGGAAGGAAGTTCCATGCAATAAGGGCTCTATATAATACTGTACGTTTTCTTGAATTTGTTCTGGATTTGGGGACTGTGAAAAGATTCCTGGTGGCATGTCTGGTGGGATAAGTGTGTGTGGCAGAGCTGTGTGTAAGTTGACTATGAAAACAATTTGGGATTTTCAACACATTAATGTTTCTTATAAAAAGAAGAAGTGATGCAGTCAGTCTCTCCTCAACTCTAAGCAAAAGAGAGACTGGCATGGATAGTATTTCTATCAGCCCTCTGATTACAATTCAGAGTTAAACATGCCGCTCTGTTCTGGGCCAGCTTCAGCTTAACTAGGTCTTTCCTTGCAGCAGTGGACCACACGACTGGACAATAATTAAGATTAGACAAAACTAGAGCCTGCAGAACTTGCTTTTTGGAGTGTGGTGTCAAAAAATCAGAGCATCTCTTTATTATGGCTAGACCTCTCCCCGGCTAGACCTCTGCAACCATTGAATCTATATGTTTTGACCATGACAGTTTACAATCTAAGGTAACGCCAAGTCATTTAGTCTCTTCGACTTGTTCAACAGCCACACCATTCTTAACCAGATTCAGCTGAGGTCTAGCACTTAATGAATGATTTGTACCAAATACAATGCTCTTAGTTTTAGAGATGTTCAGGACTAGTTTATTTCTGGCCACCCATTCCAAAACAGACAGCAACTCTTTGTTAAGGGTTTCGGTGACTTCATTAGCTGTGGTTGCTGATGCGTACTGTATATGGTTGAATCATCAGCATACATGGACACACATGCTTTGTTTAATGCCAGTGGCAGGTCATTGGTAAAAATCGAAAAGAGTAGAGGGCCTAGAGAGCTGCCCTGCGGTACACCACACCTTACATGTTTGACATTAGAGACACTTCCATTAAAAAGAAACCCGTTGAGTTCTATTAGATAGATAACTCTGAATCCACGATATGGCAGAGATTGAAAAGCCATAGCACTTAATTTTTTTCAACAACAGGGTATGGTCAATAATATCAAAGGCTGCATTGAAATCTAACAGTACAGCTCCCACAATCTTCTTATTATCAATTTCTTTCAACCAATCATCAGTCATTTGTGTCAGTGCAGTGCATGTTGAGTGCCCTTCTCCATAAGCATGCTGAAAGTCTGTTGTTAATTTGTTTACAGAGAAATAGCATTGCATTTGGTCAAACACAATTTTTTACAAAAGTTTGCTAAGAGCTGTATGACCCCAAAGTGACTGTTCTTGCAATTTGTAGTCTATGACATTTCAGATTGACATATGATACGTTTTCACAAAGTAGTTTGGATGTAGGGAAGTACTTTTAAAAGTAACTTCAGTTAAGCAAACTATATTTTTCCTAAGAATAGCTTTAATTAATTTTTTCAGAGTAGCTTCCCCAACACTGGTAAACTATACCCATACTGACCAACTGCATCAACAATGCAATATAATTGGCTCATCAGCAAGGACACAAATGTACCATACATATGCAGTATGTCCTTTGTTGCGCTCATTAAATTGACTGACTCTCTTCTGTATATGACTCCATAAGTGTAGACAACAAAAATATTCAAGAAACACCCCTCCTAAGTAAACAGCTCCCAAGACAAGATGAACACAGGAACCCTATAGTGGGATATCGATCACTGTCAGTGCTATTAATTATGATTTACATTGTTCATTATAGAATTTGGTCATTTCTCAATAGTAATAAAAACCAACAAGTATTTATATATTTGGGACAGCAATTTGGCCTATACAATTATGTCTCAGCAGCTGATCTATAGCCTAAACTATTGGATTCGTTTTTGTCCAATGTGTTGTGACATCATTTCTGCGTTTTCTTTAGGCTACTTTTATTACCGCTACAAAGTAGCCTATTTAAAATGAAACAGAACATTAGCATAGTGAGTGATAAGGTGATTTCATATTTTTCTCTCAGTTTAAGTAACATCCATAGTCACCCTTAATGTTACAACATTTCGTAATCTACTGACCTGCTATCTTTTTCCACTCCCAGTTGTATCCTTTATCTTATCATGTCATAGCTCGGTTCGTTAGGCTATGTCAGCAACTCTGACCGAGTTTTTCTTTGGGCCCCGGCCCCGCAGTGCACTCAGGACAGTTATTTTCTTGGGATCCTTTAACCGAATCGCTTGTGAATGGGAAACAGATCACAAAGCTACCTCTAACTCTCTAAACCTTCTTTAGCAGATACAAGGGGGGATTTGTACTGTATGAATAATTGATAATTTCGCCTACCAGTATAATCCAAGCCATTTCTGTTTGGGGAGTGCTACTGACGCATTTATCGTGAATTTCCCATTCAAAACAATATTGCGTGTTGAAATTACAGCATACAAATAGCGAATCAATATCAAATTAATTGAGAAATAACTGAAAGGCCTATAATAAATGAGACTCTAATGTAGGCCTAGGCTGGTGTTAATTAAGGTATTTTGGTACGGCAAATGGCAGTCAGGAAGTTAGATTAGCTAACAGAGCTCTCTTACGGTTGTTGCAGAGCTGTTGTTGTAGGGAAACCATCCCATCTCTGAGTAAGAGTATGGAGGACGGGTCCTTCACACGGGAAACTCCACCTGTCACAGTGGCCGGGCGCGGCACCCTCAGCCCGCTGCAGCATTGATAACACACAGCCCAAGCCTGCTCCTCGTTAATGGGCTGCTCGTAGGATTTCAACACTTCTTCAAGAGACAGTTCCCTGGGGTCGCTCAGGTCCCGAGCCTCTGCCCGGTCCGTGGGAGCGGACACCCTTGAATCTCCATCCTTGGCGCTTCTGTTTGTTGATCTGGCCATGGCTGCGGTAAACTACCGATCCCATTGCTCTGTGGCCATTATCTTTTCACGCTGGGTTCCTTCCTTCCCCACAGCACGCCAACTCAACTGCCACAGCTGCGAGTTAGCATAACAGCAAATTAAAGCGATCTTTGATCCGCAGGAATGTCAATCAGCGCCAAGGAAAGGAGAGGAGGCAGGAGGAGGAAACCTTACGCTATTGGCGCAATCAACCTGCAAGGAGAAAATCTTGTTGAAAATGTTTGACCACCAGCCAGACGAGTACTGGTAAACAATGACGAAGAGATAGATAAACCCTTGAAGATGATTGTAATTGAGAGAATAGATCATACGCTCAGGTTTGACAGATTATCCGCTCCGCTGCAGTGCATCCCCGCATCCCCTGTGCTCCGCCCGTCTCACGCAGCCTGAGCGTCATCCAACAAACCCACAAATCTGTCGAAGTGGCGACCTCGACGCTGTGAGAATGTCAGCCCTCACATACATATATAAGATAATATGTTAGATAAACAAACAGAAGTAGAGGATACATCACATAGGCAATTAATTCATGAAACTCAATCCCCCGATGTTTAGGCCAAGGAAATCATTCCGACTGTAGCCCAACATTACATAACCAGAGCTTGCAAAGGTATTTTAACAGTAGTTATAGACTGTTCATCATTAGTTCATATAGGATAGTCTATAAATCAATAATACATATGTAATAAACATTGTATGAAAATGTGTCATAACTTGAATAGGCCTTAAAACATTCACAAACCCTTCATACACCCTTGTATACACTTTATAAAGAGTATATTAATATTACAGTTATAAATTGACTTTTTGTCCCTTTGATTTATTCAAGCACCAGTTGGTCCAAAAATAAATAGGTCTGCATTCCCCCTCAAGCAAAGTCACAAGTTGATTATGAACAGAAACATCCATATGGTTAAAGAGACTCTCCATAAGTTTTGTATATTTTTATCCAGTAGTTCTGAAAGCAGCACCCAAGAGCCAATAGGGTCCCCGAAAGTTGTGTACTAAATCATCAGATAATTGCTCTCAAGCCCCTGCAGTTGTGCACAAAGACATGCACACGCTTGGGGCTAATCCCAAAACCTCATTGGACAATGCTGTGCCGTTCTGATCCCGCCTCACACTTTAACCTTGTAACCTCATTGGACATCATTACACCTGCCAATCAACATTGTCCCTCAATGTTCGGTTGTCTCTACTTCCTTGTTGTAGAGATTATGGTAAGCAAGCGATTGTGAGGATGTCATTTTATACAATTTAAAAGTTATAGCCTACTTATATGTTTACATCAAATGTCCTACTCCTTGAAAGTCGCGTAATGATTTGGATGGATTAATTATTTGATTTGGATGGATGGTTGACACAACAGAAAGGTACGGCGATATTTTATATAGAAACTGGGTGAAAGTTTGAGGTATACATTTCTCGAGCACATCAGTTCTACGCGTGTTGTGTCATGGTAAAAACCTTCTAGTCTTTTGCACAATATATTCCAAAATTCAAACAAAATACACCGGCGACACCATTTAGGAGATACAGGTTGTGAGCAGTGTTTCTGATCAGTTTGACAATTGTCTTCTAATGTATTTGTCTGTATAAAATTGCATCTTTAGCGCACATCATTTTCTGCTTGGTTTCCAGAGAAATGTAGTCTATTGAAAGAGAGAAATTTAACTACCAAGGTCTAACAGATCTTACTTCTAATTTCAAATGTATTCCAATTTATGATGCATGGATTTGATCGAAGTATTGAATGTATTTTCGCTGTTATCAAAATAACTAATGGTAAGTGCATGTAGCCAGGCAATGCCACTCGCTTCCAAGCATGTGCTCACTAGGAACGAGCACATATCTCATACACTAAATGATGCCAGATAAAAATATAAGGATTATGTGCCTTTCTCCTCTGGGAGAGGACTGGAGATGGTTTATTATGCATGTACGAGCCATACATCAAGTCCAAAACGGGAGGTTTAAAAAATAACTAGGTTGTTTTCATTCTCTGGAACACCTCTTTAAGTGTGGTGTGGTGACAAATAAAAATGTTTCACTTGAAATGTCAATTAGGAACCCTATACTTAATACCGTGATGCTAAGTTATTGTACTTTAACTAGATGGGGGGGGGGGGGGGTCATATCAAGGACTGTAAAGTACAGTTAACTGCCAAAATAAAGGAAAAACCAACATACATACTTCATTGGGCGTGCGGTCTCTGTTAGCATAGGGAGCTGTTGTATCATGAATTCACAAAAATATGCCTCACCTTTAAATGTGTCAGGTAAGTAGGTCCATGCAAGGTCTCCAACAGGTCGATCTCCAAACAACTCTGAAAGTACATGCAATTTTCAAGTGCTCCACCGCAAACGGTCATAAATAAATTTCCCAAGTATTAGACACCGCAGGCTCCCAGCAACTACAGTATCTATTCAACGTAACTGTAACGGTCCTGACCTGTTTTATGTTGTTTTTGTATGTGTTTATGGTCAGGGCGTGTGTTTTGGGTGGGCAGTCTATGTTTTCTGTTTCTATGTTGGTTTTGGGTTGCCTGGTATGGCTCTTAATTAGAGGCAGGTGGTTTGCGTTTTCCTCTAATTAAGAGTCATATTTAGGTAGGGTGTTCTCACTGTTTGTTTGTGGGTGATTGTCTTCCGTATCTGTGTTATGTCTTGCACCATACGGGACTGTTCGGTTGTTCGTTTCGTTTCGATGTAGTCTGTTCCTGTCCGTGAGTTTTACGTGTTAGTTATGTAAGTTCATGTTCAGGTTTTTCGTCTACGTCGTTTTCTTGTTTTGTAATTTTGAAAGTGTTTTGTTTTTCGTGTTGCCATCGTCGTGTCAAATAAAAGATGGCTTATTTCCCGAATGCTGCATTTTGGTCTGATGATCCTTCTCTCCTCTCCTCGTCCGAGGAAGAGGAGAACGACAGCCCTTACAGAATCACCCACCACGCTAGGACCAAGCGGCAAGGGAAAACTCAACGGAGTAAGGGACAGGAAAGGAAGGAGCAATGGACTTGGGACGATATATTGGACGGAAAAGGTGTCTACACATGGGAGGAGATCCTGGCTGGTAGGGATCGCCTCCCATGGGAACAGCTGGAGGCACTGAGGAGAGCAGAGGCTACCGGAGATTATGAGGGAACGCGTCTGGCACGGAAGCCCAAAAAGCCCGTAAGTAACACCCAAAAATTTCTTGGGGGGGTGGCTAAGAGGTAGTGGGCCAAGGGCAGGTAGGAGACCTGCGCCCACTTCCCAGGCTTACCGTGGAGAGCGGGAGTACGGGCAGGCGCCGTGTTACGCAGTAGAGCGCACGGTGTCTCCTGTACGAGTGCATAGGTCAGTGCGGGTTATTCCACCTCCCCGCACTGGCAGGGCTAGATTGGGTATTGAGCCAGGTGTCATGAGGCCGGCTCAACGCGTCTGGTCTCCAGTGCGTCTCCTCGGGCCGGCATACATGGCACCTGCCTTACGCATGGTTTCCCCGGTTCGCCTACATAGGTCGGTGCGGGTTATTCCACCTCCCCGCACTGGTCGGGCGACCGGGAGCATTCAACCAGGTAAGGTTGGGCAGGCTCAATGCTCAAGAGTGCCAGTACGCCTCCACGGTCCGGTATTTCCGGCGCCACCTCCCCGCCCCAGCCTAGTACCTACAGTGCCTACACTACGCACTAGGCTACCAGTGCGTCTCCTGAGCCCAGTTCCTCCTCCACGCACTCTCCCTGTAGTGCGTGTATCTAGCCCGGTGCCTCCAGTTCCGGCACCACGCACAAAGCCTCCTGTGCGTCTCCAGAGCCCTGTACACGCTGTATCTTCTCCCCCTACTAATCCTGATGTGCTTGTCCTCAGCCCGGTGTCACCAGTGCCGGTACCTCGCATCAGTTATAGAGTGGGCTTTGAGAGTACAGTGTGCCCTGTCCCTGCTCCCCGCACTAGTAGGAAGGTGCTTATCCTTAGCCCGGTGCCTCCAGTTCCGGCACCACGCACCAGGTCTACAGTGCGCCGTATCCGGCCAGAGCCATCCGTCTCCCCAGCGCCATCTGAGCCATCCGTCTCCCCAGCGCCATCTGAGCCATCCGTCTCCCCAGCGCCATCTGAGCCATCCGTCTCCCCAGCGCCATCTGAGCCATCCGTCTCCCCAGCGCCATCTGAGCCATCCGTCTCCCCAGCGCCGTCTGAGCCATCCGTCTGCAATGAGCCTGCAAAGCCGCCCGTCTGCCATGAGCCTGCTAAGCCGCCCGTCTGCCATGAGCCTACAGAGCCGTCTGCCAGACAGGAGCCGCTAGAGCCGCACGCCAGACAGGAGCCGCTAGAGCCGCACGCCAGACAGGAGCCGCTAGAGCCGCCCGCCAGACAGGATCTGCCAGAGCCGCCAACCAGACAGGATCTGCCAGAGCCGCCAACCAGACAGGATCTGCCAGAGCCGCCAGCGAGCCATGAGCAGCCAGAGCCGCCAGCGAGCCATGAGAAGCCAGAGCCGTCAGAGAGCCATGAGCGTCGAGAGCCGTCAGCCTGCCATGAGCGTCGAGAGCCGTCAGCCTGCCATGAGCGTCGAGAGCCGTCAGCCTGCCATGAGCGTCGAGAGCCGTCAGCCTGCCATGAGCGTCGAGAGCCGTCAGCCTGCCATGAGCGTCGAGAGCCGTCAGCCTGCCATGAGCGTCGAGAGCCGTCAGCCTGCCATGAGCGTCGAGAGCCGTCAGCCTGCCATGAGCGTCGAGAGCCGTCAGCCTGCCATGAGCGTCGAGAGCCGTCAGCCTGCCATGAGCGTCGAGAGCCGTCAGCCTGCCATGAGCGTCGAGAGCCGTCAGCCTGCCATGAGCGTCGAGAGCCGTCAGCCTGCCATGAGCGTCGAGAGCCGTCAGCCAGCCATGAGCGTCGAGAGCCGTCAGCCAACCATGAGCGTCGAGAGCCGTTCAGTCAGGATCTGCCTGAGTATATCAGCCGGGACCTGCCCCTTGTCCCGGTGCTGCCCCTTGTCCCGGTGCTGCCCCTTGTCCCGGTGCTGCCCCTTGTCCCGGTGCTGCCCCTTGTCCCGGTGCTGCCCCTTGTCCCGGTGCTGCCCCTTGTCCCGGTGCTGCCCCTTGTCCCGGTGCTGCCCCTTGTCCCGGTGCTGCCCCTTGTCCCGGTGCTGCCCCTTCTCCCGGTGCTGCCCCTTCTCCCGGTGCTGGCCGTTATTTTAGGGGATGTTAGTTTTAGGGTGGTCATTGGGAGGGGTAGACAGAAGCGGGGAGTGACTATGGTGGTGTGGGGACAGCGTCCAGAGCCTGAGCCACCACCGTGGTCAACTGCCCACCCAGACCCTCCCCTGGACTTTGTGCTGGTGCGCCCGGCGTTCGCACCTTGAGGGGGGGGTTCTGTAACGGTCCTGACCTGTTTTATGTTGTTTTTGTATGTGTTTATGGTCAGGGCGTGTGTTTTGGGTGGGCAGTCTATGTTTTCTGTTTCTATGTTGGTTTTGGGTTGCCTGGTATGGCTCTTAATTAGAGGCAGGTGGTTTGCGTTTTCCTCTAATTAAGAGTCATATTTAGGTAGGGTGTTCTCACTGTTTGTTTGTGGGTGATTGTCTTCCGTATCTGTGTTATGTCTTGCACCATACGGGACTGTTCGGTTGTTCGTTTCGTTTCGATGTAGTCTGTTCCTGTCCGTGAGTTTTACGTGTTAGTTATGTAAGTTCATGTTCAGGTTTTTCGTCTACGTCGTTTTCTTGTTTTGTAATTTTGAAAGTGTTTTGTTTTTCGTGTTGCCATCGTCGTGTCAAATAAAAGATGGCTTATTTCCCGAATGCTGCATTTTGGTCTGATGATCCTTCTCTCCTCTCCTCGTCCGAGGAAGAGGAGAACGACAGCCCTTACAGTAACATTGACATTGATTAGTTGACATGTTTCATGTTAGCAAATAGTTTCCCAATAACCTTCTCAATTAAATGTTAACTGCAAAGT
This sequence comes from Salvelinus fontinalis, assembly GCF_029448725.1. Taxonomy (NCBI): domain Eukaryota; kingdom Metazoa; phylum Chordata; class Actinopteri; order Salmoniformes; family Salmonidae; genus Salvelinus; species Salvelinus fontinalis. The sequence continues at coordinate 31,034,339 of NC_074676.1, forward strand.
TGGCTTACCTAGCAGAAGTATATCATAAGTAATACGTATATCATTTGTTATTATTTGTTATTTGCTAAATTTGCCAGGAAATGAGCAGCAGCAGTACAGAACCATTGCAAGACCAGCACATTATATGGCACATTCCTCACTGGCTAGATGCGCAATTGAAGGATCAAATACGCAATTAAAGGGGAATTACACTAATTACACAAAATGTTTACTTCTGGTGTGATTTAAGCATTGACATGGAATCAGAACATATAATTTCGTTGTTTCTCTATGACATTTGTAATTTTGAGCGATTTTTTAAAAATTTATTCTAAAACCAGGAAAAATAAAACCGGGAAATAATAATATGGGAAAATATAAAACAGAATTTGGAAAGAAATATTAAACATTTTATAGGGCCCCCCTTATAGTTGTTAATTAACCATTATTTTACCTGGTATATTGACAGAATACAGTGCACTACTTTCTCTTGTACACCAAGGACCCAGGGAAGAGTTGCAGGGGAGAGTAGAAGAGAAGAATGTGCCTATTTGAAATCTAGAAAAAAATGTGTAGCTCGCGACATGTTTCATATTTTAAAAGTAGCTGTCATGCTAGAACAGGTTGGAGACCCCTGGTATACTGTACCAGCAAATTAGCCTACGTCTTCATTTACAGTCAACATGCCTTCTGTCCAGCGTACCACAACCAAACACCACCAAGTCTATTTACAGCAAATAACAAAGAGTAAAATATGGGGCAAATAAGGACTAATTTAATAAAATGTTATATTTATTGCTAATAAATCAACAGGTCAAACAAAATCAATTCAGAAATCACCAGTACATCATAATCTCACCATAATCAAATAAAATCATCTGGTTATTATTAGATAATTACATTGGGGAAATTAAGATTATTCCATTAGCAGTGCCTACAGTAAGCATTCTTACTGTCATTTGTACAAAACAAAGTATAACATAGCCAGATCTAGATGAGAAAGTCAAATCAAGTGGTGGCATCAGACCACTATCATTTTAACCAAATCCATTTTTTCTACACCCATGAAAAACAACATAACTTACATAGCAGGGGATTTGTTCTGGGAGCCATATTTAAGTGTGACGACTGCATGGACAGCAAACTTCATAGCAGACTCATCTAGAAGTATCAGTCACAATATAATAAGTAGAAAGATATTCATTTAAAAAATGTTAGTTAACTTTTATTTAACTATATTTGAGGACATTCCACATTTAATTATGCCCTTCAGTTAAAATATGTCATTGATATTCAACACTATGGAAATGTTCATTAAACAAAGAGCAGGGTGCATAAACTTTTTAAGGACATAACAAAAGTCATAACACTGTTTCATTTTTAACAATGCTGTGTCAAAACTGTTTTGCAGTGTAACAATGCCGTGTTGTATGTAAAAGGTCACTCTATTCTTGATTAATGATCTCATGGCGTTAAACAAAGCCACTGACCAACACTGATTACAAGGTTTCCCGGACACAGATTAAGTCTAATCCTGGATTAAACCATGGAGTACCTGTTTATATAAAATGATATACACACTAACAAAACCCATAAATCCACTTTCATAGACCACCAAACCGATACAAACACACAGGCATTCACATACACACACTGAGTAGCACCCTTTCTCACATGCACACTTGTGAAGGTGTTTTCATCTGGTGCTTCGAACTACAATACCTTCTGAGCATAACTGGTTGTGATTGAGATAGAGAGGGCTTATCATCAGTCTTCACTGACGGCTACAGTACAGCAGCTCCTTCTCAAACCCTGGTGGGGAATAACATCATGCCACGGAGCTGGGCTTCATCTCTGGCTCCGGTATGTGTAGGTTGGAAATCAATGTGATTTAAGATATATCCCACTGCCTAACTCTTCCATTCCTTCCCCAAAGACCAACCATTATTCAGTACTCTATAGAACATTACAACAATGACATAAAGAAAGATTAGAATCGAGAAAATAAAACAACATAACCATTAGTCTCTGTAAACATAAACCAAAGCAGATCTACATCTCGTTGACATGCATTAACCCAGGGGTCCCCAATTACATTCAGCCTTGGGCTGATTTTTCCTTGAGTCAGGGGGGCCGGAACGACTGATCGCAAGAATCCCAAACAGATATAGTATTTGACAAAAACAGAATCATTTCAAACCATTGATTACACAGGGATACGATCACATATGCCTCTATTTATTAGTGGAAATACTTGGGAATGGATTTCCTAAATTAAAATCACTTTGAACTGATTTCCTGGTGATTTGACAATATTTGATGTCCCGTGGATCACCTTTTGGGGAACTTTGCATTAACCTCTAACCAATACTGGCCTCCAGCTCTTTTTCCAGTTCCATTTTCCCTTAGGGGATGGCTATTGACACCCTCCTGTTGGTGAATAGTGCATTGTTCTCATTCCCACAAATAGATTTCAGTGGGATTTGGTCTCTGAAAATATTATCTACTCATTGTTCGTATTGCCAGTTTTGGAAGGGAGCCAGCTGAAGTGATATCGTTCACGGGGAGTCAGAAGGTCCACGTCAAGTTTCTTCTGTTCTTTCTCACTGTCAACGGTCCTATACCCCAGCAAAGACATGGCGCCCTTACACACCTCCTGGATGTTCCTTACCTTGTCATGGGGTAAAGTAGTACGCCAAGCCTGAGAGACGTCTGCTGCGTTGCGGGAGGTGATTTGGAAGGCCTCCTTCTTGGTGCCCTTGCCCTTACCGTGGGTGACCTTATAGATCCACTCCTGTAGCGACTGTGTCATCTCCAGCCCCACAAACTGATACATACTGTCGATCTCTTGCAAGGGGTCTCTCACCATGTCCTCGTAGCGTACCATCTTGTAACGTCCACGTAGAAAGTCTGGAGGTTTGAGCATGGCCCTCTCGTGGATGCGGATGTGGCTGCGGCATATCTCCTGCATGACGCGATACTGTGTGTCATCCACCTTGGTGTTGCCTTGCTCCAGGACCAGGGCATTGTCCTTCACTAGGGCTTTGGCTGACTGCTCCCTGGAGCGCGCCACGGCCCGCGGGTCTCTCACCAGGTGGATGATGCGCAGGTCCAGAGTGGGGTCCTGCAGGAGAGGGTACAGGGAGTCCAGCTCAAAGAAGCGCACCTCTTTGAGCACCACATGGCTGTAGGTCCGACAGGCCTCTTCTGCCCCCTGCAGGCCAGGCCTGTCACACTTCCGCTTGCACTCTGTCTCGTTGCTGAAGAGGTGGCGGGGTGTGAGCTGGCAGGCAGGTGGAGAGCATAGGGCACGGCTGTGGCTCCACATAAAGAGGGCTGACATGTTGTGCTGTGCCGGAGTGTAGGCATCCATGACAGACATGTCACACTGGAAGACGCTGCGCATCAGGTCTCTCACCGCCATGCGCAGTGCCCGGGCTCCAGGCATCTGCAGAGTGGTCCACACATGCCACGATGGCTCCATCAGGTAGAAGACAGACGGATGCTGGCTGAACACCTGGCCCAGGAAGGAGGATCCAGACCGCCATGAGGACAGCAGGAGCACGTGGACCTTGCCCTGGGAAGGAGGGCTACCACAAGGGAGCTGGACATACCATCCAAACAGCAGCACCACGGCCACTCCCTGCAGAAGCAGCAGGAACACCACGGTCGGTGGCGTCAGTCTGAAGCGCGGCATGCCGGAGACTCTCTGTGTGAGCTGCTGGGAATTTATAGGAGGGTGAGAGGGCCCAAGAGAGAGAGAGAGAAAGAGAGAGAGAGAGAAAGAGAGAGAGAGAGAGAGAGAGAGAGAGAGAGAGAGAGAGAGAGAGAGAGAGAGAGAGAGAGAGAGAGAGAGAGAGAAAGGGCAGGGAGAGAGAGAGAGAGAGAGAGAGAAAGGGCAGGGAGAGAGAAAGGGCAGGGAGAGAGAAAGGGCAGGGAGAGAATAAGGAGAGGCATATTAAGAGTTTCATTCCAAAACGCTACGTATACACATCTTCAGAAATGTTGGTCAATTTGTTTTTATTGTTAAAAAAAATATGAAAGAGATGTGTGTTTTTAATCACGGCATAGACTAATCATGGCATAGAGTTGTTTCATGACAGACATGTATTTGTTTAAAATCTATCACTTGATGGTTTCATTTCAGAGAGACAAATAATCATGTTTTTTTAGCAAAATGCTATATATCTGCCTCACTGAGAAATAAGTTGTACTGCTACGTTTAATACAGTGAAACAAATAATGTAACAAATAAAAATTTTTTTTATAAAGGAATGTACGAATGAAACATTTTTGACATCAATATTTTTAAAAACTTTTTTATAATTCAATACACCAATATCAGAACTGTATGTAAAACATTTACATTTGACATTTACATTTGACATTTCACTCTTTTAGCAGATTCTCTTATCCAGATTGACTTACAGTGAGTGCATTTATCTTAAGACAGTGGTTACCGACCGGATAATTGCGATCGACTGGTCGATCTTCAAGGTATTCCTAGTCGCTCACCAAACATTTCTGTAGAAAAGCCAACGATAAAGCCATGCGCTGCTTTTAAAAATTTGTATTCATCTTTCGCTGTTGGTAGTAAGTGCACTTGATTCAGAAGTCCTGAATTAGTTAGTCAGGGTTCAGTTAGTCAGGTTTCCCATTTTGAACTATTAAATTTGTCTGGAGGTACAAACTCTGCCTACCCGGCGGAACTTAATAGATAAATCCAGTGTACCTACTGCGCTGGCCAATCGGAAAGCTCAAATGACCGTTCTTACATTGCCAGTGTACCACAACCCCGCAGCAAAATTTGATACTAGCCTACTAGCCTTTATTTTTTACATTTATTTTGTAATTTTATTTTTACCCCCAATTTCGTGATATCATATTGGTAGTTACAGTCTTGTCCCATCGCTGCAACTCCCGTACGGACTCGGGAGAGGTGAAGGTCGAGAGCCATGCGTCCCCCGAAACACAACCACTGCTTCTTGACACATTGCTCACCAATGTGTCGGAGGAAACACCGTACAGCTGGCTACCGAAGTCAGCGTGCACGTGCCCGGCCCACCACAAGGTGTCGCTAGAGCGCGATGGGACAAGGACATCCCAGCCAGCCAAACCCTCCCTTAACCCGGACGATGCTGGGACATTTGTGCACTGCCTCAATTGTGCACCGTCTCACGGGTCGTGGCCGGCTGCGACACAGCCCGGGATCGAACCCAGGTCTGTAGTGAGGCCTCTAGCACTGCGATGCAGTGCCTTAGACTGGTGCACCACTCGGGAGGCCCCATAATTCATGAAGTTTAAAACCATGACCAGAGAGACACTGAATACACAGCAAAGAGCATAGAAGTAGGGATGCTGAAAAATATGAATTAAAAGAAAATAAATGTAAAAAAATGCTTTTTAGAAAAAAAAGGGAGTTCATGTTTAAGTTTTTATTCAGCACTGTCAACACTTTCACAAAATGTGCTTCTCCCTTCTTCCACTTTGTTGCAGCTGCAATGAATGAGTAGCCAAATGTGTCGATAGGCCTGAGTTTTTGTTTTTATTATTAGCAGCGCGTTTGTGTATATTTTAATATAGAGGAATATTTCAATTTCTCTAGTCATGGAAACAACATGAATTTGTGCATGAGGCAGAAATAATGCAATGCGAGTTTCGCCATCAGGTGGAAGACTGTCCCATCTCTCTGGTCAGGGGAGTATTTATTCTGCTGATTCTGTTGCTAAACAAAGTGGGATTAAAATTGATTTAGTTGTACATTTTTCTGTCATTGATCTACACAAAATACTCCAGAGTGAGAATACAATTCTACAAATAAAAATGTATAACTAAAATATAGTTGTTGCAAAAGTCGTCACCCCTTTTGTTGAGGCAAGCCTAAAATAGTTCAGGAGTAAAATTTGGCTTAACAAATTACATAAATTACATGGACAAAGTTTGTGGTCATATGCACATCCTAAGGTGCTGGGCTAATAAATAATACCTGTAGAGAACAGGAAGGTCTGCAATTCACCGCTTTATTGATGACGTTTCGATCCGAACCAGATTTTCATAAGGTCAAACAGATTGAGTGGTCACATCCAAAATGTACACATTTCTCCTCACATGGCCATTACGCACATGACGCATGGTGGGTGTGGAAACAATTCAATTCACTTTTGCATAGTCCATCATAATTAATCACAAAAAGTACATATGGTCATAAAGCATTGTATACATTTATACAACGGGTGGGTCTAATCCTGAATGCTGATTGGTTAAAACCGCATTCCAGTCAGTGTCTATAAATTACCACCGGCTAAATCTATGACTTTAAAATTCCTATTTACTCTGTTCAATCTGAATGCGCAATCCACTGTCATCAGCACAGCCAGGCAATATTTTACTTGATCTCCACTATTAAAAACATCTAAACATTACTCCACCTTTCTTTGAGACTAACATTTAGTTTTCAACAGCAGAGATTTGTATAAACCTTGCGGTCTGTCGATCTCCAGCATCCCATAGTCATGAACGTGTCGGGAATCGGGAAGAAACTGAAAGACAGGCAGCATTTCTCAGCCAGTCGAAATCATGAATCACCTGGCATCAGTTTTTATGGATATATACAAAGAAATGTCAATTGAAAAAAGATAAAACGAAACGAAGTGCAGCTAGTTTGTAGTCTTTCCATCTTCAGTTTGAAGTGATTGCGTTAGCTGTGTTGTTGACTAGCTCCTCTGACGAGAGAGGACATTTTCGATGCCAGGCGAAATTGTGCCTCATTGGTTCATTGTTATGGATATATCCAAATAAATGTCTCTAGAAAACAGCTTAAACAAATACAGCTATAGTTGTTATTTTGGCTGAACTGTTTGACGTGACTGTAAATTAGCCGTAGTTGACTAGCTAGCAAGCAAAGGATAAGATCGTTGCCTTGCCAGAAAGCAATGGAACATTTAGAACGAACGAGTGGGTTTCGTCCATAGATACAGAACAAAAAGACAATGACTGGGTCACTTCTCTGGCAACCAAACTGATAGAACGAACGACCAGTCGGTGTGGGTAGCAACCCGAGATTTGTGTCGGGAGTAAATCTTGTGGAAGGATGAAATAGTATGAATAAATTCATCAAAATAACATTTTTAATAAAAATCATTATTTGAATATGTTGGTAACTGTTAATGGAATTTATATGTTTAAAGTAATGATTAGAATATTCCACCCTGAAACTATATAATTGTATGAAATTGATTAGAATCATAAAATTATTATTCATGATTTGTGTAGTTTTAGTCAGTAAAAGCATAATTAATGATGTGTATAGTTTTAGTCAGAATTAGGGTAAAACAATATATCTGTACAATATATCTTTATAGTTAAACACAGACTGTCTGAGCAAAATTCAGTGCCGACCTTGCTAGGGGCCTCAGAGATTTGGGAGAGGGCAGGGAGTACTTCTCACGGTCGCCATAATCTTTGTCAGCTGGGTAGTGATACAGTATGTGCGTAGGATACCTACTGTTTGTGTATGAATGTAAGTGCGTAAGGAGCCAGTATGAAATGAATGGTTTTGTACAACAGACTAGCGCTCTCGTGAATAAACATTTTGACTATCATAGCTGGGCCTCCGTCTGTTTCATTCAACCAGAATCTTACAAATTCTGGGTTGCAGACTGAGTAGTTTAATTGAAGTCGTTAATGAACATTGAGAACATAATTCTCGTAACAGTAACCCGTTGTATAAAAGTGATAATGCCATCGAAGCCTGTGTTTGGAGGATATATTGGCACGATTTGCACAAAAACCGGCTTCTCTGGCATTATCACTTAAACAAAATCAGGCAGAGCTAAAACCTACAGTAGGCAACAAGAACTACTTGTATCCCTCTAATCATTTCATATCAATATATACAAAATGAACAAGTGGAGATCTGGATGGCAAGACAAATCAACTTGACATTCAGTACCAGTCAAAAGTTTGGACACACCTACTCATTCAAGAGTTTCTTTACTTCTACATTGTAGAATAATAGTGAAAACATCAAAACTATGAAATAACATATCAAAATACATTTTATATTTAAGATTCTTCAAAGTAGCCACCCTTTGCCTTGACAGCTTTGCACACTCTTGGCATTCTCTCAACCAGCTTCATGAGGTAGTCACCTGGAATGCATTTCAAATAACAGGTGTTTCTTGTTAACAGTTAACTTATTGAATTTCTTTCCTTCTTAATGCATTTGAGCCATTCAGTTCTGACAAGGTAGGGGTGTGTGGCGGTTTCAGTGCCATGATCTTGGTAAGGCAGGGTTTACATATACAAACACACACCACCAGTCCACGTGAAGGGTTAACGCGGTAAAAAAAAAAGATCAGGTACCGGCAGCGTTCCTGATACATAAAACTCAAACAAACAAAGTAAAGACGTCGTCATCAGTGGATAGTCCTCCACTCTTGGTCTTTGAGGTTCACTCTGTGTTGAAATCTTCAGTTCCTTTATTCTGGTAAACCTCCTTCTCCACCATATGCTCAGTCTCTCCAATAGCCTCCTCCTCGTTCGCCTGCAGGGGTCAAAGGAAAGACAAAGAAAGCAAACCCAGGGCGCGGTTAAGTAGAGGCCCTGATTGGTTTCACCTGTCTGCCGTTTAGTCTCTAATTACAACTGGAGACAGGTGTGGCTGTTCTGCTGCAGTCTGGCAGTTTCCCCTGAGCTGTCCATGGCCCTGCCTCTAGGGAATACTTCCCATTGCTGTCCGTGGTCCTGGCAGCCAGAAATCCCAGAAACATCGCAGGCACCTACTGTCCATCCACCACACAACCCCTGAAACCGCTACATACCTTCCCCCCCAGCATTGACCGTGTGGTCAGAGCGGTCGAAGAAAACATGGCATGCATACGGAACATGGCATCTGCATTACCATGTGTAGAACCCAAAATGGTGGACGCTCCGATTGTGGAACGGCTGGAGGCTGAGGAACCACCAGGTGATCCGGGCGTTAGTGTCCTTATTCTGCTTCATCCAGGTAAGGGGAGCGTGATCTGCCATCAGCACAAACTTGCGGCCCAAAACATAATAGTTAAAAAACTCCAGAGCCCATTTGATTGCCAAACACTCTTTTCCCACTGTTGCATATTTAGTTTTGTGGGGGATAAACTTATGGCTAATGTACAGCACAGGATGTTCCTCTTCCTCCACTTCCTGCGAGAGTACAGCTCCAATTCCAGTGTCCGATGCATCTGTCTGTACAATCAGAGGTTTCGAGAAATCCGGTGAACACAACACAGGGGCAGTGCATAAGGCCGTTTTCAGTTTCTGGAATGCCTCTTTGGCCACAGGGTTCCACTGTACCATGCGGCAGGTTTGGCCTTCCGGGTCAGGTCACACAGGGGTCCTGCAATGATTGCATAATCTTGGATGAAACGTGTAATAACCGGTTATTCCCAGGAATTACCTGTACCTCGAGGCTAATCCTGGATCACAGCGACCTTCTTCTCTTGTGGTTTGATCAACCCTCGCCCTATGGAATAGCCCAGATACTTTACTTCACATACTCCCAGCGTGCATTTCTTTGGGTTGGCTGTTGAGTCCTTCTTGCCGAAGGGCGTCGAGGACCGCTGTTAAATGGATTAGGTGCTCCTCCCACATGTGACTGTGGATTATCACATTGTCCAGGTAGGCTGCAGCATAGGATTGATGTGGCCACAAAATGCGGTCCATCAGCTTTTGAAACGTGGTGGAGGCTCCATGAAGTCCAAACACCCCCGGCTAGAAGAAACGTTGTATCACCCGTTCTTGTGTTTTCCCTCTCTGTAAATGTCCTCCCAACAAGTGGCTATGGGCCAGGTTCAGTACTGTAGGCCAAAACGGGGTAGAAACCAACAGCTGCTCCACGGTGACGTCATGGGACTTTGTGTCCTGGTATATAAGAGATGGTTTCTCATTGAAAAATGGCGAAAGGTGAGGACATGAGCAGGATTTACAGGTACCCCATCGATTACCTTGACATTCTGTCTGGCGTTCTGTAGTGTGGGGTCTGCCAGCTGAGCAGTACCGAACCTTCCCCTATACTGTGTTAACTCAGGAGGGAACATGTCATTGGCATCAGAATTTCCAAGCCCTTCGGGCCTGCGCTTCCTCTTCCTCCATTTCTAGCCCATTTATCCCCACTGGGTTTCCTGCCTCTTCGTCATTTCCTTCCCCTTCTTCTCCCAGGAGAACTCGAGTGTCGGCTACGGAAGTCGGCAGGTAAGTAGTAACTTGATCATTTTCTTTTCATAGGTCAGGGAGTTGTTTGGTAGCGGTTTCCTTTTCTTTTCACTGGAAAATGTGAAGGATGCCTGGCATGCTCTATTACTGGCACAGCCAGCTCCTTTGTCCTGTAGTCCGTCCCACAATTCTTGAAATATGGACAGTCGCGACCCAGTAGCACGGGGTATGGTAGGTTCTCAACCAACCCTAGGTTACTTCGGAACTGCCCTCTGGTGGTGTTAATCTCTAAATCTGTGGTTGGGTAAGTTTTGGTGTCCCCGTGTATACAGGTGATGTCCATGGTTGCAGCGGTAGTTCTCTGCGGCTGGGTTAATAGTGAAGGCATGATGAGGGAGACCAAGCTCCGGGAGTCTAGAAGAGCCTCAACTTCCTTCCCTTGGACCTGTACCCGACTGAGGTGCGGTGGGTGGCGGAGGGCTTGGACATGGGCAGAATGAGATGTCAACCTGCATAGGTTCCTCCTTCTTGGGACAGTTCCTTGTGATGTGTCCTATTTCGCCACAGCAGTAGCACTCTCGGATGTCAGTATCCACCCCTCTATTCCTTGTCTTTGCTTCATGTTGGAAAACACGGTTCTGGCGTCCAATTTTCCCATCCGCTCTTTGGATTTTCCCTTTCCAAACCCGGGAAGTATGCAGTTGAGATGTCTTCCTTCCTACTTCTTTGAGGCCTCCCTTTCCGGGGGGGTTCCGTCCAGCAGACTGGCTTTGTGCAGTTCTTCAGTTGCTCGACATCTCTCAACAAGGTCCACCACTCCGTCCGCTGTGGTGGGACTGCCCAGGCTGACAACCTTTAACTCGTAAGGTAAGGCAGGGATGTAGTGGTCAATCACTATTCTTTCCATGATGCCCCCAGTACTGAGGGTTGTGGGCTGTAGCCATTTTTTTGCCAGGTGGACCAGGTCAAACATTAAATAATTTCTCTGATCAATAGTCCTGATATTACTCCTGTGTTCTCCTATCCTGCTATGCGTTGTAAGAGCTTGTTTCATTTCTCCTACATAGCATAAACCAGAAATATATTTGATAAGGTATACCACATTTTTTATAGAACACTTGATGAAACCCTGAATCTGAATGGCCTTGTCCGTAATGAGGTGATTGAACATTGTGCTGTGATAGCTGTGCTGTTGTGCTGTGATGCTGTGACAGCCATGCTGGTTAAAGCGTATTGGGGTGATTGAACATTTGTTCGTAAAGTTACACTGGGTACATCTGTCACATCTGTAATTACCGTCCGACACATTGTTTAGGAAAGTGCTACATGGTAGCCGTGGAAGATCAGACCTCACCACCATTTGACTGATGTTGGGGCCACGTCTGAAGACTACCTGCTTGGTTTATTTACAAGTATTTTCCAGTTGTGGGTCAGTGCTCAATATGTGCCAGTGTTTTTTTTTTTTGTTTTTTTTAACAGTATATTTATTGGAATTTCACAATTTTCACCCATATTAAAGAGATACAACAACAGAGACAAGGCAAAAAAAACAAAACAAAGAAAAACAGCACCCACCTACACATACCTGCGCATACATATACATACACACACATACGCACACCATCTTCCTCCCCCCGCTTCTCCCACCCTATCCCCATCATTGCGTCTCTCAATACGCACATTTTAAACAAGCTTACAAACAGAAATTAAACAAAAAAGCTTGGTTTAAACTAAGAAGTTAGGTTCCACACATGGAACATACAGTGTAATTCTGAATACATAGATCACCACCATTCTAAGAGAATCCTTGCAGCATAATAGCTGATACCTCAGGTTCTAGGTCATTTAGATAGGGTTCCCACACTTTGTAGAACCGATCTGTTTTAGAATGCAATGTACATGTCAGATATTCCAGAGGCACCCATTCAAAAAGTATCTTATGCCAATCTTTAATAGAAGGAACCTTATCACTAATCCACCGTAAAAGGATGTTTTTCCTTGCAGCAAAAGTAAGGATGTTGTAAAGCCTCCTCTTACCTCCAGAAGTAACATGCCTACTAGGGAGACCTAACAGTAACGAAACTGGGTCCAATTCTAGATCAACCCCTAGGATCTTTTCAATTTCTTGCAGAACACCAGACCAGTATCTTTGTATTTTGGTACATGACCATAAACAATGTGTTAGGTTGCCTATATCAGTTTTGCATTTAAGACACTGAGGAGAAGAGGAAGAGGGGCTAAAGGCATGTCTGTGATTTGGGGATATATGCAATCTGTGTATTATTCTTAATTGGATTGCTTTAGTACGATTACATATAGATATTGTTTTTGCATATCTCCAAATGTCCTCCCACATCTCTTCGTCAATAGTCACAGACAATTCTTTCTCCCACACTTGTTTCACCCTCTGTGTGTCGACAGCAGGAAAGGACCTTAAAGCATCATAAAACAGACTTACAGACATTTTCCTTTGTGGAAAAAAAAGCATTCTCTCAATGACAGACATATCAGGGTTACCAATTAAGGTGGTGCTCTTCAAAATATAATGTCTTACTTGTAGGAAGCGGAAAAAGTCCTGCTTTGGGAGTCAATATTTCTCCACCATCTGCTCAAATGACAATAGAATCTTATCAGCAAATAAGTCATTTAGTCTGCGTATGCCCTTATTAAGCCAAAAGTTAAAGCCAGCATCCAGCAATCCTGGACCAAAATCTGGGTTGTTAAGAATTGGGGTAAGAGCAGAGGTTAGTTTGGACCTTCCCAGGAAGCGCTGAACTGCCCTCCAAACCTTGAGTGTGTTAAGTGTAATAGGATTATTGCAGTGATCTTCTACAGACTTGAAACTTCTGAAAAATAAAAGATCCTTTATTATTAGAGATGAATATCAGGACATCATCAGCATACAAGCTTATTTTATGGTGAACATCACCAATGAGCAGACCCTGTATAGCAGGCGTTACCCTGATGGCCTCGGCCAGTGGTTCCATAGCGAGTGTAAATAGGAGGGGGGACAAAGGGCAGCCCTGTCTGGTACCTCTGTATATAGAGAAGCTATTTGACCTTAGCCCATTAGTAAGGACAGCAGCCTGAGGATCATCATATAAAACTTTCACCCATTTTATAAAGTTGTCCCCTAGACCAAATTTATTTAGAGCAAAAAGTAGGTAAGACCACTCCACACGATCAAATGCTTTCTCAGCATCTAGGGAGAGCACAAGACCATCCCTAGCACTTTGTCGGTAGGCTTGAATTACATTAAGAAGCCGCCTGACATTGTTGCACGACTTACGGCCCTTAATAAAGCCAGTTTGGTCTCCTTTCACAATTAGTGGCAGTGAGTCCTCTAATCTTGTGGCTAGAATTTTAGAAAGTAATTTTCTATCCACATTCAGAAGGGAAATTGGTCTGTACGAGGAACAAGACTCTGGACATTTTCCCTTTTTAAGAATAAGTGATATGTTGGCTTCCCTCAGCGTTTGAGGGAGCTGGTCATTTGAAAATGAGTGGTTAAACATATCACGCAATGGCTCAAGGATCAGGCCATGAAACTCTTTATAGAATTCACTACCAAACCCGTCTGGTCCTGGAGCCTTACCGTTTTGCAGATTCTTAATTGCGAACATTATCTCTTCCTCTGTGATAGGGACATTAAGGAGAGACCTCTGTTCTTCGGAGATAGTAGGGAGCTCAATCTTAGAAAATAAATTCTCCATTAATTTGGGTGCGTCATTTGGCAGTTCTGAGGCATAAAGATTTGCATACATTTTTTTAAATGAGTCATTTATCAATTTATTTTCATATAAATGATTGCCATCCGAATCAGTAATTGTAGCAATTGACTGTGAGTCAGCTCTCTTTTTAGCTAGGTACGCCAAGTACTTTCCTGGCTTATCGCCATGTTCATATAGCTTTTGCCTGACAAATCCCATTTTCTTTTCAGCGTCCTGTGTTAAGAGAGAGTCCAACGTTGATCTAAGAACTGATATTTCATTTAATAGGGCAGGCGTGGGGGTTTTAATGTAGTCCTTCTCTTTAGTTCCTAATTCACCCTCTAACCTTTTTTGCTTTTCACGCTTTTTCCGCCTCTTAGTGGCTGTGTATGACATAATCAGACCCCAGGCGTACGCTTTACAGGTTTCCCAAAGGAGCGAGGGATTATCTGTTGATTGAGAGTTAATAGAGAAAAATGCTTTAAACTCTGGAATAAAATATGATGTGAACGTATGGTCTTTAAGGATGGTTGTATTCAACCTCCAATGTCTTGACAGATTGAATGCCCCGTTGAGTTTTATGTCCAGGATCACCTCCGCATGATCAGATATGACTATACTTCCTATCCTAGCGGATAGAACAGACTGCAAAGACGTCCTGGGCATAAAAAAGTAATCTATTCTAGTCTGACATCCATGAGGTGCAGAGAAAAAAGTGAACTCTCTGTTGGAGGGGTGAAAAGTTCTCCAAACATCCGCATACCCCAGATCATCACAAATAGCTTTAAGTGACTTAGCTCAAGGAGAGAGTGAAGCTATACCGCTGGGAAACTTATCAATAAGGGGGTTCAACAAACAATTAAAATCTCCTCCAACCACTGCAGTGTCTGAGTTTAATTCTGAAAAGTCTAGAAATACCTTAGTGAGGAAATCAGGGGGGTGGGCAGGGGGAAAGTAAATATTCATTATGGAGATTTTCTGCCCTTGTAAAGTACCATTAATTATAACAAAGCGACCAAATTTATCTTTCACACAATTCAAGACCTTAAGTGGTAAGTTATTTTTCACAAGAATTGCTACACCTCTACTTCTGGATGTAAATGATGAGAAAAACACTTGACCAAACACCCCTTGTTGTAATTTCAGATGCTCCTTATCATCCAAATGAGTTTCTTGCAACAGGGCAATATCAATATTTTCTTTTTTCAAAAACGACAGTACCTTCTTCCTTTTAATGGGATTATGGCTCCCTCTAATGTTCCATGTACATACCCGCAGTGTGTTACCTGCCATTGCACTTTGACCGTTTCATATTCAGACTGAATCCCACCGTAAAAATGGGGTGGTACCTTTTTCCATGTGTTGAACTCTCCTCTATCTCACCGAGCATAACCAAACGATATGAACCCTGAACTCTAACTATACTAAACCCAAAAATGAAACATGTAAAGATCCAAAAGGGGGTTTTCCCACTAGCTAACATGCAGGGGATTTCAACTTTCCAATGTAGACTCTTAAGTCTGCATTGCCACTCAATAGCCTCGTCCTTTATACATATGAAAATGAAAATCAATATATGAAGATTGAGGCTCTTCCACCTAAAACCAAGCCTGGGCACCAATATAGATTCACCCATATCTCAGCCTGAGCTATAGCGGCAGTTACTTTAGCAAGAAAAAGAATAAAAATATGAATATTACTGAACCGGAGCATGTGAGAACTCACACCACTGATTCATGATCAGATTCAAAGAAGATAATAAAGTTATCCAATGCTGCGGCGGCGCAGCTTAAAGTTATTTACCCGAGAGAGTCAATAAACGCAGCAGCCTCTGCAGGTGTGGAGAGTTTCTTAGGCGATCCGTTAACCATAATCTTCAATGTGGCCGGGTACAACAGTGCGTAGTCCATCTTCATTCTCCTGAGTCGAGCCTTCGCCTCATCAAACCCTTTGCGTCTTCGTACAACCGCTGTGGAGTAATCATTGAAGAATGAGACCTTTGGACCTTTACGTTGACTACCGTCAGAGCCGATGTTTCTAGCCGCATCCATAACGCGCTGCTTGTCAGTGAAGTTGTGGAACTTTATAACCACTGGCCGTGGGCGCTGGTTGGGACCGGGTATCGGTGCTTGAGAGCGATGGGCTCTGTCCAGCTTCACACGACCAGCCTTAGTGTCCATTTGTAAGTAGTCAGGGATCCATTCCTCAAAAATTTTTACTGAACGTGTTCCTTCAGAATTTTCCGGGAGTCCAACAACACGAATATTGCATCTGCGTCCTCGATTATCCAAGTCGTCAATGTGCTCCGCCATTTCGCGCACCTGCTTTTCAAGTGCTTTCATCTTAGTGTCCATAGATGTAGTTGAAGCTTCCACTGTAGCAATTCTTCCTTCCGCCTCATCGACACGTTTGACCACCCTCTGTAATTCAGCTGAATGGCCTGCTATTGCTTCCAAGACCGTTCTTATCTTAACATCGATCACTTTAGTAATGTTGTCCGTCATCTTTTGAATCACCAGGTCCATTGTGCCTGGATCCGCAACGGTGTTAGCTTCGCTAACGTAAGCTAGCTCCTCCTGCACATCTACAGGGATGGTGGTTTTGGTCGAGTTCTTAGTAGCTCTGCTGGGCATATTGTCGGAGATTTTTGAGAAATAACCGTCAAGACTCATTGCAGGATAACTTATTTAGCCAATTCTACCACTTTTTCAAGCTAGGAGATTAATGAAAGAATATAAATTTACGAATGCCACGGGAGCTCGCTGAAACACAGTGTTCTCTCTATGGCGCCATTTTGTCCCCGTGCCAGTGTTTTTTAATGACGTGGTCGAACTGTTTGCCTAGTGGGGAGAATTGAAAAAAAGCATTGGACTCGTTGGTCAGGGGGGGCGGTTTGAGAGTGAAGTTGTCATCCTGGGTCATATTATTTTAAAAGACCCGTGCATCATGCAGCCAATCCTCTGGTTAACCCCACTGTCTAAAGCGCCCATCCAGACAGTGAGCTTTTTTGTCATAGTCACTCTGTGTTCTACAGATTTTGCGTATGTGACTGTATTGGCTGATAGGGAGGCTCTTTTTCAGGGGTGTAGGGTTGAAGCTATCTCTGCATAACAGAGAATTCTCATTTGTTGGCTTCCTGTATATGTCCGTGCTAAAGCAACCCCCTCCCTCTTTATCAAAATGTCCATAAAACTTGTTTCATGCACACCAAAGGTGAAAGTGAATTTCAGATGTTCTCTGCTTGTATTGGTGAAGGAGTGAAATGTATGAAGTTCCTGTGCTGTGCCCTGGAATAGAAGGAATATGTCATCAATGAACACTGGCGTAGCACTCACCCCCTCAAGGCGATGGGTGAGTGCTACAAGCCCCCCGGGGGGCCCATGAGCCCCCTGGAGGTCAGGCCCCCCAGATAGTATATGTACACTGTGAAACTGTGAAGGACCTCCATGTTACTCTGGACCTTGATGTCTCTTTTGACGAACATATCAAGAATATTTAAAGGACAGCTTATTTCCATCTCCGTAACATTGCAAAAAATCTGAAACTTTTTGTCCAAAAATTTGGCAGAAAAGCTAATCCCATACTTTTGTCACTTCTAGATTAGACCATTGCAATGCTCTACTCTCCGGCTACCCAAATAAATCACTAAATAAACTTCAGTTAGTGCTAAACACGGCTGCTAGAATCTTGACTAGAACCCAAATGTTTTATCATATTACTCCAGTACTAGTCTCTATACACTGGCTTCCTGTTAAGGCTAGGTTTCAAGGTTTTACTGCTAACCTACAAAGCATTACATGGGCTTGCTCCTACCTATCTCCATGATTTGGTCCTGCCGTACATACCTACACGTATGCTACGGTCACAAGACACAGGCCTCCTTATTGTCCCAGGAATTTCTAAGCAACCAGCTGGAGGCAGGGCTTTCTCCTATAGAGCTTAATTTTTATGGAATGGTCTGTCTATCCATGTGAGAGATGCAGACTTGGTCTTGACCTTTAAGTCTTTACTGAAGACTCATCTCTTCAGTAGGTTTCCCTGGTGGCTTATCCAATCGTTTGAGAATCTTTTGGTAAGGCATGGATAACGCTTGTGATTGGATTGTCTACTCTCATGAACTCATATTATTTTTGCGTAATGTCTCCACTTTCAACAAGAGCCTTCAACTTGTAGATAATCTCATCGTTGACAGTTGCATATAGAAACATTGTCAATAAAGTAGTGAATTGGGAGCATAAACAGCGTGCAGGCCTTCCTGTTTTTTACAAATAATAGGGGTTGACATTACTACGTCTTTCTCTGTCCCCCATACATACAACATCAGTAAGGTCCCTCAGTCAAGTATTGAATATCAAGCACAGATTCAACTACAAAGAACAGGGAGCTTTTTGAAACCTTTATAAAGAAGGGGAGTGATTGGTAGATGGGTAACAATAACAATTCAGACATTGAATATATTTTTAAGCATGGTCAAGTTAATCATTATGCTGTGGATGATGTATTAAACCACCCCAACACATCAAAGATACAGTCGTACTTCTGGACAGAGCAGCAGGACAGGAAGGAAACTGCTCAGGGATGTCACCATGAGGCCATTGGTGATTTTTAAAACAGCTACAGAGCTCAATAGCTGTGAAGGGAGAAAACTGACGATGGATCAACAACATTCTAGTTACTCCACAATAATGACATACATAAGAGTGAAAATAAGAATCAAAATATTTAGAATCAAAATATTCCAAAACATGTATATGTATACAACAAGGCGCTAAAGTATTACTGGAAAAAAACACAGCAAAGGAAAAGATTTATGGTCTTAAATGCAAAACCTGCTTCAATCTGCTTTACCCACCAGACAATGAACAATAACCTCCAACACAAGGCCAAATCTACACTGGAGTTGCTTACCAAGAAGACAGTTAATGTTCCTGAGTGGCCAAGTTATAGTTTTGACTTAAATCTGCTTGAAAATCTATGGCAAGACTTGAAAAATACTGACTAGAATAATGGGCAAATATTGCACAATCCAAGTATGTAAAGGTCTTAGAGACGTACCCAAGAAGACTCACAGTTGTAATCGCTGCCAAATTTGTTTTTATCATGTATTGACTCAGGGGGCTTAATACTTATCTAATCAAGGTATATTAGCCATTATGGTATTTTGTGTAGATCAATGACCAAAACAAATTGCAATTAAATTAATTTCAATTCACTTTGTATTGCAACATGGGGGGTGGATACCCACTGTATAGCCAAGTCACTGGAGGAGAGCACATGATTTACAGTTTGTAAAACACAGCTGGGACACTACATTTTGTATAGGAATTGCATAATGCTTTTCATCTAAAATATGAGCTGCAGTAGAGTCTGTTCTCTCTTTCTGTTTCGCACTGCAGTCTATTATTTGAAAGAGAGAAAGCTCAGAAGCATTGACAGCAGACTGTAGATGCCACTGTTGTCTATCTAACTAATGATTTAGCACAAGCCATCTTTCTTCTTAAGTTTTGCAACTGAACTTCACACACGCAGACAAAAGTTTTCAAAAAGTTTTCAAAATTACAATCTTAAAGCATGTCAAAACATGAACATGAGATAAAGACCAACTGTTGTAGAACAATGAGACAACAATGAACAATTAACCATTTTGGAACATTGTAGGCTACCTACTGTAGGGAAAGAGCTGGAGGAGTTACAGTCGACTTAGACATCTATACAGTCAGAGGGATTCTCCTCGCCCGCTATAAGGAACGGGGATAATCACATCATGCCCATGTGTGTATGTATGTGTGTGTGTGATGTTTGTGTGTATTTGTGCGTGTGTGTGTGTGTGTGTGTGTGTGTGTGTGTGTGTGTGTGTGTGTGTGTGTGTGTGTGTGTGTGTGTGTGTGTGTGTGTGTGTGTGTGTGTGTGTGTGTGTGTGTGTGTGTGTGTGTGTGTGTGTGTGTAAAAGAGATTGAGTGAGGAAAACCGGTTGCCTGATTTAGATTTGCTGATCTGCTCCTACCTCTGTAATATAAGTATGTCGTTGAGTACAATGTCTTCTCTGCATTATAAAAGCCCTCTTTTTTCTTTTCTTTTTGTGATGGAAAAAGTACCCAATTGTCATAATTGAGCAAAAGTAAAGATACCTTAATAGAAAATGACGCAAGTAAAAGTGAAACTCAGTAAAATACTACTTGAGTAAAAGTCTAAAAGTATTTGGTTTTAAATATACTTAAGTATCAAAATTAAATGTAAATGATAAAATATACTTAAGTATCAAAAGTAAAACTAAAAGTATAAATCATTTCAAATTCCTTATATTAAGCAAACCAGATGGCACCATTTATTTTATTTTTTTTTACGAATAGCCAGGGACACACTCCAACACTCAGAAATAATTTACAAACGAAGCATTGTTGTGGAAAAAGTCAAAGGGTCTGAATACTTTCCGAATGCACTGTACACACACACAAATACTATATTTTGTCAGGTAATCCAGGAAAGAAAACGAGTAGGCGGCAGGAAAACTTTACTGAACTATACAGGTTATTATTACAAAGAGTACTTATAAAGGAGCAGATCAGCCAATGACTGACATAACAGTACTGTCAAGTAAATATAACCTCTTCAATAAAGTTTTCCTGCATCATACTGGCCGCTTACTTGTTTTTTTTCCAAGCTTTGGATAAAACAATGATTTGGTAGTGCCCTAAATGTAGCGTGCTGGATACATGATGTTAACATTTTCCAAGTACAGATCTCTGCAATGGCAGAGTATGTGGAGAACATTTTTATTGCTTGTGGAAATTGTCCTGGGTGCTCTGGTCTCTTATGGGAATGTGTAGTGCAGCACAGTTTTGTTACTGTAAACTAAATAGGAAGTAGTCTACTCTGTACGAATAGATGTTTTATTTATTTTTCAGATGAGTATTCTAGTTATGAAGACTGCAAGTCTGAAATGACTGCACCGAGCTGAGATAAAGTAACCAGGGATACTCGGCAGGAACAAATCATGTGTGGTTCCTTAATCTTGTAAAACATTATCCAGAGTGAAATTTAAGTAAAAGGTTAATTATTTCTGTTTGCGTGCAATAACTAACCCAACATGCAAACCTGTCTACTATGTAATGGTTGTACAGTCGTCTCAAATAAAACTGTGAAGGACCTCTGCGTTACTCTGGACCTTGATGTCTCTTTTGACGAACATATCAAGAATATTTCAAGGACAGCTTTTTTCCATCTTCGTAACATTGAAAAAAAATCGGAAACCTTTTGTCCAAAGATGATACAGAAAAGCTAATCCACGCTTTTGTCACTTCTAGATTAGACTACTACAATGCTCTACTCTCCGGCTACCACTAAATAAACTTCAGTTAGTGCTAAACACAGCTGCAAGAATCTTGACTAGTACTAGCCTCTCTACGCTGGCTTCCTGTTAAGGCTAGGGCTGATTTCAAGGTTTTACTGCTGAACTACAAAGCATTACATGGGCTTGCTCCTATCTATCTCTCCGATTTGGTCCTGCCGTACATACCTACACGTATGCTACGGTCACAAGACGCAGGCCTCCTTATTGTTCCTTATTGTTTCTAAGCAAACAGTTGGAGGCAGGGCTTTCTCCTATAGAGCTAAACTTTTATGCAATGGTCTGCCTATCTATGTGAGAGACGCAGACTCAGTCTCGACCTTTAAGTCTTTACTGAAGACTCATCTCTTCAGTATATTTTATGATTGAGTGTAGTCTGGCCCAGGGGTGCGAATGTGAACGGCAAGGCACTGGAGAGATGAACCGCCCTTGCTGTTTGCCTGGCGGGCTCCCCTCTCCACTGGGAGAGATTCTATGCCTACGACCCTATTACGGGGGCTGAGTCACTGGCATACTAGTGCTCCTCCATGCCGTCACTAGGAGGGGTACGTCACTTTAGTGGGTTGAGTCACTGACGTGATCTTCCTGTCCGGTTTTGTGCCCCCTCGGGCTTGTGTGGTGGAGGAGATCTTCGAGGGCTATACTCAGCTTTGTCTCAGGGTAGTAAGTTCGTGGTCTGTTGATGTCCCTTTAGTGTTGTGGGGGCTGCACTTTGGCAAAGTGGGTGTCTTATCTGGTGTCCTGTGTGAATTTAAGTATGCTCCCTCTAACTCTCTCTCTCTCCCTCCCCTACCGGAGGACCTGAGCCATAGGACCATGCCTAACGACTAACTGGCATGATGACTCCTACCTGCCCCCAGTTCACCTGTTCGTGCTGCTGCTCCAGTTTCAACAGTTCTGCCTGCGGCTCTCTCTCTACCGCACCTGCTGTCTCGACCTCTGAATAATCGGCAGTGAAAGCCAACTGATATTTACTCCTGAGGTACTGACCTGTTGCACCCTCTACAACCACTGATTATTATTCGACCATAGCTTCTGGTCATCTATGAACATCTTGAAGAACAATCTGGCCTTAATGGCCATGTACTCGTATCATCTCCACCCAGCACAGTCAGAAGAGGACTGGCCACCCCTCAGAGCCTGGATCCTCTCTAGGTTTCTTCCTAGGTTTCTGCCTTTCTAGTGAGTTTTTCCTAGCCACTGTGCTTCTATATCTGCATTGCTTGCTGTTTGGGGTTGAAGGCTGGGTTTGTGTATAGCACTGTGTGACATCTAGTGATTTGGATAGATTGATTGATGTAATATATAGGCCTAGTGCCTAACACCTTGATCAGACCGACAGCATCATTGTGTTTTGGTACACCAGAAGTACATTCATTTCCAATGGAACGCTGCATTAGCCTTGCAGCGTGTGGTGCATACGTATACATCAAATTGTATGTGTAGACTTGACAGAAATAGCAACAAAACGTAAATGTTGAACTTTTGTTGGACACATATCCAGGGATGTAGTGCTGCTGGAGTGGCTTTTTTCAATTTGAGAATACAAGGAGCTGGTAAAAATATCTCAGGAAAAATTATTCTTAAGTGTCCTGCAAGATCACATAATGATGAATGAGTATTTTAAATAACAAAACCAAATATAATAGCATAGCATAGTAGGTCTATAACGTTACTGTTACAACAAAAACACCTAATTTCTAGTGAGATTTTAGGATGGTTAACTGAAGTTGAATATGCACATTTATTTTCTCATGCGGCCAAAATCCAACAGTGTGTGCCACTAGGCAGGATATGTTTTGATTAAAACAAAATAAATACAAGAAAGGCTAATAGTTTGTTAACACCATCCGCTCTAATTCACTGGTAAAATGTGAGGAATTATCATTCATGATTGACAGTGATGATGGCCTATTATGAAATTAGGTATGCCAAATTGAGTGATTGAGGGTTTTAAAAATATAAAATTGTCTTGAGACAATACGTGTAGGCATAGGCAGATGTTGCAATTGGAGGATGCATTTTATGCATATTTCATTATAATATTCAACTGCTTCTCCAGTTTCAACTGTTCTGCCTGCGGCTATGGAACCCTGACCTGTTCACCGGACATACTACCTTATCCCGGACCTGCTGTTTTCCACCCTCTCTATCTCTCTCTCTACCACACCTGCTCTCTCGACCTGTGAATGCTTGGCTATGAAAAGCCAACTGACATTTACTCCTGAGTGTAACGTTCCTGACCTGTTTTCTGTTGTTTTTGTATGTGTATAATGGTCAGGGCGTGAGTTTTGGGTGGGCAGTCTATGTTTTCTGTTTCTATGTTGGTTTTGGGTTGCCTGGTATGGCTCTTAATTAGAGGCAGGTGTTTGGCGTTTTCCTCTAATTGAGAGTCATATTTAGGTAGGGTGTTCTCACTGTTTGTTTGTGGGTGATTGTCTCCTGTGTCGTCGATGTCTGTACCATACGGGACTGTTTGGCTGTTCGTTCGTTTTGATGTAGTCTGTTCCTGTCCGTGAGTTATACGTGTAGTTATGTAAGTTCATGTTCAGGTTTCGTCTACGTCGTTTTCTTATTTTGTAATTTTGTAAGTGTTTTGTTTTCGTTTTGCCGTTGTATTCAAATAAAGAGATGGCTTATTTTCCTACTGCTGCGTATTGGTCCACTGATCCTTCTCTCCTCTCCTCGTCCGAGGAAGAGGAGGACAACAGCCCTTACACTGAGGTGCTGTCCTTTTGCACCCTCTACAACCACTGTGATTATTATTTGACCCTGCTGGTCATCTATGAACATTTGAACATCTTAAAAAATACGGTCTGGTCTTAATAACCCTGTACTTTTATAATCGCCACCCGGCACAGCTAGAAGAAGACTTGCCACTCCTCAAAGCCTGGTTCCTCTCTAGGTTTCTTCATAGGTTCCTGCCTTTCTAGTGAGTTTTTCCTAGCCACTGTGCTTCTACATCTGCTTTGCTTGCTGTTTGGGGTTTCAGACATCTGCTGATGTAAAAGGTGCTTTATAAATACATTTGATTTGATGGTACAAACTTTGATTGAGAAATGATGACTTAATTAAAAAATATATTTGCACTCCTGGCACCTAAAAAAAATAGCACTACACCACTGCACATATCTACTAAAAATGTTGGATTGCATAATGAAAAAAAGTTTGACTGTAGAATGTATTATGCAGCATTGATGCAATGACGCTGTCGGTCTGGTCGAGGCTATGTCTGTAAATGGGGCAAGAGGTACAGGTCCCAAAATCAATGGGCAAAGGCATGCTACAAAGTTTCTTCATCGAACAGTTAAAATTAATGAAGAATAGTCAACATTTAGGACATGTTAACATCCTTTCTATGGAATATATATGCCTATATAATAATACATGTACTGTATATATGAATTCATACATAACATACATAATAAAACATAATTATTCTTTAGATAGGCCCTGTATTAATTTTAGACCCGAATACATTTTTTAAAAGTAATGTGCTGAAATTGAATGGAACACTCACCTACATTAGCCTAAATTAAGCCGTCTGTAGGGGTGCAATCCGTAGCTTCGGACTATCCAATATCATACAGAACTACATACCAGACAACAGTAGACAAGCACTGTTACAAACAGCGATCGGTAACCGTGACCCACAGATACATAAAACAATGTCGCTAAAAATAGTTTTTGTCGAAGCTGGTCAGTCCCAGTTGTTAGTTTTTGCAGGAATACTTTACCTTCTCCGCTGTGTTGCTGGGCGACGAGACCGCAAGGAGTGAGGAGAGCTCTGAAACTAACTGTTGTATTACATTCACGGTCTTTATGCGAACATCCACTGTCTTCAGAGTGTTAGTTTGCGTAGCCTAAAAAGAGTTTTGAGACGTGGCCATGAGAGCTGCGCCAGGCAGTGCAGACTGGTCTCATAGACTAGACGTAACATAGTAAACGTAAATCCGGGATACAGCCAAGTGTATGGTGTGTTACGTTTGGTATGGTTACATAAGACAGAAGGTTACTTAAAATAGGGTGGTTGGTCAAAGTAGATGGGTGGGCGTATAATGTGAACATCTAGAAACCCAAAGATTGTGTGTTCAAATCTCATCACGGACAACTTTAGCATTTTAGCTACTTTGCAATTACTTAGCATGTTAGCCCTAACCCTTAACCCTTTTAGCTAACCCTTCCCCTAACCCTTTTAGCTGACCCCTCTCCTAACTTTAACCTAACTCCTAACCTTAACCCCTAGCCACCAACCTAACGTTAGGAACAACAAATTGGAATTCGTAATATAGCATACATTTGCAAATTCATAAAATATTAAACCTTTAGCAAATTTGTAACATATGGTACGAATTGCAATTCGTAACATATTGTGTGAATTGCAATGTGTACCCTATCATACGAATTGTAATTCCTAACATATCATACGAAATGGATGATGGATGTAAACAAATTAATACATACCATATGAACCATAACATACAATGCAAAAAACAAAGTCCTTTGAAACCTGATGCAAATTTGATGCTATGTCAAACATTATAGTCATATGTTATACAGGGGTAAATTAGTGTCAGCTTTATCTCTCACACACATTGCAGCAAACTTTCGCCCATTACCTAAAGCAGACTAAGCCCGCTATGGGAATCTGCCACTGTACAAAGTGGCGTGCTCTCTTAAAGCACCATACCAAATGGAACATCTCATATTTGCGTACAGAAAAATACGAAAAGTTTTGAGACCATACTGGGCAGTGGGATGGGCAGGGGACAGCAGGGGTGAGAGGGGTGGCATAGGAATCTCTTACCTAAAACCCTTTCAATTAAACTTTCCTGGGTTGGAAAGGCAGTGCATAAAGAGAAGTGAGCTCATACAGATCCTATTAAATTACTGCGTTACCCTGTAGATCACAGGTGTCAAACTCATTCCACGGAGGGCCGAGTGTCTGCGGGTTTTCGCTCCTCCCTTGTACTTGATTGATGAATTAACATCACTAATTAGTTAGGAACTCCCCACACCTGGTTGTCTAGGGCTTTATTGAAAGGAAAAACCAAAAACCTGCAGACACTAGGCCCTCCGTGGAATGAGTTTGACACCCCTGCTGTAGATGATAGACAAATTGACTTTCATCAGGGGGTTATTGGGCTCAGTAGGTCTAATATCCCCCCAAAACATTTGGTATTTAATAACTAATAACCATGAAATAAAATGTAACTTTTGTACCACTTTGTTACTGCCTGTTTGGAATTCACAAATCACAATATGCTACTGATGCGCATTATTTGCATAGCCTTGGGCACAATTTATAGGATGGTTACTCTGACCTAAAATGTCACAGATTAATATAATTCTGATCATGGACAGGTTCATTATGACTTATTTTGGACACAAGACAATCAACCAAGACACTTGATTGATCAGTTTCAACTAACTTCCACAATATAATCCACCTTCACAAAGGATGCATCTGGTTCCTGAAAACTGGTTCCTGACTCACATTCTGTGCTGCTCATTGTTTGGAAGATTAAAATAAAGCATATCAGGCTACTACTAAGTTAAAAATCTCTCTTAACTATACACCAAAGATTCCCTACATAAGGGAGCACATCACACCTTCTCTGGTGGTGACATTTAAAAATGTAATATTGAGCAGAAAGTTAAGGAAAGAAAGTGTTTTATTGAGCTACAGTGGGTGGGACTGTTGCTGAACATGCCAGCCGAATTGGCTGCCAAGCTAAATGAGCTAATACATTGGTACTGGACCAGAATGACAGAGAAATAATGACAGCATGTTTGTGTCACTGAAAAAGAGAGGGAGAGAGAGAGAGAGAGACAGACAGAGAGAGAGAGAGAGAGAGACAGAGAGAGACAGACAGAGAGACAGAGACAGAGAGACAGAGACAGAGACAGAGACAGAGACAGAGAGAGATTGTATCCCTTTCATTTCACTTTCCTCAGTGAAAAAAATGTCCTGAGAAAATGTCAAATTGTCTTCTTACCAAAATACCGTACGACAGACCATGTGTACACACTGCAAACCCTTATTGACAAACAAACAAAAGCAAAGTATTCTCATGCTTTGTTGAATTCAAAAAAGCTTTTGACTCAATTTGGCATGAGTGTCTGCTAGACAAATTGATGGCAAACAATGTTGGGTAAAAAAATATGGCATTATAAAATCAATGTACACAAACAACACGTTTGGCAACAAACACACATATTTATTTTCTCAGGGCCGTATGGTGAGACAGGGGTACAGCTTGAGCCCCACCCTCTTCAACATACAGTGAGTGTACAAAACATTTAGAACACCTTCCTAATATTGAGTTTCACCTCACAACCCCCTTCAGAAAAGCCTCAATTTGTTGGGGCATGGACTTTACAAAGTGTCGAAAGCATTCCACAGGGATGTTGGAACTCCCGAGTGGCGCAGCGGTCTAAGACACTACATGGCAGTGCTAGAGGCATCACTACAGATGTGGATGTGGGTGGGGCTAGGTCTACATAAGGGTGCTAATTTTTAAAAACGTACAAAAGCTCTGACGAAGGCCGTGAGGCCGATACGTAAGCTTATTAAAGATCAGTGATACTATCAAGAGCAGTGTGCGGTTTCCGTTTTCTTTCATCTTATTCAACTGTTACCATGCACCTGCAAAAAATATTGCTCAGATGTGCGAGTGCCTTTTGAATTTTTATTCTTTAGTAGATTGCCATAGGCAAAGAACGGGGTGAAACTGAGCCATTAATCTGCCAGTCTAAATCAAATGTCTAGACAATATTTAAACATCTAAACAAAGCCTCAAAAGCAACCACTTCAGACATAGGTACTTTAGCTACTGGTGGAGCCATTTAACCTTTATAGAAGCATTATTACCATTATACCATTATTTACTGTACATTGAAGGACACTTTCCACTTTTTAGAGATAGATGAATGAGGATGATCACAGGAACCCACGTTACTTAGATACACTAGTAAGACAAGGACAGGATATACAGTTGAAGTCGGAAGTTTACATACACCTTTGCCAAATACATTTAAACTCAGTTTTTCATAATTCCTGACATTTAATCCTAGTAAAAATTCCCTGTTTAGGTCAGTTAGGATCACCACTTTATTTGAAAAATGTGAAATGTCAGAATAATAGTAGAGAGAATGATTTATTTCAGCTTTTATTTCTTTCATCACATTCCCAGTGGGTCAGAAGTTTACATACACTCAATTCGTTTTTAAGAGCATTGCCTTTACATTGTTTAACTTGGGTCAAACCTGTCAGGTAGCCTTCCACAAGCTTCCCACAATAAGTTGGGTGAATTTTGGCCCATTCCTCCTGACAGAGCTGGTGTAACTGAGTCAGATTTGTAGGCCTCCTTGTTCGCACACACTTTTTCAGTTCTGCCCACAAATGTTCTGTAGAATTGAGGTCAGGGCTTTGTGATGGCCACTCCAATACCTTGACTTTGTTGTCCTTAAGCCATTTTACCACAACTTTGGAAGTATGCTTGGGGTCAATGTCCATTTGGAAGACCCATTTGCGACCAAGCTTTAACTTCCTGACTGATGTCTTGAGATGTAGCTTCAATATATCCACATAATCTTCCATCCTCATGATGCCATCTATTTTGTGGAGTGCACCAGTCCCTCCTGCAGCAAAGCACCCCCACAACATGATGCTGCTACCCCCGTGCTTCACGGTTGGGATGGTGTTCTTTGGATTGCAAGCCTCCCCCTTTTCCTCCAAACATAACGATGGTCATTATGACCAAACAGTTCTATTTTTGTTTCATCAAACCAGAGGACATTTCTCCAAAAAGTACAATCTTTCTCCCCATGTGCAGTTGCAAACCGTAGTCAGGCTTTTTTATGGCGGTTTTGGAGCAGTGGCTTCTTCCTTGCTGATCGGCCTTTCAGGTTATGTCGATATAGGATTCGTTTTACTGTGGATATAGATACTTTGTACCTGTTTCCTCCAGCATTTTCACAAGGTCCTTTGCTGTTGTTCTGGGATTGATTTGCACTTTTCGCACCAAAGTACGTTCATCTTTAGGAGACAGAACGCGTCTCCTACCTGAGCAGTATGCCGGCTGCGTGGTCCCATGGTGTTTATACTTGTGTACTATTGTATGTACAGATGAAGGTGGTACCTTCAGGCGTTTGGAAATTGCTCCCAAGGACGAACCAGACTTGTGGAGGTCTACAATTTTTTTTCTGAGGTCTTGGCTGATTTCTTTAGATTTTCCCATGATGTCAAGCAAAGAGGCACTGAGTTTGAAGGTAGGCCTTGAAATACATCCACAGGTACACCTCCAATTGACTCAAATTATGTCAATTAGCCTATCAAAAGCTTCTAGAGCCATGACATTTTCTGGAATTTTCCAAGCTGTTTAAAGGCACAGTCAACTTAGTGTATGTAAACTTCTGACCCACTGGAATTGTGATACAGTGAATTATAAGTGAAATAATCTGTCTGTAAACAATTGTTGGAAAAATGACTTGTGTCATGCACAACGTAGATGTCCTAACCGACTTGCCAAAACTATAGTTTGTTAACAAGAAATTTGTGGAGTGGTTGGAAAACGAGTATTAATGACTCCAACCTGAGTGTATGTAAACTTCCGACTTCAACTGTAGCTTGGCATTAATCACACATAAATACACACTTACCTAAAAGTAAATCAACTGAATTCAATTATCCTTCAAGAAACACACACACCCAAACACCTATCACTACGCTCACACACAAGCACACAGACAGTGTGCAGAGCCCAACCTATTCTGATGAAAATATCACATAACTGAGAAGGCATTAGAAGATACCTCACCCCTGCCTGACATTGTAACAGGTATGTTAATACACCTTGAAATGTAAGCATATTGTAGAGGGATGAAAGTGGAGCTATGAATTAAACAGGAATACTACACACTTCAGCTTTAGCTGTCAATGTACACATTCAAATAACAACTACTACAAGTGGCAGACAGTGGCTTTACACAAATGCAGTCTGACGTCACTACAGGTTACTGGTAAGATCTTCTCTGTGATTTAGACTCAGATAAGGCTTAATACTATTGACAAAAACTTTTCATCAAATCAAATTATATTTGTCACATGCGCCGAATACAACAGGTTTAATGCTTACTTACGAGCACCTTCCCAACAATGCAGTTAAAAGGTAAAAATAATGGGCCTCCCGGGTGGCGCAGTGGTCTAGGGCACTGCATCGCAGTGCTAACTGCGCCACCAGAGTCTCTGGGTTCGCCCCCAGGCTCTGTCGCAGCCGGCCGCGACCGGGAGGTCCGTGGGGCGACGCACAATTGGGCTAGCGTCGTCCGGGTTAGGGGGGGTTTGGCCGGTAGGGATTTCCTCGTCTCATCGCGCTCCAGCGACTCCTGTGGCGGGCTGGGCGCAGTGCGTGCTAACCAAGGGGGCCAGGTGCATGGTGTTTCCTCCGACACATTGGTGCGGCTGGCTTCCGGGTTGGAGGCGCGCTGTGTTAAAAGAAGCAGTGCTGCTTGGTTGGGTTGTGCCTCGGAGGACGCATGGCTTTCGACCTTCGTCTCTCCCAAGCCCGTACGGGAGTTGTAGCGATGAGACAAGATAGTAATTACTAGCGATTGGATACCACGAAAATTGGGGAGAAAAAAAAAAAAAATTAAAGAAAGAAAAAAAAATAGAAAAAAGGGTAAAAATAATAAAGCAAATAAGACAAAAAAGGAAATAGTAACACAATCAAATAACAATAACGAGGCTATATACAAGGAATACTGGTACCAAGTCAATGTGCACAGGTACAAGGTAGTTGAGGCAATATGTAAAAGTGGGGTAAAAGTGACTGGGCAATCAGGATAGATAATAAACTGAGTAGCAGCAGCGTATATGACGTGTGAAGATGTGTCTATGCGTGGCGTTAATATGCATGTGTGTGTGAGGGTATGTAGTGTGTGAGTGTGTGTTGGAGTGTCAATATAGTGTGACTGTGAGTCCAGTGAGTGTGCATAGAGCCAGTGCAAGAATGTCAGTGCAAAGAAAAGGGGTGCAATGCAAATAGTCTGGGTAACCATTTGATTAACTGTTCAGCAGTCTTATGGCTTGGGGGTAGAAGCTGTTCAGGAGTCGGTTGGTCCCAGACTTGGCGCTTCGGTACTGTTTGCCGTGTGGTAGCAGAGAGAACAGTCTATGACTTGGGAGGCTGGAGTCTTTGACAATTTTTAGGGTCTTCCTCTGACACTCTGGCCCTGGATGGCCCTGCTATATAGGCCCCAGTGATGTACTGTGCCGTATGCATTACCCTTTAGCACCTTGCAGTCGGATGCTAAGTAGTTACCATACCAAGTGGTGATGCAGCCAATCAAGATGCTCACAATAGTGCAGCTGTAGAACTTTTTGAGGATCTGAGGACCCATGCCAAATCTTTTCAGCCTCCTGAGGGGGAAGAGGCGGTGTCGTGCCTTCTTCACGACTGTGTTGGTGTGTTTGGACCATGATAGGTCCTTAGTGATGTTGACACCAAGGAATTTGAAGCTCTCGGCCTGCTTCATTACAGCCCCGCCGATCAATGCATTTCAGTTCCACCCTTCTGTGTATTTATTCTGACTATATAGACTACCCACGTTCTGATCTTATCAGTGAATGAAAATTAGAAAAAGTACACACGTATACAACTTCATTATAGTGGTGTAAAGTACTTTAAAGTCTTAAATACTTTAAAGTACACTTTAGTAGTGTTTTGGGGTATCTGTACTTTACTATTTATATTTTGGACAACTTTTACTTCACTATATTCCTAAAGAAAATAATGTAATTTTTACTCCATACATTTTCCATGACACGCCAAAGTACTCGTTACATTTTGAATGCTTAGCAGGACAGGAAAATGGTCGAATTCACACACTTAATCAAGAGAACATCCGTTGTCATCTCTACTGCCTCTGATCTGGTGGACTGACTAAACACAAATGCTTTGTTTGTAAATTATGTCTGAGTGTCCAAGTGTGCCCCTGGTAATATGTAAATGAAATAAACATTGTGCTGTCTGGTTTGCTTAATATAAGAAATTTGAAATCATTTATACTTTGTTTTACTTTTGATACTAAAGTATATTTAGAAAGTAACTTTTACTCAAGTAGTATTTTACTAGGTGGCTGTCACTTTTACTGGAGTCATTATCTATATGGTATCTTAACTTTTACTGAAGTATGACAATTAGGTACTTTTTCCACCACTGCTTTATTAACAGTGCCAAGAGCTATGTACAAAATAAAACTGATTCATAAAAAACTAGACATTTCTTTTCCACATTCACAAATAATCACAAATCTGTTTTCAACATTTACACAGCACCAGCTAACGTTACATAGCTAACTGAAAATCAATCATTCCATAACAGTTCATTAGCACAACAGATGTAAAAGGACTGATGAAGCTGAATATTTGAATGTCTTTTGTGTGTAGCGATGTGTACTTGTGATGTTTAAGTAAATGTATATGTAAAGGCAAGGAAAATACTGAATCCTGTGTGTGTGTTGATCTTCTGAACATTTGGCCATTGTACTGTAAGTTGTTTGGTGATGTGGCCTCTTCCCTCCACAGTACCTCAGTATGGGAGGCGAACAGTTTCATTGAATCAAAAGTGGTGCTGTTTCAAGAGTGGTATAGGTACAGTCGGCAGCACCTGATTCTGGAAAACAAAGGTCTGAATCCTGTTGAAAACCCAGAGGAAGATAAGCAACACACTGACGTACTGGATCCAGGCAAATTTGATCATCTCCCAGAACCCAGGCCGATAGGTGGAGGCTCAGTCAAGGAAATACTGTGTGTGTGTTTGCCAAGCCCCCCTTTCCCTTACTTTCTTTACGTAAACGGTTAATCTGATTCTGCCAATTTAATACTTTAAAAATATATATACTATCCTTTCTTTAATTACTTTAACTATTATTATCATTACTGTTATTGTTGCCATCATTGTCTGTTTCATGTTTCTTTAGCAGCAGTGGCCTTGCCATTCATGGTAATAAAGAATCTAAATCATCATCATATTTGTCTTCCCTGCACTTGTAGGCCTAGATAGATTAAACATTCAATATAACATTGATACCAGTGCAAGAAATCATATAGACAAAGAGACCATAAGGAAAGTAAACATGGATGTCTGGCCTTTGTGAACTCACCAAAGCATGTGCATTGTCAAACTGGTTAGGCTGCATCTAACACAAACAGAGAGAAATATATATTTTCATAAGACGTTTCAACACACACACAGACACACAATAAAGGATATCTGATAACCTCCACTGGGTAGCGGACTTCAGCATTTATCTGGAAGGGAGTACCAGCAGCTCGACCCACAGTCCATACTGGACTTGGACAGGACAGAACCGTTGTCACTGTGAGAAAGAGGAAGTGTGAGAGTGAGAAATAACAGGCAAACACATAAGTGGGCTAAGTATGTGTAATCAGACAACTCAACAGTGATCAACTTATAGAAACATGGCAAGTGAGAATTCCCACTTACAGTTTCTATCCTGATAGGATCCAATGACGTTGGCAAGATCATATGCGCTTGCAAACGGACTTGCTCCATCAATTACTGATACCTAGATTATAACAGAGGACAATATAAGTCAAGAAGCACACAAAATATAAGTTAAGTACACAAAGCAGTATTTAAACATTGATTACGGGTTGTATCACTGCCTGGTATGGCAACTGCTCGGCCTCCGACCGCAAGGCTCTACAGAAGGTAGTGCGTATGGCCCAGTACATCATTGGGGCCAAGCATCCTGCCATCCAGGACCTCTATACCAGGCGGTGTCAGAGGAAGGCCCTAGTCATAGACTGTTCTCTCTGCTACCGCACGGCAAGTGGTATAGAAGCGCCAAGTCAAGGTCCAAAAGGCTTCTTAACAGCTGCTATCCACAAGCCATAAGACTACTGAACAGCTAATCAAAGGGCTACCCAGACCCCTTTTTACGCTGCTGCTACTTTCTGTTTATTATCTATGCATAGTCACTTTAACTCTACCAAAAAGGTGCATATTACCTCGACTAACCGGTGCCCCCGCACATTGACCCTGTACCGGTACCCCCTGTATATAGCCTCGCTATTGTTATTTTACTGTTGCCGTTTAATTATTTGTTACTTTTATTTTCAATTTTTTACTTCTCTTTTTTACTTAACACTAATTTTTCTTAAAACTTTTTAAAGCATTGTTGGTTAAGAGCTTGTAAGTAAGCATTTCACTGTAACCTGTTGTATTCAGCGCATGTGACAAATACAATTTGATTTGATTAAGACTCCCGGACATAAGGTTTGTCACTGTCATGATATATTCAGGTGCACTGAAGTATGACACCAATATTTGACTTTTGGGAGTAAATGCTTGTAGTGTCAATATTGTAGCGGTATTGTAGCGCCACAATATTACAATGATGGAGCTTGTTTAAGTGTATACTTTGTTTTACAAACTGTTGGGGTGTATGTGTGTAAAGGATGTCACGCCACTTCCACCTGATTCGCCTGATACTGATGAACCCTGAAGAGCCTTTCCCAGTTGCACCATCATATATCTAGCTATTTGGCAGCACAAGTGGAGAAACTTCAGACTGCAGACTGAGCTTCACAGATCCCCATCTGCTACATGTGCTCATTGAAGTCCCAGCAGGAGTAGGTCAAAGTTGCCCCTACCACTAATACAGCGTCAGGTAACCTAATGGTTAATATAAAGATTGAGGGTAATTTTATTCTAAACCTGTGGTTAAGGGCCATGTCTACAATGAACAATACGTTGTGTTGTGTGTCTGTGTGTGTGAGAGAGAGATACAGAGAGAATGTGCCCTCACATTGTATACAGTGTGTAGACCACGGTGTGGAAGTGGGGTTCTCTGCTGGAGCCGCAGATCTCCACTGATGAAGAGCTGAGAGCCAGGAACTGAAGAGGAATGCTGCACAAAGGCCAGTGTCTGCATCACCACAGTTGACATTCTCTGCAGAGAGAAGAGAGACAGATGGAAGTGAAATACAAAAAGAGACTGTAGTAGTGAGAGGAACTGTATGGATGTAGTGAATGCATTGGACATTGTGTCGGACTGAATGAGGGGGGCGGGGGGCGACGACATACAAACAGCTGGTAGGAGAAGGTGAGTAGTAGCTGGATGCTGTACACTTGTTCATCAGACCGAAGGGGAAGGTCAAGTTGGAATTTCAAACGGTCCAACTTCCCATCCTGATTCTGGTCTTCCTCTCGCACCTGCATTCACAACATTCCCAGAGATCAGTGAGTGATCTTTATGTGTCACTTAAGAAGCACCATCTTAATAGTACTATTCATACTTACCGAGATAGAAGGAATTCTGAGGTTAGTCCCTTGCATGTTATTAAAATTGGGAAAGGTGCTCCATGCAACATAGTCACCACTACTGCTTGTTGCTGCAATTATCAGAACCTGGTACTGGAACCGAACAACAGGTTGCTCTTCATATGTACTCCTCTTTACCCAGAACCCTAAATAGAGCATAGGAATACCAGAATATTGTATCAAATCTAAGTGTCTACAACAACGAGAACATTTAGCTAAGGTTAACAATAGAGGATTTTCAACATACATTGATTTCAATTAGATAGCGATGATAGTGTCGGGAAGGTTATCTTGCTGGAGTTCTATCACCTTGAGAAAGGTGCTAGCGTTTAACTGAATTAATTCCATAACAAGCTATATCAAGATCATCGAGTTCAACTCGAGCTAGCTACCTAAGTAAAACATTTTGCAATTAACTGACGTTACCTTGGCTCCTGTAAGCAACCAGGAGGGGTGGGATGTAGGTGAGACACAAGACAATACCAAGAAACAACGTGGCTTTGGTGCAAACGCTTGTTTTGTATCTAATTGAAGCAGGGTGAGAATAGACTTCATAAAAAGCCATGATGAATAGTTTTTAGCAAGGGGTGTTGGCTAGAGTTAGTAGTAGCTACAAGGCTAATGTGGGTATTTTGCCAGAGGTCGTGGCGTTCCAACAGAAATCTAGGGCTTGTAACCAGCTAGTAGCTAAATCCAAAAGCACAAGTCAGCTCTAGAAAAACAGTTGGCAGTAT
This sequence comes from Salvelinus fontinalis, assembly GCF_029448725.1. NCBI lineage: Eukaryota > Metazoa > Chordata > Actinopteri > Salmoniformes > Salmonidae > Salvelinus > Salvelinus fontinalis. The sequence continues at coordinate 31,070,655 of NC_074676.1, forward strand.
CACGTTTAGGAGGTCCTTCCAGGAAAGTGTTATTGACTTCGAATCGAATTCTCCAAAAAGTCGCGCCACTTTGGCTTGCTAGCTTAAAACTACTTCCCGTTGTTTAGCGTTCAGAGGTTACCATGGCTGCAGCCGCTGATTTCCTGGCAACAAATCCTGATTGTACCAAAGACTTTTTACAACTAAATCAAGATAGACCACGGGCTGACATTTCCAATGTGAACACATTGGAGCGAGTCATAGTGGGCAGAGGCACTAGGTGGGCAGAGCCAAGCATGAGCAAGCGAGATCCTATTGGTGCGTTCTAGGTTACGTCTGCATATTTCCGTTAGGGAATGCCTACTCTGTGAAGTGTGCGTATGTAATAACTCAATTCGCCTTTGCGCTCCTAAACAACGCAGTTAAAAAAAAACTTTTGCAAAGGGTCTGCAAAGGGTCCACAAAACTTAATCCACTCTATTCATAACACATTCTAGTTTGGGGAACATAAAACTGTATTAAAATCAAATGTTTAATCGATGAGAAAACGTGCAGAATATCGTCCAAAATCCATCTAGGTCCATCTTCTCCCAACGACGGACAGTGGGCTTCCTCCCACTACCATATTTGGTAGTGAGTGGAAACGCAAAACGGATGAAATATCTGTCTCATTGTTCTATCTGTGGTTTTACAGTTGACAATCCCCCCTCCCCGGCCCCCCTACAGAATAGAAATGGTACAACCAAACAGTGACATCACCGTCACCTCCTTGTGCTAGACAGGCGTTCGAAGGGTTGCTGCTACATTGTTTACATTTTAGTTGTTACATTGTATCGTTTTACATAAAATCGACAATAACCTGCCTGTTTGAAGGTTTGAATTTCAACATCACGTCATAGCGCGAGGATTCTGCAAAAATGAAATGGATGTTTAAAGAGGATCATTCCCTCGGTAATGGGATTTTAATTATGTCACATGTAATTGCCAGTGTAATCTCCTGTACATATTTAGTTTTCGGTTTTGAAGTGCCAAACTGATGATGGGATGAGCAGAATAGATTGCATGTGTCGTACGTTGGGCCACAAACACACACATAAGGCTTGGAGCTTGAACAAAAGGCTAATATGGTGCATGTGTTCACGTATTGGCCTACAGGTTATTCATAAAATAATGTATTTTATAAACACCATCATAACTTTTACTCGAATCACAAGTAGGCCAACGTTACCCTCCCTGAACCTTACTGGTTCCCTCAGTAATGCATATTATGCATGTACATTAAGGTAATTAAGTATAGGGAACATAATAGCACACTATTTAAAACATATATATATATAAACAGCATTTATTAATGCAGGTTATTACATTGAGAATATATATGTTTTAAAGAGACAAAATTGAGAGAGAACTGTCCCAACATATAAGCAGTTATAAACTACCAGTTATATGACTAAAAACGCACATTTGTCCCCTATGTGTTTTCATGTACTTTACACCATTTTCTTATTTTAATCTTATCACTTGATATAGGATCTACTCAATTATGTCTAAGTATAGGGCTTATATCTAGGCTAATGAAACTGACAGCATTGAACCTCAATGGAATCCTCACACTTATACTGTTTTCACACTATTGTGTCAAATCCGGTCCAAACTGTTCTGTTCTGGCTTTGATATTTTCTTTTCACATAGTCCTTTTCAGCTTGGCATCTGTGGTGGGTGTGTAAACAGCCCAGTACTGCTCAGCTTGGCTGTACTTGGCTCACCTCAGTAGTTTGAAAAGGGTTCTAGTGGCATGCATGACACGGCATGGCTGCCAGAAACCAGCTATATAATGGCAAAGGTTGAGCTCTAGTCTAGTAAATCTACCATTAACTCATATAGCTATCTAGATCATTACTATGTCTGAAACATTAGTTGAAAGTTGACAGACATATGTGTTGAGATACATGTATGTACAGGGCATTCGGAAAATGTTCAGACCCCTTCCCTCTTTCCACATTTTGTTACGTTACAGCCTTATTCTAAAATGTATTAAATAAATAAAAATCCTCATCAATCTACACACAATACCCCACAATGACAAAGCGAAAACAGGTTTTTAGACATTTTGGAATGTATAAAAAAACAAAAACAGAAATACCTTATTTACATAAGTATTCAGACCCTTTGCCAAGAGACTCAAAATTGAGCTCCGATGCATCCTATTTCCATTCATCATCCTTGAGATGTTTCCACAACTTCATTGGAGTCCACCTGTGGTAAATTCAATTGATTGGACATGATTGGAAAGGCACACACCTGTCTATATAAGGTCCCACAGTTAACAGTGCATGTCAGAGCAAAAACCAAGCCATGAGGTCAAAGGAATTGTCCGTAGAGCTCCGAGACAGGATTGTGTCAAGGCACAGATCTGGGGAAGGGTACCAAAATTATTTCTGCAGCATTGAAGGTCCCCAAGAACACAGTGGCCTCCATTATTCTAAAATGGAAGAAGTTTGGAACCACAAAGACTCTTCCTAGAGCTGGCCACCCGTCCAAACTTAGCAATCGTAGAAGGGCCTTGGTCAGGGAGGTGACCAAGAACCCGATGGTCACTCTGACAGAGCTCCAAAATCCTCTGTGGAGATGGGAGAACCTTCCAAAATGACAACCATCTCTGCAGCACTCCACCAATCAGGCCTTTATAGTAGAGTGGCCAGACAGAAGCCAGTCCTTAGTAAAAGGCACATGACAGCCCGCTTGAAGTTTTCCAAAACGCACCCAAAGGACTCTCAGACCATGAGAAACAAGATTCTCTAGTCTGATTAAACCAAGATTAAACTCTTTGACCTGAATGCCAACTGTAACATCTGAAGGAAACCTGGCACCATCCCTACGGTGAAGTATGGCGGTGGCAGCATCATGCTGTGGGGACATTTTTCAGCCGCACGGACTGGGAGACTAGTCAGGATTGATGGAAAGATGAACGGTGCAAAGTACAGAGAGATCCTTGATGGAAACCTTCTCCAGAGCCCTCAGGACCTAAGAATTGGGTGAAGACAAGACAACACAGGAGTGGCTCCGGGACAAATAGCTGTTCAGCGACGCTCCCCATTTAACCTGACAGCTTGAGAGGATCTGCAGATAAGAAACTCCCCAAATACAAGTGTGCCAAGCTTGTAGCGTCATACCCAAGAAGACTTGAGGCTGTAATCGCTGCCAAAGGTGCTTCAACAAAGTACTGAGTAAAGGGTCTGAATATTTATGTAAATGTGATATTTCAGTTTTACATTTTTTATACATTTGTAACCATTTCTAAAAAACTGTTTTTGCTTTGTCATTATGGGGTATTGTGTGTAGATTGATGAGGGGGAAAAGCAATTTAATACATTTTAGATTAAGGTTGTAACGTAACAAAATGTGGAAAAAGTTAAGGTATCTGAATACTTTCCAAATGCACTGTATTGGCATTGCACATTGCTCCCACATGGAATGCTTTGAACAAGTGTGTTCCCTCACATCGTCAGTAGAACATCTCCCAAATGACTCTATTACTACCTACTATTACTGTTTACTGTGCTGTCTCAGTCTTCTGTTTATCTGCAGTCTTAGGTGAATGGAGGTAAATGTATGAGCTGTGGAAAGGAATTTCCTTTTAGGAGGACAATAAATCTACCTAATCTAATGTAATTAGCTATATCATGCCACTACCTATGCCTGTGCATCTAATCCTACTTTTTTCTTCTCTTTCTCAGAACACCGATGTGTGGAGTCTGCCAAAATACGCAACAAATATCCTGACAGGGTACCGGTGAGTGAGTGAAAGGGATCGACCTTGAGGTTAGAGTGTTTTCCTGTGTTAGTGTCTATGCACCCTCAGCGGGTCTTAAACAAGTGGATGCATCCGGTTTTCAGAGGAAATGGAAAGCTAAAGCTAGTCTGTGACGCAACTTCTACTTTTCGTGCGCCGGTACTTGGGCAACTAGTACGTTTTTTTTTAAATCTCCCCTTTGGCCTGGATGTGTCAATGTGTAGTTCATACATGCATAATCTATAAGCAGAATTACTGTTTTACCTCAATTAGCCACGAAATACCTAGTTTGAAGGCTGTGCATCGCCATTTACCCTACATTTACCTCCACAGGCCAGCCACCTAGCAATTAGAGTTTCAGCCAATGAGGTTCAACCCCACACCAATTAAGTGACAGATAGGAAGTAGAGCAAGAGAGAGAGAGAGAGAGAGAGCAATGACGTGGTGCACATATCTGCACATTTGTGAAGTAGTACGCAATTTTTGGGACCACTTTTGGCTCATGGGCGCTACTTTCAAAACTACTGGCTAAAAAGTATACAAATGTTCTGGAGATTATCTTTAACAAGGTGACACTCCATCTTAACTCCTCATCCACATATACTGGATTGGTTGAACAGCGCAGAAGAGAACATCAGACCGTTTTTTTTCTTGTCAAGACCTGAAAGAAAGAAATGCTGTATTTATTTTACGCCTTGTGCTGGGGAGAAAAAAAGGCCATTCTAAAATGTGCAGTTTTGTCACACAACAAAATGCCACAAATGTCTCAAATTTTGAAGGAGCGTGCAATTGCAATGCTGACTGCAGGAATGTCCACCAGAGATGTTGCCAGAGAATTTGATGTAATTCAGTAAAATCGTTGAAATTGTTACATGTTGCATTTATATGAATGTTCAGTATAGTTATAGTTGATCAATTATTATTATTTATTCAATGTTGTGTCATTTTTACCCACTTTATCTCCCCAGTTTCATGATTACAATCTTGTCTCATCCCTGCAACTCCTCAACTGGCTTGGGAGAGGTGAAGGTTGAGTCATGCATCCTCTGAAACATGACCCGCCAAGCCGCACTTCTTAACCCGGAAGCCAGCGCCACCGATGTGTTGGAGGAAACACCGTTCAACTGATGACCAAAGTCAGCCTGCAGGCGCCCGGCCCGCCACAAGGAGTCAAATTCGTACGCTCCCTCAAAACTTGAGACATCTGTGGCATTGTGTTGTGTGACAAAACTGTACCTTTTATTGTCCCCAGCACAAGGTGTAAGGGTCATGCTGTTTAATCAGCTTCTTGATATACCACACCAGTCAGGTGGATGAATTATCTTGGCAAAGGAGAAATCCTTACTAACAGGGATGTAAATCAAATCTGTGCACAAAATTTGAGCGAAATAAGGTTTTTGTGCATATGGAAAATTTATGGGATATTTTATTTTAGCTCACGAAACATGGGACCAACACTTTACATGTTGCGTTTTATATTTTTGCTCAGTATAAATACTGCACTCTGCCCCACAAAACGTATTTGCTAGATTCATGATAGTGTTGTTAGAAGAAGCCAAGGAATGTGAACTTCAAAACATGATGTTGTTTTATTGGAAATTGTAGCTGTTGTTTGTTGGTAAGTAATTAATCTTCTAACTTCTGACTTGATTTACTGCAGCTAGAAAGAGATCCATTGATGGCTTCTAAAACAGCTTTATCTACAGATTGGTAGATGCTATTCCTAATCCATTTTCAGATTTTAAAAGCAGGGAAGTAGGGGAAGATTTCATACATCTATGCTTTTGTCTGACTTGTTGGGGAAGTGGTCAAAAGGGCAGTTGTTTGCAAGGAAGTCTGTCAAAGATTGATGCTGGGGCTTTTGCTTCGCAAGCCCCACAACAATTAATTTGAAGAATTTATCTGCATGGTATGTTTTGTTGGCTAGCTAGCCAGACAGTTTTAGAGGAATTCTTCACCCCCCAAAAATTGAATTAACTGCCAATATGCCAACATTCCGTTTATGTCTGTTTACATATATTTTAGAGGCTGTTTATACAGAAAATGTGTATAAAACCCATATAAACTGTACTTATAAAATTATATGACAATATTGTAGGGCGACAATAATTATTTTACACAATTTCTTCTATTTCACATGCCTTACTTTTATTTTCCTGCACAAGTAAAATCAGGAAGTGCATAACTGACGCCTCTACTGCCATTCATTCCAAGTAGACTGGTCTGGATTTTTCCCTGACATTTTCACCCCCTTCTGTAACTTTTAGGGTTGATGACATAGCCCCTCTAGTAATTTAATAGGATTTCTACGGGCGCTTTCACATATCCCTTTTATGATCCGGATCCTGGAGCGTTTTATAACCTGATCCGCGCTATAAAGCATGAATGAAATGTAAACAAACCCTGACTGAAACGAATCCTGGACCTGCTTGAGTAGCGGGTCCAAGATCCAGGACCAGAGAGACCCTGTTCTACACTTGTTTCAATGTGTTATACGTCAATGTACAAAAATGTCATTATTGGAACGATGTACTTGGCTGAATAAATATTAAATAAATAAAATATTGAGCACACTGGATTGTGTAAAATCTCTGGAATGTTTATTTTTGGCTGTGCGTACGTCATAACACAAAGGGATGTTATACGTCATATCCCTGTTAGTGTGTGTGTGTGTGTGTGTGTGTGTGTGTGTTTAAATATGTTATTAATCTGCTCCTCAGGTGATAGTGGAGAAAGTGTCTGGCTCACAGATAGTGGACATCGACAAGAGAAAATACTTGGTCCCTTCTGACATCACAGTGGCCCAGTTCATGTGGATCATCAGGAAGCGCATCCAGCTGCCCTCGGAGAAAGCTATTTTTCTCTTTGTTGACAAAACTGTTCCCCAGTCCAGGTGAGATTAAATTGACTTAATTGGAGGAAGGTGTGGGGGCTGTGAGTAGTATTTCTCAAAACACTGGATGAGTCCTGAGCGCATTGTTTTTCACTCTGTCCCGATGATCTACCGTGTTATACAACCATCCACATTTTACTTTTTGTCTTCAAGAACTGTTGCATTCTTAGACCAGCCTAGGTTTAATCGCATGTGGTCGGTATGTGCATTTGTTTGTGTCCATCTCTGTAACTAAAGACAATAAACCTTCAGTTTCAGTCTCTGTTAAATCAATCTCCCTGTGAAAGAGAGTATAGCCACACCAATCTCCTTCGCTTACACCTAATTTTGGTTAATACAGAACTACAATCTCACATAATTTGATCAGACATCGGACAATATGTTACGTAGTCTGCCAACAAGAAATGACTTTCACGTAATCACACCTACAGATCTACCCCAATCACACTTTCTCTAGCTGGGTCTGATTGTGAGTACTATCTGTCAAAAACCTGTAAAATTCATATACCTACCAATGCATTATGTGGGTGGACTATACACATGGTTATGGGGTTTGACTGATTAAACCTTGAAATTAGATTCTTAAAAACTCAGCTTCCTTGTTTATCTATAGACAATACCATTCTGATGAAAGTTGTTTATCTATAGACAATACCATTCATTTTTGAACAGATCACGGGTGACTCGGATATCAGATGAGTTCCTGAATGTTTATTGTATGTGGGGAGTGTATAGGAGGAACCTTGATTTTCAGCTTATAGAATGGCAACGCGAGACTAATAGAGGAGTGAATGTATGTTCATGCATTTGTGTTCTGAGTTCGAAATTTGTCTGATTGGAGGATGTATCTGTTTTAAATCTTTGTGTGTTCTGGAAAATGTATGTTCAAAATGTGACAAATGTCTTTCTCTATCCTGCAGTCTGACAATGGGACAGCTATATGAGAAAGAGAGAGATGAGGATGGCTTTCTGTACATGGCGTACAGTGGCGAAAACACATTTGGTTTCTAGGCCTTCACACAAAGTTGAGTTGACACAACCCTTGCATCCTACTTGACCCAATCATCCCATTATTTCTTGCAGACAAGCTTGATTGTACCGCTATCATAATAGAGAAAGATGTGTGGAAGAAGTGTGTTAGAAACCTCAACATTAATCATGCATTTGTATTACTAGTACCACTCATAGCATATTATATTGAAACTATAAATTGTACATTTGATTACTTTTAGGTAAAGAATGTTGTTGCATTATTATTAGCAGGTTAACATATTAATGTAATCTATGATATACAGTAATAACGGTTTTGTTTTAATTTATAAATGTTGTTTGATTTGTTTATTATCTTTAAAGATGATATATACCAATAATTTGAATATATGAAAGGTAAGGTAGCTTGATGACCAATAAAAACACATAAAATGGCTCTTATTCTCTGTACTCATTCAAAACAACAATTGAATTTTCTTAACAGAAAAATATTCACGGATGCATATATCATTCTGGACACATACAGGAACAAAGACTGTCACACATACTGTATATATTGACTCAGATCTCATGAACATATCTACCACTTTTCCTCATTCCACTTTACCACATTCCTCAAAGCTCTCCATAGACACATTAAACTAGAATTGTAATAATAATAATTAAGACAAAGCAACCAAAAGGGCTAGGAGGGGACACTGACCACGTGTGTAACGGCTGTCGTCGGTGAAAGAAGGTGAGGACCAAGGTGCAGCGTGGTAAGTGTTCATCTTATTTAATGAAAGTGAACACTTCAAAATACAAAACAACAAAGTGAAAACCGAAACAGTTCTATCTGGTGCAGACACACAAAGACTGAAAATAACCACCCACAAAACCCAACAGAAAACAGGCTACCTAAATATGGTTCCCAATCAGGGACAACGATTGACAGCTGCCTCTGATTGAGAACCATATCAGGCCAAACACAGAAATAGAAAATCAAAGAAAAACTAACATAGACGACCCACCCAACTCACGCCCTGACCATACTAAAACAAAAGACAAAACAAAGGAACTAAGGTCAGAACGTGACAGTACACCCCCCCCCCCCCCCAAGGTGCGGACTCCGGCCGCAAAACCTGAACATATAGGGGAGGGTCTGGGTGGGCATCTGTCCGCGGTGGAGGCTCTGGCGCTGGACGTGGACCCCACTCCACCATAGTCTTAGTCCGCTTCTGTGGCCTCCTAGGAACGGCGACCCTCGCCGCCGACCTTGGCCTGGGAACCCTAATAAATGGGCACACGGGACTGAGGGACGCCTCTGGACTGAGGGGTAGCTCAGGACTGAGGGGTAGCTCCGGACTGAAGGGCAGCTCCGGACCGAAGGGCAGCTCCTGACTGGCGGGCGGCTCAGGACAGACGGGCAGCTCAGGCGGCGCTGGACAGACGGGCAGCTCAGGCGGCGCTGGACAGACGGGCAGCTCAGGCGGCGCTGGACAGACGGGAGACTCAGGCCTGCTGAGACGCACAGTAGGCCTGGTGCGTGGTGCCGGAACTGGTGGTACCGGGCTGGGGACACGCACCACTGGGCGAGTGCGAGGAGCAGGAACAGGGCATACTGGACCCTGGAGGCACACAGTAGGCCTGGTGTGTGGTGCCGGAACTGGTGGTACCGGGCTGGAGACACGCACAACTGGGCGAGTGCGGGGAGCAGGAACAGGGCATACTGGACCCTGGAGGCGCACAGTAGGCCTGGTGCGTGGTGCCGGAACTGGTGGTACCGGGCTGGGAACACGCACCTCAGGGCGAGTGCGGGGTGCTGGAACTGGAGCCCTGGTACGTGGTGCCGGCACCGGAGGGCTGGTGCGTGGAGGTGGCACCGGATAGACCGGACCGTGAAGGCGCACAGGAGGTCTCGAGCACCGAGCCTGCCCAACCTTACCTGGTTGAATGCTTCCCGTAGCCAGGCCAGTGCGGCGAGGTGGAATAGCCCGCACTGGGCTGTGCTGGCGAACCGGGGACACCATGCGTAAGGTTGGTGCCATGTACACCGGCCCGAGGAAACGCACTGGAGACCAGATGCGCTGAGCCGGCTTCATGGCACCTGGCTCGATGCCCACTCTAGCCCGGCCGATACGAGGCGCTGCAATGTACCTCACCGGGCTATGCACACGCACCGGGGACAACGTGCGCCTCACGGCATAACACGGTGCCTGCCCGGTCCCTCTCTCTCCACGGTAAGCACTCAGGTCTCCTACCTAGCTTAGCACCACTCCCCGTGTTCCCCCCCCAATACATTTTTGGGGCTGCATCTCGGGCTTCCTTGCCAGCCGTGTTCCCACATACCGCTGGTTCCTCTCTCCGGCTGCCTCTGCTCTCCTAGCTGCCTCCACCTGTTCCCATGGAAGGCGATCCCTTCCAGCCAGGATCTCCTCCCATGTGTAGCAACCCTTGCCATCCAGAATGTCCTCCCATGTCCATTACTCCTTATAGCGCTGCTCCTGCTGCTGCTGCTGCCTGTTACCACGCTGCTTGGTCCTTTTTTTGGTGGGTGGTTCTGTAACGGCTGTCGTCGGTGGAAGAAGGTGAGGACCAAGGTGCAGCGTGGTTAGTGTTCATCTTATTTAATGAAAGTGAACACTTCAAAATACAAAACAACAAAGTGAAAACCGAAGCAGTTCTATCTGGTGCAGACACACAAAGACTGAAAATAACCACCCACAAAACCCAACAGAAAACAGGCTACCTAAATATGGTTCCCAATCAGGGGCAACGATTGACAGCTGCCTCTGATTGAGAACCATATCAGGCCAAACACAGAAATAGAAAATCATAGAAAAACTAACATAGACGACCCACCCAACTCACGCCCTGACCATACTAAAACAAAAGACAAAACAAAGGTACTAAGGTCCGAACGTGACAACGTGAGCTCCAAACTCTTTTTAAACTCAGGTCTTTGCATGTCCTGACAAAATTGGTCATTGCTTCCTTGGCTCATCTACAAGTACAATAATGCTTCATGACAGTGTATGACTGTGTGCTTTCACCTGTGCTTGAATGTCCCTCCAAAATCACACAGCATTATGTACAAACTGGTCTCTCAGTTCCTTGTTGCTGTAAGCAACAAAGTCGTGCTGTTCTTAAGTGAAACAGCAGCAGGTTTTAGGTCACTGCGGAGCCACAGTGGGAAGGTCTCTGAGCGCAGCTGCAGCCAGGCCTGCTGGTATGACAGAGCCGCCTGCTAGTAGTCCCAGTACATCTGGACCCAGCTAACAATTCTAGGGAGGGAGAACGTTTTTGTAATGTTACCCGTAGTATTCCCATAATGTTTGAGTCTACAGTTTTCCGTTAATTAGGGGGACATTCTATCTATAGCTAGGTTTCCATCCAGTTGGCGAGAGATGTTCATGAAAATATTCTGAAATACACAAAAACATTTTCCCACCAGAGATGTGTTAACATCAAATTGACTGGTTGCGAATTAAAGGCTGTGCGTGATGATGTAGTGCACATAAAAATACCTTTTGTGGTTAAATTCCCATTTACCGAATAAAAAATACAAGTTAAATGGGTTTCCATCGCATTTTCTACTCTATTGATGGTTTTCTCACAAAACATGTTGCATTATATAGTGAGTGTGCCCCTGCTGGTATTGGCACGTGCGCTCTAGTCAACAGCTCACAGATACAATGCGGGTGTAGCCTACATGATGAGATTATTTAGGACAAAGGAGCGAAAATGTTATTTGTCAAATGGCAGGCCAAGCCTCGATGATCATGTCATCACCAGAATACGACTCAATATGTATAGGAAAAGAAATTGCACATGAAATTACAGAAATACTCATTATAAACATTGAAAAAAGATACAAGTGTTAAACATACAAATAAAGATAAACTTCTCCTTAATGCAACCGCTGTGTCAGATTTCAAAAAGGCTTTACGGCAAAAGCACACTTTGCGATTATGTCAGGTCAGCGCCTAGCCACAGAAAGCCATACAGCCATTTTCCAACTAAGGAGAGGTGTCACAAAAGTCAGAAATAGCATTACAATTAATCACTTACCTTTGATGATCTTCATCTGGTGGCACTCCCAGGTCTCCATGTTAGACAATAAATGTTCGTTTTGTTCGATAATGTCCCTCTTTATGACCAAAAACTTCCTTTGTGTTTGCGCGTTTAGTCCAGTAATCCTATTGCACAAGGCACGGGCACTAAGTCCAGACGAAAAGTTTTTAAAAAGTAGAATAGACGTTCGTAGAAACATGTCAAACGATGTTTAAAATCAATCCTCAGGTTGTTTTTGTCATAAATAATCAATAATATTTCAACCGGACAAAAGCTTCGTCAATAGAAAAGGAGAAACAAGAAAGGCGCGCTCCCGATCACGTGCTTGGTTCATGTCTGGAAATTTCCACTGTCCTCTCATTGAAAGTGCTGTATCTCCCTCATTTTTCAGAGTAAAAGCCTGAAACAATGCCTAAAGACTGATCACGTGTAGAGGAAGCCATAGAGCTTGTGAACTGGGTCCTAAGTCTTTGTATAGGCTTTCAATGGAAAAACAGCCTTTCAAAATAATAGTACTTCCTGGTTGGATTTTCCTCAGGTTTTCGCCTGCCATATCAGTTCTGTTATACTCACATTATTTTAACAGTTTTGACATTATTTTAACAGTTTTGGAAACTTTAGAGTGTTTTCTATCCAAATCTACTAATTATATGCATATCCTAGCTTCTGGGCCTGAGTAGCAGCCAATTTAATTTGGGCACGCTTTTCATCCAAAATTCCAAATGCTGCCCCCTACCTTAGTGAAGTTAACGAGCTTATCGCCTTGCACTTTCACCACCCTGTGAAGTTCATCATAACTTATTTCATCTTTAGCTTAATAAACTGCATGCTTTCCCAGTGCAGCTAGGCAGGGTCGTGTTTCGGAGGACACACGGTTGGTTCTCGACCTTCTCCTCTCCCGAGTCCGTACGAGAGTTGCAGCGATGGGACAAGACTGTAACTACCAATTGGATATCACGGAATTGGGGCGAAAAAGTCAAACATGTCAACGTGTGACTCCAAGTTTACTTCAATATGATGGTTATTATATCAATATTTGCTCATAAAAGCATTTCAACCGACATTTCTCGTATAATTAATTTCACAGACACAAAAAGATCTCACCTTGTCCAGTGTATTTTGTTAAGGCGACATTTGGAAAGTTTACCGAAATGTTCTGTTTTCATCAGGCCTGTCATTAAATGTTTGATCTGACATGTACTTTGCTCGCATAAAAAGGTTGGATGGAAACCTGGTTTATGTTAGCAAAAACCTTCTGAGAACCTTTTTAGCATGTTTTGTCGTTAGGATAATATTCCATCAATGTCCCACCAAACATACACAGAACATGGTTGACATGTCCTCAGAATATAAGATATTAATGTTCTAAACACGTTTCATGAGAACGTTGCAAGAACATTCATTTGTCTAGTTTTCTATGGGGTTAGGAGAATGTTCCATCAACGTCCCACCAAACATGGTTGCCATATTTTCAGAATATAAGATATTAATGTTCTAGACACATTTCATGAGAACCTTGCAAGAACATTCCTGTCCAGTTTTCTGAGGGTTAGGAGAATATTCCTTCTATCAACGTCCCAACAAACATACACAGAACATGGTTGCCATGTTCTCAGAACATAAGATATGAATGGTCTAGACACATTTCATGGAAATGTTGCAAGAACATTTCTGTGTATCAGTTGTTAGGACACTGCCTGAGGGTCCCAAAGAAATGTTTATAATAATCATTACACATCACGCCTTGTTACAGTTCACCTGATTGGTGAAACACTGATCTATTCATAGCTCTTTGTCTGTTGGGATACTCACACAGAGTACTTTTAACATACAGTGTTTTCAACTTACATATTTAATGTACTTTGACATACATGATCACATTATGCATGTTCATTTATACAGTAATAATATTTAACAGTATTCACCTGGGATTTGAACTCACAACCTCTTGGTTCCATGGTACACCGATCTTCCTGCTACATCACCATGTTCATGTCATGTATCGGTTAATCTGACTGATCTCATCATTGATTTGATTTACTTATTTCAGCAATTAAAGGGCTTTAAATATAGTTGTATTTTGTTGCTGGGGCAGAATATTCCATCAACGTCCCACCAAACATACACAGAACATATCCCAGGTGAAGTATTAATAATAACTATATAAATGAACATGCACAATGTAATCAACTAGGTCAAAGTGTCAAATATGTAAATTGAAAACACAATCCAGGCCCTGATTGGTGAACCACTGAACCATTCATAGCTCTTTGTCTATTGGCAAGGTCAGGGATACTCACACACACACACAGCTTTTAACATACATGTTCGACAAGAGTAACAAGGTGTGATACGTAAACTTTTTTTTCCTTGTATTAGTCATCTCAGAGATCCTACTTGAAAACGTAACAGAGTAGCAATTTTCAGTTTCGCTCATCTCTAAACAGTAAATAAAGATGAAATCATAAAATGACACTAAAACTGTTTAGGACTTCACTAAATACTTCATAATAACAAACCATAGGTTAAAAGATGCAGAGTTGTCCTTTAAGACTCAAAACTATCTCCTGCATACTATCACCATATATTTACATCCTTTAGGAGTCAATCATTCTCTGTCCCATTGGAGTGCAGCAATATTTAACTGTCCGGGGGACAGTTAAGCCCAATGAGTGCTTTCTATTTTTTTTTAAAGGATCATGTTACCAGTTAATAAGATTGTGAAAGCTTAAATACATACACTTGCACATACACACATACACACACTCTGCTGCTAATGTCGAAGCCTCTCCACTCGAACTCAGACACAGGAAATTAAGTGGTGTTGGCGGGCATGGAGGAATGAGGGGGATGTGCAGGCTGATGAGATGCAGGGTCTGGGTCTCAGAGACCGAAACACACAGGAATCCTTGGGACATGTTTCCAAACCCTGGAAATAAATCCTTAGTTTTCTCAGTAGTGTAAAAAGGGTTCATTCCATAGAAGTAGAATGATTCATTCTCATTCAATGGTTCATTCACCACCTCACCTCCTGTCACCTCAGATTAATACGTCATGGTAATGGTGACTGGGTTTCTGTATTTGTTGTTTCTGTTTGTTTGTGTCTGTAGGGGAAAGGACCTCCCCAGCTAACAAGAAATGTTCCCATAACTTTAGAGAATGTTCCCTTAAGAGTCTCATTAGGTCATTAACTAACATTTTCATAACAATGTTCCCGTGATGTGCAAGGAATATTTCCAAGAGACCATTGCCTTAATGTCAAATAGAACTTACCCAGAATGTGGTTACCATGTCCTCAGAAATTAAGATATTAATGTTATAGACAGGTTTCATGGGAACACTACAAGAACAGTCATGTGTCCAGTTTACTGAGGGTTAGGAGAATATTGCATCAACGTACCACCAAATATACTGTACACAGAACATAGTTGCCACGTTTTCAGAACATAAGATATTCATGTACTAGTCATGTGTCATGGGAACATTGCAAGAACATTCATGTGTCCTGTTTTCTGAGGGTTAGGAAAATATTTAATCAATGTCCCACCTAACATACAAAGAACATGGTTGCAATGTTCTCTGTAATATAAGATATTAATGTTCTAAACACGTTTCATGGGAACCTTGCAGGAACATTTCTGTGTATCAGAAACAAGAAACATTATTTTTTTCATTATGTTCTGAGAACATGGCAATCATGTACTGTGTACAGTATGTTTTGGGAGACAATGATAGAATATTCTCCTAACCCTCATAAAATTGGACCTATGAAACCTGTCTAGAACATTCATATCTTAAATTCTTGGTAACCACATTGTGGGTAAGTTCTATTATATTTTACATTTTTACATTAATGGTCTCTTGGAAACATTCCTTGCACATCACGGGAACATTCCTATGAAATTGTTAGTTAATTACCTAATGAGACTCTTAAGGGAACATTCTCTGAAGTTGTGGGAATGTTTGTTGTTAGATGGAAAGCTCCTTTCCGCTACAGACACAAACAAACAGAAACAACAAATACAGAAACTCAGTGTCCGTTACCATGACGCATTAACTTCTAAATCACAAGACCTGAGGTGACATGAGGTGACATGTGGTGAATGAAACATATAATACGAATTCATCAGTTTATGTCTATGGAATTCGCCCTTTTTACACCACTGAGGAAATAAAGGATTTATTTCCAGGGTGTGGAAACATGTCCCTAGGATTCCTGTCCTCTGTGTTTCTGTCTCTAAGGCCCAGACCCTGCATCTCATCAGCCTGGACATCCACCTCATTCCTCCATGCCCAGCCAACACCGCTTCATTTCCTGTGTCTGAGTTCGAGTGGAGAGGCTTCGACATTAGAAGCAGAGTGTGTGTATGTGTGTCTGTGCAGGTGTATTTGAGCTTTCACAATCTTATTAACTGGTAACTTGATCCTTTCACAAAAGCATTAATTGGGCATACTGCTCCTATGAACAATTAAATGTAACTGCACTCAAATGGGACAGAGAATGGTTAACTCCTAAATTACTAAAACTAAATGGCGATAGTGTGCAGGAGGTTTTCTGTTACGTTTTCAAGTAGGATCAGTAGGATGACTAACACAATAAATTATGGGTAGTCATTTTCAGCAATCTATATAACCCATCTGTAGATTTCTGATCATATTAGAACTCCCTGCTATATGTTGTTGTGGTTGTCTTTGTCTAATAACATCTCTAAATATTTTAAATAGATGCTCAAAAACCTACAGAATGATATTTATAGTCAGCTTAGTCAAATATTTTTATGTTGTTCAAGGCTCAAACTCCCATGATTCCATTCTGCAAAGCCACTCCCCTCATCACCAACTGAAGTTGCAGCTCTGGCAGCGCTCGTGCCCTTTCCAAATAGCCTATGTTTTCATATTGAATTTCTGGTGGCCGTCATACTTTTATTAGTTCCAATAGGCCTCCATGGTTGTTGGATGGTTGCTTGGACGGTCACTGAGACTGTATTTGTCTGTAATTGTTGAAAACACTTTATTTCAGATACAGTAGGTTTAGCTACTTATCCAGCTAAACATTCTATGGAGAGAGAAAGCTTTTGTAATGATACCCGTAATGTTCCCCTAAAGTTTTCTGTTAGTTTGAGGAACGTTCTATCTATGTTGGCAAAAACAAACTGAGAACCTTGTTAGCATGTTTTTGCATTAGAGTTAGGAGAACATTCCGTTAATGTCAATCAGAACATACCCAGAACGTAGTTGCCATGTTCTCAGAACACAAGATATGAATGTTCTAGATACGTTTCATGGAAATGTTACAAGAACATTCATGTGTCCAGTTTTATGAGGGTTGGGAGAATATTCCTTCAACGTCCCACCAAATATACACAGTTTCATGTTTTATTAGTCATATGCCACCATGTCTGTGTCATGTTTCCTGCCTGGTCTCATAGACTAGACGTGACATAGTAAATCGGGGACACTCAAATTAGTATGATACAGTATGTTACATTTGGTATGGTTAGATAAGACAAAATTACTTAAAAGCCAATATCAAAACTATGGTGGTTGGTCAGGGTGGATGGGTAGGCTTATAACGCGAATGTCTAGCAACCCAAAGGTATAACGTGGAACATCTAGCTACCCAAAGGTTGTGTGTTCTAATCTCATCACAGACAACTTAAGCTAATTAGCAACTTTGCAAATACTTACTACTTTTTAGCTACTTTGCAACTACTTACATGCTAGCTAACCCTTCCCCTAACCTTAACCCTTTAACCTAACTCCGAACCTTAACCTTAACCCTAACCCCTAGCCTAGCTAAATTAGCCACATATTTAACATTAACGTTAGCCGCCTAGCTAACGTTAGACATAACAAATTGGAATTGTTTATATATGATACGTTTTCCAAATTCATAACATATTGTACGAATTGAAATTCATAACATATCATATGAAATGAATGATGTACATCCACAAACTAATACGTACCATGTGATACGTAACATATCATACTAATTGGAGCGTTCTGAATTTATGTTCACTATGTTACGTCTACCCCTAAGTCCAGGTTAATGAATTGCTTATTCTGACTATATTCATCTTTGATTTTATTTACATATTTCAGCAATTTAAGGGCTTTCAGTATAGTTGTCTAATGCTGGTGGGGCATGTTAACCCTGTTTAAATGATACTCCTGAATCACTATGATCAATAAAAGTTTTTCTTGAGTGTAGCCTACTTTTAACAGAGCTGAGATTTACTTCAAAGTGCATTCCCCCTACTGCTTACAGCCTTACACCTATAAAGTTGTTTCAGATCTTCAGAAGTGCCTATGGAGGAGGGGGTAGGGTTTATTCTGGACAGGACAGGGCCCAATATGCACATGTCCTAGAGATATCCCTTATTGGGACAGTCATTGGTGCTGGTGGACTGGGTTCGAGATTCTTAGCAAAATATTGTCACGCCCTGACCTTAGAGATCCTTTTTATTCTCTATTTTGGTTAGGTCAGGGTGTGACTAGGGTGGGTACTCTAGTTTTTGCATTTCTATGTTGGCCTGGTATGGTTCCCAATCAGAGGCAGCTGTCTAGCGTTGTCTCTGATTGGGGATCATATTTAGGCAGCCTTTTCCCACCTGTTGTTTGTGGGATCTTGTTTTTGTGTAGTGCCTGTGAGCACTCCATTACTTCACGTTTTGTTTGTTTCTGTATTTGTTTTGGTGAGTTTCAATTATTAAAACATGTGGAACTCTACGCGCGCTGCACCTTGGTCCACTCATTCAACAAACGAACATGACAAATATGTTAATGTAATTATTTGGCAATATTTACAACACACATTTCTGATCTACTTAAAATTAGTTTCTCATGAGCTAGGTTTTCATCAAATTGTCAGCAGATTTGTTGTCATAGCCAAAAACTAGGAGCCAATTTTCACAACAAAGAGGTATTTCCATCAAATTGACTTGTTGGGGGTAAAAGGCTGTGTGTGATGACAAGTGCACATAAAAATAACTTATGTGGTTATGGCTTTCCATTGCATTTTCAACTCTACTGATGGTTTTGTCACAAAAAAAATTGCGATATATAGTGAATTTGCCCACTCTGGTATTGGCACGTGCGCTCTAGCCAACTGCTCACAGATAGAGTGCGGGTATAGCCTACATCAGGTATTCACAAACTGGGTATGCGCAATGCCGTCAGGTGTACGCCAAATAAAAAAGTGATTGACATTTTTTTTTAAATAAACACGTTTTCAAACACATTTTCTAACAGTACATTTATATTTTATTTATATTTTCCATACATTTGGGTGAGTTTTTTTTCTCTCTCGTGTGAGTAGCCTCGTTTCACTGCCAAAAATAAAATTAAACCATCTAGTGTTCAGAGAAATAACAACACAATGTCAAATACAGGTAGCCTAGTCAAATAACATCCAATCACATTAACTGTTACTCTCTCGTGGGAAATCTTCAGTCTTGCGCAGACGCTTAGAAACTGTTATGAATTTTATGTATAATGACTAAATTATGTATACATTTAAAAGTAATGATAGGACTGTAACTAACAGAATTCTAACCCTGTCTGATGAAGAATATTTATACATAGGCAAAAAGGAAGTGTTAACAGACAACTTGTGATCACTGTGAAACTAACAACCGGAAAGATGTCTTGTCCCCACTCAGGGAGGGGAGAAAAAGTTGGGCTTGCAGTAGATTGTGTAACATGTTGTAGCATATGATAAGCAATGTAGGCATAAGAGAAGACTTGTAAAACAGCATTGTCATTGTCTGAGAGGAGGAGGGACATTTATGATGAAATGAGAGGTATATAAACCAATGTACATGAAATAATGGGCAGAGCTCTCGGGAATAAACATTCTGACTATTGTGACTGGCCTCTGTCTGTTTCATTTCAACCAGAACCTTACAAACTCTGGGCTACAGACATTTAATTGAAGTTCAGTTTATGAACCTTGGGAACATAATTCCCTTAACAATTTGGTCCTTCGAGCCAGATCTCAATACCTGCCTCTGTCGTCCCAAGGAACTACTGAAAACCGTGCACGGGCGGATCCAGGATCCGTAAGACAAAGACCTGAGCTCTGAGTTGAGGGTTTATTTCAGGCCAGTGGTGAACTGGTACACGACAGAGGTGGCGACGAGATCCAACCTACATTGCTTTTCCCAGTCTTCAAGACAAAGGTCAGTAATCTTTATTCACGAATTTGGGGGGAATGATTTAAGATATCTTTGATTGGATGTTCTAAAATGTTTAGAATTTATCAATAATAGGAGCTTAGGTATTCCAAACAGGTTCACTAGGAGGGTTTTTAACCAATATCGATAACAGGGCAGGTCCGAAATGACCTGAGGTAAGGTGCACTACCATAAATAAAATAAAATAAAATTAGCTTAATAGATCCGGGTGCCTTGGTGGCCAGAGGGGTTATTAAGGGGGGATATTAAATAGGTGCTGTGAGATAGGACGCCATAGATCCGATTCAACAGACAGTACTGAAATAAAGTCCAAAAAGGAGGAGAGGGAAGCCTAATATAGGGAAGTGAGATACGAGATATTAACTTTAAAAGTCCTATGTCACAACAGATAGTTGTACGGGTGAGACCTAATGTCCGATCGACAGTCAACTCTATAGACAAAGTTTCCAGAAAGGAGAAACACACATCAAACATGACATACACATAGATTGTGAGCATAACGAGACACACACATAGTCAGGAGAGCAACTATAGTGATAGGATAATGGGAAAAAGAGCACATACATAGATCATAGAAATACATACACATAGATTGTGATAAATACCATAGTAACTGCAAGGATTTATCAAACATGGGTAGTAAATCCTCAAAGGAGGTCCCGGATTTAACGGGAGATGAGCGGTATATGCAGCGGTATATGCAGCGAAAGGATAAAATAAATGTCTATTTCGGTTTAAAGTGGAGAAAGAAGTATGAATTTGACGGACGTTTAAATAAAGAAAAATTGGAATCAATGATTAAACAAATAAATAGGGTTTGTGGGGACAAGATAGAGGAACAACGAGCAGAGGGGCTAGACACAGCGAGGGTATGGTTAGCCGAGGCGAGGAAGAGAGCAGAGGGAGAAAAGAAAAAGGAAGAAAAAAAGAAAGAAGATGTAGGTTGCTATGAACAGAAAACGAGAATTTACACGGCTCCTCAGGAGGCTCCCCATAAGCCTAAATTGTATCCCTCTCTGGCCGATCGGGTGTGGAGAGATAATCCTGATGATGAAATAGTGGTGGTGAGGAGACGGCAGCAGGTGCTGCCCGCACAACCACCACCCCCATATGTGGAGCCTGCTGGAGCCGAGGGAGGGATAATAGAGGTAGAGAAAGGGAAAAAGTTGAGAAAAGTGGATAGAGACAGTCAAAAGAAAGGGGGAGATAGATGCTTTAACTGTAACAATCCGGGACATTTTGTTAGAGATTGTGAGGCACCGTGTAAATACTGCACTAAAGTAGGCCATAACCACCGAGACTGGAAAATACAATTTTGATTGAGAGATGTTGATTGATGTTGTAAGTTCTGTTCAAGATCAAACATTCGTGACCAACGATATTCCTTGGGTTTGGCTTGTCGAACCCGTACTACTGCTGTTGCAGTCAGCCAACAATAATTAGCAATTCTCTGAAATTGCTGCTGCCTGGCCACTGGCTGATCGCCTGCTGCTGACGTCACTCACAATGTACTTTTGCAGCCAGGTAATGAGGTTGTGACTGAGGGTGGGACAGAGAAAATTCTTTGTGTCATTCAGAGGGAAAAATGCGTGTATTATAGCTTTGAGTCACTTTTCAAAAAGTTGCTAAAAGTTCCAAATACATTTTCAAAAAGTAGCTGAATTTGTCAGGGTAGTCTGAAAATATGCTAAATCTAACAACAAAATTGCTAGATGGGCATCACTGCTTGATGGGGCTCACTGGGCTTTATTTGGCTGTAAGAGGGGGAGGTCTGAACAGTTGAATTGTAAAAGTTTTGTGATAGATCCCGGTCATTGATTATTGGTTTGATTGTTTAGGTAACACCAGTGAATTTGAAGAGGAAGTTAACGTATTCTAAACATTATCATCTGTTTCCATTCACAGAACCATGTCCGGTTGGTAAAGGGGATTGCAGGTTAGTTAAGCTTATTTTAAAGGGACAGTGCACGTTAATCACAGTTGTGGGTATCTAATGGCAGGATATTCCCATTAAGAATTTTGGGAGACTGTCAGCAGACGGACTGAATGGGTTTCACATATGACAATTGAGGAAATTTAAAACTAACGATTGGAAGGAGTACAATGGAATGATCATTAGGTTTTGTTTGTAGTCAACGTTTGGGTTACCGAATCGGGGTAGTTTGACAAAGTGTTTTTTTTTTTTGGGGGGGGGGGGGAATGCTTCATTGTCTTTCTGTGGAAATGTTTTCTGGGGCTGTAATCTTGAAGGGAGCGAGTGAGTGTGTTAGAGGCATGTTTCTACCAAAATTGAAAAGGCCGGGATAGGTTCTGTTTGTTTTTAGCCTTAGGGTTTGAGGAGATTTCCATTTTCCTAGAGAGACGATATCTTAAAGGGGTACACACAGGTGGAATATCAGAAGTTTTATTTTCTGAGTTTTAATTATATACGTGAATTCTTTTGATAAGGGAATGTTCTGGGAATCTGGGATATAACATGTAGAACATTTTGGAGGGGTTTCTTTCATTTGTATAATATAAATTGAGTAACACAACTGTAAAAGGGTGGTATGACTCTTGACCTCTATCATGGCTTTCCCTTGTGGTCTGATGCAGCCTATCCCTGTGTTTCCTGTCTCTCTGTGCCAGTTCGTCTTGTATGTTTCCAAGTCAACCCGCGTTTTTCCCGTTCTCCTGCTTCTTGCATTCTCCTTTTTCTAGTCGTCCCGGTTTTGACCCTTGCCTGTTTCTGAACTTTGTACCCGCCTGCCTGACCTTTCTGCCTGCCTTGACCATGAGACTGTATGCCACTCTGTACCTCCTGGACTCTGATCTGGTTTTGACCTTTTTGCCTACCACTTTGGATTAATAAACATTGTAAGACTCCAACCATCTGCCTCCTATGTCTGCATTTGGGTCTCACCTTGTGCCTTGATACATGTATTTTCTGCATTATGCAATGATATGGGCAGCGACCATGTAACGCTTTTACAACATACAGAAGTGCGCTGGTTATCAAGGGGCAAAGTATTGATATGTTTTTTTTAATTGAGAGACAAGCTTTAAGTTTTCTTTACTGACCATCATTTTCCCTTGTCTGACCGCTTGCATGATGACGAGTTTCTCACACGACTGGCCTATCTGGGTGATGTTTTTTCTCGCCTGATCTGAATCTAGGTTTACAGAGACTCTTCGAAAACTATATTCAATGTGCGGGACAAAATTGAGGCTATGATGAGAAGTTGAAACTCTTCTCTGTCTGCATTAACAAGGACAACACACAGGTCTTTCCATCATTGTATGATTTATTGTATGCAATGAACTCAAGCTTACTGAGAGTGTTAAATGTGATATAGCAAAGAACCTGTGTGAGCTGGATGCACAATTACGCAGGTACTTTCCCGAAACGGACAACACAAACAACTAGATTCGTTATCCCTTTCATGCCCTGCCTCCAGTCCACTTACCGATATCTGAACAAGAGAGCCTCATCGAAATTGCAACAAGCGGTTCTGTGAAAATTGAATTTAATCAGAAGCCACTGCCAAATTTCTGGATAGGGTTGCGCTCAGAGTTTCTTGCCTTGGCAAATCGCGCTGTTAAAACACTGATGCCCTTTGCAACCATGTATCTATGTGAGAGTGGATTCTCGGCCCTCACTAGCATGAAAACTAAATACAGGCACAGACTGTGTGTGGAAAATGATTTGAGACTGAGACTCTCTCCAATACAACCCAACATTGAGGAGTTATGTGCATCCTTTCAAGCACACCCTTCTCATTAACCTGTGGTGAGTTATTTACAATTTGTGATGAACATATAAGGTTTTATATATAAGATGGCTAAATAAAGAGAAAAATATTGATTATTATTATATTATTATTTGTGCCCTGGTCCTATAAGAGTTCTTTGTCACTTCCCACGAGCCGGGTTGTGACAAAAACTTACACTCATTCTTATGTTTAATAAATGTATCGTATAGTGTGTGTGTGGCAGGCTTAGAACGATGGCAAAAAATAACATTTGAGAGTGCGCTGACCCTGGTGCTAGAGGGGGTACACAGCTGGAGGTTGAATGTTTGAAGGGGTAACGGACTATAAAAAGTTTGGGGACCGCTGGCCTACATGATTCAATTTTTATGAACAGAAGAGATAGATTATTTGTGTATGTCAAATGACAGCCAAGTATTGATCATCATGACCCTCAATATTTATTGGAAAGGGGCATCAAGATCATCACCTTGCACTTTCACCATCCTTTGAAGTTTATCAACATTTCTTTCATCTGTAGCCTTATAAACTGTGTGATTTCACGGACACGAGTCATAGTGCAAGGACCACACATGCCATCGCGTCACTTCGATATTATGGTTATTATATAAATATTTTGGCATAAAAGCGTTTCCACACCCGTTTTTTGCATAATACATTATACAGACACAAAAATATCCCACCTTGTCTAGTGTATTTTGTTTTGTCAACATTTGGAAAGTTCACAGACAAATTAGCTGTTTCCATCAGCTAATTTGACGTGCTTGACACTGCCCTTGTCTTTCTGCTGCTGATGTGGGTGCCATAATTTCCTAGATGTTTCCATGGATAACGTTAAATCAAAGATTCTTAGAATACATGAACACACTATAATTCTTGAGTAATTTAGGATCTAGAGCGACTTAACTTCTCTAGGGTAGGGGGCAGCATTCGGAATTTTGGATGAAATGCATGCCCAAATTAAACTGCCTGCATCTCGGGCCCAGAATATATGATATGCATATAACTGGTAGATTTGGATAGAAAACACTCTAAAGTTTCCAAAACTGTTCACATAGTGTCTGTTAATATAACAGAACTGATTTGGCAGGCAAAAACCTGAGAGAAATCCATTCAGGAAGCAGTTTTTTTTTGGTTTTGTAGTTTTCTATTCAATGCCAATACAGTATCCATTGACTTAGGACTCAAAATGCAGTTTCTATGCCTTCCACTAGATGTCAACAGTCTTCAGAAAATGTTTCAGGCTTGTATTCTGAAAAATGAAGAAGTAAGAGCAGTCAGAATGAGTGGACCCTGTCGTGTCACAGAGCTTTTTCCTGCGAAAGACCGAGAGAGTGTGTTTCTTGTTTACATTTTATATTGACAATGTTATTGTGCGGTTGAAATATTATTGATTATTTAGGCTAAAAACAACCTGAGGTTTGAATATAAATATCGTTTGATATGTTTCTATGAACTTTACGGATACAATTTGGATTTTTTTGTCTTCCTGTTTTTACTGCGTTTGAGCCTGTGGGTTACTGAAGAAAACGCGTGAACAAAACTGAGGTTTTTGGGTATAAAGAGACTTTATCGAACAAAAATAACATTTATTGAGTAAATTAATGTCTGCTGAGTGCCACCATATGTAGATCATCAAAGGTAAGGGATTAATTTTATCTATATTTCTAAATTGTGTAACTGTTCTACCTGGCTGGCTACTGTTTGTAATGATTTGTCTAGTGGGCTATGTTCTCATAATCGTAATGTATGCTTTCGCCGTAAAGAATTTTTAAAATCTGACACCGTGGTTGGATTCACAAGCAGTTAATCTTAGTATTTCTGTATTTGAATTTGGCACCCAGCAGTTTCACTGGCTGTTGAAGAGGTGGGACGCTACCGTCTCACGTGCCCAAGAGAGGTTAAAGGAACAACTGAAGTTAAGAGCCTTGCCCAACTCTCCTACAACTAGGCTACCTGCCTTAAAATACAGTGGCTTGCGAAAGTATTCACCCCCATGGCATTTTTTCTATTTTGTTGCCTTACAGCCTAAAATTAAAATGGATTTTTTGGGGGGTTTGTATTATTTGATTTACACAACATGCCTACCACTTTGAAGATCCAAAATATTTTTTCTTGTGAAACAAACAAGAAGTAAGACAAAAAAACAGAAAACTTGAGCTTGCATAACTATTCACCCCCCCAAAGTCAATAATTTGTAGAGCCACCTTTTGCAGCAATTACAGCTGCAAGTCTCTTGGGGTATGTCTCTATAAGCTTGGCACATCTAGCCACCGGGAGTTTTGCCCAATCTTCAAGGCAAAACTGCTCCAGCTCCTTCAAGTTGGATGGGTTCCTGCTGGTGTACAGCAATCTTTAAGTCATACCACAGTTTCTCAATTGGATTGAGGTCTGGGCTTTGACTAGGCCATTCAAAGACATTAAAATATTCCCCCTTAAACCACTTGAGTGTTGCTTTAGCAGTATGCTTAGGGTCATTGTCCTGCTGGAAGGTGAACCTCCGTCCCAGTCTCAAATCTCTGGAAGACTGAAACAGGTTTCCCTCAAGAATTTCCCTGTATTTAGCGACATCCATCATTCATTCAATTCGGACCAGTTTCCCGGTCCTTGCCGATGAAAAACATCCCGATAGCATGATGCTGCCACCACCATGCTTCACTGTGGGGATGGTGTTCTTGGGGTGATGAGAGGTGCTGGGTCGCGTCTTTGGCAACCGAAACGATAGAAGCAACCCTACATTTGTTTTGGGCCAGCATTTTCCTAGATGGACTAAAAGCTCAATTTTAGTCTCATCTGACCAGAGAACCTTCTTCCATATGTTCGGGGAGTCTGCCACATACCTTGTGGCGAACACCAAACATGTTTGCTTAATTGTTTCTTTAAGCAATGGCTTTTTTCTGGCCACTCTTTCGTAAAGCCCAGCTCTATGGAGTGTATGGCTTAAACTGGTCCTATGGACAGATATGCCAATCTCCGCTGTGGAGCTTTGCAGCTCCTTCAGGGTTATCTTTGGTCTCTTTGTTGCCTCACTGATTAATGCCCTCCTTGCCTGGTGTGTGAGTTTTGGTGGGCGGCCCTCTCTTGGCAGGTTTGTTGTGGTGCCATATTCTTTCAATTTTTTATAATGGATTTAATGGTGCTCCGTGGGATGTTCAAAGTTTCTGATATTTTTTTATCACCCAACCCTGATCTGTACTTCTCCACGACTTTGTCCCAGACCTGTTTGGAGAGCTCATTGGTCTTCATGGTGCCGCTTGCTTGGTGGTGCCCCTTTGCTTAGTGGTGTTGCAGACTCTGGGGCCTTTCAGAACAGGTGTTTATTTACTGAGATCATGTGACAGATCATGTGACACTTAGATTGCACACAGGTGGACTTTATTTAACTAATGATGTGACTTCTGAAGGTAATTGGTTGCACCAGATCTATTTAAGGGCTTCGTAGCGAAGGGGGTGAATACATATGCCCGCACCACTTTTAAGTTTTTTTTTTGTTGTTGACTTTTTTGAAACAAGTCATTTTTTCCATTTCACTTCACCAATTTGGACTATTTTGTGTATGTTCATTACATGAAATCCAAATAAAAATACATTTAAATTACAGGTTGTAATGCAACAAAATAGGAAAAACGTCAAGGGGGATGAATACTTTTGCAAGGCACTGTATATGTTTTGTTCACATGGAAAACATTACAGCATGTTTCATAAGTGAATATAAACAATATATAATGTATAATATATTGAATAATTCATTTGTTTAGATTACATATTCGTAAATTAAGTAAATAACTCAACCCTGTCACAGGTTTACAACCCCATTACAATGAACATGTGACAGGGTTGAGTTTTTATGCTCAAAATGGCCTCTGCTCCTCGTGTGGTGAAGGACAGGAGACCACATGGTGTGCATGAAATTAATATATTGTATTTTTTTATGGATTAAAGCATAATTTTGATGAGTACTAGTTTTCTATCTTTATTTCATGTAACAGGGTTGAGATGGTCAGCTCTACGATCCCCATCCGACTTAAAAGATACATAAAAATACAGATATAAAATAATGTGATTACTTGCCTGTTTCTGTACCATGCAGTTAAAAATTGTTGAATGATGTCACTTCCTGTTACTGATGGCACAAGGGTGGACTGACCATTTTTATTGGCGGAGTTTGGTTGGCGTGACGGGGTTGAGTGTAGACTGAGGGACAGAGCTAAATTGTGTGAT
The DNA here is from genome assembly GCF_029448725.1 of Salvelinus fontinalis. Lineage (NCBI taxonomy): Eukaryota > Metazoa > Chordata > Actinopteri > Salmoniformes > Salmonidae > Salvelinus > Salvelinus fontinalis. Next base: position 31,098,531 of record NC_074676.1, read on the forward strand.
TTTAATCAATAATCATGCTGTCACGGCCTGATCTGTTTCACCTGTCCTTGTGCTTGTCTCCACCCTCCTCCAGGTATCGCCCATCTGCATCTGGGTCTTACCTTGATTCCTGATACATGCATTTATTTGATACAAATACTTTCTCAGCAAAATAACACAAATATATATTTGCATTAATGGCAAAAGATATTAATTATGTGCATAATTTAATATTAATTTCCTAAGTAAAAATTAAGTGAAATGCCTGGGGGACATGACACAATTCTTAGTGTGATTTTTTTATAATAAAGTTTAAATTAATGCTATATTTGTTTCTATTCATTATACTGGACAATTTATATACAAAATCTTTTAACATTTTATTTTGGTGACCCAATAATATAATATATAAAAGTCAGAGGGACTGAAATATTACCTGAGCCCAAGAATGACCCATTTCTATAAAGCTGAGCATCTAAAAAATAACTATTGTATTTTTTAAATATACACGTATGATTCATGATTTAGTCTGGCTGAGAAACGGTGCCTGCCTGTCTGTCTTGGTCTGACTCCCGAAATGTTCATTACTATGGGACAGCTGGAGATCGAATTTGAATATTGAAACAATGTTGCAAACGTCGGAGAGACTAACAGCAAGGTTTATACAAACCTCCGCGGTTGAAAACTAAATGTTAGCCTAAAATAAATGTGAGATAATGGAATGCGGGTTTAACTAATCAGCATTCAGGAATAAACCCACCCAATGTATAATTAAGTGATAATGCCCTCAAAGCTGGTGTTTGGATGATATATTGGCACGGGTCTTGGTATTGGCAAACCGTGCCAATATATCCTCCAAACACCGGCTTTGAGGGCATTATCACTTTTATACAACGGGTTACCAACATATTCAAATAATGATTGACATATTTTCATAAAAAATTATTATTTTGATTAATTTATTCACACTCTTTCATCCTTCCACAATATATAGTCCCAAAACAAATCTAGGGTTTCTTCTATCGGTTCGGCTGCCAGAGACACGACCCAGTCGTTCAGTCTTTTTGTTCTGTATCTATGGACGCGAGCCAGTAGTTCGTTCTAAATGTTCCATTGCAATACTGGCTGGCAATGTTCTTATCCCTTACTTGCTAGCTAGCCAACTATGGCTAACTTACAGTCATGTCAAAAAATGCAAGCCAGAATAACAGCAAAATAGCTGCATTTGCATTTGTTTAAGCTGTTTTATATAAACATTTATTTGGATACATCCATAACAATGAGCTAATGAGGCACGATTTTGCCTGGCATAGAAAATGTGCTCTCGTCGGGACACTGTTGTTTAGAGGAACTAGCCAACAACACAGCTAACACAATCACTTTAAACTGAAGCTGGAACGACTGCAAACTAGCTGCACTTTTACCTTTTTAAATTGACATTTCTTTGTATTCATCCATAAAAATTATGCCAGCTGATTCATGATTTAGACTGTTTGAGAAGCACTGCCTGCCTGCCTGTCTGTCTCCTCCCGACTCCTGACACATTCATTACTATGGGACAGCTGGAGATCGAATTTGAATATTAAAACAATGTTGCAAATGTTGGAGAGACAGACAAGACAGCAAGGTTATTACAAATCTCACAAAGAAATGTGAGATAATGTTTATATGCTTTTTATAGTGGAGATCACGTTTATAAAGTACCTGGCTGGGCTGATGAGACAGTGGATTGCGCAGTCAGATGGAACAGAGTAAATAGACATTTTAACTTCATAGATTTAGCAGGTGGTAACTTGTGGAATAGATATCGGCTGGAATGTGGTTTTAACCAATCAACATTCAGGATTAGACCCACCCAGAACGTTCCCATGAAACTTGCCTAGAACATTAACATTTCATATTATGAGAACATGGTAACCACGTTCTTGGTAAGTTCAATTTGACATTAAGGAAATGGTCTCTTGGAAACATTCCTTCCACATAACGGGAACATTCCTATGAAAACATTAGTTAATGACCAAATGAGACTCTTAAGGAATGTTCTCTCAAGTTGTGGGAACGTTTGTTGTTAGCTGGGTAGCTAGCTAGAACTGCTAATGTTAGCACCAAAGATACAGTCTGGGAGACTAGGATTCCGTAATGATTTGCCTGTAAATTTGATAATAAATGTTGTGTTCTTCTAACAGGCCTTCTTGTTGTATAATCCCTGTCATTATTTCAGAGGGCACAGAAGCTGAAAAGCAAAGGAGGGGTTGCCAAGGGGGAGGGGTGAGGTAGGCTCAGGTTATCAGGTGAATAGCTGAAGAACAGAGGGTGCCTGTTCCGTTGGGAGTGAAGTCTCAGACACACACACACCGTTGATCTATACTGAACAAAAATATAAATACAACATGTAAAATGTTGGTCCCATGTTTCATGAGCTGAAATAAAAGATTCCAGAAATTTTCCAAATGCACAAAAAGCTTGTTTCTCTCAAATTTTGTGCACAAATTTGTTTACATTCCTATTATTGAGCAAGATAATCCATTCACCTGACAGATGTGACATATCAAGAAGCTGATTAAACAGAATGATCTTTACACAGGTGCACCTTGTGCTTGGGGTAATTAAAGATGACTCTAAAATGTGCAGTTTTGTCACACAACACAATGCCTCAGATGTCTCAAGCTTTGAGGGATGTGGAGGTCCTGGCTGGCGTGGTTACACATGGTCTGCAGTTGTGAGGTCGGTTGGACGTACTGTCAAATTCTCTAAAACTTGAGAATTTGGCAGTACGTCCAACCGACCTCACAACCGCAGACCATGTGTAACCACGCCAGCCAGGACCTCCACATCCGGCATCTTCACCTGTTGGATAGTCTAAGACCAGCCACCCGGACAGCTGATGAATCTGAGGAGTATTTCTGTCTGTAATAACGCCATTTTGTGGGGAAAAATTTATCATGATTGGCTGGGCCTGGCCCACACATGGCTGTGTACCTGCCCAGTCCTGTGAAATACACAGATTCACAGGAGGTTGGTGGCAACTTAATTGAGTAGGACGGGCTCATAGTAATGGCTGTAATGGAATAAATGGAATGGTATCGAACTCATCAAACACATGGTTTTCCATGTGTCTGATACCATTACATTTACTCTATTCCAGCCATTATTATGAGCTGTCCTCCCCTGTGCATAGATTACGGTCTAATTGATTTATTTAAATTCACTGATTTCCATATATGAACTGTAAAATCGTTGCAATTATTGCATGTTGTCTTTATATTTTTGTTCAGTATATTATCAAATCATATGCAGGAAATTGAAACTCCTCCTAAATGTATTTATAGAATATGTTTGACACTTTACACAGACTATGTACACCACGCTATCTACAAATCAAACAGAATATCATGAAATTATAATATCATGCTGACAGTCTGTTCTTCCCTATCAGGGAGACAATTACCTTAATAAGGGACTTGAAAAGATATATACATCCATCAATCTCAAGTTCAGGGGATTTAACACAATACATATACAAATGTGATGAGGGCCAGCCTATCCGCAGCCTCACCGGATTGACATAGCGGGCAGAAGGCTTTGCATATTGTCAGGTTTTCACATGACAAAAGAACTGGCCAGATTTAATTCTTCAAACTTGTGCCAAAACAACATGCATATTTCAATTTTTTTAAGTCCTTCCTCTGTTACCATGCTTTGGATGTGTCCTGAGCTTTTTTGGTCACTCCATGTTTGTAGCCATAAGCAGTGACATCTAGTGGCTGATCTGAAACAGTATAACAGCTGACACTGAAACATGAGATAGTTGACATTCATGCCTCAGTGTAGATCAGTATTGGGGAGATGTGAACTACATGCAGTTTAACTAGTAATTTAACTACATTTTGCAGTAGCTTGGTGCTAGTTGAACTAAATTCAAATCTTGGTTGTGTTTTCAGTAGTTGATTATTTTTTGGGCCATTTGGCAGTGTAGCTAACTACTGGAACTACACATAACTTTAAAAAAAATGAATACTTGGGTGAAGTAGGTAATACTTTCCTTTCCTTTTCAGTATCAGACCTGCCTAATTCTCACTTGAAACCAGTGGAGGCTACTGAGGGGAGAACGGCTCATAATAATGGCCGGAACGGAGCAAATGGAATGGCATCAAACACCTGGAAACCATGTGTTTGATGTACACTACCGGTCAAAAGTTTTAGAACACCTACTCATTCTAGGGTTTTTCTTTATTTTTACTATTTTCTACATTGTAGAATATTAGTGAAGACATCTAAACTATAAAATAACACATGTAGTAACCAAAAAAGTGTTCAACAAATCAACATTTATTTTATATTTGAGATTCTTCAAAGTAGCCACCCTTTGCCTTGATGACAGCTTTGCACAATCTTGGCATTTTCTCAACCAGCTTCATGAGGTAGTCACCTGGAATGCATTTCAATTAACAGGTGTGAAATCTTAAAAGTTAATTTGTGGAATTTCTTTCCTTCTTAATGCGTTTGAGCCAGTCAGTTGTGTTGTGACAAGGTAGGGGTTATACAGATAGCCTTATTTGGTAAAAGTCCATATTATGGCAAGAACAGCTCAAATAAGCAAAGAGAAATGACAGTCCAAGTGTAGTGAAGGTCAGTCAATACGGAACACACAAGTGCAGTCGCAAAAACCATCACGCGCTATGCTGAAACTGGCTCTCATGAGGACCGCCATAGGAATTGAAGACCCAGAGTTTCCTCTGCTGCAGAGGATTTGTTCATTACACAGAACACAAACCGGCTGCGCGCGTGCGCCATCGTGCGCTATCGTGCATACATTTATTTTGCCCCCCCACACCAAACGCGATCACGACACGCAGGTTAAAATATCAAAACAAACTCTGAACCAATGACATTAATTTGGGGACAGGTCGAAAAGCATTAAACATGTATGGCAATTTAGCTTGCTAGCTTGCACTTGCTAGCTAACGTTAATTTGTCCTATTTAGCTAGCTTGCTGTTGCTAGCTCATTTGTCCTGGGATATAAACATTGAGTTGTTATTTTACCTGAAATGCACAAGGACCTCTACTCCGACAATTAATCCACACATAAAACGGCCAACCGAATTGTTTCTAGTCATCTCTCCTCCTTCCTGGCTTTTTTATCTTTGAACTTATATGGTAATCGCATCTAAACTTTCATAGTATGACCACGACAACTGGCAACAAAGTTCGTCTTTCAATCACCCACGTGGGTATAACCAATGAGGAGATGGCTGTTGGGTACCTGCTTCTATAAACCAATGAGGAGATGACTTTCAGCGCGATCTGTCTCAGAAATAGGAACGACTTCTATTTTAGCCCTTGGCATCGCAGACGCTCGTTGGCGCGCGCGAGCAGTGTGGGTGCAATAATGGATTTGGATTTCTACATTTATTTTGCGACGCTCACGCATGCGACTTGTCCGGTCTGGTCTGCATGTTAGAGTTACTGTACCAGCCTCCGAAATTTCAGACCAGATAAATGCTTCACAGAGTTGAAGTAACAGACACATCTCAACATCAATTGTTCAGAGGAGACCGTGTGAATCAGGCCTTCATATTTTTTATATTTTTATTTTTACCTATATTTAACTAGGCAAGTCAATTCGGGTCGAATTGCTGCAAAGAAACCACTACTAAAGGACACCAATAATAAGAAGAGACTTGCTTGGGCCAAGAAACACAAGCAATGGACATTAGACTGGGGAAAATTTGTCCTTTGGTCTGATGAGTCCAAATTTGAGATTTTCAGTTCCAACCGCCGTGTCTTTGTGAGACACGGTGTGGGTGAACGGATGATCTCAGCATGTGTGTATTTCCCACCGTAAAGCACAAAGAAGGAGGTGTTATGGTGTGGGGGTGCTTTGCTGGTGACACTGTCTGTGATTTATTTAGAATTCAGGGCACACTTAACCAGCATGGCTACCACAGCATTCTGCAGCAATGCGCCATCCCATCTGGTTTGGGTGTAGTGGGACTATCATTTGTTTTTCAACCGGACAATGACTCCTTCAAGACTGTTTTAAAAGCATTCCAGGAGAAGCTGTTTGAGATAATGCCAAGAGTGTGCAAAGCTGTCATCAAGGCAAAGGGTGGCTATTTGAAGAATCTCAAATATAAAATATATTTTAATTTGTTTAACACTTTTTTGGTGACTCAAATCAAATAACATTTTATTGGTCACATACACATGGTTAGCAGATGTTATTGCGAGTGTAGTGAAATACTTGTGCTTCTAGTTCCGACAGTGCAGCAATATCTAACAGGTTATCTAACAATTCCACAACAACTACCTAATACACACACATCTAAGTAAAGGGATGGAATAAGAATATGTACATATAAATATATGGATGAGCAATGACCGACCGACATAGGGAAGATGCAATAGATGGTATAAAATACAGTATATACATATGGGATGAGTAATGCAAGATATATAAACATCATTATTAAAGTGGCATTAATAAAGTGTCTTAGTGATCCATTTGTTAGAGTGGCCAATGATTTCAAGTATGTATGTAGGCAGCAGCCTCTCTGTGTTAGTGTTGGCTGTTTAACGGCTGATAGCCTTGAGATAGAAGCTATTTTTCAGCCTCTCGGCCCCAGCTTTGATGCGCCTGCACTGACCTCGCCTTCTGGATGGTAGCGGGGTGAACAGGCAGTGGCTCGGGTGGTTGTTGTCCTTGATGATCTTTTTAGCCTTTCTGTGACATCGGGTGCTGTAGGTGTCCTGGAGGGCAGGTAGTTTGCCCCCGGTGATGCATTGTGTAGACAGCACCACCCTTTGGAGAGCCCTGCGGATGTGGGTGGTGCAGTTGCCATACTGGGCGGTGATACAGGCAGTGGATGCTCCCAATTGTGCATCTCTAAAAGTTTGTGAGGGTTTTAGGTGACAAGCCAAATTTCTTCAGCCTCCTGAGGTTGAAGAGGTGTTGTTGCGCCTTCTTCACCATACTGTCTGTGTGGGTGGACCATTTCAGTTTGTCCGTGATGTGTACGCCGAGGAACTTAAAACTTTCCTCCTTCTCCACTGCTGTCCCATCAATGTGGATAGGGGGGTGCTCCATCTGCTGTTTCCTGAAGTCCACGATCATCTCCTTTCTTTTGTTCACGTTGAGTGAGAAGTTGTTTTCCTGACACCACACTCCGAGTGCCCTCACCTCCTCCCTGTAGGCTGTCTCGTCGTTGTTGGTGATCAAGCCTACTACTGTTGTGTTATCTGCAAACTTGATGATCAACTTGGAGGCATGCATGGCCACGCAGTCATGGGTGAACAGGCTGTACAGGAGGGGGCTGAGCACAGACCCTTGTGGGGCCCCAGTGTTGAGGATCAGCGAAGTGGAGACATTGTTTCCTACCTTCACCACCTGAGGACGGCCCATCAGGAAGTCCAGGACCCAATTGCACAGGGCGGGGTTGAGACCCAGGGCTTCAAGCTTAACGATGCGCTTGGAGGGTACTATGGTGTTGAATGCTGAGCTGTAGTCAATGATCAGCATTCTTACATAGGTATTACTCTTGTCCAGATGGGATAGGGCTGTGTGCAGTGTGATGGCAATTGCATCGTCTGTGGACCTATTGGGGCGGTATGCAAATTGCAGTGGGTCTAGGGTGTCAGGTAAGGTGGAGGTGATATGATCCTTGACTAGTCTCTCAAAGCACTTCATGATGACTGAAGTGAGTGCCTTCTTGAGTACAGGAACAATGGTGGCCCTCTTGAAGCATGTGGGAACAGCAGACTGGGATAGGGAGAGATTGAATATGTCTGTAAACACACCCGCCAGCCTTGGTAGCGTGCCGCGTCGGTGGCCCTGTGTTATCCTCAAAGCGGGCGAAGAAGGTGTTTTGTTTGTCTGGAAGCAAGACGTCGGTGTCCGTGACGTGGCTGATTTTCTTTTTGTAGTCCGTGATTGTCTGTAGACCCTGCCACATACGTCTCGTGTCTGAGCCATTGAATTGCGACTCCACTTTGTCCCTATACTGACATTTCGCTTGTTAGATTTCCTTGCAGAGGGAAAACTACGCTTTTTGTATTCGGCCATAATCCCGGTCTTCTTTCCATGGTTAAATGCGGAGGTTTGCGCTTTCAGTTTTGCGCAAATGCTGCCATCTATCCACGGTTTCCAGTTAGTGTAGGTTTTAATAGTCACAGTGGGTACAACATCTCCTATGCACTTCTTTATCAGCGTATAAATCTATATTATTCTCTGAGACTATCCGGAACATGTCCCACTCTGCGTGATCAAAACAATCTTGAAGCGTGTATTCCGATTGGTCAGACCAGCGTTGAATGGTCCTTGTCACAGGTACATCCTGTTTGAGTTTAGTGAGTAAAATACTCGGAAGCGTTGGGTGGTGTGCGCACCTCCATGTCCGACCAGTAGGTCGCTCCTTCTACCTCTCCTGCGGCGACGTTGTTTTGGGACAGCCTCTGGAACCCGTTCGAATGCCTTGGCTGGTTCGAACATAGTATCCGCTTTGGGAAAGTCGTATTCCTGGTCATAGTGCTGGTAAGTTGACGTCGCTCTGATATCCAATAGTTCTTCCCGGCTGTATGTAATAACACTTAAAATTTTCTGGGCTAGCAATGTAAGAAATAATACATAAAAAAACTAAATACTGCATAGTTTCCTAAGGACTAGAAGCGAGGCGACCCTCTCTGTCGGTGCCATCTTGCCTGTACTACATGATTCCATATGTGTTATTTCATAGTTTTGATGTCTTAACTATTATTCTACAATGTAGAAAACCGGTAGTGTATTTATACCATTCCACTGATTCCGCTCCAGTCATTACCATAAGCCCGTTCTCCCCAATTAAGGTGCTTAAAACATAGTTTTGTGTTTAATAGGCTAAATTGCACATTCTGTTTGGCATCTGACTTCAGAGTGATCTGTACTTGCAATTTGTAATCTATGACATTTCAGAATTAGATATGATGATTTATCACAAAGTAGTCTGGATGAGGTAAACTACTTTTTCAAAATAGTTAAGTAAACTAGATTTTTCTTAAGGGTAGCTTTAGTGTAGCTTAACATCTTCCAGTGTGAAGTAATTGGTAGCTTGGTAAACTATATTTTCAGAGTAGCTTCCCCGACACTGATGTACACATAAACAGATGTCATGAGCTGTGTGCCAGACAATACCCTTAGGCTGAGAAAAGATTAGAGCAGTTATAAAGGGCCCATGAGGTGAGGTGAAATGGGATGACAGATGACAAATAGGGTGAAGAGTGAAGGACAAGTGTTGCGTAATGAGACAGTGACTGGGGGGGGTAAAACAACAGTATTCCCACGTGTTCCACGGGGTGAGACTCTGCCCTGGCTTGGCTGTTGACCGTGCTCCATCTGTGCCTGGCTGTGAGCAAACTCCAGGCTAGACTGCAGGAGCTCTGGAGCCTGCACTGTGAAGCCAGCAGGCAGGGCTGTCACGACAGAACACCTGGAGAAACACAGAAGAACCAATCACTTTGGTTCTCAAATTTGTTTAAACAGTGGGGGTCACTAATCACGTTCTGTTTCCCTACTCTGTCTCTCACACACGATCAAACAGAAACACACATAATGTGACACACACAAACATGTATGGTCATATTTTTTATGTTTTGTTTCGTTTGCCATTTTATAGGGCCATCTCTTGTATCATTTTCTAGGACTATTTGCATTTAAAGTAATGGATATGATTACTGCCGCTAGGGGAAGCTATGGCATCAATGGGGAGCGTTACTGAGATCATGAGGTCTTGGCGTTTTCTTTGAGAAAGCCTACTACTTAACACTACTAACGTTTCTCCGTCTCATCATTTTACCCTGTTAATTCAGGTATGTAATGTGTAAAAGTGCAATATGACTCTCGAAATATTGAGGCAACATGGTTAACTACATAGTCCATGAGTTTGGTAAAGTTTGAAGACAATTGAAAGAAGTTTTAACCGAGTGAAAAACTGGTTGGTGTTTTTCCCATTGTAAGTAATGGAGGTTGGCCAGGTTCTAATGGTTTACATGTAAGAGAAGGGATTACATTTATTTATTTTTTTACCTTAATTTAACTAGGCAACCTATTCTTATGGTGTCTGAACTTTTTGTACTTTTTTTCAACAACATTTTTCAAACTATTTGTTTTATTTTCTATGAACAAAGGCTCAGTTTAGTTCAGGTAATATATGTAAATATGTGAGGTCACTATAAAATGTGTTGAAGTTTTAATATTTGTACGAAAACAGTGTTTAACAGTTCGCTAGCTTGATGCTAACCAAATGTAGAGTAGATGGTTTCAGTCGGTGTTAGCTTACACGTTAATTGGTTTATAATGTAATGGTTGTAGCATTGGTTAGCACAGGCCTCCAGTAATTTATAGCTTTTTGGAAATTGACACTGATAGTCCAGTGAGTTATCTATAATGTGAATGTGTGGTGGTCATTTTTGAACCAGAGAACTTCTATTTTTTTGATACTGGAATATGAAATGTGAAGATTTAATACTAGAATAGAATTGCAATGGATAATTGATTTTGACAACAAAAAAAGATTACCAAAAGAGAACAATATTTTAATAAATCTTGGAGAATGCCAACTACTGAATCCTACTAACGTTTCTCTGTCTCATCATTTTACCCTGTTAATTCAGGTTTATTATCTGCTGATCATGTCTCAGTCCAAGGCGTGTAACAATAACAACACAAAAATGGGACATACAAAGGCCATTTGGAACGCTATATCATTAACAGTGGGGCCGGCTCCAGGCATAAGCAACATAAGTGGTCACTTAGGGCCCCCGATCGCTAAGGGGCCCCCAACCCCACAAAATATTTGTGTGTGTGTGTGTGGTGTGTGTGTGGGTGGGGGGGGGGGGGGGGGGTGGGGGGGGGGGACTCTCCATTGGGGTCTCAACTTACAATTGAGAGTAAGAATAGTAAAAGACACCAGATGCAATTTCACTTTTGTTATATCTGTCACTCAATTAGCTGATAACTAGCCATGTTAATTTTTAGATTGGTAGTTAGTCTAGCCAGCTATCTAAACTTGTAGTAATCATGTCCGAATACCGACCGGCCATGCAGGGCACATGCTCAGGGGCCCTGACCTCCAGGAGGCCCACATTGATTTTGCTAGTCACTCCCACTCAGATATCATATTAACATGGCATAAGTCATGGCAAAATGTGTTGAAATGTAGGAATTTCACTTTAAAGGCCCTAACCAGAGGGCAATGGCCCCGATTTTGATGTAATTCCTGTCCAATGGCAGAATTTCTCATTAAGGTTCCACCTCCGAAGAATGACGCAGGCTGCTTATACATATTCACAAATTGGGGGTGGAAACATTGTGGTGATTTCCACGTGGAGTGCAGAAATAACAACAAGTAGGGCACTGACAGCTGTCAGTGTGGCTAGCTAGCATGCTAACCTTATCTAGCTAGCAAATGTTATATGTTGTTTCTACACTGCATTCAAAGATTAGCCAGCTGACTAGGCTACTGTATGGGTAATTCTGGAGTTCTATTTGTCATAAGTATTTGGGAAAACTTTGCCACAGGTGGATATGGGAAACCAGTATCTTTGACTTTGCCATCTATTGTTATCTCCAAAGTTTTGGCATGTTCCATAAATAATGGCCACGAATCCGCCATAGAGATAGAAAGAATAAGAATAAGATGAAGCTCCGGTAATATGAATAGCTGTAACAATGTACGCTGAGAGTCGGTAAGCAAGTTCAGGGAGTGAATACATTTAATTAATAAATGAGCAAAACAAGAAACACAAACAGCGCACCGACATGAAATAGGAACAGAAACAATGACGACTGGGGTAGAATCCAAAGGAGTGACTTACAGTGGGGAGAACAAGTATTTGATACACTGCCGATTTTGCAGGTTTTCCTACTTACAAAGCATGTAGAGGTCTGTAATTTTTATCATAGGTACACTTCAACTGTGAGAGACGGAATCTAAAACCAAAATCCAGAAAATCACATTGCATGATTTTTAAATAATTTATTTGCATTTTATTGCACCACCTCAACAGTGGAGATAAAACAAAGTCCTTATTTTACTGACATTCACTCATAGAAAATCAAGTACAGTTTGCTTGTGTTGCCTACATATATAGTTATTTCTCTGATATTTGTATTATGAACTGAAGGGAAAGAAACAATGTCAACGAGATGCATTTATATTTGACCTTTCTCTTGGTTCAGGGACGCAAACTTTTACTACCGCGGCCAACAGCGTCCACTCTCTGCCCGGCTCGGGCTTTCCTCTCTTGGGCAACTCGCTGAAGCACTCGTAGCACAGCTGGGAAATCTCATCAGTAGCCCACATACTGCAGCAATAGCAGTGAGTTTTAAACCAACAGCTAACTATGGTGGCAGGAGCCCCCTGCTGTGGTGGTTAGTTAATTGAATAAAAAAACTATGCTCTTTTATTATAGTTGTATCTCACTGATACATTCATTGCATTGCACATTTTTCATTCCACTTCTCTCTCTAATATTTACATAAGAGCAGAGAGGATATATGAAAGAAGAAAAAATATATCCATTGTTATGTCAAGATCACGACTTATTTATCTCATGTTCACGACATAAAAAATGTTTTTTTGTCGAGATATTAAATCAAAAGTACCATGCATCACCCATTCATTTGTTCAGAAGCACCATGCACGATAATAACCTCATCAAGGTGCATTGATAGCAATGTGCTCATGGGGCATTTAAGCCCTGAAAGCAAAATGGCACTTGCCACATCATCATGAGGATGTTTTTGCATCATATGATGCATTTTGCATCTTCATGATGATGTGGCAAGTAACAATTAGATTTTTTAAAGTCCTATATCTTGAAAAGTTGATTGCTGACATGGAAAGAACTGTGGGACTGTATCAACAGTGGACTAATGAAAAAATACCAAAAGAAATACCATGAGTTTTTGAGTGGATTATTCCTTTAACCTATGCAAGACATGAATGGATGAGGTTATTCTAGTATTCATACACACTACATAATAAACTTTATCTTCCAGAAAGTATTTAGTTTGAAGGTCTCTAAAAGACGTCAATCAAGTACTAGTCAAACAACAACATGGTACAATGTTTCTGGAAATTGAACGGAACCACAAAATATTTATCAACCAATTGCTGTTCATTGTCACCATGGCCCTTAGTGGCTGTACAGAGGTTTATTTCCCAATTGTTTTCCTCACATTTTGTCTTGAGTGTAGCCTGTACTGTTCATTACTCACACATTATTTGATACAGGGCTGTAACTTTGGTTTTAGAAGTGGGGGGACATTTTCTTTTTAAATCCAGTCGGATAATCACTCCAAACAGCCAACCTGACCGCTCGGAGGCGTCCTCATGGTCCTAAAGCACACCTTCGCCTCGTTTTGCATCCCATTCCAATGATACAACTCACGTTCCCAGTGAAAGTTGCACCCCTGATTTGATATAACATAAACCATTATGTCTAATCCAGAAATTATTGCGCAATATTTCAGCCAATTTTTGACTCCTTTTGGCTAAAGAGCACCCCCAGAGGCAAAAGTTCTGTATTGCCACTAAATTGTGTGTGTTCATGCTCCTCACATGCCCATTGACAAACGAAAAGTTCAGGGCTGATTAGACATTTTTCTATTGTCACACTAAACCGACAAGGATTTATGAAAACGAGCACACCATTTGTCAAAATTGTATGGAAAATCATCACTCTGCATCGATGTAGGCCTACTCTGGTACTTTGGCCTAGGCTTATTTCAAAGTCCATGAAACATAATAGGAATGGTGACAGTTATATGTGGAAATATTGCTGTCATTTGCTTTGCAGTTCATTCTGGTATGTTCATTTTCACATAGAAATGTTACACTTTGGTCATTTAGCAGACACTCTTATCCAGAGTGATTTAGTCAGTGCATTCAACTAAGGTAGATAAACAACATATCACAGTCATAGCAATTAAAACATTTCTGTAACAGTTTCTGAGAATGTTGGTGGTGTTCGGGCAGGCTACTTGCAAATGTATTTCTGTATTTGAAAATACAAGTATTCTGTAGTTTATGTTGATACATTGATCTTTATGGTATTTTGTAATAGTATTTTGTACTTTTTGCCCATCCCTGGCCTTGTGCTTCCAGACATTGCCCAAGGTAGCTCGATCTCAGCATAGACCCAATCATTACAAATTTTGGGACCTTCATTGATGTTTTACCATTGTTGCACTACTGTGCATACATTTTGAGATGCATTAATCCATGTAAATTGTAGTGTCAAAATTGAATGTTGACTTATTTCAGCAGCACAAGTCTTATTTTATCATGAAATGCTTGATGTGCCCAAAATGTGTAACTATGTATTATTATTGCTTACATTGCCATTGTCTCCTGTCAGTATCTGCAGTCAAAGTTTATGTTGGAAATGGGAGGTCATCGACACAGTGTTTCACAGAAATACTGTTAGCAGACTAATACGGCTGGCAGGATAACCAAATCAGTGTTCTAGCAATAGAATGACATTCTAACCAAAACCATATTCAGGTAAAACATTTCTAACCAAGGCGTTAAGAAAATTGGTTCCTTGTACCATCACAATCAACCCACTTCAAGATTTGAGTTATTTATTTTTGCTATGTACAGGTAATAATGAATTTCACAATGAACAGAAAAGAAAATCACATCTCACCAATCTTTCCTCCTAACAGAAGTCACGAATTATAACCACTATCTCTCTCCCATTCAAACACACACGCTCTCATTTTTAAATGTTCATTTCTCTTAGATAGATATGATATACTGGCTGTAGCTGTGCTGTTGTTGCAATTTGCAGTTGATACAATTATTTGAAGACATTATTCTGTTTTATGCTTCTGGTGTGCTCTAGATCTAGTGGCTGGCGTCTTCAGGCAGGACAGAGGGTTTAGGGTCATATATCATAACACTAATCTTTCTGGACCATCCCTCAGCTCACACACCTGTTCCCTACTCTGACCCTGGTTCCCTTGTACCCACAACCTAGTGTGAGGATAGGTACAGGGTGGCACCCACAGTCCTATGGTTATAAGGTCTCCCAACCACACATGATCTGGAAGTGGGGGCTAGATGATCAGAGAGTTCATATTCCTGTGATTAACAACAAAAAACTACTTGAATGAATGACTCTTCCTTCTCTATCCACCTTCCCTCACTCATTATGTGATTATTTTTCCCTTATTCCTGCCCAAATCCTTCAGTCTCCTCGATGGCAAACAGAAGTTTCTCTCGCAGTTGCTCCAGACTCTTGTAGGGTGGCAAGTCCAGGCGATTGAAGCTGTGTGAGTGATTGAGATGGAGAGAAAAGATAGAGAGAGGGATCAGTTTGTGTTCAGTAGGGGTACACACATAGACACAAAATTAATTAATGTTATCATAGGACCGATAATCAACAATAAATCAACTATGGCAAAGGAATTCAGGAAAACATCAGTCTCACCAGGTGTGGCTTCTTGGAAGCCAAGTCTCCTTCCCCACCTTGTCTATACAGAATTTTTGTGGCCCATTACTCCCTAAGGGAAAAAGAGACTATGTTAGATTCTTAGGCAAAAGACATTTGACAGTGAAAAAGGTGGTTATTGAATGGTGGCTGAACTGCACCTATGAGTTCAGCAAAGCCTCCGACTGGCAGACGGCATGTTCCTGTGACAAACTGGAGCAGGCGGATCCGCTTCTCATTGTCCATCTCCTTTACCACCTACACAATACACAGGTAAGACTCATGACACGGGCAATACGTATACATAGTGAGACAGTCACACAGAGACACACACAGCAGTAAAGAGAGGCCACTGTACTGTACCTGCCAGAACCATTGTATCTGCTTGCTGTTCTTGGTGTAGTGCCGATATATGGTGTTCTTCTGCCAGTCACTGAGGTCTATCTCCTGCATCCCACATAGCATCAGCTGGAGGGAGGAATGAGAACATACCATTAACCCACAGTCACAGAAAAGGAATCTGCAACAAATAGTCCCCTCTACCAACTTAAGTCATTGTGAAAGCTCCATAACCTATAACTCCGCCTATCTAACCGAGCACACTTCCTGCATTTTCTTCCAGCATCATTACGTACCTCCAGCTCTTTCTCGTCAAAGTAGCGAAGCCACTCAAGAGGCACGACTTCATTGAAGCCATCCAAGAAGGCTTTGGTCTGCTCCTCCACCCCACGTGTGAACCGCCAGTCTGTCAGCAGACTGTAGAGAGACAGGGATGATAAAATAGCATTTTCTAGGCAACAAGGAAGGATATTCATTGACGTAAGTGTCAAGATGAAACAAGATGAATGCTAGTCTGTGGCGCACAGAGACAGACAAGAGGGACAAAGTAGTGATGTAGATGGCTGACCTGATGTACTCCTCCTTGTTCTCCGTGGTGACCAGCTCGTCCTCTCCGTCATCCTTCAGCTGGTGGGTGGACACCTTCCCCAGAATCTCCATATCCTGAGCAAAGTACAGCTCCACCCCACCCTCCTC
This sequence comes from Salvelinus fontinalis, assembly GCF_029448725.1. NCBI lineage: Eukaryota > Metazoa > Chordata > Actinopteri > Salmoniformes > Salmonidae > Salvelinus > Salvelinus fontinalis. The sequence goes on from NC_074676.1 coordinate 31,115,017, forward strand.
CAGACTGTTATCTCTGTAGACAGATCACAGATGCATCGTAAACTTATTGAAGCTTAAAGCTGCACTATTATGTCAAATACTTCCATCACACTCTTCACATACTTTTCAGATTCACACAATTTGCCACAAGGGCGCACACATTCAAACAGACATAATGAAGGGGCGGAGTACTTACTTCACCCACATGATGGAGTTGTAAAACTCAGGGTCAATAGACTCCAAGTCTTTCAGAGTGGGTTTCTTGTTGAGCATACGCTTGTAGAACGGCAGAGTGAAGCCAGTATCGATGAACTTGCCATGGTACAGGGCCTAGAGGGAGAGGGGAGGAGAGAGTGGATGCGATAAGTACTACACCAAAACATGTCATAAGCTTCATCTCTCTCCTGTGCTGATACACATAGATGAAGACACATTTAGCCTAACCACAGTAAAGTGATCACACGCACCGTTTCAATACTAACAGAACGCACACACAGAAAACGCATAGAGTAAGTTACAAGTCTGGTTGTGTGTGGAGAAGATTGATTCAGTTAGTAGTGAAACGGTGGATAAGAGGTGTGGTCTGTGTCCGGCAGTGAGGTCATGGGGGGGGGGGGGCTTTTGGTTTAGGGGCCTGTCGCTTCTGGATATTGTCACAGAGAGAGTTAGGTTTGGAAAGATGGGCGTCGGGGGTGGGGAGGGTACTATACTTGGTTTAGGAACACGGCTTTAAAACTATTTAGAGATTAAGGAACACACACACACAGACCATCATACACTGTGCTCTCCTCTCCTGTTCCTAAAAATCCTTCTGTGCAACACATCCTCATCATATGTTAAATTCTAACCATAACTATTGCTGTAGTTTACTTTTGTTGTTGCAAATCTGCACCAAATTTGCCAATGAAGCATTGCTCACCATGGCGATGAATCGCCCTATGAAACGGAAGTATGTGAGGTGGTCAGGGTTGATGGAGGAAGCGGGGTTGATCTGCAGGCAGTAGTTGTTCTTCCCAGCGTACTCAAACAGACAGTACATGGGGTTCAGCACCTCGTGGGACAACAGGAAGAACCACTCTCTGTATGGAGGAGAGAAAGGGCATTACACATCTATATCTATCAGAGGGACAGGAAATCTACCTAATCTGGCTATGTGTGAGGGGTACCGATTGTCACAGCTTTTTTGTATTGTCTACAGAGTAGTACAGCATAGAAAACATCTCATACATTACAAAACCACACATTTGACAACAACAATCAGAGACATTCTGACAGCACAAAAAAACGTCACAGTTGCTATAATTTCTAAATAATTCATCAGAATTGGGTCTGGTTTCTGCACACACTTGCTAATAATAAACAAATGTAACTCAAAAGTAACTAAACTAATGAATAAAAGCACAATGTCAAATTCACAAATAATTCAATATGTATACCAAAATTATAACATGGAGGTCATTAGCTGTATGGCAGTTTCAACAAAAATGTGTCGTTTAGAAAAATGATCAGGTATTTGGAATATCGGTTTTATTCTGGTAATGACTTTCCATTTATCACCATAGTAAGTGCTGTAATTTATGCTAACATTTTAAAATGTCACCGCTATAACCAAACTCCAAAATGGCTTCCAAATGTCCCCTTTCTATCTGCAAAATATGAAAGACCATGGACATTTGACCGGCAACATTTAAATTTACCGGACCTGGGTGTGTAATGGTGCTCAGAATGACAGAAATCACGTTTCAAAACGGGATGCCGCATATTAACAGAACATGCAAGTCGAGGATGCAAAGATGTGCTTTCCTTCTTACCGAATTCTGATGTGCACTTTGAAGATGTTAGAATAACTGTCCACATGTACTTTTCCTCAGCCAACAAGACGAGTAACAAACAGCTAAATCACGAGCCTGTCAATCTATTATCACCCATAGTACAAAAGTAGACCTTTTCTATTGGTCAGCTTGTCAAGAGAGAAATAGCCTATTCCAAACAGACTCAGGGACAGTTGTGGGACGATAGATCCCAAATTCATACAACCAGTAGGCCTAGGCTACATAATATATATTTTTTAAAGCAATGAGTGATGCAACAGATCAGAACATTTATCTTAAAATGTTGATAAACTATTATTTCTTCACATTATAAGCGCAGTAATGCGCACAAAGCAGTAGGCTACCCGTGAATGTTCCTTCCATAATACAATTAGCAGGAAAACACCATTGTCAAAAGTACATGCAGGCGGTTTCATGTGACAGAGATGAAAACATCAACTAGAAATGTTGAAAGAGAGATCTAATAGGCTCATTTGAAGCAAGGTAAGACTCATAATATGTATTAAAACGTTCAGGTTTAAAACAATGAAGTAAATGTTTTCAAAATGCATACTGCCTCCAACTCATTGCAAAGTGGTGTGTGCTGCGCTGGTGAAGCATGCCTTCCGTTGCCTATGCTGTGTGATGCGCTGGTGAAGCCTGCCTTCCGTTGCCTATGCTGTGTGATGCGCTGGTGAAGCCTGCCTTCCGTTGCCTATGCTGTGTGATGCGCTGGTGAAGCCTGCCTTCCGTTGCCTATGCTGTGTGATGCGCTGGTGAAGCCTGCCTTCCGTTGCCTATGCTGTGTGATGCGCTGGTGAAGCCTGCCTTCCGTTGCCTATGCTGTGTGATGCGCTGGTGAAGCCTGCCTTCCGTTGCCTATGCTGTGTGATGCGCTGGTGAAGCCTGCCTTCCGTTGCCTATGCTGTGTGATGCGCTGGTGAAGCCTGCCTTCCGTTGCCTATGCTGTGTGATGCGCTGGTGAAGCCTGCCTTCCGTTGCCTATGCTGTGTGATGCGCTGGTGAAGCCTGCCTTCCGTTGCCTATGCTGTGTGATGCGCTGGTGAAGCCTGCCTTCCGTTGCCTATGCTGTGTGATGCGCTGGTGAAGCCTTCCGTTGCCGTTTGAGATGCTACAGCAGCAGCTCTCCAACTGTCTGACAGATTTTCAGCTCAAAGGCTCTGTATGCTGTACGCGTGTGATAAATAAGATACATAACGTATATACTGTACACAAGGCAATTTCATTCCAAGAAATTTGCAAATTAACCTATGGTCTGATAAGCATGACCAGTCAAAGGTATTTCCATCAATGAATAGGCTAAAAAACATTTTTCTCAATGGGATTTTTTCATCTTCTCCCAGACAATTGGCCAGTGCCAATTTTATTGATCGGATTTTCAATATTTATTGATTTTTATCGGCCAAAAGCCGGCTATTACAGGCTAATGATAACCCTGCAACCAACACAGAGACATGACTGAAAAGTTATTCAAAATCAGTACCTATACACAGTCAGCACATGGACATACAAATATACATTCTCACTAACACACACAACACCATAAAGCACCACGAAGACAAGCAGTATAATGTAGAACATGAATGCATGTAGAGAATGAAGCCCCAGCCACCACTAAGCCCCTGACCTTTGCCCCCACGGCCGGCCAGCCGGTCCCGGGGGTCGTACCGGGGCTGTGCAGACACATCCAAACATCCCGTCCGTGGTTCTACCCTGTGGTAGAACAGCATGACGTAACCTACCATAGGGTAAAACCACTGGCGCGACACTGGAGACAGAGACACACGCAAACACAGACCACGTGGAGGAGCAGGAGGAGGAGCAGGAGGAGGAGCAGGAGGAACAAAGCCCGGGATCCCACCGCTGACACCAACCAGTGGTGGACACACTGTCACAAGTCCACAAACACCAAAACACATACAGACAACATATGACAGTGCAAGAGACAGGGAGTTGATAAATGATGGATGATGAATAATTAACTGAGGAACACAGGGTAGACAAAGAATACTTATAGCTGAGGTAGGAGAAAGAAAGACAACTGTTGTAAGAGGCAGAAGGCCAGGCATGCAGGCAGTAGACGGCCATCTTACCTAGCAATGCCTCCATAATCAAGACCTTCCTCTCCCCTCATGATGATGTAGAGTCTTCTACGCAAGTCATAGGGTTTCACATTCATGATCTGAGGAAAGAGGACAAAATACAAGCACATACATCACAACAAAGAAACTGCCACCCTACCATCCTATATTAGTTGTTAAAATACAAATAGTGGTACTAATGAATAGATAAACAATAGCAACCCTCATGCATGTTTATTACATAACATTTAGAATATAATATCCTCAGCAGGGAAACCGACTCCACGTCATCCTTACCTGCTGAAATGAGTCCTCAAATAGAGTCTGTCTGGACACTGAGATTTTCACATGGCTGGGTAAGGCATTGGACTGGAGAGGCAGAGAGAAGTGTAAAAATCAATTTCCTCAATGCTAGACATTAGGCAAAGAGATCTCGAGTCGGCACAGTAGAAAATAACTTGGCTCGAGATAAGACCCTGTTCTCATAACAGAGGTCTGAGAAACGACAGTCAGCACTTACATGGCACAGGAAGCGGAACTGGTGGTACTTCCACCTGAAGCTGCGATCATAGGCCCCGGGAGAACTACCCGTTCTCGACCTACAGAGAAATAAAAGGAGCGTCTTTTTTGCTGTTCCAGCAAGAAATAAAGCCAGGTTTCAAATGTGTGCATGTCAGGGGAGGGATATTGTAGCTGTACTGGGCAAAGACAGGCATATCATGGCTGTCCCGTGCACAAATGCTTTAGAGGCTGGAAAATAGGCAAAGTGAGGACTTTGGGCAGTACTCTAAGTAGGTGGTCAGATCTGATGAGCAGCAGGAACTGGGTTAAGCCCAGAGATGGAGGTATGCCTTGGTGTGCAGCTGTGTTAGTACAAGCTACACCACTTCACTACAGACATATTGGATAAGTGCCTCATCAGCAGAGGAGAAACTGAGGGTGAGAGACAGAGCAAGGAAGGGGAAATATGGAGGTCGAACGAAAGAGAGAGTGAGGCCTCTAATACTCGCTGATTCGCTTTGTCGAACACTGCCAGGCCCAACTTGGTTTTGGTTAGGAGGTTTCAGACCACAGAGGCAACCCTTTGGCTACAGATACGGACTGCAGCAGTATCAAATGTAAATTATTTGAGACAGTTTAAGAACCCTCTATGGCCTCTCATCTAAAAATATAACACCAAGACCTTCATATGTTTCAACATCAGCATGAGCACTTGCTCTCTCTCAATCACACACATCCATACGTACACACAGACAGAGTCAGATAGCAGAGCCGACTGCTTTGGATTTGATTTGTTGGCCCACATGTTAATTTTCCTGACTGCCTATTTTGGAAGATTTCAAAATTAGGGCCATGCGTCAAGGCAAAACACACGTGTTTATATTAGTGTGTGCTTGCATATGTGTGTACATATATATATATATATATATATATACATATAGTATCTAGGCTAGCTTTCTTGTATCTATGCTAGCTATCTATGCCCTAAAGATAGTCAACTTAAATTTGCTTAGGTTCAAAGAAACATTAAAAAAAGATGACAAAAGAGAACCCTACATACATCATCCCTGACAGAAATGAGTCGTACAGTGCTTTTATCAGGAGCTTTTATAAGGAAATGTAACTGCCCTTATCTGCAGATTAATATTTACCCTGACTCAAACCCGGGACGAGGGTCTTTAAAGCTGGTGGTGCGAGAGTTGTGATCCACAAAATATCGGACTCCCTCCGCGGTGTACTTCATTTCCCAGCCAGGGGGCAGGGGGGGCTCCTGGATCATCCTGTAAGAGGGAGAGGGCAGTGAGCAGAGCCTAAACGGGAGGCTCCCCAAACTAGGCACACCTGTCCCCCCCGGCCCCAGCTCTAGCCCCGGCTCTGGCCCTTTCCCCGTCCCACTAGAAGCTCTCCCTGCCCATGACTCAGAACCTCGGAGCTCAGTGGTGATGATAATAAGACCACACGGATGTTATAAAACATGAAAATATAAATATGAGGGAAAATATAACTCAAGTTCACTGAATGAGGGAGTGAATTAACAAAATGATGAATGAATAAAATGTTATGACATTGTAAAATGATCTAAAAATCCCTAATACAATTAAGATAAAGCGACCATCCACCATTACTGTAGTTTTGTTGTTCAATTTGATGTGAGGGAACAGCAATGCCATCCACACTAGTTCAGGGGTAGAAATGCCCTAGGCCTCTCTTTGAGCAATTAGCTTACAATACTAATCTAAACCCCTCCCACACAGCTTAGAGGACAGCCCTAGTGAGGTGACATGGCCTACTATGGGGTTGATACAGGACACTGTCCTATTCACCAATTATTGCAAAATATGAAGGATCTGTAAATTATGTCTATGATTATGATAACATGGTTGTGCTGCATAGTGTTGGGCCCTCGAGCTAGCAGTCCCTATCTTACACTAGTTCATGTAATATCAGTGAAAATATGGTCACAATGTATGGTGACATTTCTCTGAGACACCTGTGTGTACAAACATGAACACACACACACAATGATACAGAACAAACACACACCCAAGCATGATCACGCACACTTTCACAGTGGAGCAGACAGATTGGCTTACCCTTGGGTTCTTGGGTCCTCCCATTGTGTGGTCCGTGTGTTGTGGTTGACAAAATACACCCTCCCATTGTCCTGCCGTTTCTCTACAGGGACCAAGAGAAGTGGCTACAGTTAAAAAAAAAGGATGGATCAACAGTGTATTCTTTTGTTACCTGACAGAGAGGCTGTACTGTGTGGGGACTTAGGATGTGTGAATAGTGAGTGAGAATCAGAGAGAAGAGGAGGAAAGAGAAAAAAAGGGTGGCTGAATTTCGCAAAGCTGATTGCAAACTGACGCGTCTGAGTGGCATTTCTCTCAAACTTGTTCCAAAATAGCTTTCTACAATCCACCTCAGCCTTTCTGACTTGGCTCTGGTGGAGACAGTGTTGGAGAAAGACGGGCCATGGGGCTCAGAGAATGTTGCAGAGGTGTAAAGGGCAAGAGCTCAACTGTGAGGCAAAGTATTATTTTATTTAACTAGGCAAGTCAGTTAAGAACAAATTATTATTTACATTGACTGCCGACCAAAAAGCAAAAGGCCTCCTGCGGGGACGGGGGCTGGTATTAAAAATAAAAAATAAATTTAATAAAAAGGAGAGGAGAGTAACAATTTGCTGACTAATTTATATTTCTAGCAGTCGAGGAGCACTACAATGACAACATGGAAGATAATAACATGGTAACCATGTCAACTTCCTCCACCAAGAATGTGTGTAGAGTGTGTTGTGTGAGTTAATATGTTAAAGTTTGTACATATGTGTTGCTTTAGTTTCCTGACCGTAGTTGGTGTCCCCTCCACTCTTCTCTCTACACCGCCTCCCCTCTCTCGGTCCCTCCACCTCATCCCTCTCTCGCTCTCTCTACCCCCACCACCCTCACCCTCCACTCCCCTCGCTCTCCACCCCCACCACCCTCACCTCTCCCGCTCTCTCCACTCCCCTCTCTCTATACTCCTCTCTCTCTCTCCACTCCCCTCTCTCTCTCTCTACTCGCCTCGCTCTCCAACCCCCCTCCCCTCTCTCTCTCTTCACTCCCCTCTCTCTCTCTTCACTCCCCTCTCTCTCTCTTCACTCCCCTCTCTCTCTCTCTTCACTCCCCTCTCTCTCTCTCTTCACTCCCCTCTCTCTCTCTCTTCACTCCCCTCTCTCTCTCTTCACTCCCCTCTCTCTCTCTTCACTCCCCTCTCTCTCTCTTCACTCCCCTCTCTCTCTCTTCACTCCCCTCTCTCTCTCTTCACTCCCCTCTCTCTCTCTTCACTCCCCTCTCTCTCTCTTCACTCCCCTCTCTCTCTCTTCACTCCCCTCTCTCTCTCTTCACTCCCCTCTCTCTCTCTTCACTCGCCTCTCTCTCTCTTCACTCGCCTCTCTCTCTCTTCACTCGCCTCTCTCTCTCTTCACTCGCCTCTCTCTCTCTTCACTCGCATCGCTTTCTACCTCTTCACTCGCCTCGCTTTCTACCTCTTCACTCGCCTCGCTTTCTACCTCTTCACTCGTCTCGCTTTCTACCCCCACTCGCCACGCTCTCTACCCCCACTCGCCTCGCTCTCTACCCCCACTCGCCTCGCTCTCTACCCCCACTCGCCTCGCTCTCTACCCCCACTCGCCTCGCCTCGCTCCACTCCCACTACCCTCTCTCCACCCCCACTACCCTCTCTCCACCCCCACTCCTCTCTCTCTGACATCTTGCTCTCATTAGCAGACATGTGTGGAACGCGCAGGAACAGTAGCCCTCATGTTGCAACTCTTACTAGCATGTTCACCCCCCCTACTTCACTTTCCCTCCTGAATTCATCCCCTCCTATATTTTACTGTTCCCGCGCTCAGTCAAGTCATTCTCCTGTTAAGAGTTTCTTTCAATCGACCCCCTCTTCTACGCCCCTCAGATGACATACAGAAATAAATTTTTATGGATTTCCTTTAATGTAAGTCCAAGGTATAATTGAGGCTTTTGCCTGCGATGCCGCAACATGTTGAAAACGAATCATGGTTAGAAAATAAGAGTGAGTGTGTATGTAAGTGATAAGTATGTTAAAATGGGAAGTGGAGAGAAAAATGCCAATGACCATTACTTTTGAGTGTTTTGTGTATACACTGTATAATGTTTGCGTGGGAATATATTGGTAAAATGTGCTTTTGAGAATATGAATGAATGAATGAATGTATGAGAGTAGAGAGCTATAGGAATATATAAGTAGAGAATATTACAACCAATTCCTTGAGATGACACTTGATACAACAACTAATCAATAATAGCAGGGGAAAAACTGAAATCTCCCACATTTAAATCAAATCATATGTTGTTGACCAATAACTAACTGTAAGGAGAGTTATGCTGAATGGAAGAATAAAGGGATCTTCAGCATGAGCTTCTGTGATGAAGGACAAGGCTGTATATCACAGTGTATACAAGATAGTGAACAATACATCTGGGCCCACAGCGGCGTGTATCTGTAGGTGTGTGTGTGTGTGTGTGTGTGTGTGTGTGTGTGTGTGTGTGTGTGTGTGTGTGTGTGTGTGTGTGTGTGTGTGTGTGTGTGAGAGAAAGACAAACAAACCACAAAAACCACTCCCCCTTCAACACAAAAACAAAGTCCTGTGCCCTTGAAAGGCATACAGACATCAGAACCCACTCATAACAAGTAGTGCAGGTGTCGATGTAGCCAATGCCTCTCCAGCATCACTGGACCCAGTAGTGTTTCCCCTCACTCATCTCACTCATCTCAGGTCCTGGGACCACCGGGGACCACTGACGGCTAGAGCCAGGACGTTACCAGTATTGAGATACTCGTTAGTATTGTGGTGAGGAAATAAAACACGAAGCGGATTTAACTTCTTTAGGAAAACAGCCCTGATGTTGGAAACAAACATTATGTTGTCATCCAGAGTAACATTTATGTTTTTCCCAAGCTATAGCACACTATATTTTACAGCAGGTTTACCAAAGAGTTTGGTCTGCTTTGTGTTGAAATTTTTGCCATGGAAAAAAACGTTGCGATACTGGTATCGTCACAGCCTTACCGAGGGCCACTGACTACAGGGCCTAGTATGAGTATGGTGAGGTGTAGATGAAGGTGTACTTACCCCATCCTGAAGGGAGCGCACCGAGAGGGTCATTTTCCACAGCAGGAGCACCAGACGACTGATGGATAAAGAGAGGGAATACGTTTCCAGTTAGGAATCTTTCCTCTCCTTCTTCCACCTTTCGGTCTTCTTCTCTCACTCTCACTGCAGCGGCTCTGTGTGAAATTCTTCTGTCCGTACACAAAGCTCTCAACCGAGTTCTCACACTGGTGTGAGGTAGAAAAAAACTCAGAAAACCAAACATACAGGGAAAAAATATATAATAAATGCAGCAAATGCCTCAAAACGCCACAGAAACCACACAGTTTAACACCTCAAGTCTAGCGGAGCAGGAGCAAACAGAGTGGAGAGCAGGGTGTCACAGGGAAGTCCAGTCTTTTTTGAGGGGTGCTAAGGCGTACCCCAGAAGGCTGAGGTGACCTCTCTCATGCAGCTGGAACAGGAGACTGTCAGAGAGGCTCAGACGCAGCTCGTATGCCTTCCAAAAACTACACGCTCAGGAGGAGAGAAAAAACAAACTGTTCCAATGAGCTCAATGGCTGGCCTTAAGACCCACCCCGTCTTCTACCCCCCCTGCACCCCTCCCTACCCCACCCATCTGCAGAGGTCCTCCTCTTCTAGATATGCTGTGAAAGTAAGCAGGGAGGCGTGATGTCTGAGCGAACTGAGGGAACATTCATCCTTGTTCCAGACTGCCCACCCCCTTCTGACAAAAGCACCTTTATTCACCCTGCACTGGAACCAGTGTGGTTTACTCAGCCTGTGCATACAGAGAGAAAGAGAGAGTGTGTGCGCCACTGTACGGAAAATGTGTATATAGCAAATACTGATTGAATGTGTAAGAGATTGCGTTTGAATCTGTGTGTGTGTGAGCGCATTTGCCACCAAGTGGAAAGATGTTTGTGAGGAGTTAGTGCAGACTGTTGGTTCCATGACTGAGTATGAAAGCTGTACCTTTGGATGAAAATCTAATTCATGCATTCGTTCTCCTCACCTCAGGTCTGCAAAACTGCCCTCCAAGCAGTCCATGTGTCACTGAAGGTAACGCCACACAACTTCACTCAGCATTTCCCCAGAATAAACATACGATGCCCATTTATGAGAATTCATCACGGAAACTTTGAGAAGAACGGAAGGAATAAGATAGTAAAGAGTGCAAAGAGGAGGACGATGCATGTGGGGTTAAAGGGGAATGTGTGTGTGTCACTCGATCTACAGCCAATCCATGTATGAGACCCACCCTTCTGTGTTTCTGTGACTAAAAAAGGTTAAGAAAAGAAGGAAATAAAGACATGACATCATCTGCTATGCCCTGACCATTCAGTTCCTCGCCAGTTCCAAGAGGATGTGAAAGAGAGCTAGAGAGAGAAAGAAGGCGGAAAAGCCCAGGAAAACAAGAGTGAAAAAATAAAAGCAGAAGCGGGGGTGGTAAAAAGCGCGATAGTAAAGAGAAAGACAAACTAAGATACTATATATGGTGATTGAGTGGTAAGTGGGTGATGTGAGTTGAGATATTATTCTTGATAAAAGTATTTAAATTGCAACAGACTCCTTCTATCTCGCTTCAGGATGCTGAGAATTACAACAAAAAGGCCAGTTAGTCTCTAAACACTGAAAACCTTGCCAGAACCATATGAATGACCGGCACTATGAGTGGGAAAAGTCACATAGATCTACATTGCACACTAATTTAATTTAGTTCCTCTAGTGTCAGCGCTGGAAAAAAGTCTTAAAAGAAGTTCACCCAAAGGGGAAAAACAATGGTAGCGGTGGTACCACTGATAAAATGCTCAACAGTGACTAAAATACTAAAATTAGCTTAAACCAGGTTGTATAACAATGTGATATCTTAGAAAGTGTATAGAAGGTCCAATGCAGCCGTGTTAATCTCAATATCAAATAATTTAGGTAATAATAACAATTAAGTACCTTAATGTGATAGCTTTCAATTCAAATGGTCAAAAAGAAACCAAAATAGCTTCTTAGCAAAGGGCAATTTCTCAGGCAGTATTTTTGCTAGGACTGTCTGCGAGTGTTCTGAATGGGGAGGGGAAAACTGAACATTAGCTGTTATTGGCAGAGAGGTTTGGAACTCTCTTTCTTATTGGTCTATTAACTGTACTGAACAGAAAAATAAACGCAACATGTAAAGTGTTGGTCCCATGTTTCATAACCTGAAATAAAAGATACCAGAAATGTTCCATATGCACAAAATGTGATATTTCTCTTAAATAGTGAGCACAAATTTGTTTACATCCCCGTTAGGGAGCATTTCTCCTTTGCCATGATAATCCATCCACCTGACCGGTGTGGCATATCAAGAAGCTGTTTAAACAGGATGACCATTACACAGGTGCACCATGTGCTAGGGACAATAAAAGTACTCTAAAATGTGCAGTTTTGTCACACAACACAACTCTAGAGCTCTGTCGGAGTGACCATCGGGCTGTTGGTCAACTCCCTGACCAAAGCCCTTCTTCCTCCGATTGCTCAGTTTGGCCGGGCAGCCAGCTCTAGGAAGTCTTGGTTGTTCAAACTTCTTCCATTTAATAATGATGGAGGCCACTGTGTTCTTGCGGACCTTCAATGCTGCAGGCATTTTTTGGAAACAGGATGCAAGATGGAAACAAGATGCATCTGAGCTCAATTTCGAGTCTCATAGCAAAGGGTCTGAATACTTACGTAAATTAAGTATTCTTTTATTTTTTATTATTTGCTAAAAATGTCTAAAAACCTGTTTTCGGTTTGTCATTATGGGGTATTGTGTATAGATTGATTTTTTCAGTTAATCCATTTTAGAATAAGGCTGTAACGTAACGAAATGTGAAAAAAGTCAAGGGGTCTGAATTAGAGGTCGACCGATTAATCGGAATGGCCGATTTCCAATTCCATAAAAATCGGAAATAGGTAATTTTGGATGCCGATTTGGCCGATTTTTTATTTTTACACCTTAATTTAACTAGGCAAGTCAGTTAAGAACACATTCTTATTTTCAATGACGGCCTAGGAACGGTGGGTTAACTGCCTTGTTCAGGGGCAGAACGACAGATTTTTACCTTGTCAGCTCAGGGATTCAATCTTGCAACCTTACGGTTAACTAGTCCAACGCTCTAACCACCTGCCTCACGAGGAGCCTGCCTGTTCCGCGAATGCAGTAAGAAGCCAAGGTAAGTTGCTAGCTAGCATTAAACTTATCTTGTAAAAAACAATCAATCAATCAATCATAATCACTAGTTATAACTAACTACACATGGTTGGTGATATTACTAGTTTATCTAGCGTGTCCTGCGTTGCATATAATCGATGCAGTGCGCATTCGCGAAAAAGTACTGCCGTTGCTCCAACGTGTACCTAACCATAAACATCAATGCCTTTCTTAAAATCAATATACAGAAGTATATATTGTTAAACCTGCATATTTAGCTAAAAGAAATCCAGGTTAGCAGGCAATATTAACCAGGTGAAATTGTGTCACTTCTCTTGCATTCATTGCACGCAGAGTCAGAGTATATGCAACAGTTTGGGCCGCCTGGCTCATTACTAATTTGCCAGAATTTTACGAGCAGTCTGACTGAGCGATGGTAGGCACCAGCAGGCTCGTAAGCATTCATTCAAACAGCACTTTCGTGCGTTTTGCCAGCAGCTCTTCGCAATGCTTCATGAACATGTTTCATTATTTATTTGAGGCTAAATTGATTTTATTGATGTATTATATTAAGTTAAAATAAGTGTTCATTCAGTACTGTTGTAATTCTCATTATTACAAATAAAAATAAATTTAAAAAACGGACGATTAATCGGTATCGGCTTTTTTGGTCCTCCAATAATCGGTATCGGTATTGAAAATACATAAATCAGTCGACCTCTAGTCTGAATACTTTCCAAAGGCACTGTATATCCATTATTTAGCTGGAATGGAATCTTTGTATACCGTATATTTGACTTTGCTACGTGGGTGTCTCACCTAGCTATTTTAAGATGAATGCACTAAGTGTAAGTCGCTCTGGATAAAAGCATCTGCTAAATGTCTAAAATGTCAAATGTAAATGTTTTACACACAGATCTCATATTACTGTATTAATTTTTTCATTTTTTATAACAATATTGATGTCACAAATGTATTATTTGTACAGTTATTTATAAAAATGTTTAGTTATTTGTTACATTTGACTGTGTAAAACCTATCAGTACTACTTAATTCTCTGAGAGTGAGCCAGATTTATAGCGTTTTGCAAAATAACATGATTATTTGTCTCTCTAAAATGATAGATTTCAAACAAATACATGTCTGACATGGAAAAACCCCATGCCATGATTAGAAAGTGAAAAAACACCAAATCTCTTTCATAAGTCCTTTAAACAATAAAAGCTATTTTACCAACATTTCTCCAAAAGGATATATAGTGTTTTGGAAAGAAACTTCATATATCAGCAGCATACCACCCTGCATCCCACTGCTAGCTTGCTTCAGAAGCTAAGCAGGGTCAGTCCCTGGATGGGAGACCAGATTCTGCTGGAAGTGTTGGAAGGCCAGTAGAGTTCCCTTTTCCCTGTAGTCTAAGGAGATCCCAATGCCCCAGTGAAGGGGACATTGCCCTGCAAAGGGTGCAGACCTTCAGATGGGACGTTAAACAGGTGTCCTGACTCTATGTGGTAATTAAATACCCCATAGAACATATTGTAGGCCTCCTGAGTGGCACAGTGGTCTAAGGCAGTGCTAACTGTGCCACTAGAGATTCTGGTTCCAATCCAGTTGTTTAAGGCAGTTCTAACTGTGCCACTAGAGATTCTGGTTCCAATCCAGTGGTCTAAGCCAGTGCTAACTGTGCCACTAGAGATTCTGGGTTCGAGTCCAGGCTCCGTCGTAGCCGGCCCGCGCCCGGGAGACCCATGAGGCGGTGTACAATTGGCCCAGCGTCGTCCGGGTTAGGGGAGGGTTGGCCGGCAGGGATGTCCTTGTCCCATCCCGCACCAGCGACGCATGTGGCGGGCCAGGCGTAGTGCACGCTGACACGGTCGCCAGGTGTACGGTGTTTCCTCCCACACAATGGTGCGGCTGGCTTTCAAGTTAAGTGGGCATTGTGTCAAGATGCAGTGCAGCTTGTTTGGGTTGGGTTTCGGAAGACGCACGGCTCTTGACCTTTGATGAGACAAGACTGTAACAAGCAATTGCATACCACTAAATTTGGAAGAAAAAGGGTTAAAAAATGAAAAAAATAACTTATTGTAAGAGTAGGGATGTTAACCCTGGTGTAGTGGCTTCATGCCCAACCTGGTCCCATTCCACCATGGCCACCTAATCACTCCTAATTGGCATATATCACTCTCCACCTGATAGCTGGGTGAGTGTTCTGGCACAAAAATTATCGCCGCGCATCACCGTGGTGGATGAGGTGAGTTTCCTACTCTGTAAAGCACTTTGAATACCTCAGTTAGTAGAAAAGCACTATATAAATACAATCAATTATTACATATAAAACAGGAAAATCACATTTTGACTGCCTTGGGCCTTTAAGTAGATAGTTGAGTATTGAAACAATGGACCAGTTCCAGTGGTGTTGCTGCATGAGCCCCTCTTTCAGTGAGAATGGACAGAGTGAATAAGAAGCAGGAGGTAGAAAAGTGGGAATTTGGAAAGCAGAAACAGCAGTTAATGACTCTGACTGCTCTTTCAGGAGTTCCTAACGAGCTGCAATTACTGGCCAAATGTACACAGGCCCACTCACACAAAAACCCAGCATGTATGTGTGTTATGTACTTAATCTATGCCTTGGTGTGTATTGTGTGCTGTGTGACATAGTTGTTCATATGTGTGTTTGTATGCGATGAGCGAGCAAGCATGTGTGCTCACACAGCTTAATGTTGGGAGTCAAGTGTGATATTTCTGCCTTAGCACGTGACAATGAGTAGGGTCAGGGGCCAGTCTACTTTAAATCGACCATGACATTATAATGGGCTCAGCTCACAAACGCACCAGGTCATATACGCAACATTCTCGAACCTGGTAACATTTGATACAAAGTAACAGAATTCAAGTGAATGATCTCTCTCAAATGACAAGCAAAGCTAAAAGTATAGAAATGGCCAGGTGCCCTAAAATGGGGACTAAACCCCTGCTCTTATCTGGCCATGGAGGGGGGTGAGTGACGTCAGAGTCCCAAGCAGCCAGTTGATTCCCTCCCCCCCCCCCCCCCCCCCCCCCCCCCCCAAACTCATTTTTGCACAGACCGGCCTAAAAATAAGCAAGCTAACAGCAAAGCGGGCATTCCAAAACAGAACCCGCCTATCAGCAGCAGCAGACCTGCCAGCTAGTTCTCAGGGACTCATGGTTACTCATAATCAATGAGTTGGATGTTATTTTGAAAAGAGGCTCAAAATTAGCTTGTCGAGCAGACTGGGTGGGTGGGAGCAGGGAGCTTTTAATAGAAACCGATGAGAGTTGCAGCTCATTTCAGTAATTTGTTGTACCATGGAACGCCCATTTCAGATTCAGAATGCTTTATTATTTTTTCCTCAACGAATGCCCTTCTGTACCATTGCGTTTTACCCAGAATTCGATGCTGATGGGAAGCTTTTAGAGGGCCACACCTAAAGGGGCTAAATAAGTAGTATAGACAGTACAGTAGTTCTATGTTGAGTTACCTGGTAGAGGAACCTCTGGCTGAACTGGTGCATGGCCCCTTGGAGCTGGTTGCGCTGGGACTGCCACTGCTCATAGTTCCGGACTGATTCTTCTGTGGGCCGCTGCCACGTGGTGGTTCTGGTGTTGTGGTCCACATAGTAGAACCTGCCACGCTGGTCCACACGCTTCTCCCAACTGTACAGGGACAGAGAGGAGTGAGACTCATTCAAATGTACAAACGGACATACACAGACAGACATATTTAATTATGGACATAGACAAGCTAGGATATGCAAACACAAGATTAAGATATGCATTATCCCACAGACACACATGTAAACCAACACATGAGCACATTCCCAGTTCAGTACAGCAGTGTTTTATTATGTGTGCAGGCTGCTGCTGCTATTCTCATATCTCTGACTAAACCAGAACAGCAGTTGGAAGACAAAACAGCAAATACGTCCGTATGCTAACACACACACACAGCTCAGAAATTCCTCAAAAAGGAGCTTTGAGAGATGCAACCTAACATCCCTCCCTGTTCCCTGTGCTGCTGTTTCCCTGAGACCCTACAGCGCAGTACTGTGGCTCCTATATCCCACAGAGCAGTACTGTGACTCCTATATCCTACAGAGCAGTACTGTGGCTCCTATATCCTACAGAGCAGTACTGTGGCTCCTATATCCCACAGAGCAGTACTGTGGCTCCTATATCCTACAGAGCAGTACTGTGGCTCCTATATCCTACAGAGCAGTACTGTGGCTCCTATATCCTACAGAGCAGTACTGTGGCTCCTATATCCTACAGAGCAGTACTGTGGCTCCTATATCCCACAGAGCAGTACTGTGGCTCCTATATCCTACAGAGCAGTACTGTGGCTCCTATATCCTACAGAGCAGTACTGTGGCTCCTATATCCTACAGAGCAGTACTGTGGCTCCTATATCCCACAGGGCAGTACTGTGGCTCCTATATCCCACAGGGCAGTACCGTGGCTGCTATAACCTACAGGGCAGTACCGTGGCTCCTATATCCTACAGAGCAGTACGGTGGCTCCTATATCCTACAGAGCAGTACGGTGGCTCCTATATCCTACAGAGCAGTACGGTGGCTCCTATATCCCACAGAGCAGTACCGTGGCTCCTATATCCTACAGAGCAGTACCGTGGCTCCTATATCCGACAGAGCAGTACGGTGGCTCCTATATCCTACAGAGCAGTACGGTGGCTCCTATATCCTACAGAGCAGTACGGTGGATCCTATATCCCACAGAGCAGTACTGTGGCTCCTATATCCCACAGGGAAGTACCGTGGCTCCTATATCCCACAGGGCAGTACCGTGGCTCCTATATCCCACAGGGCAGTACCGTGGCTCCTATAACCTACAGAGCAGTACCGTGGCTCCTATATCCTACAGAGCAGTACCGTGGCTCCTATATCCTACAGAGCAGTACCGTGGCTCCTATATCCTACAGAGCAGTACCGTGGCTCCTATATCCTACAGAGCAGTACGGTGACTCCTATATCCTACAGAGCAGTACTGTGGCTCCGATATCCTACAGAGCAGTACTGTGACTCAAATATCCTACAGAGCAGTACTGTGGCTCCTATATCCTACAGAGCAGTACGGTGGCTCCTATATCCTACAGAGCAGTACGGTGGCGCCGATATCCTACAGAGCAGTACTGTGGCTCCGATATCCTACAGAGCAGTACTGTGACTCCTATATCCTACAGAGCAGTACTGTGGCTCCTATATCCTACAGAGCAGTACTATGGCTCCTATATCCTACAGAGCAGTACCTTGGCTCCTATATCCTACAGAGCAGTACGGTGGCTCCTATATCCTACAGAGCAGTACGGTGGCTCCTATATCCCACAGAGCATTACTGTGGCTCCTATATCCCACAGAGCAGTACCGTGGCTCCTCTATCCCACAGGGAAGTACCGTGGCTCCTATATCCTACAGAGCAGTACTATGGCTCCTATATCCTACAGAGCAGTACTGTGGCTCCGATATCCTACAGAGCAGTACTGTGACTCCTATATCCTACAGAGCAGTACTATGGCTCCTATATCCTACAGAGCAGTACTGTGACTCCTATATCCTACAGAGCAGTACTATGGCTCCTATATCCTATAGAGCAGTACTGTGAGTCCTATAGCCTACAGAGCAGTACTATGGCTCCTATATCCTACAGAGCAGTACTGTGGCTCCCATACTGGCTGGAACATGAGAGCAGTTAAACCCCCACGCTGCTAGAAAAAGAGCTCAGCTCAAAACCCATTAATGCACACCACGCCTTTCGTCTGAGCTGCACTACGGTTGGCGGTTGGGTGGGCGGCAGCGCCATGCTAACTCAGACCAGGTACGTGTACCAAGCACCAAACCCAGCAGCTGTAGTCAGAACCAGCCAGCTAATTGACCCTCATATGGGTCCAGAATAGCGCTGCATACATGTGCTCTTTCTAAGAAAGGACTTTTGTTCTCCAGACTGTTCCCTCCTGTGGAAAAAGTGAGATGGGGCAGGAGTGAGCTTTACCTCAAACAGGCTTCTCACACAGCCAAATGAAAATCAATACATATTCACTGAAGAGAGAGCTGGGTTACGCAGCACACAGTGAGAAACACCACTGGAAATCAACAGAGACTCAAACAATCATTGCTGGTGATTCACAGCCTCTGATTCACAGTCTCTCATCTCTGATTCAGAGATGAGAGACCAAGTGGCCAAACACATAAAACCCACACTAACAGACCTGACACACTACTACTGTAAGAAATGGATAGGATAGTCTAAGTTGGGGTGGGGAGTGGCGCTAACCAATTATTCAGTAATTTATCATATTTAATGGAGTCAGCTTCTTCCAGCCAGAGATAATAAGACTAGTCTCAGTTCATTTGACTGTCCAGAGTCAGACCCCCAGGAACGTTACTGTGCTGTGAATGAGTCTGCCACTCCCTGACTGTGGGCCCACTTCACACCCCAACATCCCCCTGCTAGGATCCTCCAGCTCTGTATGTTTATATAGGCAGCAGTCTGAGCTAAGGAGAAACATGCAGGCAATGTTCACGAGTGGGCAAGATCTCCCCTTCACAGAGAGAGATATTGGCAATTGGCAATGTGAACATGTTCCCATGCAAATAAAACCCTTGAATTGAATTGAAATATATATTCCCATCATGCACTGGGCTGGCTAACTGTCAGCACTCTCCTCATATGGTAGGAAGTGTGAGATAAAGAGAGGAAGAGGAGGAGTAGAGGTCAAAGTGTGTAGGCTGACTGACCCAGGTGGAAGTGGTCTTTCCCAGGTGGTGGTCTTTGTGTTGTGGTCCACATAGTACACCCTGCCATGGGGCAGAACTCGTTGCTCCCAGCTGAGAGGCAGAGAGAGAGAGAGAGGCAGAGAGAGAGAGGGAGAGGCAGAGGCATATTAGGTCAGTCAAGTTACATGTGAGGAGATTGACCGTAACGCCAATCAGACACGCACAAGCACCTACACGCAAACTCTTACCCAGTGGGTAGTAACTCTGGAACAGGCTCTGTAGCAGTGGTTGGGTTGGCGGGGTCTGGGTTAGCTCCAGCAGGCGGCGCCTCTGTAGGAGGAGGGAGGATTGTGCCGTCTAGCCCAGGAGAGGGGCTGCTGCTGCTGGGGGCTGGGGACTGGGCCGACGGGGAGGATGGTGGGGGTGTATGACGAGCCAGGCTGCTACGGCCATTCTCCAGCTCGTTGGCAGTCAGCTCAACTTTACCTGTGGGGTAGGGCAGGTAAAGGAGTTGATTGATCCACACTGGGAAAAATGTATCAATTCTAGTGTCAAGTGAATAGTTTCATGTCTCCAAGGTTATAGTACCTGCACTCCCAGGGCTGCTGTGGGAGTTCTTGGCCGAGTAGTTGCGACCAGAAGCCCCAGGACTCTGCTCCTCACTCAGCTCTCCATTAGCCAGAGCAACCCCCGGGGAACCCCCTTGCGAATCCTCTGCAGAGTGTCTGTGAGTCCTGACCAGAACATGTACACAGACACAGGGGAGGGGTCAGGATCAATCACACCACATAAAATTACCCTTAACCTCTCTTCAACTCCTACAATGGACAGAATGTAGATTTGTGATGTAAAGCTAAGCTACTGACGTAAATGTTAATACTATAGAATATGTTTGCGGCTGATACTTTGGAGTAGAATAAAGAAAATGTTTGATATTTTGACTTGAAAATGTTGAAAAAGCAGCTCAACACATCTCACACACAGGCGGCAGGGCATGCATACACACGAACAAAGAAGAGTCAGTGTGAGAACTTTTCATCTCAAAATATACTCATATTTTCCTAAAGCTAAATATAGGTTATTTCCTACAAGTGCTTTTATACAATGAAAACATGTTGGTTTTTACCCCCCAGACATCAGAATGCTGAGTACAAAGTTGGATCATTATCAATGGAAACTTGAGTAAGGTTCTGAAAAGTTGTCTATTCACAGTGAGTTTTTTCCCCCACCAACTACCTATACTAAAAGCGGTACAGAGTTTGAGTTTATTTAATTTTTTACAGGGACAGTGCACATTAATCAACGTTTCAGTAAAAGTGCCGGTTTTAGCCAGCCGGCTAATTTTCAACCGCAGTCCTTGGGCAGGTTATTAAAAACAATTACAATATAAACAATCATTGAGCCGTGAGCACACGCAGAGCAACATAGGACAAGCAAGACATAGCATACAGACAGAGCAACATAGGACAAGCAAGATGTAGCATACAGACAGAGCAACATAGAACAAAAAGCAACAAGACAAAATTCATAAAAGCAACAAAGTGTTTCCACACTCACAAGCTACAGACAACAGACAACATGGAAAGCGGCAATACACAGCTAGGGACCATGTTCACAAATCTGATTGACCTTTAGCCATGTCTTCAAGCATTTTGTCAAAGTGTGATATGTAGTGCAGTTGTGTGTGTCTGATGGCAGTGTATTCCAGACATGGGGAGCTCTCACAGAGAAAGCAGATTTACTAAAGGTGCTTTTCCTTAAGGGAACTATACAGTCACCTCTCATGGCAGACCTTGTGGATCTGCTGCCATATGTTTGGGTTTTCTGTTTAACAAAAATACTGAGTGGGGGGGGAGCCAGGCCATTTAGGATCTTGAATACAAGACATGCGTCGGTGTATTGCACAAGATTTTCCCAACTCAGGAGCTCATGCTTTCTGAGGATGTAACAGTGATGATGGCTATTGGGCTTTATATCAAGCACTTTGAGAGCCTGTTTGTAGACAGACTGAATAGGTTTTAATGTTGTACAGCAAGCTTGGGCCCAACTAGTCAAGCAGTATGTTAAGTGGGGGAGTATCATAGATTTGAAGTACAGTTTTGCTACATCTGTAGTCAGTTTAAATCGGAAATTAGCTAGATACATAGACATCTGGCTCAGTAGTATCTGTTGCCCTCTTTGTGAAGAACATGTAAACAGTTTTTTTCACATTGAGATGCATACACGAGTCACTGAGCCACTTTGTAAACTGGACCATTACAGTAGTGAATTATTGTGCAGTTTGTTGTTTGCTCTTTGCATGCACATATATCACTGTATCATCTGCACACAAGAACAGAAGAACAGTCATTTGGAAAAGGACAGGAGAACATATAAACCTTTTGGCTTTTTCCCCATTGGAAAAGGGGGGGGTACATGCTTCTCGTCATGGGAGAATACAGAAGCACCAAAAAAAACTTAGCATAGAACTCCGCACTTCTCTCTTTCTGCTTCTCTCTACACTTCCCTTTCTACTCCTCTCTTTAGGGACAGATGGATGCAGCCATTGAATGGTGTTCCAAACAAAAAGGTCCACAGCAATGCCCTCTAATGTTTTCAGGGAAATACCATACATCTGTGTGTTGAAGTATAGCAGTGTCTCACGCTTGGCATGCTCATTATCTGTAACTTATCACTGGTCTGATTAAGGCATCTCTGTGTTGGATCACTGCATTGACCATTTCCCTCAAAGGAGTATATTTGTGTTTTAAGTAAGACTTCGGAGAGGCCGTGTGTGTGCTCAGTCGTATGTGTACAAGGGACTAGAGAAACATACAGTAAATCTCTATACATCCAAACTTGAAATGAGTGAATCTATGTGTGAAATAGTTTGTTCATTCAACATGTATTCTGTAGGGGTATGAATCGAGTATAAATAGCTCAGGTCAGTACAAATAAGTATTTGTATGTATGTTTGTTAGTTCTCACCTGCCGCGGGGGCTGCAGGCTGTCCTGGAGGTTTCCTCACTCTGGGTCCTGCGTAGGTTTGATCTGTCCGACTGCAGCATCTCTGTACAAACAGGACATACAAAGGACACACCATCAATACACCAAACTTCATTATAACCATTAGTAAGAAAATAATATATACCATCCAATCTCTATAGAGAAAAACAAAAATCACAGAACACTTGATGGTTACTGTTTCAAGAGACGAATTTTCACTGCTATAGAATGTGGTCTGTGACTGAATGAGTGTATGTTCATTCCCTCCCCTGACTGAAACCACAGCCCAATAACATGCTTTTCATTATAAAACACGGACACATAATAGGAGTGGGCCACGAGCTGCAGTAACTAACCACCAAGAAATCAGTATATGTGACAAAACAAGAAAGTATAGTGTGTAGAGAATCCCTGTACCATCTAAAATGCCGTGAAATATATTTTCCATAACCACTAATATAGTATTTTCAGCTGGTGCACAAAAGAATAAAGTAAAATATGCCAAAAGCTAAACTGAAGGACGGGAAGCATAGAAACCGCACACATAGAACAGATCTACCGCTTCTTAGACTTGCTATCGATGCGAATGACAGATCTATAACTAACATTTCTATGTGAATTTGGTCGGGTCAGCCAAAAAGTTATATATTGCCGCTTTTATGTGTTAACAGATAGCTCAGATCCTGCCTCGGGTAAACAGGTAGTTACTGAGAAAAACAAGCCTGTGTGCCTGTTTCACCCGTATGAAAGGGCCTCTTGTGAGACTCCATTGGACACGTAACATAAACGGTCTAGTTGAGGAGAAACCACTGTCTCATACTGCCCTGAATGCATCATCCAATGACATAGCTAAGTCTAGCGGTTGCCCCCATATACCCCCTGAGAGACATGAGACAAATCTGTTTGTTTGTGTTGCCTTAGCTAAACGTTCCGGAGATGGAGGAACAGTAAGTCGGAAAGTGGTTAAAGGGGGCAACCATCTACTGGTGAACACTGCTACTTGAAATCCTTCCAAAAGTCAATGTTTCAACGAGTTGAGCCAAAGCGGCTTGGATTCCATGTGTTCCCCTAAAATCCATCTAACTGAAGAGCCAATCCTACATCAGCAGCTAGCCTCCTCAACAACTCCATCCCCCCAAGAAAGTTGATTTTATTTGCCTTTTGTTATTGGCAATATTTACATATGGTTTAACAGTTTCACAATTATTCTGAACATACTGTGTGTGTGTGTGTGTGTGTGTGTGTGTGTGTGTGTGTGTGTGTGTGTGTGTGTGTGTGTGTGTGTGTGTGTGTGTGTGTGTGTGTGTGTGTGTGTATATATATAAAACTCATCCAAAAAAAACGTCCCTTTTTTAGGACCCTGTCTTTCAAAGACAATTCGTAAAAATCCAAATAACTTCACAGATCTTCATTGTAAAGGGTTTAAACACCGTTTCCCATGCTTGTTCAATGAACCATAAACAATTAATGAATATACACATGTGGAACGGTCGTTAAGACACTAACAGCTTACAGGCGGTAAGCAATTAGAGATAGAGATACTCTGAATGATCGGCTATGAAAAGCCAACTGACATTTACTCCTGAGGTGCTGACCTGTTGCACCATCGACAATCACTGCGATTATTATTATTTGACCCTGCTGGTCATCTATGAACATCTTGGCCATGTTCTGTTATAATCTCCACCCGGCACAGCCAGAAGAGTTCTGGGCACCCCTCATAGCCTGTTTCCTCTCTAGGTTTCTTCTTAGGTTCTGGCCTTTCTAGGGAGTTTTTCCTAGCCACCGTTCTTCTACACCTGCATTGCTTGCTGTTTGGTGTTTTAGGCTGGGTTTCTGTACAGCACTGAGATATCAGCTGATGTAAGAAGGGCTTTATAAATACATTTGAATTAAGGTCAGTTATGAAAACTTACGACACTGAAGAGGCCTTTCTACTGACTATGAAAAACACCAAAAGAAAGATGCCCAGGGTCCCTGCTCATCTGCGTGAACGTGCCTTAGGCACGCTGCAAAGAGGCATGAGGACTGCAGATGTGGCCAGGGCAATACATTGCAATGTCCGTACTGTGAGACGCCTAAGACAGTGCTACAGGGAGACAGGACGGACAGCTGATCGTCCTCGCAGTGGCAGACCACGTGTAACAACACCTGCACAGGATCGGTACATCCGAACATCACACCATTTCTGTTAGTCACATGTCTGTGGAACTTGTTCAGTTTATGTCTCAGTTGTTGAATCTTGTTATGCTCATACAAATATTTACACATGTTAAGTTTGCTGAAAATAAACGCAGTTGACAGTGAGAGGACAATTATTTTTTTGCCGAGTTTATATGTCTGTTGATTTTATATGATGTGCCTGCATGTATAAGAGTGTGTGCAATGCACATGCATAAGAGTGCATGTGTTTGTCCGTTTAGGCCTGTATATACGTAAAGGTGAGTTCTGTCTGGTCTGGATGTGTTTTTCACTGGCTGCAGCACAAAGGTCTGTTTATGGTAGCAGTGTGTGTCAGCGTGTCAGAAAAACTGCCAGGGGAAATGAGGGAAAACACTAAACTAACAGAGCTGCATTCAGAGAGAACACAGAGGGCCTTAACACACCTTCCCCCTGCAACACGGCGCACACTTGAACCTTTATACAACCCCCCCCCCCCCCCCCGCCAGAAAGCACACACTCCAGACCTTCATACACGCAGCCCCTTAAAACCTGCCCTCAGAGCACACACTCCAGACCTCTATTCACTAACACTCTCCCCACAACACACACACACACACACACTAAGACCTCAGAAAGCACATATTCATTCCCTTAATAGACTTCTTCCCCCTCCCTTCCTGTCCCACAGTGAGTCCCTACCCAGCCAGGCAGAGAGGAAACCCCCTGGATCACAGGAGCCGATTGTCCTGCACAACTCACAGAAACCAGAGTCAATTACGCAATTTTGAGAAACAAATTCCACATAAGCACTCCCAAGCGTGTGCATGGCAATGCGTGATGACGGCGTGCAGGTGTGAAAGAGCGCTTGGGGAACACCAAAGTAACAAATCTGAATAGAACAGGGGTTGTTCATCGATTTAAGAACAATATTAACTTTCATGCACAGGCATAAACACACAATATACAGTACCAGTCAAAAGTTTGGACACACCTACACATTCAAGGGTTTTTCTTTATTTTTACTATTTTCTACATTGAAGAATAATAGTGAAGACATGAAAAATATGAAATAACACACATGGAATCATTTAGTAACCCAAAAGTGTTCAACAAATCCAAATATATTTTATATTTGAGATTCTTCAAAGTAACCACCCTTTGCCTTGATGACAGCTTTGCACACTCTTGGCATTCTCTCAACCAGCTTCACCTGAAATGCTTTTCGAACAGTCTTGAAGGAGTTCCCACAAATGCTTTGCACTTGTTGGCTGCTTTTCCTTCACTCTGCGGTCCAACTCATCCAAAACCATCTCAATTGGGTTGAGGTCGGGGGATTGTGGAGGCCAGATCATCTGATACAGCACTCGATCACGCTCCTTCTTGGTTAAATCTGTCCCTGAACAGGCAGTTCAGGCAGTTAACCCACTGTTCCTAGGCCGTCATTAAAAATAAGAATTTGTTCTTAACTGACTTGCCTAGTTAAATAAAGGTAAAAAATAAAAATAAATAAAAAAATATAAAAAATAGCCCTTACACAGCCTGAAGGTGTGTTGGGTCATCGTCCTGTTGAAAAACAAATGATAGTGTAACTAAGTGCATACCATACGGGATGGCGTATCGCTGCTGAATGCTATGGTAGCCATGCTTGTTAATATGCCTTGAATTCTAAATGACAGTGATACTGACAGTGTCACCAGCAAAGCACCCCCACACTATCACACCTCCTCCTCCATGCTTCATGGTGGGAACCACACATGCAGAGATCATCCGTTCACCTACTCTGCATCTCACAAAGACACGACGGCTGGAACCAAAAATCTCAAATTTGGACTCATCAGACAAAAGGACAGATTTCCACCGGTCTAATGTCCATTGCTTGTGTTTCTTGGCCCAAGCAAGTGTCTTCTTCTTATTGGTGTCCTTCGACCATGAAGGCCTGATTCACGCAGTCTCCTCTGAACAGTTGATGTTGAGATGTGTCTGTTACTTGAACTGTATGAAGCATTTATTTGGGCTGCAATTTCTGAGGCTGGTAACTAAAATGAACTTCGTATGCAGCAGAGGTAACTATTGGTCTTCCTTTCCTGTGGCGGTCCTCATGAGAGCCAGTTTCATCATAGCGCTTGATGGTTTTGCAACTGCACTTGAAGAAACTTTCAAAGTTCTTGAAATGTTCCGCATTGACTGACCTTAATTTCTTAAAGTAATGATGGACTATCGTTTCTCTTTGCTTATTTGAGCTGTTCTTGCCATAATATGGACTTGGTCTTTTACCAAATAGGGCCATCTTCTGTATACCACCCCGGCTGTACCTTGTCACAACACAACTGATTGGCTCAAACGCATTAAGAAGGAAAGAAATTCCACAAATTAACTTTTAACAAGGCACACCTGTTAATTGAAATAAATTCCAGGTGACTTCCTCATGAAGCTGGTTGAGAGAATGCCAAGAGTGTGCAAAGCTGTCATCAAGGCAAATGGTGGCTACTTTGAAGAATTTCAAATATAAAATGCATTTTGATTTGTTTAACACTTATTTGGTTACTACATGATTCCATGTGTGTTATTTTATAGTTTTGGTGTCTTCACTATTATTCTACAATGTAGAAAATAGTAAAAATAAAGTGAGTAGGTGTGTCCAAACATTTGACTGGTACTGTTTAAACACACAAAGATACACATTTATGAACCATACGCTCAGAAACCCAACCCTGACTTGTGCTGTGTTCATTCACTAGGAAACACTCTGGCTCAGTGATTCGGAATGAAAAGGCTTGTGTGTTATTTCATACACAGATGAGAGATGCATGAACTGAGAAATTCAAGCCACCTCTATAAGTCAGTTTAATGTGATGTTATTCATTAAAAACACCACGTTTAACAAACTCAAGAGGCAAGTCCAATCTTTGTCTCACAAAAGTATATTTGTCTGCTGTTTGTAAACAGAAGATGCTGCTGCACTGTTTGGATGGGCTCTTTAACCACTCATTTGTACACGTGCAGTAAAGTATTGACAACACAAAAGACCTGCCACTGTCGTTAACCCTATCTGACCCGAAACCACAGCAAAAATCTGCTTCAAAATCAGACTTTCCTTTATCTGCATGTCCAACCCTTACATTTAGCCGCACGATGAAGTGTTTGGCCATTTTCTTTTCAGGATAACAAGTATAAACAAATTAATTTCACATAAAGAGTCACAATAAGAAAAATAAGGTCAGACAAAGCAAAAATGTGATAAAAATGAATTTATATGAATGCTGAAAGTACAGAAATGGTTCACTCAGTGGGAAATGAACATCCAACTAGTCCGTGACAACTGTGGTGTTTGTGACAGAAACAATGTGAGCTTATTACAGTATTACAGACACTATGTCTTGGGATTTCCTATGATCTTCTATGTAGAAGAACCCCTTACCTTCTAATAACTATTGTGTAGCTTTAGAGCAAAACATGTTACATGTGCGTGTTCGTGAGAGATCTCAGCTTTGAGATATCTTTTAATAGTTTGCAGCTAAAACCATTCGGAGTCTACAGAGGTTTTTGTAAAAAGATCCAGCCCGGGCCCCTTCAGAATCCGCCCTTGTCTCACAAACAGCGCTCTAGCTCAGCCCCCATTAATCACACAGACTAATTGTTGGTCTAGACGAATTCAATAGTACAACCCAGAAGTCTGTAGCTCAAACACAATGTTTTAAAGGAGTTACAAGTCCAAAATGCGCCGGCGTCACGGTGAGACTAAAGAGTTACCAGCTAATTATGTTTCTATGTTCACAAGTTATAGTGGATGTTTAGCAATAGTATCAACTAGGCCTACATGCAGATTTGGAAAGTCATAATTGTCAAATAGCCACATAAAACTCCTTGGTCTTCTTCTCAACATGTGAAAGACTATGTGCAAACTTGCACACTAGTAACATGATGGCTCAAAATATCACTATTCTATCACATTAAAAACTCCACCGCAACATCACAAAGTACACTCTTTGCCGTTCTCCAAATGAGCCCTGCACTTCTTGCTTGGGTGGTCTGAAAAGCATAAGTATAAGTAAAGCATAAGTCGCTAACTGCAAAGTGTGTGAATATATACCAGAGAGCAAGAGAGAGAATGCGAGAAAGCAAGTAAGTGTGTGTGTGTGTGTGTGTTGTGTGTTGTGTGTGTGTGTGTTTTTTGCAAGGCGGGACTCACTGTCTGTTGCTGTGCTGCCATTGGGCAAAGATCCCAGATCAACAACCAGGCCGTCCAGACAGACGTTCAGCTCGCCTCCAGCTACAAGTGAGCCTTTGTTCTCGGTCTGCAAGACCAGACTGAGCTGCAGATTCTCCACTGGAGGGAGAGGGGGAAGTGTGGGATGGAGGGAGGGAAAACGAAAGAGAAAGAAAATGAAGGATTTGGGAAAAGTAAGATAGATGATAAGAGATAGGTCACTGCTCTTCAATAACCTATCAACTGCGTATAGAAAACCAAAGTTCTTTCTCTTTTTCTGACATGCTTGTAAAAAAAAATAAAAGACTTCCACAATTGTAAACTTGATCTTGCAGTTCGGTAGAGGGTAACACCAAATATTTTAAAGTAGATAGAATACTACAGTAGCATGACTGGGAGTCCTGCTAGCTATCCATGGACAATGACCTATATAAAAATAAACTTTTATTGTCTTACTCTTGCCATCATGTGTACGCAGAGTGTCAAGCAGGTCAATGGTGGCAGTCCCCAGTAACTCCTTCCTCAAAGTGTGGCAGCTCCACAACTTAAGATCTAACCGGCTCTGAGGCGTCACATTCCTGCACAAGTCATAATCAGATACACAGCCAAATAGGCCTACATTACACACAGACACACACACACACACAAAAAAAAAACAGAGTAAGTGAGGTTGAGATTAGGGGGGCTCACAGGGTGAGGTCCTCATTCCACTGTAGCTCAAGGTGTCCAGTACGTTTGCCCGTTTTCTTGGTTTCACTAGTCAGGCCATCTGCAGTCACCTCCACAAAAGAGCTGAGTCTGGAGCGGGTGGGCAGCTTGGGTGACTGAGGCTTTGCTGAGACCACTTGGTGAAGAAGAAAAGAATAAACAATTGTTGAACATATAGCAAAATACAAAAAAAGACTACTGTGGTACACCAACTCCGGCCAATCCCTAACCTACAGTTTGTAATACAAATACTTATTACAGCTACTCTGGATTTGTAACTGTATGACAAGCAAACACTAAAATGCAAATGCCGCCCTCTAGCTGTCACAGGCAAACAGGGTGGTAGTTTAGGCACAGTGTACTTCTGTTCATAAATGTGTTGTTGATTGTTCCATATTAATGTGATGCTCACTTGGCCAGCGAAATGTCAAACCTTTTTGGCTACCGTGGCTATCCATGTCAAAATTAACATTGAACTGAATGACATATCCGCTCAGGAAAACGTGGGCCGAATAACTGTTAGGATACTGCTGAATCTTTTCAACAGGGAGGACAGACCTGAAATGTTCCAATTATTTAAAACTGTCAAGGTGAATTAAACTTGTTTAATTTGATCTTATACGAGTGGTGGATTGAGTGATGGGTGACAGCATAGTAGTGCATGCAATATGAACTGAGGAAAAGAGAGAGGAAAGGGAGTAATAAAGTGCAGGGAGAACAAATGGAAAAGTGGAACAACAATGGAGGCTGAAAAATGAAAGTGGGACAATAATAGCTTGGGGTGGTTCAGGTTGCCATGAGTTTAAGAGAAATGTACATAGACACAGGGAAGAGGATGAGTATTAGAGTAGGTTACAAGAGCAGGGGATAGATGAGAGGAATTAAAAGCTTATACCTTTCAACGTCAACTGTGATTTCTCTGTGGTCTGGACATTGCCGGGTCTTGTCACATTGGCTGCTGCCATGACATCACAGCCCTGAGAAACACACAGGCACAATCTAAGAACACACATAACTGACATGACACAGAAAACTCTGAAATGAATCACACACTGCAATACAAAAAAATTGCTAGCTATCTATTTCCCCTGCGTAACCTCCTTTCCTACATACACTGTGGACCACAACATAACAGTGGAGGCTCCTCAGAGGAAGGGGAGGACTATCCTTCTCTGTGAATTTCATAAAAATAAAAATTGTATTGATAACATTGAAAAAGTTATCCTTTTTAGATAAAGCTGTAATAAATATATTCACATCACCAAATAATTGATTAAAACACATTGTTCTGCAATGAAGGTCTACAGTAGCCTCAGCAGCACTCTGTAGGGTAGCACCATGGTGTAGCCGGAGGACAGCAAGCTTCCGCCCTCCTCTTGGTATATTGGCTTCAATACAAAACCTAGGAGGCTCTTGGTTCTTACCGACTTCCATAGACTTACACAACAGTAATTATGACAACTTCCGGTGGATGTCCTCCAACATATCAGAGCTCTATCAGAGCTCACATACAGCTGATGTGTTGTTCATTGAAGTCCACAAACGAAGGGAATAGGTGAGAGGAGGAGAGAAGGAATGCAACGTGGCTGCTATGAAACTGAACTGTGTTTATGCGTGATATGGGGTGTATTCATTCCACCGATTCTGTTGAAAAACATTTCTCAAACGGAAGCAAACAAAGCAGGGATAAAAATACCAGAATTTGTCTCGTTTGCAACTGTTGGACTAATGATTACACCCTATATCAGCTAG
The DNA here is from genome assembly GCF_029448725.1 of Salvelinus fontinalis. Taxonomy (NCBI): domain Eukaryota; kingdom Metazoa; phylum Chordata; class Actinopteri; order Salmoniformes; family Salmonidae; genus Salvelinus; species Salvelinus fontinalis. Next base: position 31,146,268 of record NC_074676.1, read on the forward strand.
ATGCAGGCAAGTGTGTGCAAGGCGGTATTGAATGTAATTATTTATTTAACTAGGAAAGTCAGTTAAGAACAAATTCTTATTTTACAATGACGGCCTACCCCGGCCAAACCCTCCCTTAACCCGGGCGATGCTGGGACAATTGTGCATCGCCCTATGGAACTACCAATTACGGCCAGTTGTGATACAGCGGGATCGAACCAGGGTCTGTAGTGATGCCTCTAGCACTGAGACGCAGTGCCTTAGACCGCAGTGGTGTCGCTGTCTGTCATGTCAAATATTTATCTTGACCTGTGTGCACCTATGTTGTCAACTTTCATTCATAGGCTAGGATGTCGCAACCCCATGATGGGTATAGGGAAAATATGAGTATCAAATCAAATTTTATTTGTCACATGCGCCTAATACAACAGGGAATAGGTTTTGTCGTGCCCTCTTCATGACTGTCTTGGTGTGTTAAGACTAGGGTTGCAAAGGTCGGAAACTTTCCGGTTAATTCCCTGCATTTTTCAGGAAATTTTCCATGGGAAGTTAAGCCCGGGTCTTTGGGGAATTTTGCTTAAATTCATCAAAGTTAGCTTATAACAGTGAAGCTTATTTGTGACATATTTTGGTTAAACTATCCCCAATTCAATGGAATTGCAACCATCTGCATGCACAGTGCATTCTTTCACCACATGTACAGCTGATTCTCGAGATCTAATGAGATGCTATTGAGCCCACACTACTACACTGTCTGAGCCAAGGACTACAGGGTTTCTGGTAAGTTTTGATTACAATACTGGGTGGGGTGAATATATTTTACATGACATACATAATTTTTTTGTTAACTAGTAAATAGTAGCCTACAGCAAAGTGTTTAAATCATTTCTAATTTGTTAACCATTTCTGCTATTTAGTTTTTGCTACCATGTGGGTTTTAGATTGCTTGAGCCTGCTAACTGAGGAGTGTTAATTCACCCGTTTCCATACATGTTTAATTTAAAAAAAATGTCTTACAAAGGAGTTGTTTAACCTGTTTGGCGTGCAAGCCCGACGTCGGTACATTTATGACAACAGCCACTTCAAGTGCAGGGCGCGAAATTCAAAATATATATTTTTTTAAATATTTAACTTTCACACATTAACAAGTCCAATACAGCATATGAAAGGTACAGATCTTGTGAATCCAGCCAACATGTTCGATTTTTAAAATGTTTTACAGGGAAGACAAAATATGTAAATCTATTAGCTAACCACGTTAGCAAAAGGCTCCACTTGTATTACTCCATCAGTTTTTGACTCCATCAGTAGCTATCACAAATTCGGCCAAATAAAGATATAAATAGCCACTAACCAAGAAACAACCTCATCAGATGACAGTCTGATAACATATTTATTGTATAGCATATTTTTTTTTCGAAAAATGTGCATATTTCAGGTATAAATCATAGTTTACATTTCAGCTACAATCAGAAATTGCACCGAAAGCAGCCATAATATTTACAGACACCAACGTCAAATAACTAATTACTCATCATAAAACATTTCTGAAAAATACATAGTGTACAGCAATTGAAAGACAGGCATCTGTGATTCTAGACAATATTTCCGATTTATTAAATGTTTTACAGCGCAAACAAAATGTAGCGTGATATTAGCATAGCAGCAATAGCAAGAAAAACTTGGGCGCCCACGACCAGTCAACATGCACGACAGATATATGAAATAACATCATAAATTGGCTCTTACTTTTGCTGATCTTTCATCAGAATGTTGAACAAGGTGTCCTCTGTCCAGATGAGTCGTTGTTTGGATTCAGAATGGCAAATTTCCCTCTTCACTTAGCATTGGCACTTGCCAAGTGACACGGATTACTCCAAAGTCAACAAAGTTAGAAAACGGAACACGGCAAAACTCCCGAAAAAGTTTCAATAATCTGATTAAACTATATTGAAAAAACATACGTTACAATGATATGGTGACATGTATCAAATCAAATCTAAGACGGAGATGTTCGTCTTTCATAACCACAGCTAAACATAAGCCATATCCGTGTCCTCTTTCACGCGCTCCAGAAACAGGATATGGACGGTCACGTCAAACAAAGATCTTTTATTCCACCTCAGACCAAGGTAGACACGAAATTTCTTCTCTCACTGCATCTTGACAACCAGGGGAAGGCGTAGGAAGTGTTTGTAGACTCCTACGTCACACGCCCATGTATAGGCATGAGGTTGAACAGAGCATAGATTTCTGACATTTCACTTCCTGGTCAGGAAAAGTGCTGCAGAAGGATTTCTGTTTCACTCAGAGAAATAATTCAAACGTTTTTAGAAACTAGAGAGTGTTTTCTATCCAATATTAATAATAATATCCATATTGTACGAGCAAGAATTGAGTAGGAGGCCGTTTGAAATGGGCACGATTTCACTGGCTACTCAACACTTTCCCTTGCAGCCAGAAGAAGTTAACAAGTCCAATACAGCAAATGAAAGATACACATCTTGTGAATCCAGTCAACATGTCTGATTTTTAAAATGTTTTACAGCGAAAACACCACATATATTTATGTTAGCTCACCACCAAATACAAAAAAGGACAGACATTTTTCACAGCACAGGCAGCATGCACAAAGCCAACCTAACTAACCAAGAACCAACCAAACTAGCCAAGAAACAACTTCATCAGATGACAGTCTTATAACATGTTATACAATAAATCTATGTTTTGTTCGAAAAATGTGCATATTTGAGGTATAAATCAGTTTTACATTGCAGCTACAATCACAGCTACCGTCAGAAATAGAACCGAAGCAGCCAGAGTAATTACAGACACCAACGTCAAATACCTAAATACTCATCATAAAACATTTCTGAAAAATCGATGGTGTACAACAAATTAAAGACAAACATCTTGTGAATCCAGCCAATATTTCCGATTTTTTAAGTGTTTTACAGCGAAAACACAATATAGCATTATATTAGCTTACTACAATAGCCTACCACACTACCACATTCATTCATCAAGGCACATTAGCGATAGCAATAGGCACGTTAGCGATAGGGAATAAACCAGCAAAATATATTAATTTTCACTAACCTTCATCAGATGACAGTCCTATAACATCAGGTTATACATACACTTATGTTTTGTTCGAAAATGTGCATATTTAGAGCTGAAATCAGTGGTTATACATTGTGTTAACGTAGCATCTTTTTCCCAGAATGTGCGGATATTTTTATGACACTCCAACTATTCTGACCAAAAAACTATTCATAAACGTTACTAGAAAATACATGTTGTATAGGAAATGATAGATACACTAGTTCTTAATGCAATCGCTGTGTTAGAATTCTAAAAATAACTTCATTACGATATGCAGTTTACGTTATGGCGAGAGCGTGCCCAAAACCTGGCCGCAAACGACTATTTCACATGTTCGACAGATATATGAAATAGCATCATAAAATGGGTCCTACTTTTGATGATCTTTCATCAGAATGTTGTACAAGGGGTCCTTTGTCGGGAACAATCGTTGTTTGGATTTAGAATATCCTCTTCTCCAGTCAATTAGCACGGAAAGCTAGCAAAGTGGCGCTAAGCTCTCCTTCCTGAACAAAGGCACACAACACAACACGCCTAACGTCCCGAATAAATTTCAATAATCTAATAAAACTATATTGAAAAAACATACTTTACGATGATATTGTCACATGTATCAAATAAAATCAAAGCCGGAGATATTAGTCGTCCATAACGACAGCTTATCAGAAGGCAAATCCAGGTCCCTTCACGCGCTCTCCAGAAAACAGGAAACTGGTGACACGTCATGCCGAGAGCTTTTATTCGACACCAGATCAAGTTACACACTCCATTTCTTCTCTCACTGCCTGTCGACATCTAGTGGGAGACGTATGAAGTGCATCTATACTAATAAATATCAAGGACATTAATAGGCAGGCCCTAGAACAGAGCCCTCGATTTCAGATTTTCCACTTCCTGTCAGGAAGTTTGCTGCAAAAGGAGTTCTGTTTTACTCACAGATATAATTCAAACGGTTTTAGAAACTAGAGAGTGTTTTCTATCCAATAGTAATAATATGCATATTGTACGAGCAAGAATTGAGTACGAGGCCGTTTAAATTGGGCACGATTTTCCCCCAAAGTGAAAACAAAACCCTCTGTCCTCAACAGGTTAATGCTTTTCGACCTGTCCCCAAATGAATGTCATTGGTTCAGAGTTTGTTTTGATATTTTAACCTGAGTGTCGTGATCGCGTTTGGTGTGGGGGGGCAAAATAAATGTATGCACGATAGCGCACGTGTGCAGTCAGATTGGGTTCCGTGTTAGAGGCTGCTGCCCTATATTCATAGACTTGAAATCACTGGCCACTTTAATAATGGAACACTAGTCACATTAATAATGTTTGCATAACTAACCTCATATGTATATACTGTATTCTACTGTATTTTAGTCTATGCCGCTCCGACATTGCTCATCCAAATATTTTATATTCTTAATTCCATTACTTTAGATGTGTGTATTGTTGTTAGGTATTACTGCACTGTTGGAGCTAGAAACACAAGCATTTCGCTACGCCCGCAATAACATCTGTTAACACGTGTATGCGACCAATGAAAATTGAGTTGACAATTTTTTTCATTGGTAAACGAACGGAGTGACTATCTTCATTTATCCACCATCTTTGGTGTGATCCCAACAAAAGGGAACCTAAACATTTACTGCGTGTAAGATGCACAGGGTGAGACATCGCATTTGCTGATAACTACTAGCTTAATGTACATCGATTAACTGTACACATCAACAACTCAAATTGGCTCATTGCCTCCATATTTAAATACCCTGCGCACAAAAACAAAACACGGAAGATGGTGAGCTAACGTTATAGCTCCTAGCTAGCTAACAGCTTTGTGTGGGCATAAGGACATGACAGCCACCTTTTCTCGTAAAGGTAGTTAGATAAATGTGTACTATTGAAGAAATGTTTTCTACAACCCTGTTTTACTTGACATTGCTGGCAACGTATTTCGTTTATTTTCTCATAAATACCTTTTTCAGCTGTGGTCCTCTGGTACCGCAAGCTGGTTAACTTTCATTTCCGCCTACCTCAATGACGGGGTCACGTGATTCACAGTAAAAGGCTAGCGCAATGAATTGTGGTTCACAACATGCAAATACAGTTACGGTCATTTGACCGCAATAATAAACCAAATATAACAATGCATGTTTATTTAAAAGTAAATTTGCCCCCCTTTATCGGCAAACCTATATGTGACAAAAAGGAGAACACGTACTGGAAAGATAATCACAAATACACAAACTATCTAAAAAAAAGTCAAAACAATATATACATACAATAGAAATTGTCTTCCTAGAAAGTTCTGACAGTTTATGAAATCTCGGTAAGAGGGCAAGCACATCACAACTATCACATTTCTTATAGCTTTATAAGCTTGCCAAAGTATCAAGTACAATTCAGCTATATAGTGTATTTCACTCCGTTCACACTGTGTGTGAATTCAACATAGTGTGGTTGCCCAGTAAAGAATTAACAGCACAATTCAATTGGAAGCTATACTTGTAAGGCCTGGGTGTCGGAGTGTGAAGGAAAAGCGCAGGAGCAGCAGGTGCAAATATAAATGTTCTTTAATGAACACGGAACAAACTAGGCCACCCTACTAACACACTGGGAGTACACGATAAACTACCCCAGACACGGGGGGAATGAACACAGTCCAGATAAACGTGAAGCACAAAACCAACACCACACTTACATACAAACAATCCCGCACAAAGAAACGTGCGGGCCGGATGACTAAATAAGCCCAACTAATTACACCCTCATACAAAACAGGTGCACCCAATAAACACATAGGGAGGGGGAGAAAAGGATCAGTGGCAGCTAATAGGCCGGTGACGACGACCGCCGAACGCCACCCGAACGGGAAGGAGAGCCTGCCTCGGTCGAAGTCGTGACAGTACCCCCCCTCTGACGCGCGGCTCCCGCAGCGCGCCGACACCGGCCTCGAGGTCGACCCGGAGGACGAGGTGCAGGGCGATCCGGATGGAGGCGATGGAAATCCCTCAGCATAGACGGATCCAAAATGTCCCCCACCGGTACCCAGCACCTCTCCTCCGGACCGTACCCCTCCCAGTCCACAAGGTACTGCAGACCCCTCACCCGGCGTCTCGAGTCCAGAATGGCCCGTATCGTGTACGCCGGGGACCCCTCAATATCCAGAGGGGGGGGGGGGGGGACCTCCGGCACCTCACCGTCCTGCAGGGGACCAGCTACCACCGGCCTGAGGAGAGACACATGAAATGAGGGGTTAATGCGATAATAGGAAGGGATTTGTAATCGATAACACACCTTGTTTATTCTCCTCAGGACTTTGAAGGGCCCTACACACTGCGGACCCAGCTTCCGGCAGGGCAAGCGGAGGGGCAGGTTTTGGGTCGAGAACCAGACCCTGTCCCCCGGTACAAACACGGGGGCCTCACTGCGGTGGCGGTCAGCGCTCCTCTTCTGCTGTCCACTAGCTTGTTGGAGAGATTCCTGGACGGCCCTCCATGTCTCCTTGGAACGCTGCACCCATTCCTCCACCGCAGGAGCCTCGGTCTGGCTCGGATTCCATGGTGCCAGGACCGGCTGGTACCCCAATACACACTGAAAGGGGGACACGTTAGTAGAGGAGTGGCGTAGTGAGTTCTGGGCCATTTCGGCCCAGGGAATGTATCTCGCCCACTCCCCTGGCCGGTCCTGGCAATATGACCGCAGAAACCTACCCACCTCCTGGTTCACTCTCTCCACCTGCCCATTACTCTCAGGGTGATAACCGGAGGTCAGGCTGACCGAGACCCCCAAACGCTCCATGAACGCCCTCCATACTCGGGACGTGAATTGGGGGCCCCGATCAGAAACGATGTCCTCCGGCACCCCGTAGTGCCGGAAGACGTGGGTGAATAATGCCTCCGCAGTCTGTAGGGCTGTAGGAATACCGGGCAACGGGAGGAGACGACAGGACTTCGAGAACCGATCCACAATCACCAGTACCGTAGTGTTCCCCTGAGACGGGGGAAGATCGGTCAGAAAATCTATGGACAGGTGCGACCAAGGCCGTTGTGGAACGGGGAGGGGTTGTAACTTCCCTCTAGGAAGGTGCCTAGGAGCCTTACTCTGGGCGCATACCGAACAGGAGGAAACATAAACCCTAACGTCTCTCGCCAAGGTAGGCCACCAATACCTCCCCCGAAGGCTCCCCACTGTCCTCTTCACCCCAGGGTGACCCGAGGAGAGTAGAACGTGAGCCCACCGAATCGATTTGTCCCGAATACCAAGCGGCACGTACTTCAGCCCCACCGGACACTGAGGAGGAGCGGGTTCCGCCCGTAACGCCCGCTCGATGTCCGAGTCCACTTCTGTGCTTTGGCAAAGTGGGTGGGGTTATATCCTTCCTATTTGGCCCTGTCCGGGGGTATCTTCGGATGGGGCCACAGTGTCTCCTGACCGCTCCTGTCTCAGCCTCCAGTATTTATGCTGCAGTAGTTTGTGTCGGGGGGCTAGGGTCAGTTGGTTATACCTGGAGTACTTCTCCTGTCTTATCCAGTGTCCTGTGTGAATTTAAGTATGCTTTCTCTAATTCTCTCGTTCTCTCTTTCTTTGTCTCTCTCTGAGAACCTGAGCCCTAGGACCATACGTCAGGACAACCGGACATGACGACTCCCTGCTGTCCCCAGTCCGCCTGGCCTTGCTGCTATTCCAGTTTCAACTGTTCTGCCTGCGGTTACGGAACCCCTACCTGTCCCAGACCTGCTGTTTGTTTTCAACTCTTAATGATCGGCTATGAAAAGCCAACTGAAAATTATCCATGATTATTATTTGACCATGCTTGTCACTTATGAACATTTTTGAACATCTTGGCATAGTTCTGTTATAATCTCCACCCGGCACAGCCAGAAGAGGACTGGCCACCCCTCATAGCCTGGTTCCTCTTTAGGTTTCTTCCTAGGTTTTGACCTTTCTAGGGAGTTTTTCCTAGCCACGTGCTTCTACACCTGCATTCTAGCTGTTTGGGGTTTTAGGCTGGGTCTCTGTACAGCACTTCGAGATATTAGCTGATGTACGAAGGGCTATATAAAATAAACTTGATTGATTGATTGATTGACTTCCCACACCACTGGTGCTATCAGCCTAGAGGCGGGAAGGATGGGAGTGGGTTCGGTGGGCCGATCGGCCGAGTCGTAAAAACGGGACAGTGCATCCGCCTTTACGTTCTGGGAGCCCGGTCTATACGTTAATGTAAACTGGAATCGGGTAAAGAACATGGCCCACCTTGCTTGGCGTGGATTCAGTCTCCTAGCTGCCCGAATATACTCCAGATTCTGGTGGTCGGTCCAGATGAGAAAAGGGTGCTTAGCCCCCTCAAGCCAGTGTCTCCACACCTTCAGGGCACTGACCACTGCTAACAACTCCTGGTCCCCCACATCATAGTTACGCTCCGCTGGGCTGAGTTTCTTCGAGAAGAAAGCACAGGGGTGGAGTTTTGGTGGCGTACCAGAGCGCTGTGATAGCACGGCACCTACCCCAGCCTCGGACGCGTCCACCTCCACTATGAATGCTAGAGAGGGATCCGGATGTGCCAACACGGGCGCATCCGTGAACAGCGCCTTCAACCTGTTGAAAGCTCCGTCCGCTTTTGCTGACCACTGCAAACGCACCGGACCCCCCTTCAGCAGTGAGGTAATGGGAGCTGCTACCTGACCAAATCCCCGGATAAACCTCCGGTAGAAGTTGGCAAAACCCAAAAACCGCTGCACCTCTTTTACCGTGGTCGGAGTCGGCCAATTACTCACGGCCTTAATGCGGTCACTCCCTACCACCACGCCCGAGGTGGAAATGCGATAACCCAGAAAAGAGACGGCTCGTTTGGAGAACACACACTTCTCAGCCTTGACATATAAGTCATGCTCCAGCAGTCTACCAAGCACCTTGCGTACCAGAGACACATGCGCGGCGTGAGTAGCTGAGTAGATCAGAATGTCATGATATAAACAACCACTCCCTGCCCGTGCAGGTCCCTGAGAATATCGTCTACAAAGGATTGGAAAACGGCTGGAGCATTCTTTAACCCATATGGCATGACGCAGTACTCATAATGGCCCGATGTGGTACTAAATGCGGTTTTCCACTCGTCTCCTTTCCGAATACGCACCAGACTATAAGTGCTCCTGAGATCCAAATTTGTGAAGAACTGCGCTCTGTGAAATGATTCCATTGCCGTAGCAATGAGAGGTAGTGGGTAACTAAACCCCACGATGATGGCATTTAGACCTCTATAATCAATACACAGACGCAAACCTCCCTCCTTTTTCTTCACAAAAAAGAAACTCGAGGAGGCGGGTGAGATGGAGGACCGAATGTACCCCTGTCCCAGAGACTCAGTGACATGTGTCTCCATAGCCACCGTCTCCTCTTGGGACAATGGGTACACATGACTCTTGGGAAGCGCAGCGTCTACCTGGAGATCTATCGCACAATCTCTTCCGGTCGATAAGGTGGTAATTTAGTCGCTTCCTTTTTACTGAAAACGATTGCCAAATCGGCATACTCGGGGGGAATGCACACCGTGGAACCCTGGTCTGGACTTTCCACCGACGTGGCATCAATGGAAACTCCCAAACACCTTCCAGAACACTCCTTTGAACACCCCTGGAGAACCCCCTGTCTCCACGAAATTTTAGGATTGTGCCGGGCCAGCCAGGGAATCCCTAGCACCACTGGAAACGCAGGCGAATCAATAATATAAAAGCTGATACGCTCCTTATGATTCCCCTGCGTCACCATGTCCAGGGGGACTGTGGTCTCCCTGACCACCCCTGACCCTAATGGCCGGCTATCTAGGGAGTGCACGGGAAAGGGAGAATCTATGGGCACAAGCGGAACCCTTAACCTAAGAGCGAGTCCGCGATCCATAAAGTTCCCAGCTGCGCCTGAATCGACTAGCGCCATATGCTGGGAAGAGGGGAAAAATTTAAGGAAAAAAATCAAGACAAACATGTGACTAACAGGGGGTTCTGGGTGAGTTTGGTACTGACTCACCAGGGGTGATCGAGAAGCGTTCCGCCTGCCATCTCGACTCCCAGACGGACTCCCCCAGCACCGATCGGCCGTGTGTCCTCTCCGACCACAGCTGATGCAGGGAGAGCCTCCTCCTCCGGTACCCCTCGGCACAGCCCCTCCCAACTCCATCGGAATAGGAGCGGAGGGGCTGGGTGGTGGAACGTACAGGACCCTCTCAGAACGCCCGCGGGCAGCCAGCAGATTGTCCAGACGGATGGACATGTCAATCAGCTCATCCAGGGAAAGAGCGGTGTCGCAACATGCTAGCTCCCTGCGGACGTCCTCCCGGAGACTACACCGGTAGTGATCAATAAGGGCCCTGTCGTTCCACCCAGATCCTGCAGCCAGGGTCCGTAACTCCAGCGCGTAATCCTGGGCGCTCCTCTTCTCCTGCCTAAGGTGGAACAGTCGTTCTCCCGCCGCTCGGCCCTCTGGAGGATGGTCAAATACGGCAGGTGAACTCTGGGTAATGCTCCTTCGCTGAGTCTGGGCCATTCCAGACTGCATTCGCCCACTCCCGAGCACGACCCGTGAGGCAGGAGACGAGGACACTCACCCTCTCCGCTCCCGAGGGAGTGGGTCTTACGGTGGCAAGGTACAGTTCCAGTTGGAGTAGGAACCCCTGGCACCCCGCCGCCGATCCATCATAATCCCTCGGGAGTGTCAGACGGAGAGCGCTGGAGCCGAGGGATGGAGAGTCCTGGGCTGGAGGAGCCGAAGGCGGAGAGAGGAGACCACTCCTCTCCCATCGGTCCATTTGCTCCATCATCGAATCCATCGCCGATCCAATACGGTGGAGAACGGTGGTATGATGGAGTACCCGTTCCTCCATTGATGGGAGAGGTTTGGCCGCTGCTCCTGCTGACTCCATTTGCTTGGTGCGGGATTCTGTAAGGCCTGGGTGTCGGAGTGTGAAGGAAAAGCGCAGGAGCAGCAGGTGCAAATACAAATGTTCTTTAATGAACACGGAACATACTAGGCCACCCTACTAACACACTGGGAGTACACTATAAACTACCCCAGACACGGGGGGAATGAACACAGTCCAGATAAACGTGAAGCACAAAACCAACACCACACTTACATACAAACAATCCTGCACAAAGAAACGTGCGGGCCGGCTGACTAAATAAGCCCAACTAATTACACCCTCATACAAAACAGGTGCACCCAATAAACACATAGGGAGGGGGAGAAAAGGATCAGTGGCAGCTAATAGGCCGGTGACGACGACCGCCGAACGCCACCTGAACGGGAAGGAGAGCCTGCCTCGGTCGAAGTCGTGACAATACTGTATAATTCATTCTGTGCTTGAACTCAACACGGTGTGGTTTCCCAATAGTTTTCACCAGGCAGTTAGTTACCAGTAGTCTGAAAAAGGTTGGCTATGATCCATAAACCTACAGTAAACGTTGGGTAACTTGTGAACAGTGAATAAGCAGCCCTATCTTTCATGTGTGATTGAGTCACATAATGACAGGACACAGGCTCCAAAGATTCAAATTCAAAATAATTATGAATAGTTGTGGGGTAGATTAAGGCTGTGATGACTCCCTACAAATGGACGAATGCTAAACTGGACAGTAGTCTTTCAAAGATATCAAAAAGTGCTGGAGCCTATCCAAAGTCAGTATAAGTGAGTGATCATGACAAACAGTCAGCAGCGGACAGTCCAGGAGGACATTGGCCATGGTGACTCATGTAGTGGTCGTGGAAATAGATAATCACAGCCAGAGAAGGACCCAGTAGCTCGCACAGCCACACCAGCCCACTGCCATAGTTACCCCTGAAATAGTGTCCAAGGTAAACATCTACCAGGAGCTGGGGCAGGGAAAGAGAAGGGTGCGTTATTATGCATGAACGCATAGAACACATAGACCTATACTGTATGGTAGTTCAGTCACTCACCTCAAAGAGCATCATGATGAAGATCCCTAGACGACAGTTGTGCAAGGGCAGAGCAATGACATACTGGCACAACAAAACAAACAATGTTACGGCTGTCGTCTTCCTCTTCCTCGGACGAGGAGAGGAGAGAAGGATCGGTGGACCAATACGCAGCGAGGTATGTTGACATAATGAATTTATTGAAAAGACGAAGACTGACACGAACTATACTTGACTTATACAAAATAACAAACAAACAACGTAGACAGACCTGATCATGGAACTTACATAAAACACGCAGAACTCACGAACAGGCACCGACTACAATAAACGAACCGAACAACCAAAACAGTCCCGTGTGGTGCACAGACATGGAAAACACAGGAGACAATCACCCACAAACAAACAGTGAGAACAACCTACCTTAATATGACTCTCAATCAGAGGAAATGCCAAACACCCGCCTCTAATTGAGAGCCATACCAGGCAACCCTTTAACCCAACATAGAAACACAACACATAGAAATGCCCACCCAGCTCACGCCCTGACCAATAAACACATACAAAACAAGAGAAAACAGGTCAGGAACGTGACAAACAAAATGTTTATACATAAATCAAATCAAAAACATACACAGATGTTATTGCGGTTGTAGCGAAATGCTTTTTTTCCTAGCTCCAGCAGTTGAGTAATATCTAACAATTCACAATAATACACACAGATCTAAAAGTAAAATAATGGAATTAGGAAATATATAAATATTAGGACGAGCAATGTCGGAGTCTGGAGTATAAATATATATATGTGCTGGAATTTATTGACATTAAAGACATTATGGACAGGAAGTGGATAGGATATTTAGTATATCTGTAGAATACATAGGATAGGATAGTATATACAGCAATAGTTAAATAGGATGACATTGACTAGAATACAGTATACATATGAAATTAGTAAAACAATAAGTAAACATTATTAGTGACCACTGACCAGTGTTCCATTATTAAAGTGACCAGTGATTTTATGTCTATGTACATAGGGCATCAGCCTCAAGGTGCAGGTTTGAGTAACCGGGTGGTAGCCGGCTAGTGACAGTGTATAAGTTCAGGGCAGGGTACTGGGTGGAGGCCGGCTAGTGATGACTATTTAACAGTCTGATGGCCTTGAGATAGGTGTTTTTCAGTCTCTTGGTCCCAGCTTTGATGCACCTGTACTGACCTCACCTTCTGGATGATAGTGGGGTGAACAGGCCGTGCCGCGGGTGGTTGATGTCCTTGATGATCTTTTTGTCCTTCCTGTGACATTGGGTGCTGTAGGTGTCCTGGAGAGCAGGCAGTGTACCCCCAGTGATGCGTTGGGCAGACGACACCACCCTCTCTAGAGCCCTGCGGTTGTGGGTGGTGAAGTTGCCGTATCAGGCAGTGATACAGCCTGACAGGATGCTCTTCATGGTGCATCTGTAAAAGTTTGTGAGGGTCTTAGGGGCCAAGCTGAATTTCTTCAGCCTCTTGAGGTTGAAGAGGCGCTGTTGCGCCTTCTTCACTACACTATCTGTGTGGATGGACCATTTCAGAATGTCAGTGATGTGTACGCAGAGGAACTTGAAGATGTTCACCTTCTCCACTGCGGCCCTGTCGATGTGGTTGTGGGGGTGCTCCCTCTGCTGTTTTCTGAAGTCCACGATCAGCTCCTTCATTTTATTGATGTTGAGAGACATGTTATTTTCCTGGCATCACTCCGCCAGGGCCCTCATCTTCTCCCTGTAGGCTGTCTCATCATTGTTGGTAATCAGGCCTACTACCGTTGTATCGTCTGCAAACTTGATAATTGAGTTGGAGGTGTGCTTGGTCACGCAGTCATGGTTGAACAGGGAGTTCAAGAGGGGGCTGAGCACACATACTTGTGGGGCCCCTGTGTTGAGGATCACAGTTATTCAATCACAGTACAAACACATTCATTTAATACATAAACATATCACCTGCTGCACGATTACCACCATCATTTGAGTAAAGACCACCTGAAAGAAGAGGCAAAAATTAAGAGGGTGGATAATAGTGTGGCCCTCATCTCACCATTTTTACCAGCCTCTCATAAAGGACGTTGATTTGGACTCTGTGGGTCAAGGGGAAGTCTCACTGGTAGCATAGAGTGGGTGCCAGGAGGAAAAAGTAAAGGTCTGACACAGAGCACAGTCAATATCATTAACTGTCTGTGTTCTTTGTCTACAACTAGAAATTGTGTACGCCAAGAAAGAAGAATTGTTCTCACCTTTAATATTCAGGTGTTCTATGTGTTCGTTTGTTTCATGTAATATACACTTGTCAGTCCCTGGAAAACGTATATATATTTTTTTAACTAGGCAAGTCAGTTAAGAATATATTCTTATTTACAATGACGGCCTACCCCAGCCAAACCCTAACCCGGACGACACTGGGCCAATTGTGCGCCACCCTATGGGACTTGCAATCACGTCTGGTTGTGATACAGCCTGGAATCAAACAAGGTTCTGTAGTGATGCCTCTAGCCCTGAGATGCAGTGCCTTAGACCGCTGCACCACTTGGGAGCAGAATACAGATGTTACCCACAACAAGAATACAAACTTAGCTTTTTTGTTTTTTTAGGTGTTATTTCTTACATTATTAGCCCAGAAATGTTTTTGTGTTATTACATACAGACAAAAATAACTTTTGGATATCAGAGCGGCGGTAACTCACCAGCATTACGACCAGGAATACAACTTTCCCGAACTGGATCTTTTGTTCAAACCCCCCAGGGCAAATGAACTGATTCCAGAGGCTGATCCAAAACACCGCCGGTGGAGAAGAGGTATTCAGAGTGAACATTACTCATCTCATATGTATATACTGTATTCTATTCTACTGTATTTTAATCTATGCTGCACCGACAATGCTCTTCAAATATTTATATAATCTTAATTCCATTTCCTTTACATTTGTGTGTATTTTATTGTTTGTATTGTGTGTATTGTTGTGAACGTTTTAGATATTACTTGTTTGATATTACTGCAGTGTTGGAGCTAGAAACACAAGCATTTCGCGACACCCACAATAACATCTGCTAAACATGTCTATGTGACCAATAAAATTTGATTTAATTTCATTTGAACAAGAGAATAATTCTCTTCACCCTCCACTACCCACAATCAGTGGTAACAGCATCAAACCAACCATCAGTAACTACTGCACCCACTAACACTAGAAAGTAAAAAACAGACTGGTTCAAACAGATATCCCTGGATATGAAACCGACCCCCTGATGACACCAACTTTATTGAACACAGTGTAAAAATTCACAGTGCAGGGTGGGAAAAGTATGTGAACCCTTGGATTTAATAACTGGTTGACCCTCCTTTGGCAGCAATAAACTCAACCAAACGTTTTCTGTAGTTGAGGATCAGACCTGCACAACGGTCAGGAGGAATTTTGGACCATTCCTCTTGTGGTATCCCTGGAGGTCTACCCTGGGGGTGGTAATAGAGGGGAGGTACGTGAGGCGACGTTGGCTCCCTCTGCTGGGAATACGGGAGCTGGGCACCCCGACACGGACAGCTAAGTGGAGGTAATTAGAGGAAAGTGCCAACCAGCCGTGGAGACCAAATAAAAGGAGCACGGTGGCACACCGCGAGAGAGAATGGGGAGAGACCGAAACCAAGCCACAGTAGAGAAGGACCGAGCCAAACTTAAGTGTTTAATAAGGTTGTTTTTGCAGACTAAAGCCTCCCTGTCTCTGTGTCAATCTCTGCATGCTCAACCCAACACCCCACGGTTTACCACACTCTTTACAAAACTGTTTCAGTTCAGCAATATTCTTTGGATGTCTGGTGTGAACTACTTTCTTGAGGTCATGCCACAGCATCTCAATCGGATTGAGGTCAGGACTCTGACTGGGCCACTCCAGTAGGCATATCATCTTCTGTTGAAGCCATTCTGTTGTTGATTTACTTCTGTGTTTTGGGTCGTTGTCCTGTTGCATCTGTAACAGATGTATAGTGTACTCTCCATGCGTTGTGTTTTCTCATAATAAATCACTTCGGCCAGTGGTCCCAGTTGAGCATCATTTATTTCTGCTGTTGTTAAATGGGAAACAGCACGTTAGTTGTGCAGGGCTTAACAGTGTTGATGGCTGTCGATGACAAAATCCCTTGTATCACATTTTCATACTGGGCGAACAAAATACAAAAATACAATACAAAATATAACATGTGTAAATACCTGTTGTTAAATGGGAAACAGCACGTTAGTTGTGCAGGGCTTAACAGTGTTGATGGCTGTCGATGACAAAATCTGTAGCATGAAGAAAACTGTGTTAGCCGTGGTTTATGTGACCATGACATCGGTGTATGCTAGCTAACACAATTATTTACAGCAATCATATGCCAAAGCACATCCCAGAAAGCCCCTCAATCCCTAACAGGTACCATATACCCACACATGTATAAAATCAGTAACGTACAGCAAACTTGTACACATTGTAAAATAGAAAATAGAAAACTGTATTCAGAACGTGACCTACCCCTTGCATCACATTTTCATACTGGGAAGACCTGACGTTCGCGATCTCCCCCTATCTGCAAGTGGGGCCAATCACAACACCCGTTATTGTCATCAGAATTGAACTAACCAATAAGAATGCTTGAACATCAAATACACATTTCTTTAGAGGCAAGTGGAAACATAACCAACCCTGTTACACATCACCCAACTTCTGTTGAACTTCAATTGGCGGACAGATAGCCTAACATATCCTGCAAAATGTCTTGATAAACTTGAATACATTTTTCTGTTAACTCAACTGTAGTTCCACCTGTCCACAGAATATTTTGCCAGTAGCGCTGTGGAACATCCAGGTGCACTTTTGCAAACTTCAGACTTGCAGCAATGTTTTTTTTTGGACAGCAGTGGGTTCTTCCGTGGTGTCCTCCCATGAAAACCATTCTTTAGTGTTTTACGTATCGTAGACTTGTCAACAGAGATGTCAGCATGTTCCAGAGATTTCTGTAAGTCTTTAGCTGACACTCTAGGATACTTAACCTCATTGAGCATTCCGCGCTGTGCTCTTGCAGTCCTCTTTGCAGGATGGCCACTCCTAGGGAGAGTAGCAACAGTGCTGAACTTTCTCAATTTATAGACAATTTGTCTTACCGTGGACTGATGAACATCAAGGATTTTAGAGATACTTTTGTAACCCTTCCAGCTTTATGCAAGTCAACAATTCTTAAGTCTTCTGAGATCTCTTTTGTTCGAGGTGTCGTTCACATCAGGCAATGCTTCTTGTGAATAGCAAACTCAAAATGTGTGTTTTTTTAATAGGGCAGGGCAGCTCTAACCAACATCTCCAATCTCTTCTCATTGATCGGACTCCAGGTTAGCTGACTCCTGACTCCAATTAGCTTTTGGAGAAGTCATTAGCCTAGGGGTTCACATAATTTTTTCCAACCTACACTGAATGTTTAAATGATGTATTCAATATAGACAAGAAAAATACAATTTGTGTGTTATTAGTTTAAGCACACTACTTGTCTATTGTTGTGACTAAGATGAAGATCAGATACATTTTATGACTAATCTATGCAGAAATCCAGGTAATTCCAAAGGGTTCACATACTTTTTCTTGTCACTGTATATCTGATATATAGCAACTGAGCCATAACCTGGAATTTTAAGTGCAGGTCAATATCTGTGCAGATCATATTTGTGGTATTTAACTGTTGATTTTGAAGAATCATATAGAATGGTGACAGCAAGAAAAAGTGTCAGTTATCCCAAGTGCCCCAGGTGTAAACAGCACCATGCACTGGGGGACACTGTTCCCTAGAATCAACACATCAACCTTTGTGAGACAGTTCACATAGCTGAGCCTCTCCTATTTGAAAAGCCGGGGTAGACTTGTCTCACCTTATCCAGACACCTCAAGTAGCAGAGCAGCAATTGCAAACATATTGGCAGCTGCAAGGGTGAGAGAAGCATGAAGGATGAGTGAATTTATTGCTCATATTCATGAACAGTATATTCCTTGTGCAGTTGGTTGAGGTAGAGTACTGTTTATCAAAGCTGACAATAGTTCAGGGATGACAAAGCCTCACCCAGTATGAGGTAGACAGATGGCCAGTCATAATTGTCCTCCATAAGGTGTTCCAAGATCTTCCCCAAATCAATTAAGAAGCCATGTCTGTTCAAAAGAGGTCAGAGAAAAAATAAAACACATGAATTGCAAATTGTGTGTGTGTCATGTACTCACTGTATAAAGTTATCCAGGAACAGGTGAGCATGGGTCAGGATCTGAGGGGAAAAACCCAAACAAAATACACTATTGGTCTCTTCTCTTTCCCTGCATAGCTCGTTTAGTATCCAGAGAGAATGTCTCACCAGAAGGATAATGATCCAGTTGAATATCTCTATAGTTTGTGAAGTCAACATGCTATTGTGACAAAATGATGCCTACATGTTATTCGGTCAATAACACTGGGATCATGGGAAGATCTGGAGACTTATAGGTATACTTTTAATATTAATGTGTACCAGAACATGTCAATGTCTGGATGTGGTTCAATGGGAGGATCAGAGCCGGAACTGCCATAGTACTGGCATGTGTCTTCCTCTTCAAGTGAAGAATAGGAGTAGACACAGGCCTTGGTTTCTGCTGCAGACATCTCAGCCTCTGTGTTGATTGTGTCACAGCACATGAGACCAAGTTCAAAGTCAAATCAAGATATCCACATCAACTTCTATCTGGGGAAAAAAGCAGTTTGTCTTGTTGCAACTTGCAAGCATTGCTATAATCTTCATCAATGTTAAAATTACTTGACAAAAGTAGTGAACTTCACTGTCTGTGAAGCAATTTGCATAGTGATTATTAGGCTACTATATATTATTTGCCCTTGAGACACCACTACCCTGTCGATTACATGAGGCATTCATTCAATGAACGCAATATTGTTCCTCACTGTCTCTGTCGCAACATTGTTGCTTTATTCATGAGTGATATCATGAAAATAACCATGTGTATGTATTAATAGGGTAGTCGGTTCTGACCTGACATCAATTGCCTGGAATTGATTATCTTTCTGCAAATCATTTGAACATGAATAGCATTTGAACATGAATATCACACGTCTCAATTTTTCTGCATGTTCACGATGCACGCACCTTCCCGTGCAAGGGAGAAACTCAATTTAATAATTCTCGCTTTCGCCTCCCCTGCTTCTCAAACGCCAATGGATGAGAAAGGCAGAGCGCCCTCCCCTCTGACCTTCTCCTCCAATGGGGTTTCAGAAAGAGGCGAGAACGCAATTGAGAATATCCCCAAAATATCAACGCTCCGTTTTGCAGCCTTGACTAGATTTGGCTCGAGCAGCACCGAAAATGTACATAAATCATAATTTGGTGGGTTCTAATATTTGTCTTATTTCACACATTTATACGCATCTGTGAATTAGTATTTTTTTTTTTTTTTGCATATCCCAACTCTCCTAGAGACACCTTCGGAGTGGTGTCATGGCCAGGGCCTGCCATTAACAACTCTGACCTTGGAACAATTAAGATTAAGTGTCTTGCTCAAGGGCAGATTGTTCACATTGTCGCTCAGGGAGTCGAACTAGCGACCTTTCGGTTACTGGCCCATAGCTCTAACAGCTATGCTACCGGCTGTCATGCCAGCACAGGTTGTAGGCTACACTTACGCTTTGGCTGAGTACTGAAAAGCTGGGACCCTGTAATGTTAATTAAAGCTAACAAAATCAACCCAATTTCCTTTCCTTAGAGGTAACTACAATAATGAAATCTGAGCACTTATTCAGCCAAAACAGGCCAGTGATGCATGAGTTGGATACTGTCTGAATATCAAGTAATGATCGCAAGACACCATTGCGATTCTGTAGGTTGCTCTTCAAACATTGATGTGGTGACACCTTGTATATATCCCCAAGTCACAGTGACTGCTCACCTATGCTCTAATTCACCACCTTATTTAGATTAAAAGGCAATCACTTTCAAACTGGATGAAAATGGGGGTTTATTGAAAAAAAATAAGGTTTATTACACAAAATAAACATTAAAAAAATTATCCTGCAAACAACTTCTACAAAGCGGAGATGTAGACAAAACAATATGGTGGATGATGTAGAAACAACAGATGATATCAGTAGGTGAGCTGATATGGTTGGATCAACTTTTCTCCTGACAATATCCAAAATTTGCTACCATCAAATAAGTTCATCATTTGAAACTGGGTCTGCTTCAGATCTCTGTGAGCGGTGTAGAACTGGCTAAAACTGCAGGACTCAGTTAATTGTGAGGACATCACTCTGGATTTCGTGGCTCAGCTGGGTCTGTAAATCACTCAGTTTCTTTTTCAGCACTGCCAGAGCAGACATGACGATGGTCTCCGGTCGCAGTGAGCCACATGTCTCCACGTTGTAATAGAACCTGCAAGTTTGTGCCACAACACAAATTAACACTGACGTCTTTACCATCTTTCCTACTGATCATTATTCACCATCTTTTGTCATCATATACTGCTTTAACACCATCCAAACCTGTATCACACAGTCATCATCATTGGAATACGACAGTTGACACAGAAGGACACAAATGCTCAATAACAAACATGTAATTCAATACATTGTTACTGACTGGTAAAGAACCATTTAGACTCCAATTAACTGATACTCGCCTCTCAGGTTTTCCATTGGGGTCAAAGGGTGCTTGCACCTCATCCTCCTCAATCTCTGAGTATTCACTCTTTGGCCTGAGACAGAAAAACTCTGGGTCAATTCACAGTAACTCTCCACCTCACCGAATACGGTCATGGGTCTCCATTAAGAACATTAAAATGTAACCCACCATTCCTCTGGCCGTGGATAAACAGTGTGCCTCAGTGCATTGTCTGGGTCATACTCAAAGGACACCCCTGCTGTAGGGTTCCACTTGGCATGCTCCTTGCCAAAACCTTTTTTGGCATAAGCTCTGAGACGCAGCTCCTGACCCTTCCTAAGCTTCACCAGCAAAATGTCTGACGAGAGGAAGGAAGCAGAGCCAAGATGAGGAAGAGGGTAGAATGATAATGTGAGAGCGGCAATGAATGTAAGAGACCAAATATTTATAATAAAATACTTTAATAGAAAACCATTGGAAAGAGCAGCCTACCATCCTGTTCAACATAGTCATTGGGATCATTGTCTCGACTCTTGGAGGTCACCTAAAGATCACATCAGATAAGTCAACTCGTTTCCAAACGAAATAATAAGGGGAGGAAAATCTGTATGTGAATTACTGTTGAACGGAAGCGCACTCACAGGAATGACTCGAGGGTGGTTGGACAGCAGGTCTCGTGAGGTCACATGGCGGGTCTGGTCCTCTGTGCAGC
Source organism: Salvelinus fontinalis (assembly GCF_029448725.1). Classification (NCBI taxonomy): domain Eukaryota; kingdom Metazoa; phylum Chordata; class Actinopteri; order Salmoniformes; family Salmonidae; genus Salvelinus; species Salvelinus fontinalis. The sequence continues at coordinate 31,167,660 of NC_074676.1, forward strand.
GAACATCCAGTGTCAGTTCAACAGAGCATTCTGGGCAGAAATCATCACATGTACAGTCCTGCGGTAGACGGGAATAGAGGTGAAAAGACTTGTGGTGGTTTTATCTTCAAGTGAGCATGGCTGGTAACATTACTTTCAGCCATTGTCTGGTCTTCATCAGGTGTCCAAATGCTTACTCTGGAGTACTGCATCTTGTCCACAACATCATCACTGGTAAGTGGGATAAGACCTGAAAATGTGACCATAGACTAAGTGAGTTAGTGATCAGTACAATATTGGTAGAAGGAGGAGAAAACAAGGGAGAAAAAAACGTAGAACCGTATAATACATTAACTACATACCCACTCTGTGAGCAATAAACTCGTCGTGGATCACAGAAGAATTTGCATCAATTTGAATCCAATCAATAGCTGAAATTAAACAAGGACATGAACACTTCCAAAAATATTAATCATTGTGGGGACTGGGGAGGACATGACTAACAAATGTCTACACGTTCATGAGATTATAACAAGCACGGGTTATGCTGTATCTTACCTAGTCTGATTAATCAGGCTGTAATACACAATTAATTGGTATATACACAGCCTGACACAAATGCCTGCAAAATCATCTAAAATGTTCTTTACAAGCCAGAATGATGAATAAAATTACATTTAAAAACTTACTCTACCGGTTGTCTGTGCTGTTAGTCTTTCAGCTGCCCATAATTTGAGATAAAGTATCCACAGGAAAGTATTGTTTACCCAATTTTTTAGAGAGACGGTAATATGCCTCTCTAAAAAGTTGAGTAAACAATATTTTCCTGTGGATACTTTGTCTCAAATTTTGAGAAGAGCAATTGCAGACAGCAATTAGGGGCATTTGTGATATGAAGTTACACCCATTGATGCTCGCCATTGGTCTGTGGACATGTCTTTCGCTTCAGGGACATCAGTTGTTGACTGTAGCAATGTAGCTAAGCCTAACCCCAACCTTTTTCCTAACCTCATTCTCCTAAGCCTGCCACACCAGTAATTATCACACAGTAATTATCCTAACCAGCCACGTTAATGATCCTAATCTCAATTCAAATTGTATTTATCACATGCGCCGAATACAACAGGTGTAGACCTTACCGTGAAATGCTTACTTACAAGCCCTTAACCAACAAATATTTACTAAATAAAATAAAAAGATCAACAATAAAATAACAACGAGGCTATATACAGGGGGTACCGGTACCGAGTCAATGTGCAGGGGTACAGGTTAGTTGAGGTCATATGTACATGTACACTACCTTTCAAAAGTTTTAGAACACCTACTAATTCAAGGGTTTTTATTTTTTCTACATTGCCAGTTTCATCATAGCGCTTGATGGTTTTTGCGACTGCACTTGAAGAAACTTTCAAAGTTCTTGCAAGGTTCCGTATTGACTGACCTTCATGTCTTAAACGGTTCTTGATATAATCTGGACTTGGTCTTTTACCAAATAGGGCTATCTTCTGTATACCCCCCCTACCTTGTCACAACACAACTGATTGGCTCAAAACGCATTAAGGAACGAAATTCCACAAATTCATTTAACAAGGCACACCTGTTAATTGAAATGCATTCCAGGTGATTACCTAATGAAGCCGGTTGAGAGAATGCCATGTGTTATTTCATAGCCGAACAGTTGCCATACCAGGCGGTCATGCAACCAGTCAGGATGCTCTCGATACAGCTGTAAAACTTTGAGGATCTGAGGACCCATGCCAAATCTTTTCAGTGTCCTGAGGGGGAATAGGCGTTGTTGCGCTCTCTTCACGAATGTCTTGGTGTGTTTGGACCATGATGATCGTTTTCCTGTAGTTCACAATCATCTCCTTTGTCTTGATCACGTTGAGAGGTTGTTGTCCTGGCGCCACATGCTCGGAGTACACGTCCTGGTAATCCGCCTGGCCTTGTGAATGGTGACCTGGCGAGCGTGATCACACAGTCATCCGGAACAGCTGGTGCTCTCATGCATGCTTCAGTGTTGCTTGCTTTGAAGCGCACATAGTAATTTAGCTCGTCTGGTAGGCTTGTGTCACTGTGCGGCTGGGCTTCCCTTTGTAGTCCGTAATAGTTTGCAAGCCCTGCCACAGCCGACGAGCATCGGAGCCTGTGTAGTAGGATTCAATCTTAGTCCTGTATTTACGCTTTGCCTGTTTGATGGTTTGTCTGAGGGCATAGCGGGACTTCTTATAAGTTTTTAGGTTCGAGTCCCGCTCCTTGAAAGCGGCAGCTCTAGCCTTTAGTTCAGTGCAGATGTTGCCTGTAATCTATGGCTTCTGGTTGGGGTATGTACGTATGGTCACAATGTCATTGATGTGTTTTGATGAAGCCGGTGTCTGATGTGGTATACCCCTCAATGGCATCGGATGAGTCCCGGAACATATTCCAGTCTGTGCTAGCAAAATAGTCCTGTAGCTGAGCATCTGCGCCATCTGGCCACTTCCGTATTGAGCGAGTAACTTGTACTCCCTGCTTTAGTTTTTGCTTGTTTGCAGGAATCAGGAGGATAGAATAATAGTCAGATTAGCCAAATGGAAGGGGAGAGCGAGCTTTGTACACGTCTCTGTGTGTGGAGTAAACGGGGTCTAGAGTTTTTGCTCCCTCTGGTTGCACATGTAACATGCTGGTCGAAATTAGGTCAAACGGATTTGTTTCCCTGCATTAAAGTCCCCGGCCACTAGGAATGCCGCCTCTGGATGAGCATTTTCTTGTTTGCTTATGGCTTTATACAGCTCATTGACTGTGGTCTTAGTGCCATCATCTGTGTTGGTAAATAGTCAGCAACGAAAAATAGATAAACTCTTGCTAAATAGTGTGATCTACAGTTTATCATGAGATACTCTACCTCAGGTGAGCAAAACCTCAAGACTTCCTTAATATTTAATTTCGCACACCAGCTGTTTGAGAAATAGACAGCGTAGCTGTTCTTTTTTGCAATTGCACAGAAAAACCAGCCAACTGTATATTATCCATGTCTTTGTTCAGCTATAACTCAGTGAAACATAAGATATTTGTTTTTAAAATCTGCCACGGTACTTATCCTAACCTATGTAAACAAATAATGTGTCGAGAAAGCAGTATCATAACACCGGAATTGACCAATGGCAGACACAAATTGGCGTTACCTGATAAAGGAACGTTCACATCAAGAAACGCCTCGAATTGCGGTTTGCAATTACACCATATTGCAAATTTCGAGCAGCTGAAGGACACATCTCACATGCAACCGGTAGAGTAAGTTTAAATGTAATTTTGTATAAACATTCTGTCTTGTAAGGACAATTTTATTTACACGATTTAGCAGGTATTCGTTTCAGGCTGTATATACACTAGTACCAATTATGTGTACAGCCTGATTTAATCAGACTCTTACCTATTGTTGCAACCTCTGACATAAAGACACGTCGGATGGAATTCGCAACCCTGTATAAATAAGACATGTGGAAGAATGAATGTGATACTTTAGACAATAGCAGTCTCTTGTAATAAGAATATAATCTAGCAGCAAGCCCTCCATGTCGTCGAGCACCACGACCCCAGATAAGAGCCAGGAGAGTCGATGGTTTAAGCCCCGCTGCGCCATCCTTGCAAGCCAACTAACTTTAGCTAGTAAGTCACACGTCTGTTTCCATTGCTACTTATTAATTCACGTACAACGATTAAAACATTTACAGCTGTGGTTATCAAGTTTATCGCAGGCGCGCTAACATTGGCTACCCTATCGCAAGCAAGCTAACAACTTTTTGATAATCAGTTGAATGATTACTCACGACAGGTCGGTGTTCTCAATGACAAATTTTACATTCTCATCCGTCAGTTCTGTGATCTTCACTATTGGCTGGTTAGCATACGGCATGGTTAACGTATGAGAAAAGCAATTTACATAAAAGTTTACACGTCTTGTCGGTCTAAAACAACGCCACCGGGAAGGCCTCAAATTGCTTACCGATTATTGGCCAAAATAAATCAATAAAGTCTGATTGGTCAGTCTTGGGGGGCGGGTTCTTTTTAACATCCGGGTCACACCCCCGTGACGTCTGGAAATATGTTCTAAAAAAATAAATAATAATTACACCAAGATAAAATGCTAATTTATTGTAGGAACTCCTAGGGATAGGTGTTTATACACAGGATATCTAATATAGATCTGTTTCTTAGTTGACACATTCCGATTATGTTTTGTCCTTATCCTAAATCAATTTGGGTGAAAAAAAAAGAAAATTGTTCTGTTGTTTAAACTGTAATTTATTTAGGAACTCTCAATGGAGCCAAACAAAAATGTTTCAAATACAATCACATTTGTGTGTCCTTTATACAAAAGGGATAGGAGTGGGCGTGAGGGAAAACCGTTTTAAACACAAACTCCTGACTGTCAGAGATCAGAGGGGATGGTGGAACAGAAATAGCCATCGTTTCACCGTCTCTGGTTAATTCCGGTTAGATTTTTCAGCTGAAAAATAGAGAAATCTCCAGTCACTACTAAACACACAAAATACAATTGGAACTAAACAAATAAAGTGCCTGGTATTATCATTAAAACAATGCAGAATTTGAGAAAAAAATCCACCTAAGGTTACAAGCAATGAGGCTGTGCGTGTTCAAGACACAGATACAACATATCTTCACAATGCCTAGAGAAGCGTTTAAGCTGTCAATGTTATAATAATCCTTTTCTGTGCATCTCAAACATGCATATTCTCTCTAGCATCCTCACCGTAACAGCAGCTCCCATAAGCCCCTGCACCACTGCTTCTCCTGTAGATGCCGCCTACAGGACACAATAGCAAAAGCGATGTCAAATACACGTATTGAGTTCCCTTAATATAGGTTGCATACTAGTGAGGTCTTTCTAATGATTTTTACATTTCATTACTGGTGACCATTTACACTACTGTTCAAAAGTTTGGGGTCACTTAGAAATTATTGTTTTTGAAAGAAAAGCACTTTTTGCCTATTTAAAATAACATCAAATTGATCAGAAATACAGTGCAGACATGGTTAATGTTGTAAATGACTATTGTAGCTGGAAACGGCAGATTTATTTTTAATAGAATATCTACATAGGCGTACAGAGACCCATTATCAGCAACCATCACTCCTGTGTACCAATGGCACGTTAGCTAATCCAAGTTTATCATTTTAAAAGGCTAATTGATCATTAGAAAGGCTTTATAATGATCATTTAGCCTTTTAAAATAACTTGGGTTAGCTAACACAACGTGCCATTGGAACAAAACTTCAGCCGTTTCCAGCTACAATAGTCATTTACAACATTAAATGTCTACACTGTATTTCTGATCAATTTGATGTAAATTTAATGGACAAAAAATGTACTTTTCTTTCAAAAACAAGAACATTTATAAGTGACCCTAAACTTTGAACGGTAGTGTATATTAAGAGACTATACAGACTGAGGAAATGGTACCTGTTTGGCGGCGTCGGCCATGTTGACAATATCCTGGATGCGGTTGTCAAGGAAGTTCCAGGTGTCCTGAAAGTCTTCTGAAGAGTCCTGTACCATCACCAGCTGTGTGGTGTTATAGATCCCTGTCAGTACAGCTCGTTTTGTATACCAGTTCAACTGAGATGGGAACAGAGGGTAAACTGAAAAAAATGGATTTTGATAAACAGACATAGTGGTTGTTGAGACTATACTAAAACCTTCATCATGATGGAAATATAAGTATTTGGATTAGACAAATGTCAGTAGCACACACATGTAAAATAGAGATATTATAAAGCATAGGAGATGGATTAAAGGAGTAAACTGTGCTAAGAGGGAGAGGTGGTGAGTAGTAACCTTTGCAGAGGCAGGACAGATAGTATGAGGTGATGATGAAAGGGGGTGAGGAAGACATGGGGAAAAGGGTACTTAGGCTAAGGGGATCGACTCACATCTGTGGAGCGGTCTCCAGCATAGTACCAGATATCATCCACCAGGGTGGAGAGGTGCTTCAGACTGTTTGGTATGTTGTGTGGCAGAAACAGAATACTCAAAGCCTGGAGAAAGGGAGATGTACTTTAATCAGCAGAAAAAAACAGATGTTACAGAGTGTAATATATATGTTTTAATATAATTGGGAGAGACTAAGAATGTGGATGGCAGTGATACATTTCTTCTAAGTAAGCTGTATGGCACATTTGTGCACAGCTCATACTGGCTGGAACTGAGAAAATGGAATTGCATCAAACACATGGAAACCATTTGTTTGATACCACTCCAACTATTCCGCTCCAACCACTACCACAAGCCAGTTCTCCCCAACTAAGGTGCCACCAACCTCCTGTGGTGTACAGGTGTAATAAATGGTTGCCTCTATTAGTGTGTCAGGAAGACGTTACAAGATTAGGCTACCTTATATCAAGGAGAAGCTTGAACTTGTTCAAGGTGAGGGGATTAACTGTCAGTTGTCAAGGTCTAGGGCACATAGGGCCCAATTATTATCCTGTGTTGTGTGCAAGATACCTGTGGCCAATTATTTATGTATGGGGTCAACATCCTCAATCTGGTTTCCACTGCATCCCTAAGAAACTCAGCAGTTTTCTTTGGTCTGCAAGAAATTCTGCAGTTAACACATGCTCACATACAGTGGGGCAAAAAAGTATTTAGTCAGCCACCAATTGTGCAAGTTCTCCCACTTAAAAAGATGAGAGAGGCCTGTAATTTTCATCATAGGTACACTTCAACTATGACAGACAAAATGAGGAAAAAAAATCCAGAAAATCACATTGTAGGATTTTTAATTAATTAATTTGCAAATTATGGTGGAAAATAAGTATTTGGTCAATAACAAAAGTTTCTCAATACTTTGCTATATACCCTTTGTTGGCAATGACAGAGGTCAAACGTTTTCTGTAAGTCTAAACAAGGTTTTCACACACTGTTGCTGGTATTTTGGCCCATTCCTCCATGCAGATCTCCTCTAGAGCGGTGATGTTTTGGGGCTGTTGCTGGGCAACACGGACTTTCAACTCCCTCCAAAGATTTTCTATGGGGTTGAGATCTGGAGACTGGCTAGGCCACTCCAGGACCTTGAAATGCTTCTTACGAAGCCACTCCTTCGTTGCCCGGGCGGTGTGTTTGGGATCATTGTCATGCTGAAAGACCCAGCCACGTTTCATCTTCAATGCCCTTGCTGATGGTAGGCTTTGTTACTTTGGTCCCAGCTCTCTGCAGGTCATTCACTAGGTCCCCCCGTGTGGTTCTGGGATTTTTGCGCACCGTTCTTGTGATCATTTTGACCCCACGGTGTGAGATCTTGCGTGGAGCCCCAGATCGAGGGAGATTATGAGTGGTCTTGTATGTCTTCCATTTCCTAATAATTGCTCCCACAGTTGATTTCTTCAAACCAAGCTGCTTACCTATTGCAGATTCAGTCTTCCCAGCCTGGTACAGGTCTACAATTTTGTTTCTGGTGTCCTTTGACAGCTCTTTGGTCTTGGCCATAGTGGAGTTTGGAGTGTGACTGTTTGAGGTTGTGGACAGGTGTCTTTTATACTGATAACAAGTTCAAACAGGTGCCATTAATACAGGTAACGAGTGGAGGACAGAGGAGCCTCTTAAAGAAGAAGTTACAGGTCTGTGAGAGCCAGAAATCTTGCTTGTTTGTAGGTGACCAAATACTTATTTTCCACCATAATTTGCAAATAAATTCATTAAAAATCCTACAATGTGATTTTCTGGATTTTCTTTTCTCATTTTGTCTGTCATAGTTGAAGTGTACCTATGATGAAAATTACAGGCCTCTCTCATCCTTTTAAGTGGGAGAACTTGCACAATTGGTGGCTGACTAAATACTTTTTTGCCCCACTGTACATACCAATAACATACATGTTTAAATCCTAACTGCAATATCATTCTTCCACCTGCTAATTTTAGAGAGGGAACTTACTCTGCCTGACCAAGTTGGACCTGATTGTGATGCTCTGCCAGTTGCTCTGTTAGCTGGGTATTGGACTGAGCAATGAAGTGCAGGACCAGGTCCCCTGCCCCATTCTGAAACATTCCACTGGAGGCTGCTGAGAGACCCAGGGTCTGCTCAGAGGAAAACAGTAATAGGAAAGCAACAATTATATTTAGTCACATTACCTTAACCTCTCCATCCACACAACTACAGTGAATCCAACTTCCCTAAACTCACTAACCTCAGCTCCTGCTGAAATGGCTTCAACAGTCCAACCATGTAGTGGGACAAAGTCCAGCGCAGCGTTAAGGACGCGCGCTTGTAGTTGCTCCTCTGTTTCATAGTCTTCTCCTTCTTCTCCACTCTGGTCTACATAACTGCACCATCAAATCAAAGTTTATTTGTCACGTGTGGCCAATACAACAGGTGTAGTAGACCTTACAGTGAAATGCTTACTTACAGGCTCTAACCAATAGTGCAAAAAAGGTATTAGGTGAACAATAGGTAAGTAAAGAAATAAAAACAGTAAAAAGACAGTGAAAAATAACAGTAGCGAGGCTACATACAGACACCGGTTAGTCAGGCTGATTGAGGTAGTATGTACATGTAGATATGGTTAAAGTGACTATGCATATGATGGACAGAGTAGCAGTAGCGTAAAAGAGGGGTTGGTGGGTGGTGGGACACAATGCAGATAGCCCGGTTAGCCAATGTGCAGGAGCACTGGTTGGTCAGGCCAATTGAGGTAGTATGTACATGGATGTATAATTAAAGTGACTATGCATATATGATAAACAGAGTAGCAGCAGCGTAAAAGGGACACAATGTAAATAGTCCGGGTAGCCATTTGATTACCTGTTCAGGAGTCTTATGGCTTGGGGGTAAAAACTGTTGAGAAGCCTTTTTGTCCTAGACTTGGCACTCCGTTACCGCTTGCCATGCGATAGTAGAGAGAACAGTCTATGACTGGGGTGGCTGGGGTCTTTGACAATTTTTAGGGCCTTCCTCTGACACCGCCTGGTGTAGAGGTCCTGGATGGCAGGTAGCTTAGCCCCAGTGATGTACTGGGCCGGACGCACTACCCTCTGTAGTGCATTGCGGTCAGAGGCCGAGCAATTGCCGTACCAGGCAGTGATGCAACCAGTCAGGATGCTCTCGATGTTGCAGCTGTAGAATCCTTTGAGGATCTCAGAACCCATGCCAAATCTTTTTAGTTTCCTGAGGGGGAATAGGCTTTGTCATGCCCTCTTCACGATCATCTTGGTGTGTTTGGACCAATCTAGTTTGTTGGTGATGTGGGCACCAAGGAACTTGAAGCTCTCAACCTGCTCCACTACAGCCCCGTCAATGAGAATGGGGATGTGCTCGGTCCTCCTTTTCCTGTAGTCCACAATCATCTCCTTATTCTTGGTTACATTGAGGGATAGGTTGTTATTCTGGCACCACCCGGCCAGGTCTCTGACCTCCCTATAGGCTGTCTCGTCATTGTCGGTGACGTTGTTGTCGTTGTTGTGTTGTCTGCAAACTTAATGATGGTGTTGGAGTCGTGCCTGGCCATGCAGTCGTGGGTGAACAGGGAGTACAGGAGGGGACTGAGCACGCACCCCTGGAGGGCTCCAGTGTTGAGGATTAGCGTGGCAGATGTGTTGCTACCTACCCTCACCACCTGGGGCGGCCCATCAGGAAGTCCAGGATCCAGATGCAGAGGGAGGTGTTTAGTCCCAGGATCCTTAGCTTAGTGATGAGCTTTGAGGACACAATGGTGTTGAACGCTGAGCTGTAGTCAATGAATAGCATTCTCACATAGGTGTTCCTTCTGTCCAGGTGGGAAAGGGCAGTGTGGAGTGCAATAGAGATTGCATCATCTGTGGATCTATTTGGGAAGTATGCAAATTGGAGTGGGTCTAGGGTTTCTGGGATAATGGTGTTGATGTGAGCCATGATCAGCCTTACAAAGCACTTCATGGCTACAGACGTGAGTGCTACGGGTCTGTAGTCATTTAAGCAGGTTGTCTTTGTGTTCTTGGGCACAGAGACTATGGTGGTATTACAGACTCAATCAGGGACATGTTGAAAATGTCAGTGAAGACACTTGCCAGTTAGTCAGCACATGCCCGGAGCACACGTCCTGGTAATCCGTCTGACCCCGCAGCCTTGTGTATGTTGACCTGTTTAAAGGTCTTACTCACGTCGGCTATGAAGAGCGTGATCACACAGTCGTCCGGAACAGCTGATGCTCTCATGCATGCCTCAGTGTTGCTTGCCTCGAAGCGAGCATAGAAGTGATTTAGTTTGTCTGGTAGGCTTTTGTCACTGGGCAGCTCTCGGCTGTGCTTCCCTCTGTAATAGTTTGCAAGCTCTGCCACATAAGACGAGCGTCGGAGCTGGTGTAGTATGATTCAGTCTTAGCCCTGTATTGACGCTTTGCCTGTTTGATGGTTCGTCGCAGGGCATAGCAGGATTTCTTGTAAGCTTACGGGTTAGAGTCCCGCACCTTGAAAGCGGCAGCTCTACCCTTTAGCTCAGTGCAGATGTTGCCTGTAATCCATGGCTTCTGGTTGGGGTTTGTACGTACAGTCACTGTGGGGACGACGTCCTTGATGCACTTATTGATAAAGCCAGTGACTGATGTTGTGTACTCCTCAATGTCACCGGAAGAATACTGGAACATGTTCCAGTCTGTGATAGCAAAACAGTCCTGTAGTTTAGCATCTGCTTCATCTGACCACTTTTTTTATAGACCGAGTCACTGGTGCTTCCTGCTTTAATTTTTGCTTGTAAGCAGGAATCAGGAGGATAGAGTTGTAGTCGGATTTACCAAATGGAGGGCGAGGGAGAGCTTTGTACGCGTCTCTGTGTGTGGAGTACAGGTGGTCTAGAATTTTTTTCCCTCTGGTTGTACATTTAACATGTTGATAGAAATTTGGTAGAACCGATTTAAGTTTCCCTGCATTAAAGTCTCCGGCCACTAGGAGCACCGCCTCTGGGTGAGTGGTTTCCTGTTTGCTTATTTCCTTATACAGCTGACTGAGTGCGGTCTTAGTGCCAGCATCTGTCTGTGGTGGTAAATAAAAAACCAGGAGGAATATAGCTGAAAACTCTCTAGGCAAGTAGTGTGGCCTGCAATTTATCACAATATACTCTACTTCAGGCGAGCAAAATCTAGAGACTTCCTTAGATTTCGTGCACTGGCTGTCTACAAATATGCACAGACCCCCCCCCCCCCCCCTCGTCTTACCGGAGTGTGCTGTTCTATCTTGCCGGTGCAGCGTATATCCCGCTAGCTGAATATCCATGTCGTCATTCAGCCACAATTCCGTGAAACATAGGATATCACAGGTTTTGATGTCCCGTTGGTAGGATATTCGTGATCGTACCTCGTCTCATTTATTGTCCAATGATTGTACGTTGGCGAGTAATATTGACGGTAACGGCAGCTTTCCCACTCGCCTCCTGCGGGTCCTCACGAGGCATCCCGCTCTGTGTCCTCTATACCTACGTCTCCTCCTCTTGCAAATAACGGGGATGTTGGCCCTGTCGGGTGTTTGGAGAATGTCCTGTGCTTCCTGCTTGTTGAAGAAAATAATCTTAGTCTAATCCGAGGTGAGTGATCGCTGTTCTGATATCCAGAAGCTCTTTCTTGCCGTAAGATACGGTTGCAGAAACATTATGTACAAAATAAGTTACAAATAACGTGAAAAAACCCAGAGAGAACACAGCATAGACGGTTGGCATACACACGTCAGAAGTAACTTAAGAACAAAATGACAATGTTGTTCCAGTTGCAATGTAATCTCTCGCGGACAGATGCACGTAACAAATAGTAGCATCTGTCAATTGGAACTTTGTTCTGGTACTCACGATTTTCCAGGTGTGGCCAATAGATTGGCTGAGTTACGGTTTAGACGGGTGGAGATTTCACTAATCTCGTTAGTACATTTTCTAACATGTCTCCCCCCAGAACTTATTCGAGCATCTGACACACTAAAGATGTTAGTTCTGGGTGTCCAAGATTAGCAGCAATGCCACAATGTGGTATGGTAATGTTATGCATTGGTAAGGTGTGTAAGTGTCAGTTTGCAGTATCATCCTAACCTGATGTTGGGCTGGGGAGCCTCCTCAGCAGCAGCTTCCTGCGTTGATGTGGCTGTGTCATGTTCAGATGGGTGAGCTTGATAATGCTCGTGGAAGGTTGTAGTAGGGGATGGAGGGACTGGGATGGACTTGTCCTTGTCCTCCTGAAGCCGAAGTTCAGCACAGTGCAAGCCTCGTCTCAGGCCATTACACTGGGGACTGGATGTTTTTGGAACTACCACTAGAATAAATAATCAGAGAAAGATGCTGTAATTATGTTCATACTGAAACTTTGCATCCTGTGTCCTGAGCACATGTATTAGCCTAACTTATACTGAACAAAAATATAAATGCAACAATTTCAAATATTTTAGAGTTAGTTCATATAAGTCCGTTTAAGTAAATAAATAAATTAGGCCCTAATTTATGGATTTCACATGACTGGGAATACAGATAACTTAAAAAAAAGGTAGGGGCGTGGATCAGAAAACCAGTCAGTATCTGGTGTGACCACCATTTCCCTCTAGAAGCGTGACATCTCCTTCGCATAGAGTTGATCAGGCTGTTGTCCCACTCCTTTTCAATGGCTGGGCAAAGTTGCTGGATACTGTTGGGAACACGCTGTCGTAGACGTCAATCCAGAGCATCCCAAACATGCTCATTGGGTGACATGTCTGGTGCGTATGCAGGCCATGGAAGAACTGGGACATTTTCAGCTTCCAGGAATTGTATACAGATCCTTGCGACATGGGGCTGTGCATTATCATGCTGAAAGTGGCGGATGAATGGCACGACAATGGGCCTCATGATCTCGTCACGGTATCATTCAAATTGCCATCGATAAAATACAATTGTGTTTGTTGTCTGTAACATATGCTTGCCCACACCATAACCCCACTGCCACCATCGGGCACTCTGTTCACAACGTTGACATCAGCAAACCGCTCGCCTACACAAAACCACCATACATGTGGTCTGCGGTTGGACGTACTGCCAAATTCTCTAAAACAATTTTGGACGTGCCTCATTGTAGAGAAATTAATATTAAATTCTGGCAACAGCTCTGGTGGACATTCCTGCTGTCAAGCATGCCAATTGCACCCTCCCTCAAAATTTTAGATATCTGTGGCATTGTGTTGTGACAAAACTGCATGAGTGGCATTTGAATGGCCTTTTGTCCCCAGCACAAGGTGCACCTGTGTAATGATCATGCCATTTAATCAGCTTCTTATTTACAATGATGGCCTACCCCGGGCCAAACCCTAACAACGCTGGGCCAAATGTGCGCCACCCTATGGGACTCCCAATCGCGGCCGGTTGTGATACAGCCTGGAATCGAACCAGGGTCTGTAGTGACGCCTCTAGCACTGAGAAGCAGTGCCTTAGCCTGCTTGGCAAAGGAGAAATGCTCAATAACAGGGACGTAAACAAATCCGTGCACAACATTTTAGAGAAAAGCTTTTTGTGCGAAATAAAATGTCTGGGATATTTTATTTCAGCTCGTGAAACGTGGGACCAACACTTTATATTTTTTGTTCAGTATAGTTGCCAAATAATGGGTGGGGGAGTCCCTATGTAGCTAGGTAGTTTGTGAAAACACAAGCAGGCTGACTGGACTCGCCAACCTCTCACAATTTAAGGGGTCAATTATTGCATGTTAACGTTGCAATGAAGAGCTAAAATACTTGCAGTTGTGATAACTAAGTTAAATGTTTTCTTGCGCTGAGATGTAGCTTGCCAACATTATGTAACCTAATTCTGTCCTTCATTATCACCTTCTCCGATAAGTATGTTACCATTGGTTGGCTAGCTAGCTAGTTAGCAAGCTCTCTTGCAATTTAGACCTAAATCAATCTACACGATTACCAGAAACAAATTCCTGAGCTAATGTCTAGACTAAGACCAACTAGCAAGTCTTGGCTCACCGCTGCCAAGACATCGAAGGGCTTTTCCAACTCGAAGTCCTTGTAGCAGCGCCGCCATATCTAGCTGCTAGCTGTTTTTGTAGATATCGGACGCGTCATTTTGACGCGCCTCTCTTTTAGCAGCACGTAAGTCGAATATTTCCCAGTTGTTTTGAACGAGGCAATTGTTTTGACCGGAGAGGTAAGTTAGTAAGCAGGTGATCTAACTTTGACCGAAACCCTTTTGCCCTATTTAATGTTCTACACGTTTTGTTGAGTTTGCATAGCGAAAACATACATTTTGATTTGAACGTTTTAGCTTATACTAGCTTGCGTTAATGTACTTCCATGTCACGCCGTTACTAGCTGGGTGGTTGTCACAAAACAATTACACGAGGCGATAAGACCAATATAATTTATAGAACACAAGTTGGTTACATATGCTTGATGGTGTCTGTTTGACTGGTAGTAGCGTCGTTTGCCAGAAACGTTTTTGGTTTCTAGTCGGTTCTAGAATATTACACATTCCATTGGTGTTTATTATGAGGTTGGGCTCTAGCCCTGAACTACAGAGACACTAACATTAATCCTGATGTATGTGTAACTGATGCAAGGTGCTGGCTGTAACTAGTCCTGAAAATGTGAAATCCTAACATAAATCAGTAAAGCATTGTGTATTATTTCTGTTTAGCAATCATTCAGGTCATGTGACTGCTGCTATCAGGGTGGTTTAGTCAAATGTCATCTATTATATTGACAAGATAGTCGAGTGACCGCTCTAACAATGGAAATGCATGTCCTCAAAGATGGAAGGCAGGCGAGATCAGTGATGTGGCAGATACGCGTGTGAATAACAGGCGCACAACTCCAATATAAAGTTGCCGAAATGCCACACGCGTAAACTTATATCACTGCATTCGTAACAACCTAGCCATTACGAAGCATATTTTCGATCAAATAAGCCCCACGTAGCAAATTATTAATACATGTTTTAATTGACCTGCATAAACAAAATACTAAAGGGAAAGGGGGGTACCTAATCAGCTGTACAACTGAATGCGTTGAACTGAAATGTGTCTTCCGCATTTAACCCAACCCGACTGAATCGGAGGTGCACGAGGCTGCCTTAAATCGACATCCATGTTTTCGGCGCCCTGAGAACAGTGTACAATGACAGATTTTGGATTGAGTAAACCCTATTGCTTCGTGTCTTCCCCTGGTCTAGTAAAACTCCTGTCTCCCTGCTGTGTTATCAGCAGGATGTCCACCCACTCAGATAAGTCAAGTCTGATAGGAGAAGCTGTCCTGTGGTGGTTTCTTTAGTCGACTTTAAATTACATTGAATGAATTGATTGCTGCTTTGCAGGAGGACATGGCAGACCTTTGTGTGAAGGCAGGAGATAAGGTGCTTTTGGTGTGGAGCCAGCCTTCGTCCCCAACAACCCTGAAGGAGCTGGCAGAGAGTCTAGGGGCCATGGTTGGCACCGATGGCCGAGTGTTCCTGGAGAATAATGAAAGACTTATAATGTGTAAGTTTATTATCTATGCGTATTCACCTGTAATTTGTTTATTTTGATTTAACTAGGCAAGTCAGTTAAGAACAAATTATTATTTACAATGACTGCCTACACCGGCCAAACTCGGATGATGCTTGACCAATTGTGCTCCGACCTATGGGACTCTCAATCAGGGCCGGTTGTGATACAGTCTGGATTCGAACCAGGTTGTCTGTAGTGACGCCTCTAGCACTGAGATGCAGTGCCTTAGACCGCTGCGCCACTCAGGAGCCCATAACTCCACCCCTACGTACATGTACACTTCACCTCTACCTACATGTACAGATGACCTCGACTAACCTGTACTCCCACACATTGACTCGTTACCCCCTGTATATAGCCTCGTTAATGTTGTTTTATTGTGTTACTTTTTATAACTTTTTACTTTAGTTTATTTGGTAAATATTTTCTTAACTCTTCTTGAACTGCTTGTAAGTAAGCATTTCTCTGGAAGGGCTACATGTGATGTATTCGGCACATGTGATAAATAAAGTTTGATTTGAAGTGACACTCATTCACCTGAGGATCTGTTACAACACTTGGCCTATGCTTGTTCTTAAACCCATGCATTGACATGTGGGTCGTTCCACCTCAAAAAGCACAAGAAAGAGAATTTTGACACCCACCATCTCAGATTGTTTTACGAATTCGTTTCTGTATTTAGAAACAGATATGAGCTTTCCTGCAACATTATTTTGTTGAAATATAATCTATAAGAAATTAAGCTAGTTGATTGCACCCAAATTGCCAATTTTTTAATTATAGGATTCCTGTCATGTTCAATAAATATATTAAATAACATCTGATTTGGACCCCCCCAGAAAATGTAACAATGAGTAAGACATGAGGATTACAAAGATATGGTCAAAAGCCACCCACGGACCCCCCCACACCCCACGCCAATCACATCCCACGCCAATACACCCCACTCCAATCCCACCCCAACAACCAGTATCCAGTATCAGTTCTCTATGTCTAACAAGTAGTATGGAGCTGCAGCTCTGAGTATTGTTTCTTCGTGTTATGTAATGTATTCCCAGTGAATTTGGTGATGTTTTTCCCTCCCTGTTGTTAGGTTTATGTCCCATCCTACATCCTGATATTACCAGGTTCTGCCCACTAGATGATGCTGTTCTGTATTATTTTTTTGTTGGTATGACAGAAATCCATGCTTTCAAAAGCTACCTTTTTAGCATTTGTGGCACATATCCAATGCAAGTTAGTAGCTAGGTTTCCAACCAATTTAGCGACAGATTTCCATGCAAATATTTTTGAATCCGCATAAAGAAAATATGCGCATTTTCCCAGCATTGGTGTATCCACCAAACGGACTTATGGATAAAAATCAGTATGTGACGACGTAAGGCTACATGTACTGTTGATAATGGGACATGGAGAAGGGTGAGCCGGTCAAGGATCGATTCAGACAAGGTGGTAAATTGTATGACAAGCGACAGTTTAATTTAAGAGTAAAGATATCTGGTACAAGCGTGCACGGACTCGTTCTGTCTGGCTCATAGGGAACTGTCGGAAGAGCCCCGAAAACACAGTGCACAGACATTATATACAGCAAATAATGTAGGTTGAGTCTAGTAGGTCTGGTCTTCTGATTGGTCCTGTCGATTTGGGTGTCGTCCTTCAGGGCCTGGTAGTAGAGTTCTGTGTTTCCAAATGTTCAGCTAAAACAGGAGATTTTGTGTGTGCGTAGATGTTCCTGTCTTAATCAGTGTTTATGAAAGGTTTACGTCAGCCCTCTGTCCTTGGGTGTGTGTGTGTCTCAGTATCTCGTGAAATGCAGACCCAAGCACCCTTTTGATCAAGGCCTTTCCTGCCTTATTAGTTTATATGAAAAGTCTGTGCCATCCATCTGTCTCTGGGTGTGTGTGGGTCTCAGTATCTGCTTATGAGTTTGTGAGAAACCCTGTTTTGAAAGAAGTTAGTTATAACAACGTAATAGCAATATGCTTGTGTTATTTTAAATGGTATTTATTACAAATCCCCCTCTTCACGTCTCATAAGAGACGTGACAAAAGCTATAAGTGGCAAAATTAGAGTAAACTTTATCAGAAGATAAGGTTTTGATTCCCCCTCTTCACGTCTCCAAAGAGACGTGACATAAACTAGGTAAAAGTAAGAAAAGCAAAAGTAAACAACCAGGGAAACTTTCTCAGAGAGAAAGTTTTAATTCCCCCTCTTCACGTCTCACAAGAGACGTGACATAAAAAAGCTAGAATTCATCATAAAGAAGATCTGGATCTGGTTCGTCTGCCACAAGCAAAGGAAAAATAAGGATGAGCAAGGACCAAAAGGAGACCACTCCAAGTGCTACACCTGGAGTGGCCAATCACACATTAGTAACCAAAAAAGCGAGAACATGTTAAACCCTCAGGTCCATCCCTCTATACAACCTGTACCAGGTGGGCTCGTCGCCACCCGGGAACTTCAAACCTTCACAACAGGGAGGACAAACATCACTTTTTATTCATTCGACAACATCAACTACAGCGAACCAAGGGTCTTCCTCTGTCAGGCCCACTCTCCTGCGAAAGCTTGATTTCGTATCAGCCTCTCCAACTGGAGCATCAAGCAACGGCATCATACCAGAGGCCCTTTCCACATCTGTAACAGACTTCTTCAAACAAGGCATGATACAGGCATTACGGCACATGAGCATACGAAAACCAACAACTTAGGGTCAGAAATCCAGTAATCATCATTGCAGTGTACTTACCAAACCAACCACCCAGCCAGGGAACAGTCCACTCTCCTCCACACCTGCAAGACCCCTCATCTCCACCGATAACCTTGCCAACCCACTCAGAGCTTTTGAAATGCTCCCATCCAGACTAGTATTGTTAGGGACAAACGTCTAACACTGTTCTCCAAACATTTTACATACACCTCCCTGGTCGGCCAGAATCATGTCCAGTGCTAGTCTATTTTGTCTACTGATTTGAGAGGTAGCATCTAATTGTTCAGCCATCCCCGTAAGTGCTGTGTGGGTGTATTTAACAAATCATTATTAATTATAGCAGATATAATTGATCCAGGCATTTTGTTTAGCATCAACAATAGCTGGGCCAATGATGGGCATCAGATGCCACAGGCCATCATTCCTGTTTAATGTCTGGAATTCGCGGGGGACCCCTATTGGGACCCCCAACAGGTTGGTGTGGATGTTATCTGTACTCTCGGACCAAGGAGCGTCACGTTTCTGCCATCTCCTGGGTTGGTCCCAAGCCTCTGTGTCATGTGCAGCTCCCAAAAGTTGGTTAGCTGTAACCTCAATAATAGGCAATGGTGTTTATCAGACTGGCCAAAGCACATGTGCCCTGACAATCTCCTTTCAAAATGTGGTCAACCGCCTGGCAGGTCCACACATCCACCATACATCAGCAACACCTCTAGTTAATAGTGACATTAGTGATGCAGGCAGTAGTAGGGAACCTCCCATAGTCTATACCTCTACCTATACCAGTGTTACAGCTGTAATATCCCCCTCTTGCCTTAACTCCCCACGGTGCCTTCTGGGGAGGGACTTCTGGGAACACAAGACTCAGAGTTTTACACAGGGTTGAATTTGGCTTAAACTTTCCAATATGCACATCCAACCTTCCCCCTTACTTAGGGCAAATGGGTGAGCAGCCAGAATAGGTCTGGCATGTCCCCATACGACACAGTCCTTTCTATTAAGTTTTTTTTTTTTTAGGCCAACCACATATTCTCCCTTCCCTCATAACCAGTTTCAGTGCCCAGTTGGTCACTATCTGAGATGTCTTTTACATTTATTACCTGTACCAGATTGGAGAGCTTAGGTGATGGCGTGGGACTTGGTCTTGAAGTGGTGGAGGAGGCCGGCTGAACCCTGGTCCGTTGAAACTGGTGGTGATTCTGGCAGTACTGTGATGGTAACATCCCCATCATATCCTAAACAGACAGCTCAGGACTACAAGCAGTCCTGTAAAGCCCCACCCTCTCCCAGAGAACACATCATCAGCCAGAGATCAAGCAACACTTTCACTTCTATGAACAAACACAGGGATGGAATGACGGGAAAAGGAAATCTTCATCCGAGAGATGGCCCCCAGAATTCTGTTAATTCCAGTTCTCCTCTCGGACACTGTGCTTGTTCGACAGTGTCAATGTGTCTTACCCTCCCGCAGTGCGATATGAATCCGGGTAGCTATTTCAGCTAGCTGTTACCAGGAGTCCTTGGTATGGTCCCTCCAACAGGCCTCAGGGACTGGATTGAGTGAGTTCACCTGTAATTCACCTGTAGTGCATAAAATCTTGGACATACAGGTTTGGTTAACAAACAGTTTGTCATTTGTTCTATCTGATTATATATTTAACTTCTATGCCTATTTATTAGCTAGAATTTTTTGTTTTGTTTGTTTATTATCCAATAGGCCCCATCCTATCCTAGACCACAATGTACCCCTCCCCCGTTTGATACCTGGGTCTGGCCAGGTATCAACCTTACCTACTCTAAATAATGACTTAGTACATTATAATATAGAAACGTCCCTTTCATTCGCCGCATATCCAATTCTCCCTTGGGCGTACATTCATATCTATTCTTTTCCAATTCTCTGTCAAGTGACTTATCTACTTTAAAATGTATCTGTGCTGCTTATATATGTTAAACCCTTTCTCTCCTATCTTATTTTACAGCCTACCTTGCTCATTTCCTGGTCCACCCTCCCCACTCTACTCTCAAACCTTCAAGGTCTCAACAGTGCGGGGTAGACCCCTCTGTCTGCCCTTTTTTAATAATAGTCAATAACAACTATGTGTTCCTTTGCAATATTAACTAAGTGTCTCACTGTTTTGACTTTATCTGAAATCATGGATTTAAAAATAACAACATGTCTTATAGTGTCAATCTCTAAAGGCCTTACATAACCTTAATAAACCTATCTCTATCTTCTAATGGCCAAAACAAATGCTAACCTTATGGTCAAGAGTTATAAACTCTATTATAATCAATTTACCTCAAAACTAGTATCCCAAATGACACAAATTCATTATTCTCACTACATTCCCCCGTGAGTGATCAAGTCACTGGAAAATGCAACGAAAATAGGTCAATAAGGTTACACCTACATTCATGTTCCATACCATATCTAGACATACCAAAAGAACCCTTTATCTTCTCAAAGTTCCTTGCCTAAATAAAACTCAGAAAGTAAAACTCCTATTCCAATATGAGTGTATTCTTTTAAGATATCTTGTCTCTGGGAACACGGAAAACCCCTTAACCCAAACGCTTACCACAAAAACAAAACCTAATAATTATGATAATACCCTTAAATCATTCGTTTTAAATTTCCCCGATGTTTCATGTAACACAACTGTGATAAACGTGTACTGTCCCTTTAAAAACTCCCTGCCAGCCATACCAGGTTGCGAGTCGTTCATTGTTCCCCATAATGAAAACAGATCACGTTTAGAATACGTTTACTTATTGTTCGAATTCTCTGGTGTTACCTAAACCAAAACCAATAACTTTCAGCAACTTTTGAAAAGTATCTCAAAGCTATAATGTACACATTTTCCCTCTAAATGACACAACCAATTTTCTCTAGCATAATTTAATACGGCCACACCCGGTGGGGAAAGTACAAATTGTATCCCGTTCCTCCTATAATACCCAATGCTAAATTCAAAGTTGTGGTTAAATATATGGATTTGCCAATCATTATCAAATGTTAAATATACAGGTTTAGTACTTTTATCAAATAGATTAGTATAGTCCAAATAAAGATATGCGTTTACTAGCGCTCAACCTGTGTTCAGAACGCAGCAACTAGCCAATATAATACCAAAAATGACTGTCTTATTCATGCCTCTAGGCAAAACATCTAGTTACTCCAACTGAGTTTAGCAGCAAAACTATCGTATAAGTAAAATCAACTTCTCAACTTTCTCTATTCCAAAGTGTAAACTTACCATATACTTTGCTAAATTTATATCGCATGTCAGCCAATCCATAACAATAATATCATTAGTCTGTAAATTTAACCTAAATAAGTTATTAAATGTATTCTCTCTACTCCAAATTGGTTTTAAGTTTTTCTCTGTCATCAGCATACAAACATGTCTCTATCTTTCCCTCGTTTTAAACATGTGTGTCTTGTTCCTCTCTGTCTCACTTGCTCTTGCTTTCTCCACTGCGTCCTCTAGCTCTTTCTGCATAGATTGGAGTTTCCCCCCTCTAAAGTAACCTGCTTGTTTCCATTTCAGCTTCACTCCTTCCCAAACCTTCTTTACCGTCTTGTATTGTTCCTTTCCCCCTGCTCTATCTTGCATCTTCTGATCTAGAAAATCGTTAAATTTAAGCTTTGGAGTATTGGGGGTCGTCATTTTGTCATATATCGTATATTTTATGCTTATTTATATTTTATTTTATTAGCTTAATAAAAAGAAATACCTTAATTAGATTATCTGAATATACTTAGCCCGTCACCGGTTAATACCAGCGATGTATTCCTGGAGACATGTACTCTGTCTTATCTCAGAGCTCCTCCCTCGTACACTCAGAATTTTTAAATGTCATATATATTATTAATTTATCCGGCGTTGTGGAATGCGCAACCAACAATTTACACTATACCCTCCCCAATATCAATTCAGCACATTTCCCAAATAGTCATTTAATGTTTTAATATTCACCACGTTTCAATCAAAATAAATTCAACTCACACATGCAACATTAATATTTAACAAATAAATTCAACTCACACATGTAACATTAACATTTAACACTTAAACCTTCAGTTCTTTAAATATTTCACAAAATTACTCACCGTGCATCTATCCTATCATCACATTGGCTAGTGCCAAACTATCAAACAAGCCTTCATCACACACCCATACTTTCAGTCTATTCCTTACCGGTCTCAGCCGGACTATTGAATATGTCTTATCACAAATTAACCTTATTCCTTACCGGTCTCAGCCGGACTATTGAATAAGTATAGCACAAATAAGCTTATTCCTTACCGTTCTCAGCCGAACTATTGAATAAGTATAGCACAAATAAGTTTATTCCTTACCGTTCTCAGCCGGACTATTGAATAAATACAGCACAAATAAGCTTATTCCTTACCGGTCTCAGCCGGACTATTGAATAAATACAGCACAAATGAGCTTATTCCTTACCGGTCTCAGCCGGACTATTGAATAAGTACAGCACAAAATAAGCTTATTCCTTACCGGTCTCAGCCGGACTATTGAATAAATACAGCACAAATAAGCCTATTCCTTACCAGTCTCAGCCAGACTATTGAATAAGTACAGCACAAATAAGCTTATTCCTTACCGGTCTCAGCCGGACTATTGAATAAGTACAGCACAAAATAAGCTTATTCCTTACCGGTCTCAGCCGGACTATTGAATAAGTACAGCACAAATAAGCTTATTCCTTACCGGTCTCAGCCGGACTATTGAATAAGTACAGCACAAATAAGCTTATTCCTTACCGGTCTCAGCCGGACTATTGAATAAGTACAGCACAAAATAAGCTTATTCCTTACCGGTCTCAGCCGGACTATTGAATAAGTACAGCACAAATAAGCTTATTCCTTACCGGTCTCAGCCGGACTATTGAATAAGTACAGCACAAATAAGCTTATTCCTTACCAGTCTCAGCCGGACTATTGAATAAGTACAGCACAAATAAGCTTATTCCTTACCGGTCTCAGCCGGACTATTGAATAAGTTCTATCACAAATTAAGCCTATTCCTTACCGGTCACAGCCGGACTATTGAATAGGTCTTATCACTAAACTTAATCCTCACTGTGCACTCCATCATATCCACCAGTGCCAGAATTTATGATCAAGTCTTATGAATTATTCCCACATATGTTTACTTCACTGTCGTTCAGGTTGTCATTTATACACATAAATTTAATCAAGAATTCATACTCACACTCGGTAATACTGATCAAATTTGGATAAACTATACGACAATATGCAAAGTTTGATTTAACAGGTTTTGCTTACCTTGTTTATAGTCGACTTTAGGATCAGTTTCCCGAGCTGAGATGAATTGTTGTCCTCCCCCCGAGTGATTACACCAGTCTTCCGCGAATCGTCCTTCCACCAACTCGCCCCCTCACATCCACATCAACCACTCTGGACCGGGTATCTAGACAACCATCCTCTGCTACCAAGTTTCTGTTGATAATGGGACATGGAGAAGGGTGAGCCGGTCAAGGATCGATTCAGACAAGGTGGTAAATTGTATGACAAGCGACAGTTTAATTTAAGAGTAAAGATATCTGGTACAAGCGTGCACGGACTCGTTCTGTCTGGCTCATAGGGAACCGTCGGAAGAGCCCCGAAAACACAGTGCACAAACATTATATACAGCAAATAATGTAGGTTGAGTCTAGTAGGTCTGGTCTTCTGATTGGTCCTGTCGATCTGGGTGTCGTCCTTCAGGGCCTGGTAGTAGAGTTCTGTGTTTCCAAATGTTCAGCTAAAACAGGAGATTTTGTGTGTGCGTAGATGTTCCTGTCTTAATCAGTGTTTATGAAAGGTTTACGTCAGCCCTCTGTCCTTGGGTGTGTGTGTGTCTCAGTATCTCGTGAAATGCAGACCCAAGTACCCTTTTGATCAAGGCCTTTCCTGCCTTATCAGTGTTTATGAAAGGTCTGTGCCAGCCATCTGTCTCTGGGTGTGTGTGGGTCTCAGTATCTGCTTATGAGTTTGTGAGAAACCCTGTTTTGAAAGAAGTTAGTTATAACAACGTAATAGCAATATGCTTGTGTTATTTTAAATGGTATTTATTACAGTACCGAATAAAAATCAAATGTGTTTTCAAAACTCTCCCGATTTAGTTTTTATCACAAACTGTTGCGTTAAATAGCAAATGTGTCTACTACTCTGGTCTTGGCACGTGCACTCTAGGCATCATTTTGCAGATAACTTACTGTAGGGTATTCTACATGATGAGATTATTATTTTGTCAAATGGCAGTCAAGCATCAATTATCATGTCATCAGAATAAGACCCTCAATATTTATTTGAAAGGAGCTTCAAGATCACCATGTACTTTCACCATCGTGAAGTTCATCATCTATTTCATCTGTAGCCTAATAAACTGCATGGTTTCCCGAATTGTAGTGGGAGGACCACACAACATATCATCGCGTAAATCCAAGTTTACTTCAATATGATGGTTATTATATAAATATTTGCACATAAAAGCGCTTCCACCGCCATTCTCGCATAATTCATTTAACCGACACAAAAAGATCCCACCAGGTCAAACGAACAAATTCTACTGGCATTTAAACAATTGTACCTAAACGTCCTGTTTCCATCACAGCTGTCATGATTTAAAAAAAATACGGTATGACTTTAATCGCATAAAAACTGTGGATGGAAACATGGTTAATGGTACCTAATATGAGCAGTTTCACGCTTCATGTCCAAATCAAGTATCTTACAACATATTTCATAACTATCTCGATAGCAAAAATGTTATTATAGCTAACTTTGACTTGCATTGGATTTGTGCCACAAATGCAAAAAAGTTGGAGTTTGGCGAAGTAAACAAAACCAAAGCATGGGTTGCTGTCATAACTTGTCCATAAACTGCTTACAGGGTAAGGAAACCGATATGTAATTTTCCCTTTAACATTGAGCGGGGAGTTAAAAAAAATATATTTAAGAAATTACCTACTAGCAGGAACAGCACCATCTAGTGGTCAGAATATCAGGATGTAGGATAGGACATAACCCTAACGGCTCCGTACTACATACAGTACTTGTCAGACATAGAGAACTGATACGGTATACTCGTTGTTGGGGTGGGTTTGGCTTGCGGGGGTCCGTGGGTGGCTTTTGACTATTTATTTGGATTCCTCAAGTCTTATTAGAAAAAAAAAGTTTGGTTCAAATCGGATGTTGGGTATATCAACAAAATAAAGTTGCAGGAATGCAAATCTTATGTTTCTAACTACAGAAATATTTTTTTTTTAATCAGAGCTGGTGGGTGTCATGGGAGTGAACAACCCATGTCTGATATGTCTAGCTATATATACTTGTTATAAGGGCATCGGATTGTACAATTTTATGAACTACTTGCTCTTTTCTCTCTTTTCCTCAGCTTCACATGCAGCATCAAGCTACGACTGTGTCCTCTCAAGTGTACTCTCTGACAGCTTTTCTGTCCACACCTCAGAGACACTAGCAGAGATGGCCAGAGTGATCAAACCTGATGGAAAACTAGTGCTTGAAGAACCTGTTACAGGTAAGAAGGTGGAGAGTGCAAAGTGTTTGAGTGTCCTGGTCATGATTGAGGACACATAGTAAAGGACTCAGATTCTTGACACCTGTCCTTGTTCTTAGGAACTGATCACAAAAAAGTAAGGACTGCTGAGAAGCTTATATCAGCCTTGAAGTTGTCTGGCCTGGTGTCAGTGACTGAGGTGAGTAAAGCAGCACTGGAATGTCATAGATTCACTCCTCCAGGCACTGTGTACTCTACTAATTTTTTTCTTTACCAACATTGACAGGTCAGTAAAGAACCCCTGACCCCAGAGGTTGTGTCTGCCCTGAAGACATTCACAGGCTTCCAGGGTAACACTCTATCCAGGGTGCGCATGTCTGCTTCTAAACCCAACTTTGAAGTGGGCTCTTCAAGCCAGCTTTCCTTTGGGAAAAATACCTCAAAACCAGGTATGTGGAGTTCTCCTTCCTTCTGTTAACATTTCATACAATTCCTCCTGGCCCTGGTCTCCTTTGAAAATGTAATTGATTTTGTTTCAGTAGACAAACCTGTACTTGACCCCAATGCTGCGAAGGCGTGGACCCTGTCAGCCAATGACATGGATGATGATGATGTGGTGAGTGATTGATTTGTGTATTTAAAAAATATATATTTCTCTGATGGTGATTCTCAATATGCCCCTCCCTCGTCTTTTCTTCTCAGGACCTGGTAGATTCAGATACGCTGTTGGATGCAGATGACTTTAAGAAGCCAGACGCAGCCTCCCTCAAAGCGCCCTCCTGTGGTGACGGGACCACAAAGAAAAAGAAGGCTTGCAAGAACTGGTAAGAAACACCCATCCTCTTTCTTTGGTTACAGAAAAGAGGGCTCACCCATACACCAACAAGTTAGCTGGCATCATCACCAAGAGACAAGTGATAAAGTTCAACTGATTATTGAATATCTCTAGTGCAAATATGGAGATAATCACACATGGTTGCTTGTATCATAATTATTCTCTTGTAAATGTCCCCCACAATGAAATTGGGGAGGCGACTGTGGATCTGTCTCCAGATTGAAAATGCTAACTTTGAAAGGTCACACCCCTCACCCTGTTTGACCGTAAGTCATGAAATTCAGTACATACGGCCCTCCCCGCAAGGAACACATTTGCCTCAGGGACCCATAAGGTCAGATTTTCCACAATTCTAAATTTTGTGGGAAAAAACAATACTCTGCTGGCACCAAATGAGTGGTATATGGAAAACGGTCTCTCAATGTAATATTTTCCTGAATAGTACCTGGCCACTATTGACCAATAAACATGGGTGTGTTCTGGCACGAATGCATATAAATCAGTCAAGGATATTCATATATAACACAATTTCATATCATATATTCATATGTAACACAATTTTGGTGCAAACACTCATCAACGCTATAACAAGCCATGAACATGTTTCTGTTTGACTCAGTGCTGAAATATGAGTCTAGCAAACCCACGCATTATCCAACAACTGGCCTGAATGATGCTTCTTGCCATAGAGATCCGTCATTTCCAAAATGACACTTAGCCCAAGGGGTCGCTGCATCATTTGTGGGGGACAGCATGCTTACTGTTGCCTTGTTTGTCATTACTCCTATGTAGCTCTTGTGGTCTTGCTGAGGAGTTGGAACAGGAGAGCAAGGGTTCCAAGACAATCAGCCAGCCCAAGTCCGCCTGTGGAAGTGTGAGTGTCACTCTTTGCCCATATGCAACCACCATGGCTCTGTCAACACCAGCATCTTTGTGAAGCCAGTTTAATTGTTGACCTGTATTTCAGTGTTACCTGGGTGATGCCTTCCGATGTGCCAGCTGTCCGTACATTGGGATGCCTGCCTTCAAACCTGGGGAGAAGATTGTACTAGCCAACACAGGGCTAAATGATGCCTAGGAACAACCACAATATATACTTTCTGGAATATCGCATTCCTTACATCATTCTAACCTCCCACCCCCTGGAGTCCATGGCAAATGCCAGGTTCTCACCGAGATGGTCAGAATGGCCCTTCTACAAGAGCAAAAAGCAGGTAGAGTTTGAAGTAAATGTATTGAGAGTAGCGAAACATTACTGAATCGATCCAGGTTACAGGCTTATTTGACCATGGGAAAACTGTTCCTGGACATATCATACAATGAAGATTTCACAGGGCACTCACCATATTTCAACGTACAGGTGTCCATAATAAATGTCAGTTCAATTAACCATCTATTGTTTTCTACAAAAATAAGTGTTAGTCTATTTTCAGGATTTCCCATTTAATAAGTAATTTACAGATTCAATGACAATTTTTCAAACATGACCTGTTTATATATTCACTTTCACACTTTAAAAGCACAGGAATACAGTATAAAACAAACACCATCCATCAGTATTTGGTTTTACTAGAGTAATTTGGAGCTGTATTTGCAATGTCTGTCCTCTTTATAGAAGCCAACCCAGAGATGTCCAGTTTCATGTGTACCACTACAGATCACTGTGTGGCAACTGTGAAGTCCATTTTAATATCCCCAATGCTGGGTTCAAAGGTGAAACTATAAGACACTGAGGCCCTTCCATCCCCTGAGCTCTCCCATGGGGACCTGAAGAAGTACACGCCTTGTTTCCGATGGAGACTCCATTCACAGGCACCCTACAGGGGAACAAGAGGGGTTAATTTACTATTCAACTGTATAGAACCATTTTGGATCAGTGAATTTATTTAACCTTTATCAGGGATTCATACTGAATTACAGAAAAATACAAATTGCAATGCATTAGTAGTATTGAATGAGTGATGTTAGTACCTCTTCACTGACTGGTCTTGTCAGGCCCATGCTAACTTTGATGTCATCATTCAGTTGGTACTCCATCCACAGGGCCACACCATGGCAACGTCCCCTCCTGTACAGAAACACAAATGGTGTTAGGGACCATTTGGAATGCTGTTATTTGAGATTGTGCTCTGGCTAGGAGATAATGACAATTTACTTACCGGTATGAGAAAGAGAAAAAAATTGAGCCCATACCTCGTAAATGGTAGTGATCCCTGACATTTGATTGGCTGTTCAGGAACACACTGTAGGAAGTCAAAGGTCATGACAGCTCTGGGCTGGGTCAGGGCCCGACACGGGTACTCCCATAGAGGCTGTGGCTCGGCCTCATGGGACTCACGGAAATCCAGAGACTGCTGCGTGGGGAGCGTTAAAAAGGTGCACTGCTGTGAGAGAGCTAATGAATAGACTAGAGCAGTGCCCATTGCTATCTTTGATCACATTGATAAAGTGTATTTTTCTCCAAATGAAATTATGTCCATTCACTTAACGGTAGTTTAAGTACATATTGAAAGAGGTGGATTCTAACCTGAACCATCTCATCCATAGGTCCAACATCAAAGCCTTCACATGTACCACAAGGAGCTCTTATCCTCCACAGATCCTGAGTGAAAGAGAGGCACACAAGTTCAAAAGTTTACTTTTCATTTTACTACAGATACCAATATCTCTTACCTGAAACTCCACAGCGACCATGCACAGAATGGCAGAGCAAGGCAAGATGGTGGCATTGGGTGTCAGCAGACGGACCAGGGCAGTACGACAGTACCAGAAGTACAGGGAGTGCCAGGGCAGAAGAGTGGTGCTGAAGTAGGGCTCACCTATCAACACTGATATCTAGGGGACACATGAATCAAATAGAAAGCAGTAGAAAAGAGTAACAACTTTTACAAGTGTAAAATAGTTTTTGTAAAGACACTGTTCAGGGGATTCTAATACTGTATATCATATACAGATCACCCCCAAACAGTGTTACTGTTAATACCTGTTCCCCCGCCAGGTCAGTACTAGACAGCTGGTCAGGACGAATTCCCAGAATCTGAACTCCTCCTCTCATGGAGTTGGCATTCAGCACCTACAGCGATATACACATTTTAGCAACCCTGTGGTCATTGACTTTTACAAATAGATCTGAACGAAGTACAAGCTTTTGTTATGGGGACTCACTTGTTCAATGACCTGCTTCAACATTCCAGAGTTTTCCAAACTGAACACCTGGATGGATACAGACAAACCTTAGTGTGGCCTTGTTGGAATAATTTCAAATACCAAATAGGTGAGTAAACATATACAAGTAAGAGCATGACAAAGTCAAAATTGTAATACCTTCTTAGCTCCAAGCATGTGAGCGAAGATGGGTAACAGACTCCCATCACTGACCCCTACGCACACGCTGTCTGGTTTTACAACCTAAAATTGACCAACACCCATATTCATTATTTGTATCGAATAGTAGCTTCACCATATCCATTATGGCAAAGCTGCACACACCCTGCTCTATACCTGACCCTCAAACCTCATCACTCACACTGCGTAGAGCTCTGACGTAGCTCTGTGTGCGCTGGCGGTCATTGAGCTCCCCGAAGCGTGTGCGTGTCCACACCAGGTGAGCCTGACAGACGCAACATGGCCGACAAGGTGGTGCCTCACTCAATGTGCCCTGTTGACTGAGAGGACACATAATAAACAATCACACACAGCTCTGATTAAACAACATTTACCTCACCCTTCTTTGTGCAACATTAGGTAACTACAGACAGTTTTGTACATCTAAGTAGTCTAGAGTGTGTGTGTATAGGAGTTAGTTACCCGTCTGGCTGTAGGCTGTACCACAGGCTGTAGTCGTCATGGGAGACAGTAAGGCTGAGTTCCTCTCCCTCTGCCACCCTCCTCTCCACAGGAAGGAAGTAGACACTCTGCATCCAGTGATCCCGCCACTAAAAAGACAGACAAACATTACTTCCTCAAACTGTATCACACATGTACATCCATGACATACCCACTGCACTTACAGGAGCAGACTGAGGGTCTGGGTAGGTCCAGCTGGGAGCCATGGAACACACGATGGAGCCGCTGGGGTCCATGTCTATGTCCCACCAGGAGAGGACCACCTGAGCCCGGCCACTGGACTGAGCTAGGAAGCTGGAGGAGTGGGACTGAGGAGCACTGCTCACTGGCTTACTGAAGTCCACACTGAGAGAAGAAAAGAGAGAGAAAGGCATAAATGACCACTGAATGGAGAATATTCATTGGGAATATATGAATAATACATGTTTGTTCAACAATGTGCATCTCACCTGAACATGGTGCAGAGAGGCCCTAGTGGTGTGAAGCGGTTAGGGGGCACCTGGCTGAGCTGGATGTCACAGACCGAGTGGGCTCCAGCACAGTGGCTTACAGCGGGAGGAGGCAGCAGTTTGCGACCATCCACCTCCATGGGTTGTAACTGTGCCCAACTCCACAACTGCTCTGACTCCACTAGCTGGGCATACACTGTGGCACGGTGGGGCACAGCCTCACAGCCCTCCTACAGGAGAAATACACATCTGCTTCACACGTCTGATTATTTCTCACAACACACGTGCACGCAAGCACACACAGACACACCTACCTGGACCAGTTTGAGATGAGCGTGTTCATAGCTGGGTAAGGCTCCCTCTCCAATTAGTTCAGTGTCAAACAGCTCTGTGATGAGGATGTTGGCTCGAGTCTGCATGTCTCCATCTGGAGTGAAAACACATGTAGCAATCTTATGATAACATACAGTTGAGGTTAAAAAGTTTCCCTGCACAGTTAAAGAAAAGTGCTTCAAAGTGGATGTAACTGCACTGTATGAGGCATATTTAAGAAATATTTCAGGTCACAGTTCAATACATGGGTTATTGTTAAGATGATTCAAAAACAAACTTTGCACTTGCCGTCAAACTTGGAGTTATTCACACACAGGAGTTACTGATGCTGCAGCACAGGCAATTTGAAAAGTAATTTTTGAATCAGCACAACTGTACATCACATGACTGTGTGTATGATACGTGTGACTTACCTAGTCCAACTGTCACTTCTGTAGAGTGTTTATTGATGATCTTGATCTTGTCTGAGAAGCCATTTTTCTTCACTATTCGGAAAGCAGCGTCTGCCATGGGCTTGAAAACCTATTGGATGAGACAAACAAACCACAATTAAATGGTGTTTCAAAATCAATTCTTCATTAGAACACCTTTTCCTATATTCCATTTCCACTATCCTGTCATTGATGGTGAATTCTAATTGCTATTTGATTGATTTGCCAATGGTGTGTGGGTTTCAAACTCATGCTCACCTCTACAGCATAGCAGTAGTCAGCCCCAGCTGTGACAGCCATCATGGACAGCAGTCCTGTTCCAGTGCCAATGTCCAGAACGATGACTTTCTCACCCCGTGCCTTCACTCTGCTCACAGCAGCCCTGATGCCCTGGTAGTACTTCTCATTCTGGAGGGCAGACAGACAGAGGTTCAGATACATCAGTGGTTCCCAACCAGGGGTACTAGGCCTACTGGTAAAATGCACATGAGGGGTACTTCAGGGGTACCCCCCGGGCAGAGAACCACAGAAACATACAGGAAAAGTACAAACTATATGCTGTAAGTGTTATTTCCTGTCAAAGGAAGCATGGACACACACTCACCCTATCGTGATCGTGCAGCATATCAGCATAGCAGGACCTGAGAAACAAACCGGTGATCATAATTTGATCAGATACGGACGTGGGAACACTGCCTAAACGGCCCGGACGCTAAATCGAGTTCACCTCATGGTTAATAAAGTGATTTGACAAAAAGACAGAAAATAGTGCTTTGTATAGCTAGTGCAATAAATTAATATTAAATGATATACAAACGAAATGTTGCATTGGCGTAATCTTTTAATGGAATAGAAGTGGTTGGCTTGCTAGCATAACGTTAACTACCTGGCAATCTCTTGATGGTAGTCATACTCCTCACTCTCCTCGACCCAATCCAACGCGCCTGTGGCCGGGTTGGCACGTCCGCAGAAAGTCTTCATTACGGTAGCTGTATATCGATTCCGATGCCGCGTTTTTGATTCAATATAATATATTGTATTCCAGAATAATACCGTTTTTACACTAATCCCTACCAAATTGGATTATGGCAGCATTGCTTTAACGGGGGCAGACATGTTTTCTGCCACGGAATGTCAATTGGGGTATATTCACTCCGTGAATTCTGTTGGAAAACGTTTCTCAAACAGTACAAAATGGGCGGAAATTACCTGAATGTGTCCAATAGAAACTCAAGTTTTACTCCGTTGGCCGTTTAAGAACAAAACAGAAGCTAACTGTTTCCGTAATGAATACCCACCTGACGTCACCTTCCAAGTCACATGACTAGTGTCAAATTAACCCCTTGTAATCTGAGTGCTTCGGCTCTTTTTTTTCTGGCAGTGTACACTTGTCATGTAACAGATTCATCAACTATTTTTCCAAGTAAAAAGTAACGAAATCCACAGATTTTCATTTAGAATGTATTGTTCATCTGAATATACATACAATGAATAATACAGTAAAATACATCACATTACAGGTGCCCCCCGATTTTCTGTAGGTACAGTCTCTTGTGGTAACAATCAATTCAGAACATCAAACGGATTGATTTAAATTACATTGGAATTGTAATGTATTCATTAAGACCATCGCACCAGACAATATCCATAGTACCACCCTGTGAAGCTGGACAAGCATTTCACTGCATCTGCAATAACATCTGCTAAACTGTGTACAAGACCAATAAACATAGATTTGAACTCTGCAGACCATCAAGCTTGATATACAATCCACTGTGCGGTGGATGGATGTATTATAAAGTTGATATAACTTATGAATCACAAGCTGTGTGTTGCGTGGATTTAAAGGCTGCAAAATTGTAGTCAGGCACACTTGGCAGTAGGCAGACAGAATGGCATGCTAGGAGTAGGGACCAGGATGTCAGAGAAGATGGGTCGGTAGCCAGCAGGAAGAGGAGGAGTGCTCTGCTCCAGGAGATCCAGAACTGTACCCCTCACATCCCTGGAAACATCCCCCCTAACATCCAGCAACACTGACACATGCTCATCACTGAGGGGCACAGACAGAAGAGAGAAGACCAACACAGAAGATCAACACCTGATTACTGAAGAGACAGCTGTACAAGTGTCCCTGATATAATCATGTCTTAGGCAAATGTTAGATGTGTTAAAAAAACATGAATTGATTTACAGGAAATTGATATGGTAAAGATTGTGTGTATACCTGATATCAGGGTACTTGGCCACCAGTCCAGACACCTCAAGCGTAAGCATGCTAGGGTCTTTTAGCCGGATGAAGTCAGCCAGAACAGGCAGTAAAGCCATTGGGTTCACCTCACTCACTGATCCCTCCACTTCCTAAACAGACACAGTGCATGCATGAACATGTGTAACGGATGTGAAATGGCTAGCTAGTTAGCGGGTACGCGCTAGTAGCGTTTCAATCAGTTACGTCACTTGCTCTGAAACCTATTAGTAGTGTTGCCCCTTGCTCTGCAAGGGCCGTGGCCTTTGTGGAGCGATGGGTAACGATGCTTCGTGGGCGACCGTTGTTGATGTGTGCAGAAGGTCCCTGGTTCGCGCCCGTGTCGGGGCGAGGGGACGGTTTAAAGTTATACTGTTACATTGATGCTGTTGTGGAGCGATGGGTAACGACGCTTCGTGGGTGTCAGTTGTTGATGTGTGCAGAGGGTCCCTGGTTCGCGCCCGTGTCGGGGCGAGGGGACGTACTAAAGTTATACTGTTACACATGGAATACTGTAAATAAAATGGTGTAGTGAATAAAAATGAAGGAAGGGGTGGGTATATGTTGAGTATGGTGTGGGTTGGGTATGTAGTCCGTGGACCGTGGGACAGAGCAGAGGACAGAGCAGAGCTGTGCCGAGTGTCCCACTAAACTGGGTGTCACTGGGTGTGGCTAAACTCAAGGCTATCCTCACCACCAGGCCCTGGAAGAGATCCCTCAGATGCTGGGCATCCAGTGCCATTCTCTGGGCGAGCTGGCGCCGCTCCTCTGCATTCCGACACACCAGCCTCTTCTGCATCAACACCCTCACATACTCCACTACCGTCAGCCACTGGCACTCTTCCTGCAAACGCTACAGGAACAGGGAGGGGTCAACAATACCATACAGGAGACTAATATAAGTCCTTTACAGACTAATTTGATTGTCAAAGAGCCTGACCTGCCGGCAGGGTGGGCGAACACGACTATACAGCTCAAAATGGCGCTCCAGGACTCCACATAACTTCAGGGTAACCATGACGTCTCCCTGGGCCAGCCAGGAGCGAGACAGTAGTCCCTGCAGGAAAGGCTGGAGCTCTAGCAGCAGCTGGTCCATCACCAGGCGGCAGGCCCTCCTCACTGCCCGGTCCAGAGCAGCCAGGGGGCCGGGGGGAGTCCGGGAGAACCGGCTGGCTGAACGGGACGAGAGCTGCTGCTGCAAACTCTCTGTGGAGGTCCTGAGGAGAGGATAGGAAAGGGGGAGAAACAGAAGAGAGGGGAGGGGAAGAAGAGGAAAGGAGTTGAGAGGAGAGGCAAGGACAGTCTTGAACAAACTGTATAATATACAGCATGTATGTGTCACATTGATGAACATTGATGAAGAGTCACATTGATGAACGTACAGATGAACAGAAACAGATAACACTGACAAAAATAAAACAATGTACAGAAGCTCACTTGAGGATGATGCAGTTGCTTATAGAGGCCAGTAGATAATGGAGATAGAACTTGTTTTGATTTGTGCTCTGATCCCTGCGGTGCTCCTTCCCAAATTCCACAAGAGCCTCCCGAAACCTGGAAACAGAGGGAGACGGGATAAGAGACTTACATGATGGAAAGAGAACGAGGACCCCGTATTTAATTGCAGTTACAATAAAATATCATAGGTTGCATTAGAGCTTAAATGTGTGAAAAGTATCACTGATTTTGTGCCACATTCTCAAACATAGACATAAGAACACTGACCCACCTATTGAGGAGGTTCTCCATCTCATAGAGCCCCATCTGTATGGTCTGATCCCGAAGTGATTCACTAACCATCAGAGCCACTCGTGCATTCTCCTCCAGCATCTAACACAACACAAACACAATTATCAGTCCAACTCAATCACCGGCCTCAAAACACACCTCAATGTGTCGCCACAAAACAAACACAACATTGCCACAACTCATGTATCTGCATAGAAATATAATTTAACAACATTTTAAACCAATATTAATGTAGAGGTAGTGAGGTATGTATGTTAACCTGTGTGATGATGGTTGGCAGGCTGGTGAGGTAAAAGCCTTCGTGGTCAGTGTCTGGTTCCTGGTCTCTCTGCCAGTCTGTCAGCTCCACCTCCAGGGCCTTATGCATCCACTCAGACACACTTTTCTACAGCACAATACACACTCCACTCAACCACACTTTTCTACAGCACAATACACACTCCACCACACTTTTCTACAGCACAATAAAACAAACTCCACGGGGGCCTCCTGAGTGGCGCAACGGTCTAAGCCACGGCATCGCAGTGCTAGAGGCGTTACTACAGACCCTGGTTCATTTCCGGACTGTGCCACAACCGGCCGGGCCCGGGAGTCCCATGGGAAGGCGCACAATTGTCCCAGCGTTGTCCGGGTTAGGGGAGGGTTTGGCCGGTGGGGCTTTACTTGGCTCATCGCACTCTAGCGACTCCTTGTGGCAGGCCAGGTGCCTGCAGGCTGACCCCGGTCGCCAGTTGAACAGTGTTTCCTCCGGCACATTGGTGCAGCTGGCTTCCGGGTTAAGCTGGCGGGTTTTAAGGAGCGCGGTTAGGCGGGTCATGTTTCGGAGGATGCATGACTCCACCCTTGTCTCTCCCGAGTCCATTGGGGAGTTGCAGAAATGAGAAAATATCAAACATTTGGAAGAAAAAGGGGGTAAAATACAAAAAAAAATCCACAGAGACAGATATGCCACACCACAGTGCACAGAGGCATTGGTACACAAACAAACAAGACCTAGTTAGAAACACAGATAGATAGGCAGACAGACAGACAACTCAGAGACCCAGAAGTCTCACCCACCCGCACACTGTGTACGTATTTGTTCTGCAACTGTTCCAGACACTCCTGGGAGATCAGGGGTCCCAGCTCCTCTAACTCCATCTCCACCATTAGGTCTGGATGCCCCATCATATCTGAGCTGCACACATACAGTACACACTGATCACACCAAAACAACTCTACACTCATTAACAACTAGGGTTGCAAAGCTACCGTAATTTACCAAAGTTACCGGAGTCTTCAGTAATTTTGTAATCAACAGAAAATCGATTGGAATCTATGGTAACTTTGGTCATTCATACTTGAATAACTTAAATTATATATAGCATTAATTTGTCCATGAGTTTCTAGTAGATAGATCATATGGTTCAAGAGAAAATAGCCTAGTTATTGAAAAAGCATTTAAATCAACAATAGCATTATTTTCAATTACCTTTGCAACTCCTCAAACTATCGACTTTTCTTTTTACAACTGCCACCAGATTGACTCAAAAACATTGTCAACAAATACATAGACAATGCCATAATCAAATAATTAAAAATATAAAGGATATTTCCTTCTCAAACTCCCGTATTGAACACCAATGGTATTATGGTTTATATTTAGGATAATTTTTTACAGCTTTGTCATTCAAGGTTTTATTTTGAAATCATCTTATGTAATTATTTCATATAATAATGGGATAAGGCCAGACAGCAGGCCAGAGATAATTACAGCCACCTGTGATAACCTGAAGTTCCCAAAAGGGCCACTAAATGTCTTGTGATAGAATACATAAAAGCATTGAAAGATACCAAAATTCTGTAAGTTTACTGGTAAACTTATAAAGTTTCCAGTAATATACCCTCCTTTTGCAACCCTATTAACACCAAAAAACATACTTTGGCTCAAATTGTTTGGTCTATATTTGCTCACCTGTGGTAGATGTGTAGCACCCAGTTAAGAACAGCAAAGATCTCCCCGCTCTCCAGCTCCCATCCGCTGACCTGGCCCATGTGTGACTGTAGACAGCGGTGGCAGGCGCGGAGGTAGGCCCTGGTCAGGTTATAGTGGGGCGGAACGCAGTGGTCCAGCAGGTGGCGCACCGTGGCCAGGTCTCCCATGATTCCGTGCTGTAGGGCAGACAGGTGGCCTGCAAGGCCAGGCCCACGGGTGTGCAGGTAAGAGACGCTACGGAAACGTGCAGACACTGCCTCTTCCAACACCTAACAGAGTACAACATCACTGTAAAGCACCTGTACAATGCTACTGTCAAAACATAAGGAAAACCATCCCTGTATCTCATTAACATAGGACCTAGGCCTATTGCATCATGCTCTATTCCAGTCATGTATGGTGTTGTACAATTCTACTTGCATAGCAATGTGGGCTCTTGAACGATGCTCAACCCAATCATTGAATCTCACTGTATTCAACTAGTGTACATACAAGTCTAGACATACTTGGAAGAAGCGCTCCCTCCAGCAGCGTGGCCGTCCAGGGGGAAGAGGCCTGCTGTGGCCCCCTGCACCTCCTCTCTCCTCGAGCATGGCCTGATCCAGCGCCTCCTCTCGCTCCACAATCCTCACAGCAGACACAAACGGCGTAGGGTTCTGCCGGGCTAAAGCCAGTCCACTCCCCACCACTGCCCACAGCTCCTTCCCCAGAGCCTCCACCAGCTTTCCAACGCCTGAGAAGTAGTTCCTGACCAGCTCCTCATCCTGGGCACTGAGGGCTGTCCCAGGGGCCCCTGCTCCATGGAGCTGCCACAGGACGTCATCCTGCCAGCACTCCAGCTCCATCAGACGTGCGTGGGCCTCCAGGAGCCGGCGAGATTCCACCAGCCTCTCTGTCTCCGATACCATGCTCTGTACTGACAGGTAACAAGGGAGACACTGTAGTTTTAGCCAAGTTACAGATTGACATAGTTATTGAAGTGTAGGCTGAAAGGGAGTCATTCAATTATTCCTTAGGGAATAGGATATGTGCATTTATGGGAGTCTCTCTGAAGATTAAATTAAGTTTTATTTGAACAGATTCATGAAATATTTTCCCAGTTGTGAAG
Source organism: Salvelinus fontinalis (assembly GCF_029448725.1). Classification (NCBI taxonomy): domain Eukaryota; kingdom Metazoa; phylum Chordata; class Actinopteri; order Salmoniformes; family Salmonidae; genus Salvelinus; species Salvelinus fontinalis. The sequence goes on from NC_074676.1 coordinate 31,206,332, forward strand.
CTACAGAACCAAGGAAGCTGTTGGGGCAGTCTCACCAGAGTAGAGGCGTGGCAGGTTGCTAACGGCAGCAAGGAGTTGACAGTGATTGACAGAGACCTCTCGCATCATCTCCAGAGCCTTGACTCCCTCTGCGTTTCTGCTGGACTCCACCCCTGCCTTCCCCAGGGCATGGGACACCTCTTTCAGCTCTGCCCGGGCCTCACGAAGCTGCTCCAGACCCCAGCCCACCCCCTCTAGGTAGGACTGGACCACTGACTGGGGTAAAGGCAACATATGTAGGATCTCACAATCAGAAAATCAATCAAGGCACAAGTGGAAGTGCCATATAATAATAATTTGGTGGGTGCTTATATTTGTCCTATTTCACACATGTACAAGTGTGTATTATACAAATGTGTGAATTGGAAATGTGTTTTTTGCATTTACCAACTCCCCCTGAGACACCCTCGGAGAGTGGTGGTACGGCCAGGGTCTGCCATTATCAACGGCGACCCTTGAGCTATGAGACCAGGGCTGCCCAACCCTCTTCCTGGAGATCTACTGTCCTGTAGGTTTTCAGTCCAACCCTAATTTAGCATATCTGATTCAGCTACTTAAGGTCTTGTTGAGCAGCTAATAAGTAGAACCAGGTGTGTTAAATTTTAGTTGGGCAGCCCTGTATTAGGCCATCAGATTTTTCTCCTTAACATTTATTATGTTAACATCGACACAGATTAATAACCTGCCATCACAAACATTTTGAAAAATCTATTTCTCCCTTAAGTTTTTTAAATTTCATGTGGAAAGTGACAATAGCCTCTAGTAAGAGCAGGTGTGTTTGTAGTAACAGAATACCTTGAGTCTTGACTGGATGGATGAGGTCCTCTGGCTTTCCCTTTTGCGGTACTGTCCTAACCTCTCCAGATGCTCAGGGCGACAGAACACACCCGATGCCCACTTCAGGGCCGCGCCCCGGGCCAAGCTCTCTGCCCGCTCCGCCTCTGGCCACACCTCTGGGAGCGCTGCCGCATCTGTCAATCACACGTAAACAAGCTCAATTCACCAGACATTATGTGACAGGAGGAAAGTATGCATCTCTTTCTTTATAGAATAAAATCCCTGTTTTGTTCAGCTTGTATGTGTGTGGGGACATGAGCGATTATGAGTCAATGGAGAGCAGCACGGTGTGTTAATCCATGTGCAATTTAAACAAACAGCTCTGTGTCTGTCTCACTGGTGGTCATGAGACAGATGTTTACTACAAGCATTAAATGTGAAATCAGCATTTCTGCCGCACAATAAACCTATGGAGAATGAGACTAACGTATTCGTTAACAGCACCATCATGCTTGAAATACAGAAAGGAATAGGCTTCCTCGGTCTTAAACACAGAAACAATTCAATTTGGAGAGGATGAGAGATATACATGCAAATGTATTACAATCTAGTCTTTCCTCTGTTGTGAGTTAGTGAGAAGTGGGTGTTGGTTAGAGTCAGTGGGTAGTCTGTTTTGGTTGTTAGTAGTGTGTGTAAAGTAGACGTCTGTACCTTCAGGTTTGTCACCACCATTCTTGTCTCCGTCTGACATTTAAGTTCAGTGGTCCGCCTGTCCACCACCAACAGTGGCCTACCCAGACGGCCAGAACACCACTGAACGAGGGGGATGATCAGAGCCCGAAAGAGAGAGAAGGGGTGGAGGAACGAAGGCACATATCCATTGTACTGACGGCCTTCCTCTCACACTCCCAGACACATCCTCTACGCAGAGGCCGGCAGGAAGGGAGGGAGAGGGGGCAAAGAGGGGGAGGGCAAGAGGGAGGGGACTCCAGCCAAAAGACAAAATCCAGATGGATGGGGGAAAAGGGGGAGAGCTAAGGGGTTATGGTCTTGTGTCGAAGAGTGCCGCTCTGTGTCTGAAATTATTATTTTCCTCTACGGGCAAATACACGTTAATCATACTCGTTGATAGAAAAATGCATGCATACAGTATTTGCCATTAGAAATTAAAGGGAAAACTCTATTCCATATTTGTAAGACATTGTAGTTTGTAAAGCAGCTCAATACAATGAGTAAATTATGTACTGACCTTGTACATTGGTCTTTGAGGAGCGAAGTCCCAGTAATGTCCTCTGATCCTCCACAGCTGTTGAGATCTGGGACAAACTAGGGACGTTTCACAACTGCTACCTCTAAAGGGAGTTTGTTTATTTGTGTATCAGTCAAGGCCTCTGACCTCTCCCCACGTCTGTGTTTACATCTCCTCGTTTCCTGGACCTCTTCAAAACACACTGAACTATGCCAAGTGGCACAGACACTAGCCAACAACAGCCTCAGTGGGGGTATTATTACAGCCTTGGTATTCGTGATGGGATTTCTTACAACTATTTTCCTTTCCAGTTTGTAACCAATCCAGTTGATGCAGCTTCCACAAATCAGTGAGGCAGTCAATTAGAGTTTATTTGATGTAAAGCCTCCTGTACCATGTCTTTAGTGGTTCATATGCCAAGTACCATAATGGGTTGAGGCCAGGTATCTAACAAAACAAAAGACTAAGAGAAACTTCCCAAATATGACAGCAACAGATTGGGAAGAGGATGTTATATTGTCTCCTCTCAGGGTGTGACTGTTGTACTTTCAAGGCCAGTGCCCCATTGTTCTTACTGTATCTTACTTACCACCCGGATCACTAAAGTCACTGGATGTCTATCCTTACTTCCGCCACAACATTGGCCTTGTGTGCGTGCACTGGGCATCTCACCACTCATGTCAATGTTATGCTAGCTATAGGCCCAGTATGCATACCAAATGGCATCATATTGCCTACAAAGTGCACTACTTTGACCAGGTCCCACATAGTACACTACATTTTAGAACAAGGTGCCAATTAGGACCCCAGTTTGCTGGCTGAACACAACACTTTGAGAAGTGGTCTATACAGATGTGTACCCCTGCGCCCCTCCACCACTGTCATCACCTTGAGCTGAGAACAGCCCCACCTCCACCCAGAGGGGCTCAAGGGAACAGGAAGTCTATTTCTGTAGTAGTAAACCAAACACAGTGAGTACTTCCTGTCTGGCATTCCTGACCTGGGCTGAGTTCCTGCTCCACTCCAACCCCATTCACTTAAATGCCCAGTGCAGTCAAATGTAATTATCCTGTTTAATATACACATTCTCACACTAGGAGGTTGGAATAATACTGTGAAATTGAGAATTATTTTAATGCCCTTTTAGTGTAGGCGTTGTTTGAAAAGACTGCCCGAAATTTCTGGCTGTTTTGGTGGGACGGGTTTTTTGCCTGCGTGGTGACATCACTAGGTGTCAAATCAGTTTATGTAAACTGGGTGGTTCGAGCTCTGAATGCCGAATGGCTGACAGCCATAGTATATCAGACCGTATACCACGGGTATGACAAAAACTGATTTTTTTACTGCTCTAATTACGTTGGTAACCAGTTTATAATAGCAATAAGGCACCTCGGGGGTTTGTGATATATGACCAATATACCACGGCACTCCACGTTGTGCCTTCGAACAGCCCTTAGCCGTGGTATATTGGTCATATACCACATCCCCTCGGGCCCTATTGCTTCAAATAGACCAATAAGAGTTTCAAACCTTCTTGCCACTCCCATAGTCCTAGCACAATTCTTGCTTGAAAAATGTCTCTTTGCTAAGAAGCTATTTTGTTTATTTTTGGCCAATTCAATTGAAAACAATCACAGTAAGTTACTTCATTGTTACCCAGAAATTATTTTATAGAAATTGAGATACATACTGCTGCAGTCTGCCTTTAATACTTAACTGTCATAAACACAGCCAATGGCTAGCTCTTTCATATTGTAATATTGCCATCACTATATTAAAATAGAGAAATATTGGTCATTAAGGTCACACTGCATTGTGTGTGTGTCAGCTTTAAAGACTTCTCGGACAATAAATGCTACATTTGAGCCCATGGGGCTTTGAATTGAATGTTCATATTTTCCATGTAAAAATGTACAGGGTAAAAATAAAATTTGACAAGAAAATGCCACGCAAACTGCAGGAACATAAAACAAATTCATCACATAATGTACACTATTAGAGCCATTTGTATTATTTACTTGTAGTACCTTCAAATCAACTGCCTATAAGAATGTTGACAGGTAGCTGATAACATCCACATACAAAAAGAGAATGACAGATTGACAGCAAATACATCAAAGAGGGGGGGGAATAGGTTAACTACAGAGTCTACAGACAGCAGGTACATTCATCATGTCCCTTTAGGGCCCTACTAGGATTTATCATCAGATGAGGCACTAACATTATACTGAACATCTCCTTCGGACGTACATCATTCTATACTCTCCTTTGCGTCGCCTGGGTAGCCGCCATTTTTGTGGTCTGGCCCCTGTTGTGTTATGCACAACACAGCACTAGATTTTGAATGAAGGAACTCATTAATGGTCAGTATTTTCAACCTCGTAGCAGGTTGCCAAGTACAATACTATAACTCAACTTGCACTGCAATTCTACTTAAATCACTAAATTATCGAGTTTTTAGATGAGGTATTTATATCTTTTAGGTAGACTATATTATTTCTGAGAGACATATTTCCACACTTTAGAGGGTATTACAGCAATGCTGTAGTCCTGAAATAATGTTGTCCAGTAGCCATGTCATGCTTTGTAGTGTTTGGCTTATCAGAATTATAACTACACTATTGGACTAATCATCCATTTAGTGTTAGGGCTCTTCTGCACAAGCTTTGATACTTATTCAGTAGTGTTTCTAGATTATATGGATGTAGTTAATTATCCACATCAAGCTCAGTTAAATAGTATATAATGCTAATAGGCCACAAGATGGAGCTCTATTTCAAAGAGCTATTCAAAGTGACAAGGCAAACATATCACCACGTATAAAATAACCTACCAATGGTAATCATAAGAATCCATAATGATATATATATATATATATATATATATATATATATATATATATATATATATATATATATATAAAGATATAGCATTATATAATAGTGTGTTACAGACTGCTCTCCCTTATGTTTCCACTGCTGGCCTGAGTGTTGGGCTGTGCTCCAGCATGGTTCAGGGCTCGGTGAGTCCAGGTATGCAGGTCCAGGAGAACCTGGTTCAGCTTCTCCATCCAGTCCTCTCGATCCTCCCGCGTATCTGCTGAGAACCAGCACCTGAAGAACAGAGAGATCATAAAACAGAGATTGGATTCAACACTTAATGAGAATACTGAAATGTCATGCTAGATCTATGAAGATACACCACCGTCTATGGCATACACAGATAGGCTTACTTTAGCAGGATCCGTCATTCACAAAACATTCATGACCACTTGTTGTCAAGGAATGGTAATTTGCTTGTATCATGTGAGTAGTTGTTACTTTGCAGTTCATGCTGGACAACTATGAAATATCATCTTACTTGGCCAGAGCGCGCTGGTCATCCTGTTGTGCAGTCTGGATGCCACTGACCAGTTCAAAAGTATAAGTGCGAGCACAGGAGTCCCTCTTCACTGGCTTTACACTTTGACTAGAGGAACTAAACAAAGAGATGCTGCCTTCTGCTGCCTGCAAGCAAAACAGACAGAACAGTAGAGGAATAACAGAATGTTTTTAAGAGTTCAATGACCTTAAGAAATATCAAGTCAGGGTGTAACTTGGTCTACAAGAAATAGAACTAAGAGCTCCAGTCTATAGCCATCTGTCAATTCAATGCCCACCTTGCTGCCCTGGTGGTTCCAATAGGACATATGGTTTCCCTCCAGGACAAAGAAGCGTTGATGGCAAGCTCCAAATCCATTCACCACCTCAAACAGTCTGAATGGAAGAAGGGAGAAAGAAGGGGTGGGTGGAAGATGAAATACATTAAAGAAAGTATAGAGGACAGGAGCAGGATAATATTCACAGGAACTCACAAGGAAGCCCTGGTGTTGGACGTTAGAGTGGCTCTCGCTGTCTAGTCGCAGGTAGAGGTTTCCCTCTAGTGGAGATAGGAAGGGCACCTGTGCAGAGAGGATTTTCCTCTAAGTCATAGGAACATACATTTATTTCTACCTATAGAGTACACCATCACTGATATTGAAGCCAGTGTAGCTAAGACTAATTATTGGTTGTTGATACCAGTGTTGCTGGCCACACACTCAGAGGCATGAAAGGAGTCAAATGGAGAAGCAAAGAGAAAAGAGAAAAAGTGAGAGCTAAACCTTTTCCTGAAACTCATCTCCCAGGAGTCTCCTGATTTTGCCTTCAAACTATATCTGTGCACAAGAAGAAACACAGCACAGGGGGTGGTAAAGGTTACTTCACTAGTGATCCCCACCCAGACACGGGAAAACTTTAAACCAAAAACAAACAAAAGTCCTGTGAGGAAATGACAACCATTCCAATCTGTATGTCGCAACTGACAAATACAACGGGTGGAAAAATCTGAAATGTGACATGACATAGATTCAATCAAATGGTAACCCACATCCTCAAGTGACAGTGAGTGAAACAAGCTGGCAATCAGGTGGTTCAAAATCAAAAAGGACAAGATAAAACCATGGAATGCAGTGACAAAAACATCAATCCCCACATCTTCCCATACTGCAGTAAAAATATCTGATACACAATCATCCAGGCTGGAGCACTGCAGCAGGTGTGACTGATGTGCAGCCAGGTGAGGTGAGTCTACCTTGTCCAGGGGGAACTTGCTCTGGCCCAGGGAGATCTTGTGAGAACCAACCAGAGAGAAGTGGCTAGTGTGGTGGGTGTTCAGGGCTGGGATAGTAGAAGCTGTGGGCGGTTGATTTGAACCAAATCAAAAACTGCCACCTCTCAGGATGAATGTTAACTTCAGATAATATGCAACTGGGACAATAATACTTACATGTCACACTGTGGTTGGATCTCTGTTGAAAAGCAACAAGAAAACGTTTTCAGATGAGAAATGTGTAAAAAGTAAGGAAAAAGGATTGGTGCCTATCCATCTCTGTTCCAAATTAAATGCATGTGTGCCTTTCTGCACTCTTACTGATCAAATATGTATTCTCTGATATCCCAGATCAATACAGTGTCCTAACATATACAGCATTTCATTGAAAAGGGTCATGCAGATACATACACAGTGAGTGGGATATTTCAAGTACTAGGCAGATAAGAAAGCTGATCACCTTTATGGTGCTTAGAAGCTTCCTTGGGGTGACCTTAAAGAACAAGTAGTAAGATCAGAAATGAGCTTTTGTGCAGAACACTCGCATGTATACTTCATTGTAATCTATAAAACATTGGACAGCATTTCTTAAATCAGAAGATTAGCTCACTCACCCTTGACCTGGAGGAGCTGCGGAGATCCACATTACAGGTGTTCCCTGAGGTGTGGGACTGAGTAATAGAAGACAGTTTGGAAATAATACATACAACCTATTAACACCTTTCTCATCATTGACCCTCTATTGTAAAGATTTACTAATACACCCATTTTAGGTGAAACATTCAGTAATTACGTTCCATCTCACCAGGCTGTAGACCTCAACATCAATCTCAAAGTTGGAGTGAATGTCCTGCCTGAAGGGACACAGTACAGAATCAGAAAGACTTGGACAGACGAGGGGTGACAGCCATTTCAGCAGTAATACAGTAGACATTACATACGCATCTCCTTCAAGGCACGGACAGACCAGTAGGATTGCCGGCCGAGAGTACTTGGCACCTCTGAACAGTGTCGGCCGTAATTTGCAAACTGATTCTACATGTAGAAATACGGCCAAAATGATGGCCGTCAGTCATCCACCGGCAGGTGGTCTCTATAACACGCGTGCCAACAGCAAGCAAATGGTGAACAAACAGCCACCTACTGTATAGACCGACAATCGAGTTGTCACCTTTACTCCACATACTCCATATGTGGAACCAGTGGCGGGACTCACAGGGTGATGGAGGTGGGGAAGGAGATGGTGTCTCCATTCTGGGCGTCCGCTGCAGTGGCCAATGGGGTCGCAACAATGTTGCAGGGTCCATAGCGAATCAGGACAAAGAAATAGTGAGTTGGGCGACCTTTAGGGAGAAGAGAAATATTCAGGAGACTTGTTCATTAATAATCTGGTATGGTGTCTTGCGCTTACCATGAATTGGACTACACTGTTTTGTGCATGTAACCTAAATGAAGAGGCAAAAAACTAACCTCTGCAGCTGGCAGATTCAAAATAAACTTTACATTATAAAGGTGACAACATGCGTAGCCTATCGGATGGTAGATACCCGTTTGTGTGCGGGCTGAGCAGACAAACTCCACCTTGAGAGGGAGCTGGTCACTGTTGATGCTGACGGTGCCCCTGCAGGGCTGCTGGGACATGCTGGAGTCCCCCTCACCATCACCGCCCTCTAACTCCCCTGAGACCCCCTCTCCCTTAGCCTGGTCACCTCAGCCAGCAGGGCCGCCCGCTGCTCACCTGACCCAGAGTGAGAGGGGACAGTCAGATGACAATACAATGGAGACTAATCAAGAGATTCATCATTCACTCCAGAATAGAAGGATTTGGGAGGGAAAGGAGAGGAATAACCATAGGACAGAGATAGAGATGAGTTTGTGTAGAAACTAACTGAGCAGATGGAAAAACTGTAATCATGGCGCTAGAAGGTGGATATGACCAGCGGCGACTCACAGGAGATGAGCAGTAGTTTCTCAGCCTCGGCCTCCTCCAGGGAACCCCTGCCGTTGTCCTCATCAGTGCAGCAGCTCAGGGCCTGCAACGTCTGATTGATGACCGTCTACAGCTTGGCAGCCTCCTCATTCAGAACCTGACCAATCACAGCAGGCCAGGATATTCACTCCACCCAGCCATAATCATTTAAATAATATTTATTTACAGTGTCAGAGGCATAGTTATGTTATCCATGTGGTACATTTGTCAATGCCTTCACATAAAGGAACGTTTTGGATGATATGCTACACTGGTAGTCACGCTCCATGACACAGGAGACACAATAGACTCAACCGCTCCAAGTTGTACTACAGACCATGATCCTGTCCTTGGTGTTGACAGTTTGCTGGGGGCGGGACTCCTCAGCTGCACGCCTCTGCAACCCTGGGGTTACACTCTGAATTGCTGGCTTGGTGCTCTGCCTCAATGTACGGTAGGCATCGATGCTGTCAATCAATCAATGACAAAACACATTGGGGTCATCAGTCACAGGTAGAAATCACAAGCCAATAATTTTTTGTTGTTGTACTTTTTACCCAAATTTCTTGATAGTCAATTGGTAGTTACAGTCTTGTCCCATCACTGCAACTCCCGTACGGACTGAGGAGAGGCGAAGGTCGAGACTCGCACGTACTCCGAAACACGACCCCGCCAAGCCGCACTGCTTCTCGACACACTGCTCGCTTAACCTGGACTGCTCGCTTAACCCGGAAGCCAGCCGCACCAATGCTCCAGAGGAAACACCGTACAACTGGCAACCGTGTCAGCGTGCAAGCGCCCGTCTCACCACAGGAGTCACTAGAGCGCGATGGGACAAGGACTTCCCGACCGGCCAAACCCTCACCTAACCCGGACAACACCAGGCCAATTGTGCACCGCCGCATGGGTCTCCCTGTCACAGCCGGCTGCGACACAGCCCGTGACTGAACCCGAATCTGTAGTGACTTAGACCACTGCCCTACTCGGGTGGCTGCCAATCATATCTTTTGAAAGATTTTCATAGTCAATACATTTTTCCAATTTCACTCATGTTAGCTGATCCCCCCCCCCCCCACCGTTTAGTTTTACACCATAATAACCAACTCACCATCAAGCGTTGATTATTTGAATCAGCTGTGTAGTGCTAAGGCAAAAAACAAAACGTGTACCCTGGGGGGGTCAAGACAGAGTTTTGGAAACCCTGGTGTAGAGGACATGACTCACCCGTAAAGAGGGGCACTGTCGGCAGGGGGGGTGGTCAGCTCTTCAGGAGTCAGAGGTAGGGATGGTGGGGTGGCTGGCTGACTAGCTGCAAGTCTCTGCAGGGTTATTAAAACACTTAGATGTCAATTTGGAAGTGTAAAACACTCAAAGCTTTGAAACTGCAAGGCAACACTTTCAGAATCAAATTGAACAAGGTGACCCTATCGCCCTCTGTCTGTCTGCAGAGCCTTACCATTGGAGTGACCACAGCTTCCACAGACCTGCTGAGAGGAGAGAGGATGCAGCTGGGTGGGAGTGTCAGCAGCTCAACTGCACTGGAGTCCAGTTCCCTGGTCTTTTCCAGGTCTTCACCCTCCTCAGCGTTCTCCTTGTCCAACTCTGTGTCCGTTTTCTCCTTTCTGCGCAACACTGTGGCTATGCCACTGTCGTAATCCTCAGAGCCCTCCTCCTCCCTTCCCTGGGCAGCAGCCTCCAGCATGTCCTTAAAACATCAGGTCAATCATCTCAGCAGTGTTGGTTTCATCTTAAGAGCTCAGCCTCTGTGGATAAATCCCCATATGCAGTAAGTTAACATTCAAACAAACTACTGCTGTAGTATGTCTGGGACCTGGTTTTCCAACTTCCAATATTTCAATATTTCAAATGGCTCATCATTTGGTTGTTCAGTGTAAAAAATAATGATAGGGGTATGAGGTGGTGGCAGTGACCCATTGAACTGATTGTTTAGAATGGAGTGCACTGCAGACAGTAAAATATGGCCAGTATCTTTATAACCCAGGTGTGTAAGTGACTGCATGTACAGTGCCTTCAGACAGTATTCACACCCCTAGACTTTCTCCACATTTTGTTGTTACAGGCAGACTGAATTTAAAATGGATTCAATTGAGATTGTGTGTCACTGGCCTACTCACAATACCCCTTAATCTCAAAGTGGAATTATGAATTTTCAACATGATTACAAATTAACAAATTTAAAGCTAAAATGTCTTGAGTCAATAGGTATTCAACCCCTTTTATGGCAAGCCTAAAAATGTGCTTAACAAGTTTGCGATAGTGTTTAACGTTTTTGAATGACTACCTCATCTCTGTACCCCACACATACAATTATCTGTAAGGTCCCTCAGTCAAGAAATTAATTTCAAACACAGATTCAACCAAAGACCTGAGAGGTTTTCCAATGCCTCACAAGAGCACCTATTGGTAGATGGGTAAAAATTTAAAAAGCAGACATCGAATATCCCTTTGAGCATGGTGAAGTTATTAATTACACTTTGGATGGTGTATCAATACACACAGGCCTCCTTTCGAACTCAGTTGCTGGAGAGGAAGGAAACTGCTCAGATTTCACCATGAGACCAATGGTGACTAAAACAGTTAAGAGTTTAATGGCTGTGATAGGAGAAAACTGAGGATGGATCAACAACATTGTAGTTACTCCACAATACTAACCTAATTGACAGAGTGAAAAGGAAGCCTGTACAGAATACAAATATTCCAAAACATGCATCCTGTTTGCAACAAGGCACTAAAGTAATACTGCACAAAATGTGGCAAAGCAATTAACTTTGTTCTGAATACAACGTGTTTTGTTTGAGGCAAATCCAATACAAGCCATTGCTGAGTACCACACACACACAGTGCATCATGCTATTGGTATGCTTGTAATCGGTTTGGACTGGGGAGTTTTTCAGGATGAAAAAGAAACGAATGGCAAAAATCATAGAGGAAAACCTGGTTCACTCTGCTTTCCAACAGACACTGGGAGATTCAGCTTTCAGCAGGACAATAAAAAACACAAATCTACACTGGAGTTGCTTACTACTAAGACAGTGAATGTTCCTGAGTGGCTGAGTTAGTTTGGACTTAAATCTGTTTAGAAATCTATGGCAAGACCTGAAAATTATTGTTTAGCAATGATTAATTAAGAATCAATTTGACAGAGCATGAAGAATTTTGAATATAATGTTACACAATCCAGGTGTGGAAAGCTCTTAGAGACTTTCCCAGAAACACTCACAGCTGTAATCACTGCCAAAGGTGCTTCTACAAAGTATTGAATCAGGGGTGTGAATATTTATGTAAATTTTATATTTCTGTATTTAATTTTCAATCATGTGCAAAAATGACTAAACATATTTTCACTTTGTCATTATGGAGTAGTGTGTGTGTAGATGGGTTCGAGAAAAAAATAAATATTTAATCCATTTTGAATTCAGGCTGTAACAACATAATGTGGAATAAGTCAAGGGGTATGAATACCTTCTAAAATAACTGTAAGAAACCCAAATTGTTTATTTATCACCTCACCAACTTGTGCCAACAGCCCTAGACCACATTTGTCTCACCTGACATACTCTCTCTTCTCCAGCTAGATGAGGAGTCCAGCTCACACAGGGCCTAGTCATTGATAAGTTCTGGCTCCAGGGTAAAGGTGACTTTCTTTAGCTCTCTTGCCTCTGACTGCAGTTCACAAGTCTGTTCCTCATCTCTATGCAGCTCAGAGTCTTCCTGTTCCCTGTCTGATGAGTTTGTGGTCAACCCTTGCTTATGACCCAAAACAGAACCCCCCTTCCCTGGTCTTCACCTTCAGCAGACGCCACACCCTGGACCTCATCTACAAGACTTTCTGGCTTCCCTTGTTCTTCAACTCCAGAAGATTCCATCTCCTCTTGCTCCTGACATAATGGCAACCCAACCTTCTCTAGTGGAGACCCCACGTCCATCTGCTCCTCACCTACAAAGTACCCCATCTCTTCAACTACAGAACACCTCATTTCCTTCTCCTCCTCTAGTGGGGACCTCATCATCCCCTTCGCTTCCTCTATCATGGACCCTACCTCCTCCTGACTCCATTGACATTTGCTTATCATCTAAAAGGGAATGGGAGTCATCATCCAACTGCTCACCTATATAGAACTTCACACCCCTCTGCTTCTCACTAAGGACTGAACCTCTTTCCTCCTGCTTGTTACTAGCAGAAGACTCTGCCTTGTCCTGCTCTTTCACTAAAGGACCCTCTGCTGCCTCATGTCGTTTATCTGGCAGAGCATTTCCCTGACAAATGTCCAGAGTGCACTCCGCCTCCTCTGTCATGCGTCTCCTCCACCTCTTGTGGTGGGACATCCATGTTGTAAACTGAGGCTCTCATCACCTGTTGTATAATCAATCTCACACCCCTATTCTACACTGACATTTGCACAAAACTCAGATTGACTAACAGGAACAGTTAGATTTTTCTCAACATATACCGTTAAAGTGTCTACCTCCAAGCTCTTCATCTGTAATACAGTGACTTCTCCTCTTGCAGTGTTTTACCAATGTCTTGGATCGGAGCCTCCACTCCATGGATCTTAGCAGTGACAGAAGTCTTGGTAAAGCTACCGTCCTTCACCCATAGCTCAGGCCAAAATACAAGCAAGCACCTTTGTTCCTCTCAAGCACACATCTATGCAGCCTTTTGTAATAGACATATTACAAAAGGTACTGTGCCACTATGTGAAGGACCAGGTGAACCCTAAACCCGATTACCATTCACATGACTTTGAAGAGTACAATGATGGTCAGTGACACCTGTGACATTGAGACACCCCGGTTTCTCTGCAGAACCGGTTACACCCAGTCCAATGTCCATATATGTAAACTCAGATTCCATGGTTGGAACGGTGGCCACTGCAGTCTCCTGCTATAGCCAACCATCATCTGAGGGGAGGATGAGGAGAAGGTTGGGGTCGCCCTCGAATGATCTCACAAGAAATACCATTATTCTATCAGGAAGCGAGAACTTGAGCTCAACCAAAGAGCCACAAACATAACCCTTAAGAACAAAATTCTATTACCAGACACAAGGGGAGGGTAACACCAAACTTACCTCAGTCAGTGAGGAATCAGAGAATCTTTGCTTTAGAAAGACATTCTCTGCGATTGTCTGGGCCCTTAAGAGTCGCAGCTCCCCCTCCCTTTCCTGATTGGTCAGACAAATAGAAGCCTTAAGACAGACACTTCCCAGGAATCTTAACAATTGTGTAATATCAACATTTCAGCATTGCATATCTCTAGATAAGCACCTGCTGTTCTCAAGAGAGTTGGTGAGCACACAAACCACATTGAAAATCTTACACACACACAGACAGAGACAGAGACAGAGACAGAGACAGAGACAGAGACAGAGACAGAGAGAGAGAGAGAGAGAGAGAGAGAGAGAGAGAGAGAGAGAGAGTCATGGTCTGGGGCGGTGTGTCACAGCATCATCGGACTAAGCTTGTTGTCATTGCAGGCAATCTCAACGCTGTGCGTTACAGGGAAGACATCCTCCTCCCTCATGTGGTACCCTTCCTGCAGGCTCATCCTGACATGACCCTCCAGCATGACAATGCCACCAGCCATACTGCTCGTTCTGTGCGTGAGTTCCTGCAAGACAGGAATGTCAGTGTTCTGCCATGGCCAGCAAAGAGCCCGGATCTCAATCCCACTGAGCACGTCTGGGACCTGTTGGATCAGAGGGTGAGGGCTAGGGCCCTTCCCCCAGAAATGTCCAGGAACTTGCAGGTGCCTTGGAGGAAGAGTGGGGTAACATCTCACAGCAAGAACTGGCAAATCTGGTGCAGTCCATGAGGAGATGCAATCCAGTACTCAATGCAGCTGGTGGCCACACCAGATACTGACTGTTACTTTTGATTTTGAATCCCCCCTTTGTTGAGGGACACATTATTCCATTTCTGTTAGTCACATGTCCAGTTTATGTCTCAGTTGTTGAATCTTTTTATGTTCATACAAATGTTTACACATGTTGTTCCTGTTCCCAAGAAAGCTAAGGTAACTGAGCTAAACGACTACCGCCCCGTAGCACTCACTTCCGTCATCATGAAGTGCTTTGAGAGACTAGTCAAGGACCATATCACCTCCACCCTACCGGACACCCTAGACCCACTCCAATTTGCTTACCGACCCAATAGGTCCACAGAGGACGCAATCGCAACCACACTGCACACTGCCCTAACCCATCTGGACAAGAGGAATACCTATGTGAGAATGCTGTTCATCGACTACAGCTCAGCATTTAACGCCATAGTACCCTCCAAACTCGTCATCAAGCTCGAGACCCTGGGTCTGGACCCCGCCCTGTGCAACTGGGTCCTGGACTTCCTGATGGGCCGCCCCCAGGTGGTGAGGGTAGGTAACAACATCTCCACCCCGCTGATCCTCAACACTGGGGCCCCACAAGGGTGTGTTCTGAGCCCTCTCCTGTACTCCCTGTTCACCCACGACTGCGTGGCCATGCACGCCTCCAACTCAATCATCAAGTTTGCGGATGACACTACAGTGGTAGGCTTGATTACCAACAACAACGAGACGGCTTACAGGGAGGAGGTGAGGGCCCTCGGAGTGTGGTGTCAGGAAAATAACCTCACACTCAACGTTAACAAAACAAAGGAGATGATTGTGGACTTCAGGAAACAGCAGAGGGAGCACCCCCCTATCCACATCGACGGGACAGTAGTGGAGAAGGTGGAAAGTTTTAAGTTCCTCGGTGTACACATCACGGACAAACTGAATTGGTCCACCCACACAGACAGCGTTGTGAAGAAGGCGCAGCAGCGCCTCTTCAACCTCAGGAGGCCGAAGAAATTCGGCTTGTCACCAAAAGCACTCACAAACTTCTACAGATGCACAATCGAGAGCATCCTGTCGGGCTGTATCACCGCCTGGTACGGCAACTGCTCCACCCACAACCGTAAGGCTCTCCAGAGGGTAGTGAGGTCTGCACAACGCATCACCGGGGGCAAACTACCTGCCCTCCAGGACACCTACACCACCCGATGTCACAGGAAGGCCATAAAGATCATCAAGGACAACAACCACCCAAGCCACTGCCTGTTCACCCCGCTATCATCCAGAAGGCGAGGTCAGTACAGGTGCATCAAAGCAGGGACCGAGAGACTGAAAAACAGCTTCTATCTCAAGGCCATCAGACTGTTAAACAGCCACCACTAACATTTAGCGGCCGCTGCCAACATACTGACTCAACTCCAGCCACTTTAATAATGGGAATTGATGGAAATTATGTAAAAATTTACCACTAGCCACTTTAAACAATGCCACTTAATATAATGTTTACATACCCTACATTACTCATCTCATATGTATATGTATATACTGTACTCTATATCATCTACTGCATCTTGCCATCTTTATGTAATACATGTATCACTAGCCACTTTAAACAATGCCACTTAATATAATGTTTACATACCCTACATTACTCATCTCATATGTATATGTATATACTGTACTCTATACCATCTACTGCATCTTGCCTATGCCGTTCTGTACCATCACTCATTCATATATCTTTATGTACATATTCTTTATCCCTTTACACTTGTGTGTATAAGGTAGTAGTTGTGGAATTGTTAGGTTAGATTACTTGTTGGTTATTACTGCATTGTCGGAACTAGAAGCACAAGCATTTCGCTACACTCGCATTACATCTGCTAACCATGTGTATGTGACAAATAAAATTTGATTTGATTTGACATGTTAAGTTTGCTGAAAATAAACACAGTTGACAGTGAGGGGACATTTCTTTCTTTTTTTCTGAGTTTACAATGAGATAGTTGAGGTAATATGTACATGTAGGTAGGGGTAAAAGTGACTAGGCAATCAGGATAGATAATATTAGCAGCAGCATATCTTATTTTACCCTCACGTCTCTGGGTTAGTTGCTGTACTCTGGAGCGGACAGAGCAGAGAGCAGGGGTGTCGGGCTTCACCTCCAGCTCTGCACAGCAGAGGTGGTCTCTTGATGAAGAACTCTTGTTAGGACTGACGTTGTCCTCGCCCAACAACTTCAGGTGACGCCTCTTCTGAACATCATTGACCTCTAAGACAGGATAAGGACGTTCATAATAACGGGTATGCCCCAACACTGCACTGTTAGGGGTTTGTTAGTTACACATTGACAACACACTCACCTGACGAGGGGACATTGTCCTATGTGTCAGACAGAGGGTCTCTCTGTTTCTTCAAAGCTGTCGACATCCCACTTCGATGTTTCCTATCCATGCTCCTATAAAATAAACACCAAATGAAGTGCCTAGCTAGCTATCTGATTTACCCAGCAGCAGGTTCAGCTACGAGCCTGCTGCATACTGCTGCTAGCTAGCTAGCGTTAGCTAACGTAGGTGGCTGAAACGACTTAACGTTAGCTAAAATGTGTAGGATATAACATCATCTTACCTTAACAGAAGTGTCAGTGTGTGGCAAACAAGTCACGACTGGGCATAAATTTCAGTGAAGATTCAAACGACTTTGTTTTTTCAACGCCTTTCCTACTTTGAATTTCAGCGGGTTTTAGACGTAACGTTACGTCTGGTGAGCTTGAAAACATCGCAATAAGACTACCGTAACGCCAAGCGTTAGTGCGTTAAACTTTTGGTATTGTATTTATGGTAGGTCGACGATTAACTTCCAGAGCGGAAGAGGCAAGGAACTTCAATCTAACTAACTTCATTAGATCCTTGAAGTCTCCCAAACTCTCGATTTGTCAAATACAACCAAAATCGAATACAAGTCAACAGTAAACATGTTGTGTCCCACGAATGATGCAGTGCCGCCATTTGGACCAATTAGTGATAACAATTCAAGCACCAACGGGACAGGAGATTTGCTCGTTCAATGTTTGGAATTTCGGTTGATTACTGTAGCGCCCCCATTGGGCTTATCGTCGTGATATCGTCATTTCAACATACTGTACTTATTGTATCAAATGGTAGCCTACAATTGCATATCAACTACTTGATGGTGTTGATAATTGGATATGGAGAAGGGCGAGCCGGTCAAGGATCGATTCAGACAAGGTGATAAATTGTATGACAAGCGACAGTTTAATTTAATAGCAATATGCTTGTGTTATTTTAAATGGTATTTATTACAATGGCCAACAGATGCAAATGTAGCCTATCATTCTCCACATTTAATGTCATTTTCATTGTCAACTTTTTCTCATAACACAAGCACAAGGAGTTCCATAACTTCCATTTCAAAATGAGCAGCGCTCCAGACCCTAAAACTGAGCATGAGTAAAACCCTTCGCTTAAATACTGTGATCCATAAGAAAAGTCAACATTATAATTCAGTTTATAGCAACAACTGGTAAAAAGTTGTCACAATATGGGGGCGTGCTGTTCTGTCTCCGTGACTCAGCTGCTTCTCAAAGCACACACATCCTTCCACCACGTACTTACTCACTCAGTAAGAGCCTGTTCACTGCCTGATAGTAAGCAGCAGCAGATCACAGTGAAATATAGATGTTTTAAAGATACTTGCCATGGCTGGCGCGGTGCAATTTAAAAGTGGCCCAAAAACCCACCAGTGCAACATAGTTTTCAAAGTAGCACAATTTCGCACGAAAACTGCGAACATGGCAACACTGATCATTAACCATGTTAAAAAAAGGCAATAGCCTAAACATATAGTTATTCACGACTGATGCAGCGCCTCCCTTGGGTCAGTCAGTGTAATATAGTAAATTATGGATCTCTATGGCAAGACACATCATCTACCCAAGTTTCGTCAAAATCAGGCCAGTGGTGTTTGAGATATTGTGTGTGTCTAATGTACATACAGTTGATTACAATAGTGTCCCCCTTTGAGCCTATCAGTGTAATTTTGTAAATGCCGGATCTCTATGGCAAGATGCATCATTCACATACCTTTTGTCAAAATCAGGCCAGTGGTGTCTGAGATATCGCTTGGGTTAGCTAGACTAATTTCCCTGAGCATGTGTGCTAAATTTCAGCTCTCTGAGCCAAACATATCCTGCGTCTCGCCCGTCCATAAAGAGTTCTCAGAATCCTGAGAAGCGTTGGAGTGGGCGGATTTCCTTGTCCTTCTCGCCAGCCGTGACTCTGGGAATCTCCATTGTAAGAAATGTGACCGTTCCTGGTGCAAAACAATGTCTTATCCCGAAGCTCGAGTAAATCACATTACTAAGCTGCTCCCGAATGTATTACGCCAGGACATGGACATCGATTCTATCGTAGTCCATGTGGGTTTTAATGACATTATGAAGGGCAGCTCTGAAAAGTTTCAACTGGATTTGAAAGAGTTGATTGACTCTCTGCTAGACACTAACAAAAGTCCCATCATATCTGGCCCTCTGCCATCTCTGAATCGCGGTATTGATCAAATCAAATTTTATTGGTCACATACACATGGTTAGCAGATGTTAATGCGAGTGTAGCGAAATGCTTGTGCTTCTAGTTCCGACCATGCAGTAATATCTAACAAGTAATCTAACAATTTCACAACAACTACCTTATACACACAAGTGTAAAGGAATTAATAAGAATATGTACATGTAAATATATGGATGAGCAATGGCCGAACGGAATAGGCAAGATGCAGTAGATGGTATAGAGTACAGTATATACATATGAGATGAGTAATGTAGGTTATGTAAACATTATAAAGTGGCATTGTTTAAAGTGACTAGTGATACATTTATTACATCCAATTTTTTATTATTAAAGTGGCTATAGATTTGAGTCAGTATGTTGGCAGCAGCCACTCAATGCTAGTGATGGCTGTTTAACAGTCTGATGGCCTTGAGATAGAAGCTGTTTTTCAGTCTCCCCGTCCCAGTTTTGATGCACCTGTACTGACCTCGCCTTCTGGATGATAGCAGGGTGAACAGGCAGTGGCTGGGGTGGTTGTCCTTGATGATCTTTTTGGCCTTCATGTGACATTGGGTGGTGTAGGTGTCCTGGAGGGCAGGTAGTTTTCCCCCGGTTATGCGTTGTGCAGATCTCACTACCCTCTGGAGAGCCTTGCGGTTGTGGGCGGAGCAGTTGCCGTACCAGGCGGTGATACAGCCCGACAGGATGCTCTCGATTGTGCATCTGTAAAAGTTTGTGAGTGTTTTTGGTGACAAGCTAAATTTCTTCAGCCTCCTGAGGTTGAAGAGGCACTGTTGTGCCTTCTTCACCACACTATCTGTGTGGGTGGACCATTTCAGTTTGTCCGTGATGTGTAAGCCGAGGAACTTAAAACTTTCCACCTTCTCCACTACTGTCCCGTCGATGTGGATAGGAGGGTGCTCCCTGTGCTGTTTCCTGAAGTCCACGATCATCTCCTTTGTTTTGTTGACATTGAGTGTGAGGTTATTTTCCTAACACCACACTCCGAGGGCCCCCACCTACTCCCTGTAGGCCGTCTCGTTGTTGTTGGTAATCAAGCCTAACACTGTAGTTTCGTCTGCAAACTTGATGATTGAGTTGGAGATGTGCATGGCCACACAGTCATGGGTGAACAGGGAGTACAGGAGAGGGCTGAGAACGCACCCTTGTGGGGCCCCAGTGTTGAGGGTCAGCGGGGTGGAGATGTTGTTTCCTACCCTCACCACCTGGGGGCGGCCCATCAGAAAGTCCAGGACCCAGATGCACAGGGCGGGGTCGAGACCCAGGGTCTCAAGCTTAATGATGAGTTTGGAGGGTACTATGGTGTTAAATGCTGAGCTGTAGTCGATGAACAGCATTCTTACATAGGTATTCCTCTTGTCCAGATGGGTTAGGGCAGTGTTCAGTGTGATTGCGTCATCTGTGAACCTATTGGGGCGGTAAGCAAATTGGAGTGGGTCTAGGGTCTCAGGTAGGGTGGAGGTGATATGATACTTGACTAGTCTCTCAAAGCACTTCATGATGACGGAAGTGAGTGCTACGGGGTGATAGTCGTTTAGCTCAGTTACCTTAGCTTTCTTGGGAACAGGAACAATGGTGGCCCTCTTGAAGCATGTGGGAACAGCAGACTGGGATAGGGATTGATTGAATATGTCCGTAAACACACTAGCCAGCTGGTCTGCGCATGCTCTGAGAAAGCGGCTAGGGATGCCGTCTGGGCCGGCAGCCTTGCGAGGGTTAACGCGTTTAAATGTTTTACTCACGTTGGCTGCGGTGAAGGAGAGTCTGCAGGTTTTAGTAGCGGGTCATGTCGGTGGCACTGTATTGTCCACAAAGCAAGCAAAGAAGTTGTTTACATTATCTGGGAGCAAGACATCGGGATCCGCGACAGGGCTGGTTTTCTTTTTGTAGTCCGTGATTGACTGTAGACCCTGCCACATACCTCTCGTGTCTGAGCCGTTGAATTGTGACTTTACTTTGTCTCTATACTGACGGTTAGCTTGTTTGATTGCCCTGCGGAGGGAATAGCTACATTGTTTGTATTCAGTCATGTTTCCGGTCGCCTTACCCTGATTAAAAGCAGTGCTTCGCGCTTTCAGTTTTGCGCGAATGCTGCCATCAATCCACGGTTTCTGGTTGGGGAAAGTTTTAATTGTCTCTGTGGGTACAACATTACTGATGCACTTGCTAATAAACTCGCTATCCCAGTCCGCGTGATCGAAGCAATCTTGAAGCGTGGAATCAGATTGGTCAGACCAGCGTTGAACAGACCTGAGCACTGGCGTTTCCTGTTTTAGTTTCTGTCTATAGGCTGGGAGCAACAAAATGGAGTCGTGGTCAGATTTGCCGAAAGGAGGGCGAGGGAGGGCTTTGTATGCGTCGTGGAAGTTAGAGTAACAATGATCCAACATTTTACCAGCCCGGGTTGCGCATTTGATATGCTTATAAAATTTAGAGAGCCTTGTTTTCAGATTAGCCTTGTTAAAATCCCCAGCTACAATAAATGCAGCCTCAGGATATGTGGTTTCCAGTTTACATAGAGTCCAATTTAGTTCTTTCAGGGCCGTCTAGGTGTCTGCTTGGTGGGGGATGTACACGACTGCGATTATAATCGGAGAGAATTCTCTTGGTAGATAATGCGGTCGGCATTTGATTGTAAGGAATTCTAGATCAGGTGAACAAAAGGCCCTGAGTTCTTTGAACGCTTTAGCCAGATTTTTTCGCTTCACAACTGGCTATGTGATTATCACAGCTCAATGGGTATAACTTTTGTTAACAAATTAGATAACTTTTGGAAACAAAACACGTTTTATAAGGATGGAATCCACCCAAATCATATGGGATCCTGTATCCTTTCACAGCACTATAAGGCTGCATTGAGACAATGACTTATCAATGACCCAAGCCCAGCTCAGCTAATCCCTACCATTGTGATGCAGAGTTGCCATAATGCTTCAGCAAATGTAGATTACACCAGGGGTGTTGGTAGACACAATGTGAGTAACCTAATTTATGTCCCTCTAACTGTCCTGAATGCCTCTGCTGATCCTACAGCTATTGTATGCAGTAATCATGTGCCTATGCACCAGATTTATACTGTTAGCACCAAGCCGGTGTGCCCTAGGAGGAAGTCCACTGGTGTGCAGCTCACCCTGCGCTAACATGAAGAACATGAGCATGTCTACTGCTGCTAAGCTTCCCAGTGAAGCAATAAAAGTAAGTAAACTTCCCAGAAGAAAAGTAATCAAAATAGCCCACGTTAACTTATGTAGCTTAAGAAACAAGGTTCATGAAATCAATAATTTGCTAGTAACAGATTCTGACTATCTCTGAAACTCACTTAGATTATACCTTTGATGATACAGTGGTAGCAATACAAGGTAATAACATTTACAGAAAATATAGAAATGCCAATGGTGGAGGTGTTGCTGTTTATATTCAGAACCATATTCCTGTAAAGATTAGAGAGGATCTCATGTTAAATACTATTGAAGTAATATGGCTACAGGTTCATCTGCCTCACCTAAAGCCCATTCTGGTGGGAAGCTGCTATAGACCACCAAGTGCTAACAGTCAGTATCTGGATAACATGTGTGAAATGCTTGATAATATATGTGATATCAACAGAGAGGTATATTTTCTGGGTGATTTAAATATTGAATGGCTTTCATCAAGCTGCCCACTCAAGAAAAAGCTTCAAACTGTAACCAGTGCCTCCAACCTGTTTCAGGTTATCAGTCAACCTAGAGTAGTTACAAACAGCACAATTATGAAATCATCAACATGTATTGATCACATCTTTACTAATGCTGCAGAAATTAGCTTGAAAACAGTATCCAGATCCATTGGATGTAGTGATCACAATATAAGTAGCCATATCTAGGAAAACCAAAGTTCCAAAGGCTGGGCCTAATATAGTGTATAAGAGGTCATGCAATAAGTTTTGTAGTAATTCCTATGTTATTGATGTAAAGAATATCTGTTGGTCCGTGGTGTGTAATGAGGAGCAAACAGATACTGCACTTGACACATTTATGAAATTGCTTATTCCAGTTGCTAAAAAGCATGCACCCATTAAGAAAATGACTGTGAAAACTGTTAGATACCTATGGATTGCTGAGGAATTAAACAATTGTATGGTTGAGAGTGATGGTGTAACGGCAGTCTAGCTCTTCCTCCTCCTCGGACGAGGAGAGGCGAGAAGGATCGGAGGACCAATGTGCAGCGTGGAAGTTTCCATTATTTAATATACACGAAAACAAGACACAATACAAACTAACAAACAAACAAACTAACCGTAACAGTCCCGTGTGGCACAAACACTGACACAGGAAACAACCACCCACAAAATCCCAACACAAAACAAGCCACCTATATATGATTCTCAATCAGGGACAACGATAGACAGCTGCCTCTGATTGAGAACCATATTAGGCCGAACACAGAAACAGACAAACTAGACACACAACATAGAATGCCCACCCAGCTCACGTCCTGACCAACACTAAAACAAGCAAAACACATAACTATGGTCAGGACGTGACAGATGGGGCAAAAGGAATGGCAAATAAGTCTGGCTGCACAACCAATTGGCAAACTTATTGAAAATTGAGAAATCATGTGACTAAACTGAATAAAAAGAAGAAACTACACTATGAAACAAAGATAAATGAAATAAAGAATGATAGTGAAAAGCTTTGGAGCACCTTAAATTCTCTTGAAACCAAGGTGGCTTAGCAGTTCAGACGTATTTTTCCGTGTTGTCGTGTCGTGTCCTGTATATATATATATTTACACCTTTTCTTCACATATCTTTTATTTATTTTATTATCCAAGAACTCAACTACAAAAGCTTTCCTGCAAAAGCTTTCCTGCAACCCGCTTCACCAATTACAATAAGTACTATTTACCTCAATCTGAAAATCCATCGTGGAAGATAGCCAGGGGCTAATTCAGAAGCTAGCCTGAAAGCTAATCCAGAAGCTACTCCGATAGCTAGCCAGAAGCTAATCTGTAGCTGCCCCGAAATTAGCCGGTTTGCTGGCTAGCGTTGGTGTTTCAGCTGCCCACGTTTTTGCGGTCATCAGCTATTCCTCTAGCTCGATAATCTACCGGCACTTTTGTGCAACGCGACTCGGACCGGAGCATTCCGGGACTTTTTTTCTCTCAGTTTCCCCGGATTCCAACCGCAGCCTCTGGACACGTGCACCTTGATTTCGCAGCTAGCTAGCTGCATACCGTGTGACTATTGGCTTACGTCGACCCCGGAGCTAACTCAAATCATGCTGGAGCTAGCCAGCTGAGGAGTTCCATCACCATCCGGACCCGCTTCTTTGTTGCTGCTGCAGATACGGAACCCCACCGGGCCTTCACGACTGACTGCCGACGTTATCTGCCCGAGGGATTTATCCAACCGGCACCTCCGTCCCGGCGTTACCTGAACGCTCATCTGAGGCCCGCTAATCGTTAGCTGTCTTATCGGCTGCTATCTGAACAAAACCCCACTACACGGAACCTACCGACGGAAACGCACGAGGTATCTACAAACAGACCTCCATCCTATGCTGCTACCGATAGCCATATACCCGGCCAGCTGTCTGGATCGCCACGACCCCAACCAACCTCTACTCACTGGACCCTTATTTATCACTTGATTAAGCTTGC
Source organism: Salvelinus fontinalis (assembly GCF_029448725.1). Taxonomy (NCBI): domain Eukaryota; kingdom Metazoa; phylum Chordata; class Actinopteri; order Salmoniformes; family Salmonidae; genus Salvelinus; species Salvelinus fontinalis. The sequence continues at coordinate 31,231,059 of NC_074676.1, forward strand.
CTCTCCTTAATGTAAATATGCCTTGTCCATTGCTGTTCTGGTTAGTGTTTATTGGCTTATTTCACTGTAGAGATTCTAGCCCTGCTCTCTATACCATATCCAACCCTGCAGTTCCACCACCCACATATGCGATGACATCACCTGGTTTCAATGATGTTTCTAGAGACAAGATCTCTCTCATCATCACTCAATACCTAGGTTTACCTCCACTGTATTCACATCCTACCATACCTTTGTCTGTACATTATTCCTTTAAACTATTTTATCGCCCCCAGAAACTTCCTTTTACTCTCTGCTCTGGTAGCTCTAGGCGACCAATTCTCATAGCTTTTAGCCGTACCATTATCCTACTTCTCCTCTGTTCCTCTGGTGATGTAGAGGTGAATCCAGGCCCTGCAGTACCTGGCTCCACTCCTATTCCCCAGGCGCTCTCTTTTGATGACTTCTGTAACCGTAATAGCCTTGGCTTCATGCATGTTAACATTAGGAGCCTCCTCCCTAAGTTTGTTCTGTTCACTGCTTTAGCACACTCTACCAACCCGGATGTTTTAGCCGTGTCTGAATCCTGGCTTAGAAAGACCACCAAAAATTCAGACATTTTTATCCCCAATTACAATATTTTCAGACAAGATAGAACGGCCAAAGGGGGCGGTGTTGCAATCTACTGCAAAGACTGCCTGCAGAGTTCTGTTATACTATCCAGGTCTGTTCCCAAACAATTTGAACTTCTACTTTTAAAAATCCACCTCTCTAAAAACAAGTCTCTCACCGTTGCCGCCTGCTATAGACCACCCTCTGCCCCCAGCTGTGCTCTGGACACTATATGTGAACTGATTGCCCCCCATCTATCTTCAGAGCTCGTGCTGCTAGGTGACCTAAATTTGAACATGCTCAACACCCCAGCCACCCTACAATCTAAGCTTGATGCCCTCAATCTCACACAAATTATTAATGAACCTACCAGGTACCACCCTAATTCCGTAAACACGGGTACCCTCATAGATATCATCCTAACAAACTTGCCCTCCAAATACACCTCTGCTGTTTTTAACCAAGATCTCAGCGATCACTGCCTCATTGCCTGCATCCGTAATGGGTCAGCGGTCAAACGACCTCCACTCATCACTGTCAAACGCTCCCTGAAACACTTCAGCGAGCAGGCCTTCCTAATTGACCTGGCCGGGGTATCCTGGAAGGATATTGATCTCATCCCGTCAGTAGAGGATGCCTGGTCATTTTTTAAAAATGCCTTCCTCACCATCTTGAATAAGCATGCCCCATTCAAGAAATGTAGAACCAGGAACAGATATAGCCCTTGGTTCTCTCCTGACCTGACTGCCCTTAACCAACAGAAAAACATCCTATGGCGTTCTGCATTAGCATCGAACAGCCCCCGTGATATGCAACTTTTCAGGGAAGCCAGAAACCAATATACACAGGCAGTTAGAACAGCCAAGGCTAGCTTTTTCAAGCAGAAATTTGCTTCCTGCAACACAAATTCAAAAAAGTTCTGGGACACCGTAAAGTCCATGGAGAATAAGAACACCTCCTCCCAGCTTCCAACCGCCCTGAAGATAGGAAACACTGTCACCACCGACAAATCCACTATAATTGAGAATTTCAATAAGCATTTTTCTACGGCTGGCCATGCTTTCCACCTGGCTACCCCTACCCGGGACAACAGCACTGCCCTCCCCTCTGCTACTCGCCCAAGCCTTCCCCATTTCTCTTTCTCCCAAATACAGTCAGCTGATGTTCTTAATGAGCTGCAAAATCTGGACCCTTACAAATCAGCCGGGCTAGATAATCTGGACCCTTTCTTTCTAAAACTATCTGCTGAAATTGTTGCCACCCCTATTACTAGCCTCTTCAACCTCTCTTTCGTGTCGTCTGAGATACCCAAAGATTGGAAAGCAGCTGCGGTTATCCCCCTCTTCAAAGGGGGGGACACCCTTGACCCTAACTGCTACAGACCTATATCTATCCTACCCTGCCTTTCTAAGGTCTTCGAAAGCCAAGTCAACAAACAGATTACCGACCATTTCGAATCACACCACACCTTCTCCGCTATGCAATCTGGTTTCAGAGCTGGTCATGGGTGCACCTCAGCCACGCTCAAGGTCATAAACGATATCGTAACCGCCATCGATAGGAAACAATACTGTGCAGCCGTATTCATTGACCTGGCCAAGGCTTTTGACTCTGTCAATCACCACATCCTCATTGGCAGACTCGACAGCCTTGGTTTCTCTAATGATTGCCTCGCCTGGTTCACCAACTACTTCTCTGATAGAGTTCAGTGTGTCAAATCGGAGGGTCTGTTGTCCGGGCCTCTGGCAGTCTCTATGGGGGTGCCACAGGGTTCAATTCTTGGACCGACTCTCTTCTCTGTTTACATCAATGATGTCGCTCTTGCTGCTGGTGATTCTCTGATCCACCTCTACGCAGACGACACTATTCTGTATACTTCTGGCCCTTCTTTTGACACTGTGTTAACAACCCTCCAGGCGAGCTTCAATGCCATACAACTCTCCTTCCGTGGCCTCCAACTGCTCTTAAATACAAGTAAAACCAAATGCATGCTCTTCAACCGATCGCTGCCTGCTCCGGCCCGCCTGTCCAACATCACTACTTTGGACGGCTCTGACTTAGAATATGTGGACAACTACAAATACCTAGGTGTCTGGTTAGACTGTAAACTCTCCTTCCAGACCCACATCAAACATCTCCAATCCAAAGTCAAATCTAGAATTGGCTTCCTATTCCGCAACAAAGCATCCTTTACTCATGCTGCCAAACATACCCTTGTAAAACTGACCATCCTACCAATCCTCGACTTCGGTGATGTCATTTACAAAATAGCCTCCAAAACCCTACTCAATAAATTGGATGCAGTCTATCACAGTGCCATCCGTTTTGTCACCAAAGCCCCATATACTACCCACCACTGCGACCTGTACACTCTCGTTGGCTGGCCCTCGCTTCATACTCGTCGCCAAACCCATTGGTTCCAGGTCATCTACAAGACCCTGCTAGGTAAAGTCCCCCCTTATCTCAGCTCGCTGGTCACCATAGCAGCACCTACCCGTAGCACGCGCTCCAGCAGGTATATCTCTCTAGTCACCCCCAAAACCAATTCTTCCTTTGGACGCCTCTCCTTCCAGTTCTCTGCTGCCAATGACTGGAACGAACTACAAAAATCTCTGAAACTGGAAACACTTATCTCCCTCACTAGCTTTAAGCACCAGCTGTCAGAGCAGCTCATAGATTACTGCACCTGTACATAACCCATCTACAATTTAGCCCAAACAACTACCTCTTTACCTACTGTATTTATTTATTAATTTATTTTGCTCCTTTGCACCCCATTATTTCTGTCTCTACTTTGCACTTTCTTCCACTGCAAACCAACCATTCCAGTGTTTTTTTTAGTTTTTATTTTACTTGCTGTGTTGTACTCACTTCGCCTCCATGGCCTTTTTATATTTTTATTTATTTATACATATATCTGTTTGCCTTCACCCCCCTTATCTCACCTCACTTGCTCACATTGTATATACTGTAGACTTATTTTTTTCACTGTATTATTGACTATATGTTTGTTTTTACTCCATGTGTAACTATGTGTTGTTGTATGTGTCGAACTGCTTTGCTTTATCTTGGCCAGGTCGCAATTGTAAATGAGAACGTGTTCTCAATTTGCCTACCTGGTTAAATAAAGGTTAAATAAATAAAAAAAAAAAAAAAAATTATATTCTGGGAAAAAAGGCAAACTCAGCTCATCATTCATTGAATCAGATGGCTCATTCATCACAAATCCAACTGATATTGCCAACTACTTGAATGATTTCTTCATTGGCAAGATTAGCAAATTTAGGCATGATATGCCAGCAACAAATGCTGACACTACACATCCAAGTATATATGACCAAATTATGAAAGACAAGCATTGTCATGTTAAATTCCGTAAAGTTAGTGTGGAAGAGGCAAAACAATTATTGTTGTCTATCAACAATGACAAGCCACCGGAGTCTGACAACTTGGATGGAAAATTATGGAGGATATTAGCATCCGATATTGCCACTCCTATTTGCCATATTTTCAACTTAAGCCTACTAGAATGTGTGTGCCCCCAGGCTTGGAGAGAAGATTAAATAATTTCGCTACCCAAGAATCAAGAATAGTAAAGCCCCCTTTACAGGCTCAAATAGCCGACCAATCAGCCTGTTACCGACCCTTCGTAAACTTTTGGAAAAAATGGTGTTTGACCAGACACAATGCTATTTTACAGTCAACAAATTGACAACAAACTTTCAGCATGCTTATAGAGGACATTCAACAAGCACTGCACTTACACAAATGACTGATGATTGGCTGAGAGAAATTGATGATAAAAAGATTGTGGCGGCTGTTTTGTTAGACTTCAGTGTGGCTTTTGACATTATCAATCATAGTCTGCTGCTGGCAAAACGTATGTGTTATGGCTTTACACCGCCTGCTATATTGTGGATAAAGAGTTACCTGTCTAACAGAACACAGAGGGTGTTCTTTAATGGAAGCGTTTCCAACATAATCCAGGTAGAATCAGGAATTTCCCAAGGCAGCTGTCTAGGCCCATTACTTTTTCAATCTTTACTAATGCTACTGGCTTTGAGGAAAGCCAGCGTGTCTATGTATGTTGATAACGCAACACTATACATGTCAGCTACGACAGCGACTGAAATGACTGCAACACATCAACAAAGAGTTGCAGTTAGTTTCAGAGTGGGTGGCAAGGAAAAGGTTCGTCCTAAATATTTCTCAAACTAAAAGCATTGTATTTGGGACAAATCATTCACTAAGCCCTAAACTTCAACTAAATCTTGTAATAAATAATGTGGAAATTGAACAAGTTGAGGTGACTAAACTGCTTGGAGTTACCCTGGATTGTAAACTGTCATGGTCAAAACATATTGATACAACAGTAGCTAAGATGGGGAGTTTGTCCATGACAGCACCGCTCTCTGCCTTCTTGACAATACTGTCAACAAGGCTGGTCCTACAGGCTCTAGTTTTATCGCAGCTGGACTACTGTTCAGTCGTGTTGTCTGTTTGAACTACTGGGGCACAGCTCGGACACCCATGCATACCCCACAAGACATGCCAGAAGAGATCTCTTCACAGTCCCCAAGTCCAAAACAGACTATGGAAGGCGCACAGTACTACATAGAGCCATGACTACAGGGAACTCTATTCCACATCAAGTAACTCATGCAAGCAGTAAAATTTTATTTAAAAAAACAGATTTAAAAAAAACACCTTATGGAACAGCGGGGACTGTGAAGCTATACAAACATAGGCACAGACACATACATACACACGTTAGCATACACACGTACACATGGATTTTGTATTGTATATATGAGGTAGTGGTGGAGTAGGGGCCTGAGGGCACACAGTGTGTTGTGAATGTATTGTAATGTTTTTAAAATTGTATAAACTGCCTTAATTTGTCTGGACCTCAGGAAGAGTAGCTGCTGCTTTGGCAGCAGCTAATGGGGATCCATAATAAATATAAATCAAGATATAAACATGTGCCCGTTAAAGCGCCATCGTGTGGTCGATAGAAATGTTCTTGCATATGTTGAGTCTTGACAGTATTTGCAACGTGTACCAAATTGTGTTACAATACGAATATCCTTGACTGATTCATACTTTAGGTCAAACGGGGTGAGGGGTGTGACCTTTCAAAGTTAGCTTTTTCAATCTCTTGTTATACCTCCACCATCTGGCCAATCAGTGTAATTTAGTAAATGCCGGATCTCTATGGCAAGACCATCATTCACACAACTGTCTTCAAAATTGGGCCAGTGCCGGCTGAGATATCAGATTTGACTAAAATAAGAATGAGACCGTGTATGGACGGAGACAGATCCACAGTCCCCTCCCTGATTTAATTGTGGGGGACAACAAATCCCAAACACATTCTACATTCATTTAACATTGATTGAACATACATGCGAGGTCTGAAGTAATCTCATTAGCATTATTGCCGAATACCAATGATTAACTGTCGGTGAAAATTTGTGAGGGTTGAAAATGAGGGGTTGCAAGTGTGTGGGAGTCAGCCTGATATGAAAATGCTACCGTATGTATGTGTGTAAAAAATATCTGATAAGATCTGTTGTCTGTAGAATCTCCACTTGTCACAGGCAGCTCCACACCACAGACTTCTGCAACAGCGTCCTACACTGACATTTTCACAGTGTTGGGGAGTAGTGAACTATATGTAGTTCAACTAGTAATTTAACAACATTTTGCAGTAGCTTGGTGGTAGTTTAACTAAATTCAAATATAGATAGTATTTTCAGTAGTTAATTACTTTTTTGCCATGTTGCGGTGTAGCTAACTACTGGAACTACACACTACATATCTTACTAAGTATCACTTGAAACATTGTGTGTTTAATAGGATAAATTACACATTCTGTTATTACATTTTATAGTATTTTACATTTCAGATTTACATATAATTTTTCACAAAGTAGTTTGGAGGTAGTCAACTACTTTTTCAAAGTAAGTTTAGTTGAGTAAACTATATTTTTTGTAGGGCTAGCTTAAGTGTAGCTTAACTTCTTCCAGTGTGAAGTAATTGGTAGCTATATATACAGTGCATTCAGAAAGTACTACTCAGTACTTTGTTGAAGCACCTTTGGCAGTGATTCCTGCCTCGTGTCTTCTTGGGTATGATGGTACAAGCTTGGCACACCTGTATTTGGGGAGGTTCTCCCATTCTTCTCTGCAGATCCTCTCAAGCTCCGTCAGGTTAGATGGGGTGCGTCAGTGCACAGCTATTTTCAGCTCTCTCCAGAGATGTTCGATCGGGTTCAAGTCCGGGATCAGGCTGGACCATTCAAAGACATTCGGGGACTTGTCCCGAAGCCACTCCTTTCTTGTCCTATTGGGGGGGTGAACCTTCACCCCAGTCCGAGGTCCTGAGCGCTCTGGAGTAGGTTTTCATCAAGGATTTCTCTGTACTTTGCTCCGGTCATCTTACCTTCAACCATGACTAGTCGCCCAGTCCCTGCCGCTGAAAATAATCGAATCAAATTTTATTTGTCACATACACACGGTTAGCAGATGTTAATGCGAGTGTAGCGAAATGCTTGTGCTTCTAGTTCTGACAATGCAGTAATAACCAACGAGTAATCTAACCTAACAGTTCCACAACTACTACCTTATACACACAAGTGTAAAGGGATAAAGAATATGTACATAAAGATATATGAATAAGTGATGGTACAGAACGGCATAGGCAAGATGCAGTAGATGGTATCGAGTACAGTATATACATATGAGATGAGTAATGTAGGGTATGTAAACATAAAAGTGGCTAGTGATACATGTATTACATAAAGATGGCAAGATGCAGTAGATGATATAGAGTACAGTATATACATATACATTATATTAAGTGGCATTGTTTAAAGTGGCTAGTGATACATTTTTGATCAATTCCCATCATTAAAGTGAGCTGGAGTTGAGTCAGTATGTTGGCAGCAGCCACTCAATGTTAGTGGTGGCTGTTTAACAGTCTGATGGCCTTGAGATAGAAGCTGTTTTTCAGTCTCTCGGTACCTGCTTTGATGCACCTGTACTGACCTCGCCTTCTGGATGATAGCGGGGTGAACAGGCAGTGGCTCGGGTGGTTGTTGTCCTTGATGATCTTTATGGCCTTCATGTGACATTGGGTGGTGTAGGTGTCCTGGAGGGCAGGTAGTTTGCCCCCAGTGATGCGTTGTACAGACCTCACTACCCTCTGGAGAGCCTTACGGTTGTGGGCGGAGCAGTTGCCGTACCAGGCGGCGATACAGCCCGACAGGATGCTCTCGATTGTGCATCTGTAGAAGTTTGTGAGTGCTTTTGGTGACAAGCTGAATTTCTTCAGCCTCCTGAGGTTGAAGAGGCGCTGCTGCACCTTCTTCACAACGCTGTCTGTGTGGGTGGACCAATTCAGTTTGTCCAATAATCACCATTGGTCCAATAATGATGGACCAATAATCCCCACAGCATCATGCCACAACCATGCTTCACCTTAGGGATGGTGCCAGTTTTCCTCCAAATGTGATGCTTGGCATTCAGGCCAAAGAGTTCAATCTTGGTTTCATCAGACCAAATAATCTTTTTTCTCATGGAAAACTCCAAGCGGGCTGACATGTGCCTTTTACTGAGGAGTGGCTTCTGTCTGGCCACTCTACCATAAAGGCCTGATTGGTGGAGTGCTGCAGAGATGGTTGTCCTTCTGGAACTCTGGAGCTCTGTCAGAGTGACCATCGGGTTCTTGGTCACCTCCCTGACCAAGGCCCTTCTCCCCCGATTGCTCAGTTTGGCCTGGCAGCCAGCTCTAGGAAGAGTCTTGGTGGTTCCAAACTTCAACCATTTAAGAAGGATGGAGGGCACTGTCTTCATGGGGACCTTTAATGCTGCAGAATTGTTTTTGGTACCCTTCCCCAGATCTGTGCCTCGACACAACCCTGTCTCTAAGCTCTAAGGACAATTGCTTCGACCTCATGGCATGGTTTTTGCTCTGACATGTACTGTCAACTGTGGGACCTTATATAGACAGGCGTCAATGGAAACAGAATGCACCTGAGCTCAATTTTGAGTTTCATAGCAAAGGGTCTAAATACTTATGTAAATAAGGTATTCCTGTTTATTTATTTTTTCATAAATTTGCAAACATTTCTAAAAACCTGTTTTCCCTTTGTCATTATGGGGTATTGTGTGTATATGGATGAGAAAAAAATATGATTTAATACATTTTAGAATAAGGCTGAAACATAACAAAATGTGGAAAAAGTCAGGGGTCTGAGTACTTTCCGAATGCACTGTATATAACTATTTTCAGAGTAGCTTCCCCAACACTTCCTTTTCACACCCATTTGAAAAAAAATGACCTTAAATATAAAATGCTTGGGGGTTTCCTGATGTCATGGGTATCATTTGACCAAATGAAAATTGTCATACAGTAGACCTAGCATGCATATATACAGTGCATTCGGAAAGTATTCAGACCCCTTTACTTTTTCCACATTTTGCTACGTTACAGCCTTAATCTAAAATAGATTAAATATATTTTTCTCATCAATCTACACATAATACCCCATAATAAAGCAAAAACATTTTTTTTGATTTTTGTTGCACTTTATTACAAATAAAAAACAGAAATACCTTATTTACATAAGTATTTAGACACTTTGCTTTGAGACTCAAAATTGAGCTCAGGTGCATCCTGTTTCCATGGATCATCCTTGAGATATTTCTACAACTTGGAGTCCACCTGTGGTAAATTCAATTGATTGGACATGTGGAAAGGCACACACCTGGCTATATAAGGTCACACAGTTGACAGTGCACGTCAGACCAAATACCAAATCATGAGGTCGAAGGAATTCTCCGTAGAGCTCCGAGACAGGATTGTATCGACGCACAGATCTGGGAATGGGTACCAAAACATTTCTGCAGCATTGAAGGTCCCCAACAACACAGTGGCCTCCATCATTCTTAAATGGTTTAAGTTTGGAACCACCAAGACTCTTCCTTGAGCAATCTGAGCAATCGGGGGAGAAGGGCTTTGGTCATGGAGGTGACCAAGAACCCGATGGTCACTCTGACATAGCTCCAGAGTTCCTCTGTGGAGATGGGAGAACCTTCCAGAAGGACAACCATCTCTGCAGCACTCCACCAATCAAGCCTTTATGGTAGTGTGGCCAGACGGAAGCCACTCCTCAGTAAAAAGGCACATGACAGCCCGCTTGGAGATTGCCAAAAGGCACCTGAAGACTCTCAGATCATGAGAAACAATATTCTCTGTTCTGATGAAACCAAGACTTTGGCCTGAATTCCAAGCGTCACTTCTGGAGGAAACCTGGCACCATCCCTACGGTGAAGCATGGTGGTGGCAGCGTCATGCTGTGGGGATGTTTTTCAGTAGCAGGAAGTGGGAGACTAGTCAGGATTGAGGGAAAGATGAACGGAGCAAAGTACAGAGAGATCCTTGATGAAAACCTGCTTCTGAACGCTCAGGACCTCGGACTGGGGCAAAGGTTCACCTTCCAACAGGACAACAACCCTAAGCACATAGTCAAGACAACACAGGAGTGGCTTCAACAAGTATCTGAATGTCCTTGAGTGGCACAGCCAGAGCCCGGACATGAACTCGATCGAACATCTCTGGAGAGACCTAAACATTTCTGTGCAGCGACACTCCCCATCCAACCTGACAGAGCTTGAGAGGATCTACAGAGAAGAATGCGAGAAACTCCCCAAATACAGGCATGCCAACCTTGTAGTATCATACCCACGAAGACTCGAGGCTGTAATTGCTGCCAAAGGTGCTTCAACAAAGTACTGAGTAAAGGGTCTGAATACTTATGTAAATGTGATATTTCAGTAATTTATTTTGTTTGTTCCAAAAATGTAAAAAAAACCTGCTGTTGCTTTGTAATTATGGGGTATTGTGTGTAGATTGAGGGGGGAAAACTATTGAATCCATTTTAGAATAAGGTTGTAATGTAACAAAATGTGGAAGAAGTCAAGGGATCTGAATACTTTCCGAATGCACTGTACATCTCAATATTGTTTGTTATTAAGGCTTGTGGTGATCGTAATTGTATATAGTCATTTTTTTTTAACCTATTACAACTAAATAATGCAAGAGGACAACAGAATGTTCAGCTTCTTCGAAGACTGTTTAAATTAATGTTGTTTGATGATGGCATAGCTTCAAATAGCTGATACAGTGTGACCCTTTACTGCTTCATCCACTTTTTGTGATGATTCGTCATTCACTTTCCAGTGACAAAGGGTTGCTAGAGATAATTTGCAAGCACTGTGGTGGCACTGCATTTAATCTTATCTTCATCGCCTCATGTTTAGTCCCCTGCCTTTCAAAAAGGAAGTGACAAGGAAGTAGAATATAAAGATGATAGATATTGTAGTGCTTGGCAGGCTATGGGGGTGTATGGAAATTGGACATCGTAATGGCATTCTCTTCTAGGAAATATTAATATAACTCTGGAAGTTCCATCATACATCTTCGACAGTATTTATATGAGGAGATGCAACCCTTATGGACTCAAGACTACAAAGGAACCAAAACAAAGACGGGTCAAAAGCCAGACTTTCGACATCTCAAATCATCATGAAGACTACCTGCTTGGCTCTTGGGTTATTGCTGCTGACAGTATCCCAGTCCTATGCTATCCGTAAGTTCATTTAGTTTTCATGAGGATTGTAACCAATGTGTGCTTATATGCCCTTTTATAACTTGGCTAGGTGACTCCTTTCATGATTTTGATTATATACCTGTAAAGAGCTTGTCATACTTATCTTGGGTCGGTTGCCTTATGTCTTATGCTAGGAAATAGTAATCAAAGGATGTTCTAATTGACATGTTATTCCCCTACAGCTCTTGGACTGGAGTCATCACCTGACAGTTGCTGTTTCAGCTTCTCCATAATGAGAGTGCCCCCCAAGAAGATCGACTCCATCCAGAAGACTCACAGTGGATGCCCCCGACCAGCATTTGTGTAAGTGTTTGTTCCTCTTCCTCTGATGCCACAGTCCAAAAGGACAACTGCTTAGTTTGAGGCCCTAGCATTGTCTCAGTTATGGAAGACAGAAGAACTGGTGACTTTCACTGACTTGCAACAATCATACAAGCAACAGAACCCGCCTGATATTTCTCCTTTGTACCATTATCCCTCTACGACAGGGTCAAAACTGTTGAGGGCAGAGTGATTTGCTTCCAGTCAAGTGTGCCGTGGGTACAGAAAGCCTTCAACCGGATCAAGCAGCGGCATTGAGGGTTCCAGTCATCCTTGATAGCCTCCTCATCATGACTCAAACCTCACAAGACTATTCCGTCATCAACATGCAAGCAATGCATTCTAAGTGACATGTTTATCACTTAGAATGCAACAATTACTATTTTGCAACATATGGAATTGGGAAAGGAGTGTTAGGATATACACACATGTTTCTGTGTATGTGAATACTGTATGTGAGAATCCACTGCTTAAATAAAATGAGAACATTTGACTTAAACAAAAGTCTCATCTTTAATATAATAATGTACAGTTAGATAGAGAACAGATGATAAGAGGAAGAACCGAATAATGCTGAAAACAGTGTACATATATAAAAAAACAATACCAAAAAAAAAATCCTAAAGATATGACTACCTTTTATGGGGTTTCTAGGATAAGGGATTGGTTAAAGTTCTATTTAGAAAACGTTTGTTTCAGAACTTTGCTCAACTGAGCCTTTTACTGACCAGTATAGGTTGGGTCAAAGGTTGTCTTCTGTTAATTCACAGGGATTTTGAGTTTGTGTTCAGTTGTGATGATATAACAATTTAGTCATTTCCATTATGAATGTGAACCAGAGAAGAAGTACAGGGGTTAGATATTAGATGTGTGTTGTACACGTCTGTCCCTTTTGCATGTCTTCGATGCATCTGTTAAGATTCTAAAGGTTTGTAAAATCAAGACTAGGCTAAAATATTGTCTTATGAACCACTTACTGTAATGATCCTACTGGGTTTAAGAAATCTTAGTTCTCCAACCATACATTATATATTAGAATAAAACTTGACGATCCTCAGAGAGGTAAGGGTTTTGAGGTGTCACACAGTGTGGCTTAGTGTTAGTCTCACCATGCGTTTGGGACAAACCCATGCATATAGAGCTTTCAGCACAGTCTTTAGAACAGAGGACGAGTCAGGGAGAGAGAGGATGAGTCAGGGAGAGAGAGGATGAGTCAGGGAGAGAGTGGACAAGGGATAGATAGGGCTTTAGGTTCAGGGCTTCCACAAAATCCATCACTTCACATAATAAAACAGTCACGGTTATCATTGTTTTAGACACCCATGCAATTTGTGTAATATCATCTATATAATAGGAACATGATTATCTACTTCAGTATCCAGAATGTTGCTATGACACTGTTCCTGTTAACGTTGTGTGTTCTATTAGTAAAAATCGGAGGCATGGTTCTGATTGCATTATCAGGCATTATCGACCTCAAACACATAGTTTACAGATATACACAGACGCGCGCACACACATTTGAGATAGGTCATCCCTTTTCCTGAACCTGGCTTATTCATCTGGTCTTGGCTTTTCACTGTTATCATTCCACACAATTATTTTCCTTTTTTCTTGTACTCTCCGACCTGACTCAAACCCTTAATGACCACCTACATTGTCCCCCCCCTGTACACACACTCCCAAGTGTGGTGTTTAACATGCACATGTACCAGGTGTTCGGGGAATTTCAGACTGTATATGATTATGTGTTTACACATGTCACAATGGAGTGTGCTTGTGAATAGTCTAAGACTTGAGCTGCCTCTGCTGGAAGAAACAGGCGAGTTAAGTGGCCAGAGCAGCATCTAGAAAACAGTCTGTAGTACACTTGTGTAAAGGATGACTATGCATGGTGCCTGCCATGTGTAAAACTCCAAAGATCAGAGGGACATCATTTCCTCCATGTCAAGAATAGGCATTGACTTTCACATGCATTCCCACATAAATGGTTCAGGTTTTGGCAGAGACTCCAAGAGAGCGATGTGGCTGTGTGTGTGTGTGTGTGTGTGTAATTGGGGTGTGTTGTTGTATGTACTGTATGAGAGTGAGTTAGTGATGTGTGAGGTCCATGTCTGACATGTACTGCAAGAGAAACATACATTTGGAATGTTGGTATGGAATGTCTACTATAGTACAATATGTGTGTGTGTGGTGTGGTTTGCGGGTTACAGACCGTGTGACAATCTAAAAGGATGTAAAAACGAGTTTGTCATTTTTCATAAGGAGGAATAGGTTCAACTCTTAAAAGATTTTTCCTTTCTTTTTGTTCTTTTCCATGGTCCTGTAAAAAGAGACGAAGGGAAAGGGAGATTTCACATTTCAGCATTGCATTGAGAAATAGATAACATACTATATGTTTGTCTGAGAGAAAAAGAGCTAGGATGAGTAAATGTGTCAGCCACTTACTTAGAAGCCTCAAGTTTCTGCTGCTCCAGTATACGTTGCTGTGCCTCCCAGTTTGACTTCTCTTCCTCATGGTGGCGCTTCTTCTCCTCCAGTTCCTTATACTGAGCCTCCAAGTTCTTTTTCATCTGCTCGTGGCGTCGCTCCAGCTGAGAAGTGTGGCAAAAACTTATTAAGACACAAATACACCCCCACACGGACAAACACTCCCTCTACCTCTCCCCATTGGTTCTCACACACACACACACACACACACACCTCGGCCTCAGAGTCCTTCAGTTTCTGTTTCTTCTCCTTGACTTTCATCTCGAACACCTGCTCCATCTCAGTCTCCATCTTCTTCATCTTCATGACATGTTCCCTCCGTTCCTCCTCCATCTGGGCCAGGGGGCTCCTACAGGTCAAAGGTGAGAGACCAGACAACAAGCATCACTAACAGTGACCAGTGATTCATGAATCACATCTAATACAGTCTTGTCAACTGTCACTTAACGACAGTGTGACAATACCTTACTTAAAGTATCAAACCAAAGGTTAATCTATGAAATAAGCTTCATAGCAAATTAATGATATTGCTATTTATTCTCTTAACGTCATTTAGATTATTACGGTCTGAATACTATTCAACATATCAGATCTGTGGTATTTCCTCTGATGATTAGGGTCTCTCTCCTACCTGGTCATTTGGTTCTTGGTCTTGCTGGTGTCCACTCCTCCATTGCAGGTGACGGCAGCAAGCTTCCTGCTGCGGTAGTTCTCATAGTGGACATTGTTGGTCACATCCTTCAGATCTTGCATATGGGTCCTACGGGAGGGAATTGGTAATATTCTCAAATAACGATATCACTAATTATAACGATATCACTGTACATACTGTAAATGCTGCGGTATAAATCACTTTGACATGCATCCTCTGTCTCTCACCTGATCAGCATGTTCCGTAACACAGTAAAGTCACAGTGCTCCCCGTTCTCCACTGAAACAGGAAGAGAGAGAGATGTCAGAGACCTTTTGAGATGAATCTCATCACACGGCCAGCCATCATTAATGTGTCTACTGGTAGAATACACACCACTTCCAAGAGTTCCCAATAATAATTGGTGTCTAACGATATTACAAAGGGCTCTCGGATCAAACGGGACAATCTCTACTTCTGGAGCCAAAAAGCACTGGGTCACTCAGCTAGTCAAGTGTACAATCTAAATCACAGCATATTAGCTGATGAGACAGTTAGGTAGACAAACACAGACAGACACAGTCAACCCACAAATTCATGAGCCATGCTCAGTCAGTCAGACTGTTCACTGAGCAGACACATTGTTTAGTTTACACACAGACAGTCAAACCTATCACTGCTTGCTAACACAGAGACAGGACATCTCACTGGACCACTGTTCAGACAGACATTCAGTAGTATACATGGAGTAAACAACAACAGTCAGATAGACAAACATCTCATCAATCAGACAGACTACTGCCCTAAGCCATTCATTTCAGCTGATTAGATGGCCATACAGTCTCTCTGCTCAGACAAACACACGGTTAGAAGATCACATGGGATTCTGGAAAAGCATTGCAGAGACGCTGTGCTGCTGCTGAGGATGTGGATTCCTCCTCTTTCCTGATCAAAACATGGCTCCTCTCCCCAGGCCCCACCTCTAGGGCTAAACCTAATATGCATCCCGCTGTCAGCTGTGGATCTCAGGAGGAGGACACCTTACCATGATGAGGTGCATGCATAGAGCCCCGTCTGCCAACCAATCCCCGGATGTCACCTACCTGAGTGATTTCTGACGGAGGGAGGGAAGGGCACACAGGAGCCCAGGTCCTGCCCAGGTGACCCCCATAACCAGTGTCTGTCCACCCTGACTGTCTACTGAACCAGGGGTTACATGAGGGGGTATGATGGCTGGCAGGGCAGGCCAGCCTCAGTGATGGGACGGGAGTGGATGAGGGTTGGGTTCACAGGGTGATAGGGACACAACAAAGCAGGGTTGTAGCTCTGATGGAAAGATACACCCTCAGCCGATTGGCTGAAAACTCCTGATGTATGCTGGACTGAATGGTTGTTGCACCCTCACTGTTTTCAGTGCTCTGACGTTAAAACAGAAATATTGCGAGCAAGAGGTCAGCTGCCCATCTGGAGTTTTAAGCCAGAGTGCTTTAGCTACGAATGTTTGTTATGTTATGATACATGCATGGACGTTTCCATTGAATGAGCCAAGAGCAGTGAAAAATGTCTTAGCTCATGACCAGGTACTTATTGTAAAATGCTCAATGAATCAATATGCAATGTATACTGAACAAAAATATGAACGCAACATGTAAAATGTTGGTCTCATGTTTCATGAGCTGAAATAAAAGATCGCAGAAATGTTTCATACACACAAAAAGCTTATTTCTCTCAAATTGAACGCACAAATTTGTTTACATCCCTGTAAGTGAGAATTTCTCCTTTGCCAAGATGTTCCATGTGGCATATCAAGAAGCTGATTAAACGCCATGATCATTACATAGGTACACCTTGTGCTGGGACAATAAAATGCCACTAAAATGTGCAGTTGTGTCACACAACACAATGCCACAGATGTCTCAAGTTGAGGGAGCGTGCAATTGGCATGCTGACTGTAGGAATGTCCACCAAAGCTGTTGCCAGAGAATTTAAATGTTAATTTCTCTACCATAAGCCACCTCCAACATCGTTTTAGAGAATTTGGCAGTACATCCAACCGGCCTCACACTGCAAACCACTTGTAACCACGTCAGCACAGAACCTCCACATCCGGCATATTTTTATTTATTTTTTGTACCTTTATTTAACTACGCAAGTCAGTTAAGAACAAATTCTCATTTACAATGACGGCCTACCCCAGCCAAACCCAGACGACGCTGGGCCAGTTGTGCGCTGCCCTCTATGGGACTCCCAATCACAGCCGGATATGAAACAGCCTGGATTCGAACCAGAGACTGTAGTGAAGCCTCTTGCACTGAGATGCAGTGCCTTAGATCGCTGCGCCACTCGGGAGTCATCTTCACCTGCCGGATCGTCTGAGGGGGATAGGGGTGCTGAGTAGTATTTCTGTCTAATAAAGCCCTTGTGGAGAAGAAAACGAATTGTGATTGGCTGGGCCTGATTCCTAAGCGCCCTACGCTTTCCCAGGCCCACCCATGGCTGCTCCCCTGCCCAGTCATGTGAAATGCATAGATTAGGGCCTAATTTATTTATTTAAATTGACTGATTTCATTCTATGAACTGTAACTCAGTAAAATCTTTGAACTTGCATGTTGAGTTTGTTTTTGTTCAGTATACTAGTGTGATCGACCCCCTGTGGACACAGAGTGCAACTACAGGTATGGAGTGCCAGCAAACAGCATCATGACACCAGGATTTAGAGCAAGAGTGTGTAGCTA
This sequence comes from Salvelinus fontinalis, assembly GCF_029448725.1. Lineage (NCBI taxonomy): Eukaryota > Metazoa > Chordata > Actinopteri > Salmoniformes > Salmonidae > Salvelinus > Salvelinus fontinalis. Next base: position 31,248,502 of record NC_074676.1, read on the forward strand.
CATACGTGAGCGAATGTTTGTAGAGCATGCATGCAAAATGTGTATACATTGACATTATCTATATAATAAGTTTGTGCAAATGCGCCTTTATCTCTTAACATGTCTATAATTGTATGAGTGTTCATGAGTGGCCAAATGATGACTAAAATAGATAAAAGGTGGCTCAGAGTTTTGGAAAATGTATGACTTTTTATATTAAGATAATTAGGCACCTATAAACATAAGTTAGATGGTGATTTTGCTTTATTCTAGGAGTAGCGTCAGCACTGAACAGCCATTCGTTTTCTCCATGACCACTGACCATCAACCTAATGTCATAGCAACATAAAGGCGAAGAGGGGAGGAAGGCCTGAGGGAGAGTAGTAGAAAAAGTGAGAGATGGTTTTGTTTACCAAAAATGCCCTCTGTCAGTCATGGAAAATAGATGGAAAAAGAGAAAAGAAAGAATGAAAAAGTGAAAGACTGATAAACGGTCAACCACAGAGCAACACTTGAAAATGAAAAAGTAGTCTTTTAGGGGACTAAAACAAAAGAAAATCAAGTGGAGAACAACGATCATCGTGGCCAATGATGAAAAAAAACAGGGTGACAGTCTTTCTCTCTGATGCCAGTGGGTGGTACAGTACAGTACAGTATTTACTGTCAGGGGGACCATAATATCCTATTAGATCCCTGTCCCCCTTTTCCAGAATCCCTGTAAGACACACTATCTGGTGGGGGGGGGGGGGGGGGGGGGGGTCCTGGAAGACCATGCAGCTTCCCTACACTGGATCTCCACACTCCTGTACTCCGTCCTCAAGCATGGCACAGTGAGTGACATTAATAAAGAGCTTCCTTCAGTACAACCCTCAACAGCAGCATGCCAATATCTCGTCTCATCTCAGCCAGAGAACAGAGAACCCAGGCCAGAACATGCTGAACCTACCTTCTGCCACGCCCCAGGGGTACTGACGACCTCTGACCTTCTTGCCGTTTACTTCGATCACTACATTGCTGCCAACCACTGCCAGAGGCATCCGCTCCTGCCACACAGGGACAGAGGGACCAGCGTCAGTTAATCAGTGAGCCTGTACAGTATCCACAATATATTAGATAACCAAACTGACAGGGATAGACAAGGGCAGATAGGGACTAGTGTGAACTGATACAGGTTGACTATCCGTCTCTCTCACTCTCTTTGCACACTACCTTGATCTTCCGGATGAGCTTGCTGTCCTCATCGTCCTCTGTGTCAGGAAACTCATAGATCTGGATCTTGTGTTCTTGGATTTCCTTCATGATCTGAGGATGAGTTGAAGGTAAAAATGACATGAGTTATTTCCACACACATACTGGTACACACAATGTGTTTGTGCTAACACAAATAATTACTACACACCCACACCTGTTTCTTGAATAGCTGGCATTCCTCAGGTGTCAGGGTGTCTGCCTTGGCGATGAGAGGGATCACGTTGACCTTGTCATGGAGACGCTTCATAAACTCAATGTCCAGGGGCTTCAGCCTAAAGGGGAATTCACGCATTGAAGAAAATCTATTCCGAGTTTGTTGTTGCACAATCATACACAGTCATTCAGTTAGACAAACACAGGCAAGCAGGGAAGGCTGATCTATGCTTTGATGTGACAGTCCTGAATAATTCTCTGCAGTTATGCCGCATTCACGCCATGTCGGAAATTCAGAACCTCAGAGTTAAAGGTAACGCAAGTTATTTGCGTAGAGCTTCATTTTGGTTGATTTTGATACCTCCCAATTGGAAACTCAGGATCCGACTCTTCCGCCTAGGTTAGCAAGTTGGAAATGTTTGAGTTTCCGACATATCACGAACACCATAAGTAGACTTTATGCTCAAACTGATGCAGTTCATTATGTCACCAGTAGAGGGTCACCGGCATGAAAACACAGTGGGGGTACAAAGGAATCAAAGAAACAGCGACTGACTTATTTTTCTGTATTTTCTTTTTTACAGTTAGCGACCACTAATAATTATGTCATGGTGGGCTCATGAGGGATTCTCTTTGTTCTCACTCTGGCTGGTGAGGGAGTAGGTGGACAAAGGGGCTATTCATCTCAGAGGCCTGAGAGAGTGAGTTCTGTCCAGGGACCGGAGGGAAGGCCTGGAGGGGGCAGAGCAGTAAGGGTGGGTGGGGGGGTGCTGAGTATTCCATGAATGTAGAGATACAGAGCAACAGACCAGCTGTTTACAGGTCACAGGAATAAAGGAGGCTTATGAATTGTGGGGAGAGAGACAGACCTGACAAAGATTAAATGTCATGCTCTGAATTTGTCTCCACATTATCAGGAGCAGGGGGGTCAGAGGCAAGGGCTGACATGACCTCTGATCTCTTAATACATCACCATGTGTGGGTCTAACTGACATTTTCTCTAAGAATTTCAGGATCTTATATAATTACAGCAACCATGTGTCCCTACTCCTTATGGCTGCATATAATTACAGCAACCATGTGTCCCTACTCCTTATGGCTGCATATAATTACAGCAACCATGTGTCCCTACTCCTTATGGCTGCTAATAATTACAGCAACCATGTGTCCCTACTCCTTATGGCTGCTAATAATTACAGCAACCACGTGTCCCTACTCCTTATGGCTGCATATAATTACAGCAACCATGTGTCCCTACTCCTTATGGCTGCATATAATTACAGCAACCATGTGTCCCTACTCCTTATGGCTGCTAATAATTACAGCAACCATGTGTCCCTACTCCTTATGGCTGCATATAATTACAGCAACCATGTGTCCCTACTCCTTATGGCTGCTAATAATTACAGCAACCATGTGTCCCTACTCCTTATGGCTGCTAATAATTACAGCAACCATGTGTCCCTACTCCTTATGGCTGCATATAATTACAGCAACCATGTGTGCCTACTCCTTATGGCTGCATATAATTACAGCAACCATGTGTCCCTACTCCTTATGGCTGCATATAATTACAGCAACCATGTGTCCCTACTCCTTATGGCTGCATATAATTACAGCAACCATGTGTCCCTACTCCTTATGGCTGCATATAATTACAGCAACCATGTGTCCCTACTCCTTATGGCTGCATATAATTACAGCAACCATGTGTCCCTACTCCTTATGGCTGCTAATAATTACAGCAACCATGTGTCCCTACTCCTTATGGCTGCATATAATTACAGCAACCATGTGTCCCTACTCCTTATGGCTGCATATAATTACAGCAACCATGTGTCCCTACTCCTTATGGCTGCATATCATTACAGCAACCATGTGTCCCTACTCCTTATGGCTGCATATAATTACAGCAACCATGTGTCCCTACTCCTTATGGCTGCTAATAATTACAGCAACCATGTGTCCCTACTCCTTATGGCTGCTAATAATTACAGCAACCATGTGTCCCTACTCCTTATGGCTGCATATAATTACAGCAACCATGTGTCCCTACTCCTTATGGCTGCTAATAATTACAGCAACCATGTGTCCCTACTCCTTATGGCTGCTAATAATTACAGCAACCATGTGTCCCTACTCCTTATGGCTGCATATAATTACAGCAACCATGTGTCCCTACTCCTTATGGCTGCTAATAATTACAGCAACCATGTGTCCCTACTCCTTATGGCTGCATATAATTACAGCAACCATGTGTCCCTACTCCTTATGGCTGCATATAATTACAGCAACCATGTGTCCCTACTCCTTATGGCTGCATATAATTACAGCAACCATGTGTCCCTACTCCTTATGGCTGCATATAATTACAGCAACCATGTGTCCCTACTCCTTATGGCTGCATATAATTACAGCAACCATGTGTCCCTACTCCTTATGGCTGCATATAATTACAGCAACCATGTGTCCCTACTCCTTATGGCTGCATATAATTACAGCAACCATGTGTCCCTACTCCTTATGGCTGCTAATAATTACAGCAACCATGTGTCCCTACTCCTTATGGCTGCATATAATTACAGCAACCATCTGTCCCTACTCCTTATGGCTGCATATAATTACAGCAACCATGTGTCCCTACTCCTTATGGCTGCATATAATTACAGCAACCATGTGTCCCTACTCCTTATGGCTGCTAATAATTACAGCAACCATGTGTCCCTACTCCTTATGGCTGCATATAATTACAGCAACCATGTGTCCCTACTCCTTATGGCCGCTAATAATTACAGCAACCATGTGTCCCTACTCCTTATGGCCGCTAATAATTACAGCAACCATGTGTCCCTACTCCTTATGGCCGCTAATAATTACAGCAACCATGTGTCCCTACTCCTTATGGCTGCATATAATTACAGCAACCATGTGTCCCTACTCCTTATGGCTGCTAATAATTACAGCAACCATGTGTCCCTACTCCTTATGGCTGCTAATAATTACAGCAACCATGTGTGCCTACTCCTTATGGCTGCATATAATTACAGCAACCATCTGTCCCTACTCCTTATGGCTGCTAATAATTACAGCAACCATCTGTCCCTACTCCTTATGGCTGCATATAATTACAGCAACCATGTGTCCCTACTCCTTATGGCTGCATATAATTACAGCAACCATGTGTCCCTACTCCTTATGGCTGCATATAATTACAGCAACCATGTGTCCCTACTCCTTATGGCTGCATATAATTACAGCAACCATGTGTCCCTACTCCTTATGGCTGCATATAATTACAGCAACCATGTGTCCCTACTCCTTATGGCTGCTAATAATTACAGCAACCATGTGTCCCTACTCCTTATGGCTGCATATAATTACAGCAACCATCTGTCCCTACTCCTTATGGCTGCATATAATTACAGCAACCATGTGTCCCTACTCCTTATGGCTGCATATAATTACAGCAACCATGTGTCCCTACTCCTTATGGCTGCTAATAATTACAGCAACCATGTGTCCCTACTCCTTATGGCTGCATATAATTACAGCAACCATGTGTCCCTACTCCTTATGGCCGCTAATAATTACAGCAACCATGTGTCCCTACTCCTTATGGCCGCTAATAATTACAGCAACCATGTGTCCCTACTCCTTATGGCCGCTAATAATTACAGCAACCATGTGTCCCTACTCCTTATGGCTGCATATAATTACAGCAACCATGTGTCCCTACTCCTTATGGCTGCTAATAATTACAGCAACCATGTGTCCCTACTCCTTATGGCTGCATATAATTACAGCAACCATGTGTGCCTACTCCTTATGGCTGCATATAATTACAGCAACCATGTGTCCCTACTCCTTATGGCTGCTAATAATTACAGCAACCATGTGTCCCTACTCCTTATGGCTGCATATAATTACAGCAACCATGTGTCCCTACTCCTTATGGCTGCTAATAATTACAGCAACCATGTGTCCCTACTCCTTATGGCTGCATATAATTACAGCAACCATGTGTGCCTACTCCTTATGGCTGCATATAATTACAGCAACCATGTGTCCCTACTCCTTATGGCTGCATATAATTACAGCAACCATGTGTCCCTACTCCTTATGGCTGCTAATAATTACAGCAACCATGTGTCCCTACTCCTTATGGCTGCTAATAATTACAGCAACCATGTGTCCCTACTCCTTATGGCTGCATATAATTACAGCAACCATGTGTCCCTACTCCTTATGGCTGCTAATAATTACAGCAACCATGTGTCCCTACTCCTTATGGCTGCATATAATTACAGCAACCATGTGTCCCTACTCCTTATGGCTGCATATAATTACAGCAACCATGTGTCCCTACTCCTTATGGCTGCATATAATTACAGCAACCATGTGTCCCTACTCCTTATGGCTGCATATAATTACAGCAACCATGTGTCCCTACTCCTTATGGCTGCATATAATTACAGCAACCATGTGTCCCTACTCCTTATGGCTGCATATAATTACAGCAACCATGTGTCCCTACTCCTTATGGCTGCATATAATTACAGCAACCATGTGTCCCTACTCCTTATGGCTGCATATAATTACAGCAACCATCTGTCCCTACTCCTTATGGCTGCATATAATTACAGCAACCATGTGTCCCTACTCCTTATGGCTGCATATAATTACAGCAACCATGTGTCCCTACTCCTTATGGCTGCTAATAATTACAGCAACCATGTGTCCCTACTCCTTATGGCTGCATATAATTACAGCAACCATGTGTCCCTACTCCTTATGGCCGCTAATAATTACAGCAACCATGTGTCCCTACTCCTTATGGCCGCTAATAATTACAGCAACCATGTGTCCCTACTCCTTATGGCCGCTAATAATTACAGCAACCATGTGTCCCTACTCCTTATGGCTGCATATAATTACAGCAACCATGTGTCCCTACTCCTTATGGCTGCTAATAATTACAGCAACCATGTGTCCCTACTCCTTATGGCTGCTAATAATTACAGCAACCATGTGTCCCTACTCCTTATGGCTGCATATAATTACAGCAACCATGTGTCCCTACTCCTTATGGCTGCTAATAATTACAGCAACCATGTGTCCCTACTCCTTATGGCTGCTAATAATTACAGCAACCATCTGTCCCTACTCCTTATGGCTGCATATAATTACAGCAACCATGTGTCCCTACTCCTTATGGCCGCTAATAATTACAGCAACCATGTGTCCCTACTCCTTATGGCTGCTAATAATTACAGCAACCATCTGTCCCTACTCCTTATGGCTGCATATAATTACAGCAACCATGTGTCCCTACTCCTTATGGCTGCTAATAATTACAGCAACCATGGTTTGTTAAAAAGCGTGAGGTTGGATAGGGTGTGCTATGATACAAATTGTGGGCCTAGCTGAGTTGCTATTGAGGCGATTTTCTAGGCTGAAACTAAAACCTCCCGTTCCCAGGGATTCTGAGCTCAGGGGCTCCTCAGCGAGCTGCTTCCTCCTGATTAGCTGGCTCAGTGCTGGTGAGAACGCTCCCATCACATCTTCCACAGAGCACGCTCAGTCTAGTGGGTGTTATGCAACCTTGTGGGTCACAACGTTGGCAGCCTACATCTCTCTCTCGCTTCCCACTCACATGTGAACTCATGGCTACGCCTACACTCTAATCCACTCATGTTCACGTTCGGCCTCACACATAGGCAGGCAGAGATGCATAGATAATGACAAAGGCACACGATCAAAAGCATATAGAAGCAATAACGTCATGGCTTATAAGGCCTGTCAGTGTCAGTACTCACCCGTGGCCAGAGGGGGCAATGAAGTACAGGCAGCAGTGAACCCGGTTGTCTGGCATCAGTCTTCGGTTCACCCGGGACTCCGCATTCAGGAAGTCCTCACACTTACTGTCAATGTAGTTAATGACAGGCTGCCAGCTGAGAGGGGGATGATTAAGGACAGAGAGAAAAAAATAGGAAAATGTTGTTTACTCTACATGTAGGCTCTCCTTGACTCAGAGAGCATATATTCACACTCCTACACAACATACAAACTATGTCATTCATACATGCTCACAATTACTCCCAATACTCACCAGTTACTATTATCCACTGCATCTCCGAACCCTGGTGTATCGACGATGGTGAGTGTGAGTTGGACACCCCCTTCCTTCACCAGAACCTTGGACTGCTCCACCTGTAAAACAGCAACACAGTTTCTCTAAAACAGCACTCCATAGTTCCCATGTTATTCCTCAGCGCCTCCACACACTATAGTTCATCATTAGCGTCATCACGTTGTCCTCAGGGGGGTGGTTCTGGATCAGTGGAAGTTAGGACTCAGTGATATGGTGTTGGTAGATTTTTTCTTCTCACAGTTTAGGAGACGAATATATAATTTTCTCCCTGCTGCTGTTAGTTTCAGCGGCTCTCTGTTTGGCTGCATACTTTCGTTTCACAAGGGTAGTTATTTTGGGTTGATCCCTTTGTCTCTCTAAACACAAACCATTTTTTTTCTTCAAGCTGGGCATATATCAAGCACTCAAAACACTTTTGTAAGTGTTTGACTGTGTGTGTGTGTGTGTGTTTGTCTGCATATCTGCTTAAAAATCAACTTCAGTGAATGAAAAACAAAAGAAGAAAACCCCCAAAATACACACCCATCAGTTCAGTGAAATCTGAGTAGACAGAATGTGACCATTTGACAAGCATAAGAGATTGTTAAGAGATTGATTGGAATGTAAATACTCTTCCCGTTTCTACCCCTCAGCGGCCACATCACACAGCTCACTGGTCCCAAGTCTACCCCTCCACATTTACACTGTGGATCTGGCCGACCCAAACAGCTCCATTCCTAAACATTGGACACTCCTCAATGGAGAATCAAACACATCAGCAGGAATCACAGGGACCCCTGAGACACAACCAGGAATCTCAGGCCTCAACAAATGTGCAAAACAGCTTATTTCTGTCTACATTCAAAAGTGAAGTCAAACATTCGCTCAAACACATTTTCTGGAGCAGCTTTTTGACTGCGATTCTAATTTCAGGAGATTGTGACTTACCATGGCTCAGGACCACGCACAGATCATTCAGGGGGGAGGGGCTCAAAATGAAAAAAGGGCAACACACTCACTGATCTCAAATTGTAAGCAAGCTAGTTAGTGCCTCCTAAAGACATGATTGACATCGGTAAAGAGTGGTCTATCAGCTGATCATTGATGTAAATCTGCTATTGTTTTTTTAAAATACTTTTTTTGTTTAACCAGGCAAGTTTTAAGTGCTCTTACAATGACGGCCTACCCCGGACGATGCTGGGCCAATTGTGCGCCGCCCTATGGGACTCCCAATCACGGCCAGATGTGATAAAGGCGTGACACCCCTTTCACTGAGATGCAGTGCCTTAGACCGATGCGCCACTCGGGAGCCCCTAGTTATAGCTAGCTTTTTCTTTCTGATTGAGATTTTTCTTCAGTGCTCTTAAATAACTTCATAATATGTTACTAATAATCTTCTAACTCATGATATATGGCCGGCTAGTGGCTTGTGTGGGTTATTTTAGCGTATGGTGGTTGGCTAGAGTCTAGACTAGCTGTGTTGCTGCTGCCCTGACACACACATGCAACTCCTGACTGAAGAAGGGATGAGTTGGGTCGGAGGGTCGTGGATGCAGCTGCTCCTCCCTAGGTCTCTCTGCCTCTCTCTACTGTGGGTAGGCCATCAGCCAACCAGACCCAGTACTGTTGATCATGAAAATGAAGTCTTAATAAAAATGTTATGCTTCAGCTGCTGTGGCAGTACTGTTGATATTTAAACTAGGTAGCTAACACACACTCGACCGGTGACTGCATCTCAAGCCATGAGTGTTTGGATACCGGGGGCGTGCGAGCTCCATACAGGGCAGACCAACAGGCGCAACCAACCAACGGCCGGGGGGTGGCGAACTTGACGACGTCAAGGCAACTTGCCTTGGATTCAGAACGAAAGACAAAAAATGTCACCACCCACAAAGGGCACTTGGCGAGTGGTAGGGCAAAGGGGTAGGTGCTCTGAACAGGTAGACCCCGATCTGTGCACGTGCCTGCCATGGTTACTAACTCCAACACATCAGTGCTCTCAGTATGAACCCAAATATCAAGCACCACCCCTGTGTGTGTGTTCCTTTGCATATGTGTCATAAAGACAGGAGGTTATTACAGGATGCTTCAGATGGCAGTCTAGTGTTTGGTGGGAAAGTCACCACTGGGTGTTGAGTTTCATGGGAACATTCCTAACCTCCTACTGACCCCTTCAGGCACCAAGAGGAACCAGCACGCCTGAGTCCAACTTCTCCCCCTCTCCTCCTTGTCCCCATTCTAAATCGAGACCACACAAACCTCCCCAAACACCCATAACTAGCCTACACCCCTCCCTCCCCTCCCCTGGTCCTCCAGATGCAGCTTCTTCACCTGCTGGTTCTCTGGGTGCGTTGCCTCTGACCTGGCCACTGTAACCATCCAGTGGTAATTGGGTTTGTTTGCTGTGTGATCTCTGGCCTTTGGTTGTGTTGAATTTCCACATGTGTTTGGAGATGGGGGATGGTTAGAGAGGTGAGGGGGGAGGATTGAGCCCTGGGAGATTTGGAACCAGCTAGAAAGAGAATGGAGGGTTTTTGGGAGTAGTCCCAGTCCCGAAGAGACAAACATGGACGAGAGGTAGGTTAGGTCAGGGGTGAGAGGTCGAGGAGAGAGGGATGTGGGCTACCTGAACAGTCTTCTTGATCCGTAGGGATGGCCCTGGGTAATCCTTGGAGTACAGGTCAGTCAGGAATAGGGAGTTGATGAGTGTGGATTTCCCCAATCCAGACTCCCCTATGGGAGTAGTTAAGGAGATCAGACATCAGTTACATTGTCAATCCATGTAATCCACCAACACCATAGCTAAAATAACATAGGTCAAACCAACATGTTTCAGCATGGTTAGCCTTCATTTGCCTATGCATACACTTCAACACACTTACTAACATCATACACACCCTGTAGTGACACAGTCACAGTCTAAGGTTTGAAGGTCATCTCTGTCCCAAAGAACTGCAGCACAGGATATACAAAGCTGATTCCGTGTCTCACTGGGAAAGGTCAAAAGTGCATCTGCCAGAGAATAGGCTTGTAGTCCGAGGGAATAAAACATCTCTCCCTTTCTCTCTTCCCAATGTTCCTTTCCCTTGCTTCCCACCCTGACATTAGAATCATTCAGCATGTTGTCAGTTTGACTATATGACCCATTAGTTTACAGATCACACACACACACACACACATCTCCCACTTACATGTTACAGTGATTAATGAGTGGGCATCTGGCAAACTGTGCTGGGGAGCGACTGCTCCGGTGCTCAAGGGGTAGGGTAAAGGGAAGGTTGCCTGGCATGCTCCAGCAGGACCAACCCACTAGCAGCTGAGCAACAGCAGCACTACCACCATGGTCCCAGCAGGGGGCACCCCACCACAAGTCAACCCATACTACTGCTCCAAGACATGTTCTTGGGGTTAAGGGGATCACTTATTGAAAATTGTAACAGCACAACATAATTTCCGACCATCTAAAAATCAACCCCTACTTCATCTTCCCTCCACCCCCCTCATGCTGCTGTCCCAGATCAATTACACCCCCATCTCCCCAAATACTCCACCTCAGCTGTATGGAAGGGCCTCATTTAAATGGAGCATTTCCATTCAGGATTTACCATGGTGTTTTACTCAAAAGGCTCAGACTTTTCTGTTTCTATATCGCGGGCCGGCATCAGTCTCTCTCTGGGCCATGGCTCCGGTGAACCTGCTCTCAGTTAGGGCCAAAGCCAGGCCACTGGTACTTTTCAGCTTGAATTTACATAACAATGGCCAACTGTGAACTTGAACGCCTTTTCACAAAGCAACTGTTTTGATTATGCAGAGGTTGTTGATTCTGCTCACTGTCAGCCCTAGCTATGGAAACAACTTCCCTAGTATAACATGCTGGTGTATACACTAGTGTAACACTGTTTCAGTGGAAAAGCAGCAACAGAGCCACAACAGCCCAGCCACAACACTGGGCACTAACCAAACATCGAATAGAACTGCTCCAAAGAGGATGCATGCCAAATTACAACCAATGTCCTCTGCAGTGTACTCCACTTATAAAGGCTTCCGCAACTGTTTGGTAGAGTTCGTGCATATATTACGACGACATTTTGGACTTGGGCAAGTTTTTTTTGGGCTGTTCGGGCACACAATATCTTTTCTGGAGGCAAGCCGTAGTTCGGGGCCGAAGTCTACACCTCTTCGTCGGTGATCGGTCAACAGTAGGGATTCTTCAATAAAGTCTGTTGTCATTGAATAAGAAACAACTTGTTTCACGCACATTTTTTAAATGAAAAATACTGCACCAAACATTTTAGTTGGATGTAAAATTGCACGACTAAAATCTCCTCGGCAAAAACGTCAAAATTAATGACAGATTTATTGAGTTATCTTAGATGAATTCTGACTATTTTGAGGAAGTGTATACTGGCTATGGTGTCTCAAACAGTACTATTTTCTCATTTTTCAAGCGAGCACACTAGTTTGGTTTGCCAGATATCGGCGTTAACCTAATGCAGAGGCTGGAATGGAATAAATGGAATGGTATCAAACTAACATTTATTCCATTCCAGCCATTACAATGAGCCTGTACTCCTATAGCGCCCCCCACCAGCCTCCCTTGACCTCATGGTAACTCATGGGGGTCAAAATCATGGTACAACAACAGTTGACATACCACATACAGTTAGTTGTGACAGCGGCTGTTCTGTGGTCCAAACTAGCTGACAGCTTTGACCAATGATAGCCTCACTCACCCCCCCGGAGGGCAAGTCCAAATGAATTAGCCTTCCTCTCAGTTAATTAAATACTGGTCCGCATGATCTCTGGAAATGCACTCTCCATAAATAGACCCTGTCCCTGACGACCCAGAGCTGCATGGATGGATGGCTGGGTGAACCCCCCTCTCACTCCCCCCTCTTTCTTTTATTACGAGAACATTAACTGAGCAGTGTGAGGGGGACAGAGGGAGACTAAGAGTCAGGTGAAGAGAAAATGCAGATAGGGAGGGAACGGATGTAGAGTACTGAAGAACAGTGACAGCAGTTAGAGAGTGACTGATTGAAAGGGCTATGGGGACAGACATACAGATGGACACAGGGTACATTTCCCAGGAGATTATTAACATTCCTGGCTTTTTATCTCTACTTTCTTCCTGTCAACCAAAAATTACCCATGGGGCAGCAGCTGGCCCTAGACATCCTGACAGGCCCCTTTACCCAGCGCCCCTCCCGTGCCCGGCCAGACTCTTGCTCCTCTCCTCGCCCCACAGAAGGGGCTCCTGGTGCTTATAGTCGGTATGCCTGTAGCTCTTTACCACTGACAAACACAGAGCTCTCCTCCCCTAACTAACAGACATGTGGGCTTGAATCGGAGTCAAATGAGACATCTGGCCGACACACACTAAAAAGAGAAGGGAGAAAGAGGGGGAAGGGAGAGGAAAGAAAGGGTAAGAGGGGGAAGGGAAGAGAGAGAATGTGAGTAGGGATGTTTCAGTGGGACTGACTTCAGTAGTGATAAACTCTATTGTTCAGGAGAAAAGGGATGGCTGCAGTAGGGTCAAAGGTAATCTCTATTGTGATAAAGATCTGCAACTCACAAGGATGGACACAGGGCACAATCTTTATAACCTCAAACTGTTATAAATGATTAGCAAGTGTATTGGGTCCAATAGGAAATATTCTGGTAGCCTTACAGATAGATTGGCTACACTCCACTGACTAAAGACCTGATCTTAAAATAGACAATGTGAGCCAGTTTCCAGAGATTTGGGAGAGAGTGTAATGTATAAAGTTTAACTTTGAACCTATGAGTCTAAACAGAAACAGCACTTGTGAGGTCATACAGGACATGTGCACACTCCACAGCAGCAGCGCCTCCCACACACAGTCACTCACACACCCAGCAGCAGTCCCACTGATCACACACACATTATCCTGCTGTGTCTTACCGCCAAGGGCCATAATAAATCATTGAGAAATACATTTCTCGATTATTTTCTTAGTGGCTCTGTCATCTTGTAATGTGATGAGATTTCCTTTACGATTCAACTGGAACATCGATTTCTGAAAACATCCTTTCTTTTCATGGTTCTATGCTTCTAAGGTAATGCTATCCTTTTTGTAAGTGAACAGTAAACAAGGGTTAGCAGATGATAGTAGAACGATGAGTTGGATGAAACCAATAGGTGAAAATAGACTGGCATAGAATATGGGATGGTGGAGGACTGTGGTATAGGCTAGGGGAAGATGAATGGGTAGTAGAGGAGATGTGGGCCAAGCCAAGGCCTCAGTACAAACACTGGTGAGTGAACTACACAAAGAAAACTACAGTTAATCCCATAGATTACTCAGCCAAAGCCTGGGTCCCCTGCCAGGTCAGCAAGCAAGCCAGTCAGAGCTAAGCCTGTCAGACCTTCTTATCAGAACGCACACAGAGAGCTTACACACAACCAGGAGACAGGCAGGCAGGCAGGCAAGTAGACACAGACATAATGGCTGACAGGAGATAACACAGACTGGGATCCACTGCTAGGCACTGACTGTGAGTAAAGAGAAGCTCCACTTCCAAGTGTTGTGCAGGGTTGTACATTTTTAGGTCTTGTGAGGTGAGTTGTTATAGTGGGCTGTTTAGACTCCACTTTGTTCCTACAGTATACCATGGATTTGAATAACCTGCTTTGTACAGCAGCACGGATCTCTCCAATCTTTCCAAAGTTCGCTACAGAAACTGCCAGCTGGCCAAAAAGCCAGGAAACAGATTTTAATCTGTCCCAGATTTTTGGAGGGGAAAAAAATGTCCCGAGCCAAAGTCCTGTGGCATCAGTCTCAGAGTGACAGCGGAACAGTGGAGACACTTCTAAGTGACCGGGCTCTAACAAGCGAGTGGATTCACTTTCAGTCAAGACCCAAACAGAGCCCCAGCCTGTCAAAACAGTGAACCCAGCTGGCTTCCATTACAGCCAATCTTCACACAGCTACAGCTCACTCTACTTGCCTGAAAGTGCACTCTATAACACTCTCACAGTGACAGAGGTAGAGTTTCGCAATAGTGTGTCTAAATGTGTTATATTGAGTTGCACCCCTTTTGGCCTCAGAATAGCCTCAATTTGTTAGGGCAGGGACTCTACAAGGTGTCAAAAGCAGTCCACAGGGATGCTGGTCCATGTTCACTCCAATGCTTCCCACAGTTGTGTCAAGTTGGCTGCATGTCCTTTGGGTGGTGGACCATTCTTGATACACACGGGAAACTGTTGAGCGTGAAAAACCAAGCAGCATTGCAGATCTTGACAAACTGGTGCACCTGGCTCCTACTACCACAACCTGTTCAAAAGGCACTTAAATATTTTGTCTTGCCCATTCACCCTCTGAATGGCACACATACACAAGCCATGTGTCAACTGTCTCATGGCTTAAAAATCCTTCTTTAACCTGTCTCCCCCCCTTCATCTACACTGACACAAGTGACATCAATAAGGGATCATAGCTTTCACCTGGTTAGTTTATGTCATGGAAAGAGCAGGTGTTCTGAATGTTTCGTATACTCAGTGTCTCTCATCCTTTTTGTTCCAAACACTGCTGTGCTTGTTCTCTCTTCCACACTTCACATTTTGTGTGTAACGTTTGGCCCAGCTGGGGTATGCAGTGGTTAGAGCCAAAAAGAAAGAATTAAAGAGAGGCCCATATGTAACAAGGCAGAAAGTAGAGATGTAATGATTCACAGATAAACATTTGAACCGGGGACCGATGCGTAATATGCGAGTGCATCGGTCCGTGGGAGCCCAAACAGATCCAAATGATGCATGCAGCCGTAAGAAAACCAATTCAAACGTTTTGAATCGCCAGTTTACTAAAAAATGTTTTACTCATTCATTTCTGCCTCATTCTGAAAATACATCTAATCTGTTGTGACTGAATTGATGCGTCCTCTTCTTCAGCCTATCAACATTTTATGCATGTAACGGAGTATGAAGTTTATCTACAAGTCAGATAACTGTGTACACTTTGCATTACATGCTGACCAGACCGAACACGTCGCGTGCGTCGCAAAATAAATTTAGAAATCCATTTTATTCAATTATTGCACCCACACTGCTCGCGTCTGCGACACCAAGGGCTAAAATAGAACTCACACCTTGCCCAAACCGGCTGCGCGCGTGCGCCATCGTGCATACATTTATTTTGCCCCCCCCACACCAAACGTGATCACGACACGCAGGTTAAAATATCAAAACAAATTCTGAACCAATGACATTAATTTGGGGACAGGTCGAAAAGCATTAAACATGTATGGTAATTCAGCTAGTTAGCTTGCACTTGCTAGCTAACGTTAATTTGTCCTATTTAGCTAGCTTAATGTTGCTAGCTAATTTGTCCTGGGATATAAACATTGAGTTGTTCTTTTACCTGAAATGCACAAGGATCTCTACTCCGACAATTAATCCACACATAAAATGGCCAACCGAATCTTTTCTAGTCATCTCTCCTCCTTCCAGGCTTTTTCATCGTTTAAATTATATGGTGATCGCATCTAAACTTTCATTGTATTACCACGACTACCGGCAAAACAGTTAGTCTTTTTATAACCCACGTGGGTATAACCAATGAGGAGATGGCACGTGTGTACCTGCTTCTATAAACCAATGGCCCTAGCCCTCACCCTCCGATCCAACAGGTCCCAGATCTGAGATCCGGGCTCTTCGCTGGCCATGGCAGAACACTGACATTCCTGTCTTGCAGGAACTCACGCACAGAACGAACAGTATGGCTGGTGATATTGTCATGATGGAGGGTCATGTCAGGATGAGCCTGCAGGAAGGGTACCACATGAGGGAGAATGTCTTCCTTGTAACGCACAGCGTTGAGATTGCCTGCGATGACAACAAGCTCAGTCCAATGATGCTGCGACACACCGCCCCAGACCATGACGGACCCTCTACCTCCAAATCGATCCCACTCCAGAGCACAGGCCTCGGTGTAAAGCTGATTCCTTCGACGATAAACGCGAATCCGACCATCACCCCTGGTGAGACAAAACCGCGACTTGTCAGTGAAGAGCACTTTTTGCCAGTCCTGTCTGGTCCAGCGATGGTGGGTTTGTGCCCATAGGCGACATTGTTGCCAGCGATGTCTGGTGTGGACCTGCCTCACAACAGGCCTACAAGCCCTCAGTCCAGCCTCTCTCAGCCTATTGCGGACAGTCTGAGCACTGATGGAGGGATTGTGCATTCCTGGTGTAACTCGGGCGGTTGTTGTTGCCATCCTGTACCTGTCCCGCAGGTGTGAGGTTCGGATGTACCGATCCTGTGCAGCTGTTGTTACACGTGGTCTGCCACTGCGAGGACGATCAGCTGTCCGTCCTGTCTCCCTGTAGCGCTGTCTTAGGCGTCTCACAGTACAGACATTGCAATTTATTGCCCTGGCCACATCTGCAGTCCTCATGCCTCCTTGCAGCATGCGTAAGGCACGTTCACACAGACGAGCAGGGACCCTGGGTATCTTTTTGTGTTTTTCAGAGTCCGTAGAAAGGCCTCTTCAGTGTCCTAAGTTTTCATAAATGTGACCTTAATTGCCTACCGTCTGTAAGCTGTTAGTGTCTTAACGACCGTTCCACAGGTGCATGTTCATTAATGGTTTAAGGTTCATTGACAAGCATGTGAAACAGTGTTCAAACCCTTTACAATGAAGATATTTGGATTTTTACGAATTGTCTTTGAAAGACAGGGTCCTGAAAAAGGGACGTTTCTTTTTTTGCCGAGTTTACATTAATTTCAAAACACATTGCGTTGGAGAGGCAGTTTCAGTGCGTTCTGTGTGGTGTATACGTTATGGATTTTCCCCCTGTAATCTGATATTGGTAGACGCTCAGTCTGTCCAATGGCTCAACTCACACTACAACACACACAAGCTCAGACAGCTGCAGCTCAGCTCCTGAGCGCCATAAGTATCAGATATGAACTTAGAATGTAAAAATGAAAGTGTTCATACAACAACTGTTAGTGAATCGAATCATATAGAACCGAATTGTATCGATTTGTTCCACTAATCAAATACAATCGCACCAAATCGTTTCAAACTAAAAGTATCATATCGGAGTCCGTATACCAGTACCAGTCAAAAGTTTGGACACACCTACTCATTCCAGAGTTTCTTTATTTAGACTATTTTATACATTCTAGAATCCCAAACTTTTGACTTTTACTGTATCTACATGCGTATTGATTTGTGCTGTAAGGAGAGATGCACGCCCTTAACTGAAATCCAATCCTGTTGATATGGAATGCTGCCACTCTCCCTCTGGCACATGCAGCCCTTTCCCAGTGTCACTTTACCAAACAGGAAACCCAAACCAGAGGGAGATTTATGTGGGACATGTCATGCTGGTTGGCTGTGAGAGAGAATGAGACAGAATGAAAGAGAGAGAGACACTGTGTGACTTGTTAGGAAGAGAGAGAGAGAGAGAGAGAGAAAGTGTACAGTTGGCATACATGAAAAAGACAAAAACCAACATACCCAGTCTTGATTCCCATGGAAAGCAGTCCTTACATCAGAGAAGTATGATCAGCCTCCTCATGTATTCACCCATGACTGCGTGGCCACGCACGCCTCCAACTCAATCATGTTTGCAGACGACGCAACTAGAGATCGACCGATTAATTGGAAACGCCGATTAATTAGGGACGATTTCAAGTTTTCATAACAATCGGTAATCGGCATTTTTGGACGCCCGATTATGGCCGATTACATTGCACTCCACAAGGAGATTGTGTGGAAAGCTGACCACCTGTTCCGCGAGAGCAGCAAGGAGCCAAGGTAAGTTGCTAGCTAGAATTAAACGTATCTTATAAAAAAAACAATCTTAACATAATCACTAGTTAACTACACATGGTTGATGACATTACTAGTTAATCTAGCTTGTCCTACGCTGCATATAATCAATGCGGTGCCTGTTAATTTATCATTGAATCACAGCCCACTTTGCCAAACGGGTGATGATTTAACAAGCACATTGGCGAAAAAAAGCACGTTCGTTGCACCAATGTGTATCTAAACAACCATCAATGCCTTTCTTAAAATCAATACACAAGTACATTTTTTAAAAACCTGCATATTTAGTTAATATCGCCTGCTAACATGAATTTCTTTTAACTAGGGAAATTGTGTCACTTCTCTTGCATTCTGTGCAACAAAGTCAGGATATATGCAGCAGTTTGGGCCGCCTGGCTCATTGCGAACTGTGTGAAGACCATTTCTTCCTAACAAAGACCGTAATTAATTTGCCAGAATTTTACATAATTATGACATAACATTGAAGGTTGTGCAATGTAACAGCAATATTTAGACTTAGGGTTGCCGCCCGTTCGATAAAATAAAAGAATAAACGTTTTGTTTTCAAAATTATAGTTTCCGGATTTGACCATAATAATGACCTACGGCTCGTATTTCTGTGTGTTTATTATATTTCAATTAAGTCTATGATTTGATATTTAATAGAGCAGTCTGACAGTGGTGGTAGGGAGCAGCAGGCTCGTAAGCATTCATTCAAACAGCACTTTCCTGTGTTTGCCAGCAGCTTTTCGCTGTGCTTCAAGCATTGCGCTGTTTATGACTTCAAGCCTATCAACTCCCGAGATTAGGCTGGCTATACTAAAGTGCCTATTAGAACATCCAATAGTCAAAGGTATATGACATACAAATGGTATAGAGAGAAATAGTCCTATAATAACTATAACCTAAAACTTCTTACCTGGGAATATTGAAGACTCATGTTAAAAAGGAACCACCAGCTTTCATATGTTCTCATGTTCTGAGCAAGGAACTTAAACGTTAGCTTTTTTACATGGCACATATTGCACTTTTACTTTCTTCTCCAACACTGTTTTTGCATTATTTATTTGAGACTAAATTGATTTTATTTATGCATTAAGTTAAAAAAAGTTTTCATTCAATATTGTTGTAATTGTCTTCATTACAAATATATATATATATATATATATATATATATATATATATATATATATATATATATAAAACAATATTTATTTATTTATTTTTATTTATTTATTTATTTTTTTAGTCGACCGATTTAATCGGTATCGGCCTTTTTTTGGTCTTCCAATAATCAGTATCGGCGTTGAAAAATCATAATCGGTCGACCTCTAGACACAACAGTAGTAGGCCTGATTACCAACAATGACGAGACCCTGGGAGAGTGGTGCCGGGAAAATAACCTCTCCCTCAATATCAACAAAACAAAGGAGTGGATTGTGGACTTCAGGAAAGAGCAGAGGGAGCTCTTCGACAGTACCACAGTGGAGAAGGAGGAAAGCTTCAATTTCCTCGGCACATCACGTCACTGACGATATGAAATGGTCGACCCACACAGACAGTGTGGTGAAGAAGGTGCAACAGCGTCTCTTCAACCTCAGAAGGCTGAAGAAATTTGGCTTGGCCCCTAAAACCCTAACACATCATGGAGAGCATCCTGTCAGGCTGTATCATCGCCTGGTAAGGCAACTGCACCTCCCGCAACCGCAGGGCTTTCCAGAGGGTAATGCGGTCTGCCCAACGCATCACCTGGGGCACACTGCCTGCCCTCCAGGACACCTTCAGCACCAGATGTCACAGGAAGGCCGAAAATATCATCAAGGACATCAACTACCCGAGCAACTACCTGTTCACCCCGCTATCATACAGAAGGCGAGGTCAGTACAGGTGCATCAACGTTGGGACCGTGAGACTGAAAAACAGCTTCTATCTCAAGGCCATCAGACTGTTAAATAGCCTTCCCTAGCCGGCTACCACCCATTTACTCAACTCTGCACTGCACCTTAGAGACTGTTGCCCTGTATACATAGACATGGAATCACTGGCCACTTTAATAATGTTTACATACTGCTTTACTCATCTAATATGTATATAGTGTATTCTATTCTACTGTATTTTAGTCAATGCCACTCCGACATTGCTCGATCTAATATTTATACATTTCTTAATTGCATTCTTTTAGATGTGTGTATTGTTGTGAATCTTTTTTAGATACTACTGCACTGTCAGATACTACTGCACTGTTGGAGCTAGGAACACAAGCATTTCACTACACCAGCAATAACATCTGCATGTGACCAATAAAATTTGATTTGAATACTGTATATCCTGACATCAATTGCCTCATGCAGAGTGATGATTCAATAAACATGTGATTGTGTGTCTGTGAATGTGTATAACCCATCAAGCCTACATTCTCTACCCATCTTATCTTCTTAGATACCAGATTCCAACAAGTTCATTCATACATTCTGTGGTTTGCTAATTCTTCAATCCACAAGTTTTCCAGTATAGAGATCTAGAGATGTACAAATAATTAACACACTCAGTCATAACTCAAATGTCCAATGACATTTCATGCAGAGACATAGAAAAAAACACACCGATCCACACAATCCATTCAAATTAAATATTAAACCTCAAATGGCATACATTCCTTTTTCACAGAGAGACATAACAAATAAGCAGACAAAGTGACTCACCAACAACCATTAGTGTGAACTCAAAGCCCCTCTTCACTGACTTCCTGTACACCTGGTTTGGGAGGTTGGCGAACCCCACATACCCCTCCAAATTCCTCTGCTGGAAGAAAACACAGAGTTACTCTGGAATCTTCCGGGGGGAAAAACACCTTGAGATTGTGTACACGGCATGTGTGTACACACTCACACGGAGACAAAGAGTTGGTTTTAGATTCAAATTTCTCTGGCCGGGAGTGACAAAGCACCATTGAAGGAGACGGGTAAAACTGGAACAGGGTTTTGGGGGTGAGGTGAGTAAAATGGTAAGGAAGTCTAACTGCTCCCCCTGTTTATTTACCAGTTGTATCATATCCATCATATCCATCATCTGAGAGACGTCATCATGGAGATCATGGATCTCGCACCAGATGACAGCCAAGGCGTTCCCAAGTTGTGTGCTCTCCTCCTCTCTAGTACTGTATTTCTCCATTCCTCTCTCTCCCTCTGCCTGCTGTAATCTCATCCTCTCCCAGCGCGTTGTCATGCACGCTACACAAGGCAAGTACAATTGATTGCTGCTCACCCCTGCTAACGGCCCTCGTATGTGTCCCAATGGAAAACTCGGGTAGAGAGAGAGAGAGAGGGGCCACACGAGTCACTCCTACACAGCAACCCAGTGGGCCACTGTCTACCACCCTGAAAACATGTGTCCTCTCACTTATCCTACAGAATCAGGAAACAATAGGGCTGCTAAGAGAGCAAACACGTTGTGGTATGTCCAGCCACCCAAGTCATAGTCTGTTCTCTCTGCTACCGCATGGCAAGCGGTGCCAATGCACCAAGTCTAGAACCAACAGGACCCTGAATAGCTTCTACCCCCAAGCCATATACGTGGACTATCTGCATTGACCCTGTTTGTACTTACTCTTTTGACTAATCACATACGCTGCTGTTAAAGTTTATAGTCTATCCTGTTGCCTAGTCACTTTATTCCTAGTTATATGTAAAGTACCAATCAAAAGTTGACACACCTGCTCATTCAAGGGTTTTTCTTTATTATTACTATTTTCTACATTGTAGAATAATAGTGAAGACATCAAAACGATGAAATAACACATATGGAATCATGTAGTAACCAAAAAAAGTATTCAACAAATCCAAATATATTTTATATTTCAGATTCTTCAAAGTAGCCACCCTTTGCACACTCATGGCATTCTCTCAACCAGCTTCACCTGGAATGCTTTTCCAACAACCATGCTTTTCCTTCACTCTGCGGTCCAACTCATACCAAACCATCTCAATTGGGTTGAGGTTGGGTGATTGTGGAGGCCAGGTCATCTGATGCAGCACTCCATCACTCTCCTTCTTGGTCAAATAGCCTGTAAATAACGTGGAGGTGTGTTGGGTCATTGTCCTGTTGGGAAACAAATGATAGTCTCACGAAGCACAAACCAGATGGGATGGCATATTGCTGCAAAATGCTGTGGTAGCCATGCTGTGCCTTGAATTCTAAATAAATCACAGACCGTGTCACCAGCAAAGCACCCCCACACCATCACAGATGGTGCTTCACTGTGGGAACCACACATGCGGAGATCATCCGTTCACCTACTCTGCGTCTCACAAAGACACGACGGTTGGAACCAAAAATCTAAAATTTGGACTCATCAAACCAAAGGACAGATTTCCACCGGTCTAATGTCCATTGCTCGTGTTTCTTGGCCCAAGCAAGTCTCTTCCTCTTATTGGTGTCATTTAGTAGTGGTCTCTATGAAGCAATTCGACCATGAAGGCCTGAATTATGCAGTCTCCTCTGAACAGTTGATGTTGAGAAGTGTCTGTTAGTTCAGCTCTGAAGCATTTATTTGGGCTGCAATTTCTGAGGCTGATAATTCGAAGGAACTTATCCTCTGCATCAGAGGTAACTCTTGGTCTTCCTTTCCTGTGGCGGTCCTCATGAGAGCCAGTTTCATCATAGCGCTTGATGGTTTTTGCAACTGCACTTGAAGAGACTTGACTGACCTTCATGTAATGATAGACTGTCGTTTCTCTTTCCTTATTTGAGCTGTTCTTGCCTTAATATGGACTTGGTATTTTACCAAATAGGGCCATCTTCTGCATACCACCTCTACCTTGTCACAAAACAACTGATTGGCTCAAACGCATTAAGGAAGGAAATTACACAAATTAACTTTTAATTGAAATGCATTCCAGGTGACTACCTCATGAAGCTGGTTGAGAGCATGCCAAGAGTGTGCAAAGCTGTCATCAAGGCAAAGGGTGGCTACTTTGAAGAAACTGAAATATAAAATACATTTTGATTCGTTTAACACTTTTGGCTACTACATGATTCCATATGTGTTATTTCATAGTGTTCATGTCTTCACTATTATTCTACAATGTAGAAAATAGTAAAATAAAGATCTCTCCGAAATTGATATTTTGCTGTTGTTTACAGGTCAGTCTGTGTTCAGGCGGCGGGCAAGTAAGTGATTTTAAATGGCCCAAGCAATTTCCATACTCGCTCCCTACCCATGCTGGGTTACATAATGTTGTTGTGGTGCCATCTAAGCACTCTCATCACCTGGGGGTAACACGTAAATTCTAGGGCTGGCACAATTCCTGTATAAATCATGTAACCAATGATTTTAGAGGAAGACCGTCATGAAAATAAAACAAACATCATAACTGTTTATGTTGTTGTGTGGAACGAACAGCTCACTGAAGCAATGAGGTATATAATAACTGTATGTTGTTGTGTGGAACGAACAGCTCACTGAAGCAATGAGGTATATAATAACTGTGTGTTGTTGTGTGGAACGAACAGCTCACTGAAGCAATGAGGTATATAATAACTGTTTGTTGTTGTGTGGAACGAACAGCTCACTGAAGCAATGAGGTATATAATAACTGTATGTTGTTGTGTGGAACGAACAGCTCACTGAAGCAATGAGGTATATAATAACTGTATGTTGTTGTGTGGAACGAACAGCTCACTGAAGCAATGAGGTATATAATAACTGTATGTTGTTGTGTGGAACGAACAGCTCACTGAAGCAATGAGGTATATAATAACTGTATGTTGTTGTGTGGAACGAACAGCTCACTGAAGCAATGAGGTATATAATAACTGTATGTTGTTGTGTGGAACGAACAGCTCACTGAAGCAATGAGGTATATAATAACTGTATGTTGTTGTGTGGAACGAACAGCTCACTGAAGCAATGAGGTATATAATAACTGTATGTTGTTGTGTGGAACGAACAGCTCACTGAAGCAATGAGGTATATAATAACTGTTTATGTTGTTGTGTGGAACGAACAGCTCACTGAAGCAATGAGGTATATAATAACTGTATGTTGTTGTGTGGAACGAACAGCTCACTGAAGCAATGAGGTATACAATAACTGTTTATGTTGTTGTGTGGAACAAACAGCTCACTGAAGCAATGAGGTATATAATAACTGTTTATGTTGTTGTGTGGAACGAACAGCTCACTGAAGCAATGAGGTATATAATAACTGTTTATGTTGTTGTGTGGAACAAACAGCTCACTGAAGCAATGAGGTATATAATAACTGGAGACAGCATCCAAGATGGCTGACCGTTGTCAACGTAATATACTCCCGTCCGCATAAGCCGTTTCATGGCAGTTGCCACCTGCTTTACAGAGCCAATAACTCTACTTGAATAATTCAATGGATTCTTTTTTTACTTCTCTACCGCCGTCAGCAAATCTGCAATACCGAAAGTGTCCTCTGACTACAGTGAGCGTGCTTCTAGACCGGAATCCTGCACTAAAGGCGGGACAGCCAGGTATTTGTGTGGTTGAGTCCATGTCTGCGGTAACATGGACTTCTTAGGGCTAGGACCCTTTTTTCTCAATTTCTGCATGAATGAAGTGGCCAAGGTAAACTGCCTGTTGCTCAGGCCCTGAAGCCAGGAAAAGTATACAATTGATACCATTGGAAAGACAACACTTTGAAGTTTCTAGAAATGTAAAAATAATGCAGGAGAATAACACGATAGATATGGTAGGAGAAAATCCAAAGAAAAACCAACCAGAACTTTTTTTGTTTGTTGGAGAGCCCATGCTCTTACAATGGAAAGTATAGGGGCATACTGCATTCTAGCTCCCAGGATGCAATTTATATGGCTTCCGCAGGGTGTCAGTAGTCTATGGTCAAGGTTTCAGGCTTGTAACTTCCAAAATGAATAATAAATATCAGTTTTAGTACAGGGACACAGTCTTGGAAATTTGTGTATGCGCACGCGATGAAGACAAAACGCACCTGCTAAAAATTGGTTTCCTATTGAACATACTTCTTTCCGTAAGAAATATTATTACTTTGATTATATTTTAGGGTATCTGAGGAGTAAATGGAAACACATTTTGACTTGTTGAAACAAAGTTTAGGGGTAGATTTTCAGATTCCTTTCTCTGCATGTTCAACGAGTAGATTACTCAAATCGATGGCGCCAACTAAACTGACCTTTTGGGATATAAAGAAGGATTTTATCTAACAAAACGACTACCTGGGACCCTTTGGATGACAAATCAGAGGAGGATTTTCAAATAGTAAGTCAATATTTAAATCGCTATTTGTGAATTTATGAAACCTGTGCCGGTGATCTTTGTCCCCCAGGCACTGAGTTTGAATGTAGGCCTTGAAATACATCCACAGGTACACCTCCAATAGACTCAATATGATGTAAATTAGCCTATCAGAAGCTTCTAAAGCCATGACATTATTTTTGGGAATTTCCCAAGCTGTTTAAAGGGACAACTATATATTCTTAACAAGAAATTTGTGGAAAACATGCATTCAGGAGCAGAGGAGAGGAGAAAACATGCATTCAGGAGCAGAGGAGAGGAGAAAACATGCATTCAGGAGCAGAGGAGAAGAGAAAACATGCATTCAGGAGCAGAGGAGAGGAGAAAACATGCATTCAGGAGCAGAGGAGAAGAGAAAACATGCATTCAGGAGCAGAGGAGAAGAGAAAACATGCATTCAGGAGCAGAGGAGAGGAGAAAACATGCATTCAGGAGCAGAGGAGAAGAGAAAACATGCATTCAGGAGCAGAGGAGAAGAGAAAACATGCATTCAGGAGCAGAGGAGAGGAGAAAACATGCATTCAGGAGCAGAGGAGAAGAGAAAACATGCATTCAGGAGCAGAGGAGAAGAGAAAACATGCATTCAGGAGCAGAGGAGAAGAGAAAACATGCATTCAGGAGCAGAGGAGAAGAGAAAACATGCATTCAGGAGCAGAGGAGAAGAGAAAACATGCATTCAGGAGCAGAGGAGAAGAGAAAACATGCATTCAGGAGCAGAGGAGAAGAGAAAAAATGCATTCAGGAGCAGAGGAGAGGAGAAAACATGCATTCAGGAGCAGAGGAGAGGAAAAATATATATATATTTTTTTGCTATTTAAATGGTGACTATGATAATTTGGCTGACTAATAATTGTCATCCATAATTCCATGACCATCACAGACTTACACATACCAGATGGGTAGCAGCTAGAATTATTGGTGATCTTTTGAAGAGGGAGAGATAGAGATTTGAGGCCTGTGAATAAAGCTGTGTCTGTGGTTCAGAATAAGAGGCAGCCCAAGTCCATGTGTTGCTCTTTAACCCCCTCTAGATGACATCTGCATTTGATTCTCTGTTGTTTGCCAATGCAAATTTGTCAAATGATGTTTTTCTGCATATTGAACTGAACATAGGCCTAGTCAAATTTTGATTGAACAAGACCCACTTACAGCCTATAGAGAAATAGTACTGGCGTCTTTTCGTAGGCGCTAACTACACCATGGTTCGTTGGACAAATCCTATAGGGAAATTTAATGGAGTTGTTGTATATATGCCGAAAATAAGGTTTGTGGTAAACACAGGCTTAGGAGATCGTATATGCTTTGTTTAATGAGATATCCTTCATCAGCAAACATCACTTTTTGTGAATTTTTAAACATTTATGTACTAAAAACCCCCCACATAAAGGCTTCATATTTCATAAAGGTCATGTTAACTGACTGATATCTCAGAACAAAACGTATAAGAGCTCCTAAGCCTGTGTTAACCCCAGACCTTATTTTCAGCATTTATCCCAAAACCCTATTCTTTCACCATTAGGAATGGCTAAAAAAAAACAGAGGTAACTCATTTTTTAGGCCTACAAAGCTGGTGAGCTCTATAGAATGAAACCATCAGACTCTACTACATCCAATAACCTTCATCACGTGCGCAAATACAACATTGCCATATTCATATAGCCTATGGATGTTTCGGATATCTGCATAGAAACAAAAGCATTATTGGAAACATAAGCCTTTTCTCAGAAATTCCATAGTGCATTCGCAATGTTAGGGCGAGTCTCTCCAAAACGCGCATTATTATGCATGTCCATTCCTTTCCACGACTGGACGTGGGATGTCATTGGCACTATTCAATTTGATCGGTCGGTGCGTGAGCAGGTTTTAAAGCGATGGGTGCACTTGGCAAGAGCAGGTTACAATTGTTACCTTTATAATAAAGATAAAATATCTATACAATGTATGCTGCGTAATACAAGGATACAACGCGTAATAACACAACGTACATGGGTACAACAAAGCGGAGTAGCAGTCGAGATGCTCCAACCTAAGGCAAGGCCTATAATAGAACGTTCATGCGTTGTCTTCCGTTGCCAGAGGCTGGTTTTCCAGTGAATACGGGAGAATGGAGTCGAATAAACCTACTCAGGCCAAGAGCTATGAAAGAAATCCTAATTTTCGGTTACATTCCTCTTTCTCCTATTGCCTCGGACGATCATGGGGTTTTAACGTTGGATAAGACAACATGGGATGCATTCATAGTATTGGTTTCAATTAATTAATGAAAATTTGTGTCCAGTTCACACGAGATAAAATATAATTGATTTGATAAGAATAACACTTACTGCAATGCTGGCAACTGCAGATTCTGGTCGTTCGATCATTGTAGTACTACTGTGACACCACCCACCCTAGAGACGAATAGATCAGACATAAAAATGTTTTAAAAAACACGGCGCAAAAGCGTTAAGAGACACTGGTTTAAAAAAAGAGCCGCCCTCTTTCTGCAACGCAACGTTTGCATGTAGCCTACTAGTAGCAACAGAACCCTGAATGAAATTGGGTTGGTGGTAGACTATCAATATAGGTTACGACGACAAGTAGAATACCACCATGACATTTCGCACAAGTGGGGAAATGTTCGTGTTGCAATCTCAAAAGGCGACTGTCTCCTCCTTTGGAACTACAGTATATTTAAGCCTATTGGCTAGAGACAGCTGAAATTGTGATGTCACATCAGATTCGACGGACTACCGAATTCTATTGGTTCTAAATACGAACTGCATTCTTATTCGATGAGGTTTAACGGCGGTTGGCATCCAATATATGTTGCGTTACCGCCACCTACTAGACTGGAGTACAACTCTCTTATACTTCGCTTGAAAAAATAAATAAGTAAATAAACAAATACCCTACCATCTAACACTACACTCACAATATAATTTTTTTATAATAAAAAATAACACCACCCTACTCCACTATTTAAATCTATTTAGTCCTATCTCATTCCAACAACTACTTTCTTCAATGCCTCAGCATATGACAACTTCTGCACTACTCTAACCCTGGAAACCTGTACATGCCTCTCTAGCATGGGACATAGCATGGGACATTTCTGATCCCCAGCCCCTACAATTAACACATACCACATACCACTAGTGCCAAGTCTAGGACAAAACGGCCTCTCAACAGTTTTTACCCCCAAGACATAAGACTCCTGAACAGGTAATCAAATGGCTACCTGGACTATTTGCACTATTGGTTAGAGCCTGTAGTAAGCATTTCACTGTAAGGTCTACACCTGTTGTATTCGGAGCATGTGACAAATACAATTTGATTTGATTTCCCCAATGCTACACATTCCTTTGTCTCATGCCCTTCTGCACACATCTCACACCTAGGAACCTCCCTCCTACACACTGCTGCCACATGCCCATAAGCTTGAAAACCTGGAACAATGTAATGTATACGGAACAAAAGCTCATACAGGATAACTTATATATACTAACATCACTTTGTCAGTCAAAGACTCAACATCAATGTTATTGCATTTCCCTATACCCACAAAACATCTGCTAAACATGTGTATGTGACCAATACAATTTGATTTGATTTGATCAAAACTCAAAAGAACAGACAATGACTGTTCTTTTTCACCACTCACGCCACCCTGGCTACGTCGCACCAAACAACGAGCATCACAAACACTGGAAATCTTATTTTTCAGTTGGTCTACGAACTGCATTGTGGTAAGCCGAGCCTTTTATTTTGAATCTTTTACGAATCTTTCATGAAGGTTTTGGACAGACAATCCATCATCTCATAAACGTGCCGTTGGATTTGCATTGATCACAGGTCAAATATCGCATACATGTGGTCTCCTGGCCTCCTGCATTCATATTCTCAATAGGATAACCCAGAAACAACCATGAGTTCATTCCACACGGTCATTTGAGAACACCAGTATGTCTAGTTGTGCACTTTTGTGGCTGTGCATTAGAGCATTAGAATCAAATCAAAATGTATTTGTCACATAAGCTGAATACAACAGTTGTCGACCTTACTGTGAAATGCTTACGTACAAGTCCTCAACCAACAATAAGAGTTAAGAAAAATAAGAGTTAAGAAAATGTTTACTAAATAAACTAAAGTAAAATAATAACATAAATGAGCAACAATAAAATAACAGTAATGAGGCTATATACAGGGGGTACCGGGTCAATGTGCGGAGGTACAGGTTAGTTGAGGTAATTTACGTAATATGCACATGTAGGTGGGGGGGGGGGGGGGGGGGGGGGGGGTGTCAATGCAAATAGTCCAGGTAGCCATTTGATTAGCTGTTCTACGGTCTTATGGCTTGGGGGTAGAAGCTGTTAAGAAGCTTCTTGGACCTAGACTTGGCGCTCTAGTACCACTTGCCGTGCGGATGAGGCAATGACACACATACACTATGAGCCTATGACTGATACAATAGTTAGAAATCCACCACTACAGTTCATTTACAGGTGATATATCAACTCAAGAATGAGCTGGCCAGTGAAACTTTCATGTCCTTTACACTGAGACAGTTAGACACACTTACACAATTGCGTGCATCCGAATACTCAGTGTGGTTTAGAGATATTTTACAGTCCTGTTTATTCAGGTAAGCATTAAAACAGAGAGTGAGGCATTGAAACCAACAAATTATTTGTCTACATGCATTTTAATGAATTGAAGGCAATAAAACAGAATATAGGCCTATATCCTGCAATTCAGTAATCAAGAATACTTAAATGTAACATAACCTAGGTCATTCTATGAATCTACACTCTAATTTAATCTAATCATCACTATGCACAACACATTCTACACAATTATGTGTTTTACGGATGTGTCTATCGAATTTAATTTAAAAAATAAATATTGACAATCGTTCTGTCAAATCATTCTCTGTCATTTGATCACAGGCATCAAATGCTAAAGAGAAAGGTATACAGGCTGCTCACAGTGTTACAGTTATATAGAGATCTAGCTCATCTATTTCCCCAGATCCAGGTGGTGTTTTGGCTCAGGGCCATGACTGCTCTCTCTGAGGCAGATCACTGGCCATGTCCTTGTGAAATAGAGGTACAAAAGAGGTTCTGAAGGATTTGCTTTGATGTTGAAACAGCTGATGGTCCGATCACCATAGTTACAGGAGTGGTGTCTGCTCCCCAGACTTCTTGCTGTCCAGGAAGTTGATATAGTCTTTCACCCATCCGTCTGAGGACCTGGCACACACCTTTCGCCCCGCCTGAGTCTTAAACCTGGACATAGAAAAACAGGGTTATTAGCACAGCATAACAGCAACAACACCGCATAGGGACAATCACATGCAAGACATCCAAGGCTCACTCATGACTTATGACATCCTGTTTTAGATCTATGTTAGATTTTTAACCTAGTTTTAGATGATGATGTCAGAGGACTTTTGTTCTCATTTTTAAAGGGAAATGCATGACGAGTGAAAGTGAGGTAGTGAAAGTTGATCACAGGAAAGAGGAACACATTCTGAGTTATACAACAGAGGGATAGTCAACAAAAAGAAGAAGCTCGCTCTCTCTCTTTGTGGAGCGGTCTCTTACACTGATTTCTTTGAGGATTTGGACCACGAATGCCAATCATTCCCTGTCAGTCCTATAACTATCCCAGTCACAGCATGACTGAATCAATGGCTCTCTGTCTGTCTGACACCTGTAATATTACAACATAACACTTTTCTTTGACATCAGTACCTTGAGTGTTCGGATCACACTAACTTAGAAATCACTCTCAAGCACTAATCGCCACATATCCATTCTCACAGAGTAACAGCTAAATATCAGTAAGGTTACTCACAGAATGGCTGGGTTGGAGCATTGCTGGCTGGTCTTGGTGTAACCCACCACTCTACCTCTGGGTATTTGACGATCAGCAAAGGTAAAACAACATTTCTTCGGTCCGCTTGCCATACGCAGGCCTAGACAACACACAGAACACACACTTATAGGTCAGTTTGGGACACACACACACTCAAAAATACAAACATTACAGTTACACTCGCTTACCTTCGGTAAAAGTGATGGCACTGAGTACCAGAACAAGCGCAGACAGCATAGCAAGACGAGGGGTGAACATGCTGGCTTAGAGTTGGTCCAGGTAGGGTGGAGAGTGAATGAGAAGTAAAGTGTTGTGACTTCAGGTGTCAAGCTTTATTCTCTGCGTTGTTGTGGTGTACAGAGGACCAGTCTTTATACTATAAAGGTGGAGTTAGGGGGAGACCCTGACAAGGGTCTCCCCCTAACAATTGTCTCGGTCAGGTTTTTCCCATCTAATTGTTAAACATTTAAGTCGTGTGTATTTGTGTGTGTGTCGTCCCATGCATCAGACAGTGTCAGGAGTTTTCTATGACGTGGCTGTATTTCACTTCTCTTTTTCAGCATTGGGTTTTACATCAGAAGTATACATATGATTGTGAATTCATAATGAAGAAAAGCCCATGTGGGATTTTTAGGTTCTATTCATGTCATGACCGTGTATAGAGACGGATCAAGGCGCAGCGGAGGTTGAGTTCCACATCTTTATATCTAAGTGAAACTTAAGCTAAGCAAAACAAAACATTAATGAAACAACGAAACGTGACTAAGTTGTGCACATGCACAAAACACAAAATAATATCCCACAAAACACAGGTGGGAAAATTAACTGCTTAAATATGATCCCCAATTAGAGACAACGATTACCAGCTGCCTCTAATTGGGAATCATACAAAACACCAACATAGAAGAGAAGGAGAGTTTGTACTTAGTGATTTAGTACATGAGATTGATATACTGGACGTAGTCTATAATATACTGTACATATAGCTGTGTGACATACAATAGCTCAGTATTTTGTTATTTATTTTCTACAGTAATTTTTGTTAATCTTTATCAAGGGGGTCAATAATTTAGGGCGCAACTGTACATACAGTGCATTAAGAAAGTATTCAGACCCTTTGACTTTTTCCACATTATGTTACGTTACAGCCTTATTCTAAAATTGATTTAATTGTTTTTTTCCCCCTCATTCTAAACACAACATCCCATAATGACAAAGCAAAAACAGTTTTTTAGAATTTTTTGCAAATTTAGAAAAATAAATAAATGT
Organism: Salvelinus fontinalis; assembly: GCF_029448725.1. Lineage (NCBI taxonomy): Eukaryota > Metazoa > Chordata > Actinopteri > Salmoniformes > Salmonidae > Salvelinus > Salvelinus fontinalis. Next base: position 31,281,244 of record NC_074676.1, read on the forward strand.
AACTATCACATTTACGTATAAGTATTCAGACCCTTTACTCAGCACTTTGTTGAAGCACATTTGGGAGCAATTACAGCCTCGAGACTTCTTGGGTATGACGCTACAAGCTTGGCCCACCTGTATTTGGGGAGTTTCTCCCATTGTTCTCTGCAGATCCTCTCAAGCTCTGTTAGGTTAGATGGGGAGCGTCGCTGCACAGCAATTTTCAGGTCTCTCCAGAGATGCTCGATCGGGTTCAAGTCCGGGCTCTGGTTGGGCCGCTCAAGGACATTCAGAGACTTGTCCCAAAGCCACTCCTGCGTTGTCTTGGATGTGTGCTTAGGGTTGTTGTCCTGTTGGAAGGTGAACCTTCGCCCCAGTCTGAGGTAGTGAGTGCTCTGGAGCAGGTTTTCATCAAGGACCTCTCTTTAATTTGAGAGTCCTTTAGGTGCCTTTTGGAAACTCGAAGCGGGCTATCATGTGCCTTTTACTGAGCTCTGTCAGATTGACCATCGGTTTCCTGGTCACCTCCCTGACCAATGCCCTTCTCCACCGATTGCTCAGTTTGGCTTGGTGGCCAGCTCTAGGAAGAGTCTTTGGTGGTTCCAAACTTCTTCCATTTAAGAATGATGGAGGCCACTGTGTTCTTGGGGACCTTCAATGCTGCAGAATTTATTTGGTATCCTTCCCCAGATCTGTGCCTCGACACAATCCTGTCTTTGAGCTCTGGGGACAATTCTTTCGACCTCGTGGCTTGGTTTTTGCTCTGGCATGTACTGTCAACTGTTGGACCTTATATAGACATGTGTTTGCCTTTCCAAATCATGTCCAATCAATTGAATTTACCACAGGTGGACTCCAATCAAGTTGTAGAAACATCTCAAGGATGATCAATGGAAACAGGATGCACCTGAGCATCATTTTGAGTCTCATAGCAAAGGGTCTGAATACTTATGTAAATAAGATATTACTGCTTTTTGTTCTTAATAAATTTGCAAAAATGTCTTAAAACCTGTTTTTGCTTCGTCATAATGGGGTATTATGTGTGTATATGGATCAATTATATGTGTATATGGATCAATTTTAGTATAAGGCTGTAGCGTAAAAAAAGAAGGAAAAAGACAAGGGGCCTGAATACTTTGCAAATGCACTGTATACATGTAGCTCTGTGACATACAGTATATTCTGGTATGTACATTTTTACCCAAGCAGGTGATTTCCCCTCTTTATTAAAAGTCATACTATTACTGTTTTTTTTAAACTGTGTTTCTAGTCATGCATGTCAACGTCTTTAGTATGGAATGCATCATGGCCGTTGGCACAAATTCACTGTAATCATGATTGAATATTGCCATTATAAATGAGAGTTGTTGTTTATGGTTGACTGGACAAGCAATTTGCTTAACTCATCAGCATACCAGGCATATCATCAAGCTCAAATAAACAATCTAGAACTCGAAATTAGATACAAATTACAAGGCATGTGTAATTGACTAGTTTGGAGGAATGTTATTTGGGGATGTTGACCCTTGATTGGTAAAATATGCCAAAATGAAAAGATGCCAAAATGTTTATCTCACATTTGGTCTTGTGTCTTTATGTATATATTATTTTGCTTTATGTTTATAGGGAGTCCCCTCGTTGAAGTTTTCAAAAAAGCTCATACAATGGAGTGTTCTACCACTGAAGAGTTATTTGTGGTTCTTCACAAAGTGTTCAAGCGTAACATTGAACTCTCCTCTCCCCTGATATTAAAAAGCAGAAGTATATGTCATACGAGGAAAATACCCACAAGATTTAACTTCCTTGTCACTTTTCTTTCTTTGGTACACAAGTGGTTTCGTTCCTTTCTATACTGTGTAACTAACCACAATTACCTTATGTAACGCCAAGCTTTCATAGAAAGTGAAGCTAATTAAATATCATCAAATATACAGTAACAGTCAAAAGTTTGGACACACCTACTCATTCAAGGGTTTGTCTTTATTTTTACTATTTTATACATTGTAGAATAATAGTGAAGACATCAAAACTATGAAATAACACACATGGAATCATGTAGTAATCAAAAGATGTTAATGTATAATATATTTGAGATTTTTCAAAGTAGCCACCGTTTGCCTTGATGACAGCTTTACACACTCTTGGCATTCTCTCAAACAACTTCATGAGGAGGTCACCTGGAATCCATTTCAGTTAGCAGGTGTGCCTTGTAAAAGTTAATTTGTGGAATTTCTTTCCTTCTTACTGCGCTTGAACCAATCAGTTGTTTTGTGACAAGGTAGAGGTGGTATACAGAAGATAGCCCTATTTGGTAAAATACCAAGTCCATATTATGGCAAGAACAGCTCAAATAAGAAAAGAGAAATTACAGTCCATCCTTACTTTAAGACATGAAGGTCAGTCAATGCGGAAAATGTCAAGAACTTTGAACGTTTCTTTAAGTGCAGTTGCAAAAACCATCAAGCACTTTGATGAAACTAGCTCTCATGAGGACCTCCACAGGAAAGAAAGCCCAAGAGTTACCTCTGATGCAGAGGACAAGTTCATTAGAGTTACAGTGGCCTTAGAAATTGCTACCCAAATAAATGCTTCACATAGTTCAAGTAACAGACACATCTCAACATCAACTGTTCAGATGAGACTGCATGAATGCTTCATGGTCGAATTGCTTCAAAGAAACCACTTCTAAGGACACCAATAAGAAGAAGAGACTTGATTGGGCCAAGAAACACGAGCAATGAACATTAGACCAGTGGAAATCTGTCCTTTGGTCTGATGAGTCCAAATTTGACATTTTTGGTTCCAACCGCTGTGTCTTTGTGAGACGCAGGGTAGGTGAACGGATGATCTCCGCTTGTGTGGTTCAGACCGTGAAGCATGGAGAAGGAGGTGTGATGGCGTGGGTGTGCTTTGCTGGTGACACTGCACACTATGTTATTTATTTAGAAATCAAGGCACACTTAACCAGCTTGGCTACTACAGCATTCTGCAGCGATACGCCATCCCATCTGGTTTGCACTTTGTGGGACTATCATTTGTTTTTCAACAGGACAATGACCCAACACACATACAGGCTGTGTAAGAGCTATTTGACCAAGAAGGAGAGTGATGGAGTGCTGCATCAGATGACCGGGCCTTCATAATCACCTGACCTCAACCCAATTGAGATGGTTTGAGATGAGCTGCCAACAAGTGCTCAGAGTATGTGGGATCTCCTTCAAGACTGTTGGAAAAGCATTCCAGGTGAAGCTGGTTGAGAGAATGCCAAGAGTGTGCAAAGCTGCCATCAAGGCAAAGGGTGGCTACTTTGAAAAAACTGAAATGTAAAATATATTTAGATTTGTTTAACACTTTTTTGGTTACTACATGATTCCATATGTGTTATTTCATAGTGTTGATGTCTTCATTATTATTCTACATTGTAGAAAATAGTCAAAATAAAGAAAAACCCTTGAATGAGTAGGTTTGTCCAATCTTTTCACTGGTACTGTATACCTGCATATCCCAAATCCCCCCCGAGACACCCTCGGAGAGTGGGTCACTGCCAGGGTCAGCCATTATCAACGGTGACCCTGGCGCAATTAGGGTTAACTGCCTCACTGAAGGACACATCGACAGATTCTTCACCTTGTCAGCTTGGGGATTTGAACTAGCAACCTTTCCGTTACTAACCGCTAGGCTACCTGCCGCCCAGGTGAATATCCTGGTACTGAGTAAAGTTCATGATAGTCCTACATAGTCCTTTATACTGTAGAGCTAACCATAATTACCCTTTGTAACGCCAAGCTTTCAAAGACAGTGAAGCTCATTAACTATCATTGAAAATACTCTGATTGTAAGAAACATTAGGAACATCTTCCTAGTATTGAGTGCACCCATTTTCCCCTCAGAACAGCCTCAATTTGTCAGGGCATGGTCTTCACAAGGTGTCAAAAGCGTTCCACAGGGATGCTGGCTCATGTTGACTCCAATGCTTCCCACAGCTTTGTCAAGTTGGCTGGATGTCCTTTGGGTAATGGACCATTCTTGATACACACGGGAAACTGTTGAGCATGAAAAACCCAGCAGTGGTGCAGTTCTCAAACTGGTGCGCCTGCCACCTACTACCATACCCCATTCAAAGGCACTTAAATCTTTTGTCTTTCCCATTCACCCTCTGAATGGCACATCTACACAACCCATGTCTCAATTGTCTCAAGGCTTAAAAATCCTTCATTAACCTGTCTTCTCCCCTTCATCTACACCGATTGAAGTGGATTTAACAAGTGACATCAATAAGGGATCATAGCTTTCACCTGAATTCACCTGGTCAGTCGATGTCATGGAAAGAGCAGGTGGTCCTAATATTTTATACACTCAGTGTATACCCACACTGTCATAGAAAGGACTTGAATCTGCAGACAGCCATTTTGTTTCCATCCTGGCGCTGAGAGAAAGATTGATTGGCGGAAGTTCCATGTAATGTCTAGGTCGATGTGAGCTGTGGTATGCTGTAGTATGCTGGATTACCCAATGTGATACTGCCATGAATTTTCTATAACACACACACACACACACACACACACACACACACACACACACACACACACACACACACACACACACACACACACACACACACACACACACACACACACACACACACACACACACACACACACACACACACACACAGTCCCTAAGTCCCAGAGGATGCAGAGCGAGAAAGACAGTTTCTCTGGTGTTTTCCACTGGCGGTTTGGCAGAGAATGACCGTTGGTGAATGAGAGCACTTTAGACATATACTCCACACTCAAATAAACACACAAAGAGCCAGCGATTCAAAGGGGGAAAATAATTTTTTAAAAGCAGAAGAAAATAAGCTGTTTGTCGAAGAAGCTTAAAAAGAGAAAGACAATTCCCCGCCACATCACTCAGAAAACAAGGCTACACCAAAGCAGAACTCCCAGTAAAATGAAATAAAACCCATCAGTAACAGTTATTATAGAAAACAAAATCAAAACAACAGTAAGGTGATGCCTTTTCTGTGGAGAGACTAGAAGCCATTACACGCTGCATGCAGCTACAGCAGTTCTCCCTGCCTGCCCTTTGACCCCCAATCCCTGACTCACACAGGCCCAACCCCAGAGAGGCTGAGGCACTGGAGAGTCAGACAAGCACAACAGGGATTTTATCTCTATGAGTTTGTGCACTAAACCAGGGAACTGCAGCATTCTAAATAAGAAACAAGCAGATCGATAAAAAATATAAACCCTACCAATAATAATAATAATAATATTGATAATAATAAAGAGGCTTTAGAGAGTATAAAAGCAACCAGGTGATAACGTTAGTAGATGAGTAGAAACTCCAGGTGGGCATACATACAGTACACATAGTACCAGCCAAAAGTTTGGACACACCTACTCATTCAAGGGTTTTTCTTTATTTTTTACTATTTTCTACATTGTAGAATAATAGTGAAGACATCAAACCTATGAAATAACACATATGGAATAATGCAGTAACCAAAAAAGTGTTAAACAAATACAAATATATTTAATTTTGAGATTCTTCAAAGTAGCCACCCTTTGCCTTGATGACAGCTTTGCACACTCTTGGCATTCTCTCAACCAGCTTCATCTGGAATGCTTTTCCAACAGTCTTGAAGGAGTTTCCACATATGCTGAGCACTTGTTGGCTGGTTTTCCTTCACTCTGCGGTTCAACTCATACCAAATCATCTCAATTGGGTTGAGGTCGGGTGATTGTGGAGGCCCGATCATCTCATGCAGCACCCATCACTCTCTTTCTTGGTCAAATAGCTCTTACACAGCCTGGAGGTGTGTTGGGTCTTTGTCCTGTTGGAAAACAAATGATAGTCCCACTAAGTACAAACCAGACAGGATGGCGTATTGCTGCAGAATGCTGTGGTAGCTTGATTTCTAAACAAATCACTGACAGTGTCACCAGCAAAGCACCCCCACACCATCACACCTCCTTCTCCATGCTTCACGGTGGGAACCACACATGCGGAGATCTTCCGTTCACCTACTCTGCGTCTGACAAAGACACGGCGGTTGGAACCAAAAATCTCAAATTTGGACTCCAGACCAAAGGACAAATTTCCACCGGTCTAATGTCCATTGCTCGTGTTTCTTGGCCCAATCAAGTCTCTTCTTCTTATTGGTGTCCTTTAGTAGTGATTTCTTTGCAGCAATTCGACCATGAAGGCCTGATTCATGCAGGCTCATCTGAACAGTTGATGTTGAGATGTGTCTGTTACTTGAACTCTGTGAAGCATTTATTTGGGCTGCAATCTGAGGTGGAGTTAACTCTAATAAACTTATCCTCTGCAGCAAAGGTAACTCTGGGTCTTCCTTTCCTGTGGCGGTCCTCATGAGAGTCAGTTTCATCATAGAACTTGATGGTTTTCGCAACTGAAATGTTCCAGATTGACAGACCTTCGTGTCTTAAAGTAATGATGGACTGTCGTTTCTCTTTGCTTATTTGAGCTGTTCTTGCCATAATATGGACTTGGTCTTCAACCAAACAGGGATGTCTTCTGTATACCACCCCTACCTTGTCACAACACAACTGATTGGCTCAAATGCATTAAGAAGGAAAGAAATTCCACAAATTAACTTTTAACAATGCACATATGTAAGTTGAACTGCATTCCAGGTGACTGCCTCGTGAAGCTGGTTGAGAGAATGCCAAGATTGTGCAAGGCTGTCATCAAGGGAAAAGATGGCTACTTTGAAGAATCTCAAATAGAAAATATATTCTGAATTGTTTAACACTTTTTTGGTTACTACATGATTTCATGTGTTATTTTATAGTTTTGAAGTCTTCACTATTATTCTACAATGTAGAAAATAGTAAAAAAATAAAGAAAAAACATTGAATGGGTAGGTATGTCCAAACTTTTGAATGGTACTATACTTACATAGCTAGTAAAGTACAGAGATATTCTGACTGACCAGGCTTATTCACTGACCAGAAACGAATAATCAGGTGTGTAAACATTCGCCTCTGCTGTGGCCACAACCAGGAATAAGCTTTATAAATACTGCACCATGCTAAAGGGGGACATGGGGTCGTCACATATCCCAAAGCCAGCCCTGCACACATAGGCACATCCCTTATCGTCTTGTACAGCCAGCAATAGCAACAGAGTCAATACTATACTGCTAGAACAGGTGAGAGAGTAAAAAGGTGTGATCACAAACGAGGCAGGCAGGAGTGCCGTCTATGTCTGTCTGTAATGTGTGTGTTTGTGGGTATTGGCAGGGTGGAATTTCATGCAGAAACATTACATTGGCAGTATTTGAGGTTGTATCGTCAAGGGAACATGCTTATCGCCCTGGAGACCAGGCTTCCAACCTAAACAGTCTCTTATCGAGGGATTGAAGTCTGAAATCCTCATTCCCCTCTCCATGCAGAAACCCCCCCACTTCTCCACCCAGGCCTTCCTAACTATGTTCCTCTTATCTAATCATTTCAGGTGTCCCTCACTTCTCAGCTCTGCCAAACTACCTACCAACCAACCGCCACTGAAACATGAGATGCCTGTAAGTGGTGGCCCCAAAAACATCCCTTTTCAGTCAAAGATGTTGGTTTTCATACAACTCCTCCATTATAAATGTAAAGTATTAAATGCAGGTGTTTAAACTCCCTACAAAGATGGCGCAGTGACCATAGAAACCTTTACAAAGAGTTAGAAAAAAAATAATTTTTGCTGAGGTTCCTTCAATTGACAGGAACAAACACCAACAGAGAAACACAGAGGGCCATAGAAAGCCAGGCTACACTCTAGATTGCATGAGTCAAGAGAAGTCTCATGTTGCCATTTTTTATCATAGAAATAAAGAACAAAGATTTGACACTTCCGAGCCCAAAAGGTAAAAACATAAAAAGGTCAGACATAAATGAGGCCTAAAAACAAAATAGTCCCTAAATACAGGAAATTATTTATAGTAAATCAATCATTGGGACTCCATCACCAGGGAGCTGATAGTCCATGAGGACCAGAGGTGATACAGTACGGTGGCCTGTAGGTGCGTGAGTCAAACTGAAACTGTCTGTGTGTTTAAGTCTTTGGCTCAGTCTCTCAGGTCCACATTAGGCCCAGTCCAGACCTCTGACACACACAACAACCACTCCTTTCTCTCTCCATCAGGTTCCATCTGGATCACATGATTCCTCTGTATCTGCTCTTCTCTTTCTTCCTCTTTACATCCATCTTTATTTTCTTTGTTAAGCTCTGTATTTCTCAGGCCTGAGTCCCTTTCGTTCTCTCTCTCTCTTCCCTCCCCATTCTAAGGTTCCTCCTCTCCAGTGGACACAGCCAGACGCATGGCCACAGACAGGTGGTCAGTGAGGCCGGCTAGCTGGGTGATGAAGCTGAACTCTTCAATGTCCTGCAGGTGGCGACAGAGAAAAGGTTCATGACATCACCATAATAATTTCATGATACAATATTATGGGATTACAGATTAATTATGTAAAGTCAGGAAAATACTAGATTACAACACAGTGTATTTTAAATCATAATATTCTGCACCACTGTGTGTATCTGAAAATGTATGTCAACCATAATTCCTGCCATAGCCAAGTTTAATCACAAGGGGGCAGTTCAGTGCAACGATTGATAATGAGAAAAACTACAGCAGTAATACGAGATGTTGTCCTGCACAGATTTGCAATCTATGCAAATAAAGTAATTTGGTTTTCTAATCCTCTTTGATGAAAACATTGACCTAACCCTAACTCTCCTTTCCCAGTTTGTTTGATCTGGTCTTGATGCTCAGTCTCCTCTCTTTGCATATTTCTATATGCAATTTGGCATCTACAGGGTCTTTAGCCAGGGTTTACGTACCACTTTCCAGTCCTGCTGCACCTCCTCTCTGTAAAGGATGTAGTCGATCCTCCTCCCATTGCCTTTCAGGGGGATTTTTCTGCCCTTCTGATTAGGACATTGGTTTTTATTGGTGGGGAACACCAAGTATTCCTTCCTCCCCTCCTCATTCTCCATCACTCTGTCAACAAAAACAACCAATAAACAACTTAAAAATACAATACAATTTCAACAGATATTAATAAGGGTATATGTATTGTCTGCCTGTGTGTGTGTGTGTTGATATTCGTTGTTTTACTTACTTTTGTAAACTCTCTGGTGAGCTGACCTCCTCGTCATAAAGCCCACTGGTGTCCAGTAGTGTACCTGTTAACACACACACACACACACACACACACACACACACACACACACACACACACACACACACACACACACACACACACACACACACACACACACACACACACACACACACACACACACACACACACACACACACACACACACACCTGGGTGAAAGGACAGCTGACAGGGAGGTATGAGTTCACCTGACCAATTGCATAAACTGACAATAGTTGGCAGCTCATAAGAATCTATAGTTCTGAAACCTGTTTTCTCTATAATTTCTTGAAAAGTCAACAATGAAATCTCCAGTATCTTCCTCCTCTGTGACATAACAGATCTCTAATAACCTTAAATCCCCAGACCGCTACAATTTTCATTTATAGAATGGTCCTCAGGCCAGAAATCCAATGTGCAGTATTGGTAATGAGGAGCTCTAAGGAACTAGTCTTAGGCTGATGGAGTCTTCCACATGGAGGAGTCTGGGTGAGACAACGTTAAAATGAGCAGTAGAAGAGAAGGAGAACATGGTGACTCACAGTGATTAACATACAGTGCCTTCAGAAAGTATTCATACCCCTTGACTTATTTCACATTTTGTTGGGTTACAGCCTGAATTCAAAATGGATTACATTTATTTTTTCTATCACCCATCTATGCACAATACCCCATAATGACAAAGTGAAAACATGTTTTTTAAACTTTTTGCAAGTTTTTGCAAAACACCAGTCTCAACGTCAACAGTGAAGAGGCGACCCTGTGATGCTGGCCTTCTAGGCAGAGTTGCAAAGAAAAAGCCATATCTCAGACTGGCCAATAAAAATAAAATATTAAGATGGGCAAATTAACACAGATACTGGACAGAGAAACTCTGCTTAGAAGGCCAGCATCCCGGAGTCGCCTCTTCACTGTTGACGTTGAGTCTGGTGTTTTGCGGGTACTATTTAATGAAGCTGCCAGTTGAGGACTTGTGAGGCGTCTGTTTCTCAAACTAGACACTCTAATGTACTTGTCCACTTGCTCAGTTGTGCACCGGGGCCTCCCACTCCTCTTTCTATTCTCGTTAGAGACCGTTTGCGCTGTACTGTGAAGGGAGTAGTACACAGCGTTGTACGAGATCTTCAGTTTCTTGGCAATTTCTTGCATGGAATAGCCTTCATTTCTCAGAACAAGAATAGACTGACGAGTTTCAGAAGAAAGTGCTTTGTTTCTGGCCATTTTGAGTCTGTAATCGAACCCACAAATGCTGATGCTCCAGATACACAACTAGTCTAAAAAAGCCCAGTTTTATTGCTTCTTTAATCAGAACAACAGTTTTCAGCTGTGCTAACATAATTGCAAAAGGGTTTTCTAATGACCAATTAGCCTTTTAAAATGATACATTTGGATTAGCTAACACAACTTGCCATTGGAACGCAGGAGTGATGGTTGCTGATAATGGGCATCTGTACGCCTATGTGGCCGATGTGAAATGGCTAGCTAGTTAGCGGTGGTGCGCGCTAATAGTGTTTCAATCGGTGACGTAACTCGCTCTGAGACCTAGAAGTAATTGTTCCCCTTCATCTGCAAGGGCCGTGGCTTTTGTGGCGCGATGGGTAACGATGCTTTGTGAGTGACTGTGGTTGGTGTGTGCAGAGTGTCCCTGGTTCGAGCCCAGGTTGGGGCGAGGAGAGGGACGGAAGCTATACTGTTACATTGGTGCCGTGACCCGGATCACTGGTTGCTGCGGAAAAGGAGGAGGTCAAAATGGGGGTGAGTGTGTCCGATGTGAAATGGCTAGCTAGTTAGCGTGGTGCGCGCTAATAGTGTTTCAATCGGTGACGTCACTCGTGCTGAGACCTAGAAGTAGTTGTTCCCCTTGCTCTGCAAGGGCCATGGCTTTTGTGGCGCGATGGGTAACTGTGGTTGATGTGTGCAGAGGGTCCCTGGTTGGGGCGAGGAGAGGGACGGAAGCTATACTGTTACACCTAGTATGTAGATATTCCATAAAATATAAGCCGTTTCCAGCTGCAATAGTCATTTACAACATTAACAATGTCTACACTGTTTTTCTGATCAATTGTATGTTATTTTAATGGACAGAAAATTAGCTTTTCTTTAAAAAACAAGGACATTTCTAAGTGACCCCAAACTTTTGAATGGTAGTGTTTATCTGGGTATAAAAGGGTCTAAAGCAATTTCTAGAGTGTTGAAAGTTTCCAAGATCACAGTGGTCTCCATCATTGCTAAATAAAACAAATATGGAACTCCCCAAACTCTGCCTAGAGCTGGATGTCCAACCAAACTGTAACGAAACTCTAGCTCTTCCTCCTCCTCGGACGAGGAGAGGCGAGACGGATCAGATGACCAATATGCAGCGTGGTAGTTAGACATAATGAAATTTATTAAACAAGATGAAAAAACGAACTACACTTGATAATTAACAAAATAACAAAACGACGTAGACAGACCTGGACATGAGAACTTACATACAACGAAGAACGCACGAACAGGTACAGACTACAAAACAAACGAACGAACGATACAGTCCCACGTGGTACCAACATACAAACACAGGAGACAACCACCCACAACAAACAATGTGAAACAACCTACCTTAATATGGCTCTCAATCAGAGGAAACGTAAACCACCTGCCTCTAATTGAGAACCATATCAGGTAACCCATTAACCAACATAGATACACATAACATAGAATGCCCACCCCAACTCACGCCCTGACCGACTAAAACACATACAAAACAACAGAAAACAGGTCAGGAACGTGACATAACCCCCCCCTCAAGGTGCGAACTCCGGACGCACCAGCATAAAGTCTAGGGGAGGGTCTGGGTGGGCATCTGACCACGGTGGTGGTTCAGGCTCTGGGCGTGGTCCCCACCCCACCATAGTCAATCCCAGCTTCCCTATCCCCCTCCCAATGACCACCCTACTATTAAACCCACCTAATTTAAGGGGCAGCACCGGGATAAGGGGCAGCACCGGAATAAGGGGCAGCACCGGAATAAGGGGCAGCACCAGGATAAGGGACAGCTCCGGACTAAGGGGCAGCTCCGGACTGAATGGCGGATCCTGGCTGGCTGGCTCTGGCGGATCCTGGCTGGATGACGGCTCTGGCGGATCCTGGCTGGATGACGGCTCTGGCGGATCCTGGCTGGACGGCTCATGGCTGGCTGACGGATCTGGCTGCTCATGGCTGGCTGACGGATCTGGCTGTTCATGGCTGGCTGACGGATCTGGCTGCTCATGGCTGGCTGACGGTCTGGCTGCTCATGGCTGGCTGACGGATCTGGCTGCTCATGGCTGGCTGACGGATCTGGCTGCTCATGGCTGGATGACGGCTCTGGCTGATCCGGTCTGGCGGAAGGCTCTGGCTGATCCGGTCTGGCGGAAGGCTCTGGCTGATCCGGTCTGGCGGAAGGCTCTGGCTGATCCTGTCTGGCGGAAGGCTCTAGCGGCTCCTGTCTGGCGGAAGGCTCTAGCGGCTCCTGTCTGGCGGACGGCTCTGTAGGCTCATGGCAGACGGGCGGCTTTGCAGGCTCATGGCAGACGGGCGGCTTTGAAGGCTCAATACAGACGGGCAGTTCAGGCGCCGCTTGGCAGACGGGCAGTTCAGGCGCCGCTTGGCAGATGGGCAGTTCAGGCGCTGCTTGGCAGATGGGCAGTTCAGGCGCTGCTTGGCAGACGGGCAGTTCAGGCGCCGCTTGGCAGACGGGCAGTTCATGCGCCGTTGGGCAGACGGCAGACTCTGACCGGCTGAGACGCACTGTAGGCCTGGTGCGTGGTACCGGAACTGGTGGTACCGGACTGGAGACACGCACCTCAAGGCTAGTGCGGGGAGCGGGAACAGGACACACTGAGTTCTCAAAGCGCACTATAGGACTGGTGCGTGGTACCGGGACTGGTGGTACCGGGCTGAGGGCACGCACCTCAGAACGAGTGCGGGGAGAAAGATCAGTGCGTACAGGGCTCTGGATACGCACATGAGGCTTGGTGCGTGGTGCTGGAACTGGAGGCACTGGGCTGGATACACACACCACAGGGAGAGTGCGTGGAGGAGGAACAGGGCTCTGGATACGCACTGGAAGCCTGGTGCGTGGTGTAGGCACTGGTGGTACTGGGCTGGAGCGGGGAGGTGGCGCCGGAAATACCGGACCGTGCAGGCGTACTGGCTCCCTTGAGCACTGAGCCTGCCCAACCTTACCTGGTTGTATGCTCCCCGTCGCCTGACCAGTGCGGTTGAGGTGGAATAACCCGCACCGGGCTATGTAGGCGAACCGGGGACACCATGCATAAGGCTGGTGCCATGTAAGCCGGCCCGAGGAGACGCACTGGTGGCCAGATGTGTAGAGCCGGCTTCATGACATCCGGCTCAACGCTCAATCTAGCCCGGCCGATACTGCGTAACACGGTGTCTGCCCGTACTCTCCCTCTCCACGGTAAATACAGGGAGTGGGCGCAGGTCTCCTACCTGACTTCGCCACTCTCCCTTTAAGCCCCCCCCCCAAAAATTTTTTGGGTAGTACTCAGGGGCTTCCAGCCTTGCTTCCGTGCTGCCTCCTCATATCGCCGCCTCTCTGCTTTCGCTGCCTCCAGCTCAGCTTTGGGGCGGCGATATTCTCCTGGTTGAGCCCAGGGTCCTTTACCGTCCAATATCTCCTCCCATGTCCACGAATCCTGGTTTCGCTGTAGCGCTCTCCCACGCCGCTTGGTCTTTGGTTGGTGGGTGGTTCTGTAACGAAGCTCTAGCTCTTCCTCCTCCTCGGACGAGGAGAGGCAAGACGGATCAGATGACCAATATGCAGCGTGGTAGTTAGACATAATGAAATTTATTAAACAAGACGAAAAAACGAACTACACTTGATAATTAACAAAATAACAAAACGACGTAGACAGACCTGGACATGAGAACTTACATACAATGAAGAACACACGAACAGGTACAGACTACAAAACAAACGAACGAACGATACAGTCCCACGTGGTACCAACATACAAACACAGGAGACAACCACCCACAACAAACAATGTGAAACAACCTACCTTAATATGGCTCTCAATCAGAGGAAACGTAAACCACCTGCCTCTAATTGAGAACCATATCAGGTAACCCATTAACCAACATAGATACACATAACATAGAATGTCCACCCCAACTCACGCCCTGACCGACTAAACACATACAAAACAACAGAAAACAGGTCAGGAACGTGACACAAACTGAGCAACTTGGAAAGAAAGACCTTGGTCAGGGAAGTGACCAAGAACCCAATGGAACCAGAGGTGACCTGGAACCCAAGTTCCTTGACTGAGATTGGAGAACCTGCCAGAAGGACAGCAGTCTCTACATCACTTCACCAATCTGGGCTTTATGGGAGAGTGGCCAGACGGAAGCTACTCCTGAGAGAAAGGCACATGAAAAGACGCCTGGAGTTTTCAAAAAGGCACGTGAAAGACTCTGTGGTCTGATGAGACAAAAATGTAACTCTTTAGCCGGAATGCAAAACGGTTTGTCTGGAGGAGACCAGGCACAGCATCATGCTATTAGGATGCTTTTCATCAGCAGGGACTGGGAGACAGATAAGAATAGAGGGAACAATGAATGAAGCCAAACAGACAAATCCTTGATGAGAACCTACTTCAGGGTGCAAACAACCTTAGACTGGGGGCGAAGATTTACATTCCAACAGGACAATGACCCCAAGCATACAGCCAGCGCAATGCTGGAATGGCTTCAGAACAAGAATGTGAAAGTCCTTGACTGGACCAGCCAAAGAATTTCTGTATTTCATTTTCAATACATGTGCTACATTTCCAAAAGCATGTTTTCACTTTGTCATTAGCTGGTATTGTGTGTGTAGATGGGTAAGAAAAAACATTGCTTTAATCAATTTTGAATTCAGGCTGTAACACCGCAAAACGTGGAATAAGTCAAGGGGTAGGAATACTTTCTGAAGGACTGTAACTCCTATGTATCTACACATTGGCTCCAGTGCACAATAAACTTGGCTTGGTTGAATATACGCCAAAATCCATCCTACCATCTCTTACGGCGTATAGCACTTGCCAAACATCACTGTGTCCTAGAAAATGTTCCCTCTCCTTTAGATTTGGTTCCGGACCATAATTCTCCAGGTTTATGCCAGCATATATTGTACTTATTTTTGGTCTGCACAGTGTGTGCCCAGATTGGCTGCTATAGGAAATCAAGCTTTTTCTAAAGAGACAAAGCCTAGTTCCCTGACACGAGCACACCCACTCCCTCCAGTACCAGCCCAAACTTCTATCCACTCACCCAGAGCCCAAGGCTTGTCCTCCCCTGGCCCCAGGCGACATGGGTCCTTGTACTGGGTGAAGACGGCATGCTGCTGCTCCAGTTTATCCTCTGAATTTGAGGGGTGCAATGAGAAATAAAGAGATGCTTGTCTGTCCAGATCCACCAGACATTGGTCTAGATACATCAAATTATATGTACAACACTCACAAGTACAATTTCTGCAGGATGTCAGAGAACAGAAGATTTTCACACAGTCAGACAGCTAGCTACCTGAGGAGCAGTTGTCAAAATTGAGGTCGCCGAGGACAACATCAAAGGCCACCTGGTCTTCCAGACCCTTCTCCTCCGAGGGGCGGGACGTCATCTTGCGGAACTCCGCCCCCCACGACAAGAGCAGATCCAACTGCTCACAACGCACAGCTGCATCTCCTGAGAGATGGAGAGAGAGAGAGACAGGGAGAGAGAGACAGAGAGAGAGAGACAGAGAGAGAGACAGAGAGAGAGGGGAGGGTGTGGGGGGATGGAAATAAAACAATTGAGTGGCTTAGCTTAGCCAGCGAGGATGACCATGCTACTAAACATATTTGTATGGAGGAAGAGCAGGGATTGTCAGGAACCCTGGATGACGTCTATTCAATGCTGATCATTTATGTGTCAACAAGACAATGCAAACATGTGTTCTAAATGTAGACAGTAATATAATTGTTGCCTCTGCACAAGCAGCAAAGGCCAAAATTAACAGAAGAAAAATGCACAAGTACACACACACAAGTACACACACACACACACACACACACACACACACACACACACACACACACACACACACACACACACACACACACACACACACACACACACACACACACACACACACACACACACACACACACACACACACACACACACACACACACACACATACAGTACACAGAACAAGCAGTAAGAGGGGAAAAATCGGCCATGAAAAACAAGCAGCAATAAAAATGTGCCCCGTTGCAAAGATGTATACTGTAGTGTGCAGCATCACCCAGACCATAATAAATCAAATAAAATTTGATTTGATTTGAGAAATGGCGGGTGTTAACAGAGATACAATGGATGATTTGGAGGATGAAGAGATTTCTGGATCAAACTCTGATTCAGAAATGGGAACCACAGTTGACGTTAAACCCCAAGTAAGAAATGTTATTTGATTATAATAAGGCCTTTCTTGTACTCTCTCCCATATGTTTAAGTTGTCTTTAGAAATAGCCGCAGTTCTATAATTAGCTGAGTGAGCAGACTCTCAGAGGCATGGGAGGCTCCAGAAATAGCAGGGAGATCTGTCTTGGTAAAAAATTAGGCTCAGAGACCAGAGGCTTTAAATAGGCCTGACACTTAAAACAGCTTGAGCTTGTCGCCATGGGAACAGAGGATGTGTGCGGGTTTGATGCATCCATTTATCTTATACACTGAGGTAGAAAGCTGAGTAGTCTACTACACACTAACCACCTTAAACCATCTGCCTACAACTGTTGTGTTTACACACCCACCTGCACAGGTACAATCACTCTTACACCCTTTTTTTATTCTATAACATTTGTCCTATTTCTCTCTGATATTCACATAAGACCACAGAGCCAGAATAGACCCATTCAGACACTGGGGAGAATAAGTGTTATGGCTGGGATCCAATTAAAAAAGCAGCTCAAAATGTATTGCTTTGTGAATGTGTATTGTTCTATCTCAACGTACCTTCAATGGCATGCAGATGCGTGCAGGTGAGATATCCCACAACTCTTTGCTCCTGATGGGAGGTGCCTACCTGCACCTGTAGTGAATAGGGAGAGACAAAGAGGAAGTTAAATATCTCTGTCAACAAGTTGTTCGAATATTGAATTAGAAAACATTTAATATCGCATTTACACCACCTTCTCTGTCATTGGCCCAATCCCAAACTCTCATTCTCCATCTGTCTCCTCTCCCTCCCTCTCGTCTCCCCTCTCCAACACTCTTTTCTCTGACATTGTCCCTCTTTGAAATCCCCTCAGTGGAGACAGTCTGTCTGTCACTGTCTTGATTTACAGCCCTGAATTGGCTATGATAAGCCTGGAATGAATGGAGAGGCTTTTACTGCAGATTACACTGGGTCTGTGAGACTGGGCCAAAAATGGATACTGAATGGATGGACGGGTGCTCTTGAGTGTAAGGGATGGGTGGACTACACAGAGGGGTGTAGGGTACAGGGGTAGATGTAGGGTATAGGGGTAGATTAGAGTATTTGAATGTGTGGGTTGGAAACACGCAGTGTTCTGAAGTCTCGCGCAGAATCAGAAAAGGTCTCTTTAAAGACCTTCATGAGGAGATCTCTGAATAGGTTTCCTCTGTGATCATGGCTATTGTAAATTGGATTGGATTTGATTACAGTGTATTCAAGTTCTCTGTTCAGTCACTGTGCAGTCATCCAATCACTGAATTGCATTCTTGGCTTGGTCTCACCATCAAGGCCCTCACAGTAAATGCTGAGGACCAATAAAGCATTAACCCACTTAGCTAGACTTTAATATGAAATGCAAGCTTTACATTTCAGACCTCAAACATAATAAATTCAGTGACATTTCCACCCCACAGAGATTTGCAGCATTAACTCAATTAAGAAGCAGTAAACTCTATGTCCAGCCATAACCTGACACACTGTACTGTCCCTGACCCGTCTGTAGAGCTGGAGCTGCTGCCTCCCCAACTCTCTCACCCGTGTTCCTGTTCCCAATTCTCTCTCTCTCTCTCTCTCTCTCTCTCTCTCTCTCTCTCTCTCTCTCTCTCTGTCTTTCATCTGCTCTCTCTTTCCCTGACTGTATCCCTGTGTATGAATATTTCAGAGGCTTATCCATGCTTGGGTAAGTGTGTGCTCTGAAACTGACATCAGGCCTGAAGGGAATCAGGGGTATGTGTCTCGGGCCGCTTGTGTGTGTGTGCGCGCTTACATGTGTATGTGTGTGCACGTGTGTGTGTGTCGCTGTGTGTTTGTGTTTTACGTAGGCCGTGTGAGAAAATAAATAAATTATAATGATGATTATGATAATTGGAACTGACGAAACTAGTAGCAGGGTAAAAGGTCCATGTGATTCTAAAGGACTAGATATGTGACCCACTTTAAATTTTCCTGCACCCAGACCTTTGTCTCTCTCATCATGGAGGCTAGAGAGAGGAGCCAATACCTCTACTGTACACCATTACTGTGTTCAATGCTTAAATAGACTTTCACATTGACACATGCAGAGTAAAAGCAAAGCCCTTTATCTACCAGGAGGGAAGGTGATTTAAATCAACAAATGGAGTTCGACCTCAGCACTGAGAGGAGAAGCTATGGGTTTATTTATTTAATTGATTTCCATTTGATGTAAGCTTTGAGTGGGCCTGGACCTGTTTTGAGGTTTTCTCTGTAATTCAAACCACACACAAACATGCACACACGCACACACGCACGCACGCACACACGCAGGCACGCACGCACGCAGGCACACACACACACACACACACACACACACACACACACACACACACACACACACACACACACACACACACACACACACACACACACACACACACACACACACACACACACACACACACACACACACACACACACCTTCTTCACCCTTGTCCTTTGTGGTTTTAAATAATAAATAGAGGGCTAATTGTTGAGACTCAAATTCTTTAATTACTGGGTTGCTCACTCTTCAGGGAGACATTTTTAATTAAGTTAATATCTCTGCACACGCTCCTCCCCATAACTCCCTTCCTCCCTCCCTCCTTCCCTCCCTTCCTCCCTCCTTCCTTTTGCCTGCAGAGCTCATGTCTTTGTAATGTTTGAATCTGTCACTTTGTATTGGAAGTGAAATCTGCCACTTTCACTTCATGTAGGTCTGCTTACACCATAGACTGTTGGAGGAAATTACCATGTAATATTGATTTGGTCACAAGCCTCCCTAGCTTAGAGAGAAAGATCCCTGGGATACATCATTATTTCTGAAGCCCAGTGGCATGTATTCATGGATGCCAAGGGAAAATATTTTGTCACAGCACCCCTCTGTCTCAGTATGTGTAGTCCATGTATTTGATGCTGTCTGGACCAAAAGAGTATGACATGTTGCGGACGTAGCATTTGATTGATTGATGCCAGCAAGCATTTGGCCTCAGTTGATAAAAAAATTATAAACTAATCAGCCAATCAGTGTTGAGCTGAGCTAAACTGTGGGTTGTCCTGGTGCAGCAAAATGCCCCCAAGGGAGGCCAGTTTGGATTTGGCTTCAAAACAATCAAATCACATCCTAAGCAAAACTTAATTTTAGTTTCTGGCCTGCTTGTTTTGATGTCCTGCAGTAGCTAGCTTGCTAAATCGGCCCTTTCCTAAACCATGGATGGAGATGGGGATTTAGATGTGGTTTTGACTTAATCCTCTGTACAGGTCAATGATTATGATGACGATTATGATCTAATCATAAATTAAATGTTGTGCCACTGGCCTGAGACGACTGAAGTTCAATATTTGGCCTAGCCCTTTTAGGCTCAGGCTAACTAGCTAGCTAACTTAGCTGGTTCATTGTTACCCACGTGAGAAATTTAGGTTAGCAAGCATTTTAACTAGGTAGCCTATGACAACAAAATCTAAAAGTGTGCTGTATGACAGAGCCATAGAGAGTGGAGGATGGTATTGGTGCTCAACTAGTCTACAAGTAGGGTGAGTAAAAAAATGTTTTTACTTGCGCAAGCACAAAAACACACACACACACACACACACACACACACACACACACACACACACACACACACACACACACACACACACACACACACACACACACACACACACACACACACACACACACACACACACACACACAGCGGAAAGATGTTGCTCTCAGGTTTTGTGATGAAAAAAATGTATGTGTAGTTGAATTTATTCCGCCACTGTGTGACTGTTGCCTTTTTGTTGTCTCAGCCTTATTGTATATCACTGTGGCTTATGAACTAATGGTTAAAGAGCAAACAACGCAATTATCACAACATAGGTTATAATATGGCTTTTTTACTGGCTTGGCTTCCTCTGTGATTTTACGTACACACCGCTACTGCTGAAGCCTGCTAGTCTGTGGGGTGAAGCTGTATTAGAACCCTGCAGCTAGGGGTCAATACTACAGCTCTAGAGACAGTGAGATGGTGACCCAGAATTACCCTGGGGAGGAGGGAGGGAGGCACTTAGAGGCAACACCATGTGAGCTTGTTATCTGAAGCAATAGCTAGCAGGGGCAGGTATCAAACCTGGGTGTCAGAGTGGTAGAACTACTTGGTGCCTACAGTATCTAGCAGGCCTGTCAGCCTCCTAGCTTATTTTAGATCCATCACCACCTTCAGGCTGAGCTGCCCCAGCAGGACCTGAAGCCCAGCCCAGAACCAGGGATGCATCCCAAATGGCACCCTATTCCCTACATAGCCACTGCTACAGCCACAGCCCCATTCTCAGCCGCACAGCCTCAGCCCCAGCCACACAGCCCCAGTCCCAGCCACATAGCCTCATCCCCAGCCACACAGCCCCAGCCTCAGCCCCAGCCACACAGCCCCAGTCTCAGCCACATAGCCTCAGCCCCAGCCCCAGCCCCAGCCACACAGCCTCAGCCCCAGCCCCAGCCACACAGCCCCAGCCCCAACCCCAGCCACACAGCCTCAGCCCCAGCCACACAGCCTCAGCCACAGCCCCAGCCACACAGCCCCAGCCACAGCCACACAGCCTCAGCCCCAGCCACACAGCCCCAGCCACACAGCCTCAGCCACACAGCCTCAGCCACGCAGATTAGTGATCACTAAACTAAAACTTTGCTCCGATCTGCCTGTCATCACTCTCCCCAATGAAGTCAACACACAGTGCCTCGTCAGTCACCCACAGCACACGGCACAGTGCTGCTACGGCAGCAGACTACCATAGCTCACTGCTGGGAATGGGAGTGACTAACATTCTAGCCAAATGTATGTTTTAATGTATGTTTTAGGAAAAGTTGCGACTCTGTAGTTTTGGAGCAACTTGAAAGCCCAAAGACAGCTGTAATAGAAGATTATCCTTAAAAAGGAAGATCAAATAGGCTCAATAAGCTCCTGTTGCCCTGTGCTAATTCAAATGTCGTCCTTGAAACTGTTTTAGTGTCACTACAACATTCAAAAAGAGACCTTGCTTGTTTTAGAACTTCAGAAATACTGTCTTGGTTTAAAAAGACAGCCCACCTAATTATAATCAAATACAAAAATATGGGAATAGCAAAAACTGCTGAAATGACACCACCCTTTGAACAGAAGGTAGACATATCTGCAACAAACTAAGGCCTACAGTTTTATTTGAGATTTGAATAAAAGGAATAAAAATACATTCATTTTTGTCCTGGTGTCTGCCAGTATTTCAAGAGAGATGTTCAATTTCAAAATCCCCCCCAAGCCAAGGGTACAGGGAACTATGCCTAAATAATTCAACTTCGTTTTGTTCACAGAGTTTCTGCGACAGTTAGATTGACTATATCTGTCCAACAAAAGAGAAAACAGATCCAACCTCAAAAAGCAGCCAGAAGTGAGGATGCAGCCTGGAGGATATTTAAGTCCTTCACCAAAAGTCTGGCCCAATAAGATGCAGTAACACATTGGTAAAACTCACCGGGTTGAAAAGTACTAGCCTAATTATTATCATTCCTTCAGCCTTTTACACACTGACAGATTTATTTACAGCACTTGCCAATGCTATCATTAGGATAGACAGAGAAAAAACACCTCACCTTGACAAAGAGGACTCCTTTGGCTGCAAGGGCATCTTCCCCTCGCCCGTTGGGGTAGCACTCGTAGTGGGCATCCAGTATGGGATAGCGGCTGGCCAGCATGACGCCGCTGTTCAGGAACTTGAAGTGGGAGCAGCAGCCCTTCCAGGCGTAGCGGCCCACATCACTCAGGATGTAAGGGAAGTAGTGGTGCAGCTGGTGCCTCAGCCTGGACATGGCCCGGTGGTCAAACACTTCCTGCAGACACAGGAAGTCCAGGTTGGCAGGGAAGAAGGCAGAGATCTCATGGTCGAATCCGTCGTCGCCTTGGCGCCGCTTGCGACCGGTGTGCTTCTTGAACATGGAAGTGCGGTGGGACAGGGTGTTGTTAGAAGACACCCCCCCTGTCAGGCTCTCTGCATCACCTTCCTTTTGGTGATTCCCTGTCCCGGCCTCTGGGGGATCTGGCTCTGGGGCACTGATACTTATCTGGACCCCCGAGGCATGCATGGGGCAGTCTGGGGAGTTCTGGGCCCCTGTGGTGTGCAGTGGACAGTCAGAGTTGTTCTGAGAACCAGCAGTGTGAAGGGGGCACTCTGGTGTGTTCTCTCCACCAGCTACATGGACGGGACAATCTGAGGAGCCCTGGTCCCCTGTTGAGTGTATGGGGCAGTTTGGACCTGTGGTGTGTAATGGGCAGTCTGAACCTGCAGTGTGTATTGGGCAGTCGGTTACGGGTTCGGTCTCGGCCTCGGCTGTGTTGTCGGGCCGCTGGCCCAGGGAGGATGTCCGTCGGAACCCTGTGACCAGGCTGCTGAAGGAGGTGGCGCTGATGGAGGTGTTGGTGGGGGAGTCGATGTATATCTTGATCTGCGGCCTGCTGGCCCCATTACGGATGCGCTTGCCCACCTCGCGTGCACGGCGCTGGGTCTCAGACAGGTTGTTGAAGCGTGCCAGGGAGTCTGGCAGTAGGCACACGTTGGAACTGCCGAAGCAGAAGCTGCGGCCCTGCGGCCTCCAGTCAGCCAGTGACGCCACACCCCCCTGCTCAGCCTGGTGCTTGTCTGGGCGGCGGTGGGTGTAGAGATAGGGATGGCGGGCCATCTGCAGGGTAGCCCACAGCAGGAAGCCCAGCAGAGCGAAGGGCAGCGAGGCTAGGAGGAGCAACAGGTAGAGCGGGGTGGACACCAGCACATACAGCGTCACGAAGGAACAGGGGTCCTGGGAGCGCCGACGCTTCTCCAGAGAGGTTGCCACGCAGGAGGACAGCAGGCGGTCCAGCAGCCAGTAGCAGGGAAAGATGAAGCCCCATGACAGGCTGCTGAGGCACCGTAGGAAGGCACTAGAGTAGGGAGAGGTGTGGAGGACCATCTCTTCTCTGGCTCACATGAAACACTTTTACACTGAAATCAATGGGGAAAAAACTAAACTCAAATCTACCCTCCCCCCTGAGTGGAGAAAAAGACACTACATGGTTCCCTTCGCTTTCACCAGCACGCTCTGAAGCTCTTTCTTTGACGACAGGAGGCTCCTTTACCCTCCCCCTCCCCTCTTAACAGTGGCCCTCCAATGGAGGAAGGATGAACTATAATCTCTGGGTGGAGATCATTTTGACGACGTGGAACTAAATGCTGCAGTCACAAAGGTTCCATGGACATCAGGGAGTCGGATCTATGAAGAAGTAGATCTCACTACTATCTCAGCATCAGAACCTGCAGATAGAAGATGGAGGAAAGAAGGATAGAGGGAGAGATAGAGAGAGAATGTATAAGAGAAATAGGGAGAGACTAAATTGAAGGGGAATTAGCTGTGCAATGACTCACTGTGATGAAAATGTGTGGTCAGCAAAATGGGCCTTGTTAATTTCACTAATGTCCCCTAATGGTTAGAAATACTGCTTCACAGATACATTGTTTCTGATAGGCTTGTGTGCATGCCACAAAACAGAGATTCATGGGTGTGTCTTTGTGTGTTGAAACAGTCAAAATGAGACATGTTTTTATTATAACACAACAAAAACCTCAATTGGTTTTAGTGACAAAACATGGTTTATAAATCAGCAGAATTCATAGCAAATAACACTGCTGTAAACGATCTTTAGACACAGGAGGCAATCATTGGGGTAACCTTATATGAATAGAGGTTGAGTGAAAAAGGGAAGTAATCCACTGTATAAATAAATCATGAATTGTTAATTCATTCATTGAAACAGTTGAGGGTTTAACAACACTGGAGGCCACTGAGGCCACTGGCCTCAGCCTAACCCCAGAGCCACCAAACCATATTCAGCACAACCTGGACTGTGTGTGGCAGAGGCCCTGGGGCAAGACTGTGCTACAAAGACTGTATAAATGATTATGATGTTTATTTATTTATTTTTATTTAACCTTTATTTAACTAGGCAAGTCAGTTAAGAATAAATTCTTATTTACAATGACGACCTACCAAAAGTCAAAAGGCCTCCTGCGGGGACAAATAAAATAAAATCAAGATGTAGAGCTTACAGTGAAATGCTTACTTACGAGCCCCTAACCAACAATGCAGTTTCAAAAAAATACGGATAAGAATAAGAGATAAAAGTAACAAGCAATTAAAGAGCTGCAGTAAAATAACAATAGTGAGACTATATACAGGGGGGTACCGATACAGAGTTAATGTGCGGGGGAACCGGTTAGTTGAGGTAGTATGTACATGTAGGTAGAGTTATTAAAGTGACTAGCTTCAGCAACATAGCTTCAGCCTGTAAATCAGCTACAAAATGTGTCGGCATCGAGTAATTGTCTCTGGCCCCCTCCCAGTTAGGGGGAGTGATGAGCTCTACAGCAGAGTCTCACTGCGCGCTAACAATTGGACATAAATAATGGATTTTTTTCGAACAAAACAAACATTTATTGTGGACCTGGGATTCCTGGTGTGCTTTCTGATGTAGATCATCAAAGGTAATGGAATATTTATCATGTATTTTTGTATTTATGGTGACGCCATCTTTGCAGCTGTGGTATGCTACTTTTGAGCGCCGTCTCATATTATAGCGTGCATTTCTTCTTCCGTAAAGTTTTTTTTAAATCTGACATAGCGGTTGCATTAAGGATAGGTATATCTATAATTCAATGTGTATAACTTGTATTATCATCTATATTTATGATGAGTATTTCTGTTGAAACGATGGGCTATGCAAAGTCACTTGATGTTTTTGCATTTAGTGAATCTAGTCGCCTCAATGTAAACTCCGATTTTGTGATATAAATATGAGTTTAATCAAACAAAACATGCAAAAATATAGATTTTTCCGCAAGGACATATACAAGATTCTACCCTCCACAAAATTCAGCCTTGTTGATTAAATTTGACACTTCGGAGCCACCAGATTTTGACATGTGAATACAGTTTGCATTGAATTGTGGGTCATATCAACCCCGCAAGTGACCAAAGTTGTTCACTCGCTCCCTCGAGCTAAATCAGGGGCAGACGGGGCAACGTTAGTGAATTGAACCTCCACTGAAGATGGCAATAAAACTGCATCCGGTTACGATGGGGATTCCCCCGAGGGAAAGTGGCTACCTCAAGGGCTTAGGGGGTAAAAATAACGTGTTTGGGCTGCAGCCCCTGTCTGCATCTCAAATGGCCCATAGGGCTCTGGTCAAAAATAGTGCACTATACAGGGAATAGCATTCCATTTTGGATGCAGACCCTGTGTCTGTCTGCTAGACAAGGAGTATGCCCTATGATGAGGCTGGCTGAACACTAACTGCATCCGTCTCTGGACCTATGACCACAACCATGTTGGAGTGAAGTGCAGGCAGCAGCAGCAGCAGCTCCCACCAGGGGCTGTTTGTGACCTTCTCCTCGGGGCTGAAATGGCAGTGGGGACGACTGGGAATATGTTTTGGTCCGATGACGAACCATTTCAATGTGAACTCTTCTTAGCTGTCTTGACATGGGCCTCAGGGGGTTGGAGAATGTAGCATTTTTCAAACACCTGAAACAGCCGTTTCCTGCAATCTTGAGCCATAATCATTATGCTTAATTCTATGTAAAAAAGGTGTCTGCAAATCTAAACATACCTCTTGTGTTGTCTGTATCCTCCTGACTAGTGGTTATAAAAATACAAATAAATGCTGCATTGATGCTAAAATCTGGGTAAAAGACTGAAAGCAATTGAATCTTAGTCAGTACATTTAATTATTGCTTGATTTTCTAAAGTCTAACAACCTTGCCAGCAGGCATGCCAGCTCAGATAGTTAGACAAGCTAACTACTCGAACATGATTGATAGCCTGAAATGACTTCTTGGTAGCTAGTTATGAGTTTGTGAAATTGGGAACCTATCTGGGCTAGCTAAAGTCAACTTCATAAAATTGCTAGGTGGCTAGTAATATTACAGAGAAACAAAAATGTTTAAAAAAAATCTACACTTTTATTTATATTGTAGTAATAATACAAAAAATGACAAATCTGAGGGGGCATGTGCCCCTGTGCCCACTATGGGCATGACGCATCTGTGTCTTGACACGCTAATTTTCTTTGCTATATGAAACTCTCAGTGTTTGTTGAAGTTAAGCATTTATAACTGTTAACTATTCTGTCTTCAATATAGAGTATGTGCCACTTTGTCAAGATGATAATGATGTATATGCATGTTTACAACAATCTGAGGAATTTCCCATCAATTTCCCTCTGCATAGCATTCAGATCGATCATATTGGTATCTTGATGTCCAAATGACACAGAGATAGCTCTCAATTCTGAACCATATGTGCTTACACAGAATACAATGCAGCATCACACCTGTCATTCCAACTATTCATATTGAGGCGACATACTTGGCTTCCAAAAATCCCTTGTACAGTGCCTTCAGAAAGTATTCACACCCCTTAACCGTGTCCACATTTTGTTGTGTTACAGCCTGAAATTAAAATGGATTACATTTTTTCTTTCTTTCCAAGATGGCATAGCAGTTCAGACGTCATTTTGTCCTCGTATTGTCGTGTCCTGTATATATATATATTTACACCATTCTTCGCATATCTTTTATATATTTTATTATCCAAGAACTCAACTACAAAAAGCTTTCCTGCAACCCGCCTCACCAATTACAGAAAAAAAAGTAATATTTACCTCAAATCTGAAAATTCACAATTGAAGCTAGCAAGAAGCTAACCAGAAGCTAACCAGAAGCTAGCCAGAAGCTAACCAGAAGCTAGCCAGAAGCTAACCAGAAGCTAGCCAGAAGCTAACCAGAAGCTAACCAGAAACTAACCAGAAGCTAGCCAGAAGCTAACCAGAAGCTAACCAGAAGCTAGTCAGAAGCTAACCAGAAGCTAGCCAGAAGCTAACCAGAAGCTAGCCAGAAGCTAACCAGAAGCTAGCCAGAAGCTAACCTGAAACTACCCAGAAGTTAGCCGGTTTACTGGCTAACGTTAGTATTTCAGCTACCCACGTTTTGTGGTCATCAGCTATTCCTTTAGCTCGATAATCTATCGGCACTTTTGTACAACGCGACTCAGACCAGAACATACCGGACCTATTTTTCTCAATATCCCCGGATTTCAACCGCAAGCTCTGGACATTTACACCTTGATTTCGCAGCTAGCTAGCTGCAAACCGTGTGCTTACGTCGATCCCGGAGCAAACTTAAATTATTCCGGAGCTAGCCAGCTGAAGAGTTCCATCAGCCATTCCTGGGCTACAATCACCTATCCGGACCCGTTTCTTTTTTTTTTTACTACAAATGCGGAGCCCCACCGGGCCTTCACGACTGTCTACCGACGTTATCTGCCCGAGGGAGTTATCCAACTGGCACCTCCGTCGCGACGTTACCTGAACGCTCATCTGGGGCCCGCTAATCGTTAGCTGTCTTATCGGCTGCTATCTGAATAAGTATATCGGACAATTTTTTTTCTTTCTTGGGTCACTATATCTATTTTGCCAGTTGGATTGATCCCCTCTACCACACGGAACCCCACTAATCTACCGACGGAAACGCACGAGGTGGCTGGGAATGGACCTCCATCCTGTGCTATCTTGCTACCGATAGCCAGCTACCCGGCCAGCTGTCTGGATCGCCGTGACCCCAACCAACCTCTACTTACTGGACCCTTATGATCACTCGATTAAGCATGCCTCTCCTTAATGTAAATATGCCTTGTCCATTGCTGTTCTGGTTAGTGTTTATTGGCTTATTTCATTGTAGAGCCTCTAGCCCTGCTCACTATACCATATCCAACCTTTCAGTTCCACCACCCACATATGCGATGACATCACCTGGTTTCAATGATGTTTCTAGAGACAATATCTCTCTCATCATCACTCAATACCTAGGTTTACATCCACTGTATTCACATCCTACCATACCTTTGTCTGTACATTATTCCTTGAAGCTATTTTATCGCCCCCAGGAACTTCCTTTTACTCTGTTCTAGACGTTCTAGACGACCAATTCTCATAGCTTTTAGCCGTACCCTTATCCTACTCCTCCTCTGTTCCTCTGGTGATGTAGAGGTGAATCCAGGCCCTGCAGTACCTAGCTTCACTCCTATTCCCCAGGCGCTCTCTTTTGATGACTTCTGTAACCGTAATAGCCTTGGTTTCATGCATGTTAACATTAGAAGCCTCCTCCCTAAGTTTGTTTTGTTCACTGCTTTAGCACACTCTGCCAACCCAGATGTTTTAGCCGTGTCTGAATCCTGGCTTAGGAAGACCACCAACAATTCTGACATTTTCATCCCTAACTACAAGATTTTCAGACAAGATAGAACGGCCAAAGGGGGCGGTGTTGCAATCTACTGCAAATATTGCCTGCAGAGTTCTGTTTTACTATCCAGGTCTGTTCCCAAACAATTTGAACTTCTACTTTTAAAAATCCACCTCTCTAAAAACAAGTCTCTCACCGTTGCCGCCTGCTATAGACCACCCTCTGCCCCCAGCTGTGCTCTGGACACCATATGTGAACTGATTGCCCCCCATCTATCTTCAGAGCTCGTGCTGCTAGGCGACCTAAATTGGAACATGCTTAACACCCCAGCCATCTTACAATCTAAGCTTGATGCCCTCAATCTCACACAAATTATCAATGAACCTACCAGGTACCACCCCAATTCCGTAAACACGGGTACCCTCATAGATATCATCCTAGCCAACTTGCCCTCCAAATACACCTCTGCTGTTTTCAACCAAGATCTCAGCGATCACTGCCTCATTGCCTGCATCCGTAATGGGTCAGCGGTCAAACGACCTCCAATCATCACTGTTAAACGCTCCCTGAAACACTTCAGCGAGCAGGCCTTTCTAATAGACCTGGCCGAGGTATCCTGGAAGGATATTGATCTCATCCCGTCAGTAGAGGATGCCTGGATATTTTTTTTAAATGCCTTCCTCACCATCTTGAATAAGCATGCCCCATTCAAGAAATTTAGAACCAGGAACAGATATAGCCCTTGGTTCTCTCCTGACCTGACTTCCCTTAACCAACAGAAAAACATCCTATGGCGTTCTGCATTAGCATCGAACAGCCCCCGTGATATGCAACTTTTCAGGGAAGCTAGAAACCAATATACACAGGCAGTTAGAAAAGCCAAGGCTAGCTTTTTCAAGCAGAAATTTGCGTCCTGCAACACAAACTCAAAAAAGTTCTGGGACACTGTAAAGTCCATGGAGAATAAGAACACCTCCTCCCAGCTCCCAACTGCACTGAAGATAGGAAACACTGTCACCACCGACAAATCCACTATAATTGAGAATTTCAATAAGCATTTTTCTACGGTTGGCCATGCTTTCCACCTGGCTACCCCGCCTGTCCAAAATCACTACTCTGGACGGCTCTGACTTAGAATATGTGGACAACTACAAATACCTAGGTGTCTGGTTAGACTGTAAACTCTCCTTCCAGACTCACATCAAACATCTCCAATCCAAAGTTAAATCTAGAATTGGCTTCCTATTCCGCAACAAAGCATCCTTCACTCATGCTGCCAAACATACCCTTGTAAAACTGACCATCCTACCAATCCTCGACTTCGGTGATGTCATTTACAAAATAGCCTCCAAAACCCTACTCAATAAACTGGATGCAGTCTATCACAGTGCCATCCGTTTTGTCACCAAAGCCCCATATACTACCCACCACTGCGACCTGTACACTCTCGTTGGCTGGCCCTCGCTTCAATCTCGTCGCCAAACCCACTGGCTCCAAGTCATCTACAAAACCCTGCTAGGTAAAGTCCCCCCTTATCTCAGCTCGCTGGTCACCATAGCAGCACCTACCTGTAGCACGCGCTCCAGCAGGTATATCTCTCTGGTCACCCCCAAAACCAATTCTTCCTTTGGCCGCTTCTCCTTCCAGTTCTCTGCTGCCAATGACTGGAACAAACTACAAAAATCTCTGAAACTGGAAACACTTATCTCCCTCACTAGCTTTAAGCACCAGCTGTCAGAGCAGCTCATAGATTACTGCACCTGTACATAGCCCATCTATAATTTAGCCCAAACAACTACCTCTTTACCTACTGTATTTATTTATTTATTTTGCTCCTTTGCACCCCATTATTTCTATCTCTACTTTGCACTTTCTTCCACTGCAAACCAACGATTCCAGTGTTTTTTACTTGCTATATTGAATTTACTTCGCCACCATGGCCTTTTTTATATTTTTATTTATATATATATTTTGTTTGCCTTCACCTCCCTTATCTCACCTCACTTGCTCACATTGTATATAGACTTATTTTTCACTGTATTATTGACTGTATGTTTGTTTTACTCCATGTGTAACTATGTGTTGTTGTATGTGTCGAACTGCTTTGCTTTATCTTGGCCAGGTCGCAATTGTAAATGAGAACGTGTTCTCAATTTGCCTACCTGGTTAAATAAAGGTGAAATAAAATAAATATTTTTATTTTTTATTTTTTGTCACTGACCTATACACTATTACCCATAATGTGAAAATGTATTTAACCCATTTGTTATGGCAATCCTAAATATGTTCAGGAGTAAAAACATGCTTAGGGCACATACTAAGTTGCATGGACTATGTGTGCAATAATAGTGTTTAACACAATTTTTGAATGACTACCTCATCTCTGTACCCCACACAGTATATGTAGGATCCGTCAGTCAAGCAGTGAATTTCAAACAAAGATTCAACCACAAAGACAAGCAAGGTTTTCCAATTTGTGAGGCCACAAAGAAGGGCACCTATTGGTAGATGGGTAAAACAAACAAAAAGCAGACATTGAATATCCCTTTGAGCCTGGTGAAGTTATTAATTACACTATGGATGGTGTATTAATACACCCAGTCACTACAAAGATACAGGCATCCTTCCTAACTCAGTTGCTGGAGATTAAGGAAACCACTCAGAGATTTCACCATGAGGCCAATGATGACTTTAAAACAGTTAGAGTTTATTGGCTGTGATAGGAGAAAACTGAGGATGGATCAGCAACACTGTAGTTTCTCCACAATACTAACCTAATTGACAGAGTGAAAAGTAGGAAGCCTGTACAGAATACAAATATTCCAAAACATGCATCCTATTTGCAACAAGGCCCTAAAGTAATACTGCAAAAAAACTTGGCAAAGCAATATAATTTTTGTCCTGAATACAAAGTGTTATATTTCGGGCAAATCCAATAAAAATGACTGAATACCATTCTTCATATTTTCAAGCATAGTGGTGGCTGCATCATGTTATGGGTATGCTTGTAATTGTTAAGGACTGGGAGTTTTTCAGGATAAAAAATAAAAGGAATGGAGCTCAGCAGAGGCAAAATCCTAGAAGGAAACCAGGTTCATTCTGCTTACCACCAGACACTGGGAGATTATTTCATCTTTCAGCAGCACAATATCTACAATGGAGTTGCTTACCACTAAGACAGTGAATGTTCCTGAGTGGCTGAGTTACAGTTTTGATTTAAATCTACTTGAAAATCTATGACAAGACCTGAAAATTGTTGTCTAGCAATGATCAATAACCAATGTTGACAGCGCTTGAAGAATTCTGAACAGAAGAGTGGACAAATGTTGCACAATCCAGGTGTGGAAAGCTCTTAGAGACTTACCCTGTAAGACTCACATCTGTAATCGCTGCCTAAGGTATTTCTACAAAGTATTGACTCAGGGGTGTGAATCTTTCGGTAAATTAGATATTTCTGTATTTCATTTTCAATCATTTTGCAAAAATGTCTAAGAACATGTTTTCAGTTTGCCATTTTGGGGTATTGTGTGTAGATGGGTGAGAAAAATATATTGAATCCATTTTGAAGTCTGTAACATGACAACATTTGGAATAAGCATGAATACTTTCTATAGGCACTGTTTTAGCAATGATCATTTTGATTGTGCTTTGGCTACCAGCTTTGAATCAGCTAGTGTAATATATTTTAATCATATCTAATATGCTTAATCCACCTCACTGTTTAGGGTGATGTGTTAATGCTGTGTCATGATGATCAAAACAGAGTACAACAACACTGGACCTTTTTATTTTTATTATTTATTTACCGTGTAAGTTGACTGAGAACACGTTCTCATTTGCAGCAACGACCTGGGGAATAGTTACAGGGGAGAGGAGGGGGATGAATGAGCCAATTGTAAACTGGGGATTATTAGGTGACCATGATGGTTTGAGGGCCAGATTGGGAATTTAGCCAGGACACCGGGGTTAACACCCCTACTCTTACTATAAGTGCCATGGGATCTTTAATGACCTCAGAGAGTCAGGACACCCGTTTAACGTCCCATCCGAAAGACGGCACCCTACACAGGGCAGTGTCCCCAATCACTGCCCTGGGGCATTGGGATATTTTTTAGACCAGAGGAAAGAGTGCCTCCTACTCGCCCTCCAACACCACTTCCAGCAGCATCTGGTCTCCCATCCAGGGACTGACCAGGACCAACCCTGCTTAGCTTCAGAAGCAAGCCAGTAGTGGTATGCAGGGTGGTATGCTGCTGGCATGAAATTAGACAAAGCAAATCTGCACGCACAAGCAGAAGCAGGAGAGATAGAGAGAAGTGCAGAGGAGAGATAAAGAGAAGAGCAGAGGAGAGATAAGGAGCAGAGGAGAGGAGAGATAGAGATGGAGAGAAAGCAAAGGAAAGATATAGTGAAGAGAAGAGTAGAGGAAGATGGAGAGGAAGAGAAAGTGCAGAACCGGTTCCAGTCCTCATCATCATCCATCTCCCCAGCCCATTCTAGGTTGATGATGACAAAGGTTAAGACAACGGGATTCTAATATCCCATAACGTTTTGCGAAAATGGGACCAGCTTTGCAAGTTAGCAACGGCACTAGTAGTTATCAACAGCACTGGTCCAATGAATTTGTTTACTTTCGAACGCTGCCACATGGAATTACAGTATTACGTTGTCTTAACCTTGTCATCTTCAACCTAGAGCCCATTCCCCACAGCAGCAGATTGACTCCTGACCTCTGCATCGGAGGGGTGGGTGACAGATGGCAGGATCAAGTGGAGAGTAAAACACCAGTTGTTTTATCAAATAGTAACCCTGTGTCTTATCCAGACTCAACTAATCATAATCCTCAACAGTGTGGATGATAGAAAAAATATCACTGCATTGTGCAAGAGCTGACACATACCATCATCCTCTCTATCTCTGTATCTAACCCACAAATACACGTGGCACACAGACATGCAAACCACAGTGACACATCGCATAAACTGTATGAACCATAGGAGGAAGGGGAGGACCATCCTACTCAGTGAATTTCATAACAATTCAAATAGGGAAACATTACAAAAGTTGATACGAGAATAAATTATACAACGAGCAAAGTGACGATGCTGTATGTGGCTGCTATGAAAGTGAACTGTTTGTGCGGGTGATCATGGGTGTATTCATTCCGCTGATTCTGTTTTCCTTAAATGGAAGCAAACGGAATGAAACGGAGATGGACCTACCTGAATTTGTCCAAAAGAAACCTTTGTTTTAGAACAGAACATTTTGCAACTGTTTGGACTAATGATTACATCCAGATCAGCTAGATGCAGGCAAGAGTGTGCAAGACGTTACTGAATGTGTCACTGTCACCTTGATTACTCCAATTTGTCTCTCGACCTGTGCACCAACATTATGAAGTTTAATTTGTAGGCTAGGTTTTAACAACCTCATGATGGGTATAGGGCAAATTTTTCTATCATGTAGTAGCCTAAACCTATCGATGTTGAACTGGGTGAATGGAATATGAATGACAGTCATCCAATTTACAGTAATAGAAAAAAGGCCATGCTCATAACAAATTGTCCCTCCCTAATCTTAAAGAGCACCAACAGCCACTGGTATGAACAGTATAATATCCTATCCTATGCATACTTTTAGTTTCATAGACATATTTGCACATACACAAACATAAAGCATACATACACAAACACTAAAGATTTAGGAAATGTGTATTTGAGTTTTAAAAAGGCTTCTAAAGTTTGTAATTTCCACGTTGAAATTTGAGACTTGATTTGCCTTAATGAAAAATGTCAATTTATTATAATCCATTTATTAGAATAATTTATTTATTATAATGTCAATAAATTATAATTATAATTATAATAAACAATTCACATTTCCTGTTGCTGCTGGATTATTTTCCTGCTGTAGCAAACTGGCTCAAATTAAGATCCTACATCTGTAGTTTTCTTAGAGATATAAATACACAGTCACACAACCAAACACAGAAGAACACTCACAGAGAGGAGTTTTGCAGTCAGAAACAATCTTTTATTTTATTGATGTGTTTGCTCTGCTGGGTCTACTGCTGCTGATGACAGGGAAGCCAGGGCACCACTGTAGCCCGCTGTGCCCATCCCTGGTGCTACGTGGCAGGATGCTGCACCTACAGTACCTACAGTATGACCAGACCAGGACTGAATGTGATGACCTCTGCCTGAACACACTACTTGTGCTTGGCAGAACACAATGTGAAGTATGCTATAGTCAGAGAGATTAAGCACAGTATGAGATGTAAATCTTTACCTGACCCTGCAGTTTATAGTAGTGCTTACAGTAATACTTCTCAAGCCAGTAATGCTTCTGCAGCCACTAAGACCACACACCAGACACACCCACATGAAAAAATACTGTAGTATTACGATATTTATATAGTATTCACTGTAGTGTTTTTGCAGACTTTACTGTAGTATTTCACTATAGTGTTTTTATTTTATTATCTTTGACATAAAAGTAGGGTATTTTTCCTTGAGGAATCCTATTGAACAAATACTAAAAGAGCAAATTATCCATAACCTGTAGGTAGATCGGACTGGAGTCTGAACGAATCGTTCAGCGCTTCTGCTCTTTTCTATAACCCATAGGGAACATAACAAATGATCTATACTTGGAATGTAGGTTTGTCACTTATGGGTAGCACAAGTTGGGATAAGGAGGAGGGGAATAGGCACGGTATATGCAAATGAAATACTGTAGTATTACTTTAGTTAAAAAGCTGTCGTGTTTTTGCTGACATTACTGTAGTATTTACTGCACAGTGTTTTGGTGGATAATGCTGTACTATTTACTATAGTATTCTACACTACACTACATAATTGTATAGTAAGAACAAAACATGATTGAGGAATACTACAGTGTAGAGTATAATATTCTACAGTATACTACAGTTTTCTATAGAATTCTATAGTAAGTACTCTAGTATTATATAGTAAACTGTAGTATTTTTTAATGTGAGCAAACGCGCATGCATGCACATGCGCACACATACAAACACAGACAGATGAGCATGTGCACATACACACACACACACACACACACACACACACACACACACACACACACACACACACACACACACACACACACACACACACACACACACACCCCCCCCCCCCCCCACACACACACACACACACACACACACACACACACACCCCCCCCCACACACACACACACACACACACACACACACACACACACACACACACACACACACACACACACACACACACACACACACACACACACACACACACACACACACACACACACACACACACACACACACACAATGACAACAATGACAAGCCACCAGGGTCTGACAATCTAGATGGAAAACTACTGAGGATAATAGCAGACGATATTGCCACTCCTATTTGCCACATCTTCAATTTAAGCATACTAGAAAGTGTGTACCCTCAGGCCTACCAAAGAATAGTAAAGCCCTCTTTACTGGCTTGAATAGCCGACCAATCAGCCTGTTACCAACCCTTAGTAAACTTCTGGAAAAAATTGTGTTTGACCAGATACAATGCTATTTTACAGTAAACAAATTGACAACAGAATTTCAGCATGCTTATAGGGAAGGACACTCAACAAGCACATCACTTACACAAATGACACAAATGATGATTGGCTGAGAGAAATTTATGATAAAATTATTGTGGGGGCTGTCTTGTTGGACTTCAGTGCAGCTTTTGACATTATCGATCATAGTCTACTGCTGGAAAAACGTATGTGTTATGGCTTTACACCCCCTGCTATAATGTGGATAAAGAGTTACTTGTCTATCAGAACACAGTTGTTCTTTAACAACACTATCAACAAGGCAGGTCCTACAGGCCCTAGTTTTGTTGCACCTTGACTACTGTTCAGTCGTGTGGTCAGGTGCCACAAAAAAAGGACTTTTGCAATTGGAAAATTGCAATTGGCTCAGAACAGGGCAGCACGGCTGGCCCTTGGATGTACACAGAGAGCTAATATTAATAATATGCATGTCAATCTCTACTGGCTGAAAGTGGAGGAGAGATTGACTTCATCACTACTTTTATTTATGATAGGTATTGACATGTTGAATGCACCGAGCTGTCTGTCTAAACTACTGGCACACAGCTCGGACACCCATGCATACCCCACAAGAAAAGCCACAAGAGGCCTCCCAAGTCCAGAACAGACTATGGGAGGTACACAGTATTACTGGAACTCTATTCCACACACGCACGCACGCACGCACGCACGCACGCACGCACGCACGCACGCACGCACGCACGCACACACACACACACACACACACACACACACACACACACACACACACACACACACACACACACACACACACACACGATAGCATACACACTATACATACACATGGATTTAGTAGATGTAGATATGTGGTAGTGGTGGAGTAGGGGCCTGAGGGCATACAGTGTGTTGTGAAATCTGTGAATGTATTGTAATGTTTTAAAATTGTATAAACTGCCTTAATTTTGCTGAACCCCAGGAAGAGTAGCTGCTGCTTTGGCAGCAGCTAATGGGGATCCATAATAAATACAAATACACACACACACACACACACACACACACACACACACACACACACACACACACACACACACACACACACACACACACACACACACACACACACACACACACACACACACACACACACACACACACACACACACACACACACACACACACACACCAATGCCCTGACCTCTGTTAGGTAGTGACACTGAGAGAGCCCTCCTGTCTGATTGCCAGAGTAGCCAGCTCAGCAGTCGGCTCTGCTCTTCACTGTCTTTACATGACTAAAAACTTTTATCTGTTGTTTACTGGAGAGAATCTAGGAATATACTGTATCTTTCCGTTTTGCAGGAGGCTCCGGCGATGTTGTGTAAGATGTATCCCCCGCTGAGCAGGGTGGTATCTGTTTCATCTAGCTAGCCAACCATGTGTTTGTTTTGGAGTTAAACATGACTCTGATAATCATCTTTGCCATCTTTCATAAAGGACCCAAGGGGCCTTCCTGCCTGAAAAATACACACTCAACTGAAGCAAAACCAATCTCAGAGAGATTCACCAGTTTGTTTCCCAGACAATGGGGATGAACATGACAAACGACTGGGGTGCCTGCCTCAACCACTCCCCATGGATCTGTTTACCAAATGTCCCTCTCCATTGGATCAATACTGATAACGTCAAAGCACCTGCTACCATGAGTGGGTGAATGTGTTTGTTTGTGTGTGCCTGTGTGTGTGTCTGTGCGTGTGTCTGTATGTGCGTGCATGTGTGTATGTGTGGCTGTTTGTGTCCATACGTGATAGAGCGGACAAATGAGTGATATACTGCTAAGTATCCAGTGACCGATGTAGCCCATCCAGCTGGCTGTGGTGGATTCCTTCTGTTTCATTATTAACGGTGCCGAATAGTGGAAAGTGTATGAGTGTATGCTGCTGCTACATTGTGAGTAATGACCAGAGGCACCGGCAGCACTGTATATGCTGAACAAATGTCTGTGTTCAGGGCATAGAACTAAAATAGACCAGTAGGATCTGAGAGAGTTGCTGTTTCCCTCTTCTCAGAGCGAAGGAACTTCTCTGGATCTCTTTCTCTTTCCTGTAAGCTTTGAAAGTTGCCTCCCGTTCATCCTTCACTGCTGAACCAAACCAGGAGTGTCTGCCAGAGCCAGCCAGTGATGCCACTCCGAGCATGTTCAAGGGATTTTGGTTGTCATGGTGACCTAGTCACATGCACCTAGGAACTGTACTAGCGTTGCCTGTCGACGTCTGGTGGTGAATGTTGCCCACCTCCAATTCTCCTACCACACACGTTTGTGTTAAATCTTTACACAACACAACTGCACTGTGGATCAAACACACACACACACACACGCACACGCACACGCACACGCACACGCACACGCACACGCACACGCACACGCACACGCACACGCACACACACACACACACACACACACACACACACACACACACACACACATACACACACACACAAACTGCTGTAAATATACATAAAGCTCAATAAATATTGTACACACGCTGGCAAACACACACCTGGTCACAGATACAGGTACCTTTTAAAATGAGAACAAACAAACAATCTAATAACCCTGAGCCTGAGGCACAGCGGTAGAGCATGCAAGTGTAATTCAAATCTACACACCAACAGACAGACATACTGTACACTCTGATGCAGTTACTCAGCTGTCTGTAACAGACCCCTGTCTAGTCTGTCCTCATGTGTGGTATAAATAAGCATTTCTTATTCTTAAATGTCATAAGATTGGCTACTAATATTTGACTAAGTCCCTATGTGAAAAGCGGACTGAAAACAATCACTCCCAGTTATTTGAAAGCATCATTAGACAACCCATCATTATGCCTTTCCAAAGCCAGAAAGCGTATTGGCCAGATAAGAATATTTTGCCAAATGCTCTGAATATTGTATTATATGAGGGTCAGTCTATTAGTGTTTTGTTACTGATGGATTTTCCATTGGCAGATTAAGTTGTGTCTGGACAAATAGTCTCAAGCGTTTTACCCAGCAGCACTAGTAGTTGCTTTATGCTGGTAGAAGACGGTCAGAATGGGTCATTTGTTAAGTTTTTCAGTTTCTCCACCCTCTCTCCTCCTCTTTCATTCATCACCCTTTCTATTACAGACAGGACTGTGTGCTCTGGGATGAGTGTAATTTGGGATTTAATACTGTTAGAGGAAATGGATAATGCCATCACTATTACCACAATGAAATCATCACTATAACTCAATCAGCCCGTTCTGCCACCTGCTTTTTAGTAAGGAACAATCATTCCTCACGTTTCCCTTGGTCTATGTTTGTGTTAGCAAGTGAGAAAGACAAACAATCCAAAATAATCCAGAATGACTAAATTGGTTAACTAATGTTAGTGTTACTGAGTAGGTATACAGTAGAAATGTACCATACAAAGGGTTACCAAGAAGAAAAAGGGATGCGTGAGAGAAAGCGAGGAAAAGAGAGAGTGAATCCTGGAATATCATACAGTAGGGCTGTGGAGTATTACAGCTGGCCTATGTATAAAGAGGCCTCTTTGGCTTGGCATGTACTCACATGGGGGATTACAATGATGATTCAGAATTACCCAGCATGCCTCGGGGCTGTGGCCCATATGGGCTCATACTGCCACAGGGCGGCTGCCCTAAATATCCTTTCAAATCTAGATCATGCTGGATCAATAAGAAGGAGCTGATGTGCCATCATGCACTACACTACATGCTACGTAGCCCTTCTGCTGTGCCTCTACTGCACACTGACCTCCCCTCTCTCCCTGTCCTGACTCGTGACCTTTGACCCCTCCCCCAGCCACACAGCTGGACCCACCCCAGAGCCTACACACACTCACTCACACATAACATGTAGACACAGGCACACTGTCGCCACACACACACTGCTGCTATTGTCTATTATCTATCCCGTTGCCTAGTCACCTTACCCCTACGTATATGTACAAACGAGGTAGTTCGAGCCATAAATACTAATTGGCTGACACTATGGTACATCAGACCGTATACCACGGGTATGACAAAACATGTATTTTTACTGCTTATGTTGGTAACCAGCCTATAATAGCAATAAGGCACCTCGGGGGTTGTGGTATATGGCCAATATACCACGGCTAAGGACTGTATCCAGGCACTCCGTGTTGCGTTGTGCGTAAGAACAGCCCGTGGTATATTGGCCATTTACCACACCCCTTGGGCCTTATTGCTTAAATCTACCTCAATTTCGTCACACACCTGCACATTGACTGTCACACACTGACCATAGAGAGCCTTTTTATTCTCTATGTTGGTTAGTTCGGGATGTGATTAGGGTGGGTAATCTAGGTTTTTTTTTCTATGTTGGCCTGGTATGGTTCCCAATCAGAGGCAGCTGTTTATCGTTGTCTCTGATTGGGGATCATATTTAGGCAGCCATTCCCCACTGTGTTTTGTGGGATCTTGTTTTTGTGTTGTTGCCTTTGAGCACTTAATTGACATCACGTTTCGTTGTTTCTTTATTTTGTCTTGTTCAAAGTTTCACTTCAATAGATATGTGGAACCCAGATCATGCTGCGCTTTGGTCCGAGTATGCTTCCAACAACGATCGTGACATTGACTTGGTAATGCTATCCCATGTATATAGCCAAGTTATCATTGCTCAATGTGTATTGATTCCTTGTGTTACCATATTTTTTAAATAATATTATTATTACATTTTTTATTGTGTTCTGCATTGTTGTGAAGGGCCTGTAAGTAAGCATTTCATTGGTAGTCTGTTTACGAAGCACAAGACAATTAACATTTGATTTGATCATTCTCATTCTTTAACTTCTTGACGCTAAGGAGGCAGAATTTTTATGTTTGGAAAAATAACGTTCCCAATGTAAACGGCCTATTTCTCAGGCCCAGATGCTAGAATATGCATATAATTGACAGATTAGGATAGAAAACACTCTAAAGTTTCTAAAACTGTCCAAATATTGTCTATGAGTATAACAGAACTGATTTTGCAGGCGAAAACCTGAGGAAATCCAACCCGGAAGTGGCTCTTATTTAGAAAAATCTCTGTTCCATTGCCTGCCTATCCTTCATTTCAAGGGATATCAACCAGATTCCTTTTTCCAATGCCTTCCACAGGTTGTGAACAGGCTTTAGACATAGTTTCAAGCTTTTATTCAGAAAAATGAGCGAGATTTATCAAAACGCGTCGGTGGCCAGGTGTCCTCTGATTAGTTAATGCGCCCGAAAGTTGTTGCTCGACATTTTCTTTATCTCTAGTATTGATAGTTTACCGTCCGGTTGAAATATGATCGATTAGTTATGTTAAAAACAACCTGAGGATTAATTATAAAAAACATTTGACATGTTTCTACGAACTTTACGGATACTATTACGAATTTTCGTCTTCCCTTCATGACTGCTGGATCCTGTTGATTTCTGAACATAACACACCAACCAAATGGAGGTTTTTGGATATAAGATATAAGTTTTTGGATATAACAAAAGGAACATTTATTGTGTAACTGGGAGTCTCGTGAGTGAAAACATACGAAGATCATCAAAGGTAAGCGATTAATTTTATTGCTTTTCGGACTTTCGTGACCAATCTACATTGCTGCTAGCTGTTCGTAATGTTTTGTCTAGTGATCGATAAACTCACAAACGCTTGGATTGCTTTCGCTGTAAAGCATATTTTCACAATCTGACACGACAAGTGAATTAACAACAAGCTAAGCTGTGTTTTGGTATATTTCAAATATTTTTTATTTATTTTATTTTATTTGGTGCTCTGCAATTCAGCGGATGTTTACGAAAATGATCCCGTTAAAGGGATCCGTGCGCCAAGAGGTTAACCCCCACGCCCAAACTGTACCACAAAAAATACTCCAGCTTCCTCTTTCTGTAAACATGCAGCCTACTCCCCTGCCCTTGAAATGCTTTCACAGGCAGACATATGGGTAGACATCATGTATTCTCACATTCGTTACAGTAACATAGAAAATCTGCACACCACACACACACACACACAAATAAAGAGTGATCCCATCACTAGTTCATACCCTGCCTTGGTTTTCTACAAACATATATCGATTGGTTGTCGCATTGATTTGTTCAATATTTGTCATGATCTGAAATGTCAAAACTGTTTGTTTCTATCTGAGAACTTGCATACAGTGAAAACAAATACATTTCTATTCATAATACCCATAGGGCAAATATGTATTTGTGTGGAATGCAAGCCAGTGTTGGACTAAAAGCCAGCCACGCCTCGAAAAGAAAGCCAGCCTCGGAATAAAAATGTTGTGGCGTTTGCACCATTCCTGCAGGTTTGAAGGCAATACAGCTCAAATGCCCCATGTCATATACAGTAGGTGTGGAACTTGAGAGAGAGTGTGATATTTTCTGGAGTTGTTCAACCAGTGCATTGTAGATGTACTGTAAGTCATTGTAAAGAACTTTCACAAAAAGCTGCACACAGAGACCGTCTTTCCATTTCTATGGTCTTTCCAAACTAAACCAACTGCCACTCGAAGGAACTACCATTTTTTGAAAGATCCCATTAGCAATGGGATATAGCCATATCAACACATCAAATTATGAAATGGTAACAAGTTACTCAGTTACAGTGATATAGAGAGGAGTGACAAAAGGTGAAACTTAGGAGAAAACACAGGTGGAGAAAGAACAGACAGAGATAGATCACAGGTTCACTTAATCACTGAAGTGTGAAGTGAAGGTTGCCACGTAAACTGCCCAAAGTTCAGGCCACAGCTAACAAAGGTGAGTAGACCCCCTAGGAGAGGAGAGAGAGAGACAGTATAGAAGAGGGAGATAGATGGAGAGAGAGACATTTAGTGTCTGTACCTTTTCCACTATGGTACATCAAGCAGAACGTATAAACATTCAAGGACCCCGTAAACACACTCCAAAGAGAGCACTACTATGTCCTACATGCAATACAGCAGCCCTCATACAGCCGCTCTCTAGGCCTGCGTGTATCTGAGACAGCAGGCAGTCTGCTACGTGTCCCACTGCCCTAGCAAACCCCATCTCTAATCACAGTACATGCCAACAGAGTGTAGTAGGCTAATTAAACCGGCACCCCACCGCTCCACACACACGCATGTACAGAACACAGAAGACATGCCCACCCTGCTTTTTGAGGTCAGAGCGTGGCCTCTATGTAATGAAAGACAATCTGATAGGTTAGGCAGGGTGGAGGTGTTTTGGTATAGATGTAGCCCCACCCAGACCCAGGTCCCACACCTCTCTCCACCAGAGCTGGTCCACCAGACATCTGGGGGCCTCCCAAGCCCACAGCACCACCCAGAGCAACCATACAGCACCATAACTACACACTCACACAGACCAGCAGCTGGGAGCATACTGCACCAAATGACACAGCTCTGCTCTGGCTTTGTAGAAGAGAGGATGATATGAGGATGGCACGAGGATGGCATGGGTCAAGCCTGGCAGTGTGGGTGGCTGAGTGCATGGACGAGTGGACGGCAAAGTCAGACAGGACTAGTTGAGGGCTGGTGGTCACACACACATGCACATGTGCACATAGCTAAAACACACACACAAAAGATGAAGTGAACAAAACTCAAATCCTCCCCCTCTTGTGTCAGTCATATTTTCCTCTCTACTGGCGGAGGACACATAATCTATCCATGTTCACACAGTCTGTTCACACAACACTGCCAACACCAGACAAGTCTCGCCCCTCCCTCCCACATACTATGAACACACGTTCTTTGAACTGGATTAAACACGTCAGTGCTAGAGGTCAATTAGTATAAGTAAACCTGAGTATATCACTGCTGAGTAAATCCCACCATGCCACTCTACTAGAATAGTTTGAGTAATATTTTTAGCAAATGAAAATC
The DNA here is from genome assembly GCF_029448725.1 of Salvelinus fontinalis. NCBI lineage: Eukaryota > Metazoa > Chordata > Actinopteri > Salmoniformes > Salmonidae > Salvelinus > Salvelinus fontinalis. Next base: position 31,325,635 of record NC_074676.1, read on the forward strand.
CTTCAGCAAAACCATTAAAAAAAAATCCTTCTGAATACAGTGAGAACCAAGTTATACAGAAACTGACCTCGAACATCCCCAAGTCCAAAACCCCTAAATGTTTCTGAATGGATGGCTTCTTCCTTACCGACATGACAGGACATTTTCCACACATACACTACACTTCTGTCCAATGTTCCAACTCTCTGAGCTCAGGCCTTACATTTCAAATCCCTAAAAGCTGTGAGCTATGAACAATTGTTTTTGACTTAATCTGAAGAAATACAATTTTAGAGCACACATCTTATATACTGTCTGTGATCATCAATTGAACTCCAATGTGTAAGCTGTTGTTCCTTCCCTGTGTGTGCTTTAAGCGTTCACTCTGAATGACGTCCGAGATGTCTGTAGTCTTTTCTAAATGCCATAGAATCAGAGGGGTCATGTGCAGCTAATAGAAGAACTTCAGTAAATCCTATGTTTTTTGTTAAGCCTAATAGGCTGACCACACCGCTTGCGTCGCGTGCGCGAGCGTTTCAAAATAAATGTAGAAATCTCTGTTATTACATTATTGCACCCACACTGCTCGTGCGCGCCAACGAGCGTCTGCATTGCCAAGGGCTAAAATAGAACTCCTTTCTATTTCTGACGCAGATCGCGCTGCAAGTCCTGCCTCTCCCATCTCCTCATTGGTTCATAGAAGCAGGTACACATGTGCCATTTCCTCATTGGTTATACCCACGTGGGTGATTGAAAGACAAACTGTGTTGGCCGGTCGGTGTAGTAATACTATGAAAGTTTAGATGCCAATCACCATATAAGGACAAATTAGCTAGCAAGTGAAAGCTAACTAGTTAAATTTCCATAAATGTTTAATGCTTTTTGACCTGTCCCCAAATTAATGTAATTGGTTCAGAGTTTGTTTTGATTTTTTAACCTGCTTGTCATGATCGCGTTTGGTGTAGGGGGACAAAATAAATGTATGCACGATGGCGTACGAAGGCGCACGTGCGCAGCCGGTTTGGGTTCCGTGTAAGTGTTTAAAGTGAGGTTTGGAGATTGTGTAACTACTTGGATCAATGAAGAATTCTACCTCAGTATTCAATCAAATCTAACTCAAAAATATTTTTTGCATTAGCTTGTCCGAGCTAACATGTCTTATGCTGAAAAGTGGAGGCAATGAGAGGAGTATTTCTGCCAGGCATTTTTACATTATTTATTTATGGGATTTAGTTTGCTATGTCAATACTGTGACATGGGTTAGATTAAATTGAGCCAGCTTTGCTGTGTTTTGGACCACCACACTTTGTATAATAACACACCCACAGGACCACACACCACTGGCCATGCTGGCAGACAACCTAACCCAGACACTATGAATGGAAACAGACAGATGGCAAGGAAAGGGAGATGATAGAGACAGACAGAGAGGGCCAGGGTTGTATGAGAGAGGAGAAGGGAGAAAGTGATGGAGAGATGAAGTTAAAAAATAGACAGATTTTCAGAATGTACTAGATGAAAGGGAGAAGGTAGAAAGTAGGTCTACAGATAGAAAGAGAGAAAAAGGGAGAGAGAATCTTGTCAACTTGCTCAGTGTCATAAAAAGTGAAAGCTGTGTAGGTCTAGAATGGCAGAGAGCCCCACCCTCTCATTGTGTTCAGTCACAACCTTTGGTGCCACGACTGTAGAGGTTCACACTTGGACCAATGTCGTATCACTGCTCTTTTGCTAAAAGCATTCGTTAGACAATGCCTTTGATTACTGTGTGCAGCTTCTTGCTGAGAAAATCGACTGCTTGGCAGCATACACAATTCTCTACGAACCTTATTTCTCACTCCCAACGATAGAGCATTTAGTTGTACCGAATTGTGACAATGTATTCAGCCTCACACTTGATAGCACTTAAGGGCCCCATGCACCTCATCCGGAGCAGCACAGACAAAAACCAGGCAAAATACCTATGTATTGAAGACTATTGTATAGAAATACGACAGTGACATTCATGTTTTTCTGTCATCAGCCAGGCACTATGAATGGAAACAGACAGATGGCAAGGCACTCAGCTTGATCAATTTATATAAATATTGATATAATATATTGAATAGATATGGGCCTGTATTTTCTTTTACACATATAACACATTTGGCCATCTGTGCTGTAATAATGCTAATTCATAAGCACATCATAGACAAATTCTGTCCTATACCCAGCCAACATATCCAGGTGGGCCACACCTGGGTTTTATATGGACTTCAACTGGGCAAGGGCCAAATGGTTATCTTAGGTGGTACCCATATGGGGTTATAGTGTGGGTCCTGAATCATTTTCTATGGGTTGAAAGTGAGCAATCTGGTGTTATTTGTTCAGGAATAATGACTGTGACCCAATCAGGTTAACCATTTGGGTCACAAACAGGCAAACCCGTAGGTAGTGGGCTTTCTGATGTAAATATTGTCAGGGATTGTCTATGGGACAAAGTTGGGCATACCATCTGGGGCAGGCATGAGAAAACCATATTATATTATGCTTGTGAAATTCCTCAGCAAATATGCTGAATGACCTGGAATATTGAAATCCATTCAAGAATCAATTTTAAAAAAAACTAAACAGCCAATATGCTAAGTGAACTTGCAGATTCAAATCCATTCAACATCGTTTTTGCCTAAACAGACACCAGTCGGTAGCCTGGGTACTAGTCTTTGAGTTAATCCACTCCCTGTTCTCCATGTCATGTGCCAAAGAAATGTGTCCTTTACAAGGAGTGGCAAGGAGTGTAATGTTAGCTAAAGAGACTGGTACTCAGACTAGCTAGTGGGTGCTGTCACACATCTTTTGAAGGGCGCATGCGCATTCAATATTTTGAGGAGGGAGGGGCACATGACTGAATTTCAAATTCAGGCACTAAACGTTGGAATTGTATACAGTGCCTACAGAAAGTATTCACACCCCTTGACTTCCCCCCATTCTGTTGTGTTACAGCCTGAATTTAAAATTGATTCAATTGAGATTTCTGTGGAAGTGGAATTCTTTTTTTCAAAATTTCTACAAATTAGTAAAAAATGTAAAGCTGAAATGTCTTCAGTCAATATTTAGTTAACCTCTGTTATGGCAAGCCTAAATCAATTCAGGAGTAAAAATGTGCTTAACAAGTCACATTATTAGTTGCATGGACTCACTCTGTGTGCAATAATAGTGTTTAACATGAATTGTATATGACTACCTCATTGTATATGACTACCTTGTACCCCACACATACAATTATTTTTAAGGTCCCTCAGTCGAGTAGTGAATTTCCAACACAGATTCAACCACAAAGACCAGGGAGGTTTTCCAATGCCTTGCAAAGAAGGGCACCTATTGGTAGACAGGTAAAATTAAAAAACAGACATTGAACATCCCTTTGAGCATGGTGAAGATTTTAATTACACTTTGGATGGTGCATCAATACAGCCAGTAAATACAAAGATACAGACGTCCTTCCTAACTCAGTTACCGGAGAGGAAGGACACCGCTCAGGGATTTCACCATGGTGACTTTAAAACAGTTACAGAGTTTAATAGCTGTGATAGGAGAAAACTGAGAATGGATCAACAACATTGCAGTTACTCCACAATATTAACCTAATTGAAAGAGTGAAAAGAAGGAAGCCTGTACAGAATACAAATATTCCAAAACATGCATCCTGTTTGCAACAAGTCACTAAAGTAATATTGCAAACAATGTGGAAAAGCAGTAAACTTTTTGTCCTGAATACAAAGTGTTACGTTTGGGGCAAATCCAATACAGCACATTACTGAGTACCACTCTCCATATTTTCAAGCATAGTGGTGGCTGCATCATGTTATGGGTATGCTTGTAATTATTAGAGTAGGGAGTTTTTCAGGATAAAAAGAAACGGAGGTAAGCACAAGCAAAATCCTAGAGGAAAACCAGGTTCAGTCTGCTTTCCACCACACACTGGGAGATGAATTCACCTTTCAGCAGGACAATAACCTAAAACACAAATACAAATCTACACTGCTGCTTACCAAGAAGACCATGAATGTTCCTGAGTGGCTGAGTTATAGTTTTGACTTAAATCTACTTGAAAATCTATAGCAACACCTGAAATAGTTGTCAAGCTATGATCAACAACCAATTTGACAGCGCTTAAAGAATTTTGAAAAGAATAATGTGCAAATGTTGCACAATCCAGGTGTGGAAAGCTCTTGGAGACGTACCCAGAAAGACTCACAGTTGTAATCGATGCTAAAGGTGCTTCTACAAAGTATTGAATCAGGGGTGTGAACACTTAAGTAAATGAGATATTTCTGTATTTCATTTTCAATAAATGTGCAAATATTTCTAAAAACATGTTTTCACTTTGTCATTATGGGGTATTGTGTGTAGATGAATGAGAAAAACATATATTTAATCCATTTTTAATTCAGGCTGTAACACAACAAAATATTGAATAAGTCAAGGGATATGAATACTTTCTGAAGGAATTGTATGTCCAGGCAAGACAACAGGAGCTGGAAATCGAGCTGGAAATCTACAGAGTGATTCGACCAGTAAGTGGTACTGACTAAAGTTAATATTTGCTTGTGTTGTTAGCTAATTGGTTTTGGTATTTTATGTTGCTGTCTGGCTGCAGAGTCATTATAGCTAATGTTAACTAGCTAGCTAGACTGACAAAGTCCTGCAATAAGAAAACTCTACATAGTTGTGTTGTGTGGTTGTGTGGGTGTCATATAAACTCAGCAAAAAAAGAAACGTCCTCTCACAGTAAACTGTGTTTATTTTCAGCTTAACATGTGTAAATATTTGTATGAACATAACAAGATTCAACAACTGAGAGATAAACTGAACAAGTTTCACAGACATGTGACTAACAGAAATGGAATAATGTGTCCCTGAGCAAAGGAGGGGGGGGGGGGGTCAAAATCAAAAGTAACAGTCAGTATCTGGTGTGGCCACCAGCTGCATTAAGTACTGCAGTGCATCTCTTCCTCATGGACTGCACCAGATTTGCCAGTTCTTGCTGTGAGATGTTACCCCACTCTTCCACCAAGGCACCTGCAAGTTCCCTGACATTTCTGAGGGGGTGGGGGGGAATGGCTCTAGCCCTCACCCTCCGATCCAACAGATCCCAGACGTGCTCAATGGGATTGAGATCCGGGCTCTTCGCTGGCCATGGCAGAACACTGACATTCCTGTCTTGCAGGAACTCACGCACAGAATGAGCAGTATGGCTGGTGGCATTGTCATGCTGGAGGGTCATGTCAGGATGAGCCTGCAGGAAGGGTACCACATGAGGGAGGAGGATGTCTTCCCTGTAACGCACAGCGTTGAGATTGCCTGCAATGACAACAAGCTCAGTCCGATGATGCTGTGACACACCGCCCCCAGACCATGACGGACCCTCCACCTCCAAATCGATCCCGCTCCAGAGTACAGGCTCATTCCTTCGACGATAAACGCGAATCCGACCATCACCCTTGGTGAGACAAAACCGCGGCTCGTCAATGAAGAGCACTTTTTGCCAGTCCTGTCTGGTCCAGCGACGGTGGGTTTGTGCCCATAGGCGATGTTGTTGCCGGTGATGTCTGGTGAGGACCTGCCTTACAACAGGCCTACAAGCCCTCAGTCCAGCCTCCCTCAGCCTATTGCGGACAGTCTGAGCATGAATGGAGGAATTGTGCATTCCTGGTGTAACTAGGGCAGTTGTTGTTTCCATCCTGTATCTGTCCCGCAGGTGTGAGGTTCGGATGTACCGATCCTGTGCAGCTGTTGTTATCCGTGGTCTGCCACTGCGAGGATGATCAGCTGTCTGTCCTGTCTCCCTGTAAAGCTGTCTTAGGCGTCTCACAGTACAGACATTGCAATTTATTGCCCTGGCCACATCTGCAGTCCTCATGCCTCTTTGCAGCATGCCTAAGGCACGTTCACGCAGATGAGCAGGGACCTTGGGCATCTTTCTTTTGGTGTTTTTCAGAGTCAGTAGAAAGGCCTCTTTAGTGTCCTAAGTTTTCATAACTGTGACCTGAATTGCCTACCGTCTGTAAGCTGTTAGTGTCTTAACGACCGTTCCACAGGTGCATGTTCATTAATTGTTTATGGTTCATTGAACAAGCATGGGAAACAGTGTTAAAACCCTTTAAATTTAAGATCTGTGAAGCTATTTGAATTTTTACGAAATATCTTTGAAAGACAGGGTCCTTTCTTTTTTTGCTGTGTTTATAGGTATGCCCCCAATGCAATTCTCAATTCAAATACATCCACAGTGCAAACAGATTTTCTTTGTTGTTGGTCAAATTAAATAATAATTGTATTTTGTTGAATTTATATAACAACATTCTAACCTTGTTTTTGTCTTCTGTCTGTTTTCTGTAAACAAGTGCTGTAACATGGAGATATGGCCGTGTGGGAACACTAACCATATAAATGTGTGTAGTAATTTACGTTTTTGAATTGTTTTATTTCTCGTTGGTATGAAAGATACGTTCCTTATGTTTCCAAAACAGAACCTCAAGCAATGAGAGGTAATTTTTAGAGCAAGCGTCAGGGCTCTAAACAAAACTCCCCCGGTCAGAACATAATATCGTCAATAGACGCTAAAGTGGTTAGCGTATCTTCATAATGCCTATCTTCATAATGTACTGTCTCCGCTGAAACTAACACAAAACTGAAATGAGAAAAGTTGCCTCCTACACTAACTGAAATAAAATACACTACTTTTCAAAAGTTTGTGGTCACTTAGAAATGTCCTTGTTTTTTAAAGAAAAGCACATTTGTTGTCCATTAAAATAACATAAAATTGATCAGAAATACAGTGTAGACATTGTTAATGTTGTAAATGACTATTGTAGCTGGAAACGGCTGAATTTTTATGGAATATCTTCACAGGCGTACAGAGGCCCATTATCAGCAACCATCACTCTGTCACGATCGTGTGGGGAATTGACGGACCAAAACGCAGCATTAGGAAAATAAGCCATCTTCTTTTTATTAAGAAGAAGAAGGAAAACCGAAAACAAAACACTCTTACAAAACTAACAAAACAAACAAACGACCGTGAAGCTATGAACGTAGTGCACATACAGGCTACAAACGTATAACATAGACAATTACCCACATCAAACGAAAGCCTATGGCTACCCTAAATATGGCTCCCAATCAGAGACAACAGAAATCAGCTGTCTCTAATTGGGAACCCATTCAGGCAACCATAGACTCTCCTAGACAACTACACCAACATAGACACAGCTAGACACATACACATACACTCAACACAAACCCATACACTACACCCAACACCCCCTTTACCATATAATCACCCAAAACCGATAAAACACAAACATTCCCCATGTCACACCCTGACCTAACTAAAATAATAAAGAAAACAAAGAATACTAAGGCCAGGGAGTGACATAACCCCCCCTTAAGGTGCGAACTCCGAGCGCACCAGCAAACAGTCTAGGGGAGGGTCTGGGTGGGCTTCCTTCCACGGTGGCGGCTCCGGCACTGGTCGTGGTCCCCACCCCACCACAGTCACTAACCGCCTCCTTAGCTTCCTCCAAATGACCCCCCTCCACATTAACCCCACTGCATTAAGGGGCAGCTCCGGACTAAGGGGCAGCTCCGGACTAAGGGGCAGCTCCGGACTAAGGGGCAGCTCCGGACTAAGGGGCAGCTCCGGACTAAGGGGCAGCTCCGGACTAAGGGGCAGCTCCGGACTAAGGGGCAGCTCCGGACTAAGGGGCAGCACCAGGATAAGGGAGAGCACCAGGATAAGGGAGAGCACCAGGATAAGGGGCAGCTCCGGACTGAGGGACGGCAGCTCCGGACTGAGGGACGGCAGCTCCGGACTGAGGGACGGCAGCTCCGGACTGAGGGACGGCAGCTCCGGACTGAGGGACGGCAGCTCCGGACTGAGGGACGGCAGCTCCGGACTGAGGGACGGCAGCTCCGGACTGAGGGACGGCAGCTCCGGACTGAGGGACGGCAGCTCCGGACTGAGGGACGGCAGCTCCGGACTGAGGGACGGCCCATGGCTGGCTGACGGATCTGGCTGCTCATGGCTGGCTGACGGATCTGGCTGCTCATGGCTGGCTGACGGATCTGGCTGCTCATGGCTGGCTGACGGATCTGGCTGCTCATGGCTGGCTGACGGATCTGGCTGCTCATGGCTGGCTGACGGATCTGGCTGCTCATGGCTGGCTGACGGATCTGGCTGCTCATGGCTGGCTGACGGATCTGGCTGCTCATGGCTGGCTGACGGATCTGGCTGCTCATGGCTGGCTGACGGATCTGGCTGCTCATGGCTGGTTGACGAATCTGGCTGCTCATGGCTGGCTGGCGGATCTGGCTGCTCATGGCTGGCTGACGGATCTGGCTGCTCATGGCTGGCTGACGGATCTGGCTGCTCATGGCTGGCTGACGGATCTGGCTGCTCATGGCTGGCTGACGGATCTGGCTGCTCATGGCTGGCTGACGGATCTGGCTGCTCATGGCTGGCTGACGGATCTGGCTGCTCATGGCTGGTTGACGAATCTGGCTGCTCATGGCTGGCTGGCGGATCTGGCTGCTCATGGCTGGCTGGCGGCTCTGGCAGATCCTGTCTGGTTGGCGGCTCTGGCAGATCCTGTCTGGTTGGCGGCTCTGGCAGATCCTGTCTGGTTGGCGGCTCAGGCAGATCCTGACTGACGAACGGCTCTGACGGCTCGGGACAGAAGGGCGGCTCTAATGGCTCGGGGCAGACGGATGGCTCTAATGGCTCGGGGCAGACGGATGGCTCAGATGGCGCTGGGTAGACGGATGGCTCAGATGGCGCTGGGTAGACGGATGGCTCAGATGGCGCTGGGTAGACGGATGGCTCAGATGGCGCTGGGTAGACGGATGGCTCAGATGGCGCTGGGTAGACGGATGGCTCAGATGGCGCTGGGTAGACGGATGGCTCAGATGGCGCTTGGCAGACGGGCAGTTCAGGCATCGCTGTGCAGACGGCAGACTCTTGCCGGCTGAGGCGCACTGTAGGCCTGGTGCGTGGTGCCGGAACTGGTGGTACCGGGCTGGGGACACGCATCTCAGGGCTAGTGCGGGGAGCAGCAACAGGACGCACAGGACTCTGGGGACACACAGGAGGCTTGGTGCGTGGTTTAGGCACTGGTGGTAAAGGGCTGGAGACACGCACCATAGGGCTAGTGCGTGGAGGAGGCACTGGTGGTACTGGGTAGGGGCGGGGAGGTGGCGCCGGAAATACCGGACCGTGCATGCGTACTGGCTCCCTTGAGCACTGAGCCTGCCCAACCTTACCTGGTTGTATGCTCCCCGTCGCCTGACCAGTGCGGGGAGGTGGAATAACCCGCACCGGGCTATGTAGGCGAACCGGGGACACCATGCGTAAGGCTGGTGCCATGTACGCCGGCCCGAGGAGACGCACTGGTGACCAGATGCGTTGGGCCGGCTTCATGACATACGGCTCAACGCTCAATCTAGCCCGGCCGATACGTGGAGCTGGAATGTACCGAACCGGGCTATGCACGTGTACAGGAGACACCGTGCGCTCTACTGCGTAACACGGTGTCTGCCCGTACTCTCGCTCTCCACGGTAAGTACAGGGAGTAGGCGCAGGTTTCCTACCTGACTTCGCCACACTCCCTTTAAGGCCCCCCCCAAGATATTTTTGGGTTGTACTCACGGGCTTCCAGCCTTGTTTCCGTGCTGCCTCCTCATATCGCCTCCTCTCGGCTTTAGCTGCCTCCAGCTCTTCACGAGGAAGGCGATATTCTCCCGGTTGTGCCCACGGCCCCTTACCATCCAGTATCTCCTCCCATGTCCAAGAATCCTGTGTAGGTGGGTCCTGTTGCCGCTTTACATGCCGCTTGGTCCTGTATTGGTGGGTAATTCTGTCACGATCGTGTGGGGAATTGACAGACCAAAACGCAGCATTAGGAAAATAAGCCATCTTCTTTTTATTAAGAAGAAGGAGAACCGAAAACAAAACACTCTTACAAAACTAACAAACGACCGTGAAGCTATGAACGTAGTGCACATACATGCTACAAACGTATAACATAGACAATTACCCACATCAAACGAAAGCCTATGGCTACCCTAAATATGGCTCCCAATCAGAGACAACAGAAATCAGCTGTCTCTAATTGGGAACCCATTCAGGCAACCATAGACTCTCCTAGACAACTACACCAACATAGACACAGCTAGACACATACACTCAACACAAACCCATACACTACACCCAACACCCCCTTTACCATATAACCACCCAAAACCGATAAAACACAAACATTCCCCATGTCACACCCTGACCTAACTAAAATAATAAAGAAAACAAAGAATACTAAGGCCAGGGCGTGACACACTCCTGCGTTCCAATGGCAAGTTGTGTTAGCTAATCCAAGTTTATCATTTTAAAAGGCTAATTGATCATTAGAAAACCCCTTTGCAATTATGTTATCACAGTTGAAAACTGTGTCCTGATTAAAGAAGCAATAAAACTGGCCTTCTTTAGACTAGTTGAGTATCTGGAGCATCAGCATTTGTGGGTTCAATTACAGCCTCAAAATGGCCAGAAAAAAAGTACTTTCTTCTGAAACTCGTTAGTCTATTCTTGTTCTGAGAAATGAAGGCTATTCCATGCGAGAATTTTTCCAAGAAACTGAAGATCTCGTACAACGCTGTGTACTACTACCTTCACAGAACAGTGCAAACTGGCTCTAACGAGAATAGAAAGAAGAGTGGGTAGGCCCCGGTGCACAACTGAGCAAGAGGACAAGTACATTAGAGTGTCTAGTTTGAGAAACAGACGCCTCACAAGTCCTCAACTGGCAGCTTCATTAAATAGTACCCGCAAAACACCAGTCTCAACGTCTACAGTGAAGAGGCGACCCCGGGATGCTGGCCTTCTAGGCAGAGTTACAAAGAAAAAGCCATATCTCTGTCCAGTGTCTGTGTTCTTTGGCCCATCTTAATCTATTATTTTTATTGGCCTAGTCTGAGATATGGCTTTTCAAAAGACCAATTAGTGGAAAAAAGACTTGGGTTGCCTGTGTAAATGCAGACATAGGGACCCATGTTGTAGATCACATGGGTTTGTCCATGTCTGGCTCAAAAGGATAATCCAACTGGGTACAAGTGAAGATTAACATTTAGAGTCCTTGGATAAAGAATGAAATGTTGCACTAGATCAGTCGCCTAAATGCTTAATGATGTTTTCTTTTCACAGCTACCTATGAACAGGCCCGAATCAAACTTAAAAGGGCAGAGGAGATTTCTGATCTGCAGATGGACTCAGAAATGGATGAAGAAGAGTCAGGACCTGACAATGGTAACATGGCAACAGCAACACTACCCGAGGGGGCTGATTACACTATGAATACTGTCCAGGATGTGGAGGCGATGGAGTAAAAGTAACCCAACACAGCTTTCCTGAATGGAGTGGTAGGTGCTCTGAAAGGGATGTTTTACAAAAACAAAGTATTGTAGTATGTTCTTCATTAGTCCACTGTTAATGCAATCCCAAAAATTGTGCTTTTTAGCAATCAAGTTTTCAAGATAGATAGAGCACTTTCAGTACAGAGCAAAAAGTGTGATGATGATGATGATGATACAAATTATATGCAAATGAGCAAAATGATCATTGCATATAATTTGCATCATCATCACTATTTTTTCTCTGCACTGCAGTGTTTTCCAATAATGGTCCTGGGGACTCAAAGTGGTCCACTTGTTTAGTTTTTTCCTAATGCTCACACACTTGATTCCACTAAGCAACTCATCATCAAGCCTTTGAATTGAATAAGGTATGTGAGTGCTAGGTCAAAAACAAAAATATGCACCCCTTTGGGACCAGGATTGGAGAACACTGCTGTACTGAAAGTCCTCTATCTTGAGAACTTCACTGCTGGCATGCACATTTTGAAAAATTGTTTACAGTGTGTGGAAACCATGTCTGCATTTGTAATTTGAGCGAACTATCCCTTTAATCAGAGTTCCTGCATTGCATTTGATCTGACCATGTGCTATAAATAAACATGTATTTATTGTATAAAGAAAACTGTTTTTGTCATCTCTTAAATCTCTTAAGAAAGCTTGCTTTGGCAGCAGCATCTAGGGCCTGCATGGAGACTGAGAACAAACTCAGGTTTGTTTCAGGTGGTCAGCCCAACTGAAAATCACTTATTGTCCTTATAGATCTCACTACACACCCATCCTTTACCCAGATGTAACCCATTTAGGTAAACCATTAGGGCAGCGTATGAAGCCCAACCTTAAACCACATCAAGCCCAACATGAAAACAACATGTGGGGCAAATGCGAATGCTGAGGGCAAAACCTTGTGTGCGTGCACCTTGTGGTTATCCTACATGTGGGGCCAAGAGTTAATCATTCTTTAACACACCTGGGCTAAAACCTAGGGCCCATATGGGTTATAACTAGGGTTGTACATTTTGGGGAATATTCAGAGGTGGAATCTTTCTGTAGGAATTAACAGAAATATATGGGAATTAACAGGAATATATGGGAACTAACATACATATATGCAAATTAATATTAATACCATTTAAATATAGATGTTTTTTGCATTGGATATATTTACCATATCATATGGAGACAGAAACATAAACCTTTTACCCTATCATAGACATAATTGCAAATGATTAAATAAAAAACTATTTAGTATTGAATTGAACTTTAATTACATGAGTTGACTCTTCACATGGGATGATTTCACTGAACAACAAAAGAAAGAGAATATTGAATGATCCCCATCGAATCTCCAAAAAAACGTTTTCAACATACATCTGTAAAAGGATAGTCTAGAAACGAAATCTTTGGTTTTCTTCCTCTCAGGCTTCCATGTCTTCTCCCTGGACCTCCTCAATGTCCACCTCTTGAACATCAGACTCTGAGGCCTCATCTTCACTCTCACTTTCCAACCTTGTTGAGGATGGCTCGTTGTCAGGCTCAAAAAGCCTCAGATTTGCCCGGATGGCCACCAATTTTTCAACCATTGTATTGGTCAGCCTGTTGCGTGCTTTGGTGTGTGTGTTCCCAAACAAGGACCAGTTGCACTCTGAGGTGGCTGATGTTGGTGGGATTTGGAGGATGATGGAGGCAACAGGGGAAAGAGCCTCAGATCCACAAAGTCCCTTCCACCAGGTGGCTGATGAGATATGTTGGCATGACTGCCATATTGCATCGCCATCCCAAAGCCCTTGCTTGGAAGTGTACTTCGCCAGACTGCCAAGAACCTTGCCCTCATCCAGGCCAAGGTGGCGAGACACGGTATTGATGACACCATAGGCCTTGTTGATCTCTGCAGCAGACAGGATGCTCTTGCCAGCATACTTGGGGTCCAAAATGTGCGCTGCGGCGTGTATGGGCTTCAGGCAGAAAGAAGTCTTCATGTTTTTTTATGTATTTCAGAACTGCAGTTTGGAGCAACAGTGAAGTGTGCAGGGCAGTATGGATTTATTCTCTTACATCTGCAATCAGAGTCTGAACATCAGACAGGATGGCATTGTCTTCCTCAATCTGTGCAATGGCTACTGCTATAGGTTTCAGGAGTTTCAGGCTGCTTACCACTCTCTCCCAAAATATATCATCCAGGAGGATCCTCTTGATGGGGCTGTCCATATCAGCCGACTGTGATATGGACATTTCTTGGAGAGACTCCTTCTCCTCCAGGAGACTGTCAAACATGATGACAACACCATCCCAATGGGTGTTGCGGGGCAGCTTCAATGTGGTGCTCTTATTTTCTCACTTTGCTTGGTGAGGTAGATTGCTGCTATAACCATTTCCTTGGCTCTCTTGTAGAGTGTATCCATTGTTTTCAGTTCCATGATGTCCTTGAGGAGCAGATTCAATGCATGAGCAGCACAGCCAATGGGTGTGATGTGAGGGTAGGACTCCTCCACTTTAGAACAAGCAGCCTTCATGTTCGCAGCATTGTCTGTCACCAGCGCAAATACCTTCTGTGGTCCAAGGTCATTGATGACTGCCTTCAGCTTATCTGCAATGTAGAGACCGGTGTGTCTGTTGTCCCTTGTGTCTGTGCTCTTGTAGAATACTGGTTGAGGGGTGGAGATGATGTAGTTAATTATTCCTTGCCCACAAACATTCGACTAGCCATCAGATGATTGCAATACAGTCCGCTTTCTGTATGATTTGCTTGACCTTCACTTGAACTCTGTTGAACTCTGCATCCATCAAATGAGTAGATAAAGCATGTATGGTTGGGGGGGGGGGGGGTGTATGTTGTGCGAAGAACATTCAGAAATCTCTTGCAATACACATTGGCTGTGAGCATCAGAGGTGAACCAGTTGCATACACAGCTCGGCAAGACATTCATCAGCATTTCTCTGACTACGTTCCTCCATTGAGTCAAAAAAAACTTCTGATTCCAGGAGGACGATGACCTGTTGCTATCGATAAGGTGTCTGATTCATAATTTTCACCTCGAATAGAAGTAGAGGGAATTTTGGCAGAGGTTACTTGTTGTGAGCGCTGACAGAACTTGCACTTAGCCAGATGATTCTGCTTCTTTGTTGCATTCTTCACATATGATTTGGCACAGTATTTGCAAATGTACACAGCTTTTCCTTCTACATTAGCTGCAGTGAAATGTCTCCACACACCAGATAGTGCCCGTGGCATTTTCCTTTTAAAGATTAGATTTTTTTTTTTTTAAGCCTGAAAATACAATACCATGTATAGATAAATAGTTAAACAGTTAGATTAAACAACTTCTTTTTAAGATAAATGTTTTAAAATGAAACATGTATGGAAACAGGTGAATTAACACTCCTCAGTTATTAGGCTCAATCAAGCTCTAACCCACATGGTAGCAAAAACTAACAAGCAGAAATTGTTAACAAGTTAGAAATGATTAAAATACACTTTGCTGTAGGCTACTATTTACTAGTTAACAAAAAAATCATGTATGTCATATAAAATATATTCACCCCACCCGGTATTGTAATCAAAACTTACCAGAAAGCATGTAGTCCTTGGCTCAGACAGTGTAGTAACGTGGGCTCAATAGCATCTCATTAGTGTGCAAGATCTTGAGAATCAGCTGTACATGGAAGAATGCACTGTGCATGCAGAGGGTTGCAATTCCATTGAATTGGGGATAGTTTAACCAAAATATGCCACAAGACCTAGAATTGCCTTATGTGTATCCCACAAAAAGGTTCACTGTTATAAGCTAACTTTGTTGATGAATTTAAGTTAAATTACCCAAATTCCAGAGCTTAACTTCCCATGGAAAATTCCTGGGAAAATTCTGAAAATTTACCAGAATGTTTCCGAACCTTTGCAACCCTAGTTATTACACATTTGCCTACTGAGGTCCCTTAATAAACCCAACATGAACCCACATAAAGCTCAACATGGCAACCACATGTGGGGCCAACATGGACACTGAAGACAAAACGTTGTGGGTCCTAAGTGGTTATCCTATCTGGGGCCCACATCTTAAAACCATTCTTTAACCCATGATGGCTTTAAACTTGGGGCCCTTGTGGCTAAGAGCACATGTTGACTGGGTACAGTCTGACTACCTTTTTGGGGTTAGGTGCTTGTGTAAACCTATTCCTGAGGCACGTTCACCTTGCACAAGGAGAATAGGCTACGCTAAACACACACTTATGACAGTCAGCACACAACCCCTTCCTTTGTAGCCAAGCATTTACGAGTTGCAGGTTGTCTTTTAATAACAGGACACACTTGTCAGCTACCAGCATCATCATGCTCCCTCCCTTGTCCTGTCAGCTTTGACTCAGCTTTGAGCGTCTATCCTCAAGAAGGGAGGCCGAGAAAGAAAGAGCGAGAGAGCAAGAGTTTTATTGCCTGACTCTTTTTCAACCTGGCCTCAGAGCCATAAGAAACATACTTTACGTATTTCTGAACATCTCCAAGACGTATGATACCTACTAATGTCTAGTTACGTTCCGTAGCGTCTAGGAATCCAAAGGTTGCGTGTTCAAGTTGCATCGGGGACAACTGTTGCATTTTAGCTAACCCTTCTCCTAAGCCTTATTCTAAAATTAACCCATTTCACCTAACTACATACATTATTGTAACCTTTGTCATTTTAGTTCCCTTAACCTTTTACATAAATTATCCTAACCTTTGTCATTAGTTCTTCTAACCTCCAACATAAATTCTCCACAGAATTCCCCTTTGTTGTTTTGTGCAACAAGCAACCTGGTCTCGGAGAAAGACATATAGATTTCTGATAAGGTACATCATCCAGTTTGTACGCTATTGTACGACCATGCTGATACTATGATACTATACATGCTATAATTCGTATGATATTGTATGACTGCTTTTTCATTCATAATGTAACTTAATGTACTATATCACACTAAATGGCGTGTCACAGCTTTATGTATGACAAAAAAAGTATGAAAATGTATGCACTTGCTCCTAGAAAATAGCGTCTGCTAAATGACTAAAATTGGAAATGTAAAAACATTTAGTGAATAATACGAATTGCCCTGAGACCACGTTGCTTTTTCACCAGCTCAGCCCTGACCAAGAGAGCAGCCTGTGCACAGCAGCTGTGCCACGCCTATCCTTGGAATAAAATCACCATCCCGAAATCAAAGATTGTGTTTCCACTGAATCTGCAACATAGGGGCTAAATCAGTTGTCATGTCCAGTCAACAAAACTAGCCTATTTCAATAGGCTGCAATTCTGTGCAAACAGTGGTGATATCTAGGCCTAATAATTCCTTGCAAGCGGTTATTATGACGTCTTATTAAAGGGTACATTTTTCAAACTCGGACCAAGTGACTTTTCCTAGCCGCCTGAAACTAAACGCGTCTGCTAGCGTATTTTGCCATGTTGAGGCAGCCCTCCCCTCAACCATGTAGAAGAGAGAGGTAGGTGTAAGCTAAGCTGTACAAAACGGTGCGCGCATAAAAAAGATTCGTTTCCATGGGTTTGATTTACTAGACTAGCCTATGTAAAGTAACAACCTCTCTCTCTCTCTCTCTCTCTCTCTCTCTCTCTCTCTCTCTCTCTCTCTCTCTCTCTCTCTCTCTCTCTCTCTCTCTCTCTCTCTCTCTCTCTCTCTCTCTCTCTCTCTCTCTCTCTCTCTCTCTCTCTCTCTCTCTCTCTCTCTCTCTCTCTCTCTCTCTCTCTCTCTCTCTCTCTCTCTCTCTCCCACACACACACACACAATCAGCCTTGAACATTCGATCTTTGGGTCTCATGCAAATACCAGTCAAATCATCCCACGTTGTAGGCATTGAGGTGAAAGACGCGGCATAATAAATATGCTACAAAAAGCACTCATAAAGCTATTACAGGCTGGAGGTAACCTAACCAATCAGGACCGTTTGTGAACGGTTGATAATTCACATGAGCAACGTTCTCAAGATGTTAAAAAAACGCAATATCTTCATTAAACCCAACCCTTTAATGCTCCCTTGCAAACCATGCGATCTAGCATAGCTACTCACTTCTTTCAGATCCCGCAGATTTATTCAAACAGGTGGAACCCTATTTCTCTTCGGTATTCTTCCCATGTGAACCGTGGTAATAACCTCTGATGCTCTGAAATCCACGGTACAGTCCACTTCTTGCCCGCAGAAGCTGTTGGACTACGTGAGGTTCCTTCCAGCACCACCACTCCATGAACAGCTCCATTGACGTCATCACTCACAGGCTCGATGCCACTCCCTTTCATAACGACCACAGCCAATCGCAAGGCAAAGAGACAACCCTTGTTACTTCTCATGACGATCACTTTGGTGCTTGTTGGAGAAATTTGGTTTTATGATATGGTGCTTTCAAGAAAACTAGGAATTCCCAAAAAATAGGTCAGTGATCTTCTGGTTGGAAAGTCGGCGCTCTAGAAAGATCCCCGAGTTTCCGCCATAGAATTCCGAGTTGGATGACCGTCCAAAACATTTTCTCCCAGTTGACTTGAACGCACTGATGTCGGAATCCGGAGATTTCCGAGCTCCCAGTTCCCAGTTGTTTTGAATTAGGCAATATATTGTAACGACCCTGGAATTATAAACGCGGAAATCGACTCTGCCGCACGAGCATGCATTTGCGGCACAGTCGATAGCGCGCCGGACCTCGGGCTAGAAGGTCGAGTGTTCGAGACCTGCTCCCTGCCGTTTCATTACACTGGTGTCAGAAGTGACCTGACCTTGCATCCACGACAGTGCGTGTGCTTGGCCGGTGAGCGCGTTCCTGTAAGACGTAGAGTCGCAAGCTAGCGCCAGGACGCGCTCTTTGAAAGGAGGGCGTAGTGTAACGACCCTGAGTTTATATGCGCGGAAATCGACTCTGCCGCACGAGCATGCTTTTGCGGCACAGCGCGCCGGACCTCGGGTTAGAAGGTCGAGGGTTCGAGACCTGCTCCCTGCTGTGTCATTACAATATATTGCATTTATACTTTTATACATGTGCTATTTTAATTAAGAAAAAATGCAAACGTGAGGTTGCATGACTACACTATTATTGCGATCTGATCCCATGACAACCTAGTAAAAAATGTAAGGTGCAAAAATCGCATCTTCAACCTAGCATGACACTTCTCAGTGAGATTCTAGTTCGATTCTTTACCATATTTTTTGTGGTGTAAAATGTATAAGACTTCTATTCCCAGAAAGCACAGGTCAATGCAGTGTTTCCATGGTTACCATAACATAACAGAGAGGTTTTTGTAGGCTACCAGCAACAGGCAGGTAAGTGACATAGCTCGTAGCACACAGTGTAGGAAACAATGATAGCCAGTGGTCACAGATCTGTGTTGTGATGCGTTGCTAATTCACATGGTCATTGGCAGAAGTGGCAAGGTAGCACAAACAGATCTGGGAGACCAGGTAAGCTGTTAGCTAAGCTTCTACTTGAATGATAACATGGCAGGTATTCCTGCAGGGTAAATGAAGAGCCTGTGAATATGGATGGTTGTGTGGTCCATCTCCACACAGTGAAATTCAAGCCCAAAATAGATGGCAGCAGGAGTGACTTCACTGCCCAACCCATCAAAGTTGACTTCCACGAGCTGCTGGGAACCAGTGATGCCCCTGAGCTCATTCCACAGGTACTAGCAACCCCATCCACTCCCTGCACCCTTCGACCTTCTAGACAATACTTCAATCACATTGAAGATATTGTGTGTATCTCTACCCATCCCCTCCCCGCCATAGCACTCCTCTTCTGCTGGAAACAACAGAAGTCTCATCATACCCACAGACTCTATGATTATTTCCTGTCACAGGCAATCAGATGCATTATAGATTGATAGTCCAAATGCATCTACTCTTCTGGGACAAATAAATAGGACAGTAATGCCTGGCTCTGTCAAAAAGGGAGTGTTGCTGAGCAACCAAGATGCAACATATAGAAAACCTGCCCTTCTCACATCAGAAGATACTGTATGGTTGTGTAGCCAAGTCTGCATTCTCATGCATATGTGTGGGTCGAGTGCATGTGTTACTGTTTTTGGTTTGCCCTCATCCTATTCATAGACATACTTAATCTATCTTCTGCTGTCCTTGGTGCGGCGATCCACCAACGTTCCGTAAAAAAATAATCTAACGTGAAACATGTCTATGGTAAAAAGAGTATGTGGCCTTTTCTGTGGCCTAAATGTATGACAATGTAATGAGACAGACACTTTTTACATCCTGCACATTTCTCCAACCAAATAGCCTAACCTGGTGCCCAATCAAATAAAAAATGTGTTGACATGTTAACAAACACATCCTAAAAACAGGACATGTCAAAGTAAAATGGACAATATGGAATGGAGCATCAGGCTACTGATGTCCTGCTGTCCTGGAGTTTCACCCCATGGGCTAAAATGTAATGATCAGTGGTATGAAGTTTGTATCCATCCATTTTTAACGAGCTGATCATAGCCCAAAATAAGATACTTCTACATTTCCCACTGTGTAAACACATTGATTCTCATTGCAAATAGGCTCAGGATAACTCCTGTAAAGTTGGGTAGCTGATATTCAGAGATTAAAAGTAATCCAAGTAATTGATCACAGGAATCAGGACTAAAAAAGCCAATGCAAGTGCCTGTTTTACAAAGCATTCATAAGATTCCATTGCGGCTGACACTGTAAGCTATACCCCAGTCAGCATGGACCTACGCCAATGTCTTTTCGGCTGTCTTTTTTTTATGTTGGTGTTTTACAAACGTTAGGCCTACCACATAGATGGACATTCAGAAAATTACATTTCGGCCGACACTGTAGGCTACACCCCAGTTCTTTCGGTCCTCTCTGGATCATTCCGGACCAAATCTGAACCAGTCATAGATGTCTATGTTTACTTCAGATTTGGTCCGGTCTGGACCAGTTTTGATTTGGTCCAAACATAGACGTCTATAAATTACATATTTTCAACTTTCATTCAGAACTGAAAATGAACCTGATTTAAACATCCAGAAATTACGTATTTTCAACGTCCGGAAAAATAATTATTTTCAAAGTCCAGGAAATACGTATTTTCAACTTCCAATCAGAACCGAAAATTAACCTGATTTCAACATCTGGAAAATATGTATTTTAATGGTGGTTATTGGTGAGAATGGAGAGGGTCTATGTCCGGAGGATTGGGATGGGGTGACTGGGAGAGCATCAGACACTTCTCTGAGGTGTGTGTGGGGCCTCCACTCATCCCATTTCAGTCTATCGGAGGACCCACTAAACCCAAGTAGACTCCCACCAGTGTAACGATTCTCCTCTTCGTCTGATGATGAGGAATAGGAATCATCGGACCAACACGCGGCGTGGTAAGTGTCCATAATATGTATTTAAATAAATCAACTGAACACTGAACAAAATAACAAAGAGCACGAACAAACGAAACAGTTCTGTATTGTGAAAACACACAACACAGAAAACAACTACCCACAAACACAGGTGGGAACAGGCTACCTAAGTATGGTTCTCAATCAGAGACAACGATTGACAGCTGTCTCTGATTGGGAACCATACCAGGCCAAACACATAGAAAAGGACAACGTAGAACAAAACATAGAATGCCCACCCCAACTCACGCCCTGACCATACCAAAATATAAAAAGGATTTCTAAGGTCAGGGCGTGACAACCAGCCACTATACTTTAATTTATAATGTAAAACAAACAATCCACAGTACTTAAGTGGCAGTTTCTTTTCAAAAGTATGTACAATTGGTGTATGTATCCACAGTTTTGGTACATTAGGAGAGGAGTTGGCCCTAAAAAGGCTTACTTTTCTTAGTTTTTTTGTTGTTGTGTTTTTTGTTAAATGTCTGCTCAAATGCCCACACACTCTATATATGTAATGTGTACAATAACTATGTATTAATACTATGATCCTCCCATTTTATGGAAAGCCCACCGCCCAAACATGTAATGTCTGCTAAAATGTTTTACTTGGTTCTTCAATGATAGACAGAAATCCAACTTATCACATGGAATGTGCACTGGCTCCATGATGGGAGAAAAAGTATATGGTTCTTGAACACTTAAAGAGATTGGTGTGGTTTTCTTGCAAGAGTTACATTTTTTATTTTATTGAAATTGAACATTTGAAGAGGAGCTGGGTTGGAGAGGCCTTTGCTGCCACCTGATGTAGAAGCAGCAGAGGTGTAGGCATCCTGATAAATAACAAAACCCCATTTTCCCTTATATCCCAGCACATGGACAAACAAGGCCTTTTTTTAATGTTGAATTGTACCTTACACGGTGAAAAATACACATTGATTTCCTTGTATATCCCACCAGTGTCACGCTCGTCATAATAAACGGACCAAGGCGCAGCGGGATATGAGGACATCTTCTTTTATTAGAGATGACGAAAACACGAAACTAACACTTTTACAAAATAAAACAACAAACGGCCGTGAAGCTACAAACGTAAGTGCATACACAAGCTACAAACGTTCAACATAGACAATTACCCACAAAACCCAAATGCCTATGGCTGCCTTAAATATGGCTCTCAATCAGAGACAATGAACCACAGCTGCCTCTAATTGAGAACCAATCTAGGCAGCCATAGACATACAAACACCTAGACAAGACACTGACCCATTAAATGTACAGAAAACCCTAGACAATCCAAAAAACACATACATTCCCCATGTCACACCCTGACCTAACTAAAATAATAAAGAAAACAAAGATAACTAAGGCCAGGGCGTGACAGTACCCCCCCCCCCCCCCCAAAGGTGCGGACTCCGGCCGCAAAACCCGACACAGAAAGGGAGGGTCCGGGTGGGCCTTCCTATGGTGGCGGCTCAGGTGCGGGACGTGGACCGCCCTCCACCATAGTCACTAACCGCTTTGGTGGCGCCTTTGGAACGGCGAGTCCCGGACTGAATACCATCCCAGAGGGCGCCACTGGACGGAGGGGCAGCTCCGGACTGAGGGGCAGCTCCGTACTGAGGGGCAGCTCCGGACTGGCAGATGGCTCTGGCGGATCCTGGCTGACTGACGGCTCTGGCGGATCCTGGCTGGCTGGCTCTGGCGGATCCTGGCTGGCTGGCTCTGGCGGATCCTGGCTGGCTGACGGCTCTGGCTGGTCATGGCTCGCTGACGGCTCTGGCTGGTCATGGCTCGCTGACGGCTCTGGCTGGTCATGGCTCGCTGACGGCTCTGGCTGATCCTGTCTGGCGGAAGGCTCTGGCTGATCCTGTCTGGCGGAAGGCTCTGGCTGATCCTGTCTGGCGGAAGGCTCTAGCTGCTCCTGTCTGGCGGACGGCTCTGAAGGCTCATGGCAGACGGGCGGCTTTGCAGGCTCAGTACAGACGGGCTGCTTTGAATGCTTAGTACAGACGGGCAGTTCATGCGGCGCTTGGCAGACGGACAGTTCAGATGGACAGTTCAGACGTCGTTGGGCAGACGGGCAGTTCAGGCGCCAGTGGGCAGACGGGCAGTTCAGGCGGCGTTGGGCAGACGGGCAGTTCAGGCGCCGTTGGGCAGAAGGGCAGTTCAGGCGCCGTTGGGCAGACGGGCAGTTCATGCGCCGTTGGGCAGACGGGCAGTTCAGGCGCCGCTGGGCAGACGGGCAGTTCAGGCGCCGCTGGGCAGACGGGCAGTTCAGGCGCCGCTGGGCAGACGGCAGACTCTGGCCGGCTGAGACGCACTGTAGGCCTGGTGCGTGGTGCCGGAACTGGAGGTACCGGGCTAAGGACACGCACCTTCAGGCTAGTGCGGGGAGCAGGAACAGGGCACACTGAGTTCTCGAGGCGCACTATAGGACTGGTGCGTGGTACCGGGACTGGTGGTACCGGGCTGAGGGCACGCACCTCAGGGCGAGTGCGGGGAGAAGGATCAGTGCGTACAGGGCTCTGGAGACGCACATGAGGCTTGGTGTGTGGTGTCGGCACTGGTGGTACCGGGCTGGGGACACGCATCTCAGGGCTAGTGCGGGGAGTAGCAACAGGACACACAGGACTCTGGAGGCGCACAGGAGGCTTGGTGCCGGTACTGGTGGTAATGGGCTGGAGACACGCACCATAGAGCTAGTGCGTGGAGGAGGAACAGGGCTCTGGAGACGCACAGGAGGCTTGGTGCGTGGTGCCGGTACTGGTGGTAATGGACTGGAGACACGCACCATAGGGCTAGTGCGTGGAGGAGGAACAGGGCTCTGGAGACGCACAGGAAGCCTGGTGCGTGGTGTCAGCACTGGTGGTACTGGGCTGGAGACACGCATCTGAGGATGAGTGCAAGAAGCAGGAACAGGACACACCGGGTTGTGAAGATGTACTGGAGACCTGGTGTGTATAGCCGGCATCAAATCTTCCGGAACTTTAACACAAGTTTCAGGCTGAGTACGAGGAACTGACACAGGTGGCATCGGACAGCTAACACGCTCCTCAGGGAGAATGCCATGCATACTCTGCCAAATCAACAGCTCTCTCTCTTCACTCTCCTCCAATTTCGTCAACAACTCCTCGAATGTCTCATAATCTCCCCTTCGTTCACTCTCCTCCAATCTGTCCAATAACTCCTCAACTATCTCAGACTCACCCCTCAACTTCGCCGACTGCTCCAAATGCCCCCGCCCCCCAATAATTTTTAGGGCTGTTTCTCGGGCTTCCTACTGTTTCGCCGTGCTGCCTCCATTCGCCGGTATCCTTCCTCGCACTGCGCCAGAGAATCCCAGGCGGGCTCCGGCACTCTCTTAGGGTCGATCGCCCATCTGTCGATCTCTTCCCACGTAGTGTAGCCCAGATCCTTCTCCTGTTTCCGTGCTGCCTCCTCATACTGCCGCCTCTCGGCTTTAGCTACCTCCAGCCCTTCACGAGGGCGGCGATATTCTCCAGGTTGAGCCCATGGCCCTTTACCGTCCAGTATTTCCTCCCATGTCCAGAAATCCTGTGTAGGTGGGTCCTGTTGCTTTCTCCCGTTACACCGCTGCTTGATCCTTTGTTGGTGGGTAATTCTGTCACGCTCGTCATAATAAGCGGACCAAGGCGCAGCGGGATATGAGGACATCTTCTTTTATTAGAGATGACGAAAACACGAAACGAACACTTTTACAAAACAAAACAACAAACGACCGTGAAGCTACAAACGTAAGTGCATACACAAGCTACAAACGTTCAACATAGACAATTACCCACAAAACCCAAATGCCTATGGCTGCCTTAAATATGGCTCTCAATCAGAGACAATGAACCACAGCTGCCTCTAATTGAGAACCAATCTAGGCAGCCATAGACATACAAACACCTAGACAAGTCACTGACCCATTAAACGTACAAAAAACCCGAGACAATCCAAGAAACACATACATTCCCCATGTCACACCCTGACCTAACTAAAATAATAAAGACAACAAAGATAACTAAGGCCATGGCGTGACAACCAGGGGCAACTCTGATGTTTTCAGATAGAATTTAATCTATTTTAGAACAAATCCAGACAGGGACTATGATTTTAGCAGGTGACCTAAATTATACATTCAATAAGATTGACAGATGCAGTAATAAAAAAGGCACAATTATTTCCAAAAATGCACTCAACAATTTACTGGATTCAAGAATTCATGAAATAGTGATATCGGATCATTCTCCGGCATCATGTTTAATTACACCAATATAAAATACACTTAGGTACAGAATTTGGAGAATGAACGTGCACCATCTGGACCCTAAATGTATTAAACAAAACAATTTAAGAGGGAGAATTTACATAGGTATTCAGGCCCTTTACTCAGCACTTTGGTCAAGCACCTTTGGCAGCGCTTACAGCCTCAAGTCTTCTTGGGTATGGTGCTACAAGCTTGGTACACAGTCTAAGGTCCTGAGTGCTCTGGAGCAGGTTTTCATCAAGGATCTCTCTGTACATTTGCTCCGTTCATCTTTCCCTCGATCCTGAATAGACTCCCTATCCTTGCCGTTGAAAAACATCCACACAGCAAGATGCCGCCATCACCATTTTTCACCGTAGGGATGGTGCCAGTGCCAGGTTTCCTCCAGACGTGACGCTTGGCATAAAGGCCAAATAGGTACATTTTGGTTTTATCAGACCAGAGAATCTTGTTTCTCATGGTCTGAGAGTCTTTAGGTGCATTTTGGCAAACTACAAGCGGGCTGTCATGTGCTTTTCACTGAGGAGTGGCTTCCGTCTGGTCACTCTACCATAAAGTCCTGATTGGTGGAGTGCTTTAGAGATGGTTGTCCTTCTGGAAGGTTCTCCCATCTCCACAGAGGAACTCTGGAGCTCTGTAAAGTGACCATCGGGTTCTTGGTCACCTCCCTGACCAAGGCCCTTCTCCTCCGATTGCTCAGTTTGAACGGGCAGTCAGCTCTAGGAAGAGTCTTGGTGGTTCCTAACTACTTCCATTTAAGAATGATGGAGGCCACTGTGTTCTTTGGGACCTTCAATGCTGCAGAATTTTTGATGGTACACTTCCCTAGATCTGTGCCTCAACACAACCCTGTCTCGGAGCTCTACGGACAATTCCTTCGACCTCATGGATTGTTTTTTGCTCTGACATGGACTGTCAACTGTGGGACCTTATATAGACAGGTGCCTTTCCAAATCACGTTCAATCAATGTAATTTACCACAGGTGGACCAATCAAGTTGTAGAAACATCTCAAGGATGATCAATGGAAACAGGATGCACCTGAGCTCAATTTCGAGTCTCTTTGCAAAGGGTCTGAGTATTTATGAAAATAAGGTATTTCAGTTTTTATTTATTTTATTAATTTGCAAACATTTCTAAAAACCTGTTTTTGCTTTGTCATTTTGGGGTATTATGTGTAGATTCATGAGGGAAAAAATAATTTCATCAATTTCAGAATAAGGCTGTAACGTAACAAAATGAGTCTGAATACTTCCCGATTTTCATGATGATATTACATATTTTCTCCCCTTTGTCTTTTCCGCAATTTTTTTGCATATTTGTCATATCATCGTAAGTAATGTTCCTCCTGCCTCTGGCCTTTACTTGGCTCAGAACTCTCATTCTTAATTGATTATGCTTTCAAATCCTGCAAAATATCAGTGTCTTGGAAGGGGAGGATATGGTAATGGCTATTTCTTCATTCCTGTTTCTGAATATGACTATAATACGTTTTGTAACAGTACTCTATGTGTGTGTATGTGTGTGTTTTTTTCTATAGGTAGATAATACGGATATCCTGTGTTCAGTGGTTGCTCTGTTTGATGTGTCTCTCCCTGATGTTGGCCCTCGAGACGTCCATGACACGGTACGCAGCCATGGAACGCACACTATTATCCTTTTCAGGCAACAGTCAGGTATACTTGATTTTCTACAGTATGGTTATTATTCACATGGTTAAAGTGGCCTTCTTTGGATATAGACATCAGAATTCTCTGTTCTATTAATGTCCTGCTCCATTTCTCTGTCTCACCAACTCTCTCTACCCCTGCTTCCCTCTCTCTCTCTTTCTACCCCTACTCCCCGTTCTCTCTCTCCCACTGCTTCCCTCGCTCTCTCTACCCCTGCTCCCCCCTCTCTCTCCCTGCTCCTCTCTCAAATTCAATTCAATTCAATTCACGGGACTTTATTGGCATGGGAAACATATATTAACATTGCCAAAGCAAGTGAAGAAGATAGTAAACCAAAGTGAAATAAACAATAAAAATGAACAGTAAACATTACACTCACAGAAGTTCCAAAAGATAAAGACATTTCAAATGTCATATTACAGTTGAAGTCGGAAGTTTACATACACTTAGGTTGGAGTCATTAAAACTCGTTTTTCAACCACTCCACAATTTTCTTGTTAACAAACTATAGTTTTGGCAAGTAGGTTAGGACATCTACTTTGTGCATGACACAAGTCATTTTTCCAACAATTGTTTACAGACAGATTATTTCACTTATAATTCACTGTATCACAATTCCAGTGGGTCAGAATGTCACGTTCCTGACCTTATTTCCTTTGTTCTGTATTGTTTAGTTGGTCAGGACGTGAGCTGGGTGGGCATTCTATGTTATGTGTTTCTATGTTGGGTTCATTGTCAACTAGCCTGATATGGTTCTCAATCAGGGGCAGGTGTTTTACGTTTCCTCTGATTGAGAACCATATTAAGGTAGGCTGTTCTCACTGTTTGTTTGTGGGTGATTGTTGCTGTGTCTGTGTTTGTTCGCCACACGGTACTGTTTTGTTTCGTTCGTTCGTGTGTTCCTTCCTGTTCGTGCGTTCATGTTTTATGTTCTTAAGTTCAGGTCTGTTCACGTCGTTTTTTTGTTATTTTGTATTTTGTTTAAGTGTTCTTCATTACGTCGCTTAAAGAAATAAAATATGGATACATACCACGCTGCATATTGGTCCGATCCTTGCTCCTCCTCAGACGAGGAGGAGGACGAACGTTACACAGAAGTTTACATACACTAAGTGCCTTTTAACAGCTTGGAAAATTCCCGAAAATGATGTCATGGCTTTAGAAGCTTCTGATAGGCTAATTGACATCATTTGAGTCAATTGGAGGTGTACCTGTGGATCTATTTCAAGGCCTACCTTCAAACTCAGTGCCTCTTAGCTTGACATCATGGGAAAATCAAAAGAAATCAGCCAAGATCTCCACAAGTCTTGTTCATCCTTGGGAGCAATTTCCAAATGCTTGAATGTACCTCGTTCATCTGTACAAATATTAGTACACAAGTATAAATACCATGGGACCATGCAGCCCTCATACCGACCAGGAAGGAGATGCGTTCTGTCTCCTAGAGATGAATGTACTTTGGTGCGAAAAGTGCAAATCAATCCCAGAACAACAGCAAAGGACCTTGTGAAGATGCTGGAGGAAACAGGTACAAACGTATCTATATCCACAGTAAAACAAGTCCTATATCGACATAACCTGAAAGGCCGCTCAGCAAGGAAGAAGCCACTACTCCAAAACCGCCATAAAAAAGCCAGACTACGGTTTGCAACTGCACAACTGAGAAATGTCCTCTGGTCTGATGTAACAAAAATAGAACTGTTTGGCCTTAATGACCATCGTTATGTTTGGAGGAAAAAGGGGGATGCTTGCAAGCCGAAGAACACCATCCCAACCGTGAAGCACAGGGGTGGCAGCATCATGTTGTGGGGGTGCTTTGCTGCAGGGGGGACCGGTGCACTTCACAAAATAGATGGCATCATGAGGGAGGAAAATTATGTGTATATATTGAAGCAATATCTCAAGACATCAGTCAGGAAGTTAAAGCTTGGTCGCAAATGGGTCTTCCCAATGGACAATGACCTCAAGCATACTTCCAAAGTTGTGACAAAATGGCTGAAGGACAACAAAGTCAAGGTATTGGAGTGGCCATCACAAAGCCCTGACCTCAATCCCATCGAAAATTTGTGGGCAGAACTGAAAAAGCTTGTGGAAGGCTACCCGAAACGTCTGACCCAAGTTAAACAGTTTAAAGGCAATGCTACCAAATACTAATTGAGTGTATGTAAACTTCTGACCCACTGGGAATGTGATGAAAGAAATAAAAGCTGAAATAAATCATTCTCTCTACTATTATTCTGACATTTCACATTCTTAAAATAAAGTGGTGATCCTAACTGACCTAAGAGAGGGAATTTTTTAAATGATTAAATGTCAGGAATTGTGAAAAACTGAGATGAAATGTATTTGGCTAAGGTGTATGTAAACTTCCGACTTCAACTGTATATACAGTGTTATAACGATTTGCAAATGATTAAAGTACAAAAGGGAAAATAAATAACATAAATATGGGTTGTATTTACAATGGTGTTTGTTCTTCACTGGTTGCCCTTTTCTTGTGGCAACAGGTCACACATCTTGCTGCTGTGATGGCACACTGGTATTTCACCCAGTAGATAAGGGGGTTATCAAAATTGGGTTTGTTTTCAAATTCTTTGTGGAGCTGTGTAATCTGAGGGAAATATGTATCTCTAATAGGGTCATACATTTGGCAGGAGGTTAGGAAGTGCAGCTCAGTTTCCACCTCATTTTCGGGGCTGTGTGCACATAGCCTGTCTTCTCTTGAGATCCAGGTCTGCCTATGGCGGCCTTTCTTAATAGCAAGGCTATGCTCACTGAGTCTGTACATAGTCAAAGCCTTCCTTAAGTTTTGATCAGTCAGAGTGGTCAGGTATTCTAACACGGTGTACTCTCTGTTAAGGCCAAATAGCATTCTAGTTTGCTCTGTTTTTTGGGGAATTCATTCCAATGTGTCAAGCAATTGTCTTTTTGTTTTCTCATGATTTGGTTGGGTCTAATTGTGTTGCTGTCCTGGGGCTCTGTGGGGTCTGTTTGTGTTTGTGAACAGAGCCCCAGGACCAGCTTGCTTAGGGGACTCTTCTCCAGGTTCATCTCTCTGTAGGTGATGGCTTTGTTATGGAAGGTTTGGGAATCGCTTCCTTTTAGGTGGTTGTAGAATTTAACGTCTCTTTTCTGGATTTAGATAATTAGTGGGAATCGGCCTAATTCTATTCTGCATGCATGATTTGGTGTTTTACGTTGTACACGGAGGATAGTTTTTCAGAATTCTGCATACAGAGTCTCAATTTGGGGTTTGTCCCATTTTGTGAATTCTTGGTTGGTGAGCGGACCCCAGACCTTACAACCATTAAGGGCAGTGAGTTCTATAACTGATTCAAGTATGTTTAGCCAGATCCTAATTGGTATGTTGAATTTTATGTTCCTTTTGATGGCATAGAAGTCCCTTCCTGCCTTGTCTCTCAGATCATTCACAGCTTTGTGGAAGTTACCTGTGGCACTGATGTTTAGACAAATCTGCCCGATTCCAGCCTTGCTGAAGCACACCCAGATCATCACCGATCCTCCACCAAATTTCACAGTGGGTGCGAGACCTGGAGAGACCTACAAGCCACAGTGTCTCGCACCCACTGTGAAATTTGGTGGAGGATCGGTGATGATCTGGGGGTGCTTCAGCAAGGCTGGAATTGGGACGCATGAATCAAGCCACGTACAAGGTTGTCCTGGAAGAAAACTTGCTTCCTTCTGCTCTGACAATGTTCCCCAACTCTGAGGATTGGTTTTTCCAGCAGGACAATGCTCCATGCCACACAGCCAGGTCAATCAGGGTGTGGATGGAGGACCACCAGATCAAGACCCTGTCATGGCCAGCCCAATCTCAAGACCTGAACCCCATTGAAAACCTCTGGAATGTGATCAAGAGGAAGATGAATGGTCACAAGCCATCAAACAAAACCGAGCTGCTTGAATTTTTGCGCCAGGGCATAAAGTCACCCAACATCAATGTGAAAGACTGGTGGATAGGATACCAAGACGCATGAAAGCTGTGATTGAAAATGAGGGTTATTCCACCAAATATTGATTTCTGAACTCTTCCTAAGTTAAAACATTAGTATTGTGCTGTTTAAAAATTAATATGAACATATTTTCTTTGCATTATTCGAGGTCTGACAGCACTGCATCTTTTTTGTTATTTTGACCAGTTATCATTTTCTGCAAATGAATGCTCTAAATGACAGTTTTTTTTTTGAAATTTTGGAGAAATGTTGTCAGTAGTTTATAGAACAAAACAAAAATGATAATTTTACCCAAACACATACTATAAATAGTAAAACCAGAGAAACTGATAATTTTGCAGTTGTCTCTTAATTTTTTTCAGAGCTATATATGTTGAAAAGGTTCGGGCTTAAGCTGCATCCCTGTCTCACCCCACGACCCTGTGGAAAGTAATGTGTGTGTTTTTTGCCATTTTTAACCGCAGACTTGTTGTTTGTGTACATGTATTTTATAATGTCGTATGTTTTTCCCCCAACACCACTTTCCATCAATTTGTATAGCAGACCCTCATGCCAAATTGAGTCGAAGGCTTTTTTGAAATCAACAAAGCTTAAGAAGACTTTGCCTTTGTTTTGGTTTGTTTGTTTGTCAATTAGGGTGTGTAGGGTGAATATGTGGTCTGTGATATGATAATTTGGTAAAAAGCCAATTTGACATTTGCTAAGTACATTGTTTTCAGTGAGGAAATATTTTCCCAAGGTTGCTGTTGACGCATATCCCACGTTAGTTATTGGGGTCAAATTTATCTCCACTTTTGTGGATTGGGGTGATCAGTCCTTGGTTCCAAATATTGGGGAAGATGCCAAAGCTAAGGATGCTGTTAAAGAGTATAGCCAATTGAAATTTGTTGTCTGTATATTTTATCATTTCATTGAGGATCCCATCAACACCACAGGCCTTTTTGGGTTGGAGGGATTTTATTTTGTCCTGTAGTTCATTCAAGGTAATTGGAGAATCCAGTGCGTTCTGGTAGTCTTTAATAGGTGATTCTAAGATTTGCATTTGATCATGTATATGTTTTGCTGTTTGTTCTTTGTTATAGAGCCAAACAGATTGGAGAAGTGGTTTACACATACATCTCCATTTTGGATAGATAACTCTTCGTGTTGTTGTTTGTTTAGTGTTTTCCAATTTTCCCAAAAGTGGTTAGAGTCTATGGATTCGTCAATTACATTGAGCTGATTTCTTACGTGCTGTTCCTTCTTTTTCCGCAGTGTATTTCTGTATTGTTTTTGTGATTCACCATAGTGAAGGCATAGACTCAGGTTTTCTGGGTCTCTATGTTTTTGGTTGGACAGGTTTCTCAATTTCTTTCTTAGGTTTTTGCATTCTTCATCAAACCATTAGTCATTTTTGTTAATTTTCTTTGGTTTTCTGTTTGAATTTTTTTGATTTGATAGGGAAGCTGAGAGGTCAAATATACTGTTGAGATTTTCTACTGCCAAGTTTACACCTTCACTATTACAGTGGAACGTTTTGTCCAGGAAGTTGTCTAAAAGGGATTGAATTTGTTGTTGCCTAATTGTTTTTTGGTACATTCCTTCCATCTATAGCGTTTCTTAATATTACTCAGTTCCTTTGGCTTTGATGCCTCATGGTTGAATATTGCTTTGTTCAAGTAGACTGTGATTTTGCTGTGATCTGATAGGGGTGTCAGTGGGCTGACTGTGAACGCTCTGGGAGACTCTGGGTTGAGGTCAGTGATAAAGTAGTCTACAGTACTACTGCCAAGAGATGAGCTATAGGTGTAACTAACATAGGAGTCCCCTCGAAGCCTACCATTGACTATGTACATACCCAGCGTGCGACAGAGATGCAGGAGTAGTGACCCGTTTTTGTTGATTATGTTGTCATAGTTGTGCCTAGGGGAGCAAATGGGGGAGGAAATGCTGTCACCTCCAGGCAGGTGTTTATCCCCCTGTGTGCTGAGGGTGTCAGGTTCTTGTCTGATTCTGGCATTTAGGTCACCACATACTAGTACTGGACATATCCCTGGGCCTGGAAATTATTGATTTTCCCCTCCAGGATGGAGAAGCTGTCTTCATTAAAATATGGGGATTCTAGTTGGGGGATATAGGTAGCACACAGGAGGACATTTTTCTTGTTGAGATCATTTGCTTTTTAATTTCTAGCCAGATGTAAAATGTTCCTGTTTTGATTAATTTAATAGAGTGAGTTAGGTCTGCTTTATACCAAATTAGAATACCCCTAAGTCCCTTCCCTGTTTCAGACCTGGTTGTTTGGTGGATGGGACTACCAGCTCTCTGGAACCTAGAGGGCAACCAGTGGGTCCGTCTCCTCTATACCATGTTTCTTGTACGATAACAATGTCTGTATTTCCGATTTCTTTGGTGAAGTCCAGGTTCCTGCTCGTTTGGCCAAAGCCAGATGACCTCAGGCCTCAGATGTTCCAGGATGAGATAGTGATAGCTTTGTGTTCTTTAAAGTGTCCAATGTTGTTGGTCGTGTGGTTTGGCCTCAGGCCAATAAGTGTGAGCAGAGCCTGTTGAGCATCTGGTACGTTAAATTGGCTTGGACTAGTGTAAGAGTGGGGGTTGGGCCTGTTTGCCTGCTCATGGCCTGGGCGTAAGTGTGACTTCCATGTTGAGGCCCTCTTTGCGAGGGTGGGGGGCATGGGGTGGGCAGTAGGGGCAAAGGTCTGATCTGAGGGAGCCTAAATGGGGTGTGGGCATGGTTGACTTGGGGAGGTGTTGATTGATTGGGGTTGGTGTGTGGATGTGGCTGTTGGTGTTGTGGTCTGGATGTAGGTCCAGGCCACAATTCTGTCGCGGAGCTCACAATCCTGTCTTGGAGCTCTACTGACAATTCCTTCAACCTCATGGCTTATTTTTTGCACTGACATGCATTGTCAACTATGGGACCTTATATAGACAGGTACCTTTACAAATCATGTCCAATCAATTGAATTTACCACAGATGGACTCTGTGGAAAAATAATTTCATCAATTTTGAAATAAGGCTGTAACGTAACAAAATGAGTCTGAATACTTTCCAAATGCACTGTACTTCAGTTTTCATTATGATATTCCATATTTTCTCCCTGTCTTTTCCGCCGATTTTTTGCATATTTGTCATATCATCGTCAGTAATATTCCTCCTGCCTCGCCTTTACTTGTCTCTCATTCTTATTGGTCCTATATGTGTGCGTCCTCATGTATATTATAGGTTTTTTCTATCATTTTTTTCTATCACTGTGCTCTCAGATCGTTTGTGCCTGTGTGTATTATTATGTGGCTGGGTGACCATAGTTGTTCCTCAGACAGAAGGTCTAGGGTGCGCTGGTTGTTTGGAGACCAGAATTTAGACACTGTGTTCGGGAAAAAGTGTTTTTCTTGTATATATTTCCCATTTGAGTCCATAAGGAGTGTAATCTGTGTGTCTCTCTCTCCTCCTGCTCCCGTCTCTCTTGACACTGCTCCTCTCTCTCTCTCTCTCTCCCCCTGCTCCTCTCTCTCTCTCTCCCTCTGCTCCCCTCTCTCTTTACACTCCTCCTACACTCTTTCCACTGCTCCTCTCTCTCTCTTTCCCCCTGCTCCTCTCTCTCGCTCTATCCCTGTTCCTCTCTCTCTCCCCCTGCTCCTCTCTCGCTCCCCCTGCCCCCCTCTCTCTCCCCTTGCCCCTCTCTTTGTCTCCCCCTGCTCGTCTCTCTCCAGATGTTTTAGGAGAGTATAGAAGCAGAACACCGCCCAGTTTTCAAGCGGAACCTGTGAGCTCCCCTGTCCCTGCAGTGGTAAATGGGCATAGAGAATCAAAGGGGCGATACCTCCAAGTGTTCAGTGAATCAGAAGACAGTTCAGACAGCTCGGATGACCATGAAGAAGGCATGGAGGGCACAGAGCCCAGGTACAATACTACAGTAGCTCATGCATCACATTGCACTGCTGCTGACCCACTGTTACATTGGCTTATAGTACTGTAGTACTGCTGAATTCTCAAAGCTCTTCTTGTTATTGGCAGATGTACTGCTCTTTCAAGGATGCTGATGCATGAGTTCACACTAATACATGATGGATCCATATAGCACTGACTTAGAATGCCAACGTCAGTCTCACTAATCCAGGGTGCACGTTTTGTTTTTTGCCGTAACACTACACAGCTGATTCAAATGATCAAAGCTTGATGATTAGTTGATTATTTGAATCAGCTGTGTAATGCTAGGGCCAAAATCAAAACGTGGCCCACTTGGAGTCACAAGGACCGAGTTTGGGAAATGTTGCACTAATCCTGTCACAGCCGTCGTCTAGGTGGAAATGACCGGACCAAGGTGCAGCGTGGTGAGCGTACATTTTCCTTTATTTATGTAAATGTCGCCAACAAAACAAGAAACAAAGAAACGACCGTGAAGCTTACCAGGGCTATAGTGTCACTAACAAAGATAACTACCCACACCATACTGTCACGTTCCTGACCTATTTCTGTTAGTTTGTTGTATGTGTTAGTTGGTCAGGACGTGAGTTTGGGTGGGCATTCTATGTTTTCTGTTTCTATGTTGGTTTATGGGTTGCCTGGTATGGCTCTTAATTAGAGGCAGGTGTTTGGCGTTCCTCTAATTAAGAGTCATATTTAGGTAGGTTGTTTCACAGTGTCCGTTGTGGGTGGGTGTCTCCTGTGTCAGTGTTTGTCGCACCATACGGGACTGTTCGGTTTGTTTTTGTTCATCGTCATTTTTATGTGCAGGCTATTTTCCCTGTTCGTGCGTTATTCGTGTTATGTGAGTCCGTCGTCCAGGTCTGTCTACACCGTTTGTTGTTTTGTTAGTTTATTAGTCAAGTTCGTGTTTTCGTGTTTTCTTGAATAAATTATGTCTTCAAACTCCGCTGCATTTTGGTTCAATCCCTGCTCCTCCTCTTCTGATGAAGAGGAGGAGGAAAACCGTTACACATACAAAGGAAAAGGGCTGCCTAAGTATGATTCCCAATCAGAGACAACGATAGACAGCTATCCCTGATTGAGAACCATACCCAGTCAAAAACAAAGAAATATAACACATAGAATGCCCACCCTAATCCCACCCTGGCCTACCCAAAATAGAGACTAAAACCCCCTCTATGGCCAGGGCGTGACAAATCCATTAACAATTTTAGCATTTAAGACAAACTAATGAATGAATTAACAAAAGGGTAAATTAACAAATTCATTCATTAAGTAAAGGATTTACTCAAAATGCAGTCATTTACAAATGCATTTCTGCAGTGAGTACCATGGCAATTATATTTATTGGTCTCAATACAGGGTTGAAGTGACCACCAAGTCTATTAATAAATAATGCTCTGTGGCATCCATTTCCAAACAACTCAATTAGTTCATCAGTCCCACAGATAGATGAATACTGTATAAAGGTGGATCCTCAGGGGAACCCTACAGCTAAGAGAATGGGATGGTGCCTTGATGGGGATGGTCTGAAAGACACTTACAAACAGAAGGGGACCCCTGCTCTGGAATAGCAGGGCATGGCAAACATACCCTTTTTGCTTAAAGATAGTAATTTAAATGTGTTTAGATGTTACCCACTGAGCACAAACTGGTTGAATTAACATTGTTTCCACGTCAATGAAACAAAAAATCTATATTATATGGTTGAATCAACGTGAAAAACGAGTTGGATTTGCAAAAAGTCATCAACCTAAAGGAATTTCTGGAATTTGTATAATTTTTGGGGTTGATTTCACTTTGAATTCACATTAGTTGACAACTCAATCAAATGTAAATCAAAATTAGACATTGAACTGATGTCTGTGCCCGGTGGGTACCATCGTACTGTTAGAGTATATTACGTAAGTTGTAGAATGGTCTCAGTGTGTTCTTAGGACTGTGAGTTGTCAGCTTGCGTGTCAATATGCTGTGTGTGTGTCCCTGTGCGCATATACACTACCGTTCAAAAGTTTGGGTTCGCTTAGAAATGTCCTTGTTTTTGAAAGAAAAGCTATTTTTTTCCATTAAAATAACATTAAATTGATCAGAAATACAGTGTAGACATTGTTAATGTAGTAAATGACTATTGTAGCTGGAAACGGCTGGAAACAAACGGCTGATTTTTTTTATTTTTTTTATGGAATATCTACATAGGCGTACAGAGGCCCATTACCAGCAAACATCGCTCCCGTGTTCCAATGGCACGTTGTGTATGCTAATCCAAGTTTATCATTTTAAAAGGCAAATTGATCATTAGAAAACCCTTTTGCAATTATGTTAGCACAGCTGAAAACTGTTGTCCTGATTAAAGAAGCAATAGAACTGGCCTTCTTTAGACTAGTTGTGTATCTTGAGCATCAGCATTTGTGGGTTCGATTACAGGCTCAAAATGGCCAGAAACAAAGAACTTTCTTTTGAAACTCATCAGTCTATTCTTGTTCTGAGAAATTAAGGCTATTCCATGAAAGAAATTGCCAAGAAACTGAAGATCTCGTACAACGCTGTGTACTACTCCCTTCACAGAACAGCGCAAACTGTCTCTAACAAGAATAGAAAGAGGAGTGGGAGGCCCCGGTGCACAACTGAGCAAGAGGACAAGTACATTAGTGTCTAGTTTGAGAAACAGATGCCTCACAAGTCCTCAACTGGCAGCTTCATTAAATAGTACCCGCAAAACACTAGACTCAACGTCAACAGTGAA
This sequence comes from Salvelinus fontinalis, assembly GCF_029448725.1. Lineage (NCBI taxonomy): Eukaryota > Metazoa > Chordata > Actinopteri > Salmoniformes > Salmonidae > Salvelinus > Salvelinus fontinalis. Next base: position 31,363,015 of record NC_074676.1, read on the forward strand.
GAGGTGACTCCGGGATGCTGGCCTTCTAGGACACTTTGTCCAGTGTCTGTTCTTTGGCCCATCTTAATCGTTTCTTTTTATTGGCTAGTCTGAGATATGGCTTTTTCTTTGCAACTCTGCCTAAGAAAGAAAGTGCTTTGTTTCTGGCCATTTTGAGCCTGTAATCGAACCCACAAATGCTGATGCTCCAGATACTCAACTAGTCTAAAGAAGGCCAGTTTTATTGCTTCTTAAATCAGGTACAAAAGTTTTCAACTGTGATAACATAATTGCAAAAGGGTTTTCTAATGATCAATTAGTATTTAAAAATTATAAACTTGAATTAGCTAACACAACGTGCCATTGGAGTACATTAGCGATGGTTGCTGATAATGGGCCTCTGTACGCCTATGTAGATATTCCATAAAAAATCTGCTGTTTCCAGCTACAATAGTCATTTACAACATTAACATTGTCTACATTGTATTTCGAATCAATTTTATGTTATTTTAATGGACAAAAAATGTGCTTTTCTTTCAAAAACAAGGACATTTCTAAGTGACTCCAAACATTTGAACGCTAGTGTATGTATGTGTGTGTGAGAGTGCATGTGTGAGTGTGTTGGTAGCTGTAAGGTTGTGTCACTGCCTTTTGATGTGATTCTAATTGACATGAATGACAAATTAGGTCAAAATAAACCCAAGGCTAGACCTGGCTAACAAGAGCTACTCTATTAAAGATAATGAGATTACAGGGCTGTGAGGACACTGCTGTCAGCCAAGTGCTCTCACTTGTCCGCCTAGAACTTAGCCCACCCCTGCAGTAGAGCAGACCAGACCCTACTACCAAAGACAGTATAGTATGAAGATTGGCTAAAACTGCTTCTCCAATAGAAATCCCCGATCACACTTGTAGGCGATGTCATAGCGACGTTGGCTAGCTAAGCTCATGCATAGAAACACGCCATCGGGTCTAATGGTCATCTCACACCAAACTGCGCATTTGCAGGCTGTCAAATCAAAGGAACTCCTTCAATATAAAGTTGTTTTTGACGAAAATGAAAACGTGTCAGTTTGTCACTTTCACGAGGTTGGAGTAATAACATGTTCAACTACTTAAGACATTGGCTCAGATCTAGGTTGTGCCTTTAGATTTCAAGAAAATTAACAACTAATGAATTCTCAAACTCATTCTCATTGACTTCTCAAACTCTAAACCCCGGCTTGGTCTGTTTCCGCAAGCTTTCCCGGAAGTCTTGCGATGTTGCGCCTCTGGCTTTAGAAACTCTGTGCCACTACCATCAGCACTGATGATTTGGAGATGACATTTCCTGGAAGGGAGAGCCCATATAAAAACACCCACTGCCCAGTTCTTGCCTGCAGTACGGCATTATCATAGGCAGAAACAAACCCATACCGATCATTATGAAGTTACTCTATTTGTGAGCACTGAAATACCATTGAGTAAAAGGTGATATCCCAGAGAGCTGAAGTACTACTGCTCAGAGCTCTCAGAGCATGAAAGCATTATAGTATAGAACCCTGACATTCAATGCAGTGTGTGTAGACACTATTTTGCTGATTAATTATCAGTCCGCAGACATGTAAGAGACATGGCTTCACATCGGGTTGTGTTTTGTAGTGAAAAACCTTGTAGTTTTGTTTACTCTCTTGTGTGCCTCGGTGTGTCTCATTAGCGTGTATAATAGTTTCATAGTGTCAGTTGTCTTCATTGTGTCAGTTCTCTTAGGCCTAGCTTCTAAGAGTGTCTTATAAGCATCTCATTACCTAGCTATACCATTATTCCTCTTATGGTAGAAGGATTATTTGGCAGAGTCAGTCCATCTCTGTGAGTCTAAACTGTGCAGTGTTCCATCCCTGCAGGTCTGCGTCTGCGTGGGAGACCTTCTGTACGGGGCTGGAGGAGTTCCTTGCCAGGGCACGGGAGAGGAGGGCACAGAGAAAGGCTCCAGAAGACGACCAACAGATCTTGCCCACAGCCGTGGGAGCTGAGTCACTCATTGTAGGGGCTGTAGCGTACAAATGAAAGACATTGTGAGTAGCAGTATGAAATGAAGGCAGGTGCAATATATCAGATACAAAGGGACATACAGTACTGGGCTAAAATGAAAATGATTACAGTCAAAATGTAATGGAGGAAAATGATCAACTATGAAGTGATAGGGTTTTTGGACAGGTTACACCTCAAACTTAGAGATACTAAACTTTTTGCTGAGGTTTTGTCAAAGAAACATAATTTCCTTGTGTGTCTTCATCTACATTTCTCTCCCCAATTCTGTTTTCTGTTATTTCTCCTTTTTCAGTCTTATGTCAACATCGTAGCAATTCCAGAGAACCTGTCTCTGTTTTTACATATTAAAAAAATGCATTTACATCAGGGTACTATATAAACCATTTTTTAAACATTCTATTTGAACCCACATTTTTATGACTCAGGCAGGACATAATAAACTGAATGTTTTAGCCTCAAGGCCATACGGGAAATGCCCTTAAACACAATTACCCAGTTAGGATAGAGAACAGACTGGGTACAGTGTCTAGCTAGCAGGCATTCACATTTCCATCCATCCTCTCCTCTTGGACTGAGTGGATTCCCTCCAGTTTTTTAAAATAGTTTTTTTATTTATATCTTCAAAATGAAAGAAGCCTTGTTATTATAAGTCCCCTTCTGTAAATCAGGTCTGGGTCCCACCCTTTGTGGCCTGCATCCCTCCCACACCCTCTCTCAGCTCGCCTGTGTCTATTTTCAGAGGATGTCTGAACTGAATGCTGCGCTGTGAGGGAGGTAGTGTGTAATTACCTCCCAATGAAAGAGCAGCAGCAGTGGCATACTGCTTCCCTTTCCACTGCTGCCCCCCACCCTCCCATCTTATCTCCGTGCCAATGGCTTCAACATGGCAGCCAGGCTCACCCCACCTCCCCCCGCTGCCATTCTGATCCCAGCCTCCACACGTTCACAGTTTGGCCAGTAAAGTGAATGCTGAGGACAGAGAGAAAAAGAGAGTTTGCAGCTTAGGAGTGGTTCAGCTCTGCTGCTTTAGCTCCTCACCAGTCCATTGCGTGTGCTCCTAAAATAGAAACAGGAATATTAATCCAATGTGGACGTATTAAGCTTTTAACCTGGTATTACCCCAGGGGTTACTTATGGACATAACAATCAGTATTAACCGAGACATTAATGGCCATAAAGAGAGTGATCAACTCAGGCATAGATGCTAGCTAGCTAATGACCATAACTGGTGGGGGTCATCACTAATGCATACGATACAGAGAATAAGACCATTACTGGTAATGGGGATGATGGTAGTGGTCATCATGTGCATTACTGCTATAGTAATGGCTATTGGCAGAAATAGGGACATGAGTCAAGAAGACAACATTGAGTGAAAGCAACAAATAACACGAACTGAAAAACAAAAAACGACTGACCTCCTTTACCTTTCAGGTCAACAGGAGAGAAGGGGCTACAGTTGTCTCTAATGGCTACCAGGAAGCGCTATCGGAACTGTGGAGTGGGTCGCCACATCATAGAGGTAGGGTGGGGCTGGGGCATGTGTTTCTCAGCTCAGTGGGATATATCATTTCCCAGTAGCTATGTAAACCCTGCTTTAGTGAGAACCTGAAATTAGAATCAATTATCTCTGTAATGTTGGGCTATAGTTTGAAAAATAGGAAGGAGCAAGATGAAAGAATAGTAGGCAAATCCAGTTAAAAATAATATTACTAACTAAAAGTGATACATAATGAAAGGTCAGTTTACTGTAACCATAGAGAGTTAACTATACAGAATGTACATTTTCTTTAACTATGGACCAGCAGTCTGTTATTATGTCAGTAGCTAGGGTGTGTCAGCCAAATCAGGGCAGCGCACTGGCTGCTGCCACAGTCCCTCAGCATCTTTGATCTGCTCTGTCTCTGTGTGTGGTTAGAGCTCCCCTGCTGGCCATGAGAGGGCTTACAGCTTTTCACACTGCAATATTTCACATGGTTGTAAATGTCAATCCCAGTTCTACCATCAGCATCTGTTTGCGATGATGGTGCAGTATTTCAAAAGCTTACCTTTGTTCTCTGTGTCCCTCTGTGGTGGTCAGCTTCTAAAGACCCAGTCTGTGTGTGGGGCCTACGATGCGTTCCTCGCTCACGCTGACTTCTTCTCATGCTGTGGACTCACTGACGATGCCCTGCTCAACGACAAGTTCCGGTACTGAAACACATCACCACCACCAGTCCATGGTGTTGCAGGTGTTGTTTACATCTACCTCTTTCTGTCTTTCATCAGAGAAGTGAGGGATGAATGGACCAACACCACGCTAATGAGTTACCTACCTCCCTCCACCACCGGTGAGTTACCTCCCTCCCTCCATCGCCGGTGAGCCACCTCACATGAACCACACAGGGAGCTCAGTACAGGCCATATAAATGAAGCCGTAACATGTCCTCTCTCCTCTCGTTCTTCAGAGTCAGAGAGCCGTAACCCAGGGTTTTCCTTGATGCTGCTGGAGCTGGAGGTGGAGATGGCGTGAGTTGAGCACACAGCATGGTGCTCTCCCGCTGTGCTCATACAGACCACCCCTGGTTAACATTGTTTATTAGAGCAGAGAGTATGTAAAGTAACACATAGGTTACACAGAAATGTCTCAGTATTATTACTGGCTTTTTTTGCCTCGTGCCAGGCCGTACTTTGTTCTTAATTGACCTGCCTCGTAAAATAAAAGTAAAATAAAAAATAAAAATGTTTCTCTACGTACACTGAGAAAGTGTCATCATAACATAAGACCACACATTACGATGTGCCATGCTTGTCAGGGTTGTGCCCTGTCAGATGCTAATTGTTGTGTCTTTATCTCTGTCAGGAGCACCAAGGCCCTGGCAGCCTACCAGCAGCAGGCAGTGTGTGTGACAAGGCTGGTCAGAGAGGTCAAGACCCTTAGAGAACAAGTGAGACTAACCAGCCATAAGAGGATATTTTATGGAATATAAAGCCCTGCTAGATAACTGTACATTCAATACATTTGTGTTAACACATTCAGTTGGAGCTACAGAGGAGAGAAGTGGAAACCCTAAACAATGAGTTGGACAAGGAGAGAGAGCGACGGCACAGAGTAGGTCTGTTTCACATTGGTTTCTTGGCCACAGTAGTGTGTGTCTGTCAATGTCAGGCCCTACTTACGGTAGTTGTGATCAGACTTATACACAATACTGTATAGAATTCTAAGGTATTCATTCATGTGTTCTGTTTATGTGTATAGAACAGCAGTTCTTGGATTATAAACTAAGGAAGACACGACAGCTCCTAGAGAGGCAGGTGATTTGCGACTCAGGTCAGTGTTTATAGCTTTAAATACATGTTCTAATGTGTGTTCTTTTGTTCCCTGTTATTAGTTCTCCCAGCACCCTCTGCTGACCATACTAGCTTACTGATATCGGTTACTGAGAAGCAGTTTTTATACATTACTGTATAACTATGTTTGAATGTGACATTAAACAGTATTACTTTGCTATAAGGGTGTTCTGTTTTTCGATGATTCCGACCAGAATGACCCAGAATCTCCCTGTGAACCTATCAGCTCACCTCCCAGTCCTTTAGACCTGTCATTGGATGCAGAGACGTATGAGATGGAAGATGAAAATGGAGTCAAGCCTAAGAAGATTCTGGTACAATATTTACAGAACAAGAGTATTGAAATATTACTTTCTATTTTTGACAAAGGGCTCATATCTAGTGGCTTTTAAAAATGATTTATTTAAATATTTTTTTGCAGGAAACAAGAGCGCTATTATGGATACTTCAAGGCTACACAGGGCGCTTGTGTGTACGTATGTGTGTGTGTGTGTGTGTGTGCGCGCCTTTGTGTAATTTAACCATATTTCATTCAGACTATTGTGCTGCACCGTATGTTTGAGGAAATAAAAGTGAATGCCTGACTGAATGAAATAATTTAGAGCCCATTTCAGTGTGTTTATCATGTTTATAGCACTTCAAGACATTTCAAATCTAATTCTAGCCAACCCTTATTTAACATCGCTGTGATTTAATTTCTTTAGGAAGAAGTCAACATTATAAAGATAAGCAGAAAAACAGCAAAATTAGGAATTCTCACACAGTATACACTGTTTCTACACTGAGTGTACAGAATGTTAGGAACTGTCTAGCTGGCTCAGCACCATGGTTACCCCGGTGCTGGAGGTAACCCAGTCTCATCAGCAGAAAAGTCGATGTCGGTCCAGTCTTTACAGTTGTAGTAGCAGTAGGGGAACTAGTTGTTGTAGCCGACGTCAGGTATCTTCAGACGACTTGTGACCTTGGTCTGTAGGTCATAGCGGGCCAGCTCAGCGGAGTCGCAGCAGTTATAGAACACTGCCTCACCATACCACGGTGCCGGAGCCCTAGATGGCATTAGCAAGGCTGTGGGACGGTGCCACGGACACATCCTCGTGGTTCTTGGAGGTCATGAAGTTGTCATAGGGGCTGTAACGGCGAACGATGTTCCCCAGTCTGTGGCGTTTCACAAGGGGCTGAATACAGTAGAAGTCCTCACTGCCCTCCTGGTCTTCGGGGTGTGGACCGAGTTTGGGAAATGCTGGCCTAAGGTATCTGAGCTGTCTCTCAAAAACACACATTTACACTCATTTATGAACTGATCTAGGATTGTCCTACAGGACTCCATGCCATTCTTCAGAAAGCTGTACTTTTCTTTCACCATCTTCATGTTAAAGGTGTTTGACAAATGCATCCTACAGTATCTACCTCCTTATGCACCGTATCGATCTGGGAGACACACAGTGAAGAGACATTATTAGCACATGACACATTAGAGTACCCAGAGAAAGGCCTTTGCAAGCTCTCATTTCTTACCCATCTGAGATGCATTGATAACCGCTTCGGCTAGATTGTATTACTTGTTGTTAATTAATCTATATAATTTTACGTTGAGAGGCAGCTGGCCCGCTATGTTGTTATGTGTTAGATTGGGCCAAGATCTTTAAAAAATGTATACTTAAAAAACTGGAAAACAACCAATCCTCCGTTGTTAATGCAATAGAAGGTCAAATGCTTTATTGTGTAAAAATGTAAAGTGCTGGGCGACGGAGAGAAAAACAAAATGGTGCAGTTTGAGGCTATGTGGCGGAGAGTGATGTGGAGAGTGATGCGGAGAGTGATGCGGAGAGTGATGCGGAGAGTGATGAGGAGAGTGATGCGGAGAGTGATGCGGGGAGTGATGTGGAGAGTGATGAGGAGAGTGATGCGGAGAGGGATGAGGAGAGTGATGCGGAGAGTGATGAGGAGAGTGATGCGGAGAGTGATGCGGAGAGTGATGCGGAGAGTGATGAGGAGAGTGATGCGGAGAGTGATGAGGAGAGTGATGCGGAGAATGATGTGGGAGCTGGAGATGGGTGTGTGAGTCTAGTGGGTCTGGGCAGGTGTGATGTAGTTGATGTTTGTATGATGTGAATGTTTTGTATTGTTTATAAAAGATCAAATAAAATCCTACAAAAAAAGATCGGCCAAGATGACATGTAATAAAGTGAACTATACTATATGTACCTCTTTGGTCCATTTTTGAGTCTGATCACTTGGCATGTCTTAGTGTATGAAGCCTCCAGCTCCCTCAGTTCATTGGCTAGCTGACGCAGGTGCTGGTACGGCTCCTGGCTAGCAGTCATGTTCTCAATAGTGGCCTGGATCTGAGGAAGCCTCTCGCTGGAAAGCATCACCTAACAATCAGTTGAGAAATAAAAATATCAATCAACTTAAAATGCACACTGATTACCGCAAAACATCGTTTTGATTTTGATCATATGTCCATGGTTATGTTGTTTATGGAACAGGAAACCATGTCAGAACATAATCATAGCCCACTTGTAACGATCGTCGTAATGTGGAAGAGAGGAGGACCAAAGCGCAGCGTGGTATGTTCATGTCTTTAATATAAATCCAAAAAACTGAACACAGGAACAAAAACAATAAACGATGATCAAACGAAACAGTGCCGTGTGGCGACAAACACTGACACGGAAACAAACACCCACAAACCAAAAGTGAAACCCAGGCTACCTAAGTATTATTCTCAATCAGGGACAACGATTGACAGCTGCCTCTGATTGAGAATCATACCAGGCCGAACACAAAACCCAAACATAGAAAAACACACATAGACTGCCCACCCCAACTCCCGCCCTGACCAACTAAATAAAGACAAACAAAGGACATAAAGGTCAGAACGTGACACCACTGTAAAACACCTAGCCCACTGTGACATGTTTTTGCAGGAATTTTCCACAGTCCTGCACCAACTGCATAACCCCCTCGAACTTGAGGCCAGGGAACGCCTAGACCAGGGGTCTCCAACCTTTTCTAGCATGAGAGCTACTTAAAAAAAAAAAAAATACACGTCGCAAGCTACTTTAAAAAAAAATATCTTTCAAATATGCACATTCTTCGACCCAGCAACTCTTCCCGGGGTCCTTGGTGTACAAGATATGTGTTTTCTGTTAATATGCATATCAAAACAATGGTTCATGAACAACTATAAAGGGCCCCATAAAATTATCATTTGTATTTTCTAGAATTCTGTTTTCTGTGTTTTATTTTTCCTGTCCTATTTCTTTTTTAAATTGAGTTTTTTACTCTCTATATTACGATTATTAATAGATAAATAGTCCATGTCAATGCTTAAATCACATCAGAATACCAATTTTGAGGTAAGAAATAATAATAATGTTTTAGATTTTTTTGTGTAATTCCCCTTTAGTTTAACATTTAGAAAGAGAGGAATTGGTCTAGCAATGTTTCTGTTAGGCCTACTGCTGCAGAGTGGGATCAGTGGCTTTGATTGGATAGTATCAATCAATCAAATGTATTTATAAAGCCTTCTTACATCAGCTGATGTCACAACGTGACAGCCTAAAACCCAAAAACAGCAAGCAATGCAGGTGTAGAAGCACGGTGGCTAGGAAAAACTCCCCAGAAAGGCCAGAACCTAGGAAGAAACCTAGAGAGGAACCAGGCTATGAGGGGTGGCCAGTCCTCTTCTGGCTGTGCCAGGTGGAGATTATAACAGAACATGGCCAAGATGTTCAAATGTTCATAGATGAGCAGCAGGGTCAAATAGTAATAATCACAGTGGTTGTCGAGGGTGCAACAGGTCAGCACCTCAGAAGTAAATGTCAGTTGGCTTTTCATAGCCGATCATTCAGAGTATCTCTACCACTCCTGCTATCTCTAGAGAGTTGAAAACAGCAGGTCTGGGACAGGTAGCACGTCTGATGGACAGGTCAGGGTTCCATAGCCGCAGGCAGAACATTTAAACTGGAGCAGCAACATGGCCAGGTGGACTGGGGGCAGCAAGGAGTCATCAGGCCAGGTAGTCTTGAGGCATGGTCCTAGGGCTCAGGTCCTCCGAGAGAGAGAAAGAAAGAAAGAGAGAAAGAGAGAAAGAGAAACAAGAGAGCGAGAGTTAGAGAGAGCATACTTAAATTCACACAGGACACCGGATAAGACAGGAGAAATACTCCAGATATAACAGACTGACCCTAGCCCCCCGACACATAAACTATTGCAGCATAAATACTGGAGGCTGAGACAGGAGGGGTCGGGAGACACTGTGGCCCTGTCCGACGATACCCCCGGACAGGGCCAAACAGGCAGGATATAACCCCACCCACTTTGCCAAAGCACAGCCCCCACACCACTACAGGGATATCTTCAACCACAAACTTACCATCCTGAGACAAGGCCGAGTATAGCCCACAAAGATCTCCCCCACTGCACAACCCAAGGGGGGTTGACTCAACCCACTCAAGTGACGCACCCCTCCTAGGGACGGCATGGAAGAGCACCAGTAAGCCAGTGACTCAGCCCCTGTAATAGGGTTAGAGGCAGAGAATCCCAGTGGAGAGAGAGGAACCGGCCAGGCAGAGACAGCAAGGGCGGTTCGTTGCTCCAGTGCCTTTCCTTTCACCTTCACACTCCTGGGCCAGACTACACTCAATCACAGGACCTACTGAAGAGATGAGTCTTCAATAAAGACTTAAAGGTTGAGACCAAGTCTGCGTCTCTCACATGGATTGGCAGACCATTCCATAAAATGGGGCTCTATAGGAGAAAGCCCTGCCTCCAGCTGTTTGCTAAGAAATTCTAGGGACAGTAAGGATTCCTGCGTCTTGTGACCGTAGCGTACGTGTAGGTATGTACGGCAGGACCAAATCGGAGAGATAGGTAGGAGCAAGCCCATGTAATGCTTTGTAGGCTAGCAGTAAAACCTTGAAATCAGCCCTTACCTTCACAGGAAGCCAGTGTAGAGAGGCTTGCACTAGTAGCCGAGAGCTTTATGTTTATGACAGTTTGCAATGGAACACATGCAAAAATTGCATGTACTTTCAGAATTGCTTGGGTCCTGTTGGAGATCCTGGGCCTTGATACTGTTCACCTGGCATGAATACAAGTCATCCTGTTTGAGGCCAGGGATGTGCTGGTCATCACCATAACCCTTTGTGTACACATGCACAGTATGCAGAGAAAAGCATGCTATTCTATCTACATACACCCAAATAAAAACATCTACATCAACAAAAAACACTTTCAATCCTTTAGAAATAAGTAATACATGGCATGTAACAATAAGAACATTTGAGGTTTGCTTTAGTAACAATGAGCATAAACCTGTGGAAGTTTAAAAAATGTATTAGATGAGATAGGAAACATAAAACAGTAGACAGGCAGTGTGGACAAAGAGTAGAACTGCAGCATTAGAGTACCCATGGCACACTGAAATTAAAAGGAACAACATTGTATTTTAAGCACACACACATTCACAGATGCACAAAAGCCACAGATGTGAATACTTTTGCTGTAGAAGGCAGTTCCGCCTATGTAAATTCAGAGGTTATGAAACCATCTAACCAAAATATGGACATGTGCTGGGTTTGTGGTGGAATCAGTGACGGGAACAATGTTCCATATTTTTACCTCTGTGCAACTCACATTTCCCTTACTGCACAACCCACTTTGCTGAGGTCCACATTTCACCAAAATTATGGTATGAAACATGTTGTGCATTGTGGATACATTTACACACCAGCATATCTACACTGATTCTGAGCTGGAGGCAGAGTTTGAGGAAACATTCTCAAATAATGCAACCACCCAAGCATTATGTGTCTTGTGTAGTGGGAAATGCCTTAGCCCCAGATGGTCTCCAGATAAACTAATCCCACTACTACCTCATATTTTAAAAGTGATACTCCTTTAAAAACTTCTTGAGGCTAGCGGAACCCCTCGACAACATCCGCTGAAAAGGCAGAGCGCAAAATTCAAAAATATATTTTTTAAATATTAAACTTTCATACATTCACAAGTTCAATACACCAAATTAAAGCTTACCTTCTTGTTAATCTACCCATCGTGTCCAATTTCAAAAAGGCTTTACAGCGAAAGCACACCATATGATTATGTTAGGTCAGAGCCTAGTCACAAAAAACATACAGCCATTTTCCAGCCAGAGGGGAGTCACAAAAAGCAGAAATAGAGATAAAATTAATCACTAACCTTTGATGATCTTCATCAGATGGCACTCATAGGACTTCATGTTACACAATACATGTATGTTTTGTTCGATAAAGTTCATATTTATATCCAAAAATCTCAGTTTACATTGGCGCGTTATGTTCAGTAATGATAAAAGTTACAAGTGTTTATTCACAGAATTGAAGATATACTTCTCCTTAATGCAACGGCCGTGTCATATTTCAAAAAAGCTTTACGAAAAAAGCACACCATGCAATAATCTGAGTACGGCGCTCAGACACAAAAACAAGCCATACAGATACCCGCCATGTTGTGGAGTCAACAGAAGTCAGAAATAACATAAATATTCACTTACCTTTGATGATCTTCATCAGAATGCACTCCCAGGAATCCCAGTTCCACAATAAATTTTTATTTTGTTCGCTAAAGTCCATCATTTATATCCAAATACCTCCTTTTTGTTAGCGTGTTTAGTTCACAAATCCAAACTTACGAGGCGCGGGCAAGTCCAGGCGAAAGTTCAGACGAAAAGTCCAAAAAGTTATATGATAGTTCGTAGAAACATGTCAAACGATGTATAGAATCAATCTTTAGGATGTGTTTCAACCGAACAGTTCCTTTGTCTTTAGAAATGCAATGGCACGCAGGTCATGGCATTCTGCCAGACACCTGGTTGAAACAGCTCTCATTCTCTCCCCCTTCACAGTAGAAGCCTCAAACAAGGTTCTAAAGACTGTTGACATCTAGTGGAAGCCTTAGGAAGTGCAATATGACCCCAATTACACTGTATATTAGAAAGGCAGTTGAAAAACTACAAACCTCAGATTTCCCACTTCCTGGTTGGATTTTTCTCAGGTTTTTGCCTGCCATATGAGTTCTGTTATACTCACAGACATCATTCAAACAGTTTTAGATACTTCAGATTGTTTTTTATCCAAATCCACTAATAATATGCATATATTACCTTCTGGGCCCGAGTAGCAGGAAGTTTACTCTGGGCACGCTTTTCATCCGAACGTGAAAATGCTGCCAAACTCTTATGGCCTCACATCTCTACTGAACATAGACATAAAGCTACTCACTAAAGTGTATAGCGAGAATCTGTCATCTTCAAAGATCAGATGGGATTGATAAAGAACAGGTATTCTTTATTTTATGAAAGGCAAAGTATGTGGACACCCCGTTGCTGACAGGTGCTGACAGGTGCATACAATTGAGCACACAGCCATCCAATCTCCGCAGACGAACACTGGCAGTAGAACGGCCCGCACTGAAGAGCCCATAATTTAATTGCACAAACCAAGTGTGGCAAACAGTGGAACTGAGAGTAAGTTAATTAAGTTAAGCTCTTGAGAAATCAGGTTTATGTTATCATCTCTCCTGTCGTCTTCTTGAACAGAAGTAGCTGTCATGTCACACAAACATGTTTAGTTTCCGTTCCTGATTTCTTCCTTACCACACACAAGACATACTCCAAAAATGAAATTCTCATCATTTTTTCTTCCCTATTTTTCTTCTCTTACCGCTATTCTTCTCAGCACCACCCACCACATGCCTAGTGGCGAATTGCACAAGAGAGAGTCACAGATCCCCTTGCATATTTCCATGGTTCGTAGAGCAACTGGTCTCACATCCACACTGTCCTCTGGCCAAACATGAAGTCCTCTCTGGTGTTCGCATTGATGTTCACTGGGCTTGTCTCCATCCTCCCTCAGGTAAGGACACTGTCCTGCTCAGCCCAGAATACATGTTTTCTATATGACATGCAGGAACAATAAGCAACAGCAAAATCTTTACAAAAATAAATGTCAATAATGTTCTGCAGATGTGTACTATAATATTGTTTGCTCTCATTTCTCCCAGTCTTCGCCCACTGACTGTGTGTGTGACCTGAAGAACTCTGAGCACCCCTTCCCTCATGACAAGCTGCAGACTGTAGAGAACAGTGCCTCAAAGTGCACTAAAAACATCACTCCACAGCAGGTAAGAGACATGCTTCGAAAATCCTGTTTCTAAATTCCCACTTTCTCTAAAACAATTACTACAAATAGTGAGAAACAGATCTCTGATATTTCACATTTCATTGTGTATAAAAGTAAATAAAGTAATAGTGGATGTTCCCTATAAAAGGGTCATTCTGCTGTCCCCAACTGAGAAGCCTTTTTGGTTCCAGGTAAAACCGTTTTTGGTTCCAGGTAGAACTATTTTTGGTTCCAGGTAGAACCATTGTGGGTTCCATGCTGTGGAAAGGGTTCTACATGGAACCCCAAACAGTTCTACTTGGAACCAAAAGGGTTCTATCTGGAACTAACAAGGGTTCTTCAAAGGGTTCTCCTGTGGGGACAGCCAAAGAATCCTTTAAGATTCTACATAGTACCTTTTTATCCAAAGAGTGTATCTCCTGTTCACCTGTAGACTATGGAGGTGGAGGGTCTGTTGCTGGGTCTGAAGAGGCGTCTACCCCAGCTGGAGGCTGATGTTTCAGTGCTGGAGCAGGAGGACGATGGGGATCTGTATGGGACGGTGTCTCTTCAGGTCATAGAGAACGAACTGTCTGAGATCCAGAACCTCATCGCCAAACTCAACAGTACCACTCACAGCCACCAACGCCTCAACACAGATACTGCTGAACAGGTAAGGAGCCTTACTGGAGATCAAACAAAATTTTACTCAAGAAGTTGCCTAAAATACTTTACCTTAGCAATGGTCATGCCACATCTGATTAAAAATGCATTATAGTTACATTATATACTGTATGAACATGTATGACGACCATATACAGTATGAGTTTAGAGGTGTTGTAGAGAAGTGTCGATGCTCAGTTTGATTATATGTGTTGAGGAATGATCAGGTGCGCTTCTTCCCAGCTGCAGGAGCTCAAAGAAGAGATGGGGAAGCTGGAGACATTTGACAACATGCAGGTGGTCAGGGGAAAGGAGGTTAACAAACGTCTGAGGAGGGACTTGGACCAGTGCCAGAACGGCCACCATCCTACTGCCCCACCCCCTGAACCTGCACCTGGTTCGTCTTCTCATGCCTTCTCCCACAGCAACGCCTGTTTTAAAATCTAAAACTTTCTGCATTTGAAGAGTTTTTTGATACTCTGGTGTCACTGTCATCATGTTCATTCTGTGTCTCATGTAGGAAACTGTCCCCTGGGACACCTCCGGAGCGTGACTGGTCCCAACACATATTCAGTCACTGAGTATGGTGCCTCATATACTTATGGCTCCTGGGGTCGCGACCCCAAACCTGCTGCAGGGAAGGAGAGCTGGTTTTGGATAGTGCCTTTGACTTCAAGCAATGTCTTCTCTAACTTTGTGAGACTTTATAGCAGTCTGAGCTCTCTGGTTGTGGGGGTCAGTGTTCCAGGCAGTGTGGCGATTCACTCCTCCAACCCCACCACCAACACCATCCAGGGGCCGAACGTTGTAATGTATGGGGACGCCCTCTACTACAACTGCTACAACAAGGACGCTGTCTGCCGCTTCAACATCACAGCAAAAACAGTCACCACCATGGGCCTGCCCAAAGGTACTGGGTTCAACAGCAAGTTCAACTTCTGCCATCTGGATGCTTGTTATGGTTACACTGACATGGACCTGGCTACTGATGAGTCTGGTGTCTGGGTGATCTACAGCACCCCTGATAACTTTGGTAACCTGATCCTCGCTGAGGTGATCCCTGACAGTCCTCCCACCCTGGGCCGGACCTGGACCACTTCAGCTCACAAGCGGGCTGTGACCAACACATTTATGGCGTGCGGTGTGCTCTACGCCACGCGGTACCTGAGTAAGGAAGCAGAGGAGATCTTCTACTCCTTTGATACTGTGAGCGGCCGGGAGCGTTATGACATCGGTATGGAGATCAAGAAAATGTCCACCAACATCCAGTCCCTCAACTACAGCCCCGTTGACCAAATGCTGTATGCCTACAGTGATTCGATGGTTGTTTCCTACAAGGTTCATTTTGGGTAAACGTTATACAACTTGACAGTGTGTATTTTGTTGTGTGCAGATCTTTACCACCTCCAGCATCAGTGGAAGCAAGAGAAAAACACATTGTCAATCATTTTTTATAAAACCAGTGTTGCAAAGAAATGCATTGATTAAACATGTGACTATGCTGACAGTTTTTATTTGTTTTCATTACATGTTCAATACATGGACATAGACCACTCACAGTACATATATTTCAACTTTACATTTCACATTTTATGACGAAGCAGGTAAGATTCAACCCTACTATCTCTGTGAACAGAAACAATGCTGGGAGATTCCTGTGAAACCAAACAGTCAGAAAACAACTTTTTCCTCAATATAAATCAATCAATAATACTGTAGCAATGATAATACACGAGGACCAATAATACTGTAGCAATGATAATACAAGAGGACCAATAATACCACAGATAACTCAATTCTATTGTTATATAAAAAGAGGAACTCAATTAAAGAGGAACCAAAATGCGGAATGTGTCACAATACAATAGTGTTGGAGTGCTCTTTCAGTTAACCTGTTCTAAAAACAGTGAGTATGTACAGCTCAAGGAAGACGTGGAAGGATTTGGGGTGTAGGGTGGTAAGGATATCAGGTACAAGCCCTCGGGGGTAATGGCGGTGGGTTTAATGAAGGGGGCACTTTGACTATACTGTACAGCATTTCAAAGGGACAAATTACATTCAGGGCCCCCTAGGCAGTATGTTTGAGACTGAGGAAGGGGGCAAAATCAGGTCCGCACAGAGCTGACAGCAACAGTAGTCTTACAGAGAGAAAATTCATGGAAACAACGTTGAATATCACACTCCGGTGCATGCAAACAGATTGGAGGAGTCGAAAGGATTGTTTGTTGTTCTGACTAGTCCCAATATCCTCTCACCGAAGCCCATTTGACATGTTTTATCACCCCTCTATTATCCCCCTTTCAGAACATTTTGTAGACCCATCGCTCTCACACTCTGCATCTTCACAAATGAAAATACCTCATTCATCCAGATAGAATCTCTCCTCATCCCTCGCTCTTTCCTACAATCTTCGCTGCAGCCCCCCTGGGGTCCCTTGCACATTGGTACACTGTTGCTAGGCAGCACTATGAACAGATAAGTGACCTCAGCTGATAGCCCTTTTGGGGTGACTGGATGTGTCTGTGAGGGGCGGGGAAGCTTTTGGTTTTGGTTGGAGGGGGTTGGGGGTGGGGGTTGCCCTACATTCCGAGCTTGGAGCAATGGGCTCCAAAAAAGCCCTGCCCCTTACAGACAGTCCCAGGAAGCACCCCTGCGGTAGTAGTTATCCCACTTCACCCCTGTTGGGGGAAACAGAGAGATTGACATTCAAATAGATGACAGGGAGCAGTTGTTACTGAAAATAACGAATGCAAATAAAATGTAGAAAATTATTACTGTGCAAATTGTCAGGGACCCCAGTTCCTCAAAGGACTAGCCTGAGTCAATAGGTAGTCCACCTCAGCAGCTAGCAGCACACACCTAGCCTCTCCAGTCACAACGGCCAGTATCCAGCTCAATATCATTGGGGAAAAAGAGGTCTGTGGGATGTTAGGATATTGATTCTCTATGTAAGTTATGTATGGGTATGGAGGTAAATACAATCTCATTTGTTTTGTGATGACACATTGACAGTGTGTTTGCGTGTATGCGTACGTTTGTGTGGGCACGCGTGTGTTTTGTGCTACTGTGTCAAGAAGTGCCGATATACTTTGGCTCGGTTCCCTTACAGAGCCCAGCCCTCATAGGTAAGTGTGTGTGTGTGTGTAGCTTTGGTATATTCTTTGTGTAGGGCTGAGTGCTGTAGAAGGAGAGGCCAGCTGTAGTCCCGTCCTGTGGTGCTGACATGAGAGAAGAACATCTCAGATGTAACGGGTTCTGCCTTGGCTCCTAGGTCTGGTTTGGTTTGGGTCAAAATGTGATTGTCATTTGGGAGACCACCTAGAACCGATCCTCAGCAGAACCACTTCCATGTTGGGGAGGTGGAGATGACCGTGGCCACACTAACTATATAGGAATGGATGCTCCTACTAGTGGCTATATGGGTATATAGAATCACACCACGTAAATGTATGCTTCTGTATGACAATCCATGGGAAAACCACATGGCATGGGATGTGGAGTGGGAATACTTTATAGCAGTCTATAAAGTGACACAGATGCAGCCTTCAGGTAGAGAGGCATATCCACTGTGTGATGTAAAACTCTCTAAAATATAATAGGTTGTGTGCTGCTTTCTGTCAAATCTGGGACCTCCCAGACAAAGGCCCATAATCTCTGCTGTCTTATTGTTCAAGACAAATAGCATGAATAGTACCAACTACAACAAAATGTCCTCTTGCTAGCATGTCTTTTCTCCAATGACCAACTACCTTCACTGACTACATACAACCCACTTAACTACCATCATTGATCACCTCACAGAGATTGTCAGCAGACAAGCGGATGAGTGTAGGAGGGGCCTGAGTGGAGGGGTGCCAGGGGGCAGATGGGGCTCATGGTCTGAGTGGAGGGAGGAGGAGGGTAGGTTTAGGGCAAGAGGAGCAGGGAAAAGTCAAAGGCAAAGGCAAAGGGGGGAGAAGACACTGAGCAAAACACAAATGACACAAAAGCAAAACGGCTTACGAAGTTTAAGGGAAATAGTAATACGTTGGTGTCAGTTTTTACAATGAGGGGAGGAGGTGACAGAAGTTGTCAAATACTGAGGGATTTGGGGTAATACTACAACAAAGACATAGAGAGATAGATAGAAGACATCCTCCACCAACCATTTAAAAGTAGATACTCCTATATTTCTCTCTCTCTCTCTCTCTCTCTCTCTCTCTCTCTCTCTCTCTCTCTCACTCTCTCACTCTCTCACTCTCTCACTCTCACTCACTCTCTCACTCTCACTCACTCTCTCACTCTCACTCACTCTCTCTCACTCACTCACTCACTTTCTCTCACTCACTCTCTCTCACTCTCTCTCTCTCTCTCTCTCTCTCTCTCTCTCTCTCTCTCTCTCTCTCTCTCTCTCTCTCTCTCTCTCTCTCCCTCTCACTCTCTCTCTCTCTCTCTCTCTCCCTCTCTCCCTCCCTCTCTCGCTCTCTATCCGTCCCTATCTCCAACCCATGTCTGTCTGTGTGTGTGTGGGGGTTCAGCAAGACACCTCCATGGTATGGCTGACCTGGCCCTCATTGCTGTCAGAGTGTGTAAAACCCCGGATACGAGAGCTCTCAATGGAGCTGCCACTGGTCAGGGAGGCCGTCCGGGAGCGGGCCAGACGGGTCATACTGGCAGAGGGCACTGAGAGAAAGAGAGAGAGAGAGAGAGAGAGAGAGAGAGAGAGAGAGAGAGAGAGAGGGATGGATGGATGGATGGATGGATGATGGAGGGAGAGAAAGAAAGAAAGAACAAAAGAGGGGAAGACAATATTTGCATTTAAACAATGGCAAAGCTAAGTCAATATGAGCTAACCACTGGGAGAAATGGAACAACATGCCAATGTGTAAACTGAAAAGTAACACCCAAGCCGCTAGTGCGGCAAGGCAGCTAGCTGTAACAAACATTCCTGCTAGCTATGGATGCTTGAGAGTTTCTGTAAAGCCATCAACATGTGCCTGCAACTCTGCATGCAGACACATTCCCCCTGCTACAGTACAGCAGGACCATGCAGTGGGACTGTGAGGAAAGTCTGAACGCTGCAGAGGAGTTGATCTCCGTCAGCTCGTCCTCCTGCAAGCGTTATCCTGCTCCTGAACTTATCTGTGAAGACTTTGCAATTGTCTTAGAGTAGAGCTATGACCATTTTATTGTATGGAAAACATGAACCTTGCGTAACAATTACCAAAAATCTTCAACTTGGGAAGTAGCAGTTCTAACACTTTGGGAGCTCTGTCTGAAGGTATGTTTTCCATTGAGGCACATCATCCCAGTGCATATGCTCATCCATTTAGCTGCAGTAAAGGCAGGTACTTCAAAACATGCCTATTGGCTATAATTCTCCATTTAAAATATGACAAGTTCTATGCTAGTCGTTTCCATGCAAATATTTCTCAAAAAGTTGCTTCACTTGGACACTACAATGTGTCAATGAGTGTTCAACATTGGATCATAATTAACTGTATGCCATGCAAAGAGCAAGATAGGGAATGCAATGGCAGGGATGGGGAGAAAGTAGCAATAGCATATTTTTCCTTAGGCTGAGGAAAAACGAAATTTGGAAAATAAATACAAAATGTAATAAAATCTTTAATAAGTTTGCCAAAGACCAGAAATCAAGCGCTAACACAAAGAACATTTTATAATAATTCAAAAGGCAGATATGTGATCAGAGCATCATCACTGCACATGTAGGGGAAAAAGAGAGGAGATCAGAGGTCAGAGGTGAACAGCAAACAGGAAGTACCTGGCCCTCCACTCAACCTCCGATCCTTCACATACGCAACTGAGAGAAGGCAGGAAAACAGAGGGCAAGATTAACACAACAGGTCCCTGCAATAGACATCACACCAAACCAAAGAAGATACTGTATTCACAACATATTCACAACACAGTCAGAACACAATCTCCCATTCAGAACAACGCAACATAAAGACAGTGTCTAAACAGAGGATTAAAACACACAAGGGGGAATAACAATGTATTTCTAAGGTACAGTATGGAGAGATAACCTGTTGAGGACAGAGGGCGCTGTTTTCACTTTGGGGCAAAATCGTGCCCAATTTAAACGGCCTCGTACTCAATTCTTGCTCGTACAATATGCATATTATTATTACTATTGGATAGAAAACACTCTCTAGTTTCTAAAACCGTTTGAATTATATCTGTGAGTAAAACAGAACTCCTTTTGCAGCAAACTTCCTGACAGGAAGTGGAAAATCTGAAATCGATGCACTGTTCTAGGGCCTGCCTATTAATGTCCTTGATATATATTAGAATACATGCACTTCATACGTCTTCCACTAGATGCCGACAGGCAGTGAGAGAAGAAATGGAGTGAATAACTTTATCTGGGGTCGAATAATAGCTCTCGGCATGACGTGTCACCAGTTTCCTGTTTTCTGGAGAGCGCGTGAAGGGACCTGGATTTGCCTTCTGATAAGCTGTCGTTATGGACGACTAATATCTCCGGCTTTGATTTTATTTGATACATGTGACAATATCATCGTAAAGTATGTTTTTTCAATATAGTTTTATTAGATTATTGAAATTTATTCGGGACGTTAGGCGTGTTGCGTTGTGTGCCTTTGTTCAGGAAGGAGAGCTTAGCGCCACTTTGCTAGCTTTCCGTGCTAATTGACTGGAGAAGAGGACATTCTAAATCCAAACAACGATTGTTCCCGACAAAGGACAACTTGTACAACATTCTGATGAAAGATCATCAAAAGTAGGACCCATTTTATGATGCAATTTCATATATCTGTCGAACATGTTGTACTAGTCGTTTGCGGCCAGGTTTTGGGTACTCTCTCGCCATAACGTAAACTGCATATCGTAATGAAGTTATTTTTAGAATTCGAACACGGCGATTGCATTAAGAACTAGTGTATCTACCATTTCCTATACAACATGTATTTTCTAGTAATGTTTATGAATAGTTATTTGGTCAGAATAGTTGGAGTGTGATAAAAATATCCACACATTCTGGGAAAAAGATGCTACGTTAGCACAATGTATAACCACTGATTTCAGCTCTAAATATGCAAATTTTCGAACAAAACATAAGTGTATGTATAACCTGATGTTATAGGACTGTCATCTAATGAAGGTTTATGAAGGTTAGTGAAAATTAATATCTTTTGCTGGTTTATTCCCTATCGGTAACGTGCCTATTGCTATCGCTAACGTGCCTTGATGAATGAATGCGGTAGTGTGGTAGGCTATTGTAGTAAGCTAATATAATGCTATATTGTGTTTTCGCTGTAAAACACTTAAAAAATCTGAAATATTGGCTGGATTCACAAGATGTTTGTCTCTAATTTGCTGTACACCATCGATTTTTCAGAAATGTTTTATGATGAGTATTTAGGTATTTGACGTTGGTGTCTGTAATTACTCTGGCTGCTTCGGTTCTATTTCTGACGGTAGCTGTGATTGTAGCTGCAATGTAAAACTGATTTATACCTCAAATATGCACATTTTTCAAACAAAACATAGATTTATTGTATAACATGTTATAAGACTGTCATCTGATGAAGTTGTTTCTTGGTTAGTTTGGTTGGTCCTTGGTTAATTAGGTTGGCTTTGTGCATGCTACCTGTGCTGTGAAAAATGTCTGTCCTTTTTTGTATTTGGTGGTGAGCTAACATAAATATATGTGGTGTTTTCGCTGTAAAACATTTAAAAAATCGGACATGTTGACTGGATTCACAAGATGTGTATCTTTCATTTGCTGTATTGGACTTGTTAATGTGTGAAAGATAAATATTTCTAAAAAATATATTTTGAATTTCGCGCTCTGCCTTTTCAGTGGAATGTGGGAGGAGTTCCGCTAACGGAACGCCAGAGCCAGACAGGATAAACTCAATCAAGGTAGTGATGCATTGTTTCTGAGAGACCACAAACCCCCACACACAGTCTCATACACTCACTCATATGTGACAAATTATTGTAATCTGGTTCTAGATACTTACTGTAGCCCATCCCCTGGAGGAAGTACTTGAATGCTTCGGACAGTTTTCCAGGCTATAAAACAACAAGGAGAATATGGTAAGCAACTTGACCTGCTTAGACTCTGTGTAACCCTGACCCCAGATGAGGTCAATGACTTCTGAGGAGTGCTGTGGTGAGTCCTATATAGAAAACCATCTCATGGTGGCAGGACGTTTTATAAGAAAGGAACATGAGGGTCGGTAGAGGGTTACAGGGAGGCACCATGTAGAGGTTGAGGGGCATTTTAAAGAGGAAGTTAGGGGTCATCTGAGAGTTGTGTCAGAAGAGAAACTAGAGAAAGTAAAGGGGAAATGGGGCAGAGAGGAAGAAGTATTTTAATGTTAAATGAGAAGATGGAAAGAGCCATCTGAAGGCAGTGTTCTGACCTGTGTGAGCTGAGGGAGTCCACCAGAGTCAGCCATCTGAAGGGGACAACAGGAACACAACCATAGTTAGTAATATATAATATCTTTACTTCAAATGGTTTAACAAACTACAGCATGTACAATCTAATTCATTAACTAATTAATGAATTATTTGAATCAATAAAGACAATCCAATAAAGATGAATAATCTTCAACATTACTTTGCACTCATACCTTTAAGAAGGTGGTGTTGGTTGGGTCAAGTTTGGAATTGCATTCGACCTTGAGAAAAACAACACCATATTAAACGATGAGGTCCAAGGTGCTTGGATATTAATATTCTCAGATTTAAAAAAACATGAAATCAATAGGATTTCAGGCATGTAGATGTTGTGAATGGAAGAGACGCTTGGAGGGAGTCGGGGGAGTGGGGAGGGAGGGATGACCCAGATAATGCAGTCTGCTGCAGTGATGAGTCATTTCAACACACATTTGAGGCTGCGAAGTCACAGCCAGGGGTGTGTACAGATGTGCGCTGGCACCCACCCATCTCTCAGAACAATAACAAAGAAATGGAGAGATGGCTTTCTAGGTCAAAACAGGTCCCTGACCCTCTATCCTCTTTCTCCCTCTCTCTCTCTCAAGTTGAAATGAGCAGCAGGGTTCTTCACATCAAATAGCATGAAATATTAGTGACCTCCATCTGTTTTTAATCTCTCTCTCTGTGTCGCTCTCTGTGTGTGTGTGTGTGTGTGTCTCAATCTCTGTGTGTCTCTCTCTCTCTGTGTCTCTCTCTCTCTCTGTGTCGCTCTCTCTGTGTGTGTGTGTGTCTCTCTCTCTCTCTGTGTGTCTCTCTCTCTCTCTCTCTCTCTCTCTCTCTGTGTGTGTCTCTCTCTGTGTCTCTCTCTCTCTCTGTGTCTCTCTGTGTCTCTCTGTGTCTCTCTCTCTCTCTCTCTCTCTCTCTCTCTCTCTCTCTCTCTCTCTCTCTCTCTCTCTCTCTCGCTCTGTCTCTCTCTCTCTCTCTCTCTCTCTCTCTCTCTCTCTCTCTCTCTCTCTGTGTCTCTCTGTGTCTCTCTGTGTCTCTCTGTGTCTCTCTCTCTCTCTGTTTTTCATCTCTGTCTTCATATCTCTCTCTCCCTCTCTGTGTCGCTCTCTCTGTGTGTGTGTGTGTGTCTCTCTCTCTCTGTGTGTCTCTCTCTCTCTCTCTCTGTGTCTCTCTCTCTCAATTCAATTCAATTCAAGGGGCTTTATTGGCATGGGAAACATGTGTTAACATTGCCAAAGCAAGTGAGGTAGCAATACACAAAAGTGAAACAAACAATACAAATTAACAGTAAACATTACACATACAGAAGTTTCAAAACAATAAAGACATTACAAATGTCATATTATATATATATACGGTGTTGTAGCAATGTACGAATGGTTAAAGCACACAGGTTAAAATAAATAGCCATAAATATGGGTTGTATTTACAATGGTGTTTGTTCTTCACTGGTTGCCCTTTTCTTGTGACAACAGGTCACAAATCTTGCTGCTCTGATGGCACACTGTGGAATTTCACCCAGTAGATATGGGAGTTTATCAAAATTGGATTTGTTTTCGAATTCTTTGTGGAACTGTGTAATCTGAGGGAAATATGTGTCTCTAATATGGTCATACATTGGGCAGGAGGTTAGAAAGTGCAGCTCAGTTTCCACCTCATTTTGTGGACAGTGAGCACATAGCCTGTCTTCTCTTGAGAGCCATGTCTGCCTACGGCGGCCTTTCTCAATAGCAAGGCTATGCTCACTGAGTCTGTACATAGTCAAAGCTTTCCTTAAGTTTGGGTCAGTCACAGTGGTCAGGTATTCTGCCACTGTGTACTCTCTGTTTAGGGCCAAATAGCATTCTAGTTTGCTCTGTTTTTTTGTTAATTCTTTCCAATATGTCAAGTAATTATCTTTTTGTTTTCTCATGATTTGTTTGGGTCTAATTGTGCTGTTGTCCTGGGGCTCTGTGGGGTGTGTTTGTGTTTGTGAACAGAGCCCTAGGACCAGCTTGCTTAGGGGACTCTTCTCCAGGTTCATCTCTCTGTAGGTGATGGCTTTGTTATGGAAGGTTTGGGAATCGCTTCCTTTTAGGTGGTTGTAGAATTTAACGGCTCTTTTCTGGATTTTGATAATTAGTGGGTATCGGCCTAATTCTGCTCTGCATGCATTATTTGGTGTTCTACGTTGTACACGGAGGATATTTTTGCAGAATTCTGCGTGCAGAGTCTCAATTTGGTGTTTGCCCCATTTTGTGAAATCTTGGTTGGTGAGCGGACCCCAGACCTCACAACCATAAAGGGCAATGGGCTCTATGACAGATTCAAGTATTTTTAGCCAGATCCTAATTGGTATGTTGAAATTTATGTTCCTTTTGATGGCATAGAATGCCCTTCTTGCCTTGTCTCTCAGATCGTTCACAGCTTTGTGGAAGTTACCTGTGGCGCTGATGTTTAGGCCGAGGTATGTATAGTTTTTTGTGTGCTCTAGGGCAACGGTGTCTAGATGGAATTTGTGGTCCTGGCGACTGGACCTTTTTTGGAACACCATTATTTTGGTCTTACTGAGATTTACTGTCAGGGCCCAGGTCTGACAGAATCTGTGCAGAAGATCTAGGTGCTGCTGTAGGCCCTCCTTGGTTGGTGACAGAAGCACCAGATCATCAGCAAACAGTAGACATTTGACTTCGGATTCTAGTAGGGTGAGACCGGGTGCTGCAGACTGTTCTAGTGCCCGCGCCAATTCGTTGATATATATGTTGAACAGGGTGGGGCTTAAGCTGCATCCCTGTCTCACCCCACGACCCTGTGTGAAGAAATGTGTGTGTTTTTTGCCAATTTTAACCGCACACTTGTTGTTTGTGTACATGGATTTTATAATGTCGTATGTTTTACCCCCAACACCACTTTCCATCAATTTGTATAGCAGACCCTCATGCCAAATTGAGTCGAAGGCTTTTTTGAAATCAACAAAGCATGAGAAGACTTTGCCTTTGTTTTGGTTTGTTTGGTTGTCAATTAGGGTTTGTAGGGTGAATACATGGTCTGTTGTACGGTAATCTGGTAAAAAGCCAATTTGACATTTGCTCAGTACATTGTGTTCATTGAGGAAATGTACGAGTCTGCTGTTAATGATAATGCAGAGTATTTTACCAAGGTTACTGTTGACGCATATTCCACGGTAGTTATTGGGGTCAAATTTGTCTCCACTTTTGTGGATTGGGGTGATCAGTCCTTGGTTCCAAATATTGGGGAAGATGCCAGAGCTAAGGACGATGTTAAAGAGTTTTAGTATAGCCAATTGGAATTTGTTGTCTGTATATTTGATCATTTCATTAAGGATACCATCAACACCACAGGCCTTTTTGGGTTGGAGGGTTTTTATTTTGTCCTGTAACTCATTCAAGGTAATTGGAGAATCCAGTGGGTTCTGGTAGTCTTTAATAGTTGATTCTAGGATTTGTATTTGATCATGTATATGTTTTTGTTCTTTATTCTTTGTTATAGAGCCAAAAAGATTGGAGAAGTGGTTTACCCATACATCTCCATTTTGGATAGATAATTCTTCGTGTTGTTGTTTTTTTAGTGTTTTCCAATTTTCCCAGAATTGGTTAGAGTCTATCGATTCTTCAATTACATTGAGCTGATTTCTGACATGCTGTTCCTTCTTTTTCCGTAGTGTATTTCTGTATTGTTTTAGTGATTCACCATAGTGAAGGCGTAGACTCAGGTTTTCCGGGTCTCTATGTTTTTGGTTGGACAGGTTTCTCAATTTCTTTCTTAGATTTTTGCATTCTTCATCAAACCATTTGTCATTGTTGTTCATTTTCTTCGGTTTTCTTTTTGAGATTTTTAGATTTGATAGGGAAGCTGAGAGGTCAAATATACTGTTAAGATTTTCTACTGCCAAGTTTACACCTTCACTATTGCAGTGGAACGTTTTACCCAGGAAGTTGTCTAAAAGGGATTGGATTTGCTGTTGCCTAATTGTTTTTTGGTAGGTTTCCAAACTGCATTCCTTCCATCTATAGCATTTCTTAATGTTACTCAGTTCCTTTGGCTTTGATGCCTCATGATTGAGTATTGCTCTGTTCAAGTAGACTGTAATTTTGCTGTGATCTGATAGGGGTGTCAGTGGGCTGACTGTGAACGCTCTGAGAGACTCTGGGTTGAGGTCAGTGATAAAGTAGTCTACAGTGCTACTGCCAAGAGATGAGCTATAGGTGTACCTGCCATAGGAGTCCCCTCGAAGCCTACCATTGACTATGTACATACCCAGCGTGCGACAGAGCTGCAGGAGTTGTGACCCGTTTTTGTTGGTTATGTTGTCATAGTTGTGTCTAGGGGGGCATATGGGGGAGGGAATGCTGTCACCTCTCTCTCTCTCTGTGTCTCTCTCTCTCTCTCTCTCTCTCTCTCTCTCTCTCTCTCTCTCTCTCTCTCTCTGTGTCTCTCTCTCTCTCTGTCTCTCTCTCTCTCTCTCTCTCTGTCTGTCTCTCTATCTCTCTCTGTTTTTCATCTCTGTCTTCATATCTCTCTCTCCCTCACCCCACCTCCTCCGTCTGTTTTTGATATCCCTCCCTCCCGCTCTTTCACTCTCCCTCCCTAACTAGGTTGTATAACCTCTCATTCTACTCTCCCCTTCCCATCCCCTCCCCCCATCATTAAATATTTCCTCAATTTACTGACCTACTTCTGTTTCCCTCAGTGAGGGCAAACATCAGTGAGGGCAAACATCAGTGAGGGCAAACATCAGTGAGGGCAAACATCAGTGAGGGCAAACATCAGTGAGGGCAAAAACAGCAGGGGGGGGGGTGCAGGAGAGCAGGTAGGGAGGGAGATGAGACAGGGAGTGAGGGAGTAGGTGGTAAAGAAGGAAGAGATAGAAATGGAGAGAAGGTGTAGAAGGAAGAGGACTCACCACTCCCTCCTCAGCTGGAGCATTGTCACCAACAACCAGCATCACGGGGCACCTGGAAACATAGAGCACAGATCAGCAAACAACACCAACACACATACACAAACAGTAAACATGGCAAATCCCAAGTAACCTGTTATGAATGATAAGGGTACTTAAACAGTATTCGCCAATGACATGAAGGACCATGGATAATTGTCTAGTGTAGTAGAGAGACTCACTTCAGTGTCTTGGCATTGATGATGGTCCCGGTGCGGTTCATCTCCAGATCCCTACGGCTGAGAAGGAGAAGAAAACTGTGAGACACACTGCTTACATTCTCTCACAGAATATAGAACTCTTCCCATCTGCCACACACACACACAGTCTGAAGTTGTGTTTGTGTGTGTGTGTGTTACCTGTTGTACATGTTCCAGAAGAGCTGCAGGTTGACCTGGTTGACAGTGTTGTTGATCTGTTGACGGTAACTCTGGACCAGCTCTGTGTTGTTCATCAGCTCCTCCTGTACACCAATCAACTATTAGCACAGGTAGACTGAGAGACTGGTGTCTCTGAAAGGTTTATGAGCATAAAAACCCCGTAGGCTAGTGTTGTTGTTGTATGTAGTACCATGTGTTGCCACAAAATGTTGTAGGTGGGTAATGATTTATCTGGATTGAGAGCTCACCTGGCTAAAGAGGTGGGGCAGCACAGTGTCTGGAAGAGCACTGGTGAGACCAGACAGCTGGAGAGGGAGAGTGAGAGGGAGAGTGAGAGGGAGAGGGAGAGGGAGAGGGAGAGGGAGAGGGAGAGGGAGAGGGAGGATGAAAGATATATTATTTCCTTGCACCCATTGCAACAAGAGCAGCCATTTTGATAGTTGGGATAAAATGGCTGTTTTAAAGGTAACTATGTTTACGTGTTTGCCACATAAGTGCAGTGTCTGCTACCTTGCCGGTGGCCCAGTCGATCCAGCCCTTCCCGTTGGGGTCGATGTTGAGCAGCACCAGGCCCTCCACCAGGTCAGGGAAGATCAGCTGAGGACAGAGCAGAGCAGGGGTCTGTTATGTTAGATACACCTGGGTTCATCAGGCAACACAAATATGAAATATATGGACAAGTAAAGAACAATAACAGGGAATAACTTACAGCAAATTTGGCCAGGATGTAGGCGCCTGCTCCAACTCCAATGCCCAAAATGCTCTTGAATCTGGAATATTAGAATGGTTTGAATTACTTTAAAGGTTTATCAGTAGTATTAATTCATTCAAAGTTCAACTATACACTCTTAGAAAAAAAAGGTGCAATCTAGAACCTAAAAGGGTTCTTCGGCTGTCCCCATAGGAGAACCCTCTGAATAACACTGTTTGGTTCCAGGTGGAACCCTTTTGGTTCCAGGTAGAACCCTTTTGAGTTCCATGTAGAACCCTTTACACAGAGGGTTCTACATGGAACCAAAAAGGGTTCTCCTATGGGGACAGCAGAATAACCCTTTTGGATGGATGATGAATGTACTGTTTACTAGGAGAGAAAGGAATTGGAGGCCCACTCACCCAAAGTGCTGCACTACGCTGGGCAGCATGCCTGCCAGCTGGTCCATGGTGGGGTACTGGTACCTGTGGAGAGGTGAGGTGAATCCTTTAGTTAAACAGTGACATGGCAGAGAGAGACATCACTGTAGAAATGACTGTCTATGTGCATATTCCAGTCAATGCAATACAACAACAGAGGTGTAAGGAAACATGCATACTTGCGTATACGTGTGTGTGTGCAAGAATTCTCATGTGTGTGTGTACACGCTTGTGTGTGTGTGTCTGTGTGTCTAACGTGTGTGCATGTGAATGTGGAGGTACTATATATTACCCCTGTGGCATCTGAGAGGCTCCAATCTGCTGTCCAGGAGCATCCACATGACACACCACAAAGTGCTTGGTGATCTCCTGCATGTCCTCATTGTGGAAGAAGCTGTTAAAGCACAGCTTGTCTGTGGAGGGCAGAGACAGAGGGAGAGACAGAGAGGCGAAACACATGAAATATGCATTAAAGAGAGAGAACCTTGAAGGTGGCCATCTGTGCCATTGCTACCCTGTCAGCAGGGAGAATAGATGTGATGTGACATTTAACATTTATATAGTACCTCTGAAAATCTGCAATCGTATCAACAACTCTGATATCAACAACTCTGATATCAACAACTCTTATATCAACAACTCTTATATCAACAACTCTTATATCAACAACTCTTATATCAACAACTCTGATATCAACAACTCTGATATCAACAACTCTTATATCAACAACTCTTATAACAACTACTCTGATATCAACAACTCTTATATCAACAACTCTTATATCAACAACTCTTATATCAACAACTCTGATATCAACAACTCTGATATCAACAACTTTTATATCAACAACTCTGATATCAACAACTCTTATATCAACAACTCTGATATCAACAACTCTTATATCAACAACTGTTATATCAACAACTCTGATATCAACAACTCTTATATCAACAACTCTTATATCAACAACTCTTATATCAACAACTCTTATATCAACAACTCTGATATCAACAACTCTGATATCAACAACTGTTATATCAACAACTCTGATATCAACAACTCTTATATCAACAACTCTTATATCAACAACTCTTATATCAACAACTCTGATATCAACAATTCTGATATCAACAACTCTTATATCAACAACTCTTATATCAACAACTCTGATATCAACAACTCTGATATCAACAACTCTTATATCAACAACTCTTATATCAACAACTCTGATATCAACAACTCTAATATCAACAACTCTTATATCAACAACTCTTATATCAACATCTCTGATATCAACAACTCTGATATCAACAACTCTTATATCAACAACTCTGATATCAACAACTATTATATCAACAACACTGATATCAACAACTCTTATATCAACAACTCTTATATCAACAACCCTGATATCAACAACTCTTATATCAACAACTCTGATATCAACAACTCTTATATCAACAACTCTGATATCAACAACTCTAATATCAACAACTCTTATATCAACAACTCTTATATCAACAACTCTGATATCAACAGCTCTGTTTCCCCCCTCCCACCACCACTGATGTCCTTCTTGTCTTCTGTTTGTGGTGAGTCAGTCAAAAACACCACTGTTCTACTCCATTGAGCTAAGAAGGTGATAAAAACACTGAGACATTAATGCCATCTCATCAAAAACCAACAAACATCATTACACAGGCTAATTAACCAATAACCGGACAGAAATTAAAAAGCTTAAATGGGATGAAGCTGGTGTGTTCTGTGCTATTGAATTTATCTGGCAGCAATGGCAGCGAGGTGATTCTGATTCGCCCACACACAGTCAGCAATAGGGCAATAGAAGACCATTAATCTTCATCCTCCACAGGCGTATTGTCTCCCTGTGGAAACTTGACCCATCTCCTCCCCAGCACAGCAGAAGGACACAGTACAGGAGTAACAGAGCCATATATAGGCCAGGGTCTCCTCTATTCTATCTC
This sequence comes from Salvelinus fontinalis, assembly GCF_029448725.1. NCBI lineage: Eukaryota > Metazoa > Chordata > Actinopteri > Salmoniformes > Salmonidae > Salvelinus > Salvelinus fontinalis. Next base: position 31,394,018 of record NC_074676.1, read on the forward strand.
ATTCTCTCCACTGTCCTCTCCCCTGTTCTCTCCCCTCTCCTCTCCCCTCACCCTTCCTCCTACATCTGTGTAGACTGAGTCAGGCTGCAGAGCTGTGGTTCCTGGCAGTGCATACTAATAGCCCCAGCTGCAGCTGCAGAGGGAAGGAGGGAGGCAGGCAGCTGATCTACAGCCCCGCAATTCTGACCATCCCCCAACAACAACCCCACCCTGCCTGCCTTCCAGCCCTCCCTCCCTCCCCTCGCTTTAACACTGCATGATAGGGATGTTTTTCTGACCTACATTTCTCCCTCTCCCTCCCTTCCTGTTGCTATTTCTCTTTTTCTCTCTCCATCATCATTCAATTATCCACTCCTTTATTGAATTATTGACCACTCTGACCGACAGTGTTATCTTGTGGAATGCAGGTTGTGTTGGCAATTTCAATAGACACACTGGATTTTTTGTGGGAATGTATTTCAAATTGCAGTTAACTGGTAATGTAAATTTGTTGTAATGCAGAATAAATATTGTGTTTTGTATCTATGAGTCATTCTGACCACTGACAAGACACCCTGCAAACTGCAGCAACATTGAAAAGTCGTCCCCATCCACCAATTAGAGGAGCTAACGAGCAGGCTCTGTGGGGAGGTAGAAACAGACATTCTGGGTAAAGCGTCTGGCATCCGATTGTAACATACTGTAGCTACATGCTCTGAGACCACCATCTGCGGGAGACGTACAGCACGAACATGCACCTCCCTACAATTCCAAACCAACGCGTCTCTGGTACGTGTCCTCTTCATTTGAATGTGTTGATTGTTGGAGAAATTGCTTGAGCTTTTCACTTTGAAAAGTAAGAATGGCGATGGTCCAATATTCTAGAACACTGCTGTGTGTCCGCATACTTGTTTGGTACAGTAGTCTAATAGACCCTTAAAGGTAGAGAGAGATTCATACTGTCTGTCTGCACTCTGCAGTGGGATGGCTGTCAGGGAATGGTATAGCTCCCAGAATGGAGTCCCATTATCACCTCAGATAACAGGCTGACAGCTCCACAGATATCTCTGCCAGGTCACACCATGAACAACACTCTGAGGAAGTGTGGAGAGATGCTTCCTGGAACCAGCTGCAGGTCACTGTTGTGTGACTGATGATGGTGCAACACAGATATGATCACGCACACATGGAGCACACCCACAAAACACACATGCGCACACACACACACACACACACACACACACACACACACACACACACACACACACACACACACACACACACACACACACACACACACACACACACACACACACACAGACACACACACACACACACACACACACACACACAGGTAGAGGGACAATGTGTACTCACGGTTAAGCCCAACATCGTGGTAGGTGAGGATGGCAGGCTTGTTTCCTTTGGGTGCACCACGGATCACCACGTGAAGCATCCCATAAGGAGTCTCAATGTCATGTTCCTGAAACATACAAATGCTTATTTCTAATGGGAATGCATAGATTTACACTCACAGAGACATACTGTACCTTCAGACAGACAATCTTGGGTTCACTGATGACCATAGAGAGTTACTATCACCCAATAACTATGACTGATATAATAGGCTGCATACTCAACTGTCTGCCTCTGATCAACATAAAAGCTTTACGGATTCACATGGGAATGCTGATAGAGATGACTGACAACACGGTGTATATAGAGTACTGCAAAGACATGTCTGGCCCACATTATGTGTATAATATTCTTCTCTGGTGAGGGGGAAAAAAACATTATGTGCAGCATACACCCACACACACACACACACACACACACAAAACACACACACAAGCTCACACGCCACATACACACGCAGACTCCTGTACTCACATATACAGTCAGACACCCATATGCCCATACTCACAAACACACACGCATACTGTACAAACAAACTCCCACAGCCAATGCTCCTGTCCCATGTATAAAGAGACATTAAACACTGGACACTTCCTGTTTCTTGTATACTGTTTTTCACACTGGATTTATATACTGGATTCTCCACATAGCTCATTCTAATATGTCTGTACATTGCATTTTGTTCCACTGTTTATACACACCGTGTATTTATATACTGGATTCTTGACATAGTGAATATTTCTACTGCTGTACATATCATTCTTAGTATATATTTTCGGTGTATATACTCATACACTGCGTGTGGATGACTGATACAGTGTTATTCAGGGTGTTAACTGCATTTGTTCTGACCTTTCTTGATTTCTTGAGAGCAGTGCAGTGCAGTGAAACGTCCAAAATGGCATCCTATTTCCTATATACTTTTGACAAGAGCTCTATGGGCCCTGGTCAGAAGTAGTGCACTAAATAAGGAATAGGGTGCCATTAAGGATGCAGACATAGTCTGTCACGGAAAGTGCACCCTAACCACGCAACATTCTGGCACCAAATATATCTGACAGTATTCTGCAGTGAAGCTATACATTTGCAGGTACTGCAATACATTTAATCACCTGTAATATCTGTTGTCTCTTTTGTCTTTGTGTAACATAAATTGCTTGCGTGAACGATTGACAGATACAATGTAGGTCAACAAGGTCATATCGGGCGCTAAAGATTATGCGATACACGATTGCAGTATGATAGGGGTTGATAGTATAATACTAAAAATGATTTAGTATTTTCTGTATGGCTGCCTGTCTGAAATATCATAGACAAAGACAAAGACCACCTCGGTGGAGCACAATAGACTGCAGGTAAAAACAGCGCCAATATCACATACTGCAAACACTCCCTCTATCCCTTCCTCTCTCAGTCCCTTCCATGCTCCCGTTCTCTCTCACTCATCTTCCTCTCTCGCTCACTTCTTCTCTCAGTCCCTCCCTCTCATCTTCCTCTCTCACTCCCTTCCTTCTGGCTCCCAAGGTCAGAGAGACGTTTGTCCTAGTACGGAATAATTAGGCAACTTACAAGACTCACATACACACTCACTCTCATGTCTATTTCCCTGTTAGACATGCATGTGTGGCAGAATGCATTATTGTTTGTCGCAGCATTAGTGTGTCAGCTTGTCTCCACGAAGACTCATACATTACATGACTGATCATTAGAGGAACACAATAACAGTACAACAACCATTTCAGTATGCATGATTAACGCATACATTCCATTAGTTAATAAAACATTCAATATAAACATAACTAGAGAATCTTTTACAGATGATCTTATCCAATGCACATTTATTCCAGAGTATTACAACAGCACGGTACATCATAGATAGCTAATTAATTATTCCAGAGTATTACAACAGCACGGTACATCATAGATAGCTAATTAATTATTCCAGAGTATTACAACAGCACGGTACATCATAGATAGCAAATTAATTATTCCAGAGTATTACAACAGCACGGTACATCATAGATAGCTAGTTATTTTGATAAGGTATAAACATGATATGAGAACATGAATAAGGTAAGAGGTGGGTGTGTATGTGCATGACATACATATCCATGAACAAAGGCGTTTATTAATGAAGACGTAGTGGATTCACTTCCCCTTCATCAAAATATTCTCACTCTATCAACCAAAATATGCAGAGTCATCCACGCACCAGCAGAAACACTGAACACACTCAAGCAGTCACTCAGTATAAAGCTGTAGATACATTATACTGTCACTCACCCCATCCCAGCATTCAGGCATGGTGCCTCAGTAAGCGTGCTCAGCGGTGGAGGAGAAAGAGGAGGAAGAATGGCAGGAGGAAGAGGAGGAGGAGCAGCCAGTGGAGACGAGACAGACAGACAAACAGACAGACAGAGCCAGTCCTCTCCTGTAGTGGGACTAGGTCCTGGCTTTAGAGCAGAGCCTGCTGGGGGATTCTGCTGGTGGTCTCTTTGTCTCGTCTTGTCTTGTCTCGCCTAGCCTCGTCCTGCTCTGGGGCTGAGCGCTGCAGTGCTGTGCCCCCTCTCTTCCCCCGACACCTTATAAAGCCCACCATAAGGGCGTGCCGAACTCAAGCCTATTCGCTGCCAGTGCTGCCTCTCTGCACATGATTGGTTGGCTGCTCTGTCAGTCACAGCAGGTTCTCTGCTGTGCTCTTGTTTTGCTCTCTCATCAGCACCAGTGCTCTGTTTCAGGAGAAGATGGCTTATCTCCCTCTCTCTTTTTCTCCCTCTCTCTCTCATTGACCCTGTCCTACCTGTCTCCTCTCCTTTCCCATCCCTCTTATTGCTCCTTAACAGTCATGGACGGTGATGCATAAACAAATGCTTAGCTTGCAGTGAGATTTATTTTTACAAATAAAATTTAAACAGAGAACAGTGACGTCTCTTTCTGTCTCTGTGCAGCAGCAGCAGCAGCAGCCAGTAGGCTCCTCCATGCCTCTGTGTAATGGGACATTGATGGGACAGTAACTGGCCATAGGTCACCAGTAGAGCGGAGCAGAGTACTGTATGTGCGTACGTCTACTCAGAGAGCAGGAGATGATGGAACAGTGCTGACTACAGATCAATATGGCAGTAGTGGCTCTCTCTGCTGTAGGTTACATTTATTCACACCAGGAGCCATTGTCCATATTCTCCACAACATCATTTTTTTCTTTCTCTCGTCGGTATCCGCCTTTCCTGTGTACAGGGAACTTAGCAAGCTGACTCAACTGTAAACTCTCCATGTCTCTTTCTCTCTAGCTCGGTCCCCCTTTTCTGCGGAAGAGAGGGATTAACCCACTCCCCGGCTGACTCAACATTTCCAGTCTTCATTAAATACACAACCTCGTTCTCTCACCCATAATCATATGCACTGTCATCACACACACACACGCAAGGACACCCTCAGCAAAACACACATACAAACATTTACATTTTTAGCTTTTATACATTTTCGTAATGGTCCCCAGTGGGAATAGAATCCACAACCCTTGCGTTACAAGGGCAACACTCTGCCAACTGAGCTACATGGCACCATACAATCAACCACTTTGTGATACAACTTGAGGCCTGCTGATTTGTGCAAAGCATTTAACAGATAGAGAGAGAAGGGGGGGGGGGGGCTACAACAGCACCTAGATCTTCTGCACAGATAATGTCAGACTTGGGCCCTGACAGGAAATGGTGTTCCAAAAAAAGTCCAGTTGCCAGGAACACAAATAAAATTTCCATCTAGACAACCGTTGCCCAAGAGCACACAAAAAACTATACCTCCCTTGGCCTGAACATCAGCACCACAGCTAATTTCACCAAACTGGTCCTGGGGCTCTGTTCACAAACACACCCCACAGAGCCCCAGGACAGCAACACAACTACACCCGACCAAATCATGAGAAAACTAAAAGATAATTACTTGACACATTGGAAAGAATTAACCAAAAAAACAGAACAAACTGGAATGCTATTTGGCCCTAAACAGAGAGTACACAGGGGCAGAATACCGGACCACTGTGACTGACCCAAAATTAAAGAAAGCTTTGACTATTTACAGACTCAGTGAGCATAGCCAGACTCAGTGAGCATAGCCAGACTCAGTGAGCATAGCCTTGCCGTAGGCAGACCTGGCTCTCAAGAGAAGACAGAGCTGCACTTCCTAACCACCTGCCAAATGTAGGACCATATTAGAGACATATTTCCCTCAGATTACACAGATCACAAAGAATTAGAAAAAAAAATCTACATTTGACAAACTCCCATATCTATTAGGTGAAATACCATAGTGTGCCATCACAGCAGCAATATTTGTGACCTGTTGCCACACGAAAACGGCAAACGGTGAAGAACAAACCAGAAGAAAAGGGCGCCCATTGAAGAACAAACTCATATTCATGTTTATTTATTTTCCCTTTTGTACTTTAACTATATCCACATAGTTACAACACTGTACATAGCCATAATATGACATTTGAAATGTCTTTATTCCTTTGAAACTTTTGTGAGTGTAATGTTTACTGTTCATTTTCAATTGTATATTTCACCTTTGTTTATTATCGATTTCACTTGCTTTGGCAATGTAACATATGTTTCCCATGCCAATAAAGCCCTTTGAAATGAGTTGAGTTGAGAGGGTGAGAGAGGGGGGAAGAGGGAGGCAGAGGGGGGCAGAGGGGGAGGTGAGAGAGGGGGGAGGTGACACTGGAGGTGTCAGACAGAGGGGAGAAAGGAGGTGTCTAGACGATTAGTCATATCTCTGATTTCATCGCTACGTGGATTCATGTTAAAATAGACTCTGAACATCACGGTACAGAAATCAACTTCTAAGGACTTCAAAACTACTGTGGTTCTGCACTGTGTGAGATCTGCTGTGTGATAGTGAATGATTCCATCAGTATGTAGTGGTCCCAACTCATATTAGGCTGTGCCATGACCAAACAGTCACTTCTCCTTCTCCCCATCTTCTTCCCTCTTCTCCTCCCAATGAGTCACCATGGTTACGTGGGTGAGTGTACAGCACAGGAGGTTGGTGGCACCTTAATTGGGGAGGACGGGCTAGTGGTATGGAGCGGAAGATGTGCAATGGTATCAAATAGGTCAAACACATGGTTTCCAGGTGTTTGATGCCATTTTATTTGCTCCGTTCTGGTCATTATTATGAGCCGTTTCCCCTCAGCAGCCTCCTGGGATGTACAGTAATAACAACAACCAGAGAACGATACAGAGAGAAAGAGAGTACGGTACATTGAAAATATAGAAAACCGTTTCAGTACCTTCCAGTCTCCAATGGGCATCAGGGTCTCACAGTTCTCCTAGAGAGAGAGAGAGAGAGAGAGAGAGAGAGAGAGAGAGAGAGAGAGAGAGAGAGAGAGAGAGAGAGAGAGAGAGAGAGAGAGAGAGAGAGAGAGAGAGAGAGGAGAGAGAGAGAGAGAGAGAGAGAGAGAGAGAGAGAGAGAGAGAGAGAGAGAGAGAGAGAGAGAGAGAGAGAGAGAACAGAAACAATGTCAATTGTCAATTGTCAATGTCAATTGACGCTCATTATGACACAGTCACTCTGGTTAAACCTATGAGACGCCACAGGGCTGAGAAGGCTGTTCGAGATGAAGGGATGGATCCAGAGAGTAACATAGATAGATGCTGTTTGGGTCCAAACAAACAGATCGTAGGAGAGAGGAGAAAGGAGAGACAGAAAGATGCCTTTCCCTGCCCGAAGAGTCAAACCAGAACCCAAGTTTCCCCTAGACGTCAGTGTAACAAGGAGGACATGCTCTATAGAGGTTAAATACTGTATATAGAGGTTATATGAAGAGGTTATATCTATAGAGGTTAAATACTGTATATAGAGGTTATATGAAGAGGTTATATATAGAGAGGTTATATCTACAAGGTTATATCTCTAAATGTTATATATAGAGAGAGGTTATATCTATTGAGGTTATATATAGAGAGGTTATAGAGAGGTTATATATAGAGAGTTTATATCTATGGAGGTTATATCTACAAGGTTATATCTCTAGAGGTTATATATATAGAGAGGTTATATCTATTGAGGTTATATATAGAGAGGTTATATATAGAGAGATTATATCTATGGAGGTTATATCTACAGGGGTATATCCATATATAGAGAGGTCATATCTATAGAGGTTATATATATAGGTTAAATCTGTAGAGATTATATCTATAAAGGATATATCTATATACTTACCTTTTTTTAACTAGGCAAGTCAGTTAAGAACAAATTCTTATTTTCAATGACGACCTAGGAACAGTGCCTGTTCAGGGGCAGCACGACAGATTTGTACCTTGTCAGCTCAGGGATTTGAACTTGCAACCTTTCGGTTACTAGTCGCTCTAACCACTAGGCTACCCTGCCGCCCCATATAGAGAGATTGTATCTATAGAGGTTATATCTACAGAGGTTATATCTATATATATAGAGGTTATATCAATAGAGGTTATAAATAGAGGTTATATCTATAGCGGTTATATCTATAGAGGCTATATACACTGCTCAAAAAAATAAAGGGAACACTTAAACAACACAATGTAACTCCAAGTCAATCACACTTCTGTGAAATCAAACTGTCCACTTAGGAAGCAACACTGATTGACAATAAATTTCACATGCTGTTGTGCAAATGGAATAGACAAAAGGTGAAAATTATAGGCAATTAGCAAGACACCCCCCAAAACAGGAGTGATTCTGCAGGTGGTGACCACAGGCCACTTCTCAGTTCCTATGCTTCCTGGCTGATGTTTTGGTCACTTTTGAATGCTGGCGGTGCTCTCACTCTAGTGGTAGCATGAGACGGAGTCTACAACCCACACAAGTGGCTCAGGTAGTGCAGTTCATCCAGGATGGCACATCAATGCGAACTGTGGCAAAAAGGTTTGCTGTGTCTGTCAGCGTAGTGTCCAGAGCATGCAGGCGCTACCAGGAGACAGCCCAGTACATCAGGAGACGTGGAGGAGGCCGTAGGAGGGCAACAACCCAGCAGCAGGACCGGTACCTCCGCCTTAGTGCAAGGAGGTGCACTGCCAGAGCCCTGCAAAATGACCTCCAGCAGGCCACAAATGTGCATGTGTCAGCATATGGTCTCACAAGGGGTCTGAGGATCTCATCTCGGTACCTAATGGCAGTCAGGCTACCTCTGGCGAGCACATGGAGGGCTGTGCGGCCCCACAAAGAAATGCCACCCCACACCATGACTGACCCATCGCCAAACCGGTCATGCTGGAGGATGTTGCAGGCAGCAGAACGTTCTCCACGGCGTCTCCAGACTCTGTCACGTCTGTCACATGTGCTCATGTGCTCAGTGTGAACCTGCTTTCATCTGTGAAGAGCACAGGGCGCCAGTGGCGAATTTGCCAATCTTGGTGTTCTCTGGCAAATGCCAAACGTCCTGCACGGTGTTGGGCTGTAAGCACAACCCCCACCTGTGGACGTCGGGCCCTCATACCACCCTCATGGAGTCTGTTTCTGACCGTTTGAGCAGACACATGCACATTTGTGGCCTGCTGGAGGTCATTTTGCAGGGCTCTGACAGACGCTGACAGACACAGCAAACCTTTTTGCCACAGTTCGCATTGATGTGCCATCCTGGATGAACTGCACTACCTGAGCCACTTGTGTGGGTTGTAGACTCCGTCTCATGCAACCACTAGAGTGAGAGCACCGCCAGCATTTAAAAGTGACCAAAACATCAGCCAGGAAGAATAGGAACTGAGAAGTGGTCTGTGGTCACCACCTGCAGAATCACTCCTGTTTTGGGGGGTGTCTTGCTAATTGCCTATAATTTCCACCTTTTGTCTATTCCATTTGCACAACAGCATGTGAAATTTATTGTCAATCAGTGTTGCTTCCTAAGTGGACAGTTTGATTTCACAGAAGTGTGATTGACTTGGAGTTACATTGTGTTGTTTAAGTGTTCCCTTTATTTTTTTGAGCAGTGTATATATAGGTTATATCTATAGAGATTATATATAGAGGTTATATCTTTAGAGGTTATATATAGAGGTTATTTATATAGGTTATATCTTTAGAGGTTATATAGAGAGGTTATATATATAGGTTATATCTATAGAGGTTAAATCTCTCTCTATATATAGGTTATATAAAGAGGTTATATATATAGGTTATATAAAAATTGTTTATATATAGAGGTTATGTATAGAGAGAGATTATATCTACAGAGGTTATATGTAGAGAGGTTATATGTAGAGATGATATATATAGAGAGGTTATATATAGAGGTTATGTATATATAGAGGTTATATCCATAGAGTTTATATACAGAGATTCTGTATATAGAGGTTATATAGAGAGGTTTTGTATATAGCGGTTATATCTATAGAGGTTATATATAGAGAGGTTATCTATACAGGTTATGTATATAGAGATTATACATATAGTTTATATCTTTGAGGGCATATATAGAGGGTATATCTATAGAGGTTATATATAGAGGTTTTGTATATAGCGGTTATATCTATAGAGGTTATATATAGAGAGGTTATCTATAGAGGTTATATATAGAGGTTATATCTATAGAGGTTATATATACAGAGGTTATATATAGAGAGGTTATATATAGAGGTTATGTATATAGAGATTATACATATAGTTTATATCTTTGAGGGTATATATAGAGGGTATATTTATAGAGGTTATATATATAGAGGTTATATCTATAGAGGTTATATATAGAGAGGTTATATATAGAGAGGTTATATATAGAGGTTATGTATATAGAGATTATACATATAGTTTATATCTTTGAGGGTATATATAGAGGGTATATCTATAGAGGTTATATATATAGAGGTTATATCTATAGAGGTTATATATAGAGAGGTTATATATAGAGAGGTTATGTATATAGAGTTATATCTATGGAGGTTATTTATATATAGATGTTATGTATATAGAGGTTATATCTATAGAGATAATTTATATATAGAGGTTATATCTATGGAGGTTATTTATATATAGAGGTTATATCTATAGAGGTTATCTATAGAGAGGTTATAAATAGAGAGGTGTTATATCTATAGAGGTTATATATATATAGAGGTTATATATATTGAGGTTATATATAAGTGTTATATATAAAGGTTATACGGTTATATGTAGAGGTTATATATAGAGAGGATACATATAGAGACATTATATATAGAGAGAGAGGTTATATATAGAGAGGTTATATCTGTGGAGGGTATACTGTTGTTGAATCAGACCAAGCATCATTAGAGTGGTTTAAGAAAAATAGTCCCCTAACCCTTAGAGATCCTGAAGGTGGAATCCTAGTGCATTCATATACAGTGGTTTCAGGAAACACAAAAGGATTATACATAAAAACACAGATGAGGTGAAGAAAAGAAGAAAGTTGTCAAATGGTTGCATTATTATCAGAACACATCAGCAGTCCATTGATAGAGGGTGATGCCATTAAGATCAGAGACACGACTAGAGAGGGGTATGTCATGCACTTGTTCTTAGAGGTGAGACAGCAGGTTAGTTGCTTCAGTGGGGCGGTCGGACCAGCAGGTGTCACTCTTGTCCTCTGGAGCCCAGATGTGACTGCAGTAGCACAGCATGGTGGGGAGGGAGCTGTGGCACTGTGCTGCTGGTGGCTGGATGCATGTTGTTCTTCAGGAAGTTGAACATTTCTCTATATGAAATGATCCTGTGTGATTATCTGGAAGTATGACACCCTGCTGATTCTATTACTATAGGCTGTGCATCAATGGTTTCTTCCCCCTGTTGTTTGTGGCCTCCATATTTATGTGACTCAGCATGTGTTGCAGGTGAGGATAAGCTATGTAAAGGCGCAACCAATAGCACAGCTGAAGGAATCCGAGATTTGGTGCCCCCACTGGGCGAGGGGACTAGTCCCCCTGCAGGGCGTGTTCTGGGTTTGTAATTACCGGGATGCACCCACTGGACTGATTGCGGGTCTGGCCGAGCCAGTGCCGCGCGATCACATGACATTGTTGTTGGGGGTGACTTGAGTTAGAGTGGGTTAGTGAGGGGCGCAGGGTTTGCACAGGGGAGTGCGTTCATACACCACCCTTGGTCTTTCTGTGTCATAAACACAAACAGAGGTGTGTTACAATGGCTGATCAGTCCACCTCAGAGGTCCAGGCCGGGAGAGACCTGGAGGGGTGAAGACTACAGATGTAGGATCTTAATTTGAGCCAGTTTGCTACAGCAGGAAAATAATCCTGCAGCAGTAAAATAAACCTGCAGCAAAATGAAATGTGATTTATTTTGTGGATTATAATTAATGAACATTTTTTGTAGGGTTTGATACATTTTAAGTTAGGGCAAATCAAGTATGACATTTTAAAGTGGAAAACCTTAAATACACTACACGTTTGCATTTCCTGTTGTGTAGGAACATTCTCATCAACAAAAGAGTGATCAAATTAAGATCCTACATCTGTATCTAACAGACCTGGGAGGTCATGACCCACGTAGAGGAGGACAAGAGAGGCAAGGCTGTCTGGATAAGCTGCTGTCATGATGTCATCCTGATCAAATCAAAACACAGTATTTTAAAGGAAACAAATAAATCTGGGTCACACATCCACTCCACATAGCTCTTTATTTCAATTTGCACTGTAAGTCCTCATGGTTAATTACCACTATGTAATAATCAGCAATAATCAACATTGCTTTGATTAATACATTTTTACTTGGCCTCTGTGTTTTAACGGCCACTGTCTTGATATTGTCTGAGTAATCAGTTTCTCCACTCTCTCAATCATTATCAAGAATTTTTTTTTTTTTTTTTTTTTTGTGTAGGGTGCTGTCTTTCGGATGGGACGTTAAACGGGTGTCCTGACTCTCTGAGGTCATTTAAGATCCCATGGCACTTATCGTAAGAGTAGGGGTGTTAACCCCGGTGTCCTGGCTAAATTCCCAATCTGGCCCTCAAACCATCATGGTCACCTAATAATCCCCAGTTTACAATTGGCTCATTCATCCCCCTCCTCTCCCCTGTAACTATTCCCCAGGTCGTTGCTGCAAATGAGAACGTGTTCTCAGTCAACTTACCTGGTAAAATAACGGTAAAATAAATTTAAAAAAATTATGCTAAGAGAAGTATACTGTTGCTGTCACTGGTTTCTGTAAGACCTTGCAGTCTCTCAACTCCCCCATCATTTCACACTCCTAAATGTGAATATTAATGCACTGTATGATGAATCCCTCCTACACAATTAAACACATTTTCTGTTTCCCAACCAGGACACACACAAATACACTATTATATCAACTACACACACTTGCACAAATGCACAAAAATAAATGAGTATTCCAATGCACGCACGCACAGAATAACTAACAAACAGACACACAGACACACACACGCACACGCACACACACACGCACGCACACACACACACACACACACACACACACACACACACACACACACACACACACACACACACACACACACACACACACACACACACACACACACACACACACACACACACACACACACACACACACACACACACACACACACACACACACACACACACACACACACACAGAGGTACATAAAGAAAATGCTCACCATTTCAGTGTCTTGTCCTCTCTGTTCTTGCAGTAGGGGTTTCTCCTCAGTAAATTGCTGCTCCTTCATCCCAGCCATCCTGGAGAGCAACCTGCAATTACCATGGCAATGCACACCTGAGATTACATAGCCCACTTTGTTACTTTAGTAAAACCTCTTAAATCCATCCACCAACTCAAATCCCTGCAGCAAACCCCTATCAGAAGGTTTCTTCCCCCAATAATGATCTACAATATATCAACCATGGTTTCTGTGGCTGGGCCTGGGCGAGTCCATTTTCTACTTTTTCCAATATAATTGATTCACCAGCCTCCCAATGTTTTCATAGTCCCCTTATGTTGGACATGTAAAGGGAGGTCCAGTGATGCACAGTATCTGAATAGAGAATACATTCTGGTGTTAGTCTGTTGGAAAACAGATTTAACAGTAGTAGTCTGTTCTCTTTGGGTCTCCAGTGGTTTCAGCTCATGGATTGGGTCACAGACTGTTGAATAAAGCAGGTCTGAGGACCCAGCCAGACAGTCAGACAATGAGCTTCCCCATTAGGATATAATTAAACTCCAGCAGTGTGGCTGATGACAGTGGACACAGAGGGACTCTATCAATTCTGAGTGATATGTTGATACAAGGGCACCGCTAAACCCATTGAGAGCAGAGCAGAATGTAACCTCTATTTAACTAGGCAAGCCAGTTAAGAACAAATTCTTATTTACAATGATGGCCTACACCGGCCAAACCCGGACGACGCAGTGGCAATTGTGCGCCGCCCTATGGGACTCCCAATCACGGCCAGGTGTGATACAGCCTGAAATACAGCCAATGCACACATGGACTCACACACTTAAGCACACATATGCGAGTGCACACACACACACTCACAGTTGCAGTTAGACATTGCATATACACATTGTGCATGCACACACAGACACATTAACTTGTTCATTGTCAAGAAAAACAAATGCAACAAGATAAAAGAAAGCTTATTGAATAAAACATTTACAGATGAGCAAGACATAAAGGTAAAGAAGCAGTAATGAGTGACTGCCAGCACAATAAGCATGTACAGTATGGGAAATATGGAAACCTATGAGACTAACAACTAGTCCTTCCTGGATTAAGTACCTTACTGGCAGAAATATAGACTCAGTTATCACCAAAAGATTTTCTGTTTGAGTCTCCCTATCAAATTGAGTCAGGCACGGAGGAGCTGTGGCCCCATAAATATTTAGAAACGGTAAGTTCACACCGTGACAGGTTGTTTAATGACTGGGATGCAGTAAAATCATCAGCTGGACAGCTCTCTCTCTCTCTCTCTCTCTCTCTCTCTCTCTCTCTCTCTCTCTCTCTCTCTCTCTCTCTCTCTCTCTCTCTCTCTCTCTCGCTCTCGCTCTCTCTCTCTCTCGCTCTCTCTCTCTCTCTCTCTCTCTCTCTCTCTCTCTCTCTCTCTCTCTCTCTCAGCTGTTTCCAAACCTGTCTTTGTGTACCATGAACACCCTTAAACAGACAAAACCCAGATGCAGACAATGCAAAATAAAAGTAATTTGCAGATACTTGAAAACCAAACCATACTCCTCTCTTTGTTGACAACACTGTTGCTGTTCTCTGTTTGAAAGTGACCTTTGCATAAGCATGACAATGGGCCCATGACCAGTTTTAATTAGGAACTAACCAGACACCAGCCTCATCAATCTGCCTGCTTAACTCTCAGTCTCTCTCTCTCTCTCTCTCTCTCTCTCTCTCTCTCTCTCTCTCTCTCTCTCTCTCTCTCTCTCTCTCTCTCTCTCTCTCTCTCTCTCTCTCTCTCTCTCTCTCTCTCTCTCCCTCCCTCCCTCCTTATATAAGATGGCTCACTGTGAAATCAATTATCATTACACAGTCTATATTTGTCCCTGTTGACGCTGTTTCAAACCCACTGATTTGGGTTTAGATGACTCATTACTTTTATTTGCTTGCTGCTTTATTTCATATTCCCTAAATCCACAAATATGATTTTAGATTTTTTTCTGAGGAACTATTCATCGCACTAATGGAATTAAATGAGTGGGACTTCATTCACCTAAAATGAGTCTGATCGGAAACATCAACTTCACTTTCCAGTGGTGCAGGTGGTGTGTGTGTGTGCATCCATGGTCTATGGAGTCAAAAGGGTCAAGTGCTACTTCTTAGTCTCTTTTCATCCAATGTGGGCCTGGGGTCTGCTCTCTGAATCTGCTCTCTGGATCTGCTCTCTGAATCTGCTCTCTGAATCTGCTCTCTGAATCTGCTCTCTGGATCTGCTCTCTGAATCTGCTCTCTGAATCTGCTCTCTGGATCTGCTCTCTGAATCTGCTCTCTGAATCTGCTCTCTGAATCTGCTCTCTGAATGTGCTC
The DNA here is from genome assembly GCF_029448725.1 of Salvelinus fontinalis. NCBI lineage: Eukaryota > Metazoa > Chordata > Actinopteri > Salmoniformes > Salmonidae > Salvelinus > Salvelinus fontinalis. The sequence continues at coordinate 31,409,394 of NC_074676.1, forward strand.
TCTGAATCTGCTCTCTGAATCTGCTCTCTGAATCTGCTCTCTGGATCTGCTCTCTGAATCTGCTCTCTGAATCTGCTCTCTGAATCTGCTCTCTGAATCTGCTCTCTGGATCTGCTCTCTGAATCTGCTCTCTGGATCTGCTCTCTGAATCTGCTCTCTGAATCTGCTCTCTGGATCTGCTCTCTGAATCTGCTCTCTGGATCTGCTCTCTGGATCTGCTCTCTGGATCTGCTCTCTGGATCTGCTCTCTGAATCTGCTCTCTGAATCTGCTCTCTGGATCTGCTCTCTGAATCTGCTCTCTGAATCTGCTCTCTGGATCTGCTCTCTGGATCTGCTCTCTGGATCTGCTCTCTGGATCTGCTCTCTGGATCTGCTCTCTGAATCTGCTCTCTGAATCTGCTCTGTGAATCTGCTCTCTGGATCTGCTCTCTGGATCTGCTCTCTGGATCTGCTCTCTGAATCTGCTCTGTGAATCTGCTCTCTGAATCTGCTCTCTGAATCTGCTCTCTGAATCTGCTCTCTGAATCTGCTCTCTGAATATGCTCTCTGACAGTAAAAAGAAGATGAGGTGAAGTTTATTTTTCTTCGTGAGGTTGAAGATCTTCCTTTTACAGTATTTGGTCAAGGAGGGTAAAATAAATCTGTTCTCCTTTCTCATACCCCTCTCTCCCTCTCCTCTGTTCTTTAATCGGGCCTCGGTTCTACCCAGACTTTGTTGCCATGACAACCACCAGCAGCGCTGTCGGCCCAGCCCGGCTGGGTTCTAACAGGACCTGGTTTAGCTTCTCTTTTCCTTTTAACATCATCTCATTTCCACCAGCTGCTCCCCGCTCCCATCTACCCCCCCCCCCTATCTCAGTCTGGCTGGCCATGCTCCATTCCCACCCCATCATGTATATCTACTGTAACAGCACTCTCCCACTCTCATGGAGTTCATAGGGTGCAGTGCTGGAGGGTTACTGAGAATCTCTCTCACAGGGGGATAAGGTCCATTCTGTGTGACTCATATCTGTGATAGAGAGTGAGTGAGGCTGAGTGTGAGGGAGGGAGATAGACACAGCCAGTGTCTGAAAGAGGCTATGGGGAGATGGGGACGACAAGGCTGTGGGAAAAGCATTCTGCTGGACAGGAAATCAATGGGATGTGTATGTGGGGGGAAGCATCAGACCAAATGCACAAATTCAGAATCAATACCTGGAAACTGGGCCAGGTTCAGCTCTGTGTTATGTGTGTGTACAGTGTGTGTGTACAGTGTGTGTGTGCAGTGTGTGTGTGTGTGTGTGTGTTTGAACAGTTTGTTTTTCCCAGAAATTGAACAAAACTGACCCAGCAGTGATCCCTAAAAAACATCCAGAAAGGCACTGTGACTTGATTCATGATTTTTCAAGCCTTCTCGCTGTCAGTAACATAATTAACTCTGGTCCGGCTGATTAATTAGCCATATGGACGATAACATTAGAGAGGATTAAAGGCCAACTCATCCAAAGGATAAAATGGCCTTTTTCCGCTCTGCAGCAGAGAGCACAGACCACACCTTCACGCTTGTGGAATCTAACAACCCAAGAAACAAAATCAATTAAACACACTAACAAATTAATATCGGAGAAAGAGAGGAAGGGAGCACAAACAAGAACACTGGCCATACCTGAGGCTTTGCGCTTACTGATAGATCCTGGATTAAAACATCCCAAATGGGACCATATTCCCTATATAGTGCATGACTTATGACCAGAGCGCTGGTCAAAAGTAATGTACAATATGTGACCGACCGGCTCAAATCGGTCTCATGTCGCAAAATATGAAATTGTGTTTTTTTTACATTGGATAAACTTAGAGACTACAAAATGGTAACGACAGCCCTGTGGATTCCTCAGGGGCCACTGTTCTATCAGGCTGTCTCTGATGCCAGCTCTGAGAGCAGCACAAACATGGAGATAGAGATAGGCTGCCTCCCAGTACTTTTGACCAGAGCCCTATTGGACATATTCCTACAGGACTGGCCGAAAGTGGTGCACTATAAAGGGAATAGGGTTCCATTTGGGAGGCAAGCCTATCTCTATCTCCATGTTTGTGCTGCTCTCAGAGCTGGCATCAGAGACAGCCTGATAGAACAGTGGCCCCTGAGGAATCCACAGGGCTGTCGCTACAGCCTGCCTGACCTGGCTTGGCCCTGCATCCTGTCACTAAGTACCCTGTGCTATGGGACAGAGCAAGCTGGACAGAAGGGCACGGCATATGACTCTCAATGGGATCCGTGCAAAACAGAGAAGGAAGAGGCAGGGGAGCTCTTAAAACCTTCCCGACTGACCACTACTGTTTCAGAAGACTTCATTTTTTATCGCTGCATTCGTACTTGTATATCAAAAGATGGATCTCTTAATGATTTTAATATTAAATGCGATAGGCCTACTGTAAACGAGCCAATAGAAAGTACTATAAGTATTGTAGGTAGATGTGGAAGTATCTGCCCTACATTGACTGCCCTGATCTTGGAAGCTTCTTGGAATCTCTTAGAAATCCAGCCCTCTTCTTCCACCTGACTCAGTTTTGTTAAAGGTTACATAGTGGTGGATACCTACACTTGCCAGAAAATCCTGTTTTATCTCATGGTACAGTATGCTGCCAGGCCCTACATTGGATGTCAGATGTCAGCCGTTAGTGACAACAGCCTCGCCCAGTAAAGGCACACTCAATGACCAATATGTCAACTAGCTACATCATCCCCTTCAATGAAATCACCCATTCTCTGGCTATTCTAAGCTAAACATCCACAACATTTCAGCCTATAGCACGCAATGTCTCTTTATTGTCCCCCAAACTCAGGTTGTTTGATTGAGCAGGACAATTTGTATTTGAGATATTGAAAACTAAAAGTAGTAAGTAAGGTGGTTAGTCTCAGGAAACAAATCCAAAAGCCTAAACAGAGAAAATATGCAACAGGTTTCAACCACTTGACAACTAGCTATACCTTATGCCAAAAGACTATCAAAGAGATGATAATACTGAGTTTTTAGACTATACCCACAAACCGTAAAGCAAGGACATGATTAGCATGCAAGATGTGTGGAACATGCAGTTCCGTCCAGACTGGTACAACACAGTACAGAAACAGCCATGGTTGGGGTTGAAGTTGATGGCTGGTACTATAACACACACATAGAGAATGTGTGCTGTGATGCTTGGCTACAGCTCTTCTGACCATCATTAATAGGGCCTTAATGGGGTGATAGTGAGATACGATTCATCAAATGATGTGTTGGTCCAGTGCTCTGCTGTGATTGGTCCATGGCTCATGAGTCTCTTTCAACTTTGCCAAAAAGTGTTTAATGACTCAAAAGACATGTTCCAACACCGAGCAGCAATCAGATTCATGAGTTGTGGTCCAAGGCTATGCAGTGATTGGCCATTGGCTTGTACTCCAGCACAATAAGTTACGGTCCACAAGCTAGGCCTTGGTGTGGAACACTGCAGTCATCAGCCCATGGCTTTAAGAAGGATGGACAGTGAATGGAAGGAGTGATGTACGAGACGCCAAAAACACAAGTTATGGAAGCTATATACAGTATATGAAGTCCATTCCAGAAGGCACTACGTACATGGTCTGCAGCAGGCTCTGCGGCACCGAGCAGTTAGCCTTTGAAGAGAAGTTCCAAAACAATCCGGGCCCCATCTATCAGTACAAAATAAAATCATCCATTGGTGATTGAAAGAAAGAGGGGAAAAAAGTGAACAGCAAAGTTTAAGCCATATCATCATGACTCATAGGTCGATTTTTACAGTGATAGGAACAGAGCAGCTTTACATGGAGGAACAAACACACCGGGTATATTGCTCTTTGAAGTTTTATCAATACCCAGAAGCAGCAGAGAAACAGACCTGGTCCCATACAGTGGGCTTTGTTGAGCTTGCATATGCTAAAGGAAAAAGTGAACCTCATAACTGTTATTTTTACACTGTACAGGGTGAGAATACAACCTAATAAACAGTGTGAATTAAATAACAGGAACATTGTGTCTAATGTCCAATTGTTAAAGCGTTTGATCCTATAATCAAATGTACAGTATTAGGGTTCTCCACCAGTCTAATATAATACAATGAATTGGGGCTGCACCAATATGTTTTCATATTATCTTGTCGACAGAAACTGTACAAATGAACAGAACATATTTCTCACAGGGTGAAAATCATACATATCAGCATTTACCTTCATCCCAGACCAGGAGCATGTCATCATTTTTCTGACAGATGGTGATCACTCACAACATGTCAGGCCTGACATTCAGCCTCAGATCTCTACGTTTTTCCTACAGGTCCCAGTGTGCAACTACCATTCAACAAGGCAGGCGGCCGTGCACACACAGCATGTAAATTAACATCTACAGACACACACAGGTATCAAAGGAGAGGTAACAGATATCCGATTTAAATGTCCTCTGATGAACTCTTTATTGAAACTGTAAAACTTGTAACAGTCTATTTGGACCAGAATATCAACTGTCCTGCCTCTATCTCTAACTCTGCCACATGCAATGGCCTCAGATGTGAAGTTTGGTTTTTTTGTGATTAGTGTGGCTGCTGTTTATTAAAGGGTAGGGTAGAACGTAAACCGTGTTCTACGGCTGACACACAACTGAACACAACAACGGAAAGCAGTTCGCTGTTCGCCAGTCTCTTCAACTGGAAAGCAGAAGGCCTGCACCTGGTAAGAAAGTTGGCTGTATATTCTCTACATGACGTATTAATACGCAGGCTGCCAGGGACGTCTAAAGGCAGTACTGTTCTATATGACGCACTCCTGTTTCTAGGGTTAATAAATTCAACCTGACGACCTCATACTCGCGCCAATGCAGAGGCTGGCACACTGTCCTACAGCACTGGGTCACAGTCAGAGTCTCACTTATACAGCTAGGAGGAGACAGTAGAGGATCTGGGGGGCTAATGTCTCTATACTGTCAATTCCCTCTCCCATCATCTATGTAATATAACGTCCTTATGCACTACAAAAGAGTTAAGTCAAGCTTTGCAAAAATTTGTTCTGTCATTCTATCTCATGTAGGTATTTTGTTATCTGATCCAAACTGAGCACAGTGAACATACAGACAGATAAGAACTTACCTGCTGTGGTGGTTTGAGCTGCTAGGGTGGCTGTTGATGCGTCTGGATTTTGCAGTGCCTCTGTTTCCCTCTCTCTTTCCCCCAGTCTGTTCTGGTCTGTGTGTCTGTGTGTGCTACAGAGAAAGGCTGTCTACTCTATGGGTTCTCTGCTACCCTTTCATCCTCCCTCCTTCTTTCTCTCCAACTCCCTCCCTCCCTGATAATAAACAGAGAGCACGTGTTATCCCCGATGATGCAGCATGAGAGCGCCACCACACTAAAAGATCAGAGGCGAGGGAGGAGAGAGGAGGGGAGAGGGGAGAGGGTGATGAAATTAAACAGGGAAAAGTGAAAGTGATGGAAGGTAAATTAAATAGAGGATAGAGATAAGGAGAGATGCTGAGAGCCTGCTTGAGAGAAGGATATGGTCATAAAAGTGAGATTTAGAGTGATAGAAGATAAAGGATAGATCCTTTTGGGGTAACAATTATTGCTCTTGAAAACAGAAGAGTGAAGCTTCCACTGCACCAATAAGTTCACAATTATGTTTCAGAATACATAGAGTTTCAGAATACTATTTTTAACAACACCCACAAAATGACACAAAAAATATAGTACATAATGGATTTATCATTCCCTTTGACACATTTCAACTCACATTCAGCCTCTCTCAGGCTCCCTCACACCCACACAGGCATAAACCAATACAATGAGCTACCGGGGATCAGACGGTTTACTTTTGAACATAATGTTTTTTCTCCTTTGATATCAAAACACAGTGGACATCATGCAGACAACATTGGATCTGTGTTTATTTGCTGAATCCAGAGAACATGCCGCATCACATCTCTCCCCTCTCTCTTCGCACTCTGTTGTCCCTTACGTCTAGATTAACGTCTGTTTTCTTCATTTCACAGTGACAAAGTGACCTACTTTAGAACATCAATGTGTGACTGACTAGACACAGAGTGTTATCAGACTGACTAGACACAGAGTGTTATCAGACTGACTAGACACAGAGTGTTATCAGACGGACTAGACACAGTGGTATCAGACAAGATGGAGCAATTGCCAAAATCTCTTTCATACCTTATTTATCTCAGCTAAGAGGAGACTGTTTGTATGCAATAATTAAAAAAGGTTTCAAACAGGGGTGCAACTTTGGTTTTAGAAGTGGGGGGGGCATCACTTTTTTTTAAATTAATAAATCGGTCGGAGGCTTTCGCATGGTCCAAAAGCACACCGTTACCTCGTTTTGTATCACATTCCAGTGATAAAACTGTGGGGGGAATGCAATTTCAGAATGTGGGGGGGACATGTCCCCCTCGTCCCCAGTGAAAGTTGCGCCCCTGGTTTCAAATATGCTTATGTCTAACGTATGTGAATTTACGTTCATGAAATGTAATCATTACTGTAAATTATATTCTACGTGTTTTTCTCCTTGTAAGTGGAGGTAAACTGGTACATTATTTGAGATAAATCACACATGTTTTTTGTTATTGTATGGTATCTCTCTTAAGATATATATCAATCATAAGCTATCTAGAGATAGGTCGACACAGCTGGAATGGATGTCTGAGGGGCATTTGTTATAATCTTCCCTGGTTAGAGGGAAAAGGAAGAGTTGACAAGATCCCCCCCTCCCCCATCGTCTTAATCTGGGCGATCAATTCGACTGTGGCACGATGACCAGCCTATTGAATTAGTGTGTCCTGGTTATTGAGTCATCCCTCTGTGTGCCTGGCAGACATTTCAGCTTGGATGTCGGCTCACCACTTCAAGCTCAACCTCTTCCTCCTGGGAAGGCCTGCGAGCTCCAAGACATCTTCATCACGGTTAACAACTTCATGGTGTCCCCCTCCCAGAGTGCATAGAACCTTGGCGTGACCCTGGACGACACTCTGTCATTCTCTGCTAACATCAAAGCAGTGACACACTCCTGCAGGTTCATGCTCTACAATATCTGTAGAGTACAACCTTTCCTCACACGAAGCGGCGCAGGTCCTAATCCAGGCTCTTGTCATCTCCCATCTACTGTAGACTACTGAAACTCTCTGTTGTTTGGGCTCCCCGCTTGTGCTGTCAAACCCCTGCAACTTATCCAGAATGCTGCAGCCCACCTCATATTCAACCTTCCCAAGTTCTCCCATGTCACCACACTCCTCCACAAACTTCACTGGCTCTACCACAAGACCATTGTGCTTATCGACGGAGCAGCAAGTGGAACTGCCCCTCCCTAACTTCAGGCTATGCTCAAACCCTACACCCCAACCCGAGCACTGTTCCGCCATCCTCTGGTCTCTTGGCCGCCCCACCCCTATGGGTGGTCAGCTCCCGCTCAGCCCAGTCAAAGCTCTTCAACCCAATTGAACAGCTCTCCTGGCACCCCAATGGTGGAATCTGCTTCCCCTGAAGCTAGGACAGCAGACTCACTGCCCATCTTCCCGAAGACGTCTGAAACCCTACCTTTTCAAAGAGTATTTTCCTACTAGCACTGGCTTTCCTGATAACTACTTTATTAAGGGAACATGTACTTGCTACCACTGTGATATGTGGTTGTCTCACCCAGCTACAGTATCTTGACTCTTGAGATGAATGCACTAATTGTAAGTCACTCTGGATACGAGCATTTGCTTAATTACTAAAATGTGAATGTAAAATGTCTGAGAACGGTATTGCGTTGCTATGGCTCTACGGTCTATTGTCTGTTTTGACTGTTCAGACACCTCAGAAATGTCTCATGCAGCTCCTGACAGGCTGTCAGACTCAATCGGTTGCTCACAGATGAGGATGTGCACTTTAAAGAGGTATGTAGAACATGTCTGTACAATTGTATGCATTTGTGAGAAAGATGGTAGTAGTATAGTGGGTGTGATGTGACTTGAGTAAATGAGGGATACAAAGTATATTGAAAGCAGGTGCTTCCACACAGGTGTGGTTCCTGAGTTAATTAAGCAATTAGCATCCCATCATGCTTATGGTCATGTATAAAAAAGCTGGGCTGGCCATTATTTTGTCAACTATGGCTATGCCCCCATAGGATGGCAATGCCCCCATCCAAAGGGCACGAGTGGAGTGGTCACTGAATGGTTTGTTGAGTGTGAAAATGATTTAAACCATATGCCATGGCCGTCTCTGTCACCAGCTCTCAACCCTATTGAACACTTATGGAAGATTCTGGAGCCTGAGACAGTGTTTTCCACCACCATCAACAAAACACCAAATTTCTCGTGGAAGAACGGTGTCACATCCCTCCAATAGAGTTCCAGACACTAGAATCTATGCCAAGGCGCATTGAAGGTGTTTTGGCTCGTGGTGGCCCAAAGCCCTATTAAGACACAATGTTGGCGTTTCCTTTGTTTTGGCCGTTACCTGTATATCTACACTAGCTACACACAGTACCAGGGTTCCAATTTATTTTAGGTTCAGTGAGGTCACTGTTGAACATGGAGTGCATACAGTTGTACAGATTGTCAGAGCGTACCACCACAGCCTGGTTGTTGACCACCACCATGAGTGAGGAGTGTCATCTTTTATTATTATACACTTATGGAGTGACATGTGTCACAAGCTGTAATATCAAAGTCTCATAAATAATCTATCTAGCATCCTGAGGCTGCCAGTGCGGTCATCTTGGACACAGCCTTTCGTCAGAGCCCGCTTTACTAGAAAAATATCTCCTTTGGGCCAGTGCTTCGATCAGTTTCATTAACAGCAAGACCAAACATAAGTACATTTGACAGGAGCAGAAATACAAATAGAGGACCATGCTCTTAAGAAAGAGAACTGACAATCCACTGCTGGGACCAGTGCCATGTATGTTTTGGGGCCAGAGAGAGAATGTCCAAGAAAAGCTAATTTAGCAGGGTGAGTCACAGTCTACGCTGACCTGTTCGGTCTGGACAAAATGCTCAGTCTTCACCAGACAGATTAGTATACACAGTGTTCACAAACAGGGAGCAATTGGCCTTAATTTGTCTCTGTGCAGGGATACTGGTGATGATGGTCCGGTACAGTAAACAGGTCAGAGACTTTATTAGGTTGTAGACAGGAGAGTAGACTTGAGTAGAGAACAGCCGTTAGCTGAAGGGGCGTGGCCAGCTGAGAGGCTGAGGGGAGGCCTGGCACACTGAGGGACTGTGTCCCAAATGGCAACCTATTCCCTTTATAGTGCCCAGGGCTCTGGTCAAAAGTAGTTCACCAATAAGGAATACGGTTCCATTTGAGACACAGTGTGAAGTGGTGAACAGCCTTTGTGGGTTAGTTTTGGTTTAGTTCTGCGTGCTTATTGAAATCACTTTGATTCCATTTGTTTGCCCATTCGCTAACACTTCCAATTTCACAATCAATCACACCCAACATCTCCCTAGTGGGTAGCCCTCTCATTGTGCTGCATGTTGACAACAACATGCCTTAAACAGTAAATAAACTCCAACACTCCTATCTGCTGTCCATCTGTTCATCCATCGCCCACAGTAAGAGACCCTAATTGTCACCACTAATGCTCCTGTGCCAGTTGAGGGGCTGTGGTGGTGACAGGCACCCAGAGTGCCAGTGAGCTGAGTAATGACTCATCTGTGTGTTATGCTGAGATTGGGCAGCTCTCAGGCAGCGAGGGTGACTCTCCTCTGATGTATTTATGGAAACCTCTTCTCTTGAGACGCTCCCTTGTCCATTGACAGAACACCCAGTGCTACATTCAATCCACCAACAGAGAGGTATAGAACACAGAGATAACCAGGGATCAAGGCAGAGAGAGTCAATCAAGACAGAAAGAGAGATAGATGAGTGGTAACACTTTACATGTACAGTGCCAGTCAAAAGTTTGGACACACCTACTTATTCAATGGATTTTCTTTATTTTTACATTGTAGAATAATAGTGAAGACATCAAAAGTATGAAAAAAACATATTAAATCATGTAGTAACCAAAAAAGTGTTAAACAAATCAAAATATATTTGAAATTTTAAATTCTTCAAAGTAACCACCCTTTGCCTTGATGACAGCTTTGCACACTCTTGGCATTCTCTCATCCAGCTTCATGAAGTAGTCACTTGGAAAGCATTTAAATTAACAGGTGTGCCTTGTTAAAAGTTCATTTGAATTTCTGCCCTTCTTAATCCGTTTGAGACAATCAGGTGTGTTGTGACAAGGTAAGGGTGGTATACAGAAGACAGCCCTATTTACCACCCTGCATACTACTGCTGGCTTGCTTCTGAAGCTAAGCAGGGTTGATCTTGGTCAGTCCCTGGATGGGAGACCAGATGCTGCTGGAAGTGGTGTTGGAGGGCCAGTAGGAGGCACTCTTTCCTCTGGTCTAAACAAAGATCCCAATGCCCCAGGGCAGTGATTGGGGACACTACTCTGTGTAGGGTGCCGTCTTTCGGATGGGACGTAAAACGGGTGTCCTGACTCTCTAAGGTCATTAAAGATTCCATGGCACTTGTCGTAAGAGTATGGGTGTTAACCCCGGTGTCCTGGCTAAATTCCCAATCTGGCCCTCAACCATCACGGTTACCTACTAATCCCCAGTTTACAATTGACTCATTCATCCCCCTCCTCTCCCCTGTAACTATTCCCCAGGTCGATGCTGCAAATGAGAACGTGTTGTCAGTCAACTTACCTGGTAAAATAACGGATAAATAAAATAAATAAATTTTAAAAAATTGGTAAAATACCAAGTCCATATTATGGCAAGAACAGCTAAAATAAGCAAAGAGAAACGAAACGACAGACATTACTTTAAGTCAATGCGGGACATTTCTAGAACTTAAAGTTTCTTCAAGTGCAGTCACAAAAACCATCAAGCGCTATTATAATACTGTCTCTCATGTGGTCCGCCACAGAAAAGGAAGACCCAGAGTTACCTCTGCTGCATAGGATAAGTTTATTAGAGTTACCAGCCTCAGAAATTGCAGCCCAAATAAATGTTTCACGGAGTTCAAATAACAGACACATCTCAACATCAACTGTTCAGAGGAGACTGCGTGAATCAGGCCTTCATGGTCGAATTTCTGCAAAGAAAACACTACTAAAGGACACCAATAAGAAGAAGAGACTTGTTTGGCCCAAGGTTTATATATATTTTTATTTAACTAGGCAAGTCAATTAAGAACAAATTCTTACAATGAAGGCCTACCCCAGCCAAACCTAGGCGATGTTGGGCCAATTGTGCGCCGCCCTATGGGACTCCCAATCACGGGCGGATGTGATTGTAATATTTGTGTTGTGGAGAAATGACCAGGCAGGAGACGGGAGTACAGTAAGATTTTGTTTAGTCAAAACCTCTCGTGCTCTACAGTTCCCGGGCACAATAGTGCGCATGTGCATTTCCTATTAGGTGTAGTAACGTAACACTGTCGTAATACATCACTGCTTTGTAACAGCATAGTAACTAATATAAACAGATGTAGATCCCAGATACTACACTTGTAACGTCCTGACCAGAGTTCTTATGTGTTTTGCTTGTTTAGTGTTGGTCAGGACGTGAGCTGGGTGGGAACAGAACCACCCACCCCACTCGGACCAAGCAGCGTGAGTACGAGCAGCAGCGGCCCACTACACAGGAATCCTGGACATGGGAGGAAATTCTTGAGGGTAAAGGACACTGGGCTCACATTGGAGAATATCGCCGCTCTCGGGAAGAGATGGAGGCAGCTAAAGCCCAGGAGCGGTGGTATGAGGAGGCAGCACGGAAGCGTGGCTGGAAGCCCGTGAAGAAACCCCAAAAATGAAAAATGTCTTGGGGGGGGGGGGGGGGTGTTAGCTAGCTACATAGTTGTCTTTGCTGTCTTTGTATCTAAGATAATTGTGTAGTTTAGAGTAATCATCTAGCCAGTTATCGAGGTTACCTAGCCAGCTCCACTTTTAAACAAAGTCAGCTAGCCAGCTATTTTCGCCGTCCTAACGTTGTCAACACTGCTAGCTAGCCAGCTAGCCAACTTCTACCGAAACAGTACAACGGAACGATTTGATTAGTGTAGTGTTAGCTAGCTACATAGTTGTCTTTGCTGTCTTTGTATCTAAGATAATTGTGTAGTTTAGAGTAATTATCTAGCCAGTTATCGAGGTTACCTAGCCAGCTCCACTTTCAAACATAGTCAGCTAGCCAGCTATTTTCGCCATCCTAACGTTGTCAACACTGCTAGCTAGCCAGCTAGCCAACTTCTACCGAAACAGTACAACGGAACGATTTGATTAGTGTAGTGTTAGCTAGCTACATAGTTGTCTTTGCTGTCCTTGTATCTAAGATAATTGTGTAGTTTAGAGTAATTATCTAGCCAGTTATCGAGGCTACCTAGCCAGTTATCGAGGTTACCTAGCCAGTTATCGAGGCTACCTAGCCAACAACACTTTCAAACAAAGTCAACAACGCAGCCACTGCTAGCTAGCCTACTTCACCAGTCAGCAGTACTGCATCATTTTAATCATTTTAGTCAATAAGATTTTTGCTACGTAAGCTTAACTTTCTGAACATTCGAGACGTGTAGTCCACTTGTCATTCCAATCTCCTTTGCATTAGCGTAGCCTCTTCTGTAGCCTGTCAACTATGTGTCTGTCTATCCCTGTTCTCTCCTCTCTGCACAGACCATACAAACGCCTCACACCGCGTGGCCGCTGCCACCCTAACCTGGTGGTCCCAGCGCGCACGACCCACGTGGAATTCCAGGTCTCCGGCAGCCTCTGGAACTGCCGATCTGCGGCCAACAAGGCAGAGTTCATCTCAGCCTATGCTTCCCTCCAGTCCCTCGACTTCTTGGCACTGACGGAAACATGGATTACCACAGATAACACTGCTACTCCTACTGCTCTCTCCTCGTCTGCCCACGTGTTCTCGCACACCCCGAGAGCTTCTGGTCAGCGGGGTGGTGGCACTGGGATCCTCATCTCTCCCAAGTGGACATTCTCTCTTTCTCCCCTGATCCATCTGTCTATTGCCTCCTTTGAATTCCATGCTGTCACAGTTACCAGCCCTTTCAAGCTTAACATCCTTATCATTTATCGCCCTCCAGGTTCTCTTGGAGAGTTCATCAATGAGCTTGACGCCTTGATAAGTTCCTTCCCTGAGGATGGCTCACCTCTCACAGTTCTGGGTGACTTTAACCTCCCCACGTCTACCTTTGACTCATTCCTCTCTGCCTCCCTCTTTCCAGTCCTCCCCTCTTTTGACCTCACCCTCTCACATTCCCCCCCTACTCACAAGGCAGGCAATACGCTTGACCTCATCTTTACTAGATGCTGTTCTTCCACTAATCTCATTGCAACTCCCCTCCAAGTCTCCGACCACTACCTTGTATCCTTTTCCCTCTCGCTCTCATCCAACACTTCCCACTCCCCCCTACTCAGATGGTATCGCGCCGTCCAAACCTTCGCTCTCTCTCCCCCGCTACTCTCTCCTCTTCCATCCTATCATCTCTTCCCTCTGCTCAAACCTTCTCCAACCTATCTCCTGATTCTGCCTCTTCAACCCTCCTCTCCTCCCTTTCTGCATCTTTTGACTCTCTATGTCCCCTATCCTCCAGGCCGGCTCGGTCCTCCCCTCCTGCTCCGTGGCTCGACGACTCATTGCGAGCTCACAGAACAGGGCTCCGGGCAGCCGAGCGGAAATGGAGGAGAACTCGCCTCCCTGCGGACCTGGCATCCTTTCACTCCCTCCTCTCTACATTTTCCTCTTCTGTCTCTGCTGCTAAAGCCACTTTCTACCACTCTAAATTCCAAGCATCTGCCTCTAACCCTAGGAAGCTCTTTGCCACCTTCTCCTCCCTCCTGAATCCTCCTCCCCCTCCCCCCTCTCCTCCCTCTCTGCGGATGACTTCGTCAACCATTTTGAAAAGAAGGTTGACGACATCCGATCCTCGCTTGCTAAGTCAAACGACACCGCTGGTTCTGCTCACACTGCCCTAACCTGTGCTTTGACCTCTTTCTCCCCTCTCTCCCCAGATGAAATTTCGCGTCTTGTGACGGCCGGCCGCCCAACAACCTGCCCGCTTGACCCTATCCCCTCCTCTCTTCTCCAGACCATTTCCGGAGACCTTCTCCCTTACCTCACCTCGCTCATCAACTCATCCTTGACCGCTGGCTACGTCCCTTCCGTCTTCAAGAGAGCGAGAGTTGCACCCCTTCTGAAAAAACCTACACTCGATCCCTCCGATGTCAACAACTACAGACCAGTATCCCTTCTTTCTTTTCTCTCCAAAACTCTTGAACTTGCCGTCCTTGGCCAGCTCTCCTGCTATCTCTCTCAGAATGACCTTCTTGATCCAAATCAGTCAGGTTTCAAGACTAGTCATTCAACTGAGACTGCTCTTCTCTGTGTCACGGAGGCGCTCCGCACTGCTAAAGCTAACTCTCTCTCCTCTGCTCTCATCCTTCTAGACCTATCGGCTGCCTTTGATACTGTGAAGATCCTCCTCTCAGATCCTCCTCTCCACCCTCTCCGAGTTGGGCATCTCCGGCGCGGCCCACGCTTGGATTGCGTCCTACCTGACAGGTCGCTCCTACCAGGTGGCGTGGCGAGAATCTGTCTCCTCACCACGTGCTCTCACCACTGGTGTCCCCCAGGGCTCTGTTCTAGGCCCTCTCCTATTCTCGCTATACACCAAGTCACTTGGCTCTGTCATAACCTCACATGGTCTCTCCTATCATTGCTATGCAGACGACACACAATTAATCTTCTCCTTTCCCCCTTCTGATAACCAGGTGGCGATTCGCATCTCTGCATGTCTGGCAGACATATCAGTGTGGATGACGGATCAACCCCTCAAGCTGAACCTCGGCAAGACGGAGCTGCTCTTCCTCCCGGGGAAGGACTGCCCGTTCCATGATCTCGCCATCACGGTTGACAACTCCATTGTGTCCTCCTCCCAGAGCGCTAAGAACCTTGGCGTGATCCTGGACAACACCCTGTCGTTCTCAACTAACATCAAGGCGGTGGCCCGTTCCTGTAGGTTCATGCTCTACAACATCCGCAGAGTACGACCCTGCCTCACACAGGAAGCGGCGCAGGTCCTAATCCAGGCACTTGTCATCTCCCGTCTGGATTACTGCAACTCGGTGTTGGCTGGGCTCCCTGCCTGTGCCATTAAACCCCTACAACTCATCCAGAACGCCGCAGCCCGTCTGGTGTTCAACCTTCCCAAGTTCTCTCACGTCACCCCGCTCCTCCGCTCTCTCCACTGGCTTCCAGTTGAAGCTCGCATCCGCTACAAGACCATAGTGCTTGCCTACGGAGCTGTGAGGGGAACGGCACCTCCGTACCTTCAGGCTCTGATCAGGCCCTACACCCAAACAAGGGCACTGCGTTCATCCACCTCTGGCCTGCTCGCCTCCCTACCTCTGAGGAAGTACAGTTCCCGCTCAGCCCAGTCAAAACCGTTCGCTGCTCTGGCACCCCAATGGTGGAACAAACTCCCTCACGACGCCAGGACAGCGGAGTCAATCACCACCTTCCGGACACACCTGAAACCCCACCTCTTTAAGGAATACCTAGGATAGGATAAAGTAATCCTTCTAACCCCCCCCCCCCCCCCCTTAAAAGATTTAGATGCACTATTGTAAAGTGGCTGTTCCACTCTATATCATAAGGTGAATGCACCAATTTGTAAGTCGCTCTGGATAAGAGTGTCTGCTAAATGACTTAAATGTAAATGTAAATGTGTCTCCAGCCCAGTGCCTCCAGTTCCGGCACCATGCATCAAGCCTCCTGTGCGTCTCCAGAGCCCTGTACTCACTGTTCCTTCTCCCCGCACTCGCCCTGAGGTGCGTGCCCTCAGCCCGGTACCACCAGTGCCGGTACCACGCACCAGGCCTATAGTGCGCTTTGAGAGTCCAGTGTGCCCTGGTCCTGCTCCCCGCACTAGCCTTGAGGTGCATGTCTCCAGTCCGGTACCACCAGTTCCGGCACCACGCACCAGGCCTACTGTGCGCCTCAGCAGGTCAGAGTCGGCCGTCTGTCCAACGCCGCCTGCACTGCTCGTCTGCCCAGCACCGTCTGAGCTGCCTGCACTGCTCGTCTGTCCAGCGCCATCTGAGCCATCCGTCTGCCCAGTGCCATCTGAGCCATCCGTCTGCTCAGCGCCATCTGAGCCATCCGTCTGCCCAGCACCATCTGAGCCATCCGTCTGCCCAGCGCCATCTGAGCTATCCGTTTTCCCAGCGCCATCTGAGCCATCCGTCTGCCACGAGCCTTCAGAGCCACCCGTCTGTCCCGAGCCATTAGAGCCGTCCGTCAGTCAGGAGCCGCCAGAGCCGTCCATCAGTCAGGAGCCGCCAGAGCCGCCAGCCAGTCAGGAGCTACCAGAGCCGCCAGCCAGTCAGGAGCTGCCAGAGCCGCCAGCCAGTCAGGAGCTGCCAGAGCCGCCAGCCAGTCAGGAGCTGCCAGAGCCGCCAGCCAGTCAGGAGCTGCCAGAGCCGCCAGCCAGTCAGGAGCTGCCAGAGCTGCCCTACAGTCATGAGCTGCCCTCCAGTCATGAGCTGCCTTCCAGTCATGAGCTGCACTCCAGTCATGAGCTGCACTCCAGTCATGAGTTGCACTCCAGTCATGAGCTGCACTCCAGTCATGAGCTGCCCTACAGTCATGAGCTGCCCTACAGTCATGAGCTGCCCTACAGTCATGAGCTGCCCTACAGTCATGAGCTGCCCTACAGTCATGAGCTGCCCTACAGTCAAGAGCTGCCACTCAGTCCGGAGCTGCCACTCAGTCCGGAGCTGCCACTCAGTCCGGAGCTGCCACTCAGTCCGGA
This sequence comes from Salvelinus fontinalis, assembly GCF_029448725.1. Classification (NCBI taxonomy): domain Eukaryota; kingdom Metazoa; phylum Chordata; class Actinopteri; order Salmoniformes; family Salmonidae; genus Salvelinus; species Salvelinus fontinalis. Next base: position 31,426,231 of record NC_074676.1, read on the forward strand.
GCTGCCACTCAGTCTGGAGCTGCCACTCAGTTCGGAGCTGCCACTCAGTCCGGAGCTGCCACTCAGTCCGGAGCTGCCATTCAGTCCGGATCTGCCATTAGTCCAGAGCTGCCTCTCTGTCCGGAGTTGCCTCTCTGTCCTGAGCTACCTCTCTGTCCTGAGCTACCTCTCTGTCCTGAGCTACCTCTCTGTCCTGATCTACCTCTCTGTCCTGAGCTACCTCCTAAATCATGTGGGGGCCTTGGGGAGGATTCTTAGGCCGAGGTCGTGGGCGAGGGTCGCCACTCAAAGGACGCTAAGGAGGGGGATAAAGACAGTGGTGGAGTGGTGTCCTCGTCCTGCGCCGGAGCCGCCACCGTGGACAGATGCCCACCCAGGCCCTCCTCTTGAGTTTTAGGGGTGCGTTCGGAGTCCGCACCTCAGGAGGGGGGTACTGTAACGTCCTGACCAGAGTTCTTATGTGTTTTGCTTGTTTAGTGTTGGTCAGAACGTGAGCTGGGTGGGAATTCTATGTTGTGTGTCTAGTTCGTCTGTTTCTGTGTTCAGCCTAATATGGTTCTCAATCAGAGACAACTGTCAATCGTTGTCCCTGATTGAGAATCATATATAGGTGGCTTGTTTTGTGTTGGGGATTGTGGGTGGTTGTTTCCTGTCTTTGTGTTTTGTCTGCACCAGCTAGGACTGTGACGGTTAGTTTGTTTGGTCATTTTGTATAGTGTCTTGTTTTGTGTTAATTAAATCATGGAAAATTACCACGCTGCACATTGGTCCTCAGATCCTTCTCGCCTCTCCTCGTCTGAGGAGGAGGACGACTTAGACTGCCCTTACAACACTCCTCCCCCGTAGTGTTTAACTCCCAGAGAACAAGGTAAATATGTTAGGGAACTACTAATGCAATATCTGAACAATGCATTCTTAAACATTTTTCAACTACTGGGTTGAAGCAGACTTTTCAGAGCCCAGCACAAATCCAGGGGATTATTCTGCCCTGAAGATGGAGTTTGTGTCCTAATAACTAACCCAGGTAATGTCCTTTTTCTTTCCTTTTATCTAGGACATATTAAAGTGTTTGTTTGTTTTACTGTCTGTTACCTCCTTAAACAGCTCAACTCACAGGTCAAGCTTTTGAGGTGCCCTTTGCGGTCAAATAGGATATCTTCGCTCCTCATGGGCTTCCGGTGGTGGGCTAGGTTCGGGTGGAAGGTCAGGCTCTGTCTCTCCCATACGTCCACAGTCAGGAGAATAGTCCTGGGGGTCGTTATTGTTCTTGTTCTCTCGGCACGTCTCTCCTGGGGCGTTGGACCGTAGCAGATGACTGCGAGCGAGTGCTTTCATTCGAGTGATCCCTGGATGTCCCTCATGCAGGTCAGATAGCAGTCTCTGGAATTTGTGAGGTACCACCACCGTTGATCCCCACAGAACACATCCTTGATCAGTGGACAACTGGTCTTTCTTGTCGATGAATGGACGAAGGTTATCGCCATTTACGAAGGTTGGCCAACCGCCTAATGTTAAGTCCAAGACTTTGGAAAGCACTGGGTCTTTCCTCCTTTCCTCTGCTATGTCTGAAGCAGATATGAGCAGTTCGTCAATGAGAGAGATCTGGAGGACTGCTCTGTCATCTTCACTGTCGGAGTCACTATTGCATGGTAGTCTTGATAGTGCATCTGCATTTGCGTGATCACTGGATCGTCTGTACTCAATCTCGTAGTCGTAGGCTAACAATATCAGAGCCCAACGTTGCATTCGAAGTGCAGAAAGGGTTGGTATAGCTGATTTTCGTCCAAGGATGGCCAACAGAGGCTTGTGATCTGTCAGCAGTTGGAACTTCCTTCCGTATAGGTATTTGTGAAACTTCTTCACTCCGAATATTATGCTCAGGGCTTTCTTCTCAATTTGAGCATAATTTTTCTCACTTGGTGACAGAGTCCGTGATGCAAATGCAATAGGGTGTTCTTCACCTGACGATAGAACATGTGAGATGGCGGCTCCTACTCCGTATGGAGATGCATCACACGCGAGTCTCAGCTTCATCTCTGTGTTGTAGTGGGCAAGCCACTTGCTCTTTAGCAGACGCTGTTTGCAAGTCTTGAATGCTTCTTCGCATTGTGGGGACCAATTCCACTTTGTATCGGCCTGCAGCAGTTGGTGAAGCGGATGCAACAATGTGGACAAGTTTGCCACACACTTTCCGTAATAGTTCAGGAGCAAGGTGCTCTCCAATGGTTGGTGCTGACACGAGGATGTCGTCCATGAAGCACACAACGTTGTCTATATGGTCCAAGATCTGATCCATTGTGTGTTGGAATATCGCTGGAGCTGTTGAGATTCCATAGGCCAAGCGATTGAATCTGAATAGCCCCTTGTGTGTATTGATGGTCAGATACTGCTCTGAATCCGGATCCAGCTTCAGTTGCTGATAAGCGAATGCCAGGTCCAGCTTACTGAAAACCTTCCCACCAGCTAGAGTGGCAAACAGATCTTCAGCGTTTGGTAGTGGATATTCCTCTGGTAGTATGCAGCGATTTACTGTGACCTTGTAGTCACCGCACATTCTGACGGTCTTGTCTTTCTTTGGGACTACAACAATCGGAGCGGCCCAGTCGCTCCTCGCTACTTTCGTGATAATGTTATTCTTCTGTAGGCGGTCCAGTTCCTTCTCTACTGCTTCCTTAAGAGCATAGGGAACTGGACGTGGTTTGTGAAAGATATGCTTGGTTCCTTCTTGCACTCTGACTTTAGCTGTGAAGTCTTGTATTTCGCCGTAGCCATCTTTGAAAAGTTATTTGTGCTTCTCCAGCATGTTAGTGAGTGTAGCCTGACTCACTGGTTTGTCATTTCTCAGACCGAAGATTTCTTCCCAGTTCAACTTGATCTTTTGTAGCCAGTTTCTGCCTAGCAAGGCTGATTTGTCTCCTTTAACAATGACAAGCGGTAGCGTCCACTCCTTCCCCTCATACCGGACTGGTACCTGGATCTGCCCTAACACAGGAATAGTGTCACCAGTGTATGAAGAAAGGCGGATGGACGTTGGTTGAAGAGGGCACTCTTTCAGTTTTTCTTTGTAGAGTCTCTCTGGAACCAGAGATACAGACGCTCCAGTGTCCAGCTGCATTTTTACTGGTTTCCCCGCTAACTCCATGTTGAGATAGATTCCATCTTTTTGTTGTTGAGCTGTGTACACTGTGAACAGTTCCAATACTGTTTCAGTAGTACCTTCCTCTTCTTGTGCTACGTCTGACACTTTGTGCGCTCTTGCTGTGCGTTTTGAGGCTTTACACACTCTCTGTAAATGTCCAACCTTTCCACCATTGTGGCACTTTTCATTTTGGAATCGACATTCACTGTGCTGATGATTATCTCTCCCACATCTGTAGCAACTTGGCTTAGACCTTTGAGATGTGGGCTGCTTTGCTCTTGTGTAACCTTGAGGTTGGGACTGAGAAAAGTGTGACTTTTGTGAGCCTTTTACACCACGTGCATCACTGACCTTGTAAACACCTTTCTGACGTTCTGCATGTCCCGATAGCTCAATAGTATCCCTGTGGGCAAGCTCGAGTCCAAGTGCGATATCACAGGCTTTCTTAAAGGTCAGGTCCTTCTCTGACAGAAGCCTTTTGTGATATGCTTCACCTGTGAGACCACATACAAACCTGTCTCGAAGAGCATCATCAAGAAATTGTGCAAACTCACATGTACTTGCCAGCCTTTTCAAAGCAAGGATGTAGTCAGCCACGGTTTCCCCTTGACTCTGATGACGTTGGTAAAATCTGAAACGTTCTGCAATGAGAATTGGCTTAGGCTCGAAAGGCCTTGAAAGAGTTTCAGTCAGTTCTGCATAGTTCAACTCCACTGCTTTTATTTGTTCAATGAGACCTTTCAGAAATCCATACTCAGTTGGACCCAAAACACTGAGAAATACGTCTGCATTCTTTTCATCTTTGATTTCATTTGCAGCCAGCCAATGCTCAAAACACTCCAAATAGGAATCAAAATCCTCTTTTGTAGCCTCAAACTCTGGTACTCAACCAATGGTTTCCATTTTCACAGTTAATTGTTCAGTTTCCTTATTCCTTGTATTCCTTAATTTTCAGGATTTTCATCTAATTCTTCACTTCAGAAGTTTCTGCAATTACTTCATTCACTGCACTCATTTGTAATAATGTACACACCGTGTTACGTTCCTTCTTCCTTTTTTTCTCTTCTTGACAATATTTCTCCACTGAGATCACCTAATTTCAATGGGTTCAATGAGTTTTTAAAAAATGTAACCACCAGAGAGCAGTGTTGCTATTCTGGACTCCAATAGTCTTGCTACTTGGCAGCTCCTGAACACTGTACTTACTAGCAGTACTAGCCTTTTCCACTGCCGAAAGAAAATAAAAAATAACTGACGAATTACATCATCATTTGGAGTTTCATTACTCACGCAACATTCTTCCCTTCAAGCAATGTCCGTTAAAGAAGTTTAATCACCTCGTCGCCACTGTAATATTTGTGTTGTGGAGAAATTACCAGGCAGGAGACGGGAGTACAGTTAGATTTTGTTTAGTCAAAACCTCTCGTGCTCTACAGTTCCCGGGCACAATAGTGTGCATGTGCATTTCCTATTAGGTGTAGTAACGTAACACTGTCGTAATACATCACCGCTTAGTAACAAATATAAACAGATGTAGATCCCAGATACTACAGTGATACAGTCTGGATTCGAACCAGGGACTGCAGTGACGCCTCTTGCACTGAGATGTAGTGCCTTAGACCGCTGCGCCACTCGGGAGCAAAGGGTGGGCTACTGTGAAGAATCTCAAGTATAAAATATATTTTGATTTAACACTTTTTTGGTTTTTGGTTACTAAATGATTCCATATGTGTCATTTCATAGTCTTGATGTCTTCACTATTATTCTACAATGTAGAAAATAGTAAAAATAAAGAAAAACCCTTGAATGAGGAGGTGTGTTCAAACTTTTGACCGGTACTGTACATTAAGGTATACTTTATAGAGCGTGTATAGGTAGTTTAGCCATGCTGTGTGTCATCACCTACTATAGGCAAACAATGTTTCTGTATCACCGTTTTTACATTACCACTACCTAGCTGTTTACAACCTATTACAAAACCAGTGTTTGCCACATAATTTTGGGAAGAATATGTTCCTCTCTCTCTATCCTCCCACCTCCAGCCCATGGCGTTGTTGGGCTGTTGCATCGGTGCCAATGAGTGCAAAGTGGGGGGGAGATTATAACCATTTGAAGAGCATTGTGGGGGTGTTCGCTCAGATATGGCTAATCCTGACACCTCATCACTGTGGTTGCAATGTTCGCTTCAGCTCCTCTCCCTCACTATGCCTTCAGGCAGGGGGCCTCTGTTAGCCTCAGCTTCTTGCAGAGCACTCACACAGACATGGAGTCTGAGGAGACAGAGAGGAAGAGGAGAAAGCAGACAGATGCAGCGATAGTTCTATTGATGTAGCTAGGCTACATGCTCCCTGTGGTGAGGATGAGAGGAAGGTGTCATCTCTCACAGAAGTACACCTCATCAAAAGTTGACTTTTAGTTGCTTGTGTTAAAGTTTTACCTCACTGAAGTCATGGTACTGATTAAACAAGATACTTTATGCCACTGGACAGTGTAGTTCAAAACATGGTCAGGTATTGGACATTCTATAAAAAATGTATCTTATCATTTATTTAACCAGGAAGTTCACATTGCGGTGGGCATCCATTTTTACAAGTGAGCCGTATCCAAGAAAGTAGCATATAAGTTTTATACACAAGATTACAAACACATAACGTACATGAGTACAATTTGGCATTATACCTCCTTAAAATTCATGATAATACCTTCTTATAAAACTCCAGTGTGTAGGGTATTGTTCACCTTTTTGTGCAGTTTTCCTATTCACAGTCATCAGATCTCAACCCAATTGAGCACTTATGGGAGATTCTGGAGCAGTGCCTGAGACAGCATTTTCCACCACCATCAACAAAACAACAAATTATGGAATTTCTCTTGGGAGAATGGTAGTAAAGTTCCAGACTATTTGTCTATTTGTGTACTTCTAGTATTTATACAGACTATTCTACATTATTTTAAAAAATAATTTAAAAAATTAAAAGTTCCAGACATGTGTAGAATCTATGCCAAAGTGCATTGAAACTTATCTGTCTCGAGGTGACACAAAACCCTATTAAGATACTTTATGCTGGTATTACCTTGATTTTTATCTGTGAAGTCATGTGGGTAAGAAGGGCAGACACACCACAGAAGACGATCAGAAAGTAGAAAGGTGAGAATACACAACTTTCGACGAGATAGTGTTATAGCAGAAAAAGTACTCGTCCACTTCCACCATTATTCAAATAAGGACAACGACTTTAATGAGAAGTGCTGTAGTAGTATTGGCCACTACGGTCATAATAAAAGCCCAACTCTGCCTGCATAACATCTAGAAAATTAGATGGAAGTTTACTTCAACACTGCAAGAGTACATAAATAGGTTAGTTTTAAATTCCCCTGTCAGAGACCCTTAAACTAAACAGAAAGCAGAGGCTGCTGTATGGGGTTGTGTGTGTCAGTTCCTGGACTCCATCTGCAACTCTACCCTGTTAATTATAATCTTTTGGCCAAGCATAGTCTCTAGTTGGCTCCAGGGAGAGCTCTGACAGTCGTCACAGCACCAGACAAGAGCAGACCAGAACTTTCTAGAAGTCTGCAAATCAGCCATACATTACAATCGCACGCACACACATTGCATTACAATCTTCAGATATCTAGATGAGCGGTTCCCAAACTTTTACCTTCCGGAGACCACCAATTCACTGCCAAAAGCTCGAGGAACACCATTAAATGGAATCCCAGATTTTTTTTAACATAAAATAACTTGTAGATCAAAATGATTGCTTATAGTAAAATGAATACTCCCAAATGTTAGTTTTGGAATATATATATTTTTTTTTTATAAAAAAATGCGGCCCACTTACAGTAACCCCGCAGAACACCAGTGTTGAAAACCAGTGCTCTAGACTAGGGTTTCCCAAACGGAGTCCTGGGGCCTCCCCTGGGTGCACGGTTTGGTTCTTGCCCTAGCACTACACAGCTGATTCAAATAATCAAAGCTTGATAATGAGTTGGTTATTTGAATCAGCTGTTTAGTGCTAGGGAAAGAACCAAAACGTGCACCCAGGGGAGGCCCCAGGACTCCGTTTGGGAATCCCTGATAGACAACCCTGGCTCAGTCTGGCGGATCATTGATTGACAGCTACTCAAGCCAAGCCATGATAGTCTCACTCTTACCTCAAGACCATGGAGAAATAGATCCCGTGCTAGAGCTAAGAACATTTCTTCAGCATCAATGACTGGAACCAGAAGTTTTCCTGGTCAGGTCATGTGGTCAGGAAACACTCTTTGCCCAATCAATGACAACACACTACTACCATTACCAGAACTGCAGACAAAGATGGTGAATAAATTAAGATAGCTCACTCAGGCCATTTACCATTGTCTGCTTAAGGGGGTGGCTCTCCCATAGACACCAATGCGATAGCAGTCTGTTAAGTTCATTGACTTTCATCTAAACATAAATATTAGGGAGTGGGATGTCTCGCTTCCTCTTCCATCTATACTGCATTGTCCCTCCAAATGGTCTGGACTGGTAAGATTCCTGATGGTCCAGCATAAAAAGTTACAGTACATTGTGATGTAGGACCATCACGAGGTAAAGTTTGATCATATTCTTCAACCCCACCCCTCCCCATAGAGGGCAGTCACCCCAGGATCAATAGCTAGACCCACGAGGGGAACGTCAATAGCGTCCATCACATCACCAACTCACTAACAGGACAGGACAGCCATCAGCTGACCCACATTTAACACATGAGAGAACAGCTAGGACTTTCACTGCACTAAACAAACACACTCTGATTAACTACCACACCATAATAATGGCCAGAATGGAGCAAATAGAGTGGCATCAAACACCTAGAAACCATGTGTTTGATGTATTTGATGCCATTCCACCTATTCCACTTGTCATTACCACGAGCCTGTTCTCCCCAATTAAGGTGCCACCAACCACCTGTATACGACACAAATGGTATGTGCATTTCCTCCCAACAGGGATGAAGTGCAATAGTTTGACAACAGAGAATGTGCTGCACTCAGTCTCCTTAGTAAACTTCTATAGGTCCTATTAAATTCCTATAGGTCTGTCATTTGTGTGTGTGTGTGTGTGTGTGTGTGTGTGTGTGTGTGTGTGTGTGTGTGTGTGTGTGTGTGTGTGTGTGTGTGTGTGTGTGTGTGTGTGTGTGTGTGTGTGTGTGTGTGTGTGTGTGTGTGTGTGTGTGTGTGTGTGTGCGTGTGAAGTGCTGAGGTTTGCGGACCAAGTCTGAGATTTGCCCTTGTGCATAATGACGTAGATGGAGCTTTTGATTTCTCACACACAGAAATGTGATGCGTGTGTCAATGTCACCTCTGGGAAACAGGCAGTGCACATTAACACTAAGGCTAGTGAATGACAGCGGCAGTAAAAGTTCAACACACTCACATTCATGTATCACACATTAACACTAAAACACTTCTCCAAATAAAACATTAAAGGTTGACATTGTAAGCATGTGCCCTCAGCTGGCTATAACATCTCCTGAGGGCTCCCTGACTGCAGACATGATTTATGATTTTTATTAGGATCCCCATTAGTGACAGGGACTCTTCCCGGGGTCCAACACATAACGAAAAAGACATTACAGAAAAATACACTTTACAATTTACGTATATTTAAAACATTAACATAGACACTACAGACATAGTGGGGAGAACAAGTATTTGATACACTGCCGATTTTGCAGGTTTTCCTACTAACAAAGCATGTAGAGGTCTGTAATTTTTATCATAGGTACACTTCAACTGTGAGAGACGGAATCTAAAACAAAAATCCAGAAAATCACATTGTATGATTTTTAAGTAATTCATTTTCATTTTATTGCATGACATAAGTATTTGATCACCTACCAACCAGTAAGAATTCCGGCTCTCACAGACCTGTTAGTTTTTCTTTAAGAAGCCCTCCTGTTCTCCACTCATTACCTGTATTAACTGCACCTGTTTGAACTCGTTACCTGTATAAAAGACACCTGCCCACACACTCAATCAAACAGACTCCAACCTCTCCACAATGGCCAAGACCAGAGAGCTGTGTAAGGACATCAGGGATAAAATTGTAGACCTGCACAAGGCTGGGATGGGCTACAGGACAATAGGCAAGCAGCTTGGTGAGAATATATATATATATGGAGACAATGCATCTCATGAATATATACTGTAAAGAGAGGATAAAATCAGATGTCATTATTATTAAATGTCAACATTACAGGTAAAGAAATGCGAGAATGAGTTTTTCTTACACGTGTTTTAGTCAAGAATCATACCCTGTGATTCATTTTTTTTCACAGGCTGAAACTTTATGATGCAGACATAGTACAACTGAGATCTATTCTTAACTAGGCAATACCTTATGACAGTATCAGTGTAATGAAAAAGAGCCAATGAAGCAGCATCAACCTCTCTGTGCCATTCACATTTTTAGCCAGAGTGACTTACAGGAGAAATTATGGTAAAGTGCCTTGCTCAAGGGCAAATAGACAGGTTTTCACCTGGCTCAGGGATTGGAATCAGCGACCTTTCAGTTACTGGCCCAACGCTCTTAACAGCTAGGCTACCTCCCGCGCTGTTTACTATGTTGACACTATGGACTCTATGGCAGATCCAAGCTCTTCTGCAGACTAATGTTTATGTACTGTAGATGGGGTTCAAATGGACTCATTAGATGTAAATTAGTTATGGCATATTTACATTAAGTTGTTGTAGAAATGACATTTATGGAGAAAGGGTAGGTTATATTCATTACACATGCAGAGCTAGACTATGGTAATAAATACATGTTACACAACCATTTTAAAGTTATTTGACCTACATCATCTCTGATCATATGCAAACCACATACTTTTCAAAATAAGATCTCACAAAACCTTTCCCGTTTTTCCCTAGCATTCATATGTTACATAAGAACAAGGATAACATCCAATTCAAAGACTGACTTACATAACATAGAACAAAGCCTTTGAAAAACATGTGTACAGCATGTGTGTGCAAATCTCAGAAATCAAACACAAGCTTACACCGTAATATTGGCCACATTTAGACAAGGAGCCCAATTCTGATTTTCCCCCACTAATTGTTCTTTGACCAATCAAATCAGCTCTGAAAAAGATACGATGTGAAAAGATCTGATGTGATTGGTCAAAAGACCAATTAGTAGAAAAAAGATCAGAATTCGGCTGCCAGTTTAAGCGCAGCCTTAAACTGATTCCCACATGAAACGTATATTTTATGACACACACTAATTCATTGCTCAACTTCCAACTCAGTCCTTTTTCGCCTATGTTGTGTTGGATTGTGTTCCAGATGGCACCCTACTCCCTTTATAGTGCACTACTTTCAGGTAAAAAGTAGTGCACTATAAAGGAAGTAGGGTGCCATTCTGGACGTATCATTGAAGATGCCCCTCAGGGCTGCAGATCAGCGATCATCCTCTTGCGGTAGTTGAGCACCAGGCTGGAGGCATTGAGGGTTGATGCGTGGCCCCCCTCCCAGCTCTGGAAGCTGTTGAGGCCACTCTGCCCCGCCCTAAACAGCGCTCTCTCCAGGTAGTCCAGGCGTTCCACCAGGGCAGACGTGTCCTCGTTGTAGGCATTCTGGGAAGAATCCACTGTCCGACAGAAACGACAGATGAATGTCTAGAGGTAACCAATAAACAAAAACAAATATACACACAACCATACCAACAGCTTAAGGAAATACAAGAGGTGAAGTAAGACAGAGCCCCATACAGAATACAATGGTTTATAATACACACAACCATACACTCTTCTATTTATTTATTAGAACAGTGAAGCTAAAACTTTTCATTTGACTCTAGACTCCAGCATTTTTGATTTTAGATAAATATATTTTATATGAGGCGACAGTAAAGAGTGTCACCTTTAATTTGAGGTTATTTTCATTCATGGTATTATAAGTATTTGGACAAATTCACTTATATCGTATTAAATTTAGTCTAAAGTTTAGTATTTGGTCCCATATTCCTAGCGCGCAATGACTACATCAAACTACAAACTTGTTGGATGCATTTGCAGATTGTTTTGGGTGTGTTTCAGATTATGTTGTGCCAAATATAAATTAATGGTAAGTAATTTTGAGCGAGAACATTAACTATCATACCGCACCAAAAATGCTAATCTCTTCAGTTATTGGTAATGTTGAGAGGTTAGCATGTTTTGGGGACATGATCTTTGTGCATCTGTAACTTTCTCAATCATCATTCATTCATGCTTATCTGTAACCATGCTAGCATCCACATTAATGTGTACAGAAACATTTTCTATTTTTTTTTTGAATAAAATTTACTCCAAATTACATTATTTACCATTCATTTCTATTGGGCACAACATACTCCGAAACACAACCAAGACAAATGGCAAATGCATCTGACAAGAGTCACAAGCTTGATGTAATCAATGTGTGGTAGGGATATGGGACCAAATATTTATGACATCTTCAAATGGAGGGACTAGATACATAAAGTGCTTTCAATACCAAAACGGTAAACAGATATGTATGAAAATACCCTCAAATAAAAGGTGACATTCTGTATTGTCGCCTCAAAAACATTTGATCTCAAATCCAAAATGCAGCAGTATAGAGCCAAATGAAATGTTTCATCTTCACTGTCCAAACAAATACGTGTGGGAGTGTACATACCTCAAGAAGAAGAGGTTAATAAAAACATGATAAAACACAAATGAATCTACTAACAATCCTGTTGAATTCACTTGTTTGTTGTTTTTCAAAGATTACTGTGATGTGATTTGCCCAGCAAAAAACCAACACCACAGTAGCCTACATTGGTCAACGGGCAAGTTCGTTTTACATGGCTCGGTGCCCCGGGTGAGTTGAATTTTATATTTTATATTTTAAACCATTCCATTGTCCCTTAAATAAATCTCCACTTTTCTTGGGCACCGGGCCATGCAAAACAAATTTGCCCAATGAGGACAACATGATCAGATGGCACCCTCTAGTGGCCCACTATGGGACATAACACTGAATGAGTTGTTCATGGACATCACGTTTCAAGTTGTATTAGTTGTATGCACGGGATATGTATGGTACACATCGCTTACTTGCAGGTTTCTTCTCGACAATGCAACAACAAATGAGAAATAGTAATGAATAAGATTATGAACAAAGGGGCTATGAAAGGGTTTTGAAAGGTCAATAGCTGAGTGGTATGAAATCCTGTAGGCTAGTTAATTGATCATGTGCTGCACAAAGCACATTAAGCAGTTCAAGATCAATATAGCCTATATGCAGTAGATTCCGATGGCAGCAACAAAACAAAATCTACAAAACAAAATCTATAAAATGAGCTGTTTCATATAGATTCAGATAGGCCTATACGCCAGACGCTTTGACCCAAAGCGACCTACGTCGTGCATAAAAATGCATTTGTAAGGGTGAGCATCGCAAGTGCCATGCCCCACCAACTGAGCAACACACCTTCGTGTGGTGGCAGACAGGGTGCTCTTCAACACAAAAATACTAGCAGGGAGTAGGTGCATTGCGTGTTTGAGGGCATGCTGTAGGCCTACTTGTATCCTGAAGCACCACCTGTTAAATCTCTGGATTCTCAGGGCTGTCGAAGTGCAGCATCTGGGAGCCTAAAAAACTCCCTAGTTCTTGCCGATGACAAGCATACCCATAACATTATGCAACCACCACCATGCTTGAAAATATGAAGAGTGATAATCAGTGACGTGTTGTGTTGGATATGCCCCAAATATAACGTTTTGCATTCATGGCTTTTTAAAAATTTCTTTGCCATAGTTTTTGCAGTATTATTCCGGCAACTGAATTAGGAAGGACGCCTGTATCTTTGTAGCGGCTGGGTGTTTTGAGACACGATCCAAAGCGTAATTTAACTTCACCTTGAAACTTGTTTTACCCATCTATAAATAGGTGCCCTTCTTTGTGAGGCATTGGAAAACCTCCATAGTCTTTGTGGATTTAATCTGTGTTTGAAATGCACTACTCAACTGAGGGACCTACCAGATACTGTAACTGTATGTGTGGGGTACAGAGATGGAGTAGTCATTCAAAAATAATGTTAACCATTATTATTGCACACAGAGTGAATCCATGCAACATATTATGTGACTTGTTAAGCAAAATTTGTACTCCTGAACTTGCCATAACAAAAGGGGTTGAATACTTGACTCAACACATTTCAGCTGTTAATTTATAATTTATTTGTAAACTAAATTCAACTGTGACATTATGGTGTATTATGTGTAAATCAGTGTCACAATATCTCAACTTAAATCATTTTAAATTCAGGCTGTAACACATCAAAATGTGGAAAAAGTCAAGGGGTGTGAATAATTTCAGAAGGCACTGTGTGTGTGTGTGTGTGTGTGTGTGTGTGTGTGTGTGTGTGTGTGTGTGTGTGTGTGCATATATGTGTGTTCGCGTTGTGTCGGTATGCGTGTGTGTTTATGTGTGTGTGTGCGTATGTAGTCTATGTGAATTTGTGTGGGCTTTGTGTCAATGTAGTGTGTATGAGTGAGTAGTATATGGTGTGTATACAGTATATACTGTAGTTTAGTGTGTGTGCGTAGGGTCAGTACAAGGTAGGGTCAGTGCAGATATTTTGGGTACCATTAATTGACTATGTTGCAGTCTCGCTATTTAGCAGTCTGGCTATTTAGCAGTCTGGGAATTTAGCAGTCTGGGAATTTAGCAGTCTCCTGGCTTTGGGGTTTCAAGCGGCCTCTTGTTTAGTCCAATGAATATTGACTATTAAGTATTCTGTAACCACTCCCTCTTCAATCAGAATTGATTGGAAAATGTTTTGTTAAAAAATAAGACGTATCATCGTATCTTTAAACTCCCTGATGAAGGCCATGAAGTTTTAAATTCTTTGTTCCATTGAACTTGCCATACAAATAAAGGCATTTGAATGAATTGATATGAAGAGTGCATTGGTCCTTCTTTCTTTTTGATGTCTCGGAGCCTGTTGGTCCTAGAGCCGATGCTGCTGTACCGTTTGCCAAACAGTCCATGGCTTGGGTGGCTGGAGTCTTTGGCAATTCTTTGGGCCTTCCTCTGACACCGTCTGATATAGAGCTCCTGGATGGCAGGGAGCTCAGCCCCAGTGATGTACTGGGCTATACACACCACCCTCTGTAGCGCTTTGCAGTCGAGGGCCGTACATTTGCCATATCAAGCGGTGATTCAGCCAGTTAAGATGCTCTCGATGGTGAAGCTGTAGAACTTTTTGAGGATCCGAGGGCCCATGCCAAATCTCTTCAGTCTCCTGAAGGGGACGAGGCACTGCCTTCCCCTTTTCAGGACTGTGCGGGTTTGTGTGGACCATGTTAAGTGCTTAGTGATGTGGATGCCAAGGAACTCAAAGCTTTCGACCCGCTCCACATCAGCCCCATCAATGTGGATGGGGGCATGCTCTCCCCTCTTTCTTCTAAAATCCACGATCAGCTCCTTGGTCTTACTTACATTGAGGGAGAGGTTGCTGTCCTGGCACCACACTGCTATGTTGCCGTCGGGGATCAGGCCTACCACAGTCATGTGGTCAGCAAACTTGATGATGGTGTTGGAGTTGTGTGTGGCCACGCAGTCATGGGTGACAAGAAGTACAGGAGGGGACTACGCACACACCCCTGAGGGGTCCTTGTGTTGAGGATCAGCGTGGAGGAGGTGTTGTTGCCTACCCCCACCACCTGGGGGTGGCCAGTCAGGAAGTCCAGGATCCAGTTGCAGAGGTAGGAATTTTGTCCCAGGGTCCCTAGCTTGGTGATCAGCTTGGACTGGACTATGGTATTGAACGCTGAGCTGTAGTCTATAAACAACATTGTCACATAGTTATTTCCCATCTTGTCCAGGTGGGAGAGGGCAGTGTGAAGTGCAATTTATATTGAGTCTCATCTGTAGATCTGTTGAGGCGGTATGCGATTTGGAGTGGCTCTAGGGCGTCTGGGATGATGGTGTTGATGTGTGTCATGACCAGCCTTGCAAAGCGCTTCATAATTACAGATGTGAGTGCTACATGGTGATAGTAATTTAGGCAGGTTACCTTGGTGCTCTTGGGAACAGGGACAATGGTGGTCAGTTTGAAACATGTTGAGATTACAGACTGAGACAAGGAGAGATTGAAATCCATGAAGACACTTGCCAGCTGGTCTGTGCATGTTTTAAGATCGCCCTGGTATTCCGTGTGATTGCTAACCTGTTTAAAAGTTTCTCTCACATTAGCCACAGAGAGCGAGATCACACAGTCATCCGGAAAAACTGGAGCTTTCATGCAAGGCAGTGTTATATTCCTCGAAGCGAACATAAAATACATTTATCTCATTTGGGAGTTCTGCATCGCTGGGCAACTCACGGCTGGGTTTCCTTTTGTAATCCGTTATCGTCTGCAAGCCCTACCACATACGACGAGCGCTGGTGCCGGTATAATAGAGCCCCACAGTGGTGTCATAATACCCATGAAACCTAGCGGTCAGGGCCTAAAATTAACACCCGCCACCTGCCATTTTGGCATTGGCGGGTAAGATGACTAGTTCACCAGCCACAGTAGCGGGTTATCAGGGCTCCACAGTGCGAGCATTTCACTCAAATCAAATCAAATTTTATTTGTCACATGTGCAGAATACAACCTTACCATGAAATGCTCACTTAAAAGCCCTTAACCAACAGTACAGTTCAAGAAAAAGAAAATATTTACTAAATAAAATACAGTCAAAATAAAAAGTGCTGGAGAAGATCTGCAGAGAGGAATGGTAGAAACTCCCCAAATACATGTGTGCCAAGCTTGTAGAGTCATAGCCAAAAATACTTCAGCTGATAATCGCTGCCAAAGGTGCTTCAACAAAGTACTGTGTAAAGGGTCTGAATACTTATGTAAATGTGATATTTCACTTTTTGCCTTGTCATTATGGGGTATTGTGTGTAGGGGAAATGAGGGGGAAAAGATAATTTCATCCATTTTAGAATAAGGTTGTAACGTAAGATAATGTGGAGAAAGTTAAGGGGCCTGAATACTTTCCGAATGCACTGTTCATTGTTTCGCATTTGCGACGGACCTCTTGAATGCCCCGCAGGTCACTAGATTTCTCCAGGATTTCAAGTCAGGGAAACGTGCGTTCTGTCCGGCTAGGCAGCCTCTCGTGAGGAAGCAAAATATCTTCAAGGGAGAAGAGGGAGGCAGGGGAAGGTCCGACTGTCTCCATTAAAAAGTCACTGTAGTTAAAAAGTAGATACCTGCCAAGTAACAAGTAATTCGCTAGCTACTAGTTTCTGCTGTGTGTTTACACTTTGCTTCCCTGGTGTGTTTACACTTTGCTTCCCTGATTTGGCACGAAACTTCGAAATGGCGCAACAGTCAGCTATTGAGTCAAGCGAGAGCAATCAATTTCCAACAGTCAAAACAATTGGATAAAACAGAGAGCTTTGTAAACATTTGGCCTGTAATTACGTGGTATTATGAGAAGAGCACATGAGAGACATGTGCTTAGCTTAATCGTTTAAAAAATATATAGCAGACTTGCTACATTTTCACAGAATAAATAGGCTCACCTGTCTCATTAAACACATTCTCGATATTAAATTCTGAAGATAAAGTAGACAGCATGTTTATCTTAGGTGACTTGTATTCCTTTGCAACAACAAAAAAGTTTCAGTGTAGGTGAGCGATTTCATTTGCAATTAGTAATTTATCCAGTGGAGTGCCCAAGGTCGCTTTTGAGCTAGGGCCGAGACCCCTAGAGGGCGTAATTTTCCTGATGTTGTAATACCTGTAGGTTTCGACGCAGTCAGCCCAGCCGGTAATACATTAGCGTCCCCTATGGACCGGCTCGTATATAAAACATCCTCCATTCAGGCTGCAAAGGAGTCGGTTTCCTTCTTAACTCGATTGAACCTGCCTTAACGTCATGTCGGAGTGATCGGAGGAATGACTTGTCTACTTAGGGGAAACGGCTTGGAGTGTTCACATGCTATTATCCCTTATTCATGTCACTTGTTGAATCCCTAATACATGTCAGACATCCTTTTAAGGTATGTACCCAGTATGTCCCTCATGTCATCTATCACTGGCCTTTTAACTATCCCAATGCCTCGGACCAAGAGGCATGGAGAGGCAGCCTTTAGTTATTATGCGCCCAGCCTCTGGAATAGCCTGCCAGAGAACCTGAGAGGGGCTGAAACTGTGGGTGGATATACAGTATTTAAAAGACATCTTAAAACACTGCTTTTCCTTAGGGTGCTTTTTAGTTGTTCAGTTTGTGTCATTCTATATTTTTTATCTTATGTTTGTTGTGTAGTAAAGTTTTTGCTTTAATTTTCATTGTTTTTAATTTGTTTTTTCCTGTAAATCACATTGCATGGCATTCCATGTTTGAAATGTGCTGTATAAATAAAGCTTGATTTGATTTGATGGTGTATTGTTGCCATTCAGAGCGTGAATGGGCAAGACAAAATATTTAAGTGCCTTTGAATGGGGTATGGTAATAGTTGCCAGGGGCACTGGTTTGTGTCAAGAACTGCAATGCTGCTGGGTTTTTCACACTCAAAATTTTCCAGTGTGTATCAAGAATGGTCCACCACCCAAAGGACATCCAGCCAACTTGATACAACTGTGGGAAGCCTTGGAGTCATGGGCCAGGATCCCTGTGGAACGCTTTCGACACCTTGTAAAGTCCATGTCCCTGATGAATTGAGGCTGTTCTGAGTGAAACTCAATATTCGGAAGGTGTTCCTAATGTTTGCTATACTCAGTAAATATATATATACAGTATATATTATAGGCTGCAGTAGGCTACAAAATAGACTTTCCAGTGACACTGACTCACCCAATGATGAAGATGAAACCTAGGCTACTCACCTGTCATGGCTGATGCGCTCGTGCCAATCAATAGCCTATCTTAAAATAAGTTACTTTGAAAAACAGCGCTGTTCGCTCAGAATCACTCAAAAAATTGTGGTTAGCTTCTACAGGCAGATTAGTAATTTATTTTCAGCAGTAGGCATTTGCTTTCCAAACTGTATGCCTACGATTTTCTCGTGATTGTATTTTGAAATTTGCAAAAGCTAATTGACAGCCACAACCAACCATAGAAATATAATCCATAGATGCAGTTTCCAGTCAAATCAGGATTGGCAACCATTTCTAGGGTACACATGAGTTTAACAGTCAAAGTGCCGGGGTTAAAGTTCCAAAATCCTTCTATGGATTATATGTCTATGGCCACAATGCAACAAGCTGTTCTATATTTGGCAAGCGCTGCCCAAATTGCAGCCGTCATGACAGTAAGTGCTTACTATAAAATGTTTTCCACAGCTATTTTTTAGAAGCTATTGATCCTCTGTGGCTAAATGATGCTCTCTGGTGTAGTATTTTAAATTATTTTATTCATGTATGTTCAGACAGGAGTATGCTAGTATAATTTTGGGAATAAAAAACAAATTATATTATAATTTTGGCAAGCAAAAAAAACAGAATATTGTCAAAACAACCTATGACAAACAACTTAAAAGGAATAATAGCGCCATCTTGCTGCCTGTTGGGCTACCTTTGAGCAATTCCATGATAACAGAATGATCCTCAGACTCAGATGTTTCACTTTAAATGTATGTCAAACAAAAACCAATGATTGCAAGGTTAAACAAGGACTACCTTTAACAATTTCCACAGAAGATTTTACAAAATCACTTGAAGAACCGTGCAGATGCAAAGATTAGTAACATAATGATGGGTTGTGCTCTTTGTGCCCTGATTCTGTTACCAAACTTTGCATCTGCATTTTGACATACATTTTACAGTGAAATAATTCAAGTCTCAGCATCATTCTGTTACCATGGAATTGCCCCTTCTTAAAAAGCAGTTGGTAGATTTCCCTAATTGTTTTGATTTATTTTACTCTTATTTTAACAGGTACGTTGACTGAGAACATACTCATTTACAGCAACGACCTGGGCAATAATTACAAGGGAGAGGAGAAGGGATGATTGAATGAGCCAATAGGAAGCTGGGGATTAAGTGTCCATGAAGGTATGAGGGCCAGGTTGGCATTTTAATTAGTGTGTGTGTGTGTGTGTGTGTGTGTGTGTGTGTGTGTGTGTGTGTGTGTGTGTGTGTGTGTGTGTGTGTGTGTGTGTGTGTGTGTGTGTGTGTACAGTATGTCTGTACGTGTGTGTGTGTGTGTGTACAGTATGTCTGTACGTGTGTGTGTGTGTGTACAGTATGTCTGTACGTGTGTGTATGTTTAATGCAGCAGCAATGACTATACATCAACAATGATGTCCTAAATTGGGTTATTTGACCTCAGATATGAGAATCAGAGAATCTGTGTGTTAGACTGGCTTTATTCTGCAGGAGTGAATGGGAGTGACTGACTGTGCTGTCACTCGAACCTGCTCATTAGCCTAAATCCAAGAGATCATCCTCGTCATACTGATACATTCCACACACACGATGTGTTCATGGTATATCATTTGTCTTTCAACTTTGATGCATGCATGATTAATAGTTTTCTCATTGATAGCAAACAGAGGCAGTAATAATTTACGTACCGTTTATAAAGGGTTTGTTAATGGTTAATAGTGTTTATAGTTTTTTAAATGTATAGTTTAAGAAGCAGTAATAAACAGTTGTATGCTAATTGCGTGATAAATTCATGCCAATAACAAGTAGGCCTATTTGGGGGAAATACATTTAGGCTGCTAATTTCCATTTGTCAACAATCTCAATAATTCAGCATTTGGTTAAAAAAAACGTATATGAATGCTGTGCCATCTGCATGTTAACTTGGTTATGACAGCGTTACTAGCTCATATCAATCTCTGTCCTCTGCTCACACTGCGTTCGTCTGACATGGTAGCCTGGGGCGAGCCAGACAAGCGCCTTCATTGGATTTCTAAAAGATAAACAGACAATTAGGGCAATATTATATTCAATTCCTCGTGATTAAGAATATATATAGACTACTGTATATTCCCTATTCACACGCGTTATATTGTTAATCCGAGTATGCGCACTGAACGCCTCCATTGTCTACCAGCAGCAAGGAGTGAGAGCGAGCGCGCGGATATGAGAATGCAGGGGAGCGGCATACATTGACCCAAATCTCCGGGAACCGGAGAACAAGCGGACCCGGACACACATACGTCGTTGGAAAGACAGACTGGCAGACAGACAGCAACAGTTGTCATGGCTATGGTTATGATCAGCTGAACCAGTCTTCAAGACAAAAATAATAACATTAAAGGGGGGTAGCCTAGCCTACTGCAGAGAAGCGCGACTGTCGGAACCGTTGTTGCGCTTTGTGCTTGTCATCATCCCTGTTGTGATTTGGAGCAGGCTGTCCTGTCATTCGTTGTGAGGGGAAAACGTCTTGCGTTTAGCTTATCTTCATCAAGGGGAATTGTTTTTCTATCATTAATTTGACATCATCCTCCTATAAAGGATCGTTTTTCTCTGTTGAGCTGAATCAAAACATTCGAGTCGCTCATGTTCCTGTCAGGGAAATGGGCTGTTGCGTCTGTTATACACAGCTGCTTTAGTCAGACTTGACAACCGGGATTTTTTAAAGCTGCCGTTTTGTCCCTGGCAAGGGGCGATCAAGTGCACTGCAGACAGGCGTGTCGGGGGCGATTCCAGTGACGGCTTTCGACTCTTTGCGGAGCCCTGTTTCAACAGCCCCCACCCAATTTTATCGGGCGATTTGGATGGGGGGCAAGCAGAGTACGGCAGGGCGGCCCCGGGGTGCTTTTCACGGTGTCTCGGCGGATGACAGCGCAGTGCCACCCTCGGCCCACTTTGGGCACTACCGACCAAGTGGCACTATGGGGTTACGCAGCCGCTCAGTGAGTTCTGTGGCTGGTATGGGCATAGAACATAGTCCTACGGTGCCCTTTGGGTTTTATACCCCCAGAGGAACAGACTCGGACAGGGCCGGAGGGGGGTCTGGCACTAACGCCGCCCATGGTAATGGCTACCAGGAAACAGGCAGCGGGCATCACACAGATGGTATGCTCTATCTGGGCTCCCGAGGGTCATTGGCAGACACCTTGCCCCTGCACATTGCACCCCGATGGTTTAGCGCCCACAGTGGTAAGTATCAACACAGCCACCCATGGCTGGCTGCACACATCACAGTTATCAGGGTTTAATGACATTAGGCCTCGATGTCATCAGCAAACTTCCCTGCCATCCATGGAACTTCATCAATGAATTAGTGTGTGTGTGTGTGTGTGTGTGTGTGTGTGTGTGTGTGTGTGGTGTGTGTGTGTGTGTGTGTGTGTGTGCGCATGTGTGTGCATCAGGGCAGTTAATCGGGGATTCATTGAGTGTCTGACCTTTTGTATCTTATGTACCTTATTGGGGGGAGGGCACAGCTATCATCTGTTTACCTCAGACCACAATATGTCTCACTGGGCTTGTCAGGGCCTGAGCTGCAGAATACTGACGACACTGACTCAGGTCCCCAGGCACTCATTACCAAAGCCCAAACCAGCAAACCACAGGAGGGAATGTCAGGCATCAACATCCAGACTGTTTGCCTTTTATCGCTAGGTGACCCTGCTGTTCCTTTTGATGACTGAGACGCTCCCATAAAGGATAAGGCTATGGTCCTGCTTCAGGTACATTATTCAGCCCTGTTTTCAAGACATGGAGTCTCTCTCTGTCCTCTCTGTAAAATGGCTATTAATAAGGCTGATCACAGGTGCCTCCGTCAAGTGCCCTTGGGAAGTGGTGAGGGATTTGACTGTGGAATTGCAAAATTGATTGAAAGAACCATTAAAAATGTATATTTTCTGGATATTTCTTGGAGCATTTCTCTTATCTTGGTGGAGCATTGGTCAGACATATTGTTGCGTTCAATTGATTAGTCAAACTAGAAACAGTACTCACAGTCTGCAAAGCATGAAAGACTCTGGTGAGGTGCCACCATGGCAGGTAGACAGTAGACAGTTCTGCAGCATAATAAACAATGTAATTCATACTTTAAAACCAAAAGTCTGACACAAGGTCACATCAGAAATCCCCTATGACAATGGTATTACATGCCGACACACACACACACGCACGCACGCACGAACGCACGCACACACGAACACACACAACACACCACACACCACACACCACACACATTTCTTAGGCTTGAAGCATTACAAATATTACTGAGCCTTCTGATATTTACCAACTGGACAGTTTTGGCCTGACCTTTTCCATGCAGCCTCATTGATACTCCATTAATACTCTTATTAATATTGTATGACTGCTGATTAGTCTGATCCTGGCAGGAAACCTCATTCTGATAGCCAACTGCTTGATCCAGCAGCAAACAGTTTCACTGATGCAGTTCCTGAACAGAGTCCCGTCTACATTGTCACTTAGTAAATTGCTCACCTACTGTTGTTGTTATGCACTCTCAGATTAGAGACTCCTTAGCAATGGTCTGTGTAATCTCTCCTCCTGTGATAGACCCATGGTGCTCACTCACCCATCACAGAGCTAAGTAATCACTCACCGATTTGAGCAAAGCAGAGGCACTGACTGAACTCTCTTTGAGCAGAAGCCAATGTAATTGTTCTAAAATTAAAGCCATAAGCAATCATTCACTTGTGTACACCGCCATTTTAATTTAAATGTAAATAATGATGATAACACACATGAACACATACACACGCATACTACTGTAGACACACAGTGTTGTGGCTGGGTTTTAGTGGCAAGTCTTTTAGGAATGATGGGATGTGCTGAACTGAACATCTGAAGATCTGTGCTGAACTGTCTGGCAGCGGAATTCAACAATATAGGTCATTCTCAATTTATTTATGTTTTCCCTTCCCCTCACACACACTCTTTCTCTATCTCTGTCTCTTCTCCCAATGTCTCAGCACAGTGTACACAGACTCCAACACACACACACACACACACACACACACACACACACACACACACACACACACAGGATGGCTATGTGAGGAGTTTCTGTTGCTGCGTCTGTGACAACCACGTTTCTTGTCACTGCTATTTTCAAGATGAACACTTGCTTGCTCCTTACCACCCTCACAATATCCTCACACACTTGTTTCATCAAGACGCAGAGGATGAGAGAGGGAAGAAGGGAGATAGGGAGAGATGGAGGAAAGGAGGGAGAGAGGGAAGAGACAGAGAGAGGGAGAGAGCGGCTTGACATGTTCCTCTGACAGACTTCCTGTCACCAGTGTTTCACAGCCAGTCTGTTGTTGAGTGACAGCCGACAGACCTTTCTAATAAAAGGACGCCACAAGTGCAAACAACTGGCCAATTAAAAGGACAGGGAGCCAGGGCAAAGGCAGTGGCAACCGTTGCCATGGTGCAGGGACTAAATCCTGTCATTATACAGCAGAGACTTTCTAAAGATAAACCTTTGACTTCAGTAGCAGGGGGCATTAGCCTCTGTCAATCAAAAAAGCAGATGATGCCACTGTATAGCAAGCATCACACTGATCACAGGATGCTTTTTATGTCATTAAGCATCATAAACCTAAATCACATCGTTTCCCAGTGCTTCCCATCACAGCAAAGCAGTCTCATTCACTGTGTAATGATACCCTAGTCTCTCCCACACACGACACCCCAATGCCATTACACACCTCCCTCCTACCCACACTCTACCCCCCATTTCACCTGTATTGAAGGCCCCATCACCTCCTGCAATCAAGGAGTTTAGTGAGGAACACAACAATAGGTCAGTATGTCTCTCTCACGGCTCCCTCCACCCCATTTCCCTCTTCGTCTTTACCTCTCTCATTCAGCTGTTTCCATGGAAACTGCTGTTCTTTCCGGTAAGGTAAAGAGTTGTCTGAGTTGCGATTGAGTTGGATGTGAGGTAATCAAATGGCTACTGTCCATGTATGGGCATAATGTCCTGTATTCTGGACTAAACAGGTCTCTAGATATGCTGACACACTCCAGCATTTAGTATCATCATTAGAGGGACAACCAGCCCAGACACATGGAAAGAAGATGCAGACAGGCATACACAAACAAACAAGGTCACTCATTTAATAAGCTTTTCCATGTTGTCTAGTCTAGTGACCTGTGATAGACAGTAAACAAGTGATGTCCTTGACATGACAGAAAGAGGGCATGAAACAGCAAGGTGTTTATTCTTCTGAGAGACAGAGGCTTTCTCGACAGCAGGGTATTACAGGGAGCTAGCTGTCACACTGCTTGCCTGCCGTTTGATTGGAGCAGGAGCTAGAGGCAGCCACAGACTTCCCATCTGTACCTTTAATGGTGACTTCTCTCCTCTGAGTGCATCCCAAATGGCACCCTATTCCCCATATAGTGCTCTACTTTTGACCGGAGCCAATAGAGCTCTGGTTACAGTAGTGCACTATATTCGGAATACGGTGCCATTTGGGATGAATGTTCTGTCTATCTGCCTGCCTCTCTTCTCTGTTCATAACGCTACTCCTGAACCTCTCAGTGTTGTGTGTCACTGAGTTTATGTCTGGCCATCTACCACCATTCCACCTCTCCTCTCTTCCCTTCTCCATTACTCCCCTACATGATTCTCTGAAGAAGGACTGATCCGGTGGAATGTCATTTAGAATACAGAGGAACATTTAGACAGGACTAGCTGATGATATTTGTGTTTTGTATATTATTATGTGTTTATAAATGTGACTTGTTACAGGAAGCTAGGCGTATGTCGCATGTCACTACTTCACAGGAGAGGCATTTGAACGTAAACATTAATTTGTTATCAAAGTGCATTTTTTGGGGGCAGAAATGCTTTCTGGGACATATGAACTTTCATGTGCCTTAATAACAAACATATATGCCATCTGTAAATATACAAATAAAATGAAAAAGACAGGAACCTTCCCGCTAGCCATAATTGCCTGAGATAATGGATGGGTTGGACATGCCGAGAGATAAGTTCGGATTGGTCTGCCATGTAGCATGCTTTGGTCTATAACATGAGCTGCTCAGTATGTGTAGATAATACTTTCTCCTGCAGCTTTTTGGAAAGATATCAAGAAAAAATGCAAAAGTTATTATAGTGCTCTCAACATTGCTGCCCTGAATTTGTGTTGTTGTCACGGAAGAACTTGCCTGAGTTTTGAAATAAGCGGAATACCCGGTGTAAGCAGAATATGATAGCAAAGGAGATGGAGAAAATTATAGTGTTTGATTGCAAGTATGCGGAGGGAGTCTAAAATCTCCGGATTACATCTCCAAACTAAGGCCAACCATGGCATCTGTGACAGAGAGGGAGAAGCATCCATGTATACGGGTAAGAGTCTAGCTAGCTACATTTTCAGATATTACACGTTTCTAATTTTGTCAGATAGTCATTTTCATTGCAAGTTAAAGCATACTGTTAGCTAGCTAGCTAACGTTAGCTGACTGGCTCACTAGCTAACATTACGTGCATGATCTCTTTAGTAATATTATTCGTATCTCAGAAATCCATTTGCATTGCTAGTTATAGCCTAATGTTGGCTAGCTAGCTAACATTGAACCTAGTTGGTTAGCCTTAGCTACCTGCAGATTCATGCGTGGTGGCTAGCTATGATAATCGGTTTGTATTACTAGTAGTATGAGTTGGGATTAGGGCTGTGGCGGTCATGAAATTTTGTAAACTGGTGATTGTCAAGCAAATAACTGCCGGTCTCATGTTAACTGACTGTTACTTAACATAAACACATTTAGCATCTCCTGGTTTCCACGCATAGCCTACAAGCCAATGATGCAGACCTTTGGAACATCTACATTTTAAAAAGTCTAATAAATCCATGTAATATAGCCTACACCATCACAATAAATCCATTATTTATTTTAGACAGGTCTAAAGAAACATGATATGAAGAAAATGTAGTCTATTTCAGAAGAACAGAATAGCATACTCTGAGTTGTCCTTATGTTAGGTCCTGATCTGGCTATGCCATATGGCTGTGGGCTACGCTAGTTCATTTATCGGACAAGATTTGCTTAGAATTCCGTGGCATTATTTGTATATTATTTTATAGTATGAAGAATATAGTTGAATATAACTGAATAAAATAAAAAGGATATTTTCTACAAACGATTTGAGGGAGTGAACACATGTGGCTAGTCTGTGTTGAACGGTTAACAAAGAAACAAGTACTCCTACAGTGTATGCTTCATGTACAGTTATTTATCTATCTTTAGTTGTGATAAAAATGTTGGGCTATATATTTTGATTTTTCATACATTCTAAGGCTGCATGGTACAGCTCTAATGATGACATGAAAGGCATGAGCTCTGCTTTGTTGTTTTGCGCAAGCTGTACAGACTTCATCAGTCTCTCATTCACAATTTGACAAAGACTTGATAATGCCTCGAATTTCCCGGCTGCATCCCCTTTGTGTGGCCATAATGCCCACTAAAAAAATCCATGCCTTTTGCGGCCAGTGGCCGTTGTCCCCTTGGGCTGAATATAATAATTATAATTCCCTTCTCCCGGCTGCATGCCCGAAGCACCTCTCACTCACATGGCTACAAGTGAAGACGAATACATCAGGGACGCAACTGCGCACGTCCTTATCCAATTCCGAGGCGCATAGTGAAGATATTGGAAGAACTGTCCACATTTACTTTTCGGCAGCCGACAAGATGAGTAGGCCAAAAGAACTGCAAAAGTGCTAGCCTATGTCAATCTACTATCCCCCATAGCACAAAAGTTGACCTATTCTATTCTGTGTGAGAAATAAATATTCCAAACATAGTCTGGGACAGTTGTGGGATGCAATAGATACCAAATTAATAAAACCACTAGCATCAAAAAACCCGTTTTAAGCAATGAGCCTGATACAACAGATGAGAATGTTTAGCTTAAAATGTGATAAACTATTTGTCTATTTCTTCACATTATAAGTGCAGCAAAGTGCACACGGAGGTAGGCTATAAGCGTTAACGCCATTCTCAAAAGTGACTACAAATGTGATTATGCATGTAATACTTTCATTATAAAGGTGCATTTTTATGGTGAAAATTATCTTCCCCAAATTTGAAACTCACATGCTGCTTATGTATGCCAGTGGGCTCTATACCCATTGTAAAGCAGATTATTAAGCTTAATTTTAAGAAGTTATTTGTCCACTTTAGTTGTGATACAAACCTTATCAAAACATATAGGCCTATGGGCTAGGCTACATGAGGTGTGCGGCTATGATTTGAAGTCGAGAAAAAAAGCATGAGCTGTTTCTTACCTTAAACTGATAATATATCATTCACAAGCTAATATTTTCACCCATCACACTATTCACCCATCACACTATTCACCCATCACACTATTCCATATACTAAATAATATATGTGTGAAATTAGTTTTGATTTAGAATGGTCCATTATCATGCACCTAATGTAATCTGTGCACTTAAATAGCGAATGGAGGACACTTTTCCCGTGGTTCATTTGCATGCCAGCCAGGTAGGCTATACTCCTGTTGTAAATAGAAGCAATGTGGTTAATATTATCAAAGTTGATAAATAAATATAGTAGACCTAGCCTATAGAAAGATGATGGGATCCTCCTCTTTTTAATAGAGGCCATCACTCTGTTTTTTCATGCAATTGCATAGCCTATAGATATTTGATTACGTTGTCATTGATGTCAGAGTGATTAGAGGGACAATAGAGTGCTGAGCATCAGGAAGTTAGCACGTTTGGTAGGATACTAATGACCATCAGCAGCATCAGAGCTTGGAGAAGCCTAATTACTGTGACTAAACAGTCACATGGAATTTGACTGCCATCATGACTCGTGACCGCCGGTGTGGCGGTAATACGATCACCATAACAGCCCTGGTTGGGATTATTGCCGTGTCCAAAACAACTGGGATCTCTGAATTTAGAAATCTCCGACTTCTGACTTCAGTGTGTTCAAGACAACTTGAGAACTCAGAAAAAACTAGCTCAGACTGGGAAAAATCTCTTTGAACGGTCATCCAAATCTTAATTCCAACTCGGGAACTCAGGCCTCTTTCTAGAGTTTCTACTTTCCGACCTGAAGATCACTGACGTCATGATTTGACCTCGTATTTTTCCAAGTTCCCAGTTGTTTTGAAAGCACCATTAGGTTAATTATTTAGCTAGCTAGCTACATGTCTGAACAAAAGACTCCACTTCGCCAGATGTTTACATGCCCCATCAAGTTAGCCAGGTGTATCTGGGGATGATTATGGCCATCTATTGTATTTCATAAACATGTGTACATGTCTAGACAATAGTGACCCATCCACTTAGCTAGATGTGGCTGGGGGGGTGGTTATTGCATTTATTTCACATGACCCAGTATGTCTGGGTAAAAATCACCTAATAATCATATAATATTTATACAATAGTTATCTGGACACTTTCTAATTTTGATGATGCTACTAGGCAAATATGCAATTAACCATTTCACTGTACTGTTTACACATTCTGTGTCCTGTGCATGTGACAAATTTAGATTTTTATTTGATATAGTGTGTGTTTACCAGAGACTGCAATGTGAAGAACAACATGACCTGCACCAAAGTCAGATTAGGATATACTGTAGGTCAAGGACTAGATAAATTGTGTTTTTGCTACCACTTACACCACTTTTAGTCTTGAAATCTTTGGTTGTTTTCTACACTACCTTACTCACTCTGTTCAGCACATGGCTTCACATGTGAATCCTTAAAGAGATGGTTGGGGCTAAGGCTTAAGAGGGTGTGAACGATGCTGGATGGGTGTAGACAAAGAGCTCCACTAGGTGTACCAAAACATTCAAGGGCCATTTTTTCAAAAGTGGGGTTGCAAGTTTATCAACTTTCAAAGCAGAATTACTCTCCGATTGTTCCTTAACTGCAGTGTGTGATATACAAATTTCTAGCTCTGAGTCTCTACTTTTATCCAATGTAGAAAACGCAATTTCAAAGGTTGCTACATCGAATCGAGCCGGTTTGTCACAAATTGATACCAATGAGCTAAGTGAGTGATATTAAAATATGTATCTGAATATTGATATTGGGACTTTGAAATCCAATGATCTGCCCCTGAGGGCATCTTCTTAATGTGAAGACTCCCTATAGATGTTTATGTTTATGGAAGGCTTAAGAGAACATGTGGGTAGGCATCCATGGATTTTAAACCCACTGAAACCGACTCCTTTGATCTAATACATGTTATTTTTTGATATTCTAATCTATATCAACCATCAAATATTATATATCATTTATGCAGAATGCTTCAGGATATAACACGGAATTTCATTAAACTAGAGATGAATGGTTCATGAAGCGTACAGATTCATGATTGCTATAAAGTCTATTCAAGCTCAAGATAGAAGCAGAAAATTTGTCTAAATGAATTGCTACAATGAATGAAAATAGTATGTTGGCTTGGAAGCTGAGGATGAGTCATGATAAAGGTCTTTGGGAACATCTGGAAATTAAAGTCTAAAAGTTAGTACTTCATTCATTCGAAACTAGAAAACTATATCATTGCATTTCCTTCCTTGTTTTCCAGTTGAAGTTTCAGTCCCAGGTTCATCTGGCTAACATTTTTCCTTGAATGAGAAGAGAGATTCACAGTTTTGGCCTATGGAGTAAATTAGTTGATTTAATTGTAATTACGCAGTGGTGTTTGTGCCACATGAGTGAAAGATTATGTCAGATGCATGACCTTGCCTTACTATCCATTGCCTTACTATCGATTGACTTACCACCTGGATTCGGTCTTATGTACGTAGTAACATTTGAATTTCTGTTTTTTACATTGGATAAAAGTAGAGACTCAGAGCTACAAAATGGTATATCATACACTGCATTTGAGGAAACAATGGGAAAGTAATTCTGCTTTGAAAGTTGATCAACTTGTAAACTCACCTTTGAGAAAACCGTCTTTCAATGTATTGGTAGTACTATTGGAGAGCCCTTCTTTGTCTACACCCATTCATCATTGTTCACACCCTCTTAAGCCTTAGCCCCACTCATCTCCAACCGTTCTGTTCTAACTTGCCAGCTTCTTCCAGACATCTAAGAGACAGAGAGAGAACAGCTCACTGAACATTACTCGCCCTATCGCTCTGTCTGTGGTTTCGCGATCAGAGCGCACATTGGACGCTCTGACCAATATGTAGGGTTGTTCCGAAAGCTCTGACCTCACAACTACAGTCAAGCACCAAAGCTAACTAGCTAATATTGGCTAGCTACTTCCAGACACATAATGAGAGAACAAATCACTCTGACCACTATACTCGCCCTAGCAGAGCTGTTTTTTTTTTTCATGTTATCCAGTGTGTTAGTGACTGTAACTGTGCTGGTAGCAACAATTATATGACGCTTTGTTGCCGACGTTTACTGACATCGTACATATTCAACGGGTGTTGAGCATTCAAAAATGCATTAGTTATTCTGCACTCTGGCATACTAAGACGAGAGTCTATTGTTAAGAAATGCAGCTAGATAGCTAGCAAGGTAAACAATGAATCCCAACGCATGACGTAACATTAGTTTGCGAACCAGCCAGCTAACATTAGCTAGCTAGCTAACAGTACACTTTAACTTGAAATGAAAATACTTTGTCAAAATTAGAGTGGAGTCTTTTGTTAAGACATGTAGCTAGCTAGCTAAATAATGGACCATAATTACAACTCATGATGTTACGACCCTGCATGAATCTGCAGGTAGCTAACCAACCAGGTTCTATGGCTATAACTAGTCAAACAAATGTGTCTGATATACGAAGAATAAGATCATACACATAACGTTAGCTAGCGACCCGGCCAGCTAACGTTAGCTAGCTAACAGTACACTTGAAATGAAACCACTTTCTGTCAAGAATTAAAAACGTGTAATATCTGAAAATCATACCAGTATACATCATGGTTGGACGCGTCTCCTGTCTGATGCCATGCATCGTTGCCCTTAGTTTGATGATGTAATCGAGACTGGTGAGTTCTCCATCTCCTTAGCTATCATACTCGAATTTCACTGATTTCAAAACTCGGTCCTCCAGAAAGTGGAGAGCATGCACATAACGTTAGCTAGCGAGCTAGCCAGCTAACGTTAGCTAGCTAACAGTACACTTTAACTTGACATTAGGTTTATGCAGTTTTACTACACAATAAAAAACAATTTAAAAGCCACATTCCACATGATTACCTAAACATACTGACCAGCTCCAATAGACAGACACATGCTATATGGCAGACCAATCCAAACTAATCTCTTGGCATGTCCAGCCCACTCATTATCTCAGCCAATCATGGCTAGCGGGAAGATTGCTCTCTTTATCTCTGGCTAAACCAACTAGGCTCGTAATTTAACTATTTTATTCGTATTTACAGATTGCATACAAGTTTTATATTAAGGCACATGAAAGTTCACATGTTCAAGAAGGCATTTCTGCCCAAAAACGAATTTTGCTAAAAAATATATATTTTTTATGTTCAAACAGCTCTCCTGTGAAGTCGTGAATTGCCACATAAGCGTAGTTTCCTGAATCGGTTCACATTTGGAGAAAAGTAAAAAAAAACGTCTAATACTACAGTGAGACTGTGATAGCTTGTTGTATTGATTCAGTCTGAGTGTAGACAACATTGGTGGGTAGGGGGGAGGGTAATGTTCACAATTGACCCTCAAATCACAGTCATTCACATTTTAAGCACTTCTGGAGAAGGGTAAAGGCTGTTTAACATCACATAAAAGAGGATATGGCTTTCCCTCTTTACTCTGTCTAACACATGGAGAGGAGTGGGAATATGTTGAGAGGGTAATGATCCTAAGGAAGGAAGCTATCATAATGCTGGTGGCCAGTCATGGACATTTTATGAGCTTCCGAGACACAAGTATTTTTATAAGGTTTTTAATTCTTTATCATGACCATGGGGAATGGGGCAGGACTACAGAGGTATCATAAAAAATGCATGGAGTAAAGATTGAGTCAGTCGGCTTGGGTTGAGAAATGTGTCGGCTTTGTGGAGAGGTGCCATGGGACACTTTAACAGAGCGCAGTGTGACGGCTCTATTTCACTTCTGTAGAAACAGAGCATGCCCACTCCATAGTTACTAGGCCTATACCAATGGGTTGATATCTATACAGTGTGACAACTAGACTGTACATTGTTCAAGGTAAGTAAACAGTGGCTGTACTATTACTTAGTAAGGAATGATGAATCTGCTGTGATGGTTAGTTTCAGGTTGGGACATTGTATTGTGTTGATATTTGTGCTCTCTCTGCTAGTATGAAGTATGTCTTGTTAGTGGTTTGATAAAGGGCCAGCTCTGTGTTCATGAAACACACTGTGTTCACTGTAGGGAATATCTTTCTTTGCTTATGTTTTCATGCAGTCTTGTGATTTACTTTAATGGTCCCTATTGACCTCACAGTTTCCTAGAATACAATCAATCCCCCATGACTTACTGTAAACTTTAGTTCCCAGCACCACCCTAGAAGTCGTACTAAGTTGTTCCAAGCAACGAGTGGTATTTCTCAGTTACAGTATGTTCTCAGAGACTGATTTCTTTTCAGTGCTATCAGTGGATGGATGAGCACACATACAAAAAGAGGTCCACAGTATCATCATGTGAACTCTGAACATTTCTTTGATCATTGAAATTGTCATAGAGCTGTTGCCATATACTGTCTGAATTGCCATTTACAGATAGGGCCTCTTTGGCCTCTTGCCTTCTGGGAGGTGATCCATGGGCTGTCTCTGTCCATCACATCCAACCATCTCTCATAGAAAGTCCTCACTCTACCTTTCTCCTGCACCTCTATTTTTTCTAAAATGTCTTCCATTCCTCTCTCTGTCTGTCCCTAAGTAAGGGCTGAAAATAGCAGCCAGGGGAAATGTGGGTCAGCTGTCATGGGGGGGTGGGGCTTCGGTTTACTGACTGACTAGGTTTACTTTTATCTTTCTTAGTTCCTCCCTCTATCTATCAATCCCACCCTGATCCCTTTGTCATACTTGCTGTTTCGTTCAAGTTCCCCCTTACTCTCTTTCTCTCATTTATAAAGCTGTCTCATTCACTTCAGCTGTAGGCCTTTATGGGGTGTTTTCATCACTCCATCTCTTCTCCTGACTGTGCTGGTCTGTCTGGTCATTGCTTTATGCTTTCTAACCCCAGACAGACTCAGACCAACCAGACAAGTCTCAAAGTAAGAGTTTAGACTCTGATCCCACCGAAGGAATTAATAAATATTGACTTAACATTAACATTAAAACACATTCTGGTGCGGGAGCGTGGAGCAGCGATAGTACTGCAGTCTCCCAAGTATACATGAACGATATGGGTACGAAACTCACCCCTGACACACGCGATCTCTCCTCTACCTGTATCCCAACATGTACTTTCAATATTGTCTGAATAAAGAGAAAATACGTAACGAGGAATGAATAGCAACAACCTTTATGACTGCATAGTTGTCATTGGACCAAAAACAAGCTGATTTTGGCACAGCTGAGCTTTTTTTTGGCAATGTACACACAGCACAGCGTGGTCCCTGGACCGAGTGGTTTAATGACCAACGTGATAATGGCCTGCTGTTGTGCCCAAAAAGACTGGCGAGTCCAGCCCTTTGCTGGGGATCTGGGATGGTAAATGTGTAAATGTACAGGGTTTGATGCAGCGGCCAGTTAAACACTACTGTGTTGAGTCCCAAATGGCACACTATTCCATATATAGTGCACTACTTTTGACCAGGGTCGGGGATAGGGTGCCCTCGTGTCTGTGCTTATGGTAGTTGTGTACATGTAAAGTGTTGGGTGCAGCCATCTGAACGCTACTGGTGTCTGTGTTAAAACAGTATTGAGGACTCATGATGCAAAACTCAACTCATGTGGTTGGAGGGAGAGCCACGCCAGGAATTGATGTAATCTCCTTTTATGTGCTTTGCTAATTCTGTAATATGCACAAAGCTGAAAACAAACATCGTAAGAGAGATAGCTAAGATAGAGCTTTGCAGTAATTTATGTCTGCTATTTGGAATGAGATATACACATTTGTATCAACATTTCGTTTTTTATTATTCAGGGACCATGCACAACAAATATCTTCCCAGATTTAGCAACATAGCTCATTTTCATCGGCAATGTCTTTTCATATGCAGGTTAACATTCATAATCTTTACAGATTACTACATGTTCATTACATAGTGAATAAGAGACAGGTCTGTATTACATGCAAAGGGGACTGACACACAGAAAGACAGAGAGACACAGACAGACATAGTGATTCAATGTGAGTCTACATGGTTGATGCCACTGTTTGTGGTGCCCCATTCTAGTTGGGAACACTGGTTTGTAATAATCTAGGATCATTTGGTTCACTTATTCACTGTTATGAGTTGGATGGTGGCTGTGAGAGCCAGAGAGACAGTGTAACATGCATACACTAAAGTCTAACCAATCCTCCCTCTCTTTCTCCACAGGGTTCAAGTGTCCCGTCTGCTCCAAGTCTGTGGCGTCTAATGAGATGGAGGTGCACTTCATCATGTGTCTAAGCAAGCCCCGCCTGTCCTACAACGGTGAGACACCCTTCCTCATACAATATGGCCTCCTCCCTCCTCATCTCTGTTTCCTTCCCCTCACGTCTGCCACTTTTCCACCATGTGAATCTCTGAAACCTTCTCCTCTTCCCCATCTCTCTCTTTTCCTACTTCAAATTCTTGCCATCTCTTCATCCCTCCATCTCTCTCTGGTTCATGTTGCCTCTCTTTCCCCTCTTACTCAAATGATGCTGGCTGTGACTGTCGGAATGTAGCTGTGAACTCTATATGGCCCGTCTCTCTAGTACCAGAGCTGGGGTCACGGTGGTGTGTTATTCCCTCCATTGACTCTCTCCATAGCACTACTTAGTCTGTCTGTCTGTCTAGGGGCGTGTCTCGATAGGATTGTACTGGAGTTCAAAATTGTCAAATACAGTAGCTATAGAAATATAATTAGAATCCTGTATTTCTATATTAATGGCTTGGCCTGCTTGTACTCAAGTAATCACAGTCTCCAAACAAAAAAAGCCTGATCTACATGTACCATACAGTAGCCAAATACATAGATAGTGTCTGTATGCCATTAGCGCTCCAATAGTGTTTTGTGTAATGCTGTCATCAAGGCAAAAAGTGTCTACTTCGAATAATCTCAAATATGAAATATCTTTTGATTTGTTTAACACTTTTTTGGTTACTACATGATTCCATGTGTTATTTCATAGTTTTGATGGCTGTACTATTATTCTACAATGTAGAAAATAGTACAAATAAAGAAAAACCCTGGAATGAGTAGGTGTGTCCAAACTTTTGACTGGTACTGTATATGTGACCGAACGACTTGATTAATTCTTACAGTATATAGCAACATTTGAAATTGTGTTTTTTACATTGGATAAAAGTAGAGACTCAGAGCTAGAAAATGGTAGAGGGAAGACTCCTGTCTTTTTTGGGGCTAGCGGGAAGGTTCCCCTCTTTTTACGTGGCTAAACCAACTAGGCTCGTAATTTAACAATTTTATTCGTATTTACAGATGGCATTCAAGTTTGTTATTAAGACAGATGAAAGTTCACATGTTACAGAAGGTATTTCTGCCAAAAAAATGTATTTAGATAAAAAAATACATGTTTACGTTCAAATGCTTCTCCTGTGAAGTAGTGACGCGCGACATACACCTAGTTTCCTGAAACGAGTCACATGTATACCTGTCTTGACTCGCGAGCACAGTATGTTCAAATCGATTCAGGTATACAATCAGCCTTTCCAGGACATTATGGGTGCCTGTTTGCTGTTCTTTTCCCTGTGTGCCTGCCTGGCTCCAGGTTGTGTGATTGACAGTGTGGCTGGCTGAGATATCTGTCTGCCTGTAGTCTTGGGCAGCCCTGTGTGACTGACTGACTGACTGACTGTCCGGCCCAGCCTGTCTGGTCTGTATGGGGCTGAAGGTGACCCTGTGGGCTACGTGTCACATATGACCAGTCTGCTTTCTGGGGCTCATTTAAGGCCAGGTATGTCTGGACACTTAGGGAGAGGGAGAAGGAGACCGATGAGGGGCTGAAAAGGAATGGGGGTAAAAGATTGATTGAAATAGTGAGAAGAAATTAAAAGAGAAACTGACTGGGATTGATGGAAGAGTATGGAGAGTAATACAGTGATGGCTGATAAAGAGTAAGAGGGGAGAGGAGTAAGAAGATACATATCTCCTTGTTTGTGTGGTTTTCCACTTCCCTGTCACTTTTTTTTTCTTACTTTTTCTCCATCTCTTCCTCTATCCCTCTCTATCACTATCTCTTTCCTTCTCTGTCACTCTCTTTCTCTCTCACAGTCTGTCTCTCTCTCCGTCTTTCTCTCTCCCCCCTCCCCCCTCTCTGTCCGCAATCCCCTAAATTAGTGACACACAGGGACAGGACTGTGGCTTATCTTATTTCCCAGAATGCTCTGTGGTCTATTGTCAATCAGCTGGGCCCACTGCCTGTCACACATCAGCAGATCTCCTCTCTGCAAGGCCAATATACACACACACACACACCCTGCCCGCAGTGGCCCATGATAAATGTGTGTGCCTGTCTGTATACTTACTGTGTTTCTGTTTGTGGAGCATTTAGAGAGTTGTGTGTGTCTATAGAGAAATAATGAGATAGACAATACATACATTGTGTGGGTATCTGGCCAACAAGGTTTGCATTGTGATATTGGTTAAGGGTTTGAAATGCCACACATTATTGTGTTGTTTACCCTGTGGTATTTACTGGTGCTTAGCGCCATGAACTCCCGTCTACCCCAGCGGGAATTGCTCCTGCTAGGGGATGAACATGGGGTGACACGTAAGTTACACCCAGATAATACAGAAATAGCAGTGCATTAACAGCAGTCAAAGACAGTTCCATCAAAATGATATGAGACAATGTATTGACAATCTTAACTGTATTGAAATATTCGTGTCATATTTAGCTGATAAACTCCTTCCACACTCAGTGTCATTTGCATACAGTATTTTATCAACAGAGATTTGGCATTCTCCCCAAACACATCAAATAGGACGAAAGTAGTTTGCTCTCTCTCTCTCTCTCTCTCTCTCTCTCTCTCTCTCTCTCTCTCTCTCTCTCTCTCTCTCTCTCTCTCTCTCTCTCTCTCTCTCTCTCTCTCTCTCTCTCTCTCTCTCTCTCTCTCTCTCTCTCTCTCTCTCTCTCTCTCTCTTTCTCTCTTTCTCTCTTTCTCTCTCTCTCTCTCTCTCTCTCTCTCTCTCGATTTCTTTCTCTCTCTCTCTCTCTCTCTCTCTCTCTCTCGATTTCTCTCTCTCTCTCTCTCTATATCTCTCTCTCTCTCTCTCGATTTCTCTCTCTCGATTTCTCTCTCGATTTCTCTCTCTCGATTTCTCTCTCGATTTCTCTCTCTCGATTTCTCTCTCTCTCGATTTCTCTTTCTCTCTCTCTCTCGATTTCTCTCGATTTCTCTCTCTCTCGATTTCTCTCGATTTCTCTCTCTCTCTCTCGATTTCTTTCTCTCTCTCTCTCTCTCGATTTCTCTCTCTCTCTCTCGATTTCTCTCTCTCTCTCTCGATTTCTCTCTCTCTCTCTCGATTTCTCTCTCTCTCTCTCGATTTCTCTCTCTCTCTCTCGATTTCTCTCTCTCTCTCTCGATTTCTCTCTCTCTCTCTCGATTTCTCTCTCTCTCTCTCGATTTCTCTCTCTCTCTCTCTCTCTCTCTCTCTCTCTCTCTCTCTCTCTCTCTCTCTCTCGATTTCTCTCTCGATTTCTCTCTCTCTCTCTCTCGATTTCTCTCTCTCGATTTCTCTCTCTCGATTTCTCTCTCTCGATTTCTCTCTCTCGATTTCTCTCTCTCGATTTCTCTCTCTCTCTCTCTCGATTTCTCTCTCTCTCGATTTCTCTCTATTTCTCTCGATTTCTCTCTCTCTCTCTCTCTCTCTCTCTCTCGATTTCTCTCTCTCTCTCTCGATTTCTCTCTCTCTCTCTCGATTTCTCTCTCTCGATTTCTCTCTCTCTCTCTCTATTCAAGGGCTATATTTAAGCATACAAAGTCGTAGCCCAAAAAAGACACAGTGGTCAGCTCACGTGGACTGGGTATAACAAGGCCTCACTCTCCAGCTCATACTCACGTGTTCACTAAAACAGTGTCACATTCATTCACTCAACAACCACTTCACAAACACCCCTAGAATCCTAGAAAACACAAACATAAGACAACCTATCTTAGCAACCACAAGAATTAAACAATTTAACACAAATAAAAATACATACACACCACACAGTCACAAACATATAGTACATAGGCGGTATACAGAGAGCCCTGTAGACATAATGCACGGTACATTGCAGTGTGAAGACCTAGACCAGGGCTCTCCAACCCTGTCCCTGGAGAGCTACTGTCCTATAGGTTCTCTCCAACCTTAATTGAGTTCACCTGATTCTAGTAATTAGCTGGTTGATAAGGTGAACCAGTTAGTTACAACTGGGGTTGGATTGAAAACCAACAGGACGGTAGGTCTCCAGGAACAGGGTTGGAGAGCCCTGACCTAGACCTAAATCTATCCATTGTACTGTAGACCACATTGCATGTACACAAACACACACACTCACTCACAACTAACCTGTCTCCACCCTCCCCCCGGCTGGTTGGCGTAATGCGGAGGGAGCTGCTGAAGCCATAGCTCCTTAGAGGATAAAGCTAAGGAGCAGGAGAGTGGACTGGGGGAGGAGTAGGGGGTGCTTATTGTTCTAGCGCAGGGGTGTGGAAGGGGAACAGCTGTGTATAGACTTACTGAGATCCAGTTTTGGAGATTGAGGATGCTGGAGGAGGAAAGGGGGTGGGGGAGAGGGGGAGGCAGCCAGGGGGTTGATGGGACTGGGCGGATAAGCTAAGCTGATTTACATTCAGAGC
The DNA here is from genome assembly GCF_029448725.1 of Salvelinus fontinalis. Lineage (NCBI taxonomy): Eukaryota > Metazoa > Chordata > Actinopteri > Salmoniformes > Salmonidae > Salvelinus > Salvelinus fontinalis. The sequence goes on from NC_074676.1 coordinate 31,465,235, forward strand.
ATATGTCTTATGTCTGTCTCACTCCATTTCACGCTGTCTTCTCCTCCCTTCACCTTAGCTGCCCCACATTCCCTCTCTCCTCTCTCATCCATCCTCCTCCCTCTTCTCCCGCTTTCCTTTGTTCCTATGGGGAGCTTCAATACTTATAGTTAGAGTTGCAAAATTCTGGGACGTTCCCGGAATCAGGAGGGAATAAGCAGGAAATCCGGATTCCTCCATCCAGGATTCTGGAAAACCAGGGAATTTATTATTAAAGTTCCCAGATTTTTGTAACCCTACGGTATTTACCCAGGGATCAAACATTTTTAACGGTCATCCTCAAAGATACACTTCCTTGAATGCTTTGAATAGAGCATCAGAGATTCAGAGCAGCCTATCGCCTAGTAGTCTACCCTTTGTTTTAAAACCACACACTCACTCACACAAAACAGTCACCGCAAGAAAGCATGCAGGCAGGCAGCACACATTTCCAGGGGAAGAAGTATGGAGTGAGATTTGTTTCTTTACTCTGTAAATATGTTTATCACAATCCGTGTGTATATTCAACATAAAGTGCCTTCGGAAAGTATTCAGACCCATACATTTTTTTCCACATTGATACGTTACAGCCTTTTAAAAAATTGATTAATAGTTTTTTTCCCCTCATCAATCTACACACAATACCCCATAATGACAAAGCGAAAACATATTTCTAGAAATGTTTGCTAATATCACAGTACAACTTGATTGGAGTCCACCTGTGGTAAATTCAATTGATTGGACATTATTTGGAAAGACACACACCTGTCTATATAAGGTCCCACAGTTGAAAGTGCATGTCAGAGCAAAAACAAAGCCACGAGATCAAAGGAACTGTACGTAGAGCTCCAAGACAGGATTGTGTCGAGGCACAGATCTGGGGAAGGGTAGGAAAACATTTCTGCAGCATTGAAGGTCCCCAGGAACACAGTGGCCTCCATCATTCTTAAATGGAAGAAGTTTGGAACCACCAAGACTCTTCCTGGAGCTGGCCGCCCTGCCAAACTGAGCAATCGGGGGAGAAGGTCCTTGGTCAGGAAGGTGACCAAGACCCGATGGTCACTCTGACAGAGCTCCAGAGTTCCTCTGTGGAGATGGGAGAACCTTCCAGATGGACAACCATTATGCCTTATTGTATGTCTCTCTCTAATATCAATATGCCTTACATACTGTTGTTCAGGCTAGTTATCATTGTTTTGGTTTGCAATGGACCCCGTAGTTCCACTCTCCGTACCTCTGATACCTCCTTTGTCCCACCCCCCACACATGCGGTGACCTCACCCATCGAGACCAGCATGTCCAGAGATACAACCTCTCTTATCATCACCCAGTGCCTGGGCTTGCCTCCGCTGTACCCGTGCCCCACCATACCCTGGTCTGCACATTATGCCCAGAATCTATTCTACCACGCCCATAAATCTGCCCCTTTTATTCCTTGTCCCCAACGCTCTAGGCGACCAGTTTTGATAGCCTTTAGCCGCACCCTCATCCTACTACTCCTCTGTTCCTCGGGTGATGTGGAGGTAAACCCAGGCCCTGCATGTCCCCAGTCACCCTCATTTGTTGACTTCTGTGATCGAAAAAGCCTTGGCCTCATGCATGTCAACATCAGAAGCCTCCTCCCCAAGTTTGCCTTACTCACCGCTTTAGCACACTCTGCCAACCCTGATGTCCTTGCCGTGTCTGAATCCTGGCTTAGGAAGGCCACCAAAAACTCTGAGATTTCCATACCCAACTATAACACTTTCCGTCAAGATAGAACTGCCAAAGGGGGAGGAGTTGCAATCTACTGCAGAGATAGCCTGCAAAGTTCTGTCATACTTTCCAAGTCTATGCCCAAACAGTTCGAACTTCTAATTTTAAAAATTAATCTCTCCAGAAATAAGTCTCTCACTGTTGCCGCCTGCTACCGACCCCCCTCAGCTCCCAGCTGTGCCCTGGACACCATCTGTGAATTGATCGCTCCCCATCTAGCTTCAGAGTTTGTTCTGTTAGGTGACCTAAACTGGGATATGCTTAACACCCCGGCAGTCCTACAATCTAAGCTTGATGCCCTCAATCTCACACAAATCATCAAGGAACCCACCAGGTACAACCCTAAATCCGTAAACATGGGCACCCTAATAGACATTATCCTGACCAACTTGCCCTCCAAATACACCTCTGCTGTCTTCAATCAAGATCTCAGCGATCACTGCCTCATTGCCTGTATCCGCCACGGGTCCACGGTCAAACGACCACCCCTCATCACTGTCAAACGCTCCCTGAAACACTTCTGCGAGCAGGCCTTTCTAATCGACCTGGCCCGGGTACCCTGGAAGGATATTGACCTCATCCCGTCAGTTGAGGATGCCTGGTCATTCTTTAAAAGTTACTTCCTCACCATATTAGACAAGCACGCTCCGTTCAAAAAATGCAGAACCAAGAACAGATATAGCCCTTGGTTCACTCCAGACCTGACTGCCCTCGACCAGCACAAAAACATCCTGTGGCGAACTGCAATAGCATCGAAGAGCCCCCGTGATATGCAACTGTTCAGGGAAATCAGGAACCAATACACGCAGTCAGTCAGGAAAGCAAAGGCCAGCTTTTTCAAGCAGAAATTTGCATCCTGTAGCTCTAACTCCAAAAAGTTCTGGGATACTGTAAAGTCCATGGAAAACAAGAGCACCTCCTCCCAGCTGCCCACTGCACTGAGGCTAGATAACACGGTCACCACTGATAAGTCCGTGATAATCGAAAACTTCAACAAACATTTCTCAATGGCTGGCCATGCCTTCCACCTGGCGACTCCAACCTTGGCCAACAGCCCCGCCCCCTCCGCTGCTACTCGCCCAAGCCTCCCCAGCTTCTCCTTTACCCATATCCAGATAGCAGATGTTCTGAAAGAGCTGGAAAACCTGGACCCATACAAATCAGCTGGGCTTGACAATCTGGGCCCCCTATTTCTGAAACTGTCCGCTGCCATTGTCGCACCCCCTATAACCAGCCTGTTCAACCTCTCCTTCGTATCATCTGAGATCCCCAAGGACTGGAAAGCTGCCGCTGTCATCCCCCTCTTCAAAGGGGGAGACACCCTGGACCCAAACTGTTACAGACCTATATCCATCCTGCCCTGCCTAGCTAAGGTCTTCGAAAGCCAAGTCAACAAACAGATCACTGACCATCTCGAATCCCACCGTACCTTCTCCGCTGTGCAATCCGGTTTCCGAGCCGGTCACGGGTGCACCTCAGCCACGCTCAAGGTACTAAACGATATCATAACCGCCATCGATAAAAGACATTACTGTGCAGCCGTCTTCATCGACCTGGCCAAGGCCTTCGACTCTGTCAATCACCATATTCTTATCGGCAGACTCAATAGCCTCGGTTTTTCTAATGACTGCCTTGCCTGGTTCACCAACTACTTTGCAGACAGAGTTCAGTGTGTCAAATCGGAGGGCATGTTGTCCGGTCCTCTGGCAGTCTCTATGGGGGTACCACAGGGTTCAATTCTCGGGCCGACTCTTTTCTCTGTATACATCAATGATGTTGCTCTTGCTGCGGGCGATTCCCTGATCCACCTCTACGCAGACGACACCATTCTGTATACTTCCGGCCCTTCCCTGGACACTGTGCTCTCTAACCTCCAAACGAGATTCAATGCCATACAACACTCCTTCCGTGGCCTCCAACTGCTCTTAAACGCTAGTAAAACCAAATGCATGCTTTTCAACCGTTCGCTGCCTGCACCCGCACGCCCGACTAGCATCACCACCCTGGACGGTTCCGACCTAGAATATGTGGACATCTATAAGTACCTAGGTGTCTGGCTAGACTGCAAACTCTCCTTCCAGACTCATATCAAACATCTCCAATCCAAAATCAAATCTAGAGTCGGCTTTCTATTCCGGAACAAAGCCTCCTTCACTCACGCCGCCAAACTTACCCGAGTAAAACTGACTATCCTACCGATCCTCGACTTCGGAGATGTCATCTACAAAATAGCTTCCAATACTCTACTCAGCAAACTGGAGGCAGTTTATCACAGTGCCATCCGTTTTGTTACTAAAGCACCTTATACGACCCACCACTGCGACCTGTATGCCCTAGTCGGCTGGCCCTCGCTACATGTTCGTCGTCAGACCCACTGGCTCCAGGTCATCTACAAGGCTATGCTAGGCAAAGTGCCGCATTATCTCAGTTCACTGGTCACGATGGCTACACCCACCCGTAGCACGCGCTCCAGCAGGTGTATCTCACTGATCATCCCTAAAGCCAAAACCTCATTTGGACGCCTTTCCTTCCAGTTCTCTGCTGCCTGCGACTGGAACGAATTGCAAAAATCTCTGAAGTTGGAGACTTTTATCTCCCTCAACAACTTTAAAAATCTGCTATCCGAGCAGCTAACCGATCGCTGCAGCTGTACATAGTCCATCTGTAAACTACCCACCCAATTTACCTACCTCACCCCCATACTGCTTTTATTTATTTACTTTTCTGCTCTTTTGCACATCAGTATCTCTTCTTGCACATGATCGTCTGATGATTTATCACTCCAGTGTTAATCTGCTAAATTGTAATTATTCGATTTATTGCCTACCTCATGCCTTTTGCACACATTGTATATAGATTCTCTTTTTTCTACCATGTTATTGACTCGTCTATTGTTTACTCCATGTGTAACTCTGTGTTGTTGTCTGTTCACACTGCTATGCTTTATCTTGGCCAGGTCGCAGTTGCAAATGAGAACTTGTTCTCAACTAGCCTACCTGGTTAAATAAAGGTGAAATAAAATAAATAAATAAATAAAATCTCTGCAGCACTCCACCAATCAGGCATTTATAGTAGAGTGGCCAGACGAAAGCCACTCCTCAGTAAAAGGTACATGATAGCCCACTTGGAGTTTGCCAAACGGCACCTAAAGATTCTCAGACCATGAGAAACAAGTCTCTGGTCTGATGAAACCAAGATGGAACTCTTTGGCCTGAATGCCAAGCGTCACGTCTGGAGGAAACTATTCATATGGTGAAGTATTGTGGTGGCAGCATCATGATGTGGGGATGTTTTTCAGCGGCAGGGACTGGGAGACTAGTCAGGATCGGTAGAAAGATGAACGGAAAAAAGTACAACGATGTCCTTGATGAAAACCTGCTCCATAGGGAAGGTTCACATTCCAACAGGACAACGACCCTAAGAACACAGCCAAGACAACACAGGAGTGGCTTCGGGACAAGTCTCTGAATGTCCTTGAGTGGCCCAGCCAGAGCCCGGACTTGAACCCGATCTGAATTTTTCATCTAAAAACCTGTTTTTGCTTTGTCATTATGGGGTATTGTGTGTACTGTAGATTGATGAGGGGGGGACTATTTAGAATAAGGCTGTAACGTAGTGTAATAAAATGTGGAAAAAGTCAAGGGGTCTGAATACTTTCCGAATGCACTGTATAACGTTATTAGGATGGGCTATGTTGAGAATGCAGTATATACATGCACAGTGAGTAAACAAAAGTATATAAACAGAATATGAGGTTAGGGTGTACAACTATGGCACAAAGCATTAGACTTTGCCAAACTGCTTGCATGCAGTGTCTTATAACTGGTACGGATTTTTGAGAACTATACAATATATGTTGGTTTTCATTCCAACCCCTATTTCCACCTATAGTCTTTTCTTCAGACATTCATGGATCACTGCTTTGGGTCTGATGTCAGCAACACTTACGTCCGGTCCCAAGTCACTCCCCAACTATTTGTTTCTGTAAGGTGTGAGATAAATCATTACACTGCTTATATACTAGATGTCCTCCATTCGCCTATTAACAATTTGACTCACTCCCACATTTTGTGAACACTTATCAGTTTCCAGGTCACTGAGGAGAGAAGGACGGAGGAATTAAGGAGAAACATTTTTTACACAATTTACAATCTCCTTATGCCTATTCTAAACAGAGAAACTACTGTATATGGTCACATGAACTATAAAAGTGGTTGTTTACCCACAAATACAATTTTACAAATTTGTCTAAAGTTGGTCACAAAACATTTTTGTCAATAACAACATTTTCTGAGAGTATTACCAGTGGGTTGATAAATACATATGGGAAAGAAGAGGAGGGCCACAGCAAACACAGGAGGTTGTTTGGTAGATTTTGGTTCCTAAACGAACCATGTGTCTGCTATGCTGATAGATGAAATCCAATCTTTACAGAATGTACTGGTGATGGTGCCCTGGTAGGCGGAGGGTCTGGAAGCATATTGATGCTTTTGGAAGGCTGCCATCAACCACTGTAACCTTCACTGATTGAGTCAGGATCTTCGACCCAACCCAGAATTTGAGGAGCATCTTTAGCATGTCTCTTAAGGCTAATAATGAACAGAACAAAATCATTCCAGTACTTTAGTAGTGTGTACTTTTTTATAGTACACACTACTATTATATCAAAATTGAATGTCTACATAGGTATTGAACTTGATTCCCGTTTTCAACAAACTGCCAGAGGTATCCAGTTGTCAGGCATTTTGCGTCTGTTGGGCATTCATCACTGTCGTCCAGGGGCTAGACTATTTGTGCAAGTACAATTTAATAGAAAAAAATTAAATAATTCAAGCACCTCTTGAGAATAACTAGGACCACAAAGTGCTAGGCTGATCTCTAGGCTGAGATCCTGACCCTATGGTATAACATAACCAATGCTCCTTTTTTTCTCTTTCTCATTGGAAAGTTAGGCGTGAACGTGCATTCAGATTTCCAGCAATTGCGCTTTTTGGTTATCACACAAGTTATTTTCCCCAGGGGGGTTGAGACCTGCTGTTTGAATTTGCAAACAAACGGTTTTCAAAGCCAGGAGGCAGCGCTCAGGGGCTGTGTGTGTGTGTGTTTTGAGTGAGTGTGAGTGACAGAGAGATGCAACCAGTGAAAGCACATCCACCCCATTTATTGACTCATTGTGCCAACAACACCAAAGATCTGCCCCCAGATGCATAGCCAGGGCCAGGTTAAGGGTATAGATTTACTAAAATGTCTAAATATTATGAAGGGCACTATACCACTAGGCTTAAGACAGCGGCTGCCTCTCACCGAAACACCAATGGAACAATGTCTGGTCGCTGTGTCAGGAAGTTCCACACGGTGGTCTCCTGAAGGCCCTTTCTCATTGTTTGTCAGACCACCTAAAATACATGATTACAATGCACACAAGCCTTTGGTGATGAGGAAGCAGTCCAACAGTTTTAAAAGGTTTTATAAAAATGTTGGCTTCATGCAGTTATATGCTAATTTCCTTAAAACAAAAACAATAACAATTGCGCCTGGGGCGGCCAGTCACACTGTTTCAGCTTTCAACCCCAGCCCCCATGTGTCGAGACCAAGACACGTTTAAATGTAGAAAAACAAGACCTGACCGAGACTAACCATCTTAAAATGACAGATAAATACTTTTTTTTTTTACATTATCCATTGCATACTGGCAGGGCATACTCATCTATCTTACACGTGTTTACTAAGCAAGGTGCCCTTTAAATGTTGTGTTTTATCACTTCTACTTCAACGTAACCAACAAGAGTCTGTACTCAGTGGTGTATCTTGACCTCTTGAGTTGATAGATTACATAGGCTATTGTCTTATCCCAGACCATGGCTGTTTCTCAACTGTATTTCCTGTTTTCCTCACCTCCTTGAATCCATGACAACAACAAAAAACACATTTGAGGAAAATTTCAGAGGAATAAAAAAAAAAAAGGGAAAGGGAAAATGGGGATACCTCGTAAGTTGTACAACTGAATGCCTTCAACTGAATCAGAGAGGTGCTGGGGGCTGCTTTAATCGACATCCACGCCTTCGGTGCCTGGGGACACAACAAGGAAAGACAATTAAGAAAGAGACGTGGTCTCAAATACCATTTTTTTGTAGTCTCTCAACACTTGTGGCGAAGCCTTAGAGCAGCACCCAGTCCATGATATAGGTACCAACACATAGTATAGACACCATGAATTAACAAAGACCGCATATGTGGTCTCAGGATCAGCACAAGAGTATAAAGTAAATCTATTATAATGACACATTAACTCAATACATATTGTGTTCTTAGACTGACAATAATGTACACTATCAATATACACACCAGCTTAGTGGTGTCACGGATGTCCAAGGCCAGACAGTCATATTGTCACGTTCCTGACCTGTTTTCTGTTATTTTTGTATGTGTTTAGTTGGTCAGGGCGTGAGTTGGGGTGGGCATTTTATGTTTTGTGTTTCTATGTTTAGGTCATTGGTAATTAGCCTTATATGGTTCTCAATCAGGGACAGGTGTTTGACGTTTCCTCTGATTGAGAACCATATAAAGGTAGGCTGTTCACACTGTTTGTTTGTGGGTGATTGTCTTCCGTGTCTGTGTACCACACGGGACTGTTTCGTTTGTTTGTTCGTTCGTTTGTGTAGTCTGTACCTGTTCATGCGTTCTTCTTGTTATATAAGTTCTCTCGTTCAGGTCTGTCTACATCGTTCATTTGTTTTGGAGTTTGTTGAAGTATTTTCGTGTTTCGTTTTTACTTTAATAAATTTCATTATGTTATATCACAACGCTGCGCTTTGGTCCAATCCCTACTCCTCCTCTTCGGACGAAGAGGAGGAGGACAACCGTTACACATATAGTTCCAGAGAGGCAGTATCTGCTTTTCTCCCCAAGAAAAACATGGACCACAGCCGAGCTCAATCCACGGAGGCACGGACACCCATGACAAGGCGTATGACATTAAAGTGAGATTCATGTCATGTGTCTTTACGCTCAAGTTAAGTCTGTACAGTATGATTACAAAATGTTGCCTTTTATTTAACTGGTAACATTGCCCTCAACCCACAAGACAAAGGGCAGGAAACTGACAAGAGGAAATCGACAGAAACAGAATGCATGTCATTGACTAGGCAACAACATATCAATCAATGTTACAATGAACAACAAGTTACTTGACTAGCTAGCAAATAAGCCTAGATGGAGCAAAACACTGCAAGCAGCATTTCTTACTTTTTTAATCAGATAATGGTCCAATTTCTTACCTTCAAACCAGTTGGGAAAGAGCGATTTGTCCTGCCTCGAATCACTTGTCCTCTAGTTCCTGAATGAAAACAAAAATATGATTTCCCACATTTAGCATCAGCTAGCTAACTATCTGGCTAGCAAGATCACCAATTCAGGATTTAAAAACTGTGCGGTCCTTCATAATTGACACATTCCTGACGTTACAATTAGTTGGTTTAACGTAAGTTGTTCATCTAGCATAAATATGACGAGATTGCCATCTATGCTAGCTAGCTTTATCGCATCCAACGTCGTTAGCTAGCCGATGTTATAGCTAGCTAGCTATAGTTAGCTAGCTTGACTCAGAATCGGTTGTATAGTTGAAGTTGGAAGTTTACATACACTTAGGTTGGAGTCATTAAAACTTGTTTTTCAACCACTCCACACATTTCTTGTTAACAAACTATAGTTTTGTCAAGTTGGTAAGGATCTATTTTGTGCATGACACAAGTAATTTTTCCAACAATTGTTTACAGACAGATTATTTCACTTATAATTCACTGTATCACAATTCCAGTGGGTCAGAAGTTTACATGCGCTAAGTTGACTGTGCCTTTAAACAGCTTGGAAAATTCCAGAAAATGATGTCATGGCTTTAGAATCTTCTGATAGGCTAATTGACATCATTTGAATCAATTGGAGGTGTACCTGTGGATGTATTTCAAGGCCTACCTTCAAACCCAGTGCCTCTTTGCTTGACATCATGGGAAAATCAAAAGAAATCAGCCAAGACCTCAGAAAAAAAATGTGTAGACCTCCACAAGTCTGGTTTATCCTTGAGAACAATTTCCAAACGCCTGAAGGTACCACATTCATCTGTACAAACAACAGTACGCAAGTATAAACACCATGGGACCACGCAGCCGTCATACCGCTCAGGAAGGAGACGCTTTCTGTCTCCTAGAGATGAATGTACTTTGGTGCGAAAAGTGCAAATCAATCCCAGAACAACAGCAAATGACCTTGTGAAGATGCTGAAGGAAACAGGTACAAAATAATCTATATCCACAGAAAAACGACTCCTATATCGACATAACCTGTGTCTGGTTAGACTGTAAACTCTCCTTCCAGACTCACATTAAGCATCTCCAATCAAAAATTAAATCTAGAATCGGCTTCCTATTTTGCAACAAAGCATCCTTCACTCAAGCTGCCAAACATACCCTCGTAAAACTGACTATCCTACCGATCTTCTACTTCGGCGAAGTCATTTACAAAATAGCCTCCAACACTCTACTCAACTAATTGGATGCAGTCCATTCACAGTGCCATCCATTTTGTCACCAAAGCCCCATATACTACCCACCATTGCAACCTGTATGCTCTCGTTGGCTGGCTCTCGTTGGCTGACCCTCGCTTCATACTCGTCGCCAAACCCACTGGCTCCAGGTCATCTACAAGTCTCTGCTAGGTAAAGCCCCGCCTTATCTCAGCTCACTGGTCACCATAGCATCACCCACCCGTAGCACACGCTCCAGCAGGTATATCTCACTAGTCACCCCCAAAGCCAATTCCTCCTTTGGCCGCCTTTCCTTCCAGTTCTCTGCTGCCAATGACTGGAACGAACTGAAAAAATCACTGACGCTGGAGACTCATATCTCCCTCTCTAGCTTTAAGGACCAGCTGTCAGAGCAGCTCACAGATCACTGCACCTGTACATAGCCCATCTGTAAATAGCCCATCCAACTACCTCATCCCCATACTGTAGTTATTTATTTATCTTGCTACTTTGCACCCCAGTATCTCTACTTGCACATTCATCTTCTGCACATCTACCATTCCAGTGGTTAGTTGGTAAATTGTAATTACTTCACCACCATGGCCTATTTATTGCCTTACCTCCCTTATCTTACCTCATTTGCACACACTGTATATAGACTTTTTCTACTGTATTGACTGTACAGTTTGTTTACTCCATGTGTAACTCTGTGTTGTTGTATGGGTCGAACTGCTTTGCTTTATTCTTGGCCAGGTCCTAGTTGTAAATGAAAACTTGTTCTCAATAGCCTACCTGGTTAAATAAAGGTATATATATATATATATATTTAAACCTGAAAGGCCGCTCAGCAAGGAAGAAGCCACTTCTCCAAAACCGCCATAAAAAGCCAGACTGCGGTTTGCAACTGCACATGGGGACAAACATTATATTTTTGGAGAAATCTCCTCTGGTCTGATGAAACAAAAATTAAACTGTTTGGTCATAATGACCATCGTTATGTTTGGAGGAAAAAGGGTGATGCTTGCAAGCCGAAGAACACCATCCCAACCATGAAGCACAGGGGTGGCAGCATCATGTTGTGGGGGTGCTTTGCTGCAGAAGGGACTGGTGCACTTCACAAAATAGATGGCATCATGTAGAAAAAAATTATGTGGATATATTGAAGCTACATCACATCCCATTTGAGACCAAGTTAAAGCAAATGTGTCTTCCAAATGGACAATGACCCCAAGCGTACTTCCAAAGTTGTGGCAAAATGGCTTAAGGACAACAAAGTCAAGGTATTGGAGTATCCATCACAAAGCCCTGACCTCAATCCCATAGAAAATTTGTGGGCAGAACTGAAAAAGTGTGTGCGAGCAAGGAGGCCGACAAACCTGACTCAGTTACACCAGCTCTATCAGCAGGAATGGGCCAAAATTCACCCAACTTATTGTGGAGAGCTTGTCGAAGGTTACCCGAAACGTTTGACCCAAGTTAAACAATTTAAAGGCAATGCTACCAAATACTAATGAGTGTATGTAAACTTCTGACCCACTGGGAATGTGATGAAAGAAATTAAAGCTGAAATAAATCATTCTTTCTACTATTATTCTGACATTTCACATTCTTAAAATAAAGTGGTGATCCTAACTAACCGAAGACAGGGAATTTTTATTAGGATTAAATGTCAGGAATTGTGAAAAACTGAGTTTAAATGTATTTGGCTAAAGTGAATGTAAACTTCCGACTTCAACTGTATGTCCTAATGATTGAATTTAACATTCATATGAAAGTATGCCGTTGAAAATTTTAACATCATTTGTTGAATAAATAAACATAATTCTCACATTTCACGAAGTTGTTGTTTAATATTCTTCTAGAAAATGTTGTCCCAATACATGGGGATATGACATCCTGCCTTGACATGATGTCATCGCACTGCGCCTTACGTGACATAGATCTCAACGACTGGAGCTGCACTGTCCATTTGTGGATTGAACCAAACATTGTCTATTATATTGACAAGATAGTCAAGTGACAATGGAAATACATGTCCTCAAAGATGGAAGTCAGGCGGGAAGAGGCGGGATCAGGTGGGACCATTATAGCCAATGAGAAGACAGATACACGTGAACAATAGGCCATACAGATAGATGGAGGACTCATCTTTGTATCTGGGCCATTGTAATGTCTGTGACCCCATGGGCAGTGCCACTGAGCCTATCTCCATTTTGAAGTAGTCCATTTTCCTCTTCATTGGTTGATTGCTTCCACCCAGTTGACTATTAAAGTGGTGGAAACCCTTAACAAACTATAGTTTTGGCAAGTTGGACACACGTGGCATTTCGGCAACTTTAAAAAACAACTTTATATCTGAGTTGTGCCTGCTGTCATACAGATGTATAGAGGACTCATCGTAGATATAACCTGTTTTAGTATGGACATTGTCATTGAGGGTTTCCACCACTTATATCAGTGCTTTTGTATCAACCTAACCATTATGAAACTTCTATTCATTCAAACGAGCCTCATGTAGCAAATTAGCAAATTTGACACTCTCATTGATTCCTCACTTCGTGGGCTTACTTTCGTGGACAAATTTTGGGCTGCGTAAAACCTCTTGCTTCGCCTCTTCCTCTCTGATTGACCACACAAATCAGCATAAAATACAGATCCACAAGCACTTTTTGATGTGCAAATACACATTACACAGTTGTAAATGTTAGGAATTTCCGAACATTTGCTCACATCGTTGTACATTTATTCAAATTGTTGTTTTATTTGTGAGCTACGTTAAATATATTTACAGATCATGATTGAATTGTGACTCATGCTGAACATGCATATGGATCTTGGTTTCATTTGGGAAATATTTATACATATTTACGGATTATGGTTTTATTTAAGAAATGTTTTAATATATTCACATATCATAGTTTTATTTGTGCGTTATGTTGAATATACGCACAGATCGTGGTAGACATATTTACAGAATAAGGAAACAAATCTCACTCCATAATGAAGTGAGTTGCTGTAACAGGATGTGGTCTGGTCTCCTACTTTGGTCTGGCACAGTGCAGCATTTCCTGTCAAATTTAAACTAGGTTTTACTGGAATCCACCACCTCGTCTTCAAAGAACACTCTGTTTCAACATGTGTTTCAGTGAGTCACGGTAGGAGAATGAGCTAACATGTCATATCCTGCTGATCAAGAACTTGCTGAACAACCGGCTGGATGTTTCAGTAACAGCTCAGACTATACGGACACACAGACACAGACACACACACACAGTACAGCATACCCTTATAAAAAAATACATGTTCACATGTTGAGCTGACATTTCACATGTGAAATTTAATTTAGAGTTCACATGTTAACACCACCTTTTCACATCAATAAAATGTATTTATAAAGCCCTTTAGACATCAGTTGAAACCCAGCCTAAAACTCCAAACAGCAAGCAATGCGGTGGCTAGGAAAAACTCCCTAGAAAGGCAGGAACCTAGGAAGAAACCTAGAGAGGAACCAGGCTCTGAGGTGTGGCCAGTCCTCTTCTGGCTGTGCTGGGTGGAGATTATAACAGTACATGGTAAAGATGTTCAAACGTTCATAGATGACCAGCAGGGTCAAATAATAATAATAATCACAGTGGTTGTAGAGGGTGCATCAGAGGGTGCAACAGGTCAGCACCTCAGGAGTAAATGTCAGTTTGCTTTTCATAGCCGAGCATTCAGAGTTTGAGACAGCAGGTGCGGTAGAGAGGGAAAGAGTTGAAAACAGAAGGTCTGGAAAAAGGTAGCACGTCCAGTGAACAGGCCAGGGTTCCATAGCCGCAGATAGAACAGTTGAAACTAGAGCAGCAGCATGACCAGGTGGACTGGGGACAGCCAGGAGTCATCAGGCCAGGTAGTCCTGAGGAATGGTCCCAGGGCTCAGGTCCTCCAGGAGGGGAGGGAGAGGGAGAGAGAGAATTAGAGGGAGCATACTTAAATTCACACAGGATGCCGGATAAGAAAAGGTTTTGTTTGAGTTTAAAGGTAAAAGAAATTGCCGCCATCCACTTCCTTATGTTTGAAACACAGGCTTCCAGGGAGGGCAAATTTGGGGCTTCACCATGTTTCATCGAAATGTACAGCTGTGTATTGTCTGCATAGCAGTGAAAGCTAACATTGTGTTTCAGAATGAAATCACCAAGAGGTCAAATATATAGTGAAAACAATAGTGGTCCTAAAACGGAACCTTGAGGAACACCAAAACTTACAATTGATTTGTCAGAGGACAAACCGTCCACAGAGACAAACTGATGTCTTTCCGACAGATAAGATCTAAACTACTGCAATGCTTTACTTTCAAGAGGCTTTATTACTGCAACCCCCCCCCCCCTTTCTCCCCAATTTCATGGTATCCAATTGTTAGTATTTACTGTCTTGTCTCATCGCTACAACTCTCGTACGGGCTCGGGAGAGACGAAGGTCGAGAGCCATGCGTCCTCCGAAACACAATCAAACCAAGCCACACTGCTTCTTAACACAGCGTGCATCCAACCTGGAAGCCAGCCGCACCAATGTGTCGGAGGAAACACCGTGCACCTAGCGACCTGGTCAGCGTGCACTGCGCCCGGACCGCCACAGGAGTCGCTAGTGCGCGATGAGACAAGGATATCCCTACCGGCCAAACCCTCCCTAGCCCGGACGACGCTAGACAAATTGTGCGTCGCCCCATGGACCTCCCGGTCGCGGCCGGCTGCGACAGAGCCTGGGCTCGATCCCAGAGTCTCTGGTGGCACAGCTTAGTGCCCTAGACCACTGCGCCACCCGGGAGGCCCATTACCTCCACTTTTAGTGAATTTGGTACACATCCAGTGGATTGGGGGCCGTTAATTATGTTCAACATAGGAGGGCCAAGCACAGGAAGTAGCTCTTTCAGTAGTTTAGTTGGAATAGGGTCCAGTATGCAGCTTGAAGGTTTAGGGGCCATGACTATTTTCATGAATGTGTCGAGATATAGGATTTTAAAAACTTGAGTGTGTCCATTGATCCTAGGTCCTGGCAGTATTGTGCAGACTCTGGGCAACTGAGCTATGGAGAAATACGCAGATTCAAAGAGGAGTCTGTAATTTGCTTTCTAATGATCATGATCTTTTCGTCAAAGAAGTTCATGAATTCATCACTGCTGAAGTGAAAGCCATCCTCTCTTGGGTAGTTCTGCTTTTTAGTTAGCTTTGCGACAGCATCAAAAATACATTTTGGATTGTTCTTATTCTCCCCAATTAATTTGGAAAAATAGGACGATCGAGCAGCAGTGAGGGCTCTTCGATATTGCATGGTACTGTCTTTCCAAGCTAGTCAGAAGACTTCCATTTTGGTGGAGCGCCATTTCCGTTCCAATTTCCTGGAAGCTTGCTTCAAGGCTCGGCTATTTTCTGTATACCAGGGAGCTAGTTTCTTGTGACAAATGTTTTTTGTTTTTAGGGGTGCGACTGCATCTAGGGTATTACGCAAGGTTAAATTTAGTTTCTCAGTTTGGTGGTTAACCGATTTTTTTTACTCCAACGTCCTTGGGTAGGCGGAGGGAGTTTGGAAGGGCATCTAGGAATCTTTGGGTTGTCAGAGATTTTATAGCACAGCTTTTGATGATCCTTGGTTGGGGTCTAAACAGATTATATGTTGGGACTGCAATTGTAATAAAATGGTGGTCCGATAGTCCAGGATTATGAGGAAAAACATTAAGAGCCACAATATTTATTCTACGGGATAAAACTAGGTACAGAGTATAACTGTGGCAGTGAGTAGGTCCGGAGACATGTTGGACAAAACCAACTGAGTAGATGATGGCTCCAAAGCCTTTTGGAGTGGGTCTGTGGACTTTTCCGTGTGAGTATTAAAGTCACCAAAAATTTGAATATCTGCCATTCAGGGAACAGTGAGAAATGCTGTAAATGGCCCAGGAGGCCTGTAAACGGTAGCTATAAAAAGTGATTGAGTAGGCTGCATAGACTTCATGACTAGAAGCTCAAAAGATGAAAACGCAGAAATTTTATTTGTTGTAAATTGAAATTTGCTGTCGTAAATGTTAGATACACCTCCGCCTTTGCGGGATGCATGGGGGATATGTATGGGGGATATATCACTCATGTAACCAGGAGGAGAGGCCTCATTTATCACAGTAAATTCTTCAGGCGTCCCGTCAGCGGGACGCCTGAAGGGAGTTTTCTTACACGTGAAACTGCAAATATGACTTTCATGTGATCATTTTTTAATATTTATTTTTCACATGTTAACTTGCAATTCTATAACTGTAATTTTCAAATTCACATGTGAAAATCACATTTGCCATTTCATATGTAAGAAAACTCCACACTTGAAAATCTAACTTTCACATGTGGAATTGCAGATGCACCTTTGGGGTTGAAATGATGTTATTCTCCTCACATGTGAAAAGATGATTTCCACTGGTGGAGTTAGGGTAGGAACATCTAAAAAGCCCAAATGCGGGACAAGGGAATGATTTTGAGGGACATTCGCGGAACAGTGTACAGAATATTTTTTGAGGGCAGGTTAATGGATCATGTTCAAATGGCAACATAGTTTTGCTGTATGAAGGGTGCTACCTGTTAAAGAGGCAATTCATTTTTGGACTTATAAATGAACGACATGTATCCATTGATTCTTGAAGAATATAATGTACAAATGCCTCACGAGTTTAGTTCAATTGTTGTACTCCATCAGAACCCAAAATATAATCTTGTTTTACTCTGTTTGTAAACAAAGTAAATGTAAACAAACACTGTATAGTGTAAAATAACGATGGTTAAAACTAGAATTTCGATATCGTAGATGGTCAGTCCTTGCATCCACAGCTTAGTCTATGGACTTGAGAGTGTTTGCTTTTCTCCAGCTACGTACGGTCAGTCCTGGTCAGTCCCTGGATGGGAGACCAGATGTAGCTTGAAGTAGGGGGAAAACTTAGCACGTGTTCAACTCACATCTGACTCTTGAAAATTGTATTTTTTTGTGATCTTTTCATGTGTATTTTTTGTAATGGACAGCACAACACAGCACAGCACAGCACAACACAGTCTCCGGGTTCTTCCTGTGCACAGAGACAGTAACTGTGAGCCATGTTGGGTCTACAAGCCAAACAATGATGTGGTGGTGGCACTGTGTAAAGTCGCCCGAATACTAGGTTCGGTTTGCTCCTAGCGAACGTCTGTGCCCCGCATACTAAAGGAGTATATCCAAATCATCTTGGCTCCAGTGGCTGCGTTTCAAACTTGTAAGAGACACACGTTCTTCCACTTACCCTCGCCTTATGCCCTTGGGGGAATCCCCATCACCATCTTTGTCGTCAGTCCAAATGATTAGCCAAGCAAGAGAAGTTCGCAACGTAAGCCCCTCAGCCCTCATTTTGAATCGAGTTTGCAAGTGTACAATTATGTTCACTTCGGGGACTGAAACGCCCCATAATTAAATTTGCGATGATTGTACATCCGCTAAGACTTAAAACCTCAACGTCAATATGGAGAAGTCAACATACACGTGTAAGTAAACACAAATGTAAATAAGTTAGAAATTGTGCTACTAGTACCCATGACGGCACAAACACGTCTAGTAAAAGTAATGTTTTTGTTTGGTTATCTTTTGGAAATTGTAGAAATAAAACATTTTCCTTCTTCAGAAGTTCCAGCTAGGCAGGCTAACGTTAGTTAGCAAATTATTTTGCTAGCTATCATACAGTAGGTGTATATGAATAATTATATAGTTAATATTAGTAGACATGCAATCGTAATTGACTGTAGCACATATAAAGCACCCACAAGCTACCGGTGGCTGAAAACACAATCGTCGCTGGACGAACGAGGGACGAATTTCCGGGCAAGGGCAGTCCATTTAAAATTCCTTCCTTCCTCCCTCGCCCCTTGCCCTGCAAGTGTAAACTCGTCAGACGTCATGATACGTCATCAAAAGTGCCTACTTAATTTGAGGGCTGAGGGGAGAGGGTGTGTCTTTTAAGTGTTTGGAATGCAGCCAATGACTTATCTTTGACCCAAGACCTGCTCAGATAATCCCTACCATTGTGTCGCTGAGTTGTCATAGTGCTGCTGCAAATGTACATTGTCCGAGGGGCGTTGGCAGTCATACTGTAAGTAATCTAATTTATGTCCCTCTAACTCCCCTGATTGCCCCTGTCATTCCTAAAAAAAAATGCCCACATTAACATGGGGGGGGAGGGGGGGAGTAAGATGAGGGAAGCCGGCGGACGTAAAGGTAACGTAAAGGTAATGGCGGACTGAACGAAGTTATGTAGAGCACCTCAAGATAAAACATAATATTCGAAATATCTGCTAAATTAGACTAAAATATTAGCACTAAATAATCTGGTGGGTGATAACCTTCAATCTGGATAATAACACAAAACAAATCCTAAGACTAGAGACATTTATCGACAAATATTACGAAAACAAGCAACACCCAAACATGACGGAGAATAAGACAGGGGAACCGAATCAAAAAGGAAAACGTGACTCCTCAACCGACACGGATGATCTAATATTCTCACCACCGGCAATGGTAAAGGTCGAAACCGATCTGTTAAAATCAATAAATGACAAACTGGGTATACTTGAATTAGTTAGTAAAGATATAAAAGAGTTGAAGGCAAGCCTAGAGATGAGTGATGAAAAAGCCGCGGCTTTGGAGAAGGAAACACACGCGCTAAAAGGGACGGTCAATAAGATTGAAACAGAAAAATGAATGAATTTAAAAAGGAGAACAACGTTCTGAAGGAATGCTTACTGGACATACAAACTAGATCCATGAGAGAGAATTTGGTACTTACAGGTATCCAAGAGAAAGAAGGAGAGGTTCCTGAATCTGTAGTTAGAGAGTTCCTTTTTGCAGCGCTTCAGATACCGCGCAAAGTTATCGATAAGATCCAACTTGAACGTGTACACCGCCTCGGACAGAGAGGGCAGAGGTACGAACGCCCAATCGTTGCCAAATTTGCTTCATTTAAAGATAAAATAATGGTTAAAAGCCTAGGTAAAAGACTTGCTGGGACCAAAATTGGCATGAATGATCAGTTTCCGAAAGAAATTGCAGAACGGCGCAAAGTTCTGTATCCAATTTTCAAAGAAAATAGATTAAAAGCGAAACGAGTAGCTCTCGTCGTTGATAAACTATATATTGATAACCAGTTGTTCAGAGACACAAAGATTACTCCATGGTTATTTTAAAAATTACAAAGTTCTCATAGATGAGGAAAATAAACACAATTCAAGCCCGGTTACTGATTGTAACAATACAATACAAAATATAGCTTTTCTATAAATCTTCACATATAACTAATTGAACACAAGCACTATTTCTATATAGTGAAGATAAAAACTAAGTAAACAGAAGGCACAGTATGTGTGGATGGTGTGGTGTGTGTTTATTTTTATTTGTTATGTTTGGAAAGTTGAGTGAGTGAGTAATGAAATAGTTGCATATCCCAGAGCCAGTGTATTGCTGTGGGCCGGGTATGAGAGGGCTTTCAATGTTGTTCAGATGATGGATATACTTTTATAATGAATTACACGTCTTATTTATTTATTGTCCTATCATGGGGAACTACATTTTTAAAATAAATTATATCTAATTATTTATTATCCTATTTTAATGGTACGGTCCATGGCCCTATACCCTAGACACCCACATGAAGGGCCCAGATACTAAGGAGAAGTCCCTAACTGTTTTATGTGCATGCTGTATGCGGTCTGTATGCAGCCAAAATGAGGTCAGGGACCAAGAGCAGCACTGCCCCCTCAAGATTCTGAGCCTGCTTGGCAGGGTTGGTCCTGCAAAGCCAAAGCCCCCTAAAGGGAGAGCATAATAAACAAGGAAATTCTCAAAGCTGCTAATGAGAACCTTGATGACCTTGTACCTAGCCGGTGGGGATTCCGGTGGGGTGCCCCCACCCAGGCAGTGGCAGTGCTGGCAACACTAGCTGCAGTAACCCATGGGGAGGGGGTCACACTCGGACATTCAGAGAGGGGGTATATTATTGTGTCCCTGGTGGCACGAAACCAATCGGACTGCATGGAGATGCTTGGGAACATGGTCAAAATGGATGACCGTATTGTGGGTGTTTCAGGAAGAAGGTGTACATTTGACCTCCATCATCTAGGATGTGACAATGGTAAATAAATCTATACATTTATGCTCATTTTTTGGGCGGTCTTGCAGGCCTTCTCATGCAGCTACAGCTGCAAGTACATTTGTAAATCATGACCCATCTTGAGTTGGGCTCTGGGATGGTGCAATTGTTGAGAGGGTGAGCTTATGGTTGTGTGGGGGTTGAATGTGTGTGGGTGTATGTGTGTATCCCACAACTGTTGCGAAGGAAGAAGTAAAAGATGTTAGGGACTATAGAGGATGATTCACAGCAATATGTAATAAAAATCGAGGTGAGGGCGATGGAAATGCATTTGGCAATGGATCTGCTTCGGTTTGGTGGATGGTGCTGTGTGCACTTTTCGAAGGATGGATCCCAGTCGATGCGGGTGGTCGGGGGTGGTCTGCCGGGCATTGGGATGACAACCCAACTCGAGATGGGGGCTTTTGGCGGGTGGAATAGTGGGGACCAATTGGAGGTTTGCTTAGTGGAGATGCAAATGTCATGGTACAACTATATAGACACTCAATCATTATGTTACTTTTTAATAGGACGTTTACAAACATTTATTTTGATAAAAATAATTGAAAGGTGTGTCTCATTATGGTAAGTGGTGAAATAAGTATAGCCAGTTACAATTGTAATGGCTTAGCAGATAATAAGAAAAGACGATCAGTATTTACCTGGCTAAAAGAGAAGGATTATAATATCTACTGTTTACAGGAAACCCATTCAACAGTTTTAGATGAAGTTTTGTGGAAAAAGAACTGGGGGGGGCGAAATATATTTCTCCCATGGGCAAAGAAATTCAAAAGGGGTGATGGTTTTAATTAATAATAACTTTGATCCAAATGTGCAACTTGTCCAAACAGATCCTCAAGGTAGATGGATTATTTTAAATATGTTATTGGACAATAAACATATATGGCTTATTAACCTATACGCTCCGAATAATGATGATCCAAGCTTCTTTGACAATATATATAAGAATGTATCAACTCTACAAGCAACACTAGACTCTATTATTATAGTGGGAGATTTTAATACGGTCTTAAATACCTCTATGGACCGGAAAGGAAATCACACTACAAACTATCACCCTCAGGCACTTAAGGAAATCAGGAATGTCATGGATATATTGGAATTAGTGGATATATGGAGACTTAAATACCCTGACCTAGTGAGATATACATGGCGGAGGCTTAATCAAGCTAGTCGCCTTGACTACTTTCTTATATCATTCTCTCTGGCACCAAAAGTTAAAAAGTGTTTGATAGGGGACAGAATGCGGTCGGACCATCACATAATTGGCATATATATTACTCTTACAGAATTTCCACGTGGGCGAGGATATTGGAAATTTAATCAAAGCCTACTAGATGATAAATTGTTTAGAACTAGGACAGAAGAATTTATAACTGACTTTTTTAGACATAACATAGGTACAGCAGATCCCCATATTGTATGGGACACTTTTAAGTGTGCCTTTAGAGGCCATGCAATTCAGTACTCATCTATAAAACAAAAGCAATTTCGATCAAAAGAGTCCATATTAACAAAGGAAATTTAAGGACTAACAGTACAGTTAGATAACAATAAAAACGGTACCATAGAGGCACAGAAAAAGTTAGAGGAAAAACAAAAAGAAATGGAGGAACTTATTCAAGAAAGATCCAGTGTAATATATTACAAAAATAAAGCGAACTGGATGGAATATGGGGAAAAATGCACCAAATTCTTTTTCAATCTTCAATATAGAAATGCTACCAAAAAAAACGTATTAAAACTTGTTACAAATGATGGAGTCACGCATGATGATTCACCAAATGATATTTTGAAAGAGGAAGTAAAGTACTTTAAGAATATATTTTCGTTTCAGGCTCCTCCATCTCCACTAACTGAAACTAATTGTATGGATTTTTTCCCTAATAATAATGTAAAATTAACATCTGTACAGAAAGACTCATGTGAAGGCCTAATTACAGAGGAGGAACTACTTGATGCAATTGGGGCCTTTAAGGATGGGAAAACTCCAGGACTGGATGGCATACCAGTGGAAGTATACAAACATTTTTTTGATATACTCAAAGGACCATTATTAGCTTGTTTTAACCACTCCTATATAAATGATAGATTATCAGACACGCAACAAGAAGGTGTGATATCATTATTACTGAAACAGGACCCAAGTGGTATATATAAAGATCCAGTCCATTTAAAAAATTGGAGACCTCTTACACTTCAGTGTTGTGATGCAAAAATCCTAGCAAAATGCTTGGCGCATAGAATAAAAAAAGTTTTGTCAGATATTATTCATCCTAATCAGACAGGTTTTTTACATGGACGATACATTGGAGATAATATAAGGCAAGTACTGGAAACAATAGAACACTATGAAATATCGGGGACACCAGGCCTGGTTTTCATAGCTGATTTTGAAAAGGCTTTTGATAAAGTACGACTGGAGTTTATTTATAAATGCCTAGAATATTTCAATTTTGGGGAATCTCTTATAAAATGGGTAAAAATTATGTATAGTAACCCTAGGTGTAAAATAGTAAATAATGGCTACATCTCAGAAAGTTTTAAACTATCTAGAGGAGTAAAACAAGGTTGTCCACTATCGGCATATCTATTTATTATTGCCATCGAAATGTTAGCTGTTAAAATTAGATGAAACATTAATATTAAGGGATTAGAAATCCAGGGCCTAAAAACTAAGGTGTCATTGTACGCTGATGATTCATGTTTTCTTTTAAAACCACAACTAGAATCTCTCCACGGCCTCTTAGAGGATCTAGATACATTTGCTATCCTCTCTGGATTAAAACCAAATTATGATAAATGTACCATATTACGTATTGGATCACTAAAAAATACACATTTTACATTGCCATGTAGTTTACCAATTAAATGGTCTGACGGTGATGTGGACATACTCGGTATACAAATCCCAAAAGAATGAAATGATCTCACTCCAATACCTTTTTATAGAAAGTTAGCAAAAATAGATAAGATCTTGCTACCATGGAAAGGAAAATACCTGTCTATTTGTGGGAAAATCACCCTGATTAACTCTTTTATCATATCACAGTTTACCTATTTGCTTATGGTTTTGCCTACACCTAGTGACCTGCTTTTTAAATTATATGAACAAAAAATATTCAATTTTATTTGGAACGGCAAGCCAGATAAAATTAAAAGGGCCTATTTATATAACGAATATGAATTCGGAGGGCAGAAATTATTAAATTAAATATAATATATTAAACATTAGACCTCTCACTAAAGGCATCAGTCATACAAAAGTTATACTTAAATCCAAACTGGTTCTCTAGTAGATTGGTACGAATGTCTCATCCTATGTTCAAGAAGGGCCTTTTTCCCTTTATTCAGATTACACCTGCTCACTTTCGGTTGCTTGAAAAGGAAATAATCTCCAAAATATCTTTATTTTTTAAACAAGCCTTAGAAAGTTGGTTGCAATTTCAGTTTAATCCACCTGAAAGGACAGAACAAATAGTACAACAAATCTTGTGGTTAAATTCAAATATAGTAATTGATAAAAAAAACTGTATTTATCGAAGAAATGTTTAAAAAAGGTATCATTTTTGTGAATGATATCATAAATAGGACTGGTGGAGTAATGTCACACATGCAGCTAACACAGACATATGGAAATGTCTGCTCTACCCAAAATTACAACCAATTAATTGCAGCATTACCACAAAAATGGAAGAGGCAGGTGGAAGGGGATAAAAGTAAGGAACTTGTATGTCGGCCTTATATTAAAGAACATAGCACAGTTACAAGTGGAAATCAAACTGGATGGACAACAGAAATAGAGGAAGGACTAAGAACAAACAAGAGAGAACTATTATAAAGTAGACTGTGTCTGTAAAATGTGTATAAGATGTATAAATTGAAGGTAAAAACAGAAATGTTTATCAGTTTACTCCAATTGGGGGATCGGTGGTAGGGTTTGCAGGGAATAATAATAAAGGTATACTCTTTAAAAAAGGTATGTATGTCTATGTAGGTATGTGTATGTATATATGTGTATATGTATGCATACGTGAATGGATATATATATTTACCCAAAAAAATATGGGGGATTGGAAATGATGCAGACAATTACATTGGAAGCAACATTCTTTCCGCAATGTGAAGCTGATCCACCCCCCAAGAATAAAAAATAAAAAATAAATAAATAAAATAAATAAATAAAAATAAAAAAACACGTGGAGCCTCATTCATGAAATCGATAACTTGCTAGTAACCGATAACATTCATATACTGGCTATCTCTGAAACCCACTTAGATAATTCCTTTGATGATACAATGGTAGGAATATATGGTTATAATATCTGCAGAAGAGACAGGAATGCCAATAGTGGAGGTATTGCTGTGTATGTTCAGAGTCATTTATTTCACCTTTATTTAACCAGGTAGGCTAGTTGAGAACAAGTTCTCATTTGCAACTGCGACCTGGCCAAGATAAAGCATAGCAGTGTGAACAGACAACAACACAGGGTTACACATGGAGTAAACAATAGACAAGTCAATAACATGGTAGAAAAAAGAGAATCTATATACAATGTGTGCAAAAGGCATGAGGTAGGCAATAAATCGAATAATTACAATTTAGCAGATTAACACTGGAGTGATAAATCATCAGATGATCATGTGCAAGAAGAGATACTGGTGTGCAAAAGTGCAGAAAAGTAAAATAAATAAAAGCAGTATGGGGGTGAGGTAGGTAAATTGGGTGGGTAGTTTACAGATGGACTATGTACAGCTGCAGCGATCGGTTAGCTGCTCGGATAGCAGATTTTTAAAGTTGTTGAGGGAGATAAAAGTCTCCAACTTCAGAGATTTTTGCAATTCGTTCCAGTCGCAGGCAGCAGAGAACTGGAAGGAAAGGCGTCCAAATGAGGTTTTGGCTTTAGGGATGATCAGTGAGATACACCTGCTGGAGCGCGTGCTACGGGTGGGTGTAGCCATCGTGACCAGTGAACTGAGATAATGCGGCACTTTGCCTAGCATAGCCTTGTAGATGACCTGGAGCCAGTGGGTCTGACGACGAACATGTAGCGAGGGCCAGCCGACTAGGGCATACAGGTCGCAGTGGTGGGTCGTATAAGGTGCTTTAGTAACAAAACGGATGGCACTGTGATAAACTGCATCCAGTTTGCTGAGTAGAGTATTGGAGGCTATTTTGTAGATGACATCGCCGAAGTCGAGGATCGGTAGGATAGTCAGTTTTACTAGGGTAAGTTTGGCGGCGTGAGTGAAGGAGGTTTTGTTCCGGAATAGAAAGCCGACTCTAGATTTGATTTTGGATTGGAGATGTTTGATATGAGTCTGGAAGGAGAGTTTGCAGTCTAGCCAGACACCTAGGTACTTATAGATGTCCACATATTCTAGGTCGGAACCGTCCAGGGTGGTGATGCTAGTCGGGCGTGTTCGGGTGCAGGCATCGAACGGTTGAAAAGCATGCATTTGGTTTTACTAGCGTTTAAGAGCAGTTGGAGGCCACGGAAGAAGTGTTGTATGGCATTGAAGCTCGTTTGGAGGTTAGATAGCACAGTGTCCAGGGAAGGGCCGGAAGTATACAGAATGGTGTCGTCTGCGAAGAGGTGGATCAGGGAATCGCCCGCAGCAAGAGCAACATCATTGATGTATACAGAGAAAAGAGTCGGCCCGTCATGTTCCTGTAAAGCTTAGAGAGGATCTCATGTCAAATGCTGTTGAAGTAATATGGCTAGAGGTTCACCTGTATCACCTGAAGCTCGTTTTTGTGGGAAGCTGCTATAGATCACCAAGTGCTAATAGTCCGTATCTGGATGATATGTGTGAAATACTTGATAATGTATGTGAGATCAACAGAGAGGTATATTTTCTGGGTGACCTAAATATTGACTGGCTTTCATCAAACTGTAACCAGTGCCTGCAACCTGGTTCAGGTTATCAGTCAACCTACCAGGGTATTTACAAACAGTACAGGAATTAAATCATCCACATGTATTGATCAAATCTTTACTAATGCTGCAGAAATCTGCTCTAAAGCAGTATCCAAATCCATCAGATGTAGTGATCATAATACAGTAGCCATATCTAGGAAAACCAAAGTTCCAAAGGATGGGCATAATGTGTGATCGACCGCCTTAATTCAATCTTATGTAGAAAAATATGAAATTGTGTTTTGTTTTTATCAAACAGAGACATAGAGCTACAAAATGGTATATCATACACTGCATTTGATGAACAATGGGAAAGTAATTCTGCTTTGAAAGTTTATAAACTTGTAAACTCACTTTTGAGAAAATGTCCTTTGAATGTTTTGGAACCGACTGGAGAGCTCTTCTTTGTCTACACCCATTCAGCATCGTTCACACCCTCTTAAGCTTTAGCCGACCCATGTCTTTAAGGGTTGATCAGGGCTTTCTGTACAAGTACCCAAGCTAACTGGCTAAATTGCTAGCTACTTCCAGACACAAATGAGAGAACAGCTCACTGAACATTACTCGCCATAGCAGAGGTGGTTAGGCTGTTTTTATGTTATCCAGAGCGTTGATGACTGCAATTGTGCGGTCATATTGTCCGTACGGCCATATTCTGCTCTCTGGCACATTCAGACGAGAGTGCTCTAAAATCAGAGTAGATGGCCAGACTGACTTTACGAACACACCCAAAATGGTTACTTGCATAGTGGAGTCTTTTGTTAAGACATGTAGCTAGCTAGCTAGGTAAATAAACCATAATCTTAATTCATGATGTTACTACCCTGCATGAATCTGCAGGTAGCTAACCAACCAGGTTCAATGTTAGCTAGCTAACATTAGGCTATAACTAGCCAAGCAAATGGCTCTGAGATACGAATAATAAGATCATACACATAACGTTAGCTAGCGAGCCAGCCAGCTAACGTTAGCTGGCTAGCTAACAGTTCACTTTAACTTGAAATGAAAACAACAACAAAATTAGAAACGTGTAATATCTGAAAATGTAGCTAGCTAGACTATTTTTCTCGTATACATCATGGTTGGACACTTCTCCCTGTCAGGGATGCCATGGTTGCCCTTAATTTGAAGATATAATCCGGAGACAGGTGTTTTCTCCATCTCATTAGCTATCATACTCTAATTCCACTGATTTCAAAGCTCAGTTCTCTATAGAAAGTGGAGAGCAACACTTATGCAGTTCTACTAAGCAATATATATTTTTTAAAGCAGCGTTAGACAGGATTACCTACACATACTAAACAGCTCAAATAGACAGAAGTGTGCTATATGGCAGACCAATCCGAATTCATCTCTTGGCATGTCCAGCCCACTCATTATCTCAGCCAATCATGGCTAGCGGGAAGGTTGCTCCCTTTTTTTGTGGCTAAACCAACTAGGCTCGTAATTTAACAATTTTATTCATATTTACAGATGGCATACAAGTTTGTTATTAAGGCACATGAAAGTTCATATGTGCCAGAAGCCATTTCTGCCCCCAAAAATGCATTTTGATTTAAAAAAGTATATTACGTTCAAATGGCTCATGTGAAGTAGTGACCCGCAACATACGCCTAGTTTCCTGAAACGGGTCACATATAGTGTATAAGAGGTCATACAATAAGTTTTTTAGTGATTCCTATGTTGAAGGTGTAAATAATATGTGCTGGTCTGTGGTGTGTAATGAAGAGCAATCAGATGCTGCACTTGACACATTTATGAAATTGCTTATTCCAATTACTAATAAACATGCACCCATTGAGAAAATGTAAAAACTGTTAAATCCCCGTGGATTGATGAGGAATAAAAATTGTATGGTTGAGAGGGTTGAGGCAAAAGGAATGGCAAAAGTCTGGCTGGCAAACATACTGTAAATTGAGAAATCATGTGACTAAACTGAATAAAAAGAAGAAGAGACTGTACTATGAAACAAAGATAAATTATAGAAAGAATGATAGAAAAAGCTTTGGAGCACCTTAAATGAAGTTTTGGGCAAAAAGACTAACTCAGCTCCATCATTCATGAATCAGATGGCTCATTCATCACAAAATGTACTGATATTGCCAACTACTTTAATGATTTTTTAATTGGCAAGGTTAGCAAACGTAGGCATGACATTCCAACAACAAATTCTAACATCTATGCATAACTGACCAAATTATTAAAGACAAGCATTGTAATTTAGAATTCAGTAAAGTGAGTGTAGAAGAGGTGAAATAATTATTGTTGTCTATCAACAATGACAAGCCACCTGGGTCTGACAACATGGATGGAAAATTACTGAGGATGATAGCAGACGGTATTGCCACTCCTAATTGCCATCTCTTCAATCTAAGCCTACAGGAAAGTATCTTCCCTCAGGCCTGGAGGGAAACAAAAGTCACCCTTTACTGGCTCAAACAGCCAGCCAATCAGTCTGTTACCAACACTTAGTAAACATTTAGAAAAAATAGTGTTTGACCAGATACAATGCTATTTCACAGTAAACAAATTAACAACAGATTTTAAGCACTTATATGGAAGGGAACTCAACATGTACTGCACTTACACAAATTACTGATGATTAGCTGAGCAAAATTGATAATAAAAATTTGGTTGGAGCTGTTTTGTTTGACATCAGTGCAGCTTTTGACATTATCAATCATAATCTGCTGCTGGAAAAACTTGTTATGGCTTTACATTCCCTGCTATATTGTGGATTGAGAGTTACCTGTCTAACAAAACACATAGGGTGTTTTTTAATGGAAGCCTCTCCAACATAATCCGGGTAGAGTCAGGCATTCCCCAGGGCAGCTGTCTAGGCCCCTTACTTTTTCAATCTTTACTAATGACCTGCCACTGGCTCTGAGTAAAGCCTGTGTGTCTATGTACTGTATCCTGATGACTCAACACTATACACATCAGCTACCACAGCAAGTAAAATCACTGCAACACTTAATAAAGAGCTGCAGTTAGTTTCAGATTGGGTGGCAAGAAATAAGTTAGTCCTAAATATTTCAAAAACAAAAAGTGTTGTATTTGGGACAAATCCTTCACTAAACCCTAAACCTCAACTAAATATTGTTATGAACAATTGAGAAAGTTAACTTAAGGATCGGACCCTTTTTTTCCATTTTCGCCTAAAATGTCATACCCAAATCTAACTGCCTGTATCTCAGGATGTGAAGCAACAATATACATATTCTTGATACCATTTGAAAGGAAACACTTTGACATTTGTGTAAATGTGAAATTAATGTAGGAGAATATAACACATTAGCAAGTAAATTATAATACAAACAAAACAAATGTGTTTTAAATACAGTATATATATTTTTTTCCATCATCTTTGAAATGCAAGAGAAAGGCCATAATATAATATTTCAGTTTAGGTACAGTTTAAAAAATGTTGGCCACTACATGGCAGCAGTGTGTGTGCAAAGTTTCAGATTGATCCAATGAAGCATTGCAATACTGGACAATAATGTGTGTCAAGTCTGCCCAAATGTGTCAAATTGGTTAATTGATACATGTTCCAAGTACATAACTATAGAGAACATACAAAAATTATGTAGTAATGCAAAATGTAAGTCTACACACTGCCAGGAATGTCATACATGATGGATCATTAGCTTATACACTAACTTTCACACATTTAGATGGCCGGGTGGGGTGGGTGTGGAGCCAGAGACCGCAGCGGTCCAAACTGTAGAACCTAGTTCCTACATTTGAATATAAACATTTATTTTATCAAATAAAACTATGCTACATTTTATCTCTGGGACCCTCAGGATGACAAATCAGAGCAAGATTCCTGAATGTAAGTACATTATATACCTTCAGAGGTGAATGTATCAAACCAGTTGCCGTAATACATTTTTTGTTGTTGTTGTGCACTCTCCTCAAACAATAGCATGGTATTTGTTCACGGTAATAGCTACTGTAAACTAGACAGTGCAGTTAGATTAATAGGAATGTAAGCTTTTTGCCCATATAAGACATGTCTCTGACCTGGAATGTTTGCTGTTACTTACAACGTCATGCTAATCACGTTAGTGCACATTAGCTCAACCGTCCCGGTATAGGGACACCGATTGCATAGAGGTTAACTCTGTACCGGTACCCCCCTGTATATAGTCTTGCTATTATTATTTTGCTGCTGCTCTTTAATTACTTGTTACTTTTATTTCTTATTCTTATCTGTATTTTTTTTAACTGTGTTGTTGGTTCGGGGCTTGTAAGTAAGCATTTAACTGTAAGGTCTACACCTGTTGTATTCGGCTCATGTGACTAATAACATTTGATTTGATTTGATTTTGATCTGTTATAACAATTGTTTTGTTTTTTTGTTTGGGTGTTTGTCAGTTTTTGGGGGGGCTGTTCGCGCACACAATATTTTTTCTTGAGGCAAGGCGAAGTTCAGTAGCCGAAGTCTACGCCTCTTAGTCTGTGATTGATTAACAGTACTCTTAGTAGGAGTGGGAACTATGGATGGGATTCTTCAATGAAGTGTTGAGGCGAATAGTTTTCATGCAAAGTTTTTCACTTGAGAAACACTGCACCAACCATCCTAGTTTGATGTAAAATTTTGCGACTAAGACTTCAACAAAACGTCAATTGAATTCATATTTCTTGATTTATCTTAGAATAATTCTGACTATTTGAGGAAATGTTATTGGCTATGTGGTTGCTATAGTGTCTCAAGAGGGACAAACAGTAATATTGCTGCTTTTTTCTCATTTTTCAAGTGAAGTTATTTTAAGGGAGTATTTTGTATTTTTTATGGATCCCTATTAGTTCCTGCCAAGGCAGCAGCTACTGTTCCTGGGGTCCAGAAAAATGTATGCAGTTATACAATTTTTAAAACATTACACTACAACTCACAACAGATTTTACAACACATTAAGTATATACCCTCAGGCTACTACACTTTATTATGACAGACCTCTCCCTATCTTAGCTACTGTTGCATCAATCAATGTTTTGACCATGACAGTTTACCATTCAGGGTTACTCCAAGCAGTTTAGTCTCCTTAATGTGCGGGGGCAACTTGTTAGTTGAGGTAATATGTACATGTAGGTAGAGTTATTAAAGTGACTATGCATAGATGATAACAACAGAGAGTAGTAGCGGTGTAAAGGGGGGCAATGCAAATAGTCTGTGTAGCCATTTGATTAGGTGTTCAGGAGTCTTATGGCTTGGGGGTAGAAGCTTTAGAAGCCTCTTGGACCTAGACTTGGCACTCCGGTACCGCTTGCCGTGCGGTAGCAGAGAGAACAGTCTATGACTAGGGTGGCTAGAGTCTTTGACAATTTTTAGGGCCTTCCTCTGACACCGCCTGGTATAGAGGTCCTGGATGGTCCGTTCGCACTACCCTCTGTAGTGCCTTGCAGTCGGAGGCCGAGCAGTTGCCATACCAGGCAGTGATGCAACCAGTCAGGATGCTCTCGATGGTGCAGCTGTAGACACCAAGGAACTTGAAGCTCTCAACCTGCTCCCCTACAGCCCCATCTATGAGAATGGGGGCGTGCTCGGTCCTCCTTTTCCTGTAGTCCACAATCATCTCCTTTGTCTTGATCATGTTGAGGGAGAGGTTGTTGTCCTGGCACTACATGGCCAGGTCTCCGACCTCCTCTCTATGGGCTGTCTCGTCGTTGTCGGTGATCAGGCCTACCACTGTTGTGTCATCGGCAAACTTACTGATGGTGTTGGAGTCGTGCCTGGCCGTGCAGTCATGAGTGAACAGGGGGTACAGGAGGGGACTGAGCACGCACCCCTGAGGGTTCCCCGTGTTGAGAATTAGAGTGGTGGATGTGTTGTTACCTACCCTTACCATCTGCGGGCGGCCAATCAAGGAGTCCAGGATCCAGTTGCAGAGGGAGGTGTTTAGTCCCAGGGTCCTTAGCTTAGTGAGGAGTTTTGAGGGCACTATGGTGTTGAACGCTGAGCTGTAGTCAATGAAAAGCATTCTCACATAGGTGGTCCTTTTGTCCAGGTGGGAAAGGGCAGTGTGGAGTGCAATAGAGATTGCATCATCTGTGGATCTGTTAGGGCGGTATGCAAATTGGAGTAGGTCTAGGATTTCTGGTGTAATGGTGTTGATGTGAGCCATGACCAGCCTTTCAAAGCATGGTTCAGTAGTCATTTAGGCAGGGTACCTTAGTGTTCTTGGGCACAGGGACTATGGTGGTATGCTTGAAACATGTTGGTATTACAGATTCAGACAGGAAGAGGTTGAAAATGTCAGGGAGACACATGCCAGTAGGTCAGCGCACGCTCTGAGTACACGCCATGGTAATCTGTCTGGCCTTGCGGCCTTTTGAATGTTGACTTGTTTAAAGGTCTTACTCACATTGGCTGTGGAGAGCATGATCACACAGTCGCCTGGAACAGCTGATGCATGTTTCAGTGTTACTTGCCTCAATGCAGCAATTTAAGTAATTTAGCTTGTCTGGTAGGCCCGTGTCACTGGGCAGCTCTCGGCTGTGCTACCCTTTGTAGTCTGTAATAGTTTGCAAGCCCTGCCACATCCGACGAGCGTCGGAGTCGGTGTATTATGATTTAATCTTAGTCCTGTATTGATGCTTTGCCTGGTTGATGGTTCGTGAGAGGGTATAGAGGAATTTCTTAAAAGCTTTCGGGTTAGAGTCCCGCTCCTTGAAAGCGGCAGCTCTACCCTTTAGCTCAGTGCGGATGTTCCCTGTAATCCATGGCTTCTGGTTGGGGTATGTACGAACAGTCACTGTGGGGACGACGTCATCGATGCACTTATTGATGAAGCCAGTGACTGATGTGGTGTACTCATCAATGCCATCGGAAGAATCCAGGAACATATTCCAGTCTGTAAAACAGTCCTGTAGCTTAGCATCTGCTTCATCTGACCACTTTTTTAATTGACCGAGTCACTGGTGCTTCCTGCTTTAATTATTGCTTGTAAGCAGGAATCAGGAGGATATAATTATGGTCAGATTTGCCAAATGGTGGGTGAGGGAGAGATTTGTACGCATCTCTGTGTGTGGAGTAAAGGTGGCCTAGATATTTTTCCCCTCTGGTTGCACATTTAACATGCTGGTAGAAATTTGGTAAAACGGATTTAAGTTTCCCTGCATTAAAGTCCCCGGCCACTAGGAGCGCCGCTTCTGGATGAGCGTTTCCTGTTTGCTTATGGCTGTATACAGCTCATTGAGTGTGGTCTTAGTGCCAGCATCGGTCTGTGGTAGTATGTAGACAGCTACGAAAAATACAGATGAAAACTCTCTAGGTAGATAGTGTGGCCTACAGCTTATCATGAGATACTCTACCTCAGGCGAGCAAAACCTTGAGACTTCCTTAGATATCGTGCCCCAGCTGTTGTTTACAAATATACATAGACCGCCACCCCTTGTCTTACCAGAGGCTGCTGTCCTATCCTGCCAATACAGTGTGTAACCCGCCAGCTGTATGTTATTCATGTCGTCGTTCAGCCACAACTCGGTAAAACACAAGATATTACAGTTTTTAATGTCCTGTTGGTAGTTCAATCTTGCTCGTAGGTCATCGATTTTATTGTACGTTGGCCAATAGAACTGATGGCAGTGGGGGTTTACTCGCTCGCCTACAAATTTTCAGAATGCAGCCCGACCTCCGCCCCCTTTTTCTCCGTCTTCTCTTCACACAAATGACGGAGATTTGGGCCTGTTCCCGGGAAAGCAGTATATCCTTCACGTCGGACTCGTTAAAGGAAAAAGCTTCTTCCAGTTCGTGGTGAGCAATCGCTGTTCTGATATCCAGAAGTTATTTTCGGTCATAAGAGACAGTAGCAGCAACATTATGTACAAAATAAAAAAATAAGTTACAAACATCGCAAAAAAACGAACAAATAACACAGTTTGTTAGGAGCACGTAAAACGTCATCCATCCTCTCTGGCGTCATTCTACTAAAGACTGATGCAGGGTTTTACCGGCATAAGCCTGTCGCATGCTTCCCAGTTGAAACCGTTTGCACAGCACGGCCTCATTCTTTTCGACGGGGCTGCTGTGGAGCAGGTTGAGAGCTTCAAGTTCCTTGGTGTCCACATCACCAACAACCTACCATGGTCCAAGCACACCAAGACAGTCGTGAAGAGGGCACAACAAAACTAATTCCCCCCTCAGGAGTCTGAAAAGATTTGGCATGGGTCCTCAGATCCTCAAAAGGTTCTACAGCTGCACCAGTACATCACTGGGGCCAAGCCACCCTGGACTCGAGCCACCCTAGTCATAGACTGCTCTCTCTGCTACCGCATGGCAAGTGGTACCGGAGCGCCAAGTCTAGGTCCAAGAGGCTTCTAAACAGCTTCTTTCCCCAAGCTTTAAGACTCCTGAACATCTAATCAAATGGCTACCCAGACTATTTGCATTGCCCCCACCCCCTTTCTTTTACGCTGCTGCTACTCTCTGTTATTATCTATGCATAGTCACTTTAATAACTCTACCTACATGTACATATTACCTCAATTACCTCGAGTAGTCGATGCCCCCGCATATTGACTCTGTACGGTACCCCCTGTACATAGCCTCACTATTGTTATTTTACTGCAGCTCTTTAATTATTTGTTTATTTTATTTCTTATTCTTTTTTGTCAGGCATTTAAAAAAAAAAGATTAAACTGCATTGTTGGTTAAGTAAGCATTTCTGCATTGTTGGTTAAGTAAGCATTTCACTGTTGTATTTGGTGCATGTGACATAAAATGCGATTTGATTTTGATTTGTTGATCCAGACTAGACTGTGTTCAATGCTGCCCCCTGCTGTTTGTTTACACAGCAGCAACCAGATCAGGCCTAGACCTCTTTCTGACGCACCGACTAGATGCTCTTCCATCTGACTAGTCCCCAGCTGTGTGTCTTTTGCTCTGTTCTATTCTGGTATTTCTGTTCTATTGCTGCTGTAGTTGTAAAGCCTATAGTAATTTACAGATTCTTTGTTGATCTTGATGTGCCACTGCCTCTACTATTTCATATTAGGTACAATTTGATGATGTGTCATTGCCACTCACGGTTGTCTTGTGTTTTCTTTTGTGTGTTTGTGTGTGTGTGTGCCTGCTTGCCTGTGTGTGCCTCTGCTGGTGTGTTTTTTTGTGTGTGTTCCAGATGACGTGCTGGCCAGGGATGCCGGAGAGTGTGTAATCTGTCTGGAGGAGCTGCAGCAAGGAAACACCATCGCCAGACTGCCGTGCCTCTGCATCTATCACAAAAGGTGAGACAGCGGGACTACTCAAATGGCACCCTATCCCTGATATAGTGAACTACTTTTTATTAGGGCCAATTGGGGGCTCTGGTCAAAAGTAGGTTGCCACAGGAAATAGGGTGCCATTTTAGGACACACCTTCAGCTCAGTTCCTGATCCTGACTGTACAATACGCACACAGGCTCACAGGATTACACACAGCCTGAAATGACTCCACTAGATTAATTATACTCAGTGGGGCAATACATTTAGGCCTTAGCGATGTACTGTAGCTAAGGCCAGAGAGATATGTGCATTCATGTGATGATGGTGGGTTTTTTCCTCTTTCTGTTCAGCTGTATAGACTCCTGGTTTGAGATCAATCGTTCCTGCCCTGAGCATCCTTCAGACTGACTGACCTCTGTGCTCCTACTCCTACTGTTCAAGGTGAGAGCATCTCCTCACCTGCTTCTCTTCCACACAGGAGACTGGTGACATGAGGTGTTTCAAAGAACATTATGATCCACATAGCTCACTCACTCGCTGCCTAATGCATACGCAGTACGCACACATATGACCAACCTCAATAAAACTCACATTCTTAGTTAGTTTGAAGCTAGAGCATACTGTAAGTGTAAATGATGCACTCAAAATAACCTTCTGAACTGTCTTTGTGTATCCACTTTAATGTATGGTTAACATCTCCCCTCCATTTCTCTCTTTATCTACCAGGACACTGTATGTTCCTACCATGGATATCTGGACACTGAAGTAACCAAAAAACTAAACAATCAAAACAACCTATCTATCAATTGATCTATCAATCTATCAAGAGAATTCCTAGCAAACGGAACCAAAAGAAAAAACATTAAGCTTATACTGTCACTTCCACATGCATAAAAGAGGGCCCCTCCTCCCTGCCACCTCCCCCCTAGCCCTAGAGGCTGCTAACTGCCAGGCCCTATGTTGGCCCAACTAGGCTGACCATCCCTCCAGGCCAACTGCCTCACCAGGCTGCTTGGCCCCTCAGCCAGCCAGTCACCACGCCACATGACCTGGTCCTCTCTGGGATCCTCCGGGGGTCTAGCCCTTGTTCTGCTCTGCCTTCCATTTTGCCTCCTGAGTTTGGCCCTGCCTGGCTCCATATCACTCATCTGGATCCAGCCATCTCATGGCCTTCATCAGGGAGAGACAGAGGAGGATAATGAAGATAAAGAAAAAGATGAAGAGGAAGGAATAGGGCTGGATGAACCCTGTGTGCCAGGGCAGGGTGGACTCCCAGGACGTTGTCTGATAATGCAACAAAAGGCTTTCCCCCAATCACCAGAGTTACAGCACCCGCCCACCCAATCATTAGATGAAGAGACATGCGCTTATCTTAGTCTTTACTTTGAGGTGGAGCAGCGATGTGTGAAGTGCAGCATTGGTGGCAGGCAGGATCTGTCTATGTAGGTTTCTGTTTGGGTAATGTGTGTTTGGGTTGTGTGTGTGTGTGTGTGGGTGTGTGTGTGTGGAGGGGTGTAGTTAATGCTTGTATATGTGTCGGGGCAGTGAAAATATCAGTCAGACTACACTTGTTCTGTGTGCGTTAGTGTGTGGAGGGGTACGTCGTTTATGCTTGGTGGTGGGTGAATGTGTGTGAGTGTGCTTATGTGTCGTGGGGGACAGTTGGGGGTCGTTGGTTTATGTTTTTCTATGTTCTGGGGCTGTGAGGATGGTGTCCGTAAGCATACACGTGGTGTGGTTGAGGTTGGGGTGATGATGCAGCCATCTCTGTAGTGTGAGAGCCTGATTTGCTAAAGGGTCAAAAAGAAGTCTGAGACAATACTATGTGTTGGTCTGTGTTTGAAATGTTTACAATTTAGATGTCCATTTTCCCTGTGTGAATGTGGTATCGCTCCCTTTATTTTGCTAATGTTTACAGTTACATAAAATCGACATGACATACACACTCTTTCTCCTTGTTTTTGTCCACCAGGTTTTTGCTGCGATGGGGAAACGCTGACCAGAATTAGTAATTTCCCTGTAAGGGCCTTGAGTCTGTTCATGTGTGTGTATGTGTGATGCCTCTTGGTCTAAGCTACTGTCTGTGCCCCACATGTTTTCTGATGAAATAGGTCAGGTCCTCTCTGGTTGTGTTGGCTGATGTGACTTAATGTAATGGACGTATTAAAGACCTATCAACCCAAAAATGACAGTCACATCGTGGAGCTATTCCAGGGTTATAACTTATTTATTCACATTTAACAAGATTTGTTTCCCCAAATCTGACAGAAAACATACATTACTCTTCAGAATGCCTCTAGTGTATAAAGAATAACAGAATGATGATTCTGGAAGAAAAAAAACTAACATAGCTCAACAAATGGGTGAATCTTTTTTCAATTTCTGCTAGATGAAAATGTAGAGAATATAGTACCTGTGAGGCCACTATAAACAATTCATTAGCAAGCAGACAACCACCAAGCTTCAACTGAACAAGGAGGACAGGGGAGACAGACTACTAGTCAGTTATGATAGAGTATACAATACATATTCATGTCTCCTGCTAACTGTATCCCTGCCCGACTCTGCTAAAAGGCCATATACCTTGATTTCATTTAATGTTTTGAGATGACTTTTTTTCCAAGGATGTGAATGGGTGCCTGTTTTGGAGGTACCAACTAATTGTTTGATGGTTTTGATGTGCAATCTGTGGGATGAATTC
This sequence comes from Salvelinus fontinalis, assembly GCF_029448725.1. Classification (NCBI taxonomy): domain Eukaryota; kingdom Metazoa; phylum Chordata; class Actinopteri; order Salmoniformes; family Salmonidae; genus Salvelinus; species Salvelinus fontinalis. The sequence continues at coordinate 31,503,538 of NC_074676.1, forward strand.
TGATAATGATATATACACAGTACCAGTCAAAAGTTTGGACACACCTACTCCTTCAAGGGTTTTTCTTTATTTGTACTATTTTCTACATTGTAGAATAATAGTGAAGACATCAACACCTTGAAATAACACATATGGAATCATGCAGTAACCAAAAAAGTGTTAAATAAATCAATACATGTTTTATATTTTAGATTCTTCAAAATAGCCACCCATTGCCTTGATGACAGCTTTACACTCCAACACTCTCCTTCTTGATCAAATAGCCCTTACAGGCTGCAGGTGTGTTAGGGTCATTGTCCAGTTTAAAAACAAATGATAGTCCCACTAAGCGCAAGCCAGATGGGATGGCTTATCGCTGCAGAATGCTGTGTTAGCCATGCTGGTTAAGTGTGCCTTGAATAAATCACGGATAGTGTCACCAGCAAAGCCCCCCCACACCATCACACCTCCTCCTCCATGATTCACAGTGGGAACCACACATGCAGAGATCATCCGTTCACCTACTCTGTGTCTCACAAAGACACAGTGGTTGGAACCAAAAATCAAACATTTGGACTCATCAGAGCAACGGACAGATTTCCACCGGTCTAATGTCCATTGCTCATATTTCTTGGCCCAAGCAAGTCGCTTCTTATTATTGGTGTCCTTAAGTAGTGGTTTCTTTGCAGCAATTTGACAATGAAGGCCTGATTCACGCAGTCTCCTCTGAACAGTTCATGTTGAGATGTGTCTGTTACTTGAACTCTGTGAAACATTTGATGCTTGATGGTTTTTCCAACTGCACTTGAAGAAACTTTCAAAGTTCTTGAAATGTTCCGGATTGACTGACCTTCATGTCTTAAAGTAATGATGGACTGTCGTTTCGCTTTGCCAATTTGAGCTGTTCTTGCCATAATATGAACTTGGTATTTTACCAAATAGGGCTATCTTCTGTACACCACCCCTACCTTGTCACAATACAACTGATTGGCTCAAACGCATTAAGAAGGAATGAAATTCCGCACCTGTTAATTGAAATGCACTCCAGGTGACAACCTCATGAAGCTCGGGCTCCAGCCCAGCTGTCTAAGGCACTTCATCTCAGTGCAAGAGGCGTCAGTACAGTCCCTGGTTCGATTCTAGGCTGTCACATCTGGCCATGATTGGGAGTCCCATAGGGTGGCGCACAATTGGCCCAGCGTCGTCCGGGTTAGAACGGGGTAAGCCTTCATTGTAAATAAGAATTTGTTTGAAACTGACTTGCCTAGTTAAATAAAGGTTCAATAAAAAAAATATTTAAAAAAAGCTGCTTGAGAGAATGTCAAGAGTGTGCAATACTATCATCAAGGAAAAGGGTGGCTACTTTGAAGAATCTCAAATATATTTTGATTTGTTTAACACGTTTTTGGTTACTACATGATTCCATATGTGTTATGTCATAGTTTTGATGTCTTCACTATTATTCTACAATGTAGAAAATTGTAAAATAAAGAAAAATGCTGGAATAGGTAGGTGTGTCCAAACTTTTGACTGTTACTGTATATAAATATATATATATATATATATATAATAATAATAATAATAATAAAAATGACAAAATAAACATGCTTTTTCATGTAATTTCCTTAACTAGATTCAGGCTTAAATGTTAAGTTTAACAAATCTACTCTATAAATAATGGTGTGCTAATGCTTGTCATTAAGCTACTTAGTTGACCCATCAGCTAATGTTAAAAGGCTAAGACTGTGTTCTCTTCTGTCCTGGATAGATTGATGGATTCTCTTGAGGAGAAAACTTGGATCACTCCTGTGACCACTTACAGTTGTTATTACTCTGTTACATAAACCCTGGGTTGTTTTTCTCTAGTCTCATTGGCTTGTCTCAACACATGTCACCACTGAGCAAATAAGATTGTAAGAAGAAATCTTTAGAGACATGAGCACCTTCACCATGGCAATATAAATAAATACTTAACTCTCTATCAGAAGGGGCCATTTACAGTTTAAGTACAGTATGCACATATCAACGGCACAAAATAGAGCAGAAACTAAATGCAAACCGATGGATTTAGTTAATTACAAGTAGTCAAATAATTTCAAGCCATACAGTCATGTTGTAGTAAAATCTAAAGAAGCATTTAATTCTGAGGAATTTAAGAGGATAAACAGAGGACAGACAATAATAACACAATTTGCCCTTGGGACTAGTCAGTCACTCACGCTATAAAAACAATTATACCAAACGCCTGACACCCGGCGGCAGACAGAGGTATTGCATCCCTAAGTAGTACTGCACACTTCATTCATTTATTCAGTGCTCTGTGATAAGGTGATAGCTACAGTACCTCCAGCTACAGCACCTTCCCAGGATTCATTAGGTTCTTGGGGTCCAGAGTGGCCTTGAGGCCCTGCATGACCTCCATGGCAAGGGGTCCCATCTTCTCACGAAGCAACACTCGTTTCCCCAGGCCCACCCCGTGCTCCCATGTACATGTCCCGTCCAGTGCCACTGCTTTTCTACAAAGTGAGAGAGAAACAGAAAAATATGAAGACAGGGATAAGAGAGAATGAGTTCCATGGTGAGGTACAAGGGGTCGATCAATGACGAGGTATAGGAAAAACTAGGGAGAAAATATAGAGGACAGAGAGACCTACAGTACCTGGCCAGTCTCTCAGTGAACTCTAGTGACCTCATCCTGGTCATTTGGGTCCATGACCATTATACAGTGGAAGTTTCCATCTCCAACATAACCCACGATCAGACCTCAGGAGAGAAAGAAGCCGTAAGACACTACTGTGCACACAAACATATACATCAGTTCCCCAACTAGCGGCCTGAAGGCAGTTTTATTTGGCCCATCCAGTTTTCTGAGCAGAATATTATTATTAAATGTATATATTTTTTTAATGTTCATTGTTGGACATAAAATACTGCTTATTGGACCTATGATGAACTGCACTTAATTGTTCAAGTGTATACCCTGCATCTATAGACATTATAGGTTGAAAGGTGAAAAAAAACAGCATAGACAAACATTATATTCATATTATTATAAGCCTTACATAAGTATTCAGACCCTTTGCAATGAGACATGAAATTGAGCTTAGGTGCATCCTGTTTCCATTGATCATCCTTGAGATGTTTCTATAACTTGATTGGAGTCCACCTGTGGTAAATGTAATTGATTGAACATGATTTGGAAAGGCACACACTGTTTGTATAAGGTCCCACAGTTGACAGTGCATGTCAGAGCAAAAACCAAGCCATTAATTAGAATGTATTGTCTGTAGAGCTCCGGCCAGCCCAACTGAGTAATCGGGAAGGGTCTTGGTCAGGGAGGTGACCAAGAACCCGATGGTCACCCTGACAGAGCTCCAGAGTGCCTCTGTGGAGATGGGAGAACCTTCCAGAAGGAAAAACATCTCTGCAGCACTCCACCAATCAGGCCTTATGGTAGAGTGGCCAGACGCAAGCCACTACTCAGTAAAAGGCACATGACAGCCCGCTTGGAGTTTGCCAGAAGGCACTTAAAGACTCAGACCACGAGAAACAAGGTTCTCTGGCTTTGGCCCAAATGCCAAGTGTTACACCTCTCAGCACCTGGCCAATACCATCCCTACGGTGAAGCATGGTGGTGGCAGTATCATGCTGTGGGGATGTTTTTAGTGGTCAGGACTGGGAGTCTAGTCAGGGTTGAGGGGAAGACGAATGGAGAAAAGTACAGAGAGATCCTTGATGAAAACCTACTCCAGAGCGCTCAGGACCTCAGACTGGGGCGAAGGTTCACCCCCCAACAGGACAACAACCCTATGCACACAGCCAAGACAAGGCAAGAGTGGCTTCGGGATAAGTCATTGAATTTCCTTGAGTGGCCCAACCAGAGCCCGAACTTGAACCCGATCGAACATCTCTGGAGAGACCTGAAAATAGCTGTGCAGTGACGCACAGCTATTTCACCAAGCAAAAACAAAGCAAAAACCTGTGTTTTTTTTTCATTATGGGGTATTGTGTGTAGATTGATGAGGGAAAAAAACAATTTCACCAATTTTAAAATAAAGCTGTAATGTAACAAAATGTGGAAAAAGTCCAAGGGGTCTGAATACGTTCCGAATGCACTGTATATGTCCTTTTAAATATACAGTAACTACATGAAATCTTAAATGTAATCTACGTAATCCCCGGAAGTAATTATTTATCATGAGCAGACCATAAACAATAACTAGTAATGCTGCATACACCAAGAAAGGTTAAAATCTCACCTTTCTGTTAAAATAGTTATAAATTGCTGAGGTGTAGTCACTTTTGAGGACACAAGCTCAAGTGCACAGTACAAATATGATGAAAATATGAAATATTTTATGACGTATTTCCTATTCAACAAAACTGTATGAATAAGGCTTGAAATCACTTATATGCTTTCTAAAAATAGTATAAATAAAAACCAACTAACTAGAAGATTTCCCCTTCCTTATAACAATAAAATACATATTTGTATGTTTAGCGGTCTCTCTTGATCAAAACATCTGGCCCCACCGCTGTGAACATCACACTGAGCTCTAGATTGGCTTCCTGAACTCCTTAGGTACCCACCTTTCATCTCACTAGTAATATTGCCTAACAGAAAGTGTTTTTTGTTCCAAATCTGAGGAGTTGAGGCGTTACGTCCACTCCTACATCACTACAGTAACCATGCTAAACGATCAATCACATCAATAGGGGTTGTAATGAAAAATTATCAAACAAGTACTGTATGTTTCCTTTTGTAAGCTATTCCCATGTGTCATAGGGTCTTGAACAAAGCCCCAGTTCTAAGGCCCATGGCCTCCTCGGGGAAGATGCCTCTGAATAACAGTAAAACAACTTTATATTTACCATGTGGCCTTGTCTTATTAGTCAACAGTGTACAGCCTGAGACCCTTTATACTATTTGTTGTTATGCTTACCTTTTTTGTTGTTGACTAAATTACCTTTTCAATTGCTTCCTAATTGCAATCACTGTAGTCCTGTGTAAACCAATAAGCCTGGCAATTAGCATGGCTAACATGTTCATATGTAAATATTTCAATGAATCATTGTGATGATGAATTTTGAAAGGAGGCTATCAGATAGTTTCATGATAGCCTACATGGAACCATCAACATAACACTGCAGACTGTCGGGAAGACAGATTTGATTGCATTCATTTGTTTAAAGTCACGATCAACCATCAGACACATATAAGACAAACACAAAAATATTAGCGAGACAAAGTAGTACATCCAATCATTGATTGAAGAATGACTACAATTAAGGTTAGTTAGGTAGCAGTCTTGACCCCATTCATATTAATAGAATGAAACAGCCTACAAAGTAGCATCCTGATTTATGAGCCTTGGAGGCTCATAAATCAGCTCACCCAATGGATTATATGCATTTGCCTATAAAGCATTCTGACCGCTAATATGCCTGCAAGGAGCTTTTTTTTTTTTTTTTAAACAGCCTCGAAGGCAGCATCCTGACTTATCAGCCTCCAAGGCTGCAACTGAATCTGATCAAGCTCTGAGGCAGAAAGCCAATCGGATTAGCCTGTCAGTAATGGAGCTCTGTAAATGTAAATAATTATCAACAAAACATGAAGTGTCCCTTCTAATTATACACGTATCAGTAATGCAAGCTAACAACAAGCATAGATAACTAGCTAACTAGATAGCAAACTCACAAGACTAGCTAGCCAAGTGAGCTTGCTAAACAGCTCTGCTAGCAAGCTAGCTAACGAACTCAAAAAGATTGCTCATCAACAACAAATCAGTCTGATATAATATAAGTGATATATCAATATAAAGTTGCCTAGATTTTGAAAGATGCTAGCTGTATTATATGTTTTCCTCTAGGCTTCAGCTTTCTGGCTCGGTTTGAATCTGGCTCAACGACTCTTGTTCCTTGCATGCGATTGGCTCTTGCCTTGGGGGAAGCACGCATCCTGGGAGACAGAGCTGTCTGTCATCGTCTTCTTCTTCGATGAGGTTTGACAGCAGTTGGTATCCAATAAATGTTGCATTATCGCCACCAACTAGGCTGGAGAATAACTCCCTTATACTTTGCTTGAAAAAAGGAAAATAAATCAACAAATACTCTAGCATCTAACCCTACACTCACTAAAAACCCACCACCCTACTTATACATTTTATAAACGCAAATGTCAGACAGAGAAGAAGCCTATAACATTATTCCACTAGATGGGAGTATGGTACCACACGTCTGCTTTAGGCTAATCCTTATCTAGTAGGCTATTGTCAGATGCAATATAGTAGGCCTTATGGCAGGCAAACAAGTGTGCACTATTTTTGGAATTGAATAAGTTCCCCCCTGACTAGTAAATTAGGAAATATAACATCAAGATTGACCCATGGCTATTCTTTTTTCACTTGTGTATGTAGCTAGCCATTGTATTTAGAAAGCTCTAGTTTTTGAACTTGTGACATGTCTGCAGGTCATGTGAAAGACAGCAGATAATTGGACTGAGAGTTTTCCCTTTCCCCAGATTAAATCAATCAAAATATCTGGCAACTTTTGTATTATAGCCCCAGTACCTAGTTTTGTCAATGGTGATGATGGATTTACACATATCAAAGTGGGTCAGTGGCATGCAGTGAGGCTCAGTTGGGGGCCCTTCAACCAGGACCCATGGTAGGCTATATAGAATAGAACAGTAATTCACTCATTATCCCATCAAGATGTATGTGTACTGCTACAGGGAGAGAAAGAGAGAAGAGTGGGGGGGGGGTCTGATGTCCTTCATATTCCACTGGTTCCATCACAGCTTAGAGCGTACAAGCTGTGCCACAGGTCCAGTTCCAGAGGCCATGGCCAGGTTTCCTGATAGCGATGGAATTTAGGCTTACGAGTGTTTTAACGATGCATCGTGGCTGGCTGGGCCCAAAGCTCTGCTGCCTGGGCCAAATGTGCTCAGAATCCTAATCACTGCACCTGGAATGATGAAAATGTTCTCTCTCTTTCCACAATAGAACTCAAGGACTCCCCATGTGTACTGTTTCCCCATATGTACTGTTTGCTTCTGCGCACATCTACTTCAGTTTGCTTACAGGACTTTCTGTCCTCCTTCTTGGGTATTTACAACTGAGCTTATGTGGTTCAACATTAATGTACTTCTAATGATAAGTCAATTAAATATGTTACAGGTGTCTGAGAACAATCTTGTGTAATTTATCATAGGCTACAGTAGGGGAGAGTGGGGTATATGGAGAAATTTTATACATTTAGCATCACTCTGTCAAGTGAAATATAGTATTTTTTCAAAAAACATATCTAAATATATTTCAGGATGTTGTGTATCCCTGGAAATATTAGAATTCATGTAAACATTACAATTCTGAAAACATAGCTTGTCCAAAGAAAGTGGTCACTTGGCACAATTTATACTGGGTATGGGGTAAATCGAGACACGGGAAAGGGTAAGTTAAGCCCCTACACATTTCTGTACTGAATGAAATATCACCACTACCTTTTTAAAAACATGTCTATCTTTATTTCCCAAACACAATTCAACACAATCACAATCACTTTTTTGTATTTTAATCATCTTTAACACTTTTAACATAGGCTAGTCCCTGTTGTTACCTCATATCCGATGCATAATGAAACTTTTAACACAATATATTCATTTGACTTTTGATTATTATTTGATTATTTTTGGGGACCTAACTTGCTTACCACTTTTTCCATGCTCATGCATAGAAACATGTCATCGAGCCTAACAGTCGTCTCGCGCCAAAATGCGAATCTGCATCAAAGGCAATACATTTTACCAAGACAAATATGATTATTCATGTTCTAATCATTCAATGGGGTCTTTCTCTAAGATATCATTAACATTAGCATCTATCCAAAAAGTCCGATTTCGTAACCTAATAAAAGCACCGAGACATACCTGTGCAGGTTTCTCATAAGAAACTTTTGAAGATTTTACATTTTGTGGTCTCTTCAAAGTTTTTTCCGTGGGTCGTAAAAAGCTAAATTAGCATGACACAAGCTGAATTAATTGTAAAAGCTTTGAAAATATAAAGCTTCATACTGTATACGCTCAGTGCTCCATTGTCATTTCACAGAGATACGGTAGTTTTTGTGAGAAATCTTAGAAAAATAACAGTAATTTTGAATAAATATGAAAAGCGTATACTAAATTATGAAAATACTACGTCATGTCTCAAAGTCAATATCCATCTTACCTTACCTCTATATTGTTTTATGTCCTGCGGATTCGAGAAGAAAGATGACGAGTTCAATGGGAAAGTGAGCCTGTCAGGTAGCCTGCCAGTAACTTTAATTCTTGTTTCTTTTAAGGTTTTTGTATAATCTGTAATTTGTTGTACCCCCTAGCATATGTTATCATTGTCTATTTATGTAATTATTGTATGTATGCAGACTTTTCTACATTGGTAATACAAAAAAAAATGCTAAAAATAAATAATATATATATATATATATTAAACCTTGCACAGAATACAGCCTAGTTGATGTGAAGCAATTTTCCGGATTTTTTACAACTTTTTTTCTCTGGCCTCCTGTCACGCCCTGACCTTAGAGAGCCTTTTTATGTCTCTATTTGGTTTGGTCAGGGTGTGATTTGGGGTGGGCATTCTATGTTTTGTTTTCTATGTTTCTTTATTTCTATGTTTTGGCCGGGTATGGCTCTCAATCAGGGACAGCTGTCTATCGTTGTCTCTGATTGGGAACCATACTTAGGTAACCCTTTTTCCCTCCTTTCAGTGTGGGTAGTTAACTTCTCTGCGCTACGGATCCCTTTTACGGGATCATTTCCCTAAACAACCTCTGAATTGCAGGGCGCCAAATGCATAAATATTACTAAAAATATTTATAATCATGCAATCACAAGTGAAATATACCAAAACACAGCTTAGCTTGTTGTTAATCCACCTATCGTGTCAGATTTTGAAAATATATTTTACAGCGAAAGAAATCCAAGCTTTTGTGAGTGTAGCTTTTAATGCTACAACAGCTAGCCCCAAATTAGCATGGTCACGAAAGTCAGAAAAGCAATAAAATTAATCGCTTACCTTAGATAATCTTCGGATGTTTGCACTCACGAGAGTCCCAGTTACACAATAAATGTTATTTTTGTTCGATAAATATTACTTTTATCACCAAAAAAACGCCATTTGGGTTGCACGTTATGTTGAGAAAACTACAGCCTTGTTCCGGTCCTGAAAGGAAGATGAAAATTTCCAAACGTATCAGATTAAAAAATATTACAAAAAATATTTATAATCATACAATCACAAGTGGAATATACCAAAACACAGCTTAACTTGTTGTTAATCCACCTATCGTGTCAGATTTTGAAAATATATTTTACAGCGAAAGAAATCCAAGCTTTTGTGAGTGTAGCTTTCAATGCTACAACAGCTAGCCCCAAATTAGCATGGTCACGAAAGTCAGAAAAGCAATAAAATGAATCGCTTACCTTTGATAATCTTTGGATGTTTCCACTCACGAGACTCCCAGTGACACAACAAATATTATTTTTGTTCGATAAATATTACTTTTATCACAAAAAAATGTGATTTGGGTTGCGCATTATGTTGAGCAAACCAAAGCCGTGTTCCGTTCGACAAATTCCAAAAAGTATCCGTAATGGTCGTAGAAACATGTCAAATGTTTTTTATAATCAATCCTCAGGTTGTTTTTAACAAACATAATCGATAATATTTCACCCGGACCATAATCTATTCAATAAGAGACAAACGGAAAATGGGGTGCCCTTCTCTCTTGCGCAGGAAATATTCAGAGGACACCTGACTACTTTTGAAAAAACTCGCTCATTTTTCAAAATAAAAGCCTGAAACTATGTCTAAAGCCTGGTCACAGCCTGAGGAAGCCATTGGAAAAGAAATCTGGTTGATACCCCTTTAAATGGAGGTTAGATGGGCCAGGAAACACAGATTTCTTTTTTTAAATATCACTTCCGGGTTACATTTTCTCAGGTTTTCGCTTGCATAATAAGTATTGTTATACTCACAGACAATATTTTGACAGTTTTGGAAACTTTGGAGTGTTTTCTATCCTAATCTGTAAATTATATGCATATTCTACGATCTGGGCCAGAGAAAATGTCCGTTTACGTTGGGCACGTTATTTAACCTTTCACGAGTATCTACCCCGGGTCCGGGATCACCCCCCCCCCCCCCCCCCACACTGAGTAGCATAGCCTAGCATAGCGTCACAATTAAATAGTAGCATCTAAATATCATTAAATCACAAGTCCAAGACACCTAATGAAAGATACAGATCTTGTGAATAAAGCCACCATTTCAGATTTTTAAAATGTTTTACAGGGAAGACAAAATATGTAAATCTATTAGCTAACCACGTTAGCAAAAGACACCACTTTTCTAACTCCATCAGTTTCTTACTCCATCAGGTGCTATCACCAATTCGGCTAAACTAAGATATTGATAGCCACTAACCAAGAAAAAAACTCATCAGATGACAGTCTGATAACATATTTATGTTATAGGATAGGTTTTGTTAGAAAAATGTGCATATTTCAGGTGGATATCATAGTTTACAATTGCACCCACCGTCACAAATGGACTAGAATAAATACATAGAGGAACGTGTTTACCTAATTACTAATCATCAACCATTTCGTAAAAATACACAGCATACACTAATCGAAAGACACAGATCCTGTGAATACAGACAATATTTGAGATTTTCTAAGTGTCTTACAGCGAAAACACAATAAATCGTTATATTAGCATACCACATATGCAAACGTTACCAGAGCATTGATTCTAGCCAAAGAGAGCGATAACGTAAACATCGCCAAAATATATTAATTTTTTCACTAACCTTCTCAGAATTCTTCAGATGACACTCCTGTAACATCACATTACAACATACATATACAGTTTGTTCGAAAATGTGCATATTTAGCCACCAAAATCATGGTTAGACAATGACAAAAGTTGCCCAGCTGGTCAGAAAATGTCGTGCGCCATATTAGACAGTGATCTAGTCGTATACATAAATACTCATAAACGTGACTAAAAAATACAGGGTGGACAGCGATTGATAGACAATTTAATTCTTAATACAATCGCTGATTTACATTTTTTAAATTATCCTTACTTTTCAATACAGTTTGCGCCAAGCGAAGCTACGTCTAAAAAGATGGTGTCATAAGCGATTAACATTTCTCGACAGAAACACGATTTATCATAATAAATTGTTCCTACTTTGAGCTGTTCTTCCATCAGAATCTTGGGCAAAGAATCCTTTCTTGGGTCTAATCGTCTTTTGGTCGAAAGCTGTCCTCTTGCCATGTAGAAATGCCCATTGCGTTCGGCATGAACTGGAACCGTGCCCAGAGATTCACAGTGTCTCAGAAATAAATGTCCCAAAATCGCACTAAACGGATATAAATTGCTATAAAACGGTTTAAATTAACTACCTTATGATGTTTTTAACTCCTATAACGAGTAGAAACATGACCGGAGAAATATAACTGGCTACACTAATGCTTGGAAAAAGAACGGGTCGGTGTCCACCGTGCGTCCGACGCAGCTGGAAAGGAGTTCCTACCTACACGTGTTTTTGTTTTAAGGGGCTGTGATTGCGCAATCGATACCATTCAAATCGTCATCACGTAAAGGCATCCAGGGGAAGACGTAAGCAGTGTCCGTATCCTGATAGCGTTCACAGTGGCCTTTAAACTGACTCCAGATCAGGGGCCAAAATGTGTGAAATCTGACTCCATGTCAGGGAAATTGCTGTAGAATGAGTTCTGTTCCACTCAGAGACAAAATTCCAACGCCTATAGAAACTAGAGACTGTTTTCTATCCAATAATAGTAATAATATATTGTACGATAAAGAATTTAGTAGGAAGCCGTTTAATCTGTAATGCAATCATGCTAATGAGAAAACAGCAACCCCTGTAGTCGCAAGAAGTTAAAGAAAAAAAAAATCCGACCCCTAGCGCTAAGAAGCTTTGTTTGTAGCACTAATGCCCTGTAAGCTTCACGGTTGTGTCTTTCGGTTGTTGTTTTGTTGGCAACATTTCTAAAATAAAAGGGAAAATGTACGCTCACCATGCTGCACCTTGGTCTTCTTCCAACATCGGCCGTGACAGAACTACCCACCACCAAAGGACCAAGCAGCGTGGCCAGGAGGAGCAGGGATCTTGGACCCGGGAGAAGAGAGAATGGAGGACATCTTGGACATGGGAGGAGGATATGGCAGGGGACAAACCCTGCCATGGAAACAGGCTGAAGTAGCGAGGGAGGAACGACTTCGCTACCAGGAGTCACGGCAACGGAGCAGGCACGAGAGGCAGCCCGGCAATTTTTTTGGGGGGGGGTACACGGAGAGATTGGCTTAGTCAGGTTGGAGACCTGAGCCAACTCCCCGTGTTTACCAGAGTTAGCGTTGTACCGGTCAGGCACCGTGTTATGCGGTGGAACGCACGGTGTCTCCAGTGCACGTTCATAGCCCGGTGCGCTACATTCCAGCTCCCCGCATTGCAGGGCGAAAATAACCATTCAGCCAGGACGGGTTGTGCAGGCTCTACGCTCAAGACCTCCAGTGCGCCTCCATGGCCCAGTGTATCCTGTGCCTGTCCACAAAACCAGGCCTCCTGCATGTCTCCCCAGCCTGGTGAGTCCTGTGCCTACCCCCAGACCCAGACCTCCTGTATGTCTCCCCAGCCTGGTGAGCCCTGTGGCAGCTCCACGTACCAGACTGCCCATACGTCTCCTCACTCCAGTGATGATCCATGGCAAGAAGCCTCCAGTGATGATCCATGGCACGAAGCCTCCAGTGATGATCCATGGCAAGAAGCCTCCAGTGATGATCCATGGCACAAAGCCTCCAGTGATGATCCATGGCAAGAAGCCTCTAGTGATTATCCATGGCAAGAAGCCTCCAGTGATGATCCATGGCAAGAAGCCTCCAGTGATGATCCATGGCACGAAGCCCGCAACGAGGGTCCCCAGTCTCCAGCGACGGTCTCCAGTCCGGAGTCTCCAGCGACGGTCCCCAGTCCGGAGCCTCTAGCGACGGTTCCCAGTCCGGGGCCCGCAACAAGGGTCTCCAGTCCGGAGCCTCCAGCGACGGTCTCCAGTCCGGAGCCCCCAGCTACAGTCCCCAGTCCGGGGCCCGCAGCGAGGGTGCCCAGTCCGGGGCCCGCAGCGAGGGTGCCCAGTCTGGGGCCCACAGCGAGGGTGCCCAGTCCGGGGTCGGCGACGAGGGTCCGCGCACCAGAGGTGCCACCAAAGTGGGGTGAGCCAGAGGTGGAGCGGGATCTGCGTCCCACACCTGAGCCGCCACCGCGGATAGATGCCCACCCAGACCCTCCCCTATAGGTTCAGGTTTTGCGGCCGGAGTCCGCACCTTTGGGCGGGGTACAGTCACGCCCTGACCTTAGAGAGCCGTTTTATGTCTCTATTTGGTTTGGTCAGGGTGTGATTTGGGATGGGCATTCTATGTTTTGTTTTCTATGTTTCTTTATTTCTATGTTTTGGCCGGGTATGGTTCACAATCAGGGACAGCTGTCTATCGTTGTCTCTGATTGGGAACCATACATAGGTAACCCTTTTTCCCTCCTTTCAGTGTGGGTAGTTAACTTTGTTTGTGGCACTAATGCCCTGTAAGCTTCACAGTTGTTTCTTTTGTTTGTTGTTTTGTTGGCGACATTTCTAAAATAAAAGGGAAAATGTACGATCACCATGCTGCACCTTGGTCTTCTTCCAGCATCGGCCGTGACACCTCCATTGATTTAGTCTAATTCTGACCATCATACATGCATAAAAATTCCAATAACTTTATTATCTGCACAATTAATTTATTGTTTTGCCCATTCGTCAAAAGATGCGTTTGGTTGCTGGGTGAGGCTTACGATAGAAGAGAAGCACAGAGAGGCCAGAAATAGCCAGACTTAAAAATTGGGTTTAGAAACCGAAGTTGGGTTTTGGAGAAACGGCATCAGTGTGTGCAATCAATACAGCGGAAGAAGGCACGGCAAAAGAGTGGTGAACGGATAAACGTGGTTATGGACAATGAGGAAGAAGAAGAGCCGAGTGCAGTGGGAAGATGTGTGTTGAGGAAGAATGGCACCAAGTATAAACCGTATTCTGCTGTCGCTGATGGCTCAGAAATTGAACCTGACAAGAGTGAGGATGAATTACCTGTGGTGGCAGGTGTTCTGAAGACCTCCAAGTCCGAGCCTCACCCGATGGTCATGCAAAGGGGTGAGTGGGAGTGAGATTTTGTGAGAAAGTAGATCCCTGCCTTTTGGCTGATCCATATGTCGTTTCAGGCTGGGTAGAAAATACCATGTCATTTACATACAAGTACCTTTCTCCTGTCAAAGTACCTTTTCTAAGAAACACATGAAAGCAACTGATTAACTCCGACCTTTAATGTAAATATGAATGTATTTGTGTATATACCTGTATGTTTTTAATCACATTTTTCTCAGTAGAGAAATTATAAGCCAAAATCTGGAATGGATAATATAAATCGGTGAAGCTAGCTCAAGGTGGATTTGTGATGATTTTCTGTGTTTCTTCTGTCCAGAGAGAGTGGGTGCTTCATGTCATGCGTTTAGGGACAATACCCGTGACTTGCTTTGTTCTCCGGAGCAGGGCACATTTGAAAGGAGTGATTACTGGGGTGTCGTTAAGTGTTGAGGTGAAGCAACAGAAATTTTAAATTCCCTATGTGTGTGACCCCCCGCCATTTGGTGAGACTCAGACCAGGTGGCGAGCATGGTGAAACAGAGAAGACATTGTCTGTCCTTTTGAGTTTTGATGTTATGTCAGTTATCCAGTGTTATGCACGCCTCTGAGAAGAGGGAACGCAACTCCCTGCTACAACTCAACTCTCTGAAGTGCAAGAGGTATGGACTGTAGGTGCGAGTAAGGATGACACAAAAGCAGAATTTACCGTTTACTAGAATTTATTTTCTTACACGGTAATATGGGGAAAAGGGGCTGGACGGAACCAAAGCAAAGAAAGTAAATATCAAAGTTCCCCCTCTCCTATCTAACCTGCGTACCCACTTAACTTACCTAACTTAACACCGCCTGGTGCCCTAACCAAAATACAGGGGGTGGTCCGCCCAGGTCTTACCTAGTGTGCCTAGACAGTAAATATACTACGGGTATATGTATGCCCGCGGGCCTCTTGCCTAAGCACTCCCAAAGTGCCTTCTCCTTCCCCCCTGGGAACAAATGAAACAGAGTAATTATTAATGATTTCACAAACACTCAAACACAGGACATAGAAAAACTGCTACCAACAACAACAGAACTGCTACCAACAACAGTACATACCACACTTTCTGATACACAACCAACACTATATCACAATCTAATTTCTCTCGATCTTTCCAAAATATTCAATTCTCTCTCTGATCTCCAAATCTCTCCTCTCTATCTCATCTCTCTCCCCTGGGCAGAACACTGGCTTTTATCTTCAGGTGGCAATGGTGATTAGAGTCAGCTGCTTCTTGACGAGGGGGCGGGGTCAGCTCCAATCACCAATTAGCCTGGGGTTGACCAATCAGCTGGTTGGGGAGTACTTCAGGAAGCCATCTCCTGAAACACACACTCAAATACAAAACAGAACACAGAAACTGGGGAACGTAACATCCAGTGAGAGCTTTTGTGTCGAACCCACTAAGGTGTTTCAGATGCCAAGCTTATGGTCATGTTGCAGGAGTGTGTAGGAGGGAGATTCCAAGATATGAGAAGTGTGCCCTCTGCATGGGACAAAGGAATGTGTAGTGTGGGTGGAAAAAACTGTGTCAATTGTGGGGGTGCCCATGTTGCTGGGGATCAGAAGTGCCTAATGCAAGAAAGGCAGGTTGAGGTTGCCAGTGTCAGAGTAGAACAGAAGGTGACATATGCTGAGGCAGTGAAGAGAGTAGCGGATGATGGGTCAAGGGTGAGTAGTAGGCCTAGGCCAATACAGAGTGACACGAATGTATGCTTCAGTAAGGTTGGCTTCTTAGCATTAATTGCCATAGTTATCAACTGCACCACAGAAATGAAAAATAAATCACATAAAAATAATGTTGTGGTGGTAGCTGCAGAGAAGTACATGGGTATACGAGGTTTTACAGCAGAAGAGCTACAAGGTGTGTTGAACGAAAGGGTCCTGTCCTCCCAGGTTGTCGGCCTGGAGAATCAGTTAGGGTCAAAGTAGTGGAATGGGCTGGTGATTTTATTTTAATGAAATAGTGGTATATAGGCGTAGGGTTAGTTGGTGTTGCAATGTTTTCCTTTCCCCCGTCCTTTAACATTTTTGCATCACGAAATGCAACGTAATTGACTACACACTACCGCACAGTAGATGGCGGCATGCACAAACAAAATGTGCGAACGCCATTCTACCAAAGAAAAAGAAGAAAAAGAAAATATGCGTTTTTGATTGGACACCCTATATAAAATAGCTTTTGACTAAAATGAATACGTGTCAGTTTCACGAGGTTGGAGTAATAAAATGTTCAACTACTTCTGTTGTGCCTTTAGATTTCGAGAAAGTCAACAACTAAGGAATAATTTTTAACTTATCTCATTGACTTCTAAACCCCAAACCCCAGTTTCCACGAGTTACCACAACTACAAAGTCAAAATTGGCTACATCAGTAGCAGTTAAATGTACCTACATGTAATCGAAAATGTAATCTACTTAATCCCCAAAAGTAATTGTTTTAATTGCTTTATTTAAAAAAAAGAATAATCATGAGATGGCCATAAACAAGAAAGGTTAAAATATCATCTTTATGGTAAGAAAGTGTAATAAATTGCTGAGGTGTAGTCACTTTTGAGGCCCCATGCTCAAGTGCACAGTAAAAACATGATACAAATATGAAAATATGAAATATTATACTGTATATGATTTATTTCCTATTCAACAACACTGAATGAATAAGGCTTGAAATGACTCATATGCTATCTAAAGATAGTATAATCAAATTATAAAATGACTAACTATAAGATTTCACCTTACAAATAACTGTAAAATACATATTTGTATGTTTAGTGTTAGAGAAAATGTGCATATTTTCTGATCAAAACGTCTTGCTGTGAACGTCTCACAGAGCTCTAGCTTGGCTTCCTGAACTCTTCTTCCATCTCATATTACTCTTGTCCAGCTATTTTTTTGTTATATAACTACGCAAGTCAGTTATGAACAAATTCTTATTTTACAATGACGGCCTACCCCAGCCAACACCTCCCCTAATAACTCGGACAATGCTGGGCCAATTGTGTGCCGCCCTATGGGACTCATGATCAGGGCCGGTTGTGATACAGCCTGGGATCGAACCAGGGTCTGTAGTGACGCCTCTAGCACTGAGATGCAGTGCCTTAGACCAGTGCCGTAGACTTGGGAGTCTATGACAAACAGAAAATGTTTTTTGTTTAAAATGAATTATTTTAGATTAATGGCTATAAATTGATTTCTGAATGTGCTAACTGCTGTGCTACAATGAAAAGATTGCAGTCATGTGCTTTGTCAGTGGCTGTGATGTAGGGTTCAGCCAGGAATTTATGGACAGTCGTAAGAGCAAATTAAATGGTAGGAGGGACATCCCAGCTTCAAGTAATTTCAGATTTCCCATCCTACATCACACAGACTCAGAAAATATACAACTGTGTCGCTGGAAACCAGGGCTATCGCTCAATGCAAGCCACTTAGATCTACGGTGTCCACAGATCAATGTATAAGCAAAGATGTGGGTTGAAACCTGTACCAAAACCACGCAGGTCCCCTAATAAGGGGACTTTACATCTAAGAGGTTTTAAAATCACATTTGAAGAAGATAAATTGTAGAAATAGGCGGGGGTTAGGACTTCGTGGCTGTGGTAACTAGTGACGACCCCCAAACTCCGGCCTGGGGGCTCATTTGCGTAAATTTCACACAAAATATTTTAAAAAAAATTGCACACGTACAAAAATATTACGATTTATAAACTTGGAGCATGCTATACATACCAATGTTTCCCCTTATAAATCAGACCTGTCATAAAACTGTGGGCGCATGAACGAGGCAAAACTTGAAAAACATATAGGTTTACACTGAACAAAAATATAAACGCAACATGAAAAGTGTTATAAATAAAAGATCCCAGAAATCTTCCACATGCACAAAAAGCGTATTTCTATCAAATGTTGTGCACAAATGTGTTTATATCCCTGGTAGTAAACATTTCTCCTTTGCCAAGATAATCCATCCACCTGACAGGTGGGGCATATCAATAAGCTGATTAAACAGCATGATCATTACACAGATGCACCTCATGCTGGGGACAATAAAAGGCCACACTAAAATTTGCAGTTTTGTCACACAACATAATGCCACAGATGTCTCATGTTTTGAGGGAGCATGCAATTGACATGCTGACTGCAGGAATGTCCACTAAAGCTGTTGCCAGAGAATTTAATGTTAATTTCTCCACCATAAGCCACCTCCAATGTTGTTTTAGAGAATTTGGTAGTACGTCCAACTGGCCTCACAACCGCAGACCATGTATATGGCGCTGTGTGAGCGAGCAGTTTGCTGATATCAATGTTGTGAACAGGGCACCCCATGGTGGCGGTGGCGGTGGGGTTATGGTATGGGCAGGCACGGACAATTTGAATGCACAGAGATACAGTGACAAGGTCCTAAGGCCCATTCTCATGCCATTCATCCGCCACCATCATCTCATGTTTCAGCATGATAATGCACGGCCCCATGTTACAGGATCTGTACACAATTCCTGGAAGCTGAAAATGTCCCACTTCTTTCATTCCCTGCACACTCACCCAACATGTCACCCCTTGAGTATGTTTTGGATGCCCTGGATCCAGTTCCCTCCAATATCCAACATCTTCACACAGTCATTGATGAGGAGTGGAACATAATTCCACAGGCCACAATGAACAGCCTGATCAACTCTATGCGAAGGAGATGTATTGCTCTTCATGAGGCAAATGGTGGCCACACCAGATACGGACTCATTTTCTGATCCACATCCCTACCTTTTTTAAGGTATCTGTGACCAGCAGATGTATATCTGTATTCCCAGTCATGTGAACTCCATAGATTATGGCATAATACGTTTTTTATTGACTGATTTCCTTATATGAACTGTATTTTTTTTAAACTGTTGCATGTTGCGTTTATATTTTTGTTCAGTGTATTTACTATGCTATTAGGTCCAATTAAATGAGAGATTCGCATGGTAATTTGTTGTATGGCTCCTTCGGGAATATGAACCCATCACAGCCAGAAAAGAGGAGGAATATATTCTGCAATGGTTATGAAAATAAAATAGTACACAGATTCCTATTTTAATGATACGATTCCGATGTCTAATTATCTTAGATTCTAAAAAATAAAACACATAGATTTTCGCTCTTCTCACTAATGGCGTAAGCACGGTTGAACTCTGTGGCCACACCGACTAAAGAGAATGTGTTTCACTATTTTCCTTCTGTTTTCATTATTTCCCTCCAAAGGCATTCTAAAGAATTTACATTTGTAAAAAGCATTGTCTTTGGAGTTGTGAATCATAGTTAACGCTACAGTTGACCTAATGTGATGTGGTTGAAAAGGCCTCACCTATTTACCGCTATGTCTCACCCTTATATAAATATGCGAAGAATGTATTCTTTCTCCCCATTGTGCTCCTTCATCTCCTCTGCCTACCAAATTATAGACACGCTGGCTGTTCAATTGCATAGGCCATAATAGTTTTCTGCTCTCTCTACTTCAGAACAGACATTTTCCTCTAGGCCTTTCCTCCTGCCTCAGCCCTAGCGCGCCATAGGAGAGAACATCCGCCGAATAAGACCGGAGAGTGAGCCCTAGCGCGCCATAGGAGAGAACATCCGCCGAATAAGACCGGAGCTGGAATGCTTTGACGTCAGTAGCAGGCCAACCCAGGCCAGCGCTCAGAGCCGAACAGACGGAGGTGAATGCGCGAATAGGCGAGCCTACTGCAGAGAGAGACACACTCACATCGAGCATCCCTGTTGCCTCGTCCTTTGCGGAGATATCGGGGCACGCAAAAACTACGCACCTGGCACAGTCAATACAACAGGGGGAGGGGAAAATATTGTGTAATAGCGTTATTAAGATTTTAACACATCAAGAAGGCTAGTATTATTGGTATAGAAAGAAGTGCATTGCTGTTTACAGTGGTGGGTCGCTCCACTAGCCTCAAGGATAACGCATGATAACGCACGCTAACAATGGTAAGTATTTATTTTTTATCTTTAAACTAACTATATTCTCACTCATAGCATTTTTAGAATTATCTCATTTGGCTATAATGTTATTGTCAGACTGCGGTGCCAGATGTGAACGATAAGTCTATATTTGTTCATTTCATCAGATGCGTAGGCTAGTCAGTAGATGTGTATTTTACGATCTCGGGACTGCGAACTCAGGACTGATTGCGGAGTGGAAGTTTAAGGTTACCAGTCGAAATTAAAGCAAGTTTTTACGATGGGCTGTTATAGCCTACTGCTGTTATTAATGTCCATAGGGATATTAGAATGATCATAATTTGTACTTTGATAACTAGATATATGCGCTGGCAGCTTTGACATAAAACTATACCGACTCACTTATGATCCATCCTCTCCAATACCGCTGTCATACAAAACTTTCACAATGCTTTAAAATACATTTAAAGATATGTTTATGTTAATGATATATATTTGTGTAACTGTTTGGTAAGGATATCTTAATTCATTAAAGGTCCAATGCAGCCGTTTTCATTGCAATATTATAACATTTATGGTTAACAGTTAAATACCTTACTGTGAATCTTTTCAATTAAAATGATCGAAAAGACACAAAAATAGCTTCTTAGCCAAGAACAATTTCTCAAGCAAGAATTTTGCTAGCATTGTCTGGGAATGGTCTGAGTGGGGAGGGGGAAACTGAAAACGATCTGTTATTGGCAGAGTGGTTTGGGACTCTCTTTCTTATTTGTCTATTAATGCCTGGTGATGTCACCGGGCTAGTCAATACTCAATCCCACCAAAACAGACATTTCACAATTTCACAGTATTATTCCAACCTTGTAGTGTGGAAAAATATATATTGTAACGACCCTGGGTTTATTAGGGCAGATATCGACTCTGCCGCTCTGCACTGGGCCATGAATGGGACATGATGATAGGGATTGTAGTACAGGGGATGATGAGTAAAATGATTGTGAGACAAAGTCTAAGCTCACCCATTTGTTCTGTGTGTGTTGTCCTTTGTTAGGGAGTAACAAGTTTGGTGGCATCTCACAGTGCAGTGTGTGATCACTCCCCATTTCTCATGACTCTGTATCAAATCAAATCAAATGTATTTATATAGCCCTTCTTACATCAGCTGAAATCTCAAAGTGCTGTACATAATTTTTTTTAAATGTTATTTATTTATTTCACCTTTATTTAACCAGGTAGGCCAGTTGAGAGCAAGTTCTCATTTACAACTGCGACCTCGTCAAGATAAAGCAAAGCAGTGCGACAAGAACAACAACACAGACTTACACATAAACAAATGTACAGTCAATAACACAATAGAAAAAGATATGTACAGTGTGTGCAAATGTAGAATAGTAGAGAGCTAAGACAATAAATAGGCCATAGAGGTGAAATAATTACAATTTAGAATTAACACTGGAGTGATAGACGTGCAGATGATGATATGCAAGTAGAGATACTGGGGTGCAAAAGAGCAAGAGGATAAGTAACAATATGGGGATGAGGTAGTTGGGTGTGCTATTTACAGATTGGCTGTGTACAGGTACAGTGATCTGTAAGGTGCTCTGCCAGCTGATGCTTAAAGTTAGAGAGGGAGATATAAGACTCCAAGTTCAGTGATTTTTGCAATTCGTTCCAGTCATTGGCAGCAGAGAACTGGAAGGAAAGGCGGCCAAAGAAAGTGTTGGCTTTGGGGATGATCAGTGAAATGTACCTGCTGGAGCGCGTGCTACGGGTGGGTGTCGCTATGGTGAACAGTGAGCTGAGATAATGTGGGGCTTTACCTAGTAGACTTATAGATGACCTGGAGCCAGTGGGTTTGGCGACGAGTATGAAGCGAGGGCCAGCCAACGAGAGCGTACAGGTTGCAGTGGTGGGTAGTATATGGAGCTTTGGTGACAAAACGGATGGCACTGTGATAGACTACATCCAGTTTGTTGAGTAGAGTGTTGGAGACTATTTTGTAAATGACATTGCTGAAGTCAAGGATCGGTAGGATAGTCAGTTTTATGAGGGTATGTTTGGCAGCATGAGTGAAGGATGCTTTGTTGCGAAATAGGAAGCTGATTCTAGATTTAATTTTGGATTGGAGATGCTTAATGTGAGTCTGGAAGGAGAGTTTACAGTCTAACAAGACACCTAGGTATTTGTAGTTTTCCACATATTCTAAGTCAGAACCATCCAGAGTAGTGATGCTAGTTGGGCGAGAGGGTGCGGGCAGCAATCGGTTGAAGAGCATGCACTTAGTTTTACTTGCATTTAAAAGCAGTTGGAGGCCACGGAAGGAGTGTTGTATGGCATTGAAGCTCGTTTGGAGGTTTGTTAGCACATTGTCCAAAGAAGGGCCAGATGTATACAGAATGGTGTCGTCTGCGTAGAGGTGGGTCAGAGAATCACCAGCAGCAAGAGCGACATCATTGATATATACAGAGAAAAGAGTCGGCCTGAGAATTGAACCCTGTGGCATCCCCATAGAGTATGCCAGAGGTCCGGACAACAGGCCCTCCGATTTGACACACTGAACTCTATCAGAGAAGTAGTTGGTGAACCAGGCGAGGCAGTAATTTGAGAAACCAAGGCTATTGAGTCTGCCGATTAGAATGTTGTGATTGAGTCTAAAGCCTTGACCAGGTCGATGAAGACGGCTGCACAGTACTGTCTTTTATTGATGGCGGTTATGATATCGTTTAGGACCTTGAGTGTGGCTGAGGTGCACCCTTGACCAGCTCGGAAACCAGATTGCATAGTGGAGAAGGTACGGTGGGATTCTAAATCATTGGTGATCTGTTTGTTAACTTGACTTTCGAAGATTGGCCGATTGGTCAGGATGATATCTAAGAGGGTGCACATGGTTACAGATTTAGGTTTGTACCTGGTGGGTTCCTTGGTAATTTGTGTGATATTGAGGGCATCAAGCTTACATTGTAGCATGGCCGGGGTGTTAAGGATGTCCCAGTTTAGGTCACCTAACAGTACGACCTCTGACGATAGATGGGGTGCAATCAATTCACATATGGTGTTCAGGGCACAGCTGCGGGCTGAAGGGGGTCTATAACAAGCAGCAACTGTGAGAGACTTGTTTCTGGAAAGGTGGATTTTTAAAAGTAGAAGCTCGAATTGTTTGGGCACAGACCTGGATAGTAAGATAGAACTCTGCAGGCTATCTCTGCAGTAGATTGCAACTCTGCCCCCTTTAGCAGTTGTATCTTGTCGAAAACTGTTATAGTTAGGGATGGACATTTCAGGATTTTTAGTGGCCACCTAAGCCAGGATTCAGACACGGCTAGGACATCCGGGTTGGCGGAGTGTGCTAAAGCAGTGAATAAAACAAACTTAGGGAGGAGGCTTCTAATGATAACATGCATGAAACCAAGGCTTTTACAGTTACAGAAGTCAACAAATGAGAGCACCTGGGGAATGGGAGTGGTGCTGGGGGCTGCAGGGCCGGGGTTAACCTCTACGTCACCAGAGGAACAGAGGAGGAGTAGGCTATGGGTAAGGCTAAAGGTATAAGAACTGGTCATCTAGTGCGTTTGGAACAGAGAGTAAAAGGAGCAGATTTCTGGGCGCGGAAGAATAGATTCAAGGCATAATGTACAGACAAGGGTATGGTAGGATGTGAGTACATTGGAGGTAAACCTAGGCATTGAGTGACGATGAGAGAGGTTTTGTCTCCCGAGGCACCATTTAAGCCAGGTGAGGTCACCGCATGTGTGGGGGTGGAACAAAAGGGCTAGCTTAGGCATATTGAGCAGGGCTGGAGGCTCTACAGTGGAATAAGACAATAATCACTAACCAAAACAGCAATAATCAAGGCATATTGACATTAGGGAGAGGCATGTGTAGCCGAGTGATCATAGGGTCCAGTGAGTAGCTAGGCAAGCTGGAGACACAGCGAATCAGATGGCTAGCAGGCTAGCAGATGGGCATCTGGGGGACGTCGCAACGAAAGAGCTTGTTGAATCCCCCTCTGACGGTTACGTCGGCAGATCAGTCATGATGGATCGGCGGGGCTCCGTGACGGCAGTGAAGGGTCCAGGCTAATTGGCAAAATAGGTATTGTAGCCCAAGAATTGGCTGATGGACATCTTTTGCTGGCCAGAAGATGGGCCTAGCTCCAGGCTAGCTCCAGGCTAACTGGTGCTTGCTTCGGGACAGAGACGTTAGCAGGGTGTAGCCACTCGGATAGCAGCTAGCTAGCTGCGATGATCCAGTGTAGAGGTTCAGACAGCAGGTAGCCTAGTCTTGTGGTTAGTGCTAGATCGAATCCCCGAGCTGACAAGGTAAATATCTGTTGTTCTGCCCCTGAACAAGGCAGTTAACCCACTGTTCCTAGGCCGTCATTGTAAATAAGAATTTGTTCTTAACTGACTTGCCTAGTTAAATAAATGTTAAAGAAAAATAATAATAATAATAAAAAAAGAGCTTGCGGTAGGAATCCGGAGATGTGGTAGAGAAAAAGCAGTCCGATATGCTCTGGGTTGATATTACGCTGTGCAGACTGGCAGGAATTGACTGGGCTGAGGCTGGCTGATGTCCGAGTTAACGGTGATGACCGCTAGCAGTGGCTAACTGACTAGTAGCTAGTTAGCTGGCTAGCTTCTGATGGGGGTTCCGGTTCTATAGTATAAAAAAATAATAGATCCGTACCACATTGGGTGGGGTGGGTTGCAGGAGAGTATGTTCAGTCCATAGATGGAAATTGAGATGAAAAATATTTTAAAAATATACTAAATATTTACGAAGAAAAAAATATATACACGGGAAAAGACAAAACAGACGTCTGACTGCTACGTCCAACTGGGTAGAAGCTGTTCAGGGTCCTGTTGGTTCCAGACTAGGTGCATCGGTACCGCATGCCGTGCGGTAGCAGAGATTATTTCTATGACTTGGGTGGTTGGGGTCTTTGACAATTTTTTGAGCCTTCCTCTGACACCGCTTGGTATAGAGGTCCTGGATGGCACGGAGCTTGGCCCCAGTGATGTACTGGGCCGTATACACTTCTGTCTGTGGCACCTTGCGGTAGGATGCCAAGCAGTTGTCATACCAAGCAGGAATGCAGCCGTTCAAGGTGCTCTCAATGGTGCAGCTGTAGGACTTTTTGAGGATCAGAAGGCCCATGCCAAATCTTTTCAGCCTCCTGAGGGGGAAGAGGTGTTGTTGTGCCCTCTTTACAACTGTGTTGGTGTGTGTGGACCATGATAGATCCTTAGTGATGTGGACGCTGAGGAAGCTCTCCACCTGCTTCACTACAGCCCTATCGATGTGAATGGGGCCCTCCATTTCCTATAGTCCACGATCAGCTTCTTTGTCTTGCTGACGTTAAGGGAGAGGTTGTTGCACCACACTGCCAGGTCTCTAACCTCCTCCCTATAGGCTGTGTCATGGTCGTCGGTGATCAGGCCTACCACTGTCGTGTCATCAGCAAACTTAATGATAGTGTTGGAGTCGTGCGGGGCCACATAGTCGTGGGTGAACAGGGAGTACAGGAGAGGACTAAGCATGCACCCCTGAGGGGCCCCCATGTTGAGAGTCAGCTGGCGGATGTGTTGTTGCCTAATCAGGGATAGGTTGAAAATGTGAGTGAAGACACTTGCCAGCTGGTCAGCACATGCTCTGAGTGGTAATCCGTCTGGCCCTCCGTCTGACACAGTCGTCTGGAACAGCTGGTACTCTCATGCATTGTTCAGTTTTGCTTGCCTTGATGAAAGCATAGAATACATTTAGCTCATCTGGTAAGCTTGCATCACTGGGCAGCTCGCGGCTAGGTTTCCCTTCGTAATCCATCATAGTTTGCAAGCCCTACCACATTCGACAAGTAGTAAGATTTGATCTTAGTCCTCAATTGACGCTTTGCCTGTTTGATGGCTTGTCGGAGATCGTAGTGAGACTTCTTATAAGCATCTGGCTTAGTGTCCCGCTCCTTGAAAGTGGCAGCTCTAGCCTTTAGCTCAGTGCGGATGCTTTCTGTAATCCATGGCTTCTGTTTGGGATATGTATTAATGGCCACTGTGTAGTCGATGCACTTAATAATGAAACCAGGAGGTATTTAAATTTGAAGCTCGCTGAAATGGGGCTGAATGGCACCAACGAATCACTAAGGATCATGGTGAAAGTGGCCGTAACTAGCAAAGTATCATGGCTGATGTAGTCGTTTTCATCCTGCCTAAGAGAGTCCATCGGGAGCCTCCTCGTAGCCTGTGATTGGTCTGTATCAGAACTTGGTCCTGTGTGACGACAAATGTAGTCGTCAGAATGGATCACTATTTAAATAAATATTTCAATTTGTAGCGAACTTTAAATAATTCACCATGGGGATCGAACTTGATCATAATAAACACATTTTAGTGGCCAAAACGGCCATCAAATAGTTTTTTATTTGACCGTTTTGGGGATTGTAATTTACATACGTTTCTGGGTCAGACCAGGGATTTGGGCACCGCTAGGTTGTTACGCAGTAGCCCACCAGCAGAGCTTGTGACTTCACACTCCAGACCTGACACTGGGGGCCTGTGTAAACTGCAATCGGATTAATCTCGGAAGATATTCCAGTCTGTGCTAGTGAAACAGTCCTGTAGCTTAGCATCCGCTTGGGTGCATCACTGGTACTTCCTGTTTGAGTTTTTGCTTGTAAGCAGGAATCAGTAAGATAGAGTTATGGTCAGATTTACCAAATGGAGGGCGTTTCTGTATGTGGAGTGAAGGTGATCAATGTTTTTTCACCTCTAGTTGCACAGGTGACATGCTGGTAGAAATGAGCTAAAATGGATTTAAGTTTCCGTAAATTAAAATCACTGGCCACTAGGAGCACCGCCTCTGGATGCACCGCCTTAGCGCTCACGAGTGGCAGAGCGGTATAAGGCACTCATTGCTAGAGGTGTCACTAGAGACCTGGTTCGATTCCAGGCTGTATCATAACCGGACGTGATTGGGAGTCCCGTAGTGTGGCGCACAATTGGCCCAGCGTCGTCCGGGTTAGGGCTTGACCTGAGTAGGTTGTCGTTGTAAATAACAATTTGTTCTTAACTGACTTGCCTAGTTAAAGAAAGGTTCATTTAAACCAGCATCGGTTTGTGGTGGTAAATAAACAGCTATTAAGAATATAGATGAAAACTCTCTTTGTACATTTTTGATGGTCTGAAATAAATTATCCCAGAAATGTTTCTTATGCACAAAAAGCTTATTTCTCTCATATTTGTGCACAAATTTGTTTATATCCCTGTTAGTGAGCATTTCTCATTTGCCAAGATAATCCATACACCTGACGGGTGTGGCATATCAAGAAGCTGATTAAAAAGCATGATCTTTACACAGGTGCACCTTGTGCTGGGAACAATAAAAGGTGACTCTAAAATGTGCAGTTTTGTCACACAACGCAATGCCACAGATGTTTCAAGTTTTGAGGGAGTGTGCAATTGCCATTCTGACCACAGGAATGTCCACCAAAGCTGTTGCCAGATAATCTAATGTTAATTTCTCTACCATAAGCTGCCTCCAATGTTGTTTTAGAGAATTTGATAGTATGTCCTCCGACCTCATAACCGCAGACCACGTGTAACCATCATATTTTCAAGCATGGTGGTGGCTGCATCATGTTATGGGTATGCTTGTCATCGGCAAGGACTTGGGAGTTTTTTTATAATAAAAAGAAAAGGAATAGAACTAAGCACAGGCACAATCCTAGAGGAAAACCTAGTTCGGTCTGCTTTCCAACAGACACTGGGAGACAAATTCACCTTTCAGCAGGACAAGAACCTAAAACACAAGGCCAAATACACACTGGAGTTCGTCGGCTTGAAAATCTATGGCAAGACTTGAAAATGTCTGTCTAGCAATGATCAACAGCCAACTTTAAGAATTTTTTAAGAATAATGTGCAAATATTGTACAATCCAGGCATGCAAAACTCTTAGAGACTTACCCAGAAAGACTCACAGCTGCAATTTCTGCCAAAGGTCAAGACATATTAGTGTTTTATTTTTCATGTATTTTTTTATTTATTTTTTACAAATGTTTTTAAAAAATTCTCCCAACTTGACATTGCAGATCATTTTGTGTAGATCGTTGACAAAGAATGACAATTACATCCATTTCAATCCCACTTTGTAACAAAATGTGAAGAAGAAAATGATGGGTGTGGATACTTCCTGAAGGCACTGTATATCATCCATGTCCTTGTTCAGCCACGATTCCGAGAAACATAAGATATTACAGTTCTTCTGGTCCCGTTGATAGGATAGTCTCGAACGGAGCGTGTACAGTTTATTCTCCAGTGGTTGTATGTACGCCAATAGAATGCAGGATAGAGGCAGTTTATTCCCTCGCCAACGTAGTTTCTCCAGAGTGCACGCATTTCGGCCTCACTTACTGTACGCCGCCTCTTTCTTCTCCGAGTTTTGGGGATTAGGACCTAGTCCGCGGTGAGCAGTATGTCCTGCACCGCCGACTCATTGAAGTAGAAATCTTCATCCAAATCAAGGCTAGTGAATGTTGTTATAATGTCCAGAAGCTCTTTTCGGTCATAAGAAATGAAGGTGGAAACATTATGTAGAAAAATAGTTACGATCAATGCAAAAAAAACACCCAAAATAGCAGAATTGATAAGGAGCACGTAAAACAACCACTATCCAATCCAGCGCCATGTCTCGTGTGTGCGTGTTTGCCAGTGGATTTGTCCATATCCACCCTGGTCCTTGTGTTAAGTGCAGTACCTCTATTGCTTGTTTGTCTGGTATGTTCACATAGGTACAATGTGTTCTCAGCCTTTCTGCTCAGCTAGCACCAGGCACCAGAAGAATAGATATTCTCACCCATTTTCTCAAGATGTTAGCAAACAAACATGCTAAGTTTGCTGAAATCCTGATGCTTTAGCATTGTTTAATAATTTGCGTGCGTGTGCCTGTGAGTGTGTATGTGCATGAGAGAAATGTATAGTATGTGTTAGTTGTCAGTGTGTGTGTCTGTGTATTTATAACAGTGAAAGTCATCTCCCCAGCGGAAGCCTGGTCCCTGTTTGAACACAATCAGAAGGAAACAGTGTTGTTTCCTCCCTGCTCCCTATAGGACGCAGCGGTCTCACACTGTGCTGTTTTAGGCCTGTTCTGCTTTGGTAGCTGACAAGAGAGGCAGTGAAAGCCACAGTGAATAGGAGGGTGGCATTCTCTTTCAGTCTCTCAGTCTCTGTTCTCTTTCCCTTTCTCATCTCTCCCTACTGTCTATCTCTTTCTCACATCTCCCCTCTATTTTACAGTCTACCACAGCACAGCTTGTGCACTGAACTTTGTTTAGCATAACTGCTGCTGTTTCTCTCAAATGGAAACATAAAAGCTCTATCCCAAGGAGAGATCCTGAGGAAAGTCCTATCTTGCAAAACACACAAAACGTGTGTGTGGCTGTGTGCATTTGAATGCACAAGTGTGAGTTAGACTTTCTGTGTATATACTACTAGGGTATGTATACATAGTTCAACTAACAATGATTGATTCCCAGAATGTTTCAGGTAGATTGTGTGCATTACATCACCTGAACAACTTGTAAATAGGCTGAGCCCCAGACAAAGCCCAGGCCCAGACAAAATAAGTGGACATGAGTTGAAGCACTGTGCTGAACAATTAGCTGGTGTTTTTACAGACATTTTACAATCCTTGCTCGACCAGCAAAATGTGCCAGTATTGTGGAAAAACTCAATAATTATACCCATTACTGAAGCGTCTAATCCCTCTGTGCTGAATGACAACTGCCCTGTCGCCTTGACATCCTTAGTAATGAAAATTGTGAAAAGTCATATTCTCAGCGCCACCCAGAAGCTGCTCGACCTGTTTCAGTTTGCCTATCAGCCCAACAGAGGAGTTGATGATGCCATTCTTATGCTCCTCAACATGGTCTATAGACATCTAGAAGCCGCTAAATCCCATGTCAGGTTTCTGTTTGTTGACTTTTCTTCTGCCTTCAACATAATCCAGCCTTACATTAAAGCACAGAGACTCATAATGAACTTCTCCTTAGATGGGGGGCTGGTTTTGTGGCTGTTGAACTTCCTGAGCCACAGGTCACAGTGGGTCAAGGTGGGTCCCCACGTATCAGACATATGCACCACCAACACAGGCTCCGCACAGGGATGTGTTTTGTCCCCTCTCCTGTACATCTTGTACACTAATAGTTGTACCAGTTCCGATCCTGACAGACACCTAGTTAAGTTCGCTGATGACACTGCCTTGATCAGCCTGTTGTATGATGAGGAACACCGTGGCCCGGTCCTAAATTACTTTGTAGAGTGGTGTGATGAATCACACTTGGTCCTCAATACAAACAAGACCAAAGAGATGTGCATAGGTGCGAACAACACCTACCTATGCAATATCTAGTATCATCTACGTCAGAACATAGAGATGGTAGAGGAATACAAATATCTGGGTGTCCTCTTGCACAATAAGCTTCAGTGGAGTACAGACTGCATTTTCTCAAAAAGCTGGGATCTTTTAATGTTGACTGTACTATACTGACTCTGTTTTACAAATCTTTCATTAAGAGTATTTTAACTTTTTTGTATTGTTTGTTGGTTTGGCAAAACCACTGTCAGCCAGAAACATATGCTGAGAAGGATTATCACCACAGCAAGCAAGGTACTTGGAGTCAAATAGACAGGCTTGGATGAGATCTTTAAGGTCAGGGCCCTCAGCAAGGCTCACAAAATTATTTTAGACCCAAGCCACCCCCTGTACCTGGAGTTTGAACTAATTTGTGCCAGGTGTGATATCCCTCCTAAACAGCTCGGTCTAATGTTCCTATCAACTGCCCGCTAGTTGTCTAGAGCATATTGGACTGTTAGCTGAATAGATCCATCGGCCAATTTCTTGGGTCACTATACCTATGTTGCCAATTGGACTTGGACCCCTCTGCTACTCGGAACCCTATTAATCCATCATGACTGGTCTATCGACATCACCGCATGATGACTCGGCTACGCATGCCTCTCCCTAATATCAATATGCCTTGTCCATTACTGTCCTGGTTAGTGATTATTGTCTTATTTCACTGTAAAGCCTCTAGCCCTGCTCAATATGCCTTAACCTACCATTTAGTAACACCTTCCACATATGTGGTGACATCACCTGGTTTAAACTTCTCTAGAGACAATATCTCTATCATTACTCAATGCCTAGGTTTACCTCCAATGTACTCACATTCTACCATACATTTGTCTGTACATTATGTCTTGAATCTATTCTCTGACGCCCAGAAACCTGCTCCTTTTACTCTCTGTTCCGAACGTACTAGACGATCAGTTCTGATAGCCTTTAGCCGTACCCTTATCCTACTCCTCCTCTGTCCCTCTGGTGATATAGAGGTTAATCCAGGCCCTGCAGTGCCTAGCTCCACTCCTACTTCCCAGGTGCTCTCATTTGTTGACTTCTGTAACCGTAAAAGCCTTGGTTTCATGCATGTTAACATTAGAAGCCTCCTCGATAAGTTTGTTTTATTCACTGCTTTAGCACACTCTGCCAACCCAGATGTCCTAGCCGTGTCTGAATCCTGGCTTAGGAAGACCACCAAAAACCCTGAAATTTCCATCCCTAACTATAACATCTTCCGACAAGATAGAACTGCCAAAGGGGGCGGTGTTGCAATCTACTGCAGAGATAGCCTGCAGAGTTCTGTCTTACTATCCAGGTCTGTGCCCAAACAATTCAAGCTTCTACTTTTAAAAATCCACCTTTCCAGAAACAAGTCTCTCACCGTTGCCGCTTGCTATAGACCACCCTCTGCCCCCAGCTGTGCCCTGGACACCATATGTGAATTGATTGCACCCCCATTTATCTTCAGAGCTTGTGCTGCTAGGTGACCTAAACTGGGACATGCTTAACACCCCGGCCATCCTACAATGTAAGCTTGATGCTCTCAATCTCACACAAATTATCAATGAACCCACCAGGTACAACCCCAAATCCGTAAACACGGGCACCCTCATAGATATCATCCTGACCAACTTGCCCTCCAAATACACCTCTGCTGTTTAAACCAAGATCTCAGCGATGACTGCCTCATTGCCTGCATCCGTAATGGGTCTGCGGTCAAACGACCACCCCTCATCACTGTCAAACACTCCCTAAAACACTTCAGCGAGCAGGCCTTTCTAATCAACCTGGCACGGGTATCCTGGAAGGATATTGACCTCATCCCGTCAGTAGAGGATGCCTGGTTATTCTTTAAAAGTGCCTTCCTCACCGTCTTAAATAAGCATGCCCCATTTGAAAAATCTAGAACCTGGAACAGATATAGCCCTTGGTTCTCTCCAGACCTGACAGCCCTTGACCAGCACAAAAACATCCTGTGGCGTTCTGCATTAGCATCGAATAGCCCCCATGATATGCAACTTTTCAGGGAAGTTAGGAACAAATATACACAGGCAATTAGGAAAGCTAAGGCTAGCTTTTTCAAGCAGAAATTTGCATCCTGTAGCACAAACTCAAAAAAGTTCTGGGACACTGTAAAGTCCATTGATAATAAGAGCACCTCCTCCCAGCTGCCCACTGCACTGAGGCTAGGAAACACTGTCATCACCGATAAATCCACTATAATTGAGAATTTCAATAAGCATTTTTCTACGGCTGGCCATGCTTTCCACCTGGCTACCCCTACCCCGATCAACAGCCCTGCACCCCCCACAGCAACTCGCCCAAGCCTACCCCATTTCTCATTCACCCAAATCCAGATAGCTGATGTTCTGAAAGAGCTGCAAAACCTGGATCCCAACAAATCAGCCGGGCTCGACAATCTGGACCCTCTCTTTCTAAAATGATCTTCCAAAATTGTTGCAACACCTATTACTAGCCTGTTTAACCTCTCCTTTGTATTGTCTGAGATTCCCAAAGATTGGAAAGCTGCCACGGTCATCCCCCTCTTCAAAGGGGGAGACACCCTAGACCCAAACTGCTACAGACCTATATCTATCCTACCCTGCCTTTCTAAGGTCTTCGAAAGCCAAGTGAACAAATATATTACTGACCATTTCGAATCCCACCGTACCTTCTCCGCTATGCAATCTGGTTTCAGAGCTGGTCATGGGTGCACCTCAGCCACGCTCAAGGTCCTAAACGATATCATAACCGCCATCGATAAGAGACATTACTGTGCAGCTGTGTTCATCGACCTGGCCAAAGCTTTTGACGCTGTCAATCACAACATTCTTATCAGCAGACTCAACAGCCTTGGTTTCTCAAATGATTGCCTCGCCTGGTTCACCAACTATTTCTCTAATAGAGTTCAGTGTGTCTAATCGGAGGGCCTGTTGTCCGGACAGTCTCTATGGGGGTTCCACAGGGTTCAATTCTTGGGCCGACTCTCTTCTCTGTATACATCAATGATGTCGCTCTTGCTGCTGGTGATTCTCTGATCCACCTCTACGCAGACGACACCATTCTGTATACCTCTGGCCCTTCTTTGGACACTGTTAACTAACTTCCAAACGAGCTTCAATGCCATACAACTCTCCTTCCGTGGCCTCCAACTGCTCTTAAATGCAAGTAAAAATAAATGCATGCTCTTCAACCGATTGCTGCCCGCACCCTCCCGCCCAACTAGCATTACTACTCTGGACGGTTTCTGACTTAGAATATGTGGAAAACTACAAATACCTAGGTGTCTTGTTAGACTGTAAACTCTCCTTCCAGACTCACATTAAGCATCTCCAATCCAAATTTAAATCTATAATCGGCTTCCTATTTCGCAACAAAGCATCCTTCACTCAAGCTGCTAAACATACCCTCGTAAAACTGACTATCCTATCGATCCTTGACTTCTGCGATGTCATTTACAAAATAGCCTCCAACACTCTACTCAACAAATTGGATGCAGTCTATCACAGTGCCATCCGTTTTGTCACCAAAGCCCCATATACTACCCACCACTGCGACCTGTACGCTCTCTTTGGCTGGCCCTTGCTTCATACTCGCCGCCAAACCCACTGGCTCCAGGTCATCTAAAAGTCTCTGCTAGGTAAAGCCCCGCCTTACCTCAGCTCACTGGTCACCATAGCAGCACCTACCCGTAGCACGCGCTCCAGCAGGTATATCTCACTGGTCACTCCCAAAGCCAATTCTTCCTTTGGCCGCATTTCCTTCCAGTTCTCTGCTGCCAATGACTGGAACGAACTGCAAAAATCACTGAAGCTGGAGACTCATATCTCCCTCATTAGCTTTAAGCACTAGCACTATTTGTGGCCTGCTGGAGGTCATTTTGCAGGGCTCTGGCAGTGCCCCTCCTTGCACAAAGGCGGAGGTAGCGGTCCTGCTGCTGGGTTGTTGCTCTCCTACGGCCTCCTCCACGTCTCCTGATGTACTGGCCTGTCTCCTGGTAGCGCCTCCATGCTCTGGACACTATGCTGACAGACACAGCAAACCTTCTTGCCACAGCTCGCATTGATGTGCCATCCTGCATGAGCTGCACTACCTGAGCCACTTGTGTGGGTTGTAGACTCCGTCTCATGCTACCACTAGAGTGAGAGCACCGCCAGCATTCAAAAGTGACCAAAACATCAGCCAGGAAGCATAGGAACTGAGAAGTGGTCTGTGGTCACCACCTGCAGAATCACTCCTTTATTGGGGGTGTCTTGCTAATTGCCTATAATTTCCACCTTTTGTCTATTCCATTTGCACAACAGCATGTGAAATTTATTGTCAATCAGTGTTGCTTCCTAAGTGGACAGTTTGATTTCACAGAAGTGTGATTGACTTGGAGTTACATTGTGTTGTTTAAGTGTTCCCTTTATTTTTTTGAGCAGTGTATATATATACACACGGAGTATACTGAACATTAAGAACACCTGCTCTTTCAATGACATAAAGTAGACTGACCAGGTGAATCCAGGTGAAGGCCATAATCCCTTTGTGATGTCACTTTTTAAGTCCCCTTAAATCAGAGTAGAGGAAGGGGAGGAGACAGGTTGAAGAAGGATTTTTAAGCTTTGAGACAATTGAGACATGGATTGTGTATGTGTGCTATTCAGAGGGTGAATGAGAAAAACAAAATATTTAAGTGCCTTTGAACGGGGTATGGTAGTAGGTGCCAGGCGCACTGGTTTGTGTCAAGAACTGCAACGCTGCTGGGTTTTTCACGCTCAACAGTTTCCAACGTGTATCAAGAATGGTCCACCACTCAAAGGACATCCAGCTTGTGGGAAGCATTGGAGTAAACATGGGCCGGCATCCCTGTGAAACGCTTTCGACACCTTGTGGAGTCCATGCCCCGATCCCTGGAGTCTGTTCTGAGGGCGAAAGTGTTACTAATGTTTGGTATAGTCAGTTTATATATCTATCATTAGGCTGTATGTCATTTTTGATATACAGTGCCTTCGGAAAGTATTCAGATCCCTTGACTTAAAAAAAAGTATTTATTCTAAAATTGATTCAATTGTTTTTTCCCTCATCAATCTACAGACAATACCCCAAAAACAGTTTTATTAGACATTTTTGCTAATTTATATATATATATATATATATATATATATATATATATATATATATATATATATATATATATAAATTAGCAAAAATGTCTAATATATATATATATATATATATATATATATATATATATATATAAATTAGCAAAAATGTCTAATATATATATATAGATATATATATATATATATATATATATATATATATTTAAATTAGCAAAAATGTCTAATAAAACTGTTTTTGGGGTATTGTCTGTAGATTGATGAGGGAAAAAACAATTGAATCAATTTTAGAATAAATACTTTTTTTTAAGTCAAGGGATCTGAATACTTTCCGATATTACATTTACTGTGCATAAGTATTCAGACCCTTTACTCAGTACTTTGTTGAAGCACCTTTGGCAGCAATTACAGCCTTGAGTCTTCTTGGGTATGACACTACAAGCTTGCCACAGCTGTATTTGGGGAGTTTCTCCCATTCTTCTCTGCAGATTCTCTCAAGCTCTGTCAGGTTGGATGGGGAGCGTCGCTGCACAGCTATTTTCAGGTCTTTCCAGAGATGGTCGACTGGGTTCAAGTCCAGGCTCTGGCTGGGCCCTTCAAGGACATTCAGAGACTTGTCCCGAATCCACTCCTGCATTGTCTTGGCTGTGTGCTTAGGATCGTTGTCCTGTTGAAAGAAGAACCTTCGCCCCAGTCTGAGGTCCTGAGCGCTCTCGAGCAGGTTTTCATCAAGGATCTCTCTGTACTTTGCTCCGTTCATCTTTGTCTCGATCCTGACAAGTCTCTCAGTCCCTGCCGCTGAAAAACATCCCCACAGCATGATGCTGCCACCACCATGTTTCAACATAAGAATGGTTCCAGGTTTCCTCCAGATGTGACACTTTGCATTCAGGCCAAAGAGTTGAATATTGGTTTCATCAGACCAGAGAATCTTGTTTCTCATGGTCTGAGAGTCTTTGAGTGCCCTTTGGCAAACTCCAAGGGAGTTCTTCCATTTAAGAATGATGGAGGCCACTGTGCTCTTGGGGACCTTCAATGCTGCAGAAATCTTTTGGTACCCCTCCCCAGATCTGTGCCTCAACATAATCAGGTCTCGGAGCTCTATGGACAATTCCTTCGAACTCATGGCCTGGTTTTTACTCTGACATGTACTGTCAACTGTGGGGCCTTATATAGACAGGTGTGTGCCTTTCCAAATCATGACCAATTGAATTTACCACAGGTGCACCTCAACCAAGTTGTAGAAACACCTCAAGGATGATCAATGGAAACAGGATGCACCTGAGCTCAATTTCGAGTCATATCAAAGGGTATGAATACTTATGTAAATAAGGTATTTCTGTTTTTGTTTTCGCTTTGTCATGTTGAGGTATTATGTGTAGATTGCTGATATTTTTTTTTAGAATAAGGCTGTAATGTAAGAAAATGTGGAAAAAGTCAAGCGGTCTGAATACTTTCCGAAGGCACTGTAGGCCTATTGTAAATGTGTATTATTGTGGCATCACCATCTTCATTGCAAAAATAAATACAAATACACAAATTACTTTAAGCTACATATTAATTTGACAGAGGTAATGAACTGCCCATTGATCAGCACAGCAATTGATAAAACAAGACCATGTTTAAAAAAACAAGTGTTTCTGAGCTTATGTCAATATTACACAGGTAAGTAAACAGTTACAGAAATCAGGAATAGAGACAGGTTCTATAGACCTCTACTGTATATGAGAAACTGTGTCCAACAGACCACCACCTGTTGTTATGATGGTGACATACTAAACAAAAAAATATGTTATTAAATATAATTTTTTCTCAATGGCATGTATTGCTAAAATAAAGATTTAAGGAAATACAGGCAGGCACCACATTTCTACAAGACATAACAGCTGCCTCAATCAAGCATTATGGTCTTGTAATTATAAAAGCAAAACTTGCTTTCATATAATAAAAAAAAGCTTGAAAGGGTAGAGGAATGGGATTAGCGTGGTGTGTTTGAGGAATCC
The DNA here is from genome assembly GCF_029448725.1 of Salvelinus fontinalis. Taxonomy (NCBI): domain Eukaryota; kingdom Metazoa; phylum Chordata; class Actinopteri; order Salmoniformes; family Salmonidae; genus Salvelinus; species Salvelinus fontinalis. The sequence continues at coordinate 31,541,258 of NC_074676.1, forward strand.
AATACTTTAACTTGTATGCGGTACGAATCTCATTATTGTGGGAGCACCTCTAAGCAGATGAATTAGGCTGTTTGAGAAGGTTTGAATCCTAAGCAACCTGCATATGCATTGTTTGAAATACAATATAACAACATAGCTACTGCAGTAGGTCAAAGCTGTGTGCTGGAAAACATTGGTAGAGCATGGGTTGAGTAGGCATTGTGGTGCTCTTGAATTTCCTTTCTTTTTCAGCTTCACTTATAACATTGTTTTTTGTTTTTTAATTAGCTAGAGAGCAGAGAGAGAGAGAGCACAGAGATAGAGAGCACAGAGAGAGAGAGAGTACAGAGATAGAGAGCACAGAGAGAGAGAGCACACAGAGAGAGAGAGAGTACAGAGATAGAGAGTACAGAGATAGAGAGCACAGAGATAGAGAGCACAGAGAGAGAGAGCACAGAGAGAGAGAGAGTACAGAGAGAGAGAGAGAGCACAGAGAGAGAGAGAGCACAGAGAGAGAGAGCACACAGAGAGAGAGAGAGCACAGAGATAGAGAGCACAGAGAGAGAGAGAGTACAGAGATAGAGAGCACAGAGAGAGAGAGCACACAGAGAGAGAGAGAGAGCACAGAGAGAGAGAGCACAGAGAGAGAGAGCACACAGAGAGAGAGAGAGCACAGAGAGAGAGAGAGTACAGAGAGAGAGAGAGCACACACAGAGAGAGAGAGCTCACAGAGAGAGAGAGAGCACAGAGAGAGAGAGCACACACAGAGAGAGAGAGCACACAGAGAGAGAGAGAGCACAGCGAGAGAGAGCACACACAGAGAGAGAGAGCACACAGAGAGAGAGAGAGCACACAGAGAGAGAGAGCACACACAGAGAGAGAGAGCTCAGAAAGAGTGTGCAGAGAGAAAGAGAGCACAGAGATAGAGAGTACAGAGAGAGAGAGAGTACAGAGATAGAGAGCACAGAGATAGAGAGCACAGAGAGAGAGAGAGTACATAGATAGAGAGAGAGAGTACAGAGATAGAGAGCACAGAGATAGAGAGCACAGAGAGAGAGAGAGTACAGAGAGAGAGAGCACAGAGAGAGAGAGTACAGAGATAGAGAGCATAGAGAGAGAGAGAGCACAGAGAGAGAGAGAGCACAGAGAGAGAGAGAGCACAGAGAGAGAGAGAGTACAGAGAGAGAGAGTACAGAGAGAGAGAGCACAGAGAGAGAGAGCACAGAGATAGAGAGCACAGAGAGAGAGAGAGCACAGAGATAGAGAGCACCGAGAGAGAGAGTAAAGAGAGAGAGAGTACAGAGAGAGAGAGAGTACAGAGAGAGAGAGTACAGAGAGAGAGTACAGAGAGAGAGAGTACAGAGAGAGAGAGTACAGAGATAGAGAGCACAGAGAGAGAGCACAGAGATAGAGAGCACAGAGAGAGAGAGAGTACAGAGATAGAGAGCACAGAGAGAGAGAGCACAGAGAGAGAGAGAGTACAGAGAGAGAGAGAGTACAGAGATAGAGAGCACAGAGAGAGAGAGAGCACAGAGATAGAGAGCACAGAGAGAGAGAGCACAGAGAGAGAGAGCACAGAGAGAGAGAGCACAGAGAGAGAGAGCACCGAGAGAGAGAGTACAGAGACTTGGCCGTCAGATGCCCATTCCTTTGACTTGCACACATCAGACTGTGGGTAGGTCAATAATTCACAGAATTGATTCCTGCAGATCAACAGAGCTCTATGTCTGTCTGTCTGCACATGCTCCTCATAGGACTCAGCACTCAGACACATGTGAGAAGGCCTGCTCTCTCTCCATCCCTTCTGTTTCTTTGGCACATTAACCATTCAGTTACACACACTCGCACAAACACACACACACTTGCGGCACACACACACACACACGGATACACACACCCACACGAACAAATTATAATATCCCATTACAGATATCGATCCATACCATTTTTGCAGGATCGCAGTTATCTGACTCCCTGCCACTAACTCCCTGAATGCACTCAACATCCACAGCCTTTATTCCTTCCAACCCTGTCTGTATCTGCCACCCTTCTCCATTTAGTCCTTCCCCTCCTACCTCTGTTTATTCTAGCCCTTCCTCTCTCCTGTCCATTATCCTCTCACAGTTACGTGTATCCACACCTATAGTGACGCCTGTTCTGTTGTTCTTTCTGCTTCCCTTCCTGTTTCCTTCGATAGTCCTCTGGGATTCTTGGACCGTTCACACTGGTCACAGAAGTCAGTTCAACATTTAGTTTTGATTTACATGTAGTTGAGTTGGTAACTAAGGTGAATTCAACATGACATCAACAAAAATTTCACCATGTCATTGGATTTAGGTTCAAAGTTAGGTTAAAAAAAGACAAAATTCCTTTACGGTGATGACTTTTTGAAAATGTTTTTCACATTGATTCAATGTCATCACATTTTTTGTTTGAAATGACGTGGAAACAACATTGATTCAACCAGTTTTTTCCCAGTGGGTTGGAACTTGTGAGGCACAGAGGTGTACCTATACTGTTTATGCTGGAATGTTTATGATGGCATTAAGGGATTTGAGATTGCTTTATGTCATGTGTTACAAAAAAAAAGGCTTTTTTGTTGTTGTAGTTTTTTCAAGTTTATGTTGTTCAACTGGCTGTGTTTGTTAGACAGAAGTCGATGAGGCCACCTGGCTCCTGCTTCCAGTCCCTTCTGTTTATAGGAAGGAACACTTCCCTAACCTGTCTGTCAGGTCACTATGTACTGTGCAAGAATGCACACACACGCACTCCCTCTGCGTGGGTTCAATGACAGCCTGTGTCTGTGTGAGAAACTGGAAATGACAATGAATTGCAGCCAGGAAATTTTGGCAACAGTTCTGAAGCTAAATGTCTCTTGCATATATTGTGACTATGGCTATGACTACTAAAATGAGTTTAAAGATTGTAAAGGGTGATTCTGCTAGTATTACATGGGCGACTCCACGCCAGCGGGAGCAGAAAATATTTTGGTAATCTCAGATTGTTCTGGCAATTGTCAATAGAAACTTCATGCTTTTCACATTTGTATTTATTTTTTAGAAATCGTGATGAAAGTGGACCATTTTAGGCACTTTATAGACCTATACATGCCTCCTGTAAGACCCTATAATCTATGAACCGTACATGATACAGACAACATCTTGGTGTCATTATACTCGTTACACTCTTAGAAAAAAAGGTGCTGTCTAGAACCTATACTGAACAAAAATATAAATGCAACTTTCAGCCATTTCATTTTACTGAGTTACAGATCATGTAAGGAAATCAGTCAATTTAATTAAAATCTTTAGGCCCTAATCTATGGATTTCACGTGACTGGGCAGGGATGCAGCCATTGGTGGGCCTGGGAGGGGATAGGCCCACCCACTTGGCAGCTAGGCCCACCAACTGGGGAGCCAGGCCCAGTCAATCAGAATGAGTTTTTACGACAAAAGAGCTTTATTACAGACAGAAATACTCTTCCATTTCATCAGCAGTCAGGGTGGCTGGTCTCAGACGATCCCGCAGGTCAAGAAGCCGGATGTGGCCTCCCGGGTGGCGCAGTGGTTCGAGCCCAGGCTCTGTCGCAGCCAGCCGCGACCGGGAGGTCCATGGGGCGACGCACAATTGGCCCAGCGTCGTCTGGGTTAGGGAGGGTTTGGCCGGCAGGGATATCCTTGTCTCATCGCGCACTAGCAACTCCTGTGGCAGCCCGGGCACAGTGCGCGCTGACCAGGTCGCCAGGTGTACAGTGTTTCCTCCGACACATTTGTGCGGCTGGCTTCTGGGTTGGATGTGCGTTGTGTCAAGAAGCAGTGCGGCTAGGTTGGGTTGTGTTTCGGAGGACGCATGGCTCTCGACCGTTGCCTCTCCCGAGTCCGTACGGGAGGAAACTAAGCTTTTTGTGCGTATGGAACATTTCTGGGATCTTTTATTTCAGCTCATGAAACATTTTACATGTTGCGTTTATATTTTTTATTCAGTATAAAGGGGTTCTTTGGCTGTCCCCATAGGAAAACCCTTTGATGAACCCCTTTTTGGTTCTCTTTTGGGTGTCAGTTGGCTTTTCATAGCTGGGCATTCAGAGGTCGAGACAGCAGGTGCGGTAGAGAGAGAGAGAGAGAGAAAGGGAGCAGGTCCGTGACAAGATAGCATGTCCGGTGAGCAGGTCAGGGTTCCATAGCCGCAGGCAGAGCAGTTGAAACTGGAGCAGCACGACCAAGTGGACAGCCAGGAGTCATCGGTCTAGGTAGTCCGGAGGCATGGTCCTAGGGCTCAGGTCCTCTGGGAGGGGAGGGAGAGAGAGAATTAGAGGGAGCATACTTAAATTCACACAAGACACCAGATAAGACAGGAGAATTACACCAGATATAACAGACTGACCCTAGCCCCCCGGCACATAGACCATTGCAGCATATATACTGGAGGCTAAGAAAGGCGGGGTCGGGGGACACTGTGGCCCCGTATGACAATACCCCCAGACAGGGCCAACCAGGCAGGATATAACCCCACCCACTTTGCCAAAGCACAGCCCCCACACCACTAGAGGGATATCAACAGACCACCAACTTACTACCCTGAGACAAAGCTGAGTATAGCCCACAAAGATCTCCTCCACCACACAAGCCCGAGGGAGGACAAGACCGGACAGGAAGATCACGTCAGTGACTCAACCCACTTAAGTTGAGTACAGAGCAAAAAAGCCTGTCATGACATGACACATCCCTCCTAGGGACGGCATTAAAGAACACTAGTAAGACATTGACTCAGCCCCCATAATAGTATCAGAGGCAGAAAATTGAGCTCAATAGGAGAAAGCCCTGCCTTCAGCTGTTTCAGCTGTGGCCTGCGTCTTGTGACCATAGCCTATGTGTAGGTATGTACGGCAGGACTAAATCAGAGAGATAGGTAGGAGAAAGTCCATGTAATGCTTTGTAGCTTAGCATCAAAACCTTGAAATCGGCCCTAGCCTTAACAGAAAGCCAGTGTCGAGAGGCTAGTACTAGTGTAATATGATTCTTTGGTTCTAGTCAAGATTCTAGCAGCCGTATTTAGCACTAACTGAAGTTTATTTAGTGCTTTACCCAGATAGCCGGAGAGTAGAGCATTGCAGTAGTCTACTCTAGAAGTGACAAAAGCGTGGATGAGATTTTCTGCATTATTTTTGGACAAAAAGTTTCTGATTTTTGAAATGTTAGGAAGATGGAAAAAAGCTGCCCTCGAAATATTATTGCTATGTTCATCAAAAGAGAGATCCGGGTCCAGAGTAACGCCAAGGTCCTTCACAGTTTTATTTGAGACGACTGTACAACCATCAAGATTAATTGTCAGATCAAAGAGCAGATTTCTTTGTTTCTTGGGACCTAGAACTAGCACCTCTATTTTGTCCGAGTTTAAAAGTAAAACATTTGCCCCATCCGCTTCCTTATGTCTGAAACGCAGGCTTCCAGCGAGGGCAATTTTGGGACTTCACCATGTTTCATCGAAATGTACAGCTGTGTTTCATCTGCATAGCAGTGAAAGTTGACATTGTGTTTCCGAATGACATCACCAAGAGGTAAAATATATAGTGAAAACAATAGTGGTGTTCCTAAAACGGAACCTTGAGGAACACCGAAACTTACAATTGATTTGTCAGAGGACAAACCATCCTCAGAGGTGAACTGATATCTTTCCGACCGATAAGATCTAAACCAGGCAAGAACTTGTCCTCGTAGACCAATTAGGGTTTCCAATCTCTCCAAATGAATGTGGTGATCGATGGTGTCAAATGCAGTCTAGAAGCACAAGGACAGATGCTTTGGTCTGACGCCATTAAAGGGTCATTTACCACCTTCACGAGTGCAGTCTCGGTACTATGATGGGGTCTAAAACCAGACTGAAGTGTTTCGTATACATTGTTTGGTCTTCAGGAAGGTTTTTCTAGGTCAAGATTTGGCTTTTTAAAGAGATGCTTTACTGCCACTTTCAGTGAGTTTGGTACACATTCAGAGGAGAGGGAGCATGTTTATTATGTTCAAAATAGGAGGGCCAAACACAGGAAGTAGCTCTTTCAGTGGTTTAGTTGGAATAGGATCCAGTATGCAGCTGGAAGGTTTATAGGCCATGACTATTTTCGTGAATGTGTGAAGAGATACAGGATTGAAAAACTTGTGTGTGTCTCCATTGATTCCTAGGTCCTGGCAGTCCTGGGCAGACTCAGGACAATTGAGCTTTGGAGAAATATGCAGATTCAAAGAGAAGTCTCTTGGGGAATGCTGCTTTTTAGTTAGCTTTGCGACAGTGAAGTCTATTTTGGATTGTTCTCATTCTCCTCAATTACGTTGGAAAAATAGGCTGATCGAGCAGCAGTGAGGGTTTTTCGATATTGCACAGTACTGTCTTTCCATGATAGTTGGAAGACTTCCAGTTTGGTGGAGAGCCATTTCCATTCCAATTTCCTGGAAGCTTGCTTCAAAGCTCGGGTATTTTCTGTAATACCAGGGAGCTAATTTCTTGGTACAAATGTTTTTTTGTTTTTAGGGGTGTGACTGCATCTAGGGTATTACGCAAGGTTAAATGTAGATCTTCAGTTAGGTGGTTTGGCACTCCAATGTCCTTGGGTACGTGGATGGAGTCTGGAAGGGCTTGTAGGAATCTTTGGGTTGTCAGAGAATTTATAGCGCAGCTTTTGATAATCCTGGGTTGGAGTCTGAGCAGATTATTTGTTGTGATGCAAACGTAATAAGATGGTGGTCTGATAGTCCAGGATTATGAGGAAAAACATTAACCTCTACCGAGCACCTACCCCGGGTCCGGGAGCACCCCCCACCCCCCCCACACACTGATTAGCATCGCTAGCATAGCGTCACAATTAAATAGTAGCATCTAAATATCATTAAATCACAAGTCCAAGACACCTAATGAAAGATACAGATCCTGTGAATAAAGCCACCATTTCAGATTTTTAAAATGTTTTACAGGGAAGACACAATATGTAAATCTATTAGCTAAACACGTTAGCAAAAATCGCCATTTTTCTTGTCCACCATTTTCTCTCAACACCAGTAGCTATCACCAATTCGGCTAAACTAAGATATTGATAGCCCCTAACCAAGAAAAAACCTCCTCAGATGACAGTCTGATAGCATATTTATGGTATAGGATAGGTTTTGTTAGAAAAATGTGCATATTTCAGGTAGATGTCATAGGTTACAATTGCACCCACCGTCACAAATGGACTAGAATAACTACATAGAGCAACGTGTTTACCTACTTACTAATCATCAAACATTTCGTAAAAATACACAGCAAGCACTAATCGAAAGACACAGATCCTGTGAATACAGACAATATTTCAGATTTTCTAAGTGTCTTATATTAGCATACCACATATGCAAACGTTACCAGAGCATTGATTCTAGCCAAAGAGAGCGATAACGTAAACATCGCCAAAATATATTAATTTTTTCACTAACCTTCTCAGAATTCTTCCGATGACACTCCTGTAACATCACATTACACAATCCATATAGAGTTTGATCGAAAATGTGCATATTTAGCGGCACAAATCGTGCTTACACAATGGAAATACTGTCCAACTACTCAAGCAATCTGCCCGGCAGCATCATGATAATACAACTATTTTTATCGAAAACTATTCATAAACTTGACTAAAAAAATACAGGTTGGACATGAAATGAAAGATGTATTAGTTATTAATGCAACCGCAGAGTTAGATTTTTAAAATTAACGTTACTAGACATACAGTGTGCGTTACAGCCAGACTAGTGACGCAATAACGGCGTCACTAATCACCATTATTGAGTTTACATTTTTCCACATAAAAACGGAATAACATCATAAATAGCTCTTACTTTTCGACGAGCTTCCATCAGAATCTTGCCATGGTTGTTCTTTGTCCAAAAGAATCGTTGCTTGGTTGTAAAACGTTGCATTCAACTTCTGATATGGCAGCTAACTATAGCTAACAATTGCTAACATTAGCTAACGTGTCCAAATCCTCAATACGCAATACTGAGGAAATTCCGAAAAATAGCAATATACTCGCATAATCTGATATAACTCGGTTTCAAATAGCTTCGTTATGATGTTTCTAACACCTATATCAAATTAAATTACAGACTGATATATCTAAAGTTCATTACTGAGCGCTCGAAAATGGCATGCCCAGGTCTCTCTCTGCGTAAAGTTCAACGTCGAAAAGATGGCGCACCTCACTCCTTGGTGTTTTATAACCTCTGAGAGTTACGTAGGAGGCCCATTCCACTTCTCATTGGTTACTGACATCCAGGGGAAGGCGGGTGCAGTTCGTGTCGTTCCATAGGATATACACACCCCTTTAAACTGAACTGAGATCAGAGCTTCGCTCTCAGACCTTCGCAAAACCTGTCATGGATTTCGCTGTAGAAAGAGTTCTGTTCCACTCAGAGACATAATTCAAACGGCTATAGAAACTAGATAGTGTTTTCTATCCAATAATAACAATAATATGCATATTGTACGATCAAGAATTGAGTAGGAAGCCGTTTCATCTGTAGAGACAATTATGCTAATTTGAAACAGCACCCCCTATAGTTAAGATCCACAATATTTATTCCACGGGACAAAGGTATGATGCAGGGTATGACCACGGCAATGTGTAGGTCCAGAGACGAAACCCACTGAGTCGATGATGGCAGGGTGGCAGGTAAGGTGGTTGTGATATGTTCCTTGACTAGTCTCTCAAAGCACTTCATGATGACAGAAGTGAGTGCTACGGGGCGATAGTCAGTTAGTTCAGTTATCTTTTCCTTCTTTGGTACAGCAGACTGGGATAGGGAGCAATTGAGTATGTCCGTAAACACACCAGCCAGCTGGTCTGCGCATGCTCTGAGGACGCGGCTAGAGATGCCGTCTGGGTCAGCAGCCTTGCGAGGGTTAACACGTTTAAAACCTGTTTGGGCTGCAAGCTGAATATTGAAAAAACTGGAAAATGTGTGCACATTTTCAAACGGCCTCCTAAGAAACTTTTTATTTTCCAATATGCATATATTTACTACTGTTGGATAGATAACAGTCTATAGTTTCTAAAAAGGTTTGAATTGTTTCTCTAAGTCGAACAGAAATATTTTTACAGCCATTTTCCCAGCCGAATTGGGATTTCCAAAATGCGATGTGTCTCTTTAAGACCTTCTCTATAAAAGGCCCTTTGACTTAGGACCATAGGGACACTTCACACGCCTTCGTCAGGCTGTAATGCGGAAGTGAGAATTGAAAGGAGTCGAATATCTCGTCCATGGACTGAATAACACACCTTCTTGTGAGACCTGCGCAGTTAAAAAAAAAATCCGGACGCGAAGTATAATTTGGTCTCGGCTTCTGGAACAAGTTAGATAACGGTGAATATGATGTCTGACTACGATATTATTTGATACATGTCACAAAATCATCCTAAAGTATGTTTTTTCAATATACTTTAATTATATTATTGCAATTTATTCTGGACTTTAGATGTGATACGACGGAAGAATTTTTTGAAGAAACGCTGTGTAGCGCCGCAATGCTATTGTGCTAGCTAACCAAAGAGGGAAATAATTCGTTCTGGAACCCAACTAAAGACTCTACTGGACATTGGACCCCGTTACAACATTCTGATGGAATATCAAGAAAGATAAGACCCAATTTGGGATGCTTTTTCATATATCTGTTGAGCTGTGCTGTGCTAAGTGGGCTAACTGTGCTAGGCTAGCGCTTGACCAATGCTATTGCTGACTTATGCTAGCTTATGTTGTTAGCTAATATAACGATATATTGTGTTTTCGCTGTAAAACACTTCAAAAATCGGAAATGTTGGCTTTATTCACACGATATCTGTCTTTCATTAGTTATCCACCATATGTTTTTCTGAAATGTTTTATGAGGTGTAATTAGTAGCCGACGTTGGTGTATGTATTTTCTCTGGCTACTCCCGTCTGGATTCAGACTCTAGCTATGTGTTAGCATTTTTGGGTAGCATCAATGTAAAACTGATTTATAGCTAAAATATGCACTTTTTATGAACAAAACATAGATTTATTGTGTAACATGTTATATGACTGTCATCTGATGTAGTTTTTTCTGGGCTCTTTAGGTTGGTTTTAGTTTATTTCGGTTGGCTTGTGCATGCTACTTCAATCATAATTCATACTTCATAATCATATCCATACGTGTCTGTCCACTTTTGTATTTGGTGGTGAGCTAACATAAATATATGTGGTGTTTTCTCTGTAAAACATTTAAAAAATCGGACATGTTGGCTGGATTGACAAGATGTTTATCTTTCAAATGCTGTATTGGACTTGTTAATGTGTAAAAGTTAAATATTTAAAAAAAATAGATTTTGAATTTCGCGCCCTGCAGCTGTTGTCATTGTCGTACCGAATTCGGGCTTGCAGCCCAAACAGGTTAAATATCTTACTCATGTCGGCCACGGAGAAGGAGAGGGGGGCCCGCAGTCCTTGGTAGCGGGCCGCGTCGGTGGCACTGTATTATCCCCAAAGCGGGCAAAGAAGGTGTTTAGTTTGTCTGGAAGCAAGACGCCGGTGTCCGTGACGTGGCTGGTTTTCTTTTTGTTGTCTGTAATTGCCCGTTGACCCTGCCACATACGTCTCGTGTTTGAGCCGTTGAATTGTGACTCCACTTTGTCCCTATACCGACATTTCGCATTTCGCTTGTTTGATTGCCTTGCGGAGGGAATAACTACACTGTTCGGCCATATACGGGCGATTTTGCCCAATCTAGATCGAAGGCACAGAAACGGTCTCAATGGGGATAGAGTTAAGTCTAATTAATGTTTTCTTTTTTTGCCATGGAAAAGCTGGTATTGTAGTATCGCGATACTGGTATCGTGACAAATCTAGTTTGAAGAGTGTGTTGTTACCAATAATATGTCTAAAATAAGATACATCTAAAAAGGTAGTTTTGAGATATCAATGTAAATATCTTTAATGTTGACTAAAATCATGTGAAAATGTGTATTTAAGAATCTAGACATTCTCCATATTTGAGAGAACACTGTAAGGAGTATCCTGACACCAAGATGTTGTCTGTATCATGTACTTTTCTGTAACGGCAGATTTCCTCCTCTTCGTCTGAAGAGGAGGTGTAGCAGGGATCGGACCAAGACGCAGCGTAGTTAGTGTTCATCATGTTTAATAACGACAAAACCGTGAACGCTACAAAATACAAAACAACAAATGTGGCAAAACCGAAACAGTCCTATCTGGTGCATAGACACAAAGACAGAAGACAACCACCCACAAAACCCAACACAAAACAGGCTACCTAAATATGGTTCCCAATCAGAGACAATGACAAAAACCTGCCTCTGATTGAGAACCATATCAGGCCAAACAACAAACCCAACATAGAAACACAACACATAGATAACCCACCCAAATCACGCCCTGACCACACTAAAACACAGAAAATACAAAAGAACTATGGTCAGAACGTGACAGTTTCACAGATCATAGGGTCTTACAGGAGGCATATACAGTATACAGTAGGTCTAAAAAATGGTTTGTGATATAAATGTAAATAGCATTTCAAACATCCTTCTTCATGTGTAGTTCAGTTGGTAGAGCATGGCACTTGCAGCGGCAGGGTTGTGGGTTTGATTCCCATGGGGGACCAGTATGAAAATGTATGGACTCAATACTGTAAGTCACTCCGGATAAGAGCATATGATGTAAATTCAGTTTCTATTTGAGAATTGCCAGAACAATCTGAGATACCCCAAATATTTTTAGCTGGCTTGGAATCGCCCGTATATGGGTTCTATAGGCATAAGGCCGATACAATGATTTGCTTCATTAAAGCTGTGTAATGTGTGTTGTGTAATGTGTGTTGTCACCATAGCAGCACTGTAATGGTAAATCTGTCAGTGGAGCTTTTTGGCAGACCACCCACTGAGCACTCTGTCTGTACCACTTGGGGGCACCTGAGTGGCGCAGTGGTCTAAGGCACTGCATCTCAGTGCTAGAGGCGTCACTACAGACCCTGGTTCAATTCCAGGCTGTATCACAACCGGCTGTGATTGGGAGTCCCATAGGGTGGCGCACAATTGGCCCAGCAACGTCTGGGGTAGGCCGTCATTGAAAATAAGGATTGTTCTTAACTGACTTGCCTGGTTAAATAAAATAAAAAATCTGAGCAATCAAACTCTAATAAGGAACATAGCTGCCTGCAACAGACTGCAGGGCTGAAGAAATTGCAATGCATTTCAATGTTGTTAGGATCTAAGTGTTTTTTACAGAATTTCAAACACCACATCTCCCATACCAATCTGGATAATAAAAACCCTCCTCCATCTTGTTTGATATGAAGTACTGACTTTGTTTCCCATCGCTTCATTTGTCCAGGTAATGCATCAGTAGAGAGAGCCTCCAGCCCAACCCTCCCTCTCTTCATACCGAGACCACTCATCCAGACTGAGACTGTCTCCAGCACCAACACACCACTCCCCTCACCCCGCCCTTGCCCCGCCCCACCCAGACATGGCTACTTCTAAGAGTGGCTACAAGGGCAAGATCGCCGGCCTCTACGACCTGGATCGCACGCTGGGGAAAGGACACTTCGCCGTGGTCAAGCTGGCCCGCCACGTCTTCACAGGCCAGCTGGTGGCGGTCAAGGTGATTGACAAGACCAAGTTGGACACCATAGCGACGGGCCACCTGCTGCAGGAGGTGCGCTGTATGAAGCTGGTGCAGCACCCCAACGTGGTGCGGCTCTACGAGGTCATTGACACCGCCACCAAGCTCTACCTCATCCTGGAGCTGGGCGATGGAGGGGACATGTATGACTATATCCTGCGCCACGAGGGTGGAGTGGCCGAGGACACTGCTAAAGTTCACTTCGCCCAGATCGTCCAGTCCATCTCCTACTGCCACCGGCTCCATGTGGTGCACCGAGACCTCAAGCCAGAGAATGTGGTATTCTTCAGGCAGCAGGGAACAGTCAAGCTGACCGACTTCGGCTTCAGCAACCTATTCAAGCCCGGGACCATGCTGATGACCAGCTGTGGTTCGCTGGCTTACTCCGCCCCAGAGATCCTGCTGGGGGATGAGTATGACGCTCCGGCTGTAGGTAAGACACATGGGGGACCTGGACAGTGGGTGTCTGGATGAGCAGGGGGTCTGTCTGTCCATCTGGATGTCTGGCTGGTTAACTTTCTCTCTGTCTGTCTGGCTTTCTGGATGGATGGATGACTTGCTGGCTGGATGGCTTTTTCTATCATAAGGCTCAAGAGATGAGAGAAAGATATACAGTGTCTTCAGAAAATATTCAGACCCTTTTTTTAAATGTTTGTACATTTATTAAAAATTGAAAACAGAAGTACCTTATTTACATAAGTATTCAGAACCTTTGCTATGAGACTCAAAATTGAGCTCAGGTGCATCCTGTTTCCATTGATCATCCTTGAGATGTTTCTTCAGCTTGATTGGAGTCCAATTCAATTGATTGGACATGATTTGGAAAGGCACACGCCTGTCTGTGTAAGGTCCCACAGTTGGCAGTGCATGTCAGAGCAAAAACCAAGCCATGAGGTTGGAGGAATTGTCAGTAGAGCTCCGAGACATGGTTGTGTCGAGGCACAGATCTGGGGAAGGGTACCAACACATTTCTGCAGCATTGAAGGTCCCCAAGAGCACAGTGGCCTCCATCATTCTTAAATGGAAGAAGTTTGAAAACACCAAGACTCTTCCTAGAGCTGGCCGCCCTGCCAAACTGAGCAGTTGGGGGAGAAGGGTCTTGGTCAGGGAGGTGACCAAGAACCCAATGGTCACTCTGACAGAGCTCTAGAGGTCGTCTGTGGAGATGGGAGAACCTTCCAGAAGGACAATCATCTCTGCAGCACTGCACCAATCAGACCTTTATGGTAGAGTGGCCAGACAGAAGCCACTCCTCAGTAAAAGGCACATGACAGCCAGCTTGTAGTTTGCCAAAAGGCACCTGAAGACTCTCATACCATGAGAAACAAGATTCTCTGGTGTGACGAAACCAAGATGGAACTTTTTGGCCTGAATGCCAAGCATTACGTCTGGAGGAAACCTGGCACCATCCCTATGGTGAAGGATGGTGGTGGCAGCATCATGCTGTGGGGATGTTTTTCAGCGGCAGGGACTGGGAGACTAGTCAGGATTGAGGGAAAGATGAATGGCGCAAAGTACAGAGAGATCCTTGATGAAAACCTGCTCGAGAGCGCTCAGGACCTCAGACTGGGGCGAAGGTTCACCTTCCAACAAGACAACAACCCTAAGCACACAGCCAAGACAATGCAGGAGTGGATTCGGGACAAGTCTCTGAATGTCCTTGAGTGGCCCAGCCAGAGCCCAGACTTGAACCCGATCGAACAACTCTGGAGAGACCTGAAAATTGCTGTGTAGCAGTGCTCCCCATCCAACCTGAAAGAGGTTGAGAGGGTTTGCAGAGAAGAATGGGAGAAACTCACCAAAAGCAGCTGTGCCAAGCTTGTAGCGTCACACCCAAGAAGACTCTATGCTGTAATCGCAGTCAAAGGTTCTTCAACAAAGTACTTATGTAAATGTAGTATAAAATCATTTTAAAATAAGTCAGCTGTAACGTAACAAAATGTGGAAAAAGTCAAGGGTTACTGTATGTGAAAAGGGGCGCTGAATGTGAAAAGACAGTTCTATATAATTCTCCATAGAAAACAATGTCAGCGTGTGATCCATTTTACAGACAAATAAACGATTCACATATTTTTTTTAAATTCTGTCCAGACCACATTCTGGTCCCTCTAAGCCAGTGTTTCCCAAACTCAGTCCTGGGCCCCCCACAGTTGATTCAAATAACCAACTCATCACCAAGCATTGATTATTTTAATCAGCTTTGTAGTGCTAGGGCAAAAACCAAAATGTGCACCCAGGGAGCTCGACAGAATTGCCACTAATCCTCTGAGACCAAGATAAAGCTGGAGAAATGAACATGGGTTTATCTGTAGTACTGTCTGTTGGTCTGTCCATGATGCAATTATTACTCTAGCTCACCCAAAACAAATATATATTAATTGAATCCCTATTTAGATTTTAAGGCAGCAAAATGTGAAAAGAAATTCAAGGGGATGTAGACTTTCTACACACACACACACACACACACACACACACACACACACACACACACACACACACACACACACACACACACACACACACACACACACACACACACACACAGACACAGACACACACACACACAGACACACACACACACACACACACACACACACACACACACACACACACACACACACACACACACACACACACACACACACACACACACACACACATACACACACACAAACGTGAACAGATGGAGTAGTCTCTGGGCTGCAGAGAATCTGGAATGGAAATGTAATTTGCGCATATATAGGCGGCATAGCAATCCTCGCACGGCTTTAATCTAGGCCAGGGACAGTGAAGCTGTGTACATGCTGGGCTTAAAGCCCACAGCCAGGGGAATAGTTGTCTCTGTGTCTGAATAGGAGGATTGTGGGTTGCCACTTACAGTTCAGTGTGTCCGCACACTGATGTTGTTTTTAATCTGGTCTGTTTACCGCAGACAGACAGGGTTGAATATGGGCTTTTTCTTCAATTTAAATCCAATTAAATAAATCTCATTAAATCAAATGGAGAGTAGTGCAGAGAGAGTGAATGAACTATGAAGATATGTACTAGGTCTCCCGACCTGCAGTATTCCTGACCTTAACATTCCCCAAGTACACACTTCTTCCTGTCCCAGATATATGAACACCTGTCTGCACCTTATTCACCTGACCTCGTTACTAAGAAAATTGACTGTTATTGTGAAAACACCATGACATCCTCACACACATGTGGAACGTGTTATGGTGCTGTGCCATTATCACCCTAACAGAACACTGAGAGACGGTAAAAGAGGTGAGTGAAGGCAGAGTAATTCCTTCTGTTCCTAGCGGTGTGGAATCCAGTAAACCTATTAGATCTGCTAGGTAAAGGCCATCGGCCAGGGAACAGCTGAGTGTCCAATGACACAGACAGACACATATACAGGAGGACAGGATTACAGTTTAGAGGGAATCTAATCAGACTTACACCTCATCTCAGCACGACACACTACTAGTCCACAGTGTGGTTCTATACATTCCTTAGTCATAACTGCTGATGGGATTGGCCATGTGAAATAATGAAGATCAGCACTACACTTAGTAAAGTATATCACCTATGGGTACATACTCTAGAAAATCTAGTTGAGACTGTTTGATGTCGATATTTCAGCACAGTGTGACCCAAGCAGGACTGGTAATACTACAGTACAGGGCTGTATGTGGTGCTGTGCTGGGAGTGTGCCAGGTTGAAAGCCCCTAACTGGGTCAGACCCCTTTGAGACACAGACCCAGACCAGCCTACCAGGTGACCAGAGCCAAGTGGACCGCAGGGGTTTAGGCACGTGCACTGAAACCAAAACCACAACCACCTCATTCACCTGCAGAATCAGGACCTGGCGTGAGTACCTACACACCTCAAACATGCCCAAAAATAAAGAGTACACGAGCCAGCCCAGGAGATTTGTGACCGAATCCTTAGATCGATATTCTCTGATGTGTGTTTGGGCTGTGCTCACCTACATTTGTAGTGGATGCTTTCATTCCCTCTGGTTAATACATCCGCTTGATGTACCAGCTAATCCACAAACACATCTGCGACACACTTTTGTAAAAAATCAAAACATGTTTATTGGCTTGCACGGCAGTGGCACTACTGTAAAATAAAATCCCACATTTGGGATTGGGCCTATTGGGCCTATTGCACATGGGTGGTCTTTGCGTTGTGTGTGAGACTGTGTGAACTGACCAGAGAAAGGTCTCATTCCCCAACCAACACACGACACGTGACAGATTTCTGGCATTAACCTGGTTTGAGCCCGGTCATGATGACCCAGTGATTAGTGCCCAGTCTAAACAGAACCTGGGAAACACACACAGCAATGTGGCTGAAGAGACCTTTTTCTAGTGTAAACTTGTCTCTGATGTTATCTGACAGGCTGTGTTGAAGTCAAGCTGGGACAAGGCCTGACGAGTGTGGGTGTGGGGGGGGATCCTATTACTACAGGATTCTATATGTCATTGTATGGTCTAGTCTCTGTGACTCAGTAGTCTTCAGATGCCGCCTGAAAACTCCATGGATGGAGACTGAGTCAGAGTGGTGTAGTATTTCCACAGGTTCCCTGGCTGGTGGTGTACAGTTACAGTATGACTGACTCTGAATGAATATTCTTTAGCTCGGCATGCTATTATTTTGGTCCACTGATCAGGTGCTGGTTTAATCCACACATTAGGCCTCAGTGACAGAGTGCCAGCTGAGAGAGGCAGCTCGCTCACTGAGGCCTGCTGCCACTGCACTGCCATACAGCCCTGCTACTGATAACGCAACAGTGCAACGCATAACAAAACACAGCACAGGGTTGAGGTCAACTCCATTTCAATTCAGGCAATTCAGAAAGTGAATTGAATTTCCAGTGCAAGAATTTCCAACCACTCTGAAGGTAAATGACACCTGGAAGATTGGACTTTCATCTGCTGAATGGACAGAACGTGGCCCTGCAGCAAACTGCCAGGTGTGAAAGAAGAGCTGTAGAGACACACACATACATACACATATACACACACACCCGCACACATGTAGAATCATGTATTGACTATTTGTACAGTGTGTACTGTATATTGTATGGAATATTGTATAGGTGGGTACTGCATACTGCTATGAATGGACCTCCAGGGGCATTGAACTGAGTGTCTGTCTCCTAGTTATTATGAGAGCAGTGTGACTGTCTGAACACAGTGGTTATATGATGAGGCAGAGACAGAGGCCTGTGTGTGCAGAGTGCAGAGCCATGCAGGGTTCGTCCCAGACCCAGAGCAATTGGACAGGGAGTCTGTTTTTTGTGTCTAACACATGGCTGTTAACGTTACATAAGCCAAACCAAGCAGTGTGGGGAAGAACCGATAGTCAGATACCATCTCAGGCCCTCTGTCTTGTCTCCTGGGCTATTTCAGTAGAACTTGTCTGTCTACCTCTGTTCTGCCTTAACATTCAAGTCTACTTCACAGGCAGACATTTTCATTATGTATTTGTCACGTCTGCTCCCGCTCTTCCCCCCCAAGCGCCAGGCTGCCCAGCACCTTTAGTAAATCCGCTTTTTCTGTGAGAGCTTCCCATGTCTGGAATACACTGCCATCAGACACACATAACTGCACCACATATCACACTTTCACAAAATGCTTGAAGACATGGCTAAAGTTCAATCAGATTTGTGAACATGGTCCCTAGCTGTGTGTTGCCGCTTTCCATGTCTGTTGTCTGTAACTTGTGAGGTGTGGAAACACTTTGTTGCTTTTATGAATTTTGTCTTGCTGCTTTTTGTTCTATGTTGCTCTGTCTGTGTGCTACGTCTTGGTTGTCCTATGTTGCTCTGCCTGTATGCTATGTCTTGTTCTATGTTGCTATTGTCTATATTGTAATTGTTTTTAATAACCTGCCCAGGGACTGTGGTTGAAAATTAGCCGGCTGGCTAAAACCGGCACTTTTACTGAAACGTTGATTAATGTGCACTGTCCCTGTAAAAATAAACTCAACTCAACTCAATCACACACTCCTATCATCTATTACGCACACCTGCCTTCCCTCGTCACGCGCATCAGCGATATTGGACTCACCTGTACACTCTCATCTACTGTTTATTTCCTCCTCTATATTTGTCAGTTCCCTGCTCTGTTCCCTGCTGATGCATTAATTGTCTTTTGTTTTTGTTACCTGTTTGCTGGCGCTGTTCCTGTCTCGTTCCATTTCTGTTATTTATTAAATGTTTTACTCCCCGTACCTGCTTCGTTTCTCCAGCGTCATTCATGTGACAGTATTTCTCTAAATCTCTAGTAGACAAACCAGTTGACATGTCAAATCTCTAGGTTTACCAAACATTTAAGTGATCGTCAATTAAGAGCAGTAGGATTAAGTAATATATTTTAACAAAATAGCAAGTACATTTGATGTATTTGTATACATGTATTTCTAGATGAAACACTAATTAAGTTTGGTGAAAAGGTGACTATGATTTTGTGTTGTACTTTGTCAATTGAAAATGTACTTAGAGTTTTGAAACCACTGCCTATTTGATGATCTGTTTTGAGTTTTGTACTAAGAGTTATGAACAGATGTAGTGAGGTTTAGAGGGAGGGAGGGATGTAGATGGGAGAGAGCTCTCATAATGTATTCTATAACAGAGTATTTCCTCTGAGTGAGGGAGCGGATTTCTCCTCTGGAGACAAACACCATCTGCTGGGATATTTAGAGAGAGAGGGCGAGGAGGGGGGATAACAGAGAGAAGGAGAGGAAGAGAGAGGGCCCAAGGAGAGGAGGGAGAGAGAGAGCACAGGGAGAGGGTGCAGAGAGAGAGAGGGCGCAGGGAGAGAGAAAGGGAGGGGGAGGGCACAGGGAGAGAGGGGGAGGGGGAGAAGGGCGCAGGTAGAGAGCGGGCACAGGGAGACAGGGGGAGAGAGAGAGAGAGAGGGAGGGCACAGGTAGAGAGAGGGCACAGGGAGAGGGGGAGAGCAGAGAAAGAGAGTACAGAGATTTGGCCGTCAGACGCCCACTCCATTGACCTGCACACATCAGCAGGTCAATAATTAGCAGCATTGAGCTCTGTGTATGTCTGTCTGCACATGATCCTCATATTCACACACTTGAACGAATGCACACACACAAACGCACAGTGTGAGTGAGTGAAAGCATTAGATAGGTATACAATAGATATTGAACAAAAATATAACCGCAACATGTAAAGTGTTGATCCTATGTTTCATGAGCTGTAATAAAATGCAATGTATTTACATCCCTAATAGTGAGCATTTCTCCTTTGCTAAGATAATCCATCCACCTGACAGGTGTGGCATATCAAGAAGCTGGTTAAACAGCATGATCATTGCACGGGTGCACCTTGTGCTGGGGACAATAAATGGGCACTCTAAAATTTCACACAATAGGCCACAGATCCCTCAAGTTTTGAGGGAGTGTGCAATTGGTGTGCTGACTGCAGGAATGTCCACCAGAGCTGTTTCCAGATAATTTGATGTTAATTTCTTTACCATAAGCCGCCTCCAACGTCGTTTTAGAGAATTTGGCAATACGTCCAACCGGCCTCACAGACCACATTTAACCACGCCAGCCCAGGACCTCCACATCCAGATTCTTCACTTGCGGGATCGTCTGAGACCAGTCAACCGGACAGCGGATGAAACTGTGGGTTTGCACAACTGAAGAATTTCTGCATAAACTGTCAGAAACCGTCTCAGGGAAGCTCATCTGTGTGCTCGTCATCCTCAACAGGGTCTTGACCTGACTACATTTCGGCATTGTAACCGACTTCATTGGGTAAATTCTCACCTTCGATGACCACTAGTATGCTGGAGAAGTTTGCTCTTCACGGATGAATCGCGGTTTTAACTGTACCGGGCAGATGGCAGACAGCGAGTATGGTGTCGTGTGGGTGAGTGGTTTGCCACCATGAGTGCCCCATGGGGGTAGTGAGGTTATGCTATGGGCAGGAATAAGCTATGGACAACAAACACAATTGCATTTTATTGATGGCAATTTGAATGCAACGAGATGACGTGATGAGATCCTGAGGCCCATTGTCATGCCATTCATCCGCTACCATCACCTCATGTTTCAGCATGATAATGCACGGCTCCATGTCGCTAGGATCTGTACACAATTCCTGGAAGCTGAACATTTTCCAGTTCTTCGATGGCCTGCATATTCATCAGACATGTAAACCATTGAGCATGTTTGGGATGCTCTGGATCGACGTATATGACAGCATGTTCCATTTCCCCCCAATATCCAGCAACTTCGCACAGCCATTGAAGAGTTGTGGGACAACATTCCACAGGCCACAATCAACAGCCTGATCAACTCTATGCGAAGGAGATGTGTCGCACTGTATGAGGCAAATGGTGGTCACACCAGATACTGACTGGTTTTCTTATCCACGCCCCTACCTTTTTTAAAGTATCTATGACCAACAGATGGAAATCCATTGATTAGGGCAGGGGTGTCAAACTCATTCCACGGAGGGCCTAGTGTCTGCAGGTTTTTGTTTTTTCCTTTCAATAAAGCCCTAGACAACCAGGTGTGGGGAGTTCCTAACTAATTAGTGATGTTAATTCATCAATCAAGTATAAGGGAGAAGCGAAAACCCGCAGACACTCGGCCCCCCGTGGAATGAGTTTGACACCTGTGGATTAGGGTGTCAGGTATACTCCCTCTCTGGCCTCTAGGTCATCTGGCTGCTGTTTATCCCGCACACCTGTCACTACGTCTCGCGCACCGGCGCCTCATGACACTCACCTGCACTCCATCACCTCCTTGATTATTTCCCCTATATCTCTCACTCCCCTCGGTTCTTTCCTCAGGCGTTATTGACTCTATTTTCATGTCGGTGCGTTGTTTGTGTTACGTGTTTATTGTTCCATTTATTTATTAAAACACTCACTCCCTGAACTTGCTACCCGACTCCCAGCGCACTTGTAACATTGGGCCTAATTTATTTATTTACATTGACTGATTTCATTATAGGAACTGTAACTCAGTAAAATCTTTGAAATTGTAGCATGTTGCATTTATATATTTTGTTCAGTGTATATACAGTATATAGAGAGAGATCACAGAGACAGAACAGGAGTATAATCACTGGGATTCCATATGGGTAAAATCTATCCTTATACAGGGCTTTCTCACATACAATTATTTAACCTTTATTTAACTAGGCAAGTCAGTTATGAACACATTCTTATTTACAATCACGGTCTAGGAACAGTGGGTTACCTGCCTTGTTCAGGGGCAGAACGACAGACCTTTTACCTTTTCAGCTCGGGGATTCAATCTTGCAACCTTTCAGTTACTAGTCCAACTCTCTAACCACTAGGCTACCTGCCACCCCACATCATTAACTGAACCTTAAAGGGATACTTCCCCAGAGTCAGTGGATAGCATTGTTATGTCTCTATGTCCAGTATGAGAGAAGTTAGAAGTAGTTCTGCGAGCCATTGCTAACAAGCGCTAGCTCAATGACTGGAAGTCTATGGTTATCTGCTAGCATGCTAAAACAGAATGTCAGTCAGTAAGAGCATATCCAGAGCCGGATATATAGAAGGCTCTGGGCAGGGCCATAGGGACACGGAGTGTCAGTGTGGGTGAGAGGTTGGCTCGCTCTGTCTCATAGGGCCACTCACAGTGTGGGTGAGAGGTTTGCCCGGAGTGTCTCAAGGCCTGTGTGCTTGCTCCAGGCTCCAGACCCTGCCACTGACACACTGACTGGGGGAGGGAGAGTTACTGTATGTACTCACCCAGCTGTCTGGGACAAAGGCCTGGATCTGTAAACAACATCATTCATTTCAGCCACTGGAACCAGCCTACTGAGGGACAAGTTATACTGTAGATGTTTGTTGGTTGGTTTGTTCCAGTGATTATTAGGGCAAGGAGTATTTTCTTGATCATGTGTCCTGACCATACAAATATCTGGGCCCTAGTGATCATATAGTATATGTGTGCAGACTCACTTTACGAAGTTTGACAAGGTGTTTATGTATCTATGGTGACTGTATGCATGGTGTTTGTGTTACAGATATTTGGTCACTGGGGGTGATCCTCTTCATGCTGGTGTGTGGACAGCCGCCTTTCCAGGAGACCAATGACAGTGAGACGCTCACCATGATTATGGACTGTCGCTACACCGTCCCCGCCCATGTCTCCGCAGACTGTAAAGAGTGAGTAGCATCACCCTCTCCTTTGAGCCTCCAGCTCTCACACACACCATTCATTAACCTCAACACAATGTAGTTTAAATATGTCATGTTTTTATAATCCTCTCAGATGCACTAGAAATAGACTGTGGTTATGCAACAGCGATACATACAGACACATAATAACCACGATGCCAGTTGTCAGCTCTCTGTGTGTTTCTGAATGCCTTGCCCTAACCTGCCCTACCCCAGTCAGCCCCAGCCAACCTTTATTTTGACAAGGAGTCAGTGCTGAGACCAAGGTCTGTTTTCCAGATGAGCCCTGTATAGCACCACAATACACATCAAAATACAATAAAACACATTAAACTACACATTCATATGCACAATAAAATACATGTTATTATACACAACAATACATGAAAAGCAAAACAATCATAAAA
Organism: Salvelinus fontinalis; assembly: GCF_029448725.1. Lineage (NCBI taxonomy): Eukaryota > Metazoa > Chordata > Actinopteri > Salmoniformes > Salmonidae > Salvelinus > Salvelinus fontinalis. Next base: position 31,564,502 of record NC_074676.1, read on the forward strand.
AATGGACACATTTTTCAGTAAAAAGGACCCCTGACAAACGGCTGAAATGCCCTAGAGGCACCAGTTGTATTGTAGATCATTCCACAAGTGATTTACCTAACTCTCTAGACACCAGCGGGCTTGATCATTTGTCATTTTAAATCTTAACAGTGATGTTAGGTAAGTCAGACGTTTGTGGAGCGTATTGATGTGATCTACATGACTTCAAAGAGGTGGGTGAGATTTTATTAAACCCATGTCTCCTATCGCCCAAACTCTGAACCTCACACCTGACTGAGAACCTCGTGCAAACAGCCTTCTGGACACAGTCTACCCTGTGCTCTTTGACTGTTTTTGTCAGAGGGCGCAAGCCAACCACTGAATAGGGAATACAATATTGAAAGTTGATTTGAGGTGGCCAGCCAACCAATGGGTAGAATAAAGAGATGGCTGAAATGAAAGTTTATCTCAGGATTTCCAAAAATGATGACAGTTCTAGGAAACTGAGAGTTGCTGAGTAAGTTGGTTCAAATCCGTGCTGTATTGGACTGCCACTTGTCTGTAATTCATTGCATGGTTACGATCAATCCCTGGATACCTAGTCACTCCATTCTACATCTCACCCCAGATCTCACCCCAGCTCTGGTATCTATTAAAGTTCAATCTGAACATAACTGTCTTTGTGTTAAAAAGGGATGAATTAGCTAAGCCCCTTGGTACCAATGCTATTTGTGTTTAAGACTCAAGAACACCCCTGCAGCCACTGAACCGCAATCCAGACCTCCCAGACCTTGTGGTTCTGAGTCAGATGATTGAGCCTCAGACATCTAACTGACTGGCTCAGGAACAGTTTCAAACATAAAACCTGGGTCATATGACCAAGGCCCTGATGAAAGCTCTTTTCATGGGAAGATGATTCCTTGCAAAACAGAACAGTCCTGTGGGCACAATCAACAGAGCGAAAGCAGACCTCTCCCCGCGCACCCACCCTCCATCTCTCTCTCCTGCCATCTCTCTCCCACTATCTCCCTCTCACTCCCCTCTCTCTTTCCCTCTCTCCTGATATCTTTCTCTCCCCTCTGTTGTTCTCTCTCCCCCTCTCTCTCTCTCTCCCTCTCTCCTGCTATCTCTCTCTCCCCTCTGTTGCTCTCTTTCTCCCGCTATCTCTCTCTCCCGTCTGTTGCTCTCTCTCGTGCTGTCCCTCTGTTGCTCTTTTTCTCTCTCTCCCTACCTACTCTTACTTTGTATTAAGTGCTTTACTTTACTGCACAGTAGTGTTGTGAGATGTGCATGGGTCAGTTAGGAGGACAGTGTGTAAATCATTAATTTGTATTAATATTTCAGTAGTTGTATGAATAGGATATACCAAACAACAAGAGCATTATTGGAGGTTCAGAGAAGTATGGGTACTTGCACAGTGTAAATGGACATAAGGGAAAATAGGGCATTATTAAAGGAGGATAGAGCCTTTAGGCTGAATGGTGATCCTGGTCTTGCATGATTAAACCACTTAAAGGCGTGTGCACACATACGCACACACACAATTGTTTTTCTATCCTCGTGGGGACCTAAAATTGATTTCCATTCAAAATTCTATTTTCCCTAACCCCTAAACCTTACCCTAACCTTAACCCTAAACATAACTCCTTACCCTAACCCTAATTCCAACCCTAACCCTAAATCTAACCCCTAAACTCAAAATAACATATTCCACGTCCCCACGAGGGAGATTTTTCCTTGTTTTACTATCCCTGTGGGACTTTGAGATTTTAGGTCCCCACGAGGATAAAATAGCAAGATGACACACACACACACACACACACACACACACACACACACACACACACACACACACACACACACACACACACACACACACACACACACACACACACACACACACACACACACACACACACACACCAGTGAGACAGAGGGAGCAGTGGCATCCCCTGCTGGTCATTCACAGGAACTTGTTCCTCTACACAAGACTAGAGCCACCTCTCAGCCTCTTACTGCAGTGCATTAAAACAGTCACTAACAAATAGATTAGTCTGATGCAGACTTTGCATACCTCTCTGCACACACACACACACACACACACACACACACACACACACACACACACACACACACACACACACACACACACACACACACACACACACACACAGACATATAGAGAGGAATACAAAGTCCCCATCCTGTGTCAGAGCCTGCACGATGATGCACACAGTCAGGCTGTGCCATGCCTCTCAGCAAATTACCTGCCCTGCATGGATGCACCTAAAGACTGTCTGATGTCTGCAGGCGCTCATGAATATTGATGATGAAATAGATTGACAGTTTGATCTCATTCACTCTCGTATCACAGATAAATGGGGTTATGTGCTTTGCCTGTCAATAACTGAATCAGTATGCATGAGAACTTCACTCGTGTACCAATGTTACAAAAAAGAGGCCACAGAGGTATATATAGTATCTGATCTATGGAAGGTGAATTCTCAACTGTGTCTCTCTCTTTCTCCCAGTTTGATCTCCCGTATGCTGCAGAGGGACCCGTCTAGCCGTGCCTCCCTGGAGGAGATCGAGAACCACTCCTGGCTGCAGGGGGTCAACCCCTCCCCCACAGGGCACAGTGCCGCCCCCCTCACCTCCCACCACAGCCTGTCCCAGGAGGAACATGAGATCATCCTCCAAGCCATGATCAGCGGCAACATCGCTTACCGCGATGCCATCCAACAGTGAGGACTTCCCTATATCTTCCTCTTCTCCCCATATTCTCTTTCTCTCAAACCTCTTCCTTTGTACTTTACCTCAGATCTGAAAGCTTTTCAAGCAAGATAACTTGGTGATATGCATTTGTGGATGAAGGTCTGAAATGTGGTTGTTTTTACATATTCTATTCTAAATTTAAACAAAATTGTGTGTCATTGTGTTACACCCAGGGCTCTAGAAGCGGATCAATACAACCACATCACAGCCACGTATTACCTGCTGGGGGAGCGCATCCTGAGAGACAAGCAGGAGCAGCCCAGCGAGATCCCGAAAGTCGACAGTTCATGGGCCGAGCCATCACAACTCCAGTAAGACTCAGCATTCATTTAGTACAGTCAGTCACAATGATTCACAAAGGCACACAGTGTAGTCAGTCAGTCACAATGATTCACAAAAGCACACAGTGTAGTCAGTCAGTCACAATGATTCACAAAGGCACACAGTGCAGTCAGTCACAATGATTCACAAAGGCACACAGTGTAGTCAGTCAGTCACAATGATTCACAAAGGCACACAGTGTAGTCAGTCAGTCACAATGAATCACAAAGGCACACAGTGTAGTCATTCAGTCACAATGATTCACAAAGGCACACAGTGCAGTCAGTCACAATGATTCACAAAGGCACACAGTGCAGTCAGTCAGTCACAATGATTCACAAAGGCACACAGTGCAGTCAGTCAGTCACAATGATTCACAAAGGCACACAGTGCAGTCAGTCATTCACAATGATTCACAAAGGCACACAGTGCAGTCAGTCAGTCACAATGATTCACAAAGGCACACAGTGCAGTCAGTCAGTCACAATGATTCACAAAGGCACACAGTGCAGTCAGTCAGTCACAATGATTCACAAAGGCACACAGTGTAGTCAGTCAGTCATAGTAAAAATGCAACTAGCTGATCATGAACTCTACACATTTCTAATATATCTTTCTCTTCTACAGGAGGCCGCGGTCTGAGCCTCTGGATCTGGAGCAGAGGGGGCTCCATGGCCTGCTGGCTGGCTGTCCCCGCCGAGGGGTGTCTGATGCTGGGGACTTCCTGACCCACAGGCCCCTGCTGCTTCAGCCACAGCCAAGTCGCACAGAGAGCCCCTTCCCTGAGTACAGCACAGAGCCCTGCCTGGGGCTCACCCTGCGCCCTTCACCCCCTGACGAACCGCCACAGGTCAAGAGCCTGGGAGCCCTGCAGCTCATCTGTGAAGAGGAAGAGGAGGAGGAAGATGAGGTGGAAGAGACAGGCAAACCACATGTTGGACTTCATAATATTCAAACACTGCCTCATATAATAGGCTTTGTATCAACCTCTGTGTCTACAGAACAGTCTAGTCCCATGCTCACAGCTCCAGAGGCGCCACAGAGCCCAGTCAGAGTTGTCCCAGGTCAGGGAGAGGAAACAGGCCAGTTGGCCACCTCAGTGGAGGAAACACTGGAGACAGAGAGGGGGGAGTGGGACAGGGAGCTGCAGGCCAGGGTTTCTAGCCACAGCAGAGAGATGGAGCCTGACCAGGTGGCAGCCAGACAGGAACAGGAACAGGATACGATGGAGTCAGGGGAGAAGCCCATGGAGGAAGGAGACATGTCATGTGACCTACTGAGGCTAGGTAGTCATTTGACTTCAGACCAGCCAATCAATGGTAGTTCGATCAGCCCTCACCCTCCATACCTGCCTCGCCTCGGGGGGGTGCAGTGTTGTTGTGGGCAACAGGAAACTCCCAGGCCAGACATCATAGAAGGGGAAGATGCTATTCTTAAAAACAACAACACCACCACAGAGTCCAAGCCTAAGCTCCTGGTGCAGGGTGGGGGGTCCACCCCAGGCGCCTCACCCCGCTCTCTGCCCCATAACCACTGTGTGGACCTGGGCCCCGACGGGGTGGAGACGACCCGCAAGCTGGGAGGGCCTGGGGGGGACACTCCGGAGGAGCTTCAATTAGAGAGATCCCACAATGCATCACAGGGTCGCCTTGGGCCCAGGGAGACGGGGACCGACCCTACATTCAGACTGGATCCTGGAAAGGGGAAGAATGTGAACCTGAGAGACCGCCTGCTGCAGTTCCCTCTCTGTGAGAAGGCCCTGTCCTTCAACATCCAGCCCACCTCCAAGGAGAAACTCCTGCCCTTCGCCCAGTATAACTGCTGCCATGTACTGTAGGCAGGGCCACCTGTTAATAGCCTATATTTCCCACATTACTCACTCTATCCCCTAGCCAAGTGGTAGGAATGGGCATCACTCCAGACACCCTCACACCAGGCCCAGACCCTGTCAATGTTCCATCTACTTCAACTTCAACACAAAACACTGGTGCAGACAATATGTAGCCTATCTGAACTATCAGTCTGCGTCCGACCTAAACTGAATTATCATACTGTGACCTCAGACACGTTCCAGCCAATTGTAGTTATACCTGTGTAGCCCCCACCCTGACCTCTTTATACTTACCGTCTACTGCTGCTTCCTTTGTGAGACAAAAACTGGACCTCATTGTGCTGCTATGTACTGGACTATAGAAAATGCTTTTTGTGTGGTCTTCTTAGACTGTCACTATACACAGTAACTTTGTATTGATTGCTATCTTATTTGCCCTTGTATCATAGCTTTTCATTTTGTACTAGCTTATCTAGAACTGAGCCCATTTTAGCATATGGTATGTTGTCACTGAGGCCTGCTAGTACAGTGCTATAATTGGAATGTGTAAGATGATGCATGCTGTATAGGTGAAAGCTACACTCCATGCCTCAGGCGCCATCCTGCGTTAGCTCAGCTAGCGGCCTGATGGAAGGTGTGATGATGCTCTTGACAGTGTAGCTGGAAGCATGGTATCGTTTAATGCTGGGGGTTACTTACATCAATGACATTGTTGGTGCACTAATGTGGGTGCATTGTTGAATCTCAGTGGTACACAGTAGTGTAGAGGAGATGTGTCGGGCAGCGTTGCTCATGGTCACGTGATGAAGTAGCCCCGCTTGCGAACTTCAAAACCAGTGTCTGACCTTGGACAAGGAGGAATTTCCTCTTGGTCTACTGGTCTAAGACGTTGGTTGCTCCCTAGGGAGACCAGGGATGATATCCTGCATGTTACATTGGTGCCCAACGTGAGGCGATCTCTCGTGGGGGAGGAGGTCAAAGGGGGTGAATGTAGTGGACTTGTCGGGCTTGGTTGCTCATGGTCACGTGATGAGGTAGCCCCGCCTGCAAACTTCAAAATCAGGGTCTGCGTTCGGACCCGTCGGAGACCATGGTTCATATCACGTGTGTTACAGTAGCAAGGCTTGGGATCTAACCTGACTATAAGAGCAACACCCAGGGAGAGAAAACATTTTGGACAGAGTTTCATAATGGAGACTTAAAAAATAAAGATATGATATGGTATCAACTAAGTAAATGCAGGTCTTCCAGATTGTTTGTGTATATGTACTTTATCTTTATTCTTACAAATGCTATTGAACTCTTTTATCATAACTTTTTTTGTCGTAGAAAAGAGGTGTGTGATTATAACTATTGTTTTGTGTTCTAAATGTGACAGAATTAATCATGAGTGATCATGAGTCTCATGAGTGCCCATACGAAGAAAAAAAAGAAATTTAAAATATATGTTTTGATAAATTATTTAGGATACATGTGAAATTTTTTAAATTGGCCAAATAATATATTTTTATTTATTGAATACACTTTAAATACATTCCAACATAAATTACAGAATATATTTAAAAGGTTTATATCAATGTGTATAAAATGTATATCACAATATATGTTAAAGTCATCAGAAAATGTATTTAACGTATTTTAAAATGCATTCAGAAATACATTAAAGATGTATTTTAGAATATATTTTGACATGTATTTGGAAGTGTTTTGTTAAATATATTCCACCATGCATTTAAATGTATTTGTAAGAAATATATTTGTTTATTAAAATGTATGGCAAACATTAAAAAAAAGCCAAATCATATCGTAACAAAATGGTGACTGTCTTAAGCTTTAGTAGGCTCTTTGGTATCACATGCAGTTATGTGAGTCTCATTAAGACTGCAAAACTGTCAGTCTACAAGCTTAACATTTAAGCACAGAACACAACATAACACATTAAGTGTCATGTCAATTTGTCACATGAGAGGTCAAAAAGCACTAAGACTAAGCCACGCCCCAACAAGTCCCACCTCCATGTCTTCTAATAGGCTGCCACCATCACACAATCTATTTTGTCAAAATGCATTTATTGTACTTGACACATACCAAAAGCACTAACATGCATATAAATGCATTTAAATGACAACAAAAATAACTACAAACATGATACATTATTGGTCAGTGAATGTGCATATGACAAATAAACAAACAAACTTGATGAGAGCATTGCAACTAATGTCCAACGGGCAGAATTTAACGTGTGCTGGGTCGTTCCACAAAAATAGTGCCTTTTGCGTCCCTTTTATATGTTAATTTGAAATGATGCACCACTATTGAATTTTAAAAGCCTGTTATATGAAATTAGGTGCCCTTTGATATAGACCACAAGGATAATTCAATAAATCTCAATTTGAATAAAGCTTCCAATCCTCCTGTCACGAGGATTTATGGCTGATGTAACTAGTAGTTACCAGTTGGAGGGCCATTCAAGTGGATTTTTCCCAGATTTGTTAAATTCCCAATTGGTTACGAATGCACCATAACACCACTAACCATCCTCTGTAGAGCCGCTATAATACCACTAACCATCCTCTGTAGAGCCGCTATAACACCACTAACCATCCTCTGTAGAGCCGCTATAATACCACTAACCATCCTCTGTAGAGCCCCTATAACACCACTAACCATCTTCTGTAGAGCCGCTATAACACCACTAACCATCCTCTGTAGAGCCGCTATAATACCACTAACCATCCTCTGTAGAGCCGCTATAACACCACTAACCATCTTCTGTAGAGCCGCTATAACACCACTAACCATCCTCTGTAGAGCCGCTATAACACCACTAACCATCCTCTGTAGAGCCGCTATAACATCACTAACCATCCTCTGTAGAACCGCTATAATACCACTAACCATCCTCTGTAGAGCCGCTATAACACCACTAACCATCCTCTGTAGAGCCACTATAACACCACTAACCATCCTCTGTAGAGCCGCTATAACACCACTAACCATCCTCTGTAGAGCCGCTATAACATCACTAACCATCCTCTGTAGAACCGCTATAATACCACTAACCATCCTCTGTAGAGCCGCTATAACACCACTAACCATCCTCTGTAGAGCCACTATAACACCAATAACCATCCTCTGTCGAGCCCCTATAACACCACTAACCATCCTCTGTAGAGCCCCTATAACACCACTAACCATCCTCTGTAGAGCCGCTATAATACCACTAACCATCCTCTGCAGAGCTGCTATAATACCACTAACCATCCTCTGTGGAGCCGCTATAACACCAACAACCATCCTCTGTAGAGCCGCTATACACCAATAACCATCCTCTGTAGAGCCCCTATAACACCACTAACCATCCTCTGTAGAGCCCCTATAACACCACTAACCATCCTCTGTAGAGCCGCTATAATACCACTAACCATCCTCTGTAGAGCCGCTATAATACCACTAACCATCCTCTGTAGAGCCGCTATAACACCAATAACCATCCTCTGTAGAGCCCCTATAACACCACTAACCATCCTCTGTCGAGCCCCTATAACACCACTAACCATCCTCTGTAGAGCCGCTATAATACCACTAACCATCCTCTGTAGAGCCGCTATAATACCACTCATTGGAAGCACAAGACCTATACCTACACTTTGACATATTGTGGAGCGTTGTATGATGTATCGTTTTTGTTTGAATTGATAAAACATTTTATAATAATAAAAACAGCCTAGTGCCCAATGTTTTTATTATTTAATTAAGCTGAAGAGAGGCACTTACTAATAGTCTGTTTGTTTGTTTTTTATGGGGAAAACATATTTTTTATGAAGTTGAACATGTGCTCTTTATGACAGAATGTAATAATTAGGTAAAATCAAATGTTTTTTTTGTACTCACCATCACAATTTAAATTATATCACTGCCAAAGTTTTGGCTTTGTGGCCCAACATTATTTCTCTGTTGATCAATACAAAATAGCAAATTAAGATGTCATAGCCATGTGTTTCTGGAATATTGTCAGGCATTACATGCATTTTAGTAAAGATGCAAATGTATCTACATGTATTTGAAATAGATTTTATTTTACGTTAAATATATTGAAATGTATTTTTTTCGTATGGGTGAGGATACCTGTAAAATGTTGTTGGATTTGCTGTGTGATTTGTGTATACATTTTGTCTGTCTAGTGTTTTCTGAGAGAACGTACTGCTACTACTGTAAGAGATACAGCTTGATCAAATTAGAAATCCTACTCTAGTCTAGATGGGAACTAGCTATTATGCAAGGAACAAATGTTATTGGAGAGTGTTACAGTACGAGTGTCTTCAGAAAGCTGTGTTCTTTCCCATCAGTGGAATGCCCAGAGGAACCATGGAAGAGTGGTACACGGAAATCCCATGCTACTGAATAAGAGCAGAATGAATGGCGTAGTCTCAGCCCCCTCGTTGTGGAAGAGAAGAGTGTAGGGATGGACACAGAGCACTAACCTCAGCTGGCACAAATATGATATGAACACTCCAACTCCACCTCCCCTGTCTTCTTTCCTCTTCTGTCATTGGACGGGGGTGGGCCTCGGATTCCACCAACCGGCTGTCTCGTCCTCCTCCACACCTGACCTGGAGACAGCTGACTGAGGTGTGTCCATCTGTCTGTCGGCCCATTGACCCTGATTTAAAATATGACTATGTCTCGATGAGATTAATTTATTTTTGTATTTATTTATTAAAGTGGATTAAACCAGTCATGGTGTTGTGATGTGGTGATTTAAGGGGTACAGTTGAAGTCGGAAGTTTACATACACTTAGGTTGGAGTCATTAAAACTCGTTTTTCAACCACTCCACAAATTTCTTATTAACAAACTATAGTTTTGGCAAGATGGTAAGGACATCTACTTTGTGCATGACACGAGTCATTTTTCCAACAATTGTTTACAGACAGATTATTTCACTTATAATTCACTGTATCACAACTCCAGTGGGTCAGAAGTTTACATACACTAAGTTGACTGTGCCTTTAAACAGCTTGGAAAATTCCAGAAAATAATATCATGGCTTTAGAAGCTTCTGTATGGAGGAATGGGCCAAAATACCAGCAACAATGTGTGAAAACCTTGTGAAGACTTACAGAAAACGTTTGACCTCTGTCATTGCCAACAAAGGGTATATAACAAAGTATTGGGATAAACTTTTGTTATTGACCAAATACTTATTTTCCACCATAATTTGCAAATAAATTCATAAAAAATCCTACAATGTGATTTTCTGGATTTTTTTTCTCATTTTGTCTGTCATAGTTGAAGTGTACCTATGATGACAATTACAGGCCTCTCTCATCTTTTTAAGTGGGAGATATTTTTTGCCCCACTGTATATCCACAGAAAAAATGAGTCCTATATCGACATAACCTGAAAGGAAGGAAGGAAGGAGCAAGGAAGAAGCCACTGTTCCAAAACCGCCATTAAAAAAAAACACTACGGTTTGCAACTGCACATGGGGATAAAGATTGTACTTTTTGGAGAAATGTCCTCTGGTCTGATGAAACAAAAATAGAGCTGTTTGGCCATAATGACCATCGTTATGTTTGGAGGAAAAAGGGGGAGGCTTGCAAGCCGAAGAACACCCTCCCAACCGTGAAGCACGGGGGTGGCAGCATCATGTTGTGGGGGTGCTTTGCTGCAGGAGGGACTGGTGCACTTCACAAAATAGATGGCACCAGCTCTGTCAGGAGGAATGGGCCAAAATTCACCCAACATATTGTGGGAAGCTTGTAGAAGGCTACCCAAAACGTTTGACCCAAGTTAAACTATTTAGACAATGCTACCAAATACTAATTGAGTGTGTGTAAACTTCTGACCCACTGGGAATGTGATGAAAGAAATAAAAGCTGAAATAAATCATTCTACTATTATTCTGTCATTTCACATTCTTAAAATAAAGTGGTGATCCTAACTGACCTAAGACAAGGAATTTTTACAAGGATTAAATGTTAGGAATTGTGAAAAACCGAGTTTAAATGTATTTGGCTAAGGTGTATGTAAACTTCCGACTTCAACTGTATTTGCTGTAGAGATTATCAACCAATAATTATTCCTCTGAAGCGGTCATGGTTTTCTTTTTAGCCAGTCAAATGATAAAAATACATCAAAAGGCATTTCTGTACCTTTTTGGATGATTAGGTATGTTTAGTTTATTTAGTCAAACACAACCATCAACCCAGCTGTTTACATTCATCCAACACTGCATCTGTTCTGAAATCTTCCTTTTTAAAAGTTACAGATAATGCACATGTAATACATAACATAGTCCAACATCAAGCTCATCATCAATACACATGTTTAAATATAGTCATCTTCAAATAAAAGTACACAGATATGTGATATCAAGTGCTTTCAGTGGTGTTGCAATGTGCCTGAAGCGTATAACATAACACTCATAATGTGAAAGTACACGCTTAGAAAAAATAGTTCAACAAGGGTTCTTCGGGAAGTCCCCATGGGAGAACCCTTTTTGGTTCCAGGTAGAACCCAAAAGGCTTCTACCTGGAACCAAAAATAGTTATTCAAAGGGTTCTCCTATGGGGGCAGCCGAAGATCCCTTTTAGGCTAGATAGCACCTTTCTTCCTAAAAGTGTACGTGGAACACACTGTCGGGAAAAATGTACAAAATTATATGCATATTTGCACTTGTGTGATTATACAGCAAATGAAATACTTGCATACTATGTTCCACACACACAATAAAGTCCAAAGCTACCCAATATTTCAAGAAGTCTCAAACACACTTATGCTGAAGCTGCATTAACACAATGTACAAAAGCTCTTAGCTCTTGCACTTTGGTTTTCCTTCATCATCAGTGCCTCGTCTCTCACTCTAGTACAGGGGTGTCAAATATATGGCCCACGGGCTGGATCCGGCCTGCGGAAGGTTCCTATCCGGCCCGTGGGTGTTTTGTTTTATTTATTTATTTATTTATTTATTTATTTATTTAGATAGATAGATAGATAGATAGATAGATAGATAGATATTCGGCGCATGTGACACTTTGGGGGGGGGGGGGGGGGGGATTTGACATATACAGTGCATTCGGAAAGTATTCAGACGCCTTGACTTTTTCCACATTTTGTTAGGTTACAGCCTTATTCTAAAATTTATTAAATTACATGTTTTCCTCATCAATATACAGACAATACCCCATAATGACAAAGCAAAAACGTTATACTATATATATATATATATATATATATATATATATATATATATATAGTATAAAGTTTATACATATATATATATATATATATATATATATACACAGTACCGGTCAAAAGTTTGGACACACCTACTCATTCAAGGGTTTTTCTTTATTATTACTATTTTCTACATTGTAGAATAATAGTGAAAACATCAAAACTATGAAATAACACATATGGAATCATTTAGTGACCAAAAAGTGTTAAACAAATCAAAATATAGAAGAGTGTGCAAAGCTGTCATCAAGGCAAATGGTGGCCACTTTGAAGAATCTCAAATATAAAATATGTTTTGATTTGTTTAACACGTATTTGGTTACTACACAATTCCATATGTGTTATTTCATAGTTTTGATGTCTTCACTATTATTCTACAATGTAGAAAATAGTAAAAATATAGAAAAAACCTTGAATGAGTAGGTGTGTCCAAACTTTTGCCTGGTACTGTATATATATTATTTTAAAAATTATTATTATACATTTTTAAGGGGGAATCAAACTCATTATACTTTAAAATGACTAAAACAACATTGAAACTGTGTAGAAATGCTAATGGGCCTACATTCTTACAGTTTCTTGAGTGTGTCCAGCTTCCTAAAAATCCCCGAAATGAAAGCTAGAGAGACAAGGAGTATCAACATTTTCAAAAACAATAGAGAAGTATTTTTTGCACTTTTTGACAGGGAGGAAATATAGCGCATTTTCAGTGCAGCTCTCCGGACCTCGTTGAAGACCGAATGGCCACCGGGGCAAAATTTGTTTGACACCCCTGCTATCTCCCATGACATGAGAGACTTCTCTAGTTATGACTAGAGCAGTCCTCCAGGGGGAGATACTGAGACTGACAGAGCTTCTCAGGGCAGACTCTGGCTGGCTCCGGGATTTAGGTTTAGAGGTCAGACAGACATCTCTTTGGATCCTCCTCTCCCTCATCGCCATGGCAGCTGATTCTAATGAGCCCCCAGGTCCTGACCAACATTTGAAGGGCAACAGGAGACAGATTATGGACTTCCCCTCAGGGGTTCCCAGTGGTGTAAAGTACTTAAGTAAACATACTTTTAAGTACTACTTAAGTAGTTTTGGGGGGTATCTCTACTTCACAATTTATATTTTTGACTACTTTTACTTTTCCTCCACTACATTCCTAAAGAAAATAATGTACTTTTTACTCCTTACCTTTTCCCTGACACAAAAAAGTACTCGTTACAATTAGAATGCTCAAGCAGAATTAATGTACCTATCAATATAACACTTTGTCATCCCTACTGCCTATGATCTGGCGGACTCACAAAACACAACTACTGTGTTTGTAAATTATGTCTGAGTGTTGGAGTGAGCCCGTTTATGTCCGTAATTAAAAATAATACGAAAATAAGGCCGACTAGTTTGCTTAATATAAGGAAATTGATGTACAGCATTTACTTTTACTTTGTACTTTTACTCAAGTATGACAATGTAGTACTTTATATTCCTGTCTGCACTGTACTTAAGCACATTTAAAACCAGATACTTTTAGACTTTTACTCAAGTAGTATTTTACTGGGTAACTTTCACTTTTACTTGAGCCATTTGCTGTTAAGGTATCTTTACTTTTACTCAAGTATGACAATTTAGTACTTTTCCACCACTGGGGGTTCCACAACCTCTATAGCTTCTGTAAAGTCAAAGGGAGATGTTTGATTGTCAGACACTTGATTGTTACAGTACGGTCAGGGCTTTTCTATAATGATTATTCTCTCACCTGCTGCCCAAGAGCTTGCATGGAGTGAAACTCAATCTGTTCCCTCTTGATTCTGACCCAGTCTGGTTCGTCTGGGATCATAAAAGCAAGAATCATCTTGACCAGGATCAGGACATGCTGACAAACAAACACACACATATACACTAAGTATTAATATACAATACATGAAGAACACCTGCTCTTTCCATGACTGACAACCCTAGTCACAGACTGTTCTCTCTGCTACTGCACGGAAAGCGGTGCCTTGGTGCCAAGTTTAGGTCCAAGAGGCTCCTAAATTGCTTCTACCCCCAAGGCATGAGACTACTGAACAGCTAATCAAATGGCTACCCAGACTATTTGCATTGACCCCCCCCCCCTGTCATTATCTTTGCATAGTCACTTTAATAACTCTACCTACATGTACATATTACCTCAATTACCTTGACACCGGTGCCCCCGCACATTGACTCTGTACAGGAACTCCCTGTATACAGCCCCGCTATTGTTATTTACTGCTGCTCTTTAAATCATTTGTTATTCTTATCTCTTTTTTTTTGTTGATATTTTCTTAAAACTGCATTGTTGGTTAAGGGCTCGTAAGTAAGCATTTCACGGTAAGGTCTACACCTGTTGTATTCAGCATTTCACTGTAAGGTCTACACCTGTTGTATTCAGCATTTCACTGTAAGGTCTACACCTGTTGTATTTGGCGCATGTAACAAATAACATTTGATTTGATTTGACCAGGTGAATCGAGGTGAATGCCTGAATCCCTAATTGACGTCACTTGTTAAAGCCACTTAGATGTAGATGAAGGGGAGGAGACCGAATAAAAAAAGATTTTTAAGCCTTCAGACAATTGAGACATTGATTGTGTATGTGTGCCATTCAGAGGGTGAATGGGAAAGACAAAAAATGTAAGTACCTTTGAACAGGGTATGTTAGTAGGTGGCAAGCGCATCGGTTTGTGTCTAAAACTACAACACTGCTGGGTTTTTCACACTCAACATTTTCCCGTCTGTATCAAGAATGGTCCACCACCCAAAGGACATCCAGCCAACTTGACACAACTGTGGGAAACATTGGAGTCAACATGGGCCAGCATCCCTGTGGAACACTTTCAGCACTTTGTGGAGTCCATGCCCAGATGAATTGAGGCTATTCTTGAGAGCAACTCATTATTAGGAAGGTGTTCCTAATGTTTGGTATACTCAGTGTACATACAACATATGTCAGTTGGGCAGATAATGACATAGTAATATGCTATGAATAAGACAACTGTTATGAGCAAGATACTGAACTGTAGTATAATCATACTGTACCTCGATCAGGATGGCGAAGAGTATGATGTTTCTGCCGCTAATCCCTCCCTCCAGACAGAACTCCCGGACCCGAGGAGACAGTAGCAACAGCCAGCAGTTAGACATGACTGAAACAAACCCCAGAACCTCAAACGCTGTCTGAAATATACAAAGGCATACATAAATATAGTTACAGGCACATACAAGGACAGGAGCAAAGACAGACACATGTGTTCAGCGACATGGATTGGCACCGATTTGAAAATTACATTAACCACATCTATTTATTCACCAGATTTAGCTACATAGCTAATTTCCATATGCAGTAAAATGCGCTCTCTGTTTGTTCACATTTTCACATTCCCTCTCTTAAAAACCACCTGACCTGCCACACTCCTATGTTGGACACAGGGGCTGAGAAGGGTTTACGGAACAGTTTACAGATCTTGTATGCATCTGCTCTGATCTCTGTGATGTTGTTGAGGAGCAGGAGGACGGCGGTGAGCGGGTATACACAGGAGAACAGACTCAAATACCCAAACTGCACCAGCAACTCAATGTACTCAGCAAATAGGCCCTGAAACATAGCGACAGATGCAATAAGTTACACACCAAAACATAACATTCAGTAACATACAGTACAAATGCAATACACCCAACCTTAATTCAACCCCCTACGGCACAGATACAAAGAAAGTCAAACAAGAGCACAATGAAGAGAAACAGAGGAAAACGTTCAAACACCAACACATTTTACATGGACTTACTGGAAAAGGAGGCAGGCTTCTCTGGGCTCTGAGTTTGTCCACATCTGGGTCATCCTCCTGCTGCTTCTTCTGAGGAGCACTGAAGAAGCGGTCCACTATGAACGGCACCACAACCTCTGTACACTGGTTCACCAGTTGGGTCACGATTAGCAGAGACGCAAGCCTCTGTGTATACAGACAGATGGTAAACACACACATATAGTTAGTTACCTGCTGTATACAAACGCACTCATGCACGCACCCACACCCGCACACACACGCTGTGATCAATTACTTTAGGTGCAGTACATACTGCACACAGAGAGAACATGATGTGTTCTGTTGCACAGCTCAAGAAAACATTTATTTACATTTGCGATTTTTACTGTGACATTGTATATAATTTCCTCTGGCCAGTCATAAACAAACAGTGCTGCCCAGCTGAAATCTCTTACCTTCCTTAGAAGTGGAAGGTCTTGTTTGTAGAAGGCAATGTGAAATAGCACAGCAAAGTAGTTGAAGAAAGTGAACTGAAAAAAAGACATTTGCAGTTTCAAAGCTAATTTCCAGCAATGCTACACATTTTGCCATGGGTCTGAGAACATTTTACAGTTTTAACACTGGTTTCCTGCAATTCTACTTATTTTGCCATAGGGCTGAGAAAACATTTAACCGTTTTAAAGCTAGTTTCCTGCAATTCTATACACTTTGACATGGGCGGAAAGAAAATTTGACAGTTTAAAGCTAGTTTTCTACAATTCTACACATTTTGACATGGGGCTGAGAGAAAATTTGACAGTTTTAAAGCTAGTTTTCTGCAATTGTACACATTTTTGCCATGGCTTATGCCATGTTCTTATGCTATCTGGGTGACTCAAACATTATAACAAAATCACTGGGGGCCTCATACCATGACAACGTTTTTATTTTGGCGATTGTTAGTTCCCAGAGGTGATCTAATTTTTACATATATTGCTCCATTATATTTTCTACAGACTTTATATCTAGTTCTAGTCATTTAAGTTCACACCGAAAACATTTTACTGAAAATTATTTGGGATGGTAAAATAGCACACCGCCGCTGCTAAATGTATATATGGGAACCACTGAATACATATCCTGTTTTACTGTATCTGATTTGCCTCTCACTGAGGAATGGCTCCCACATCTGCTTATACATACACAGATGATACTATCTGCACACTACACCTACCTGTGTCCGAATACATTTAACTCTGCACCAGGGACTATTGCAACAGATTTAGATATTCAGTAGGAACAGAGAGAGAGGGAGGACCAGAGGGATAGGTGGAGGAGGAGGAGGAGGAGGAGGAGGAGGAGAAGGAGGAGGAGGAAGAAGGAGGAAGAGGAGGAGGAGGAGGAGGAGAAGGAGGAGGAAGAGGAGGAGGAGGAGAGGAATAAACTGACAGATGGGGAAGGACGAGTGAGACTGACCAGGAGGACTTTGGTGGTATGATGGTTCTGGAAGGAGGACTCCTCTCTGTGGTTTTCTACAAGAAGAAAATAAACATTTTCAGGTGTTACAGACAAACAATCTGTGACACCTTGTATCCAATTGCGTACTGTATGATTCTATTAGCCTATGCCCTTCGGTGAACTTAGCTCTGTTTTCCCAAACATTTTACCCCCTACCACAATTATTCATCAACATCAAACTTATTGTCTCTCTCCCTCTTCTCAATCTGCTTCTTTTTCACCTCCTCCCTATCTAACCCATCTCCCTCTCCATCGCCCAGTGCCCTTTCTCACCCCACTCGGTGAGTTGCATGGCCACAGTGCGGTACACATTCCCCAGCATGTTGGTGTAGACAATGTGAGCCACAGAGGGCAGGTAGAGCAGAGCTCCAGAGAACAGGGAGCCGCTGTCCTGATGGAAGCCCTGTGCCAGTGCCTCTCCGTGGTAGAACCCTGTCATACCCAGCACCACCATCCCCAGGAAGAACCCCACCAGGGGCACAGACACCAGGCCTACACGCAGCTGCCTCTGCCACTCCGGGAACAGGGGCTCCAGCCGCCCGGTCACAGGGTTGATCCCCAGGGTGCCGTGGAAACCAGGGCGGGGCTCAGCGAAGCGCTCGGCCAGGTGCAGCAAGCCCCAGCGGTGGGAGAGGGAGGAGCTGCGTCGCTTCCAGAACTCCATGACCAGCGTGGACCACAACATGCTGAACACGGCCTGTACCATGTGACCGCTGACCGAGGGGCTGTCGTCCACCTCTACCACCCCCTCCATCACCCCCTCTCCAGCCTGCTCCTTCACAACCCCAGCTCCTGATCCACCTCTAGGCAGCAGAAAGGTCAGCACTAGGCCTAGGATAGCAGGGGGCACCAGGGCCCAGGTGTAGAAGTCCAGGAAGCTGAAGTAAAACCCCACGGTGCCTCCGAAGTAGGCTTGGATAGAGTCTGCATAAAGGACAGAGAGACCATTAGTAGGATAAAGGAATACACGTTTGTGTACGTGTGTCTATGTTTATATTTATGTTGTTATTGTTTACCAAGAGGCTGTCCCCATATCTGCTTCCCAGAGTACCAGTTTCTGCACAGGTCTGTCAGTCTCTGCTTGTCATGCAGAGGGAAGATGTCCTTTATCACTCCCGCCTTCTCTAGCTTCTGACCTACAATATAGAGACAAGAGGGATAGGCTAGGACAGGACAGAGAGCTGTACAATACAACTACCATTACTACACATACAGACAGGGAAGAGGAGGTAACATAGGCAGAAGCTCAGCAGTAATGCATTACACTGTTAACGCTATCCAGCATATGTAAGGGACAGTGTGTTGTAGTTCTCAGAGACAGATCTCAGAGCAGTAAGAGAGGACAGGAGAGAGCACAGAAATTATCAACCAGAGGTGGTGCTCTGCTCTGCTGCAGAGCAGCTTAGCTAAGCAAAATAATGACAAAGAGAACAGAAAATGCTGAGGTAAACAGAATATCTAATACACAATCACACACATGCGCACACGCACACACACACACACACACACACACACACACACACACACACACACACACACACACACACACACACACACACACACACACACACACACAGAGTAAAGACTCACATATGTTCTCCCTGGCCTTCAGGACCCCCTGAGACTCAGGGACTCCAGGGATTTTCTGCCCCTTCTGGGCCCTTAGAAAGTCCAGCTCATACTTGACTATGTACTGACGCTCCGCTAGCGTCAGGAACTCCTGCATGTCATCTGGTAACACAGAGGACAGGCATCAATCAAGACTGTCATATATATTACATTTCATATTTTATTTGATCTTTATTACTACAGTTTATTACCACAGTGAATGTGTTGATTGTGTTCCTACAGAAGATGTATTGGGTGCTGAAGTTCTACACAACAAGTTTGATTTCAACTTAGCCTAGTAACTGTTATTATCGTAACTATCCCTCTAATCTTTCCCTGCTGATTACCAACATTCTTACCAACATTGCTGAAGTTGTCTCTGTCATTGTAGGAGAAAGCAACCATGTCTTCATTGTGGTATTTCTTACACAGACCCAGGTCCTCTGTGGCTCTGAGGAGGGTGCAGCGAGGAGCAGACACCACGATCACATCCCCACACTCATCCTCTCCAGGGTGGGCCAGCAACGCTGCGCCTAGTCCAGGGAGGAAGAGAGAGGTTCAACCATATTATCCTTGCCTCTACTGCAGTGTTCTTTGAGGATGTAGTCCTACAATCTTCAGTTTCAACCCGGTAATGACTGACACCTGATTCAGCTAATAAACTTAGATGCCTGCACACTGATGAATGCTCCCGCAGTTGTATTGTGCAACATTTCGACTCAAAGGTCTTCATCACATGCTGGTCATTTATGAACATTTTGAACATCTTGGCCATGTTCTGTTATAATCTCCACCTGGCACAGCCAGAAGAGGACTGGCCACCCCTCATAGCCGGGTTCCTCTCTAGGTTTCTTCCTAGGTTTTGGCCTTTCTAGGGAGTTTTCCCCAGCCACCGTGCTTCTACACCTGCATTGCTTGCTGTTTGGGGTTTTAGGCTGGGTTTCTGTACAGCACTTCGAGATATTAACTGATGTACGAAGGGCTATATAAAATAAACTTGATTTGATTTGATTTCATCAGGCTTAACCCACGTTAATAAAGCAGTCACTGGATGTACGTACACTACTTTGTAACAAGAGACTCAACTAATAAACTAATCATGAAGCCCAGGTGAATCAGCTGAATCAGATTGGGTTAATACTCAATAGTACTGAGCTGGAACAAAACACAACAAAGATTGAAGACGTCTGATCTGCTGCTGACCCTATCTGACCTGACCTCTCACCTCCGTCTCTCTCGGACATCTCGATCAGGGAGATGAGCCACCTCTTGGTGACGGGCTGGATGTTGTCTGACAGCTGGATGAGGACCAGGGGCTCCACCTGCTCAGACACACAGCAGGGACAGCTGACCTGCGTCCAGGAGCCCTGGTTCAGGACCTTCGTCTGGGTTTGGACGGAGCCTTCATCTTCATTACCCAGCAATGCCGTTGTCTCCCTGTAGCCTTCACCTTTATCACCTAGTGATGTCATCGTCTCCCTGTAGAGAGGCAGTGTGTGTTTCCTGGTTCATCATCTGTGATATATTTATACACCCTGTAATCCACACATTTGCATGGAGAGTTCAAATGGCCATAGAAGGTTGTGGCTGTAGGTTAGAGAGCAGGTCAATTTGCATGTGATGCTGAGAGGACAGGGTAGCAGTAAAACATAGAGAGGACAGAGAGGAATGACCAGATGGCAGAGATCTGAAGTTGTGAACACTGAGTCAACATAGGAGGGCAGCAGTAGCCAGAAACAAGGGGCCAAGCCGGCTGCAATATATAGTCTTCTTTGTGCTTGGCTCTAAGTGCTTCACCTCACTGTCTCTTTAATTATGTTGTGCGTCAAGAAGGAACCGCAGAGAGCAACGGCAGTGTGGTAGCAGCATCTGAGCAGATAAGCAACTTCCTATGTAACATCAAGGCTGAGAGGAAGAAAGTGAAAGCTAGATAGAGGAGGAAGGTAAAGAATAATGAGAGTGTATGAAGGAGTGTACGGTACCTGACAGGGCGCTGAGGTATAGGTCAATAGGCGTATGTGGATAGCTGGCCCACACCCCCTCCAGTGTGATGTTTGAACACACAATCGCACAGACAACACACACACGACCATACACACACAGTTGTCCTGAAATAAAGGTGGGGCCTGGTCAGGGGTCCTGAACACAGACCTAAACACACACACTTACACACTACGGATCTGTCCTTGCAGATGGTTGATTCAGAGTTGAGTTGCAGGACAGGAATGCAGTGAAACTTCTCCTTCCCTTCAGGGTGTGGAACTCTGCTCACTGCGTTTATTTTTCCTCCCTGACAGGCACCTCCCATCTCTGCCTGCCTTTGTCTGTCTGCAGCCCTGGGTCCTACTGTCCCACAGAGCTCTGACTCACAGACCATAGCCGCCACAGTACTGAACTACTCACACACAGCAGGCTGCATATGCAGTGGGGTCTGAAATTATTGACACACTTGATAAAGATTAGCAAAAATGACTGTATAAAATAAATAATTCAAATACAATACTATATTGTATGCCCTCCAAAATTCGGAAATTCTATTATTTTATACTAATACAATTGCTAAGAGAAAGAGATTTTGTTTAGCAAGTAATACATTTTTCTCTGATACAGAGCAGAATTCATGGTTCCTTCAATGATGGCAAGTCGCCCAGATCCTGAGGCAGCAAAGCATCCCCAAACCCTCACACTACCACCAACATGCTTGACCGTTGGTATGAGGTTCTTACTGTGGTATGCAGTGTTTGGTTTTCACCAAACATAACGTGAGCAGTGTTGTCCAAAAAGTCAACTCAAGTTTGCCAAAAAGCACCTGGAAGCACCTGGATGATCATCAAGACTCCTGGAAAAATGTTCTATGGACAGATTAGTCAAAAGTGGAACTTTCTGGATGACATGGGTCACGTTATGTCTGGTGAAAACCAAACAATGCATTTCACAGTAAGAATCTTATACCAACGGTCAAGCATGGTGGTCACAGGTGGTGGTAGTGTGATGGTTTAGGTGATGCATTGCTGCCACAGGACCTGGACGACTTGCCATCATTGAAGGAACCATGAACTCTGCTCTGTATCGGATCAATCTGAGGGAAAATGTCAGGCCATCCGTCAATGAGCTGAAGCTGAAGTGCAGCTGGATCATGCAACAAGAAAATTATCCAAAACACACAAGCAAGTTTACATCAGAGTGGCTGAAAATCAACAAATGTAATGTTTTGGAATGGCCTAGTCAAAGTCCAGACTTAAACCCCATTGAGATGTTGTGGCAGGAGTGAAAATCATTTGTGCTAGAAAACCCACAAATATCGTTGAGTTAAAGCAGTTCTGCATGGAAGAGTGTGCCACAATTCTTCCACAGTGATGTGAGAGACGTTTGGTTACAGTAATTGCAGCTGAAGGTGGCACAACCTTTTGAGTTATTGGGTTTTGCATAACTTTATAAAAGAAATGAAAATGATCAAAAGTTGTATTTGTTAACTCAGGTCCCTTTATCTAATATTAGGTTTTGGTTGAAGATCTAAAAACCAGTGTCGAAAATATGCAAAAATAGAGAAAATCAGAAATGGGGCAACTATTTTTCACGGCACTGTATGCTGTAGGAAATCAAACCTTCATTAGTAGCCATTAGTAAGGCAAAGAATAACAGAATTATCTAGAGTTCAGTACATCAACATGACCCTTAAAAAGGTTTAGAGTAAAAAGCTGCATTTCGCTACACTCACAATAACATCTGCTAACCATGTGTATGTGACCAATAAAAATTGATTTGAAAACAAAACATGACAAGTGATCAGAAATATAAAGGCATTTATTTACTGATACTTCCCCATTTGCATAGACATTTAAAATTCCAAAACAAAAGCAAAATATGTGCTAAACCGATTTTACAATATTATTGCATAATTGAGCAGAGAATTTCATGTCAGAATCAAAGCTTACAAGTTTTTAATAAATATAGAAAAATATATCTACAGGCCTATTCTACTTTAACCCAACAGGTGGCACCCTTCTGCTCAGCAAGACGCTTGGTCCAGTCAAAGACTAGGGTGGGTGTTGATACAGAGGGGGGAGGTGGCATGCCAAACTCAACTGCCATTATCATAATTTTCATCAACACCATCAGCATCCTTATTATCAACATATCACAACAATATTTGGTTCATCATGTCGTGAAAAGTTCATCATACAAAAGTCATCATAAGCATGGGTATAAATATTGTCTTGAACGTGCATATTCTCTACTGTGATATGAGTTCTTGATGCTAATCAGGGTATCTTACTGATCCTTCACTGACCGTTCTCTGTCCGAACAACGTGAACACGACTCAACCCTGAGCCCTGACCCCAACCTGAGTTCCAAACAGAACACTCCCACTTAAATGACTGCAAGGAAGAGGATTTTATACAGTAAAGCAAATGCTGGATTACACATATTTATGTGATGAAGAATTACTCTCTTGGCATATAAATCACCCCCATCAAGCCCCAATGGAGGTGATAGGAGACTGTGGGCCCAGGACGTGTCCTTAGCTGTAGTGAGATATATATTATATATATTATATATATATTATATATATATAATATATATATATATATATATTATATATTATATATATATTATATATATATATATATATACATACACACACACGTTATGACCTAACGGTTCAAATCACTGTTTGAGACGCATGTACTTTGTGAGGCCCCAGTCCCCTGTCACAGTCTCCTCTCTCCATGGTCCCCTGAGGAACTGTAGGAGTTTTTGGGCTTATCTGTAGTGGCTTCACCCAAAGGACAAATTAAAAGGGGGAATAAGGGAATGAACAAAAACATATGGAATGCAGAAGATGGTAAAAAGGCTAGAAACTTTAGGATATAAAACTAGTCGGAACAGTCGAGGATCGGCCTGGAACTGAACCCGAAAGCCTCCTGTAGTTTAGTCTGATGCAAGATCGTCATCCTACATGCAGAGAGGGGCACGGGAACCTATAGTGAAGTCCTTATCAGCTCCATTCTGTAGCCATATGCTCCTCCCTACAGCAGGAGACCTGGTAGACCGGCCTCATGCCCTCAGTGTTCTGTCTCTGTATACATGACAACACATACCCATCCATGCTTCCATCAATCTTCCTCTCACTCCATCTCTCTCCACCTAGTAAAACATCAACTCATTCTGACGCTTCATTTGACATGTCAACAACAAACCAGAGTGTATAGGAGAGAGATGGAAAGGGAAAGATGCAGTCTCTGTTTGTACGAATATTTCTATACATTTAGTCATACCATTACGAATAAAAAAACATTGTTGAAATATAAATTAGTCTGAACATAGTGAAAGACTAAATCAGCTCCCTCCATACCTTCCCACAGATTTGAAAAGGAAATGCCCCAGTTTAAGAAAGACAATACAGACTAAGCATCAGTGAATTCGGTGAGCACACAATGTCAACAGCAATTTTCTGTGTCAAAACAGCATAGCTGTGATATAATGTTGAGAATGGGGTCCCCATAACAATGTTACTAAAAGTTTTACTACCGCTTGACCTCCAGTTGCATAAACACTCCAGGGATAGAGAAGGTACTTTCCTGAATTTTCTTAAAAGGTATAAACCTGGACAGCTTAGATGTACAGTTGAAGTCGATAGTTTACATACACCTTAGCCAAATACATTTAAAAACTCAGTTTTTCACAATTCCTGACATTTTATCCTAGGAAAGATTCCCTGTCTTAGGTCATTCAGGATCACCACTTTATTTTAAGGATGTAAAATGTCAGAATAATAGTAGAGAGAATTATTTATTTCAGCTTTTATTTCTTTCATCACATTCCCAGTGGGTAAGACGTGTACATACACTCAATTAGTATTTGGTAGCATTGTCTTCAAATAGTTTAACTTGGGTCAAACATTTCAGGTAGCCTTCCACAAGCTTCCCACAATATGTTGG
Source organism: Salvelinus fontinalis (assembly GCF_029448725.1). Classification (NCBI taxonomy): domain Eukaryota; kingdom Metazoa; phylum Chordata; class Actinopteri; order Salmoniformes; family Salmonidae; genus Salvelinus; species Salvelinus fontinalis. The sequence continues at coordinate 31,589,469 of NC_074676.1, forward strand.
GTGAATTTTGGCCCATTCCTCCTGACAGAGCTGGTGTAACTGAGTCAGGTTTGTAAGCCTCCTTGCTCGCACACACTTTTTCAGTTCTGCCCACAAATGTTCTATAGGATTGAGGTTAGGGCTTTGTGATGGCCACTCCAATATCTTGACTTTGTTGTCCTTAAGCCATTTTGCCACAACTTTGGAAGTATGCTTGGGGTCATTGTCCATTTGGAAGAACCATTTGCGACCAAGCTTTAACTTCCTGACTGATGTCTTGAGATGTTGCTTCAATGTATCCACATAATTTTCCTTCCTCATATTGTCATCTATTTTGTGAAGTGCACCAGTCCCTCCTGCAGCAAAGCACCCCACAACATGATGCTGCCACCCCATGCTTCACGGTTGGGATGGTGTTCTTCAGCTTGCAAGCATCCCTCCAAACATAACGATGGTCATTATGGCCAAACAGCTCTATTTTTGTTTCATCAGACCAGAGGACATTTCTCCAAGAAGTACAATCTTTGTCCCCATGTGCAGTTGCAAACCATAGTCTCGATTTTCTTTATGGCGATTTTGGAACAGTGGCTTCTTCCTTGCTGAGCGGCCTTTCAGGTTATGTCGATATAGGACTTGTTTTACTGTGGATATAGATACTTTTGTACCCGTTTCCTCCAGCATCTTCACAAGGTCCTTTGCTGTTGTTCTGGGATTGATTTGAACTTTTCGCACCAAAGTACGATCATCTCTAGGAGACAGAACGCGTCTCCTTCCTGAGCGGTATGACGGCTGCGTGGTCCCATGGTGTTTATACTTGCGTACTATGGTTTGTACAGATGAGCGTGGTACCTTCAGGCTCCCAAGGATGAACCAGACTTGTGGAGGTCTACAATTTTTTTTCTGAGGTCTTGGCTGATTTCTTTAGATTTTCCCATGATGTCAAGCAAAGAGGCACTGAGTTTGAAGGTAGGCCTTGAAATACATCCACAGGTACACCTCCAATTGACTCAAATGATGTCAATTAGCCTATCAGAAGCATCTAAAGCCATGACATCAATTTCTAGAATTTTCCAAGCTGTTTAAAGGCACAGTCAATTTAGTGTATGTAAACTTCTGACCCACTGGAATTGTGATACAGTGAATTATAAGTGAAATAATCTGTCTCTAAACAATTGTTGGAAAAATGACTTGTGTCATGCACAAAGTAGAGTCCTAACCGACTTGCCAAAACTATAGTTTGTTAACAAGAAATTTGTGGAGTGGTTAAAAAACAAGTTAATGACTCCAAACTAAGTGTATGTAAACTTACGACTTCAACTGTATATAAGGACAACTATAATCTCTAACTTTCACCGTCCTAAACATCACTCTTTATCCTCTCTTCCACATTCACACTCCCTCTCTCACTTTCTAGTCTCTCTCTACTGCAGGGTTAGTAAACCCGTACCCTACGAGGTCCGGAGGCTGCTGGTTTTCTGTTCTACCTGATAATGAATTTACCCCACCTGGTGTCCCAGGTCTAAATCAGTCCCTTATTAGAGGGGAACAATGTAAAAACCCAGTGGAACTGACTTCAAGGTCCAGAGTTGAGTTTGATGGCTATACGGTCTCTGGTGGGATGTTGACTGTTATATCCTGTGACTGCATGTATTATCCTCCTTACTGCATTCTAGTCATACAATCTTCATTTGATAAGGTTGTCGATTATAAACAAAACATACAGAATCACCCCAAACCTCCATCGCTCCAGTTCTGAAAAGATACCTTTCTTCTTTGACTGGCAAGTGGAACATATTGGAGAAGTGTTTTTGTGTTTTGTTCGAAGCAGCCAGAGACAGAGACAGAGACAGACAGACTATAGGGACAGGCTGGGGCCAAAGGGTATGGCATCATTGAAGGGGTTGATTGCCAGGTCTAAGAGGGATGGGTGAAGGTTGCCCCCCAGTGGAGAGTAGAGTAAGTTGGGTCTTCTAAAGGGTCTGTTCAGGAATCAATGTGTTGAACGGATAGTCCCACAATGTGGTGCTGATTCCAAAACCTGCAGAGGGAAACCAATTTATGCCATCAGTGAGAGTACAGAGTCAGAAATACTTTTGCAAACATACAGGAATCCAGGTATAATATTTATGACAAACATACACAAAGCTGAACTACAGGCAATTACAGAGACATATGAACAGTCTGAGGTAATATAATCAGTGCTTGACTTGGGCAGGAGCTCAGCAGAAATGAGTACCAGCACCTCAAAATGTTCTACTGCTTGAGATCCTGCTCCTGTTCTAGAATATTAGCTCAAAAGTACCAGCACCTATTTCAGTCCAAGACAAGCACTGAATATAATACTTGATCTTGTTCATCCCCCATCCTCTTTATCAGAAGTCACTGTAAAAACAGAAGTATGGTGATACAAAGAGCTATTCAAATCAAATTGTATTGGTCACATACACATTTTTAGCAGATGATATTGCGGGTGTAGAAAAATGCTTGTGTTACTAGCTCCAACAGTGCACTAGTATCTAACAAGCAATGCCGGAGTGGCATTCACTACAATACAGTAGAATAACATACAGTATATACATATGAGATGAGTAAAGCAGTATGTAAACATTGTTAAAGTGGCCAGTGATTCCATGTCTATGTATACAGGGGAGCAGCCTCTAAGGTGCAAGGTTGAGTAACTGGGTGGGAACCAGTAAGTGATGGCTATTTAACTGTCTGATGGCCTTGAGATAAAAGCTATTTTTCAGTCTCCCAGTCCCAGCTTTGATCCACCTGTACTGTCGCCTTCTGGATAGCGTCGCCTTCTGGATAGCGGGGTGAACAGGCCGTAGCTCAGGTGGTTTATGTCCTTGATGATATTTATGGCCTTCCTGTGACATTGGGTGCTGTAGGTGTCCTGGAGGGCAGGCAGTGTGCCACCGGTGATGCGTTGGGCAGACCGCACCACCCTCTGGAGAGCCCTGCTGTTGCGGGCAGTGCAGTTTCCGTACCAGCCGATGATACAGCCCGACAGGATGCTCGCAATTGTGCATCTGTAAAAGTTTGTGGTTTTTTTTGGGGACAAGCCAAATTTCATCATCCTCTTGAGGTTGAAGAGGCTCTGTTGCACCTTCTTCACCACACTATGTAGGTGGACCTTTTCAGTTTGTCAGTGATGTGTACGCCAAGGAACTTGCAGCTTTCCACCTTCTCCACTGCATCCCCGTCGATGTGGATAGGGGCATGCTCCCTCTGCTGTCTCCTGAAGTCCACGATCCATTCTTTATTTTGTTGATGTTGAGGGAGAGGTTATTTTCCTGGACCCCTCCGCCAGCGCCCTCACCTCCTCCCTGTAGGCCGTCTCGTCATTGTTGGTAAATCAGGCCTACTACTGTTGTGTCGTCTGCAAACTTGATGATTGAGTTGGAGGCGCGCCTCAGTCATGGGTGAACAGGGAGTACAGGAGGTGGCTGAGCACACACCCTTGTGGGGCCCCTGTGTTGAGGATCAGCAAATTGGAGATGTTGTTTCCTACCTTCACCACCTGGAGGCGGCCCGTCAGGAAGTCAAGGACCCAGTTGCACAGGGCGGGATTCAGACCCAGGGCCCCAAGCTTAATGATGAGCTTGGAGGGTACAACCGTGTTGAAGGCTGAGCTACAGTCAATGAACAGCATTCTTACATAGGTATTCCTCTTGTCCAGATGGGATAGGGCAGTGTGCAGTGCGATGGAGATTGCATCGTCTGTGGATCTATTGGGGCGGTAAGCAAATTGAAGTGTGTCTAGGGTGTCAGGTAAGGTAGAGTTGATATGATCCTTAACTAACCTCTCAAAGCACTTCATGATGACAGAAGTGAGTGCTATGGGGAAATAGTAATTTAGTTCAGTTACCTTTGCTTTTTTGGGTACAGGAACAATGGTGGACATTTTGAAGCAAGTGGGGACAGCAGACTGGGATAGGGAGAGATTGAATATGTCCGTAAACACTCCATTCAGCTGGTCAGTGCATGCTCTGAGGATGCGGCTAGGGATGCCGTCTGGGCCGGCAGCCTTGCGATGGTTAACACGCTTAAATGTCTTACTCACGTCAGCCACGGAGAAGGAGAGCCCACAGTCCATGGGAGTGGGCCGTGCCGGTGGCACTGTGTTCTCCTCAAAGCGGGCGAAGTAGGTGTTTAGCTTATCCGGGAGCAAGACATCGTTGTCCGCGACGTGGCTAGTTTTCCTTTTGTAATCCATGATTGTCTGTAGACCCTGCCACATACGTCTCGCGTCTGAGCTGTTGAATTGTGACTTCACTTTGTCTCTGTACTGATGTTTTGTTTTGCCTGTTTGACTGCCTTATGAGGGAATAACTACACTGTTTGTATTCAACCATATTCCCAATCACCTTACCATGCTTAAATGCGGTGGGTCGCGCTTTCAGTTTTGCGCGAATGCTGGAATTTATCCGTGGTTTCTGATTTGGGTAGGTTTTAATAGTCACAGTGGGAATAACATCCCCTACACACTTCCTGATGAACTCAGTCACCGTGTCCACGTTAATGTTATTCTCAGAGGCTACCTGGAACATCTCCCAGTCCATTTGATTAAAACAACCTTGAAGCATGGATTCAGATTGGTCAGACCAGCGTTGAATAGACATTAGCATGGGTACTTCCTGTTTGAGTCGGACTTTCTCTATGTTATTACAATCACACCATCTGTAGTTAATCATGAAACATACACCACCGCCCTTCTTCCTGGAGAGTTCTTTATTCCTGTCTGTGTGATGTACTGAGAACCCAGCTGGCTGTATGGCTGGGGACAGTATATCCCAAGAGAGCCATGATTCCGTGAAACAGAGTATATTACAGTCCCTGATGTCTCTCTGGAAGGAGGTCCTCAACCTGAGCTGATCTACTTTATTGTCCAGAGACTGAAAATTAGCGAGTAATATACTCAGAAGCAGTGGATGGTGTACACGCCTCCTGAGTTGGAAAAGAAGTCTATTCCGAACAACTCTTCTCCGCCGGCGGCGTCTTAAAGCAGCCTCTGGGTTAAGTTCAATTGCCCTAGGGGTACGAACAAAGGATTCAATTCGGGAAAGTCGTATTCCTGAACGTAATGCTGGTGCATTACCATCGCTCTGATATCTTTCTGGCTGTATGTAATAACACAAAAAACATTCTGGGTGAATAATGTAAGAAATAACACACCAAAAAAATACTGCAAAGTTGCTTATGAGCTAGAAGCAGAGCTGTCATGTCTGTCGGCGCCATCTTACTGGTCCTCCTCACCTGCTCTTTGGTGTTCAAAGTGGTGCTTGACGTGGTATGCCTTGAGGCTGTACAGGTAGGAGTTTTTCTGGGGGGAGCCGTAGTGAAGGTAGTAATGAATCATGTCGTACACCACGTACCCAAACAGCCCCCCCACAAACAAGGACACCCCTAAGGCCTCAGGGAAGGCCTTGGTCAGCAGCAGGTAGAAGCTGCCTATCACCACTGAGGCCAGGCAAGGAGGAAAGACTAGGCGGGAGCCATCGTAGGGAGACTGGAGGGGAGAAAGCACCATGGTGTTAGTATAGGAGCACATAGACTTTGAGTAGTTACTGCACACTTTTGTTTTATCATTCTAGCATATGGCTTGGCCTAGATTTGGAACAAAAAGTATATCCTTCTGCAGTTTCCCAAGTTTCTGAATTTCAAATGAATCATAAACAAAAAGAGGCATAAAAAACACCTAAGTACTTATCAGTTAAAAAAAAGACGATACATTTTAAACGTTAGTTCCAGAGTATTGTTCACCCTCTTCTGTATATGTCCGTATCTCACCTTATGATGCTGTCCGTGCAGCAGGAAGTGAATGGTGATGAGGTAATAGTTGTGGGCGGGCGGGCGCATGTGAAAGACGAAGCGATGGATGCAATATTCGATGAAGGTCCATATGACCATGCCCATCACAAAGATGAGGGGAAAGCTGTACTTGTGCACCAGGAAGGAATAGTCTGCAGAGGGAGGGGGTGGGACAGATACAGACTTAAACAGGAATCACATTTCTACTAGACTGTACATGGGAACAAGCATGAGTTTGCTGGACAGATTAATTAACAATGTGGCCGGAATCAACTACTTCTACTACTTCTTATTTCTAATGTTTTTTATTTGATATTGAATACTGCACTGTTGGATAGGGCTTGCATGTCAAGCATTTTACTGTACTTGTGCAAAATGTAACAATTTTGTTTTTAAATAGTCTACTATTTGAAAGTATTTTCAAATACTTATTTGCAAATACATTATTTAAAATAGCAAATGCATGGGTGTATTTAAGTATTTGTATAAATACTGTGTATTTGTTTATTTCCAAATATTGAACTACTTACGTTTTCAAATTAAAAAAATATCCAAATACTTACTACCCTAAATAGTATTTTAACCCAGGTCTGATGATTGTTACCTGTGCTGGCGAATAGTCTGGTTGTCTCCTGAGCCAAGGTGGTGTAGCAGTACCAGCTGAGATAGAACACCAGTGGCATCCACACAGCAGGGACCATGTACCTACACGCAGACAATCATATGGACTTATCAAACAGCAGTTTCTGAGGTAACATGCAAGTGTTAGGGAGGTAACAAGGCAGCAAGGGCGGCAGGTAGCTTAGCGGTTAAGCTCGTTGGGCCAGTAACCAAAAGGTGGCTGGTTCGAATCCCCTAGCTGACTAAGTGAAAAATCTGCAGATGTGACCTTGAGCACTCAACCCTAATTGCTCCTGCAAGTCGCTCTGAATAAGAGTGTCTGCTAAATTATGTTTATTACATTGCTTAATTAATTAATTAATTAATTAAGTTTCTACATTGTATGGGCTGGTTTTCCTGACAGCGATTAAGCCTAGTCTTTGCTTAAAGGGAACGTTTGGGACTTTCCCAGAGTTTAAAGAGGCTCAATTGAAAAAGACTTTAAGTCCAGGACTTAATCTGTGTCTGGGATACATGTACATATCATCTCTCTGACCAGGATGTCTTGGTGCTGGCCTCCATGAACTTGTTCCCAAACAGGCGAATGGGCCGATCCACAGGCTGGTGCACCCAGGTCTCGTATTTCTCTCCCAGGTTGCCCACCTGCCAGGCCAGGGGCTTCCGCCAGTCCACCAGGTCCTGCAGGCATAGCAGGGGAGACACAGCTCAGGTTACAACACTGTACATACTGTAGCTTAAACCTTACAGCACACAACAGTTCAATACAAGATGTCTATAGAGTGTCATAACCTCATCAGTACTGCTTCTGCCTAAAACCTTCAGTTGTCAAAGGACATATTGTTCTTGTAGAATCTAGATAATTGGAAATTGGACTATGAAAACGTATTTCAGTCATAGACTTTTGCGATAGTGTGATCAATCGGTTTGGGCCCTTCTGTAGGTGTTGTAATTGACCAGCAGGTGGCGGTAGAGAGACATATGGCCAGAGAAAGGAGTTGTTATCCTAATTTCTGTGAAGGATCTGCATATTGTATCTCTGTCCATACCTTTTACTAAACGTCTCCTTTACAATGACCTTAGATCAAGACTAGGCAGACAGATTGGCTTGTTCTCAGAGTCATGTCTCTTATACATTATCATAGATTATAGGGTGGGTACTATATTAACTAGACCACAGAGCCATGCATGGAATAGCTTTTTGCTATAGTTGACAATATTGGATGAATTGAGGCAAACAAAAAGCTAAAATCATTCATTGAGGACATCGATTGTCTTGGAGAGTAGGTTAAAAGTGGAGAATGGTTCTCAAAACATACCTGAAACCCCAAAAGATAACAATGAGTGACAAGTGTCATTGTATTCAGGACACAAATTCCCTCCACTGTGTAAGTATGTAGGGCTGAATGAGCCAGGAGACGAGCTGCACTAGGTACAGTGCCTTCAGAAAGTATTCACACCCTTTGACTTTTTCCACGTTTTTGTGTTACATACGGAATTAAAAATGTATTCATTTGAGATTTTGTGTCACTGGCCTCCACAAAATACCCCATAAGGTCAAAGTGGAATTATGTTTATAGACATTTTTACAAATTAATAAAGAGTGAAAAGCTGAAATGTCTTGGTTCAATAAGTATTCATAAAGTTGCATTAACTCACTCTGTGTGCAATAATAGTGTTTAAAAAAATGTTTATGACTACCTACCCCACACATACAATTATCTGCAAGGTTCCTCAGTCCAGCAGTGAATTTCAAACACAGATTCAACCACAAAGATCAAGGAGGTTTACTAATGCTACACAAAGAAGTTCATTTATTGTTAAAAAGGTTTAAAAAAGTAGATATTAAATATCCCTTTGAGCATGATGCAGTTAATAGTTATAATTTGGATGGTGTATCAATACATCCAGTCACTACAAATATACAGGTGTCCTTCCTAACTCAGTTGACGGAGAGGAAGGAAACCGCTCAGGATTTTCACCATGAGGCCAATGTTGACTTTAAAACAGTTACGGAGTTTAATGGCTGTGATAGGAGAAATCTGAGGATGGATCAACAACATTGTAGTTACTCCACAATACTAACCTAAATTATAGAGTGAAAAGAAGGAAGCCTGTACAGAATAAAAATATTCCAAAATATGCATCCAGTTTGCAATAAGGCAAAATGTGGCAAAGAAACTAACTTTATGTCATGAACACAAAGTGTTATGTTTGGGGCAAATCAAATACGTCACCGAGTACCACTCTTCATATTTTCAAGCATGGTGGTGGCTGCATCATGTTATGAGTATGTTTGTCATCAGCAAGGACTATGGAGTTTTTTTAGCATAAAATTAAATGGAATAGAGCTAAGCACAGGCAAAATCCTAGAGGAAAAACTAGTTCAGTCTGCTTTCCAACAGACACTGGAAGACAAATTCACCTTTCAGCAGGACAATAACCTAAAACACAAGGCCAAATATACACTGGAGTTGCTTACCAATATGACATTGAATGTTCCTGAGTGGCCTAGTTACATTTTTGATTGAAAATCTATGGCAAGAAATGTCTGTCTAGCAATGATCAACAACCTACTTGACAAAGATTAAATAATTGTAAAAATAATGAGCAAATATTGGGCATAGCTATGTTTGCAAAGCTCTTAGAGACTTACCCAGAAAGGCAATTCTAGCATGTATTGAACCCAGGGGAGTGAATACCTATGTAAATAAGATATGCCTGGATTTAAATGTTCTATAAATGTACAAACATTGATAAAAACATGGCTTTCACTTTGTCATTATGGGGGAGAAAAAAATATTTAATCCATTTTGAATTCAGGCTGTAACACAACAAAATGTTGAATAAGTCAAGGGTTATGAATACTTTCTGAAGGCACTGCATGTGATAATCAATGTCAAGCGTTATGCCATCACCCAATGTATCACAATGACAAACACACACAGAGCTGGCCCTCACACACACACACACAGGTGGCCCCCTGTTGCAAAGCAAAGGTGACTGGCTGCTATCCACTAGTCAATCCCAAAAGATTCCTAAAGCCTGAGGAAGACTTCCCCTGTTCTGTCATTGAAAACATAGCAATATCCCCCCTGAGATATGGCACCTTTACACTAGTACATAACTCTGTGCATACCGTTCGCTGTCTATCTCTACTTAACACGGATAAACCTGCCACATAGCCTATCTACTATAGACTGGCAGAACTGCCCACGAAACCACTCCCACACTGTCTCCAATGATTAGCTGTGAAAATTGGTGACAACACATTTTTTAGCAAAGCTGGGTGAATGACCGTAAAAGTGGTCACCTCTCGATCTTTTCCCCCTGTCTCTTTCTCGATCTATCTTCTCCCTCTATGTGTCAATGCAGGAGTGTACTGTAGCTCACAGGCCTCAGTCAGAGGAGCGCTGAACTCAAGGGCCTTGGACCAGACACAGGTAGAAAACTCTGCCTACCTGCAGCAATGACAGCTCCTACAGAACAGAGACGCTGCCACAATGTTGGGCCAATGACAGTCTCAAATACAGTACGGCTCTGGCATCTGAGCTCTACTTTGACTTGTAGTTAAACCCCAGAACATCCCCTGATTAGATCAACAGGCTGGCTGGCTGTTCTGATGCAGTGGTTGGGTTTTAATGCTTAGAAATATCTAGATGATGTCCCTTAGCCTGATCTATCTTAGTCTTTATTCTTCCCGTTTTCTTTCTGATTCTCTCTCTCCCACTCTCTTTCTCTGGTTTTGTTTTTCTCTCACCGTGTCCAGGTTGACTTGACTGCATTTGCTAATGGGTGAAGGCTCCTCATCCACTGTGTGCTCCTGAGTCTTCTTCCTCTCCCTCGTCGTCTGTGGAACAACAGGAGACAATGAAAGGGATTGTGAGCTCCAAATCAAATTGCAAACATCGGCAGGATATCCATTAAGGCAACCTATTCACAATATAATGTTACCATGGGGATATAATGTGGTTAAGATTTGTCTGTGGCTAATTATGGCAGGTTATTTGTTTCTGCACATCCTCATGCCTATACTCCAGATTATTAAATGACACTATAGTTTCAGTGTTGCCAACTACAAGTATCAGTGTTAGATGGTTGACACCAAAACACACTCAGTCTACACTCATTGTTATCAGCATTCACTCAGAGTCACGGCACATTCTACCATGTATTGACTGTATGAGTTAAGAGTTTCAGAGCATAGATCTGCCTTCACACTTTTCTCTTTATTATGGGCAGTGCGTAACAAGGACACAATCCTGATTATATCATAGGCCTACTGCACAGTCTCTTTGCTTCATATGATTGTTAAGGCGCACTTATGCAGGCCCCCAGTGTCCGCTTTGGAGAGTACAATCACGAGCTCTGCTGGTTGGCTACTGCTTAGCAACCTGGTGCCAAAAGCCCTGGTCTGCCCTAGACAGCCAATGTATATTACAATCACCAGAATGGCCAAACAAAACTTTTTAGCCGGACGTTTTGGGCTCTAAAATGTGTTTATTACAATAGAGTTCGATCACCGCAGTGATTTGCTACAAATCAAGATATTTAATTAAATAGTGATCCATTCTGACAGCTACATTTGTCATCACACAGGACCACGTGCTGACACGTGGTGTCATCATGGGCCGGCAGGCTACTAGGAGGAGGCTCCCAGTTGACTCTCTCCATAGACATTAAAAACCAGACTCTCTCAGGCAGGATGAAAACGAATACGTTGCCCATGAACGTTTGATAGTTACGGCCACTTTCACCATGACCCTTAGCAATTTTTTGGTGCCTTAGAGCAGTGGTTCCCAAACTGTGGGGCGCACCCCCTGGGGGGGGGGACCGAGGGGTCACTCTTCAAAGTTGTAAAAATTAAATGCACAAAGTGCAATTTCAAAATTGATAAGTGCACCATTAGTTCCTCTTGTCATGTTAGTCATTGCATGCCTTAGAGAGCCATTTCTAACTTGTCAGAGGTGTCCAGTTCAACAAGCCCATTTATTTGGCAGAATCCAGGCACTTGTCATCTCCCGTCTGGATTACTGCAACTCGCTGTTGGCTGGGCTCCCTGCCTGTGCCATTAAACCCCTACAACTCATCCAGAACGCCGCAGCCCGTCTGGTGTTCAACCTTCCCAAGTTCTCTCACGTCACCCCGCTCCTCCGCTCTCTCCACTGGCTTCCAGTTGAAGCTCGCATCCGCTACAAGACCATGGTGCTTGCCTACAGAGCTGTGAGGGGATCGGCACCTCCGTACCTTCAGGCTCTGATTAGGCCCTAAACCCAAACAAGGGCACTGCGTTCATCCACCTCTGGCCTGCTCGCCTCCCTACCTCTGAGGAAGTACAGTTCCCGCTCAGCCCAGTCAAAAAACTATTCGCTGCTCTGGCACCCCAATGGTGGAACAAACTCCCTCACGACGCCAGGTCAGCGGAGTCAATCACCACCTTCCGGAGACACCTGAAACTCCACCTCTTTAAGGAATACCTAGTATAGGATAAAGTAATCCTTCTAACCCCCCCCCCCCCTTAAAATATTTAGATGCACTATTGTAAAGTGGTTGTTCCACTGGATATCAAGGTGAATGCACCAATTTGTAAGTCGCTCTGGATAAGAGCGTCTGCTAAATGACTTAAATGTAAATGTATTTATTTTTTATTTAACTAGGCAAGTCAGTTAAGAACAAATACTTATTTACAATGCTGGCCTACCCCGGCCAAACCCAGACGACGTTGGGCCAATTGTGCGCTGCTCTATGGGACTCCCAATCACAGCCGGATGTGATACAGCCTGGATTCGAACCAAGGACTGTAGTGACACCTCTTGCACTGAGATGCAGTGCCTTAGACCGCTGTGCCACTCGGGAGCCATGTCAGTTAAGTTTTTTTTTTTTTTTTTTTTTTTTTAGGGGGATGTTCCACTCAGTTTTAAAAAGGTTTGTAATCCCCTGCCTTAGAGTACCACAGTATGAGTCATAATACCCATAAAACCTGGAGGTCAAACAGGGGAATGATTCCAATCATTTTCCCACCATAAATTCTTCCCAAACGGGGATTTTGAAAACAACCCTGGCGTGACATTTTGATAGCCGTGTCAATCTCTCTAGGACAAGGTGACTTATCAATACAGCCAACTGTATTTACCCCCCAAAAGTAAATGCTAATTAGCTGCTAATGTTTAGAACATAAAGAACTACAAATGCCAAGAGGATCTGGAAGAGACTGCCGAATCCAGGCAAAGGTAGAATCTCTGGATTACCTATCTAATGTTAGCTAAATGTAGTAATTAATAAATAAGCTAAAAAAAAAAAAAATGGACAATTCCGTGAACTGTCTTGTGCAAGTTTTAAATTGACACAATACCTGTTAGCAATGGTACTACTGTATCAACTAGAGATTATGTGCAGGGGCTTGCAGTCATTTCTAGTTTTGAATGCCTACTTTGACGCTAATTCACATTTTCGAATCTGAGAGTAAATAGAAGTGAATATATTGATAAGTCACCTTGTCCGAGAGAGATTTACATGGTTATCAAAACGTCACACCAGGGTAAGCCTACACGAAACACAGACGTTGTTTTAAGTGCTTGTAAAATCCCCTATGGGAAAAATGAATGGTGGAAAAACGTTTGGAACCATTTCCCTGTTTGACCACTAGGTATTATAACGCCTCCACTGTGGAGCTCCAATCAGCCCCATTCAGCGATATGGCACACTTCAAATTCAAATACTCCGGCTTCATGCAGCATTTTCCATAGGAATATGTAGATGACGTCAGCGCTATCATTATCTACTGGTTTCAATGCCCATACTTTTATGTTTAAGGGCACATTACATGACTGTGCGGGTTGGTACTCAGGACCAGGGAATCTCCTCAAAGTGGAACACTATTAGCTGATCATCTACATTCTAGGTTGTCCTAAAAACTAAGTGGGTGAAAATTACAGAGAGGTGAGGGATAACTAGATCCTTGGATAGCCAGGCTGTCAAGCTTGGTGATGTGACATGAGGAGTTTGTACAATTAATACAACCAGGCAGTGAGGCATGCCTCAGCTTGATACACAATGGCATGTGTTTAAAAGTGTTGACTATTTAAAACAAAGCAACAAAGTACAGTATATGCAACAACTGAACACGCCATAATTTACTATTCAACAATTACTTTTGAATTCTTCATTCATTCTTGTAAAATGGCAGGTGAATATGCCAATATGAACCCCATGCTCATTTCTGAAGGTAAATTACATACAGTAGCTCAAGTTACGAGTGTGTTACGAGATGGTTTCACTTACCCTCTAATAAATATAATACATTTTATAGTCAATTTTATTTAAGAACAGGTAGGCAATGGAGATCAGCAAGGATGGGGGTGATATGGGCAGACTTATTTGTTTGTGTCAGAATCCTTGCGGCACTGTTTTGGATGTAGTTTATGAATAGAATTTTCAGGCAGGCCCCCCCAAGTACTGCATTCCCATAATCAATTCTGGAGAAAATTAATGCATGGATTAGCTTTTCACCGATGTGGTGAGAGAGGGACTTAGGCGGAAGATGTCATTCTTTCACCTGAAAAACGTTTTTTTCAGACATGATCAATGTGGCAATTGAAAGGAGACCGCAGGGTCAAATTTCACCTTCAAATGAAGGGGATGACATGGCCATCTATGACAGGGCGGATGCTGCAGGAGTTGGTGATCTGCTGGGGGGTGCCTCCGTCTTGCTGCTATTGAGTTGGGGAAAGTTGTTCTGCATCCAAGATTTGACCTCTTCCAGACAATGTTGACAGAGCAGATGCTGTGTCAGGCTTTGTTTTAATGTACACCTGTCGTCTGCTTAGCAGTGGAATTGGGACACTGTCAGACTACAATCTGGCCAAGCGGAAGCATGTAGAGCAGGAAGAGGATAGGACCTAACATAGAGCCTCAAAGCTGGTTAGCACTGAGGTGTGACTGAACTGTAGTTGCCACTAGGTCCACACTCTGTGGTGGTAATGCACCCTAAAGTTGGTTGCCAATTGACATATAAAGTCCACAGAAGAAGACGAAGAATACTACTGAAGGAGGAGTGGTTACTAGAAACTATTAGTTTCCCCTTTTATCTGTGGATTAAATGTCGGAGTAGAGAACATACTATTGCATGTGACTCAAAATTCTACAAAGATCCAGAAAAAAGGAGCTTGTGCATTTCAGTTAAAATAACAACCCAATATTTATATCCCAGGACAAATTTGCTAGCAACAGCAAGCTAAATGTCCATGAAAGTTTCATGTCTCAACCTGTCCCCAAATTAATATAGTTGGTTCAGAGTTTGTTTTAATATTTCAAACAGACTCCTGGAATAGGGATGTGTCAAGGGACTTAATGTTTCTGAATTTAATAGTGTGCTTGGTACGGAGCTGAATTGCAGGGGTACTCAGACATTTTCATGACCCTATGGTCAGATACACCCATCTCATGTACATCCAGGTCTGAGGCCGGGACTTCTCCAGTGATGAGGTCTAGTGTATGCTCACGATTGTGTGTGGAGATGTTGACATGCTGTACCAGATTGAGATAGTCAAGCATGTTCAGGAAGTCAGTAGCAGAGGAACATTTTGATGAATCAATGTGAATGATTGAAACACTGTTGCTTTTATGGATTTTGTCTTGTTTGTTCTATGTTGCTATGTCTTGCTTGTCCTATGTTTCTCTGTGTGTGCGCACTGCTCATTGATTGTCTGTATTGTAATTGTTTTTAATAACCTGCCCAGGGATTGCGGTTGAAAATTAGCCGGCTGGCTAAAACCGGCATTTTTACTTAAACGTTGATTAATGTGCACTGTACCTGTAAAAATTAAATAAACTCAATACTCCTTCATGGAAAGAGCCGACCACCTCACAAAATAACTTTAATCCGACAAAAAAAAAGAAAAACAGATTAATCTACAGACACGGACAATTTACTTACCATTGAGGTAGAGGCTAGTGCTCTGGCTGGAATCCATGCAACACTGGAAAAGTTTTGTGAGGAGGTAGCAGGGCTGAGGGGGAGTTTGGAGTTCAACCAGAGTGAAATTCTCACGCTCCAAAGAGAAAACAAGACACTCACAGCCAAGATAAAAATATACGATTCCAACATGGATGGTCTACTCAGGGAAAACAGGGTGATGAAGGAGTCACTACTAGACATACAAAGTCGTAGGTTGCGTGAAAATCATTTTTTTCTGGGATTCCTGAGGACGCATCCAATAATCCAGAGGGCGCGATCAGAGAATTCATGCAATCCACCTTAACTTCCTATAGAGACTGTAAACAAGGTGGCTTTCCACCAAATACACAGACTTGGAGCGACAAGATCTAGGATCCCTGACCGATCATCGCAAAATTTGAATACTACCAACAAAAGGAGCTGATCAAAAGCAGAGGAAGGGAGCTTAAAGGGACCAAATTCGGTCTCAATGACAAATTTCCAAGGGAGATAAACGAACATCGTAAGAGACTGTATCCGGTACAAAGACAACAAAAGGAAGGATGGTAGGCGTGCCTTTATCAATGTGGACAAACTCTTTATAGATGGACAGCTATTCCGAGACAGCTCCATAACACTGGGGCTGTACTAAATTCTAGAGGGACTTCAGGTTACGAAAAAAAAGAGGGTATGGGAACTGTAACATTATCTGAACATTATGAAGTGGATATGAACACACACATACTCAATTACATGCTTGCTTACACATACACACACACACATCTGATCTCGCTCTCCTTTCTATTCTCTTCTCTCCCTCTATTATCGAGAACTGTTTTATAATTTAATGTGTTTATTGTTTGTCTACAAGTTTATATATGTTTACAACAAGTAAGGGGACGATATCAGAATAGGGGCATTGGGGAATAATAACATATTGTACGGAATACATTTGTACTGTAGTGAATCCGTCTCTAGAGTAATGCAAGGTCTCTCATGATCATGTGAAACGTCAATTGCTATGGAAATGCTGGGATGTTTTTTTCAATTATGTTAAAGGGAATTATGATGCAACTATGATGGTGATACGAGATGGATTACAATTATCATCATGAATATCAAGGCTATATGCACTACATGTTACACACAGACAATCAACCATGCAAATTGGCAGAGTTATTATGTATTTGGACATCACAGATTATAGTCTTACACAGACATCGTACACACTCTCAATATATCACATCCAATATCATAACACATCAACCTACTCAGATTTGCTACACACATAATATCTTGTCTCAGTTTTCTAACATCTGTAGCATTGGCTCACAGGCAAACAGGCAAGGGAATAAAACAAATATTGCTAGAACCTATTTCTTTAATTCTAAATATCAGACATTTGAAAGCTCTAGTTTTGACCTTCATAATACCTCTGATGGCAGTAACTTTACAAGCACTAATCAGAGACCTGGCAGTGTGGTGCCAGGACAACAACAACCTCTCCCTCAACGCCAGTAAGACAAAAAGGAGCTGATCGTGGACTACAGGAAACAAAGTGTCGAGTCCGCCCCCATTCACATTGAAGATACTACAGTATAGCCATGTTATTTTTCTACTCCATATACATACATACATACATGTTATTTTATTCGTTATTCACTGTGCCAATATTTCAATGTTTTCTTATCTTTAACTCTGCATTGTTGTAAAAGGTCCCGTAAGTAAGCATTTCACTGTTAGTCTACACGTTGTCTACGAAGCATGAGACAAATACAATTTGATTTGACACTTGCAACATGCTGTGTGTGTCATCACTTGAGGCGACACACCAGCAAAACACATTATTTTGACTCAGTCTACTACACTGAATAGGGGTGTGCCTGTGTATACTCTTACAATGTGAATTATGACACAATGTGTGGACTGCAAGGACTATTGACAAAGACCACATGGTGTATTTAATTATTGCTAGAGTTTGCAAACACTGTATTATACACTTTTCAAACCCCTGGTCACAATACAATTTAGGTTAACGAAATACGTACTCAAAGGTCATGTACCACTGATCACTATTGTTATTTGGTGTACAATTCCTTACATAGCACATAACCACACCTTCCTGTATTCACAATAGGTAACAAAGTGTAGGCATTGGACAGTAATGAAAAAATGAGGCCTAGTTTTGCATTGCCAGACTTCAAACCATATTCTCGTTCAAGAATTAGATGTGCAACCTTTTCTGGTGACCAAACCCATACTACTGTTCTACCTCCATCGCTACTTCTACAGTAGGGGTCTGGGAGTTGTAAGGGTATGTGGTTTATTGTCTTTTGTTGCAGCGGGCTGCCTGGTGTGGAGGCATACAGGCTGGGAGAACTGAACAGTTACATTTTATTCATTTAACCAGACAACAGAGCTTCTTCATACCCAGCCATTAGCCCTACACAGAGAGTAGAGGGCTATCAGACGCTAATAAGGCTCTCAGTGTGTCCTCCATCTAATAGGCTGGAGAGGAGAATTAAGGAATGAGTGACCAAAAACAAAGGGGATGGACAGAGGAGACACTAGCACAGGCTGGTATCATCAGAACACGGGCAGCAGCGTGTTGGTGGGGCAACAGTGTGTTGGTGGTCCCTGGGTGGATGGGCGTGGGAGAGGAAGGGGGGGGCACGGTTTTGGGAGGGAATGCATCGGGGGATACTGACGTCACAGACAGGCAACATGAACAGCTACCCACCCAGCTGGCCAGAGTCACAGCAAGATCATGTGGAGTCTGCAGTTTCCATTCTTTACAACAGCTAAAGTCAAAGACTTGACTTACAAACCATACTGAAAAAGTCCAAGACAAAACAGGGAACCACTGCCGCTCATATAAGGGCTTTGTACTAGACTAGAAGTAGGCCTACACACACATACAGTTGAAGTCGGAAGTTTACATACACTTAGGTTGGAGTCATTAAAACTAATTTTTCAACCACTCCACAAATGTCTTGTTAACAAACTATGGTTCTGGCAAGTCGGTTTGGACATCTACTTTGTGCATGACACAAGTAAGTTTTCCAACAACTGTTTACAGACAGATTATTTCACTGTATCACAATTCCAGTAGGTCAGAAGTTTACATACACTAAGTTGCCTGTGCCTTTAAACAGCTTGGAAAATTCCAGAAAATTATGTCATGGCTTTAAAAACTTCTGATAGGCTAATTGACATCATTTGAGTCATTTGAGTCAAACCTGTGGATGTATTTCAAGGCCTACCTTCAACCTCAGTGCGTCTTTGCTTGACATCATGGGAAAATCAAAAGAAATCAGCCAAGACCTCCACAAGTCTGGTTTATCCTTGGGAGCAATTTCCAAATGCCTGAAGATACCACGTTCATCAGTACAAACAATAGTATGCAAGTATAAACACCATGGGACCACGCAGCCGTCATAACGCTCAGGAAGGAGACGCATTCTGTCTCCTAGAGATGAACGTACTTTGGTGTGAAAAGTGCAAATCAATCCCAGAACAACAGCAAAGGACCTTGCGAATATGCTGGAGGAAACAGGTACAAAAGTATCTATATTCACAGAAAAACGAGTCCTATATCGACATAACATTTACATTTACATTTAAGTCATTTAGCAGACGCTCTTATCCAGAGCGACTTACAAATTGGTGCATTCACCTTATGACATCCAGTGGAACAGCCACTTTACAATAGTGCATCAGATCTTTTAAGGGGGGGGGGGGGGGGGGGCAGAAGGATTGCTTTATCCTAGGTATTCCTTGAAGAGGTGGGGTTTCAGGTGTCTCCGGAAGGTGGTGATTGACTCCGCTGTCCTGGCGTCGTGAGGGAGTTTGTTCCACCATTGGGGGGCCAGAGCAGCGAACAGTTTTGACTGGGCTGAGCGGGAACTGTACTTCCTCAGTGGTAGGGAGGCGAGCAGGCCAGAGGTGGATGAACGCAGTGCCCTTGTTTGGGTGTAGGGCCTGATCAGAGCCTGAAGGTACTGAGGTGCCGTTCCCCTCACAGCTCCGTAGGCAAGCACCATGGTCTTGTAACCTGAAAGGCCGCTCAGCAAGGAAGAAGCCACTGCTCCAAAACCACCATAAAAAAGCCAGCCTACGGTTTGCAACTGCACATGGGGACAAAGACCGTACTTTTTGGAGAAATGTCCTCTGGTCAGATGAAACAAAAATAGAGCTGTTTGGCCATAATGACCATCGTTATGTTTGGAGGAAAAGGGGGAATGCTTGCAAGCCGAAGAACGTGAAGCACAGGGGTGGCAGCATCATGTTGTGGGGGTGCTTTGCTGCAGGAGGGACTGGTGCACTTCACAAAATAGATGGCATCATAAGGGAGGAAAATTATGTGGATATACTGAAGCAACATCTCAAGACATCGGTCAGGAAGTTAAAGCTTGGTCGCCAATGGGTCTTCCAAATGGACAATGACCAAAAGCATACTTCCAAAGTTGTGGCAAAATGGCTTAAGGACAACAAAGTCAAGGTACTGGAGTGGCCATCACAAAGCCCTGACCTCAATCCTATAGATCATTTGTGGGCAAAACTGAAAAAGCGTGTGTGAGCAAGGAGGCCTACAAACCTGACTCAGTTACACCAGCTCTGTAAAGAGGAATGGGCCAAAATGCACCCAACTAATTGTGGGAAGCTTGTGGAAGGCTACCTGAAACGTTTGACCCAAGTTAAACAATTTAAAGGCAATGCTACTAAATACTAATTGAGTGTATGTAAACTTCTGACCCACTGGGAATGTTATGAAAGAAATTAAAGCTGAAATTAATCATTCTCTCTGCTATTATTCTGACATTTCACATTCTTAAAATAAAGTGGTGATCCTAACTGACCTAAAACAGGTAATTTTTACTAGGATTAAATGTCTGGAATTGTGAAAAACTGAGTTTAAATGTATTTGGCTAAGGTGTATGTAAACTTCCAACTTCAACTGTAGCAAACCCACCACATAACAGGCTAGTGCCACTCGTATCCAGAGAGCAGTTCTGATAATGAGTGGGATGAGTAACTGGCAAAAAAGAGTAATCAGGACTAGGGTTGCACATTTTGGGGAATATTCAGGAGGTGGAAACTTTCCGTGGGAATTAATGGGACTATATGGGAATTAACGTGGAAATATGCAAATTAATATTATACCATTTAAATGTAGATGTTTTTTTTACATTGGATATATTTACCATATCATATGGAGACAGAAACATAAACCTTTCTTATAAGTAGACATCATTTCAAATTATTAAATAAAAAAACAATTTAGTTACGAATTGAACATTAATTAAATGAGTTGACTCTTCACATGGGATGATTTCACTGAACAACAAAAGAAAGGCAATATTGAATGATCCATCGCATCTCCCAAAAACATTTTCAACATACATCTGTAAAATGATAGTATAGAAACTACAGCTTTGGTTGTCTTCCTCTCAGGCTTCCATGTCTTCTCCCTGGACCTCCTCAATGTCCACCTCTTGAAAATCAGACTGTGGCCTCATCTTCACTGTCATTTTCCAACCTTGTTGAGGATAGCTCCTTGTCAGACTCATAAAGACTCAAATTTGCCCGGATGACTACCAATTTTTCAACCCTTGTATTGGTCAGCCTGTTGCGTGCTTTGGTGTGTGTGTTCCCAAACAAGGACCAGTTGCACTCTGAGGCGGCTGATGTTGTTGGGACTTGGAGGATGATGAAGGCAACAGGGGAAAGCGCCTCAGATCCATAAAGTCCCTTCCACCAGGTGGCTGATGAGATATTTTGGCACGACTGCCATATTACATCTCCATCCCAAAGCCCTTGCTTGGAAGTGTACTTCGCCAGACTGCCAAGAACCTTGCCCTCATCCAGGCCAAGGGGGCGAGAAACGGTAGGGACACCATAGGCCTTGTTGATCTCTGCACCAGACAGGATGTTCTTGCCAGCATACTTGGGGTCCAACATGTAAGCTGTGGCGTGTATGAGCTTCAGGCAGAAGTCTTCACGCTTTTTGATGCATTTCAGGACTGCAGTATCCTCTGCTTGGAGCAACAGTGAAGTGGGCAATGCAGTATAGATGTCTTCTCTTACATCTGCAAGCAGAGTCTGAACATCAGACAGGATGACATTTGATTCCTTAATCCATGCAATGGCTACTGCTATAGGTTTCAGGCTGCTTACCACTCCCTCCCTCCCAAAATACATCATCCAGGAGGATCTTTTTTTTTTTTTCTTCTTTTTTTGGGGGGTGGATCAGCTTAATATTGCGGAAAGAATGTTGCTTCCAATGTAATTGTCTGCATCATTTCCAATCCCCCATATTTTTTTGAGTAAATATATATATCCATTCACGTATGCATACATATACACATATATACATACACATACCTACATAGACATACATACTTTTTTTAAAAAGAGTATACCTTTCTTATTATTCCCTGCAAACCCTACCACCGATCCCCCAATTGGAGTAAACTGATAAACATTTCTGTTTTTACCTTCAATTTATACATCTTATACACATTTTACAGACACAGTCTACTTTATAATAGTTCTCTCTTGTTTGTTCTTAGTCCTTCCTCTATTTCTGTTGTCCATCCAGTTTGATTTCCACTTGTAACTGTGCTATTTCACAATAGCTCCGCACCTATACACATTTCACAGATCCCGTATGCCCTACATTGTTTATCTTGTTATTAGTCCCACCCTTCAGCTCCACTCAACCTTTCCCATCTATCTTCCAACATCATCCATTTCGGATTTTTATTTGCCATATATTTTTCAACTGTGCTGTGATGCTTCACAAAAGATTTGAATCTTCCTATTCTCATAGCTTCCACGGATTGTAAATTAAAAATAAACATTTTTGCTAAAATAATTATTATATTATTGATTGATTGACTATGGCTTTTCAAATCCCCCAGTATTGCTATCTGTAGCGTTAGTTCTACGCAAATGCTGCAATTCTTCAACCATTCCTGGACCTGTGACCAAAAACGAGCTACATGCGGACAATACCAAAATAAATGGTCTAATGACTCAGCCTCCACAAGGTCATGTGACTCATCTTGGTTAATTGTTAGCCCTCACTATTATATATGTGCCAGGGTAAAGAGTCAGACGGCTACATAGTTGAGAGAGATAAGCCACACACAGCCTTAATTGAGTGTTAACTAAAACATTATACATCTCATTCAGTGGAGGCTCCTTAGAGGTGGTCCATCCTACTCAAGGAATTTCAGAATTGTTTTAATAATCCTTTTTAGATGAAACTATGCTAAATATATTCGTCACCAAATTACTGATTAATTATAACATACTGATTTGCAATGAAGGTCTAGAGCACTCTCTAGGGTAGCACCATGGTGTAGCCGGAGGAAAGCTATTTTCCGACCTCCTCTGGGTACATTGACTTCAATACAAAACCTAGGAGGCTCATGGTTCTCAACCCCTTCCATAGGCTTACACAGTAATTATGATGACTTCCGGAAGATGTCGTCCAACCTATCTGAGCTCTTGCAGCAAGAATTGACATGTCCATGCAATCAAAGGATCAGCGAATGAATCTAGTACTGAAAGCATAAGCTACAGCTAACTGGCACTGGAGTGCTTAAACTGTGGTCATTAGTTGACTCAAAAAGAGAAAGAAAGAATAGTTGAACAGTTCAATTAATTTCTTTAAAAATATTTATTTTTCATTTTATTTTTTTCTTCAACTTACTTAGCTAGCTAATGCAGCTAATTTAGCCTAAACAACAACCTGACTCAAACAGAGGATGCTATTTATGTTAGTTAGCTAGCTAAGGCTATCCAACACCGCAACTCCTCCAACTCAAGGTAAGCTTTCGGTTTTATTAATTTATTGCCACCAGGGCCCGTCGGTGTAACTGCTAGCTATACACTGTACTGCATGATAGTAAACCCACAAACCAATCCATGTGTACAAACACGTTAGTTCTAGTAGCTATGTTGACTATGACGTTAGCTAATATGGTGACAATGTTGTAGGT
Source organism: Salvelinus fontinalis (assembly GCF_029448725.1). Classification (NCBI taxonomy): domain Eukaryota; kingdom Metazoa; phylum Chordata; class Actinopteri; order Salmoniformes; family Salmonidae; genus Salvelinus; species Salvelinus fontinalis. The sequence continues at coordinate 31,612,824 of NC_074676.1, forward strand.
TGTGTAGCGGTTAGCAGTGATGGTATGAACGTTTGGCTTGGAGTTTTTTCCCCGCCTGTTCACAAACAGCTGTTGTGTGGTGCACTGAAGTCCACAAGTAAAGGGAAAAGGTGAGAGGAGAAGAGTGTGTTGATGTCAGAAGGAATTAGACAACGAACAAAGTGACGATGCTGTATGTGCCTGCTATGAAAGTCAACTGTGTGTGAAGGTGATCAGGAGTGTATTCATTCAGCCGATTTAGTTGCAAAACAGAACATTTTGCAACTGTTTGCATTAATGATTACACCCCAGATCAGCTAGATGCAAGCAAGAGTTTACAAGGCGGTATTGAATGTCTCACTGTCTGTCACCTTGATTACTCCAATTTGTCTCTCAACCTGTGCACCGACGTTATAAACTTTAATTTCTAGGCTAGGTTGTAAAATGGCACCAACCGCCACTGACCTCATTGTCAGATAAGTCTCATTCACATCAGTTGAAATGGCTCTGTTGAAATGTGTATGAGCAGGCTCTCTCTCGCTTTCTCAACCCTGAGCCTATTGGGTATGAAACTACCACCTTGTCACGTCTCAGCTGCAAGTTGCTAATTGCAGCAAGTGGGTAACGAAGTAATGAAGGTTGACTTAATTACTCAATTAAGGTAACTTGCGGCACATGCATTCAAGTCACAACAGTCACCTTGCACAAATGTCACCTCAGCTGTTTATTAAAGTGTAAAAAGGGTGTTTCAAATTGTAGGAATTTGTCTGCCATATAACAAACCTGCATGAATGATTCCATTTAGGGGAGTAAGATGTCTTTATAAAAAGTGTGACTTTTCCCTGTGGAAGTCATTGTGGAGAGAAACAGTAACAGGGTATGGTGGTGTGTGATCCCTCTCCTCAAACACACAGAGGTTAGGATAGCAGGATAACTCAGCTCCTCTCACTAACAAAACCAGTCAAACCTGACGGGCAAGAAATCAAGATAACTCATTCACAAACGCACGCACACAAATGATCTTTCTTTCAGTTGGGTGGATAGGGATGGTACTACAAGCAGAGAGAGAAACTGTAGCTGGAGACGTTTGGGACTTAGTGTCATGTTACTACATGCACAGTTAGACAAGACACTGCCATTATTTTCCCACAATATCCCAGAAGAGCCCTTATAGATTTCAAACACGATATGGACATCCAGTGAGTTGAGCTAGATTCAGTCTGAGCAGCAGGCTACAACTGAAAATCTCTTGCGGTGGAAACTGGGAAGACTTCAGTATGCAGATTCATATTTAGCAGGTAGAAAATTCAAAGCTCACAGATTGGGAAAGACAGGTGTAAGGGTATCTCCACATATACCAACATGGTCTCAGCATTTCGTATTATTCTGTACGTAAATCCGAGACACTCCATTTAGTATGATATGTTACATTTTGTATGGTATGTATTAATTTGTGGATGTCAATCATTAATTTTGTATGTTACTAATTACAATTTGTATGATATGTTACAGATTACAATTAAGGTTAGCTCGGTGGCTAGGTTTCTAACATTAGCCATCTGGCTAACATTAGCTAGGCTTGGGGTTAGGAGTTAGGTTAAAGGGTAATAAGTTGTTGCCAAGATGCTAATTATATATTTTTTTTAAGTTGTCCGTGATGAGATTCAAACACGCAACCTTTCGGTTGCTAGACGTTCACGTTATACGTCTACCCCTCCACACCAACCAACCACCCTCCCTTCATTTTTGCTTTAAGTAACCATACCAAACATAATTTATCATACAAAATGTCAGTGTCCCGGGTTTAAGTTTACTATGTTACGTCTAATCTGTGACCAGTCTGCATATACAGCTTAGCACACATGATCATAAATGACCAGGACAATGCTGACATGGGCCTTTGCAGACCTAAATAACAGTAATATCAGGAAGTAGGCATAGAAAGATGATTTTATATGTTCTACGTGCTTTTAGCTAGTCTCTTAATCACTGATACAATAGGTTTGAGGAAGAAGGCTCCCCCCACTGGGCAAAAACTAGTCATTCCAACAAAAAAATGTAATGTGATTTGTTTAACACTTTTTCGGTTACTACATGATTCCATGCGTGTTATTTCATAGTTTTGATGTCTTAACTATTAATTCTACAATGTAGAAATTAGTAAAAAAATAAAGAAAAACCATTGAATGAGTAGGTTTGTCCAAACTTTTCCCTTTTTTATTTTACCTTTATTTAACCAGGTAGGCTAGTTGAGAACAAGTTCTCATTTACAACTGCGACCTGGCCAAGATACTGGTACTGTATATTTATTATTTTCATGAGTAAGACACGTGGTTTTGGACACGTGTGAAGTTACACATGTACATTTTAGATGTGGTCACCCTAATTCCACCAGTGAAAACATTGCTACTGCAACATGCTAACACCATCTTTTCACATGTGAGGAGAAAAACCCCACATGTATTTCAACCCCACATGTGAATCTCCAATTCCACATGTGAAAGTGAGATTTTCACAGTTGGAGTTCTTACATCTGAACCTGCAAATTAGATTTTCACATGTGTACTTGCAATTCCACTTGCGAATGTTTTTTACATTTGAAACTGAATATCAGATTTTCACAAGAGAAAGTTAACATGTGAAACAGAAGCCTGTCAATTGAAACTGAACCCGATGGTTTGAATTGAAGTGAGAAAATAAGACTTTCACAGTGAGATGAACATGGTTGAAATGACATACTAAGGCATAACTAATGACTAGCACGAGGGAACAGTTCAAAGTGTTTAACTGTGGTTAAAGCCCCCATGCAGTTATTATTTTTTTTTTTTAATCATCACTGTATGTCTCATAAATCACTGTGTTTGTTTAATGAAAATAACTAAAAAGTATTGTTTTATCATTTATTTCCCTGACCCTCCTTTGAGCATTTCAAGGGCCAATCTGACCATGTAGGCATTAGGAAACAAATTTGAAGATATTTACATACACCGCCCTGATTGCCTGATAGGATAGTCGAGAGCCCACCCCCTTAGACCAATGACTGTTAATCTGGGTATTATAAATCACATCATTGTGACATCATGATGTTGGCTGAATGTTCCATCCCACCTGAACAGGCTGAAATTCAAGGCATTTTTTTCAAACAGTTCTAACACACAAAAATAATTATAATCTACATTTCAGAGTGTTATTTCAACCTCATAGTTTGGAAATATCAAAACAGGAAAATCAAGTGTTTAATTGCACTGCCCCTTTAACTGGATCAACACAGTGACAGTGTTCAACTGTGGTTAACAGGATCAAGGCCTACTGTAAATTGCTGTCTGGACACAGATACGCCAAACAGTCAATAAGCGCCGCCTTAAACGCAGACGAAAATAGAGCCCAGTGTGTAACTGTGGTTAACAGGATCAAGACAGTGGCAGTGTTCAACTTTAGTTCACAGGTTCAAGACAGTGACACAGTGTTTAACTGTGGTAAACGGGATCAAGACAGTGACACAGTGTTTAACTGTGGTAAATGGGATCAAGACAGTGACAGTGTTTAGCTGTGGTAAACGGGATCAAGACAGTGACACAGTATTTAGCTGTGGTAAACGGGATCAAGACAGTGACACAGTGTTTAGCTGTGGTAAACGGGATCAAGAAAGTGACACAGTGTTTAGCTGTGGTAAACGGGATCAAGACAGTGACAAAACCACATGCCTCCCCCTTGCCCACACTAAGTACTGGAAGAGAGATAATCTGTTTTATCCTATCTTCATTTTCTGGAAGACATTGATTTCAACTCCCTCTCCAACTAAACCTGCATGTCGCCTACCACCATTAGAGTGATGGAAAGTTTCTCCCAAATTCGCTGACTGTTATGGGTCATACAGTACTCTGCTTGCATAGTGGGTCAGACAGACAGGAATGACCAGTTTTAAAATACAAACACAGTGAGATTCTGAAAAAAGCTTTGTTGCAAGTCATACACACAAACACACACACCATCTTTCGCTCTTTTGATTATGTTGTCATGGTAACATGCCTGAATTTAAACAAGTTCCACTCTTCGACTGGGAGTCTTTTTCTACTTTGACAACGCTCTTTAAAATGTCATCACCTCCGCACTGATAACTTTGGCTTAAATAAACTCAGCAAAAAAAATAAACGTCCTCTCACTGTCAACTGCGTTTATTTTCAGCAAACTTATGGTGTAAATATTTATGAACATAACAAGATTCAACAACTGAGACAAACTGAACAAGTTCCACAGACATGTGGCGGGGGGGGGAGAGAATGGCCCTAGCCCTCACCCTCCGATCCAACCGGTCCCAGACGTGCTCAATGGGATTGAGAGCCGGGCTCTTCACTTGCCATGGCAGAACACTGACATTCCTGTCTTGCAGGAACTCACGCACAGAATGAGCAGTATGGCTGGTGGCATTGTCATGCTGGAGGGTCATGTCAGGATGAGCCTGCAGGAAGGGTACCACATGAGGGAGGAGGATGTCTTCCCTGTAACGCACAGCGTTGAGATTGCCTGCAATGACAACAAGCTCAGTCCGTTGATGCTGTGACACACCACCCCAGACCATGACGGAACCTCCACCACTAAATCGGTCCCGCTCCAGAGTACAGGCCTCGGTGTAACGCTCATTCCTTCGACGATAAATGCGAATCCGACCATGACCCCTGGTGAGACAAAACCGCAACTCATCAGTGAAGAGCACTTTTTGCCAGTCCTGTCTGGTCCAGTGACGGTGGGTTTGTGCCCATAGGTGACATTGGGCACAGCCCCTCTCAGCCTATTGCGGACAGTCTGAGCACTGATGGAGGGATTGTGCATTCCTGGTGTAACTCAGGCAGTTGTTGTTGCCATCCTGTACCTGTCCCCAGGTGTGATGTTCAGATGTACCGATCCTGTGCAGGTGTTGTTACACGTGGTCTGCTACTGCGAGGACAATCAGCTGTCCATCCTGTCTTAGGGGTCTCACAGTACGGACATTGCAATTTATAACCCTGGCCACATCTGCAGTCCTCATGCCTCCTTGCAGCATGCCTAAGGCACGTTCACGCAGATGAGCAGGGACCCTGGGCATCTTTCTTTTGGTGTTTTTCAGAGTCAGTAGAAAGGCCTCTTCAGTGTCCTAAGTTTTCATAACTGTGACCTTAATTTCCTACCGTCTGTAAGCTGTTAGTGTCTTAACGACCGTTCCACAGGTGCATGTTCATTAATTGTTTATGGTTCATTGAACAAGCATGGGAAACAGTGTTTAAACCCTTTACAATGAAGATGTGTGAAGTTATTTGGATTTTTACAAATTATCTTTGAAAGACAGGAGCCTGAAAAAGGACGTTTCTTTTTTTTCTGAGTTTAGTTCAGTGTTGTACACCAGTGGAGGCGGGTGGGAGGAGCTATAGGAGGACGGGCTCATTGTAATGGCTGGAATGGAATAAAAGGAAAGAACTCAAACATGTGGTTTCCAAATGTTTGATACCGTTCCAATAATTCCATTCCAACCATTACCTCCAGCCCGTCCAATAGCGCCGCCCACCAGCCTCCATTTTTGTAAACTCATAAGAAACACTGGCTGTATGCAGTCTAGAAACACTAAGATACAACATCAATCCTTATGGGTCCTGGTCAAAAGTAGTGCATTATATAGGGAATAGGGTGCCATTTACTTCCTTCAAAAAAGTAGTGAATTATATAGGGAATAGAGAGCCATTTGGCTACTTCTCCATCAGATCAGACCTAGGACATGAAAGCATTGATCATTCCAAATGAATGTTTTAATAGCACTGTGTCTGTTATGATAGCAACAAATATCTGTTATACGGTGGGTAATGAAAGTAACCACCCCGTTTCAAAATGTTCACCTTTTGTTGCCTTACAGCCTGAAATGAAAACTAAAATCAGACTTTATTTACACACATTAACCCACAATAGCCAGGTGAAAAGAATGTAATCTAAAAAAACCTCAGAAGATTAATTAAAGTAAAACACCCTATTTGGATAAGTGAACACCCCACCTTACAATTGCAAACTTGCTGAGGTATAACGATATGTCTGGCGAAAACCCAATAAATATTTCCAACCAAAGAACACCATGCCTACAGTAAAGCACAGCGGTGGCAGCATCCTGTTTTGGGGGTGTTTCTCTTCAGGAGGGACTGGAGCACTTGTCAGGATAGAAGGGAAAATGGACAGTGCAAAATTCACGTGCAATTTGACTGAGCTTGAACAATTCTGCAAGGAAGAATGCCCACATATTGCACAGTCTGGGTGTGCAAAGTTAGTAGAGACGTATTCAAAGAGACTCATTGCTATTATTCAAGCAAAAGGTGGTTCTGTTCATTTATCCAAGTAGGGTATTTTAATGTTTGAATTATAAATCATTTGAGGGTTTTTTTCTCACTTGGATATTGTGGCTTACTGTTTTGTAAATAAAGCTGGGGGGAAAAAGTCGCATTTTGTGTTTTCATTTGAGGCTGTAAGGCAACAAAATGTGAACATTTTGAATGGGGTTGGTGACTTTCTATACCCACTGTATGTGTGTACACACAGTAAATTCCTTCACATTCTTAACACAAAAATATTAATGTGCCATCATGTCCTAATGCCTCTGTAACAGTATAACTTTAAACCGTCCCCTCGCCCCGACACGGGCGCGAACCAGGGACCCTCTGCACACATCAACAACTGACACCCACGAAGCGTCGTTACCCATCGCTCCACAAAAGCCGCGGCCCTTGCAGAGCAAGGGGCAACCCTACTTAAAGTCTCAGAGCAAGTGACGTAACTGATTGAAATGCTACTAGCGCATACCCGCTAACTAGCTAGCCATTTCACATCCGTTACACTCACCCCCCTTTCAACCTCCTCCTTTTCCGCAGCAACCAGTGATCCGGGTCACGGCACCAATGTAACAGTATAACTTTAAACCGTCCCCTCGCCCCGACACGGGCGCGAACCAGGGACCCTCTGCACACATCAACAACTGACACCCACGAAGCGTCGTTACCCATCGCTCCACAAAAGCCGCGGCCCTTGCAGAGCAAGGGGCAACCCTACTTAAAGTCTCAGAGCAAGTGACGTAACTGATTGAAATGCTACTAGCGCATACCCGCTAACTAGCTAGCCATTTCACATCCGTTACACCTCCACATTAGAGAGTATGATGAATGACAGACTTAGCCTCTCCTCTATTTATTCAGGTTCAATGGGCAGCCAATAGAAAGCAATTGCGGCCTGCAGAGCAAGGCAGGCAATTTTATCCTTCAAGAAACACCCAAGTATCCCAAGTTGCACCTGCCAAGAGTGAGACAAGTGGAGCCACACAGAGCTAGCATATTCCTCATAGAAGAAAACTAGGAGGAATTAAAGGAATGCAATAGGCCAACCATCAAGAGATAATACAAAAAAAGTATATATTTGTAACTCAGGAAATTATTAACTTATTTGTGAAAATCCACTCCTATAAAATACTATCTTTACTCATCTAATGTACTGTGCGTTGGATCAACATTAATGTTTCCAAAACACATGCATGTGGTTTACAGATAGGGGAAATGAGAGACTGATAGATGCAAATAGGAAATGCGTCTCAAAGCAGATGTGAATATCACACCTGCATGTGCAGCAAGTTCCGTTTTACCATGAGAAAATGAAACATATCCTACTTTACTGTAGTCTACTTTTAGTAACAGACAAGAAACTATGTTCAGGTTAAAAGTATCTGAGATATACTTGTTATTCTCTTTGAAGGCTCTTTATTGGCATATAGGCTGCACCTGTATTTCATCGGCACTACCGTCTGTGTCCAGCTCTCCAATGTAGTACTGTTCCATCCACCGACTTGCGTTCTCCGAGTGCCGGTGTGGGGGCCCCTCCATCTCCGTCCTGATATCATTCCCTGACCGGCTTAATATCAGAGCCTCTCCACCCGGGTGAATACGAAGGAATCCCGTCACATCATAAATTCTCGTCCCCGTTAATACCCAACATGAGTTTTTAGTGGAATGATTGGCTACCTCCTTCTCAGAGAAAATCCGAGGTGATTCCGATGGAGACATTTCGATGTTGAAGTATGCACAAAAAAATAACTAAAGGAGTGGGTACAAGCCCCCTTGGCATGCCGACTGACCGCGTACTGACTTCTAGCTCGTCTCAGCACTGACTGATTTTACCCGATCAACTAATTTACATATCATGAATTATTCATTGCTCAAGACTGCTCTAAGCTCAGCATTTCATCTACCTGTTGCGCGCTAGCTTTTTACCTCCAATGTTTACAGCTATAATATAATTATTCCAACGTTAATTAGGGGTTGAAGCCAGCGTAGCTGGGTGAAATGCTATTGTATTTGTTGGCGTTCATTGTTAGGGGTTCAAGCAGAAAATCTGGTGAAACCATATTGCATTTGTTGGCGTTCATTATTATTCATCTTCTTCTGCCAAGGAAAACTGACATGAACATTCCCGTAAAATAATTTCTATGATGATGCAAAATCGCATGATGGTAAAGGGCCATTGGCCATATCCGCTCATGCAATGCCATGCCAATTGGCTGTATGGTGGCGCTATAACAAGCAATTGAAAATGCAAACTTTGAAAGGTCACGTCCCACCTGGTGTGACATATAGTCCATAAATTCGGCACTTCTCCTCCGCAGGGAAATAATTTGCCTCAAGGACCTATAAGGTCTGCCATGATGGATTTTCCACGATTTTGAATTTTGTGAAAACCACATAAAATGCTACTCCTCTAGCACCGATCTGCAAGAAACTTCATATGTGGCATCTATGGACCAAACTCTCTCAACGCATTTTCCAGACTATTACCTCGAACAACATGGCCGCTACTGACCAATAAAAATGAACGTGGGCGTGGTCTGACACATAAGCGCATATAAATCATACATGAATATTCATATTGTAACAAAACTGGTTATATCCAAATGCTGTCAAGACTCAACAAATGCAAGCACATTCAGATCAACCACACGGTGGCGCTATAATGGGCACATATTTGTGTGCTTTAACCATTTGTACATTGTTACAACACTGTATATATTTAATATGACACTTGTAATGTCTTTATTGTTTTGAAACTTCTGTATGTGTAATGTTTACTGTTAATTCGTTTTGTTTGTTTCACTTTTGTGTATTGTCTACCTCACTTGCTTTGGCAATGTTAACACATGTTTCCCATGCCAATAAAGCCCCTTGAATTGAATTGAATTGAATTTACATATCTTGATCAGTTTGACTCAAAATGCTGGAATTTGTCACACATGCTCAGAGATATGAGTAGTATGCTTAAGTTTGGCCGCATGGTGGCACTGTTGGGCAGGAAAAAACATGAATGCAAGCACATTGGCTCATAGCGGCCAGTATGTTCGAGTTATGGTAAATGGTGTAAATTTTTCTACATTTAAAAAAAACATCTTCTCAGAGACCACTAAACCGATCTCTCTAAAACTTGTAGTACAGTATAAATTGCAAGATCTTTAACTGCATTGTAAATTAAGTTGATATCTTTAACGTTATGGCCCATGTGAGCAATTGAAGTTGAGTAAGTTTGGGCCTGACAATTCAAGTCATTCTTGGAGGGCAGTGGTGTAGTGGAGGGTATGTGCAGGTATGTGGCCCTTATACCCACTTGTACTGAAAAAATACAAATATAACACGTAAAGTGTTGGTCCCATGTTTCAGGAGCTGAAATAAAAGATCCCAGAAATGTTCCATTCACACAAAAAGCTTATTTCTCAAATGTTGTGCACACATTTGTTTAAATCCCTGTTCATGAACATTTCTCATTTGCCAAGATAATCCATCCACCTGACAGGTGTGGCATATCAAGAAACTGATTAAACAGCATGATCATTACACAGGTGCACCTTGTGCTGGGGACAACAAACAGCCACTCTAAAATGTGCAGTTTTTTCACACAACACAAAGCCACAGATGTCTCAGATTTTGAGGGATTGTGCAATTGGCATGCTGACTGAAGGAATGTAAACCAGAGCTGTTGCCAGAGAATTTAATGTTAATTTCTATACCATAAGCCAGCCCCGGAACTTCACTCCCGACTTCTTCACCTGGGGGATCGTCTGAGACCAGCCACCCGGACAGTTGTTGAAACTGAAGAGTATTTCTGTCTGTAATAAAGCCCTTTTGTTGGGAAAAACGAATTCTGATTGGCTGGGCCTGGCTCTCAAGTGCATGGGCCTATGCCCTCCCAGGCCCACCCATGGCTGCCCCCATTTCCAGTCGTGTGAAATCCATAGATTAGGGCCTAATTTATTTATTTCAATTGACTGATTTCCTTATATGAACTGTAACTAAGTAAAATCATTTAAATGTATTTTTTGTCCAGTATATTTTTCAGTGTGCACTGTGTACTCAGTTCTTAATCCCCATGATGTGTATCAAAGTAGTGTACTTCCTGCTGAACGTGGAACGAGGGAGAACTTGTTTAGTTCTATTGGAAAGTTTTTAAAGTCTCTGAAAAATTATTCTATTGAACATGTTTTGTTACTAGCTAGCTACCTTTTGAGTTTGGATACCGTGACGTGGTTGGCATCCGTTGATGGGACCGCTGTGATCTGTCCGGGGATCCTGCTGACCAATGGTCAGATGAGCTGCTTGGCATAGCAGCTAGCCTAGCTGCCACGGTTAGCTGCCTATCAAGCTAGTGGGGTTTCCTTGAGGGCTTGAACTCAGCCTGTGACGCGGTTAACCCTTGTGGCTGGGACCGCGGGTTGTCCCGGGCTTTAAATTGTCTAGAATCCCTGCTGTTTGTTGTTATTTCCATCTTCACTGCGACCTGGCCTTTCTGGAACTGCGAGGGGTAACAGCATAGCCTGCATTGGTACCATGACAAAAACCAAAGCCGGTGGGAGTACTGTTGAGGACAGTGGTGTCTCTCTATCATAGGTGAAGGATCCTCTAATCAAACAAAAATAGTTCCACAAGCAGTTGTTACAACAAGAAAATAGATTCAAGAGTTGTGTCCAAATACTGGTCGAGTCAACAAATAAAATAATGGACAACCTGACCAGAGAGGTCCCGGACCTGAAGAACAATTTGCAGTTCTTCCAGGGTCTGCTCGATGAGTTTAAACAGGAAAACGGCAAGATGACAGCAATCTGTAAGTCATTGAGAGGACATCAGTTCTGTACTTGAATCCATGATAACAATGACGGAGAAATCAGGGACAATCAAGACGGAACAACATTCTTGTGGACGGAATTGCAGAATCTCCATATGAGATCTGGATGTAGTCGGAGGGCAAAGTGAGGGAAATTATTTTGGAGAAACTTAAGATGGACTACAGGAAGATTGAGCTGTAGCGCACCCACAGGCTGATAGTGGTCAAGTTCCTAAGGTTCAAGGACAAGGTAACTGTAATGGAAAGAGCAAAGAACTTGAAAGGACATTTTCCTCAACGAGGACTATCTGGAAGCTTTGCTCAAAAAGAGAAAATAACTTATCCCGGCCATGAAAGCTGCTAGAGCACGTGAGGACATTGCTTACATCTGCTATGACAGGCTCATTGTCCACTCTCCCTCCCAAAAGCCTAGAAGGGATGAGAAAGCCAAGCCTATGGGTTTGTTGCTTCAATCCCACAGCACACACACACACTTACTCACACCAACTGATTAATGGACTGTTGAATGTTTTTGCTTTGTTTCTCTTGCTGTGTTTGTTATTTTCCATATTACATCTGTCTCTGATAAGCTACCCAGGAAAGGGCTGAAAAAAGTCCATGTTATTATATGTAGTCTTAGAAATAAGGTTCATGAAATCAATAACTTGCTAACATCAGATAACATTCATACGTTGACCTTTTCTGATACTCACCTCGATAATTCCTTTGATGATACAGCAGTAGCAATACAGGATGTAACACCTAAAGAAGAGACACATGATTATGGTGGCGGTGAGGCTGTATACAGTGGGGGAAAAAGTATTTAGTCAGCCACCAATTGTGCAAGTTCTCCCACTTAAAAAGATGAGAGAGGCCTGTAATTTTCATCATAGGTACACTTCAACTATGACAGACAAAATGAGAAGAAAAAAAATCCAGAAAATCACATTGTAGGATTTTTAATTAATGAATTTGCAAATTATGGTGGAAAATAAGTATTTGGTCACCTACAAACAAGCAAGATTTCTGGCTCTCACAGACCTGTAACTTCTTCTTTAAGAGGCTACTCTGTCCTCCACTCGTTACCTGTATTAATGGAACCTGTTTGAACTTGTTATCAGTATAAAAGACACCCGTTCACAACCTCAAACAGTCACACTCCAAGCTCCACTATGGCCAAGACCAAAGAGCCGTCAAAGGACACCAGAAACAAAATTGTAGACCTGCACCAGGCTGGGAAGACTGAATCTGCAATAGGTAAGCAGCTTGGTTTGAAGAAATCAACTGTGGGAGCAATTATTAGGAAATGGAAGACATACAAGACCACTGATAATCTCCCTCGATCTGGGGCTCCACGCAAGATCTCACCCCGTGGGGTCAAAATGATCACAAGAACGGTGAGCAAAAATCCCAGAACCACACGGGGGACCTAGTGAATGACATGCAGAGAGCTGGGACCAAAGTAACAAAGCCTACCATCAGTAACACACTACGCCTCCAGGGACTCAAATCCTGCAGTGCCAGACGTGTCCCCCTGCTTAAGCCAGTATATGTCCAGGCCCGTCTTGAATTTACTAGAGAGCATTTGGATGATCCAGAAGAAAATTGGGAGAATGTCATATGGTCAGATGAAACCAAAATAGAACTTTTTGGTAAAAACTCAACTCGTCGTGTATGGAGGACAAAGAATGCTGAGTTGCATCCAAAGAACACCATACCTACTGTGAAGCATGGGGGTGGAAACATCATGCTTTGGGGCTGTTTTTCTGCAAAGAGACCAGGACGACTGATCCGTGTAAAGGACAGAATGAATGGGGCCATGTATCGTGAGATTTTGAGTGAAAACCTCCTTCCATCAGCAAGGGCATTGAAGATGAAACGTGGCTGGGTCTTTCAGCATGACAATGATCCCAAACACACCGCCAGGGCAACGAAGGAGTGGCTTCGTAAGAAGCATTTCAAGGTCCTGGAGTGGCCTAGCCAGTCTCCAGATCTCAACCCCATAGAAAATCTTTGGAGGGAGTTGAAAGTCCGTGTTGCCCAACAACAGCCCCAAAACATCACTGCTCTAGAGGAGATCTGCATGGAGGAATGGGCCAAAATACCAGCAAAAGTGTGTGAAAACCTTGTGAAGACTTACAGAAAACGTTTGACCTCTGTCATTGCCAACAAAGGGTATATAACAAAGTTTTTAGATAAACTTTTGTTATTGACCAAATACTTATTTTCCACCATAATTTGCAAATAAATTCATAAAAAATCCTACAATGTGATTTTCTGGATTTTTTTTCTTCTCATTTTGTCTGTCATAGTTGAAGTGTACATATGATGAAAATTACAGGCCTCTCTCATCTTTTTAAGTGGGAGAACTTGCACAATTGGTGGTTGACTAAATACTTTTTTGCCCCACTGTATATTCAAAGCCATATCCCTGTAATGCTTAGAGAAGATCTCATGTCAAGTGTTATTGAAGTGTTGTGGTTGCAGGTTCACATGCCTCATCTAAGCCTATTATTTTGGGGTGTTGCTATAGGCCACAGTCAGTATCTAAATAAAGTGTGTGAAATGCTTGAAAGTGTACGTGGTGTAAGTGGGCAAACTTAGCCAGGAAATGCCAACAACGAACAGTGAGCCATCGTATTCATGCAAAAAATATCAAATAATGAAAGAAAAACATTGTAAGTTTGAATTTTGTAAAGTTAGTTTGGGAGAAGTGTAACATTATTGTTATCAATCAATAATGACAAACCTCTTGGCATTGATAATTTAGATGGAAAGCTACTGAGGATGATATGACCACTCCTATCTGTCATATCTTTAATCTGAGTCTAGAGGAAGGAGTTTGTCCTCAGGCCTGGAGGGAAGTCAGCCATTCCGCTACCCAAGAGTGGTAAAGCAGCCTTTACTGGTTCTAAGGGGTTTTGGAAAAAATTGTGTTTGACCAAATACAATGCTATTTTTCTGTAAACAAACTGACAACAGACTTTCAGCATGCTTATAGAGAAGGGCACTCAACATGTACTGCACGGACACAAATGACTGATGATTGGTTCAAATAAATTGATAATAAAAAGATTGTGGTAGCTATACTGTTAGATTTCAGTGCAGCCTTTAATATTATTGGCCATAACCTCTTGTGGAGAAAACGTAGGTTTTATGGCTTTTCAACCTCTGCCATATCGTGGATTCTGAGCAATCTAATATAATTCAGGGGGTTTTCTTTAATGGAAGCCTCTCTAATGTCAAACATATAGGGTGTTGTGTACCACAGGGCAGCTCACTATGCCCTCTATTATTTTATATTTTTTATCAATGACCTGCCACTGGCATTAAACACAGCCTGTGTGTCCATGTATGCTGATGACTCAACTATATACACTACCAGTCAAAGGTTTGGACACACCTACTCATTCAAGGGTTTTTCTTTATTTTTTATTATGTTCTACAATGTGTAATAATAGTGAAGACATCAAAACTATGAAATAACACATATGGAATCATAAAAGTGAAAGTAGCCACCCTTTGCCTTAATGACAGCTTTGCACACTCTTGGAATTCTCTCAACCAGCTTCATGAGGAATGCTTTTCCAACAGTCTTGAGGGAGTTCCCACATATGCTGAGCACTTGTTGGCAGCTTTTCCTTTACTCTGCGGTCCAACTCATCCCAAGCCATCTCAATTGGGTGAGGTCAGGTGATTGTGGAGGCCAGGTCATCTGATGCAGCACTCCATCACTCTCCTTGGTCAAATAGCCCTTACACAGCCTGGAGATATATTTTGGGTCAATGTCCTGTATGAGAAACAAATGATAGTCCCACTTAGCACAAACCAGATGGGATGGCGTATTGCTGCAGAATGCTGTGGTAGCCATGCTGGTTAAGTGTGCCTCAAATTCTAAATAAATTACAGACAGTGTCACCAGCAAAGCACCCCCACACCATCTACACAGTGCTTCACAGTGGGAACCACACATGCAGATATCATCTGTTCGCCTACTTTGCATCTCACAAAGACACAGCGGTTGGAACCAAAAATCTCACATTTAGACTCATCAGACCAAAGGACAGAATTCCACCGGTCTAATGTCCTTTGCTCGTGTTTCTTGGCCCAAGCAAGTCTCTTCTTCTTATTCGTGTCCTTTAGTAGTGGTTTCTTTGCAGGAAATCGACCATGAAGGCCTGATTCACGCAGTCTCCTCTGAACAGTTGATGTTGAGATTTGTCTGTTACTTGAACTCTGTGAAGCATTTATTTGGGCTGCAATCTGAGGTGCAGTTAACTCTAATAAACTTATCCTCTGCAGCAGAGGTAACTTTGGGTCTTCCTTTCCTGTGGCGGTCCTCATGAGATCCAGTTTCATCATAGCGCTTGATGGTTTTTGCAACTGCATTGGAGGAAACTTTCAAAGTTCTTGAAATTTTCCGCATTGACTGACCTTCATGTCTTAAAGTAATGATGGACTGTTGTTTCTCTTTGCTTATTTGAGCTGTTCTTTGAAATGCAAATGACATTGACAGCTATATGCATCCATAGATAGTAACAGAGAACCATAGTAATTTGGAAACACTTGTGAACGTAACCAAGAGTAAGGAAATGGTTGTGGACTACAGGAAAAGGAGGACAGAGCACGTCCCCATTCTCATCAACGGGGCTGTAGTGGAGCAGGTTGAGAGCTTCAAGTTCCTTGGTGTCCACATCAACAACAAACTAGAACGGTCCAAACACACCAAGACAGTCGTGAAGAGGGCACGACAAAGCCTATTCCCCCTCAGGAAACTATAAAGATTTGTCATGGGTCCTGAGATCCTCAAAAGGTTCTACAACTGCAACATCGAGAGCATCCTGACTGGTTGCATCACTGCCTGGTACGGCAATTGCTCGGCCTCTGACCGCAAGCCACTACAGAGGGTAGTGTGTACGGCCCAGTACATCACTGGGGCAAAGCTGCCTGCCATCCAGGACCTCTACAGCAGGCGGTGTCAGAGGAAGGCCCTAAAAATTGTCAAAGACCCCAGCCACCCCAGTCATAGACTGTTCTCTCTACTACCGCATGGCAAGCGGTACCGGAGTGCCAAGTCTAGGACAAAAATGCTTCTCAACAGTTTTTACCGACAAGCCATAAGACTCCTGAACAGGTAATCAAATGGCTACCCAGACTATTTGCATTGTGTGCCCCCCACCCCCCCCCCCCCACCCCTCTTTTACGCTGCTGCTACTCTCTGTTTATCATATGTGCACAGTCACTTTAACAATACATTCATGTACATACTACCTCGATTGGGCCGGCCAACCAGTGCTCCCACACATTGGCTAACCGGGCTATCTGCATTGTGTCCCGCCACCCACCACCCGTTAACCCCTCTTTTACGCTACTGCTACTCTCTGTTCATCACATATGATCATATATGCATAGTCACTTTAACCATATCTACATGTACATACTACCTCAATCAGCCTGACTAACCGGTGTCTGTATGTAGCCTCGCTACTGTATATAGCCTGTCTTTTTACTGTTGTTTTATTTCTTTACTTACCTATTGTTCACCTGATACCTTTTTTGCACTATTGGTTAGAGCCTGTAAGTAAGCATTTCACTGGTTGTATTTGGCACACGTGACAAATAAACTTTGATTTGATTTGAATATGGAATAAAAAAACTTCATAATCAGGTGTTGACGTAATTTCACATTATTTAATAATAATAAAAACTGATTACATTAATAATATGTCTTGTTTTTAATAAAAGAATAACAATACAGACATTATTGAATAAAGCATACTTCAAATTTCCATAAAGGCAGTTAGCTACAGTACACTTGACAGGTGACACCACTACACTGTTCCATCTCAAAGCAGCATAATGAACCATTGAGAGTGTGATTCACTTTGTTCTTCACAGGAATGCAGATTGTGAACCCTGGGTGACCCTCAGTTGTAATTCCTTGATTCCTCATGTCCTCTCTCCTTTCCCCCTTCTCAAAATGTACATTTTGTACATTTCTAGAAGGAGACAAGGAAATGGACATACGGGATCAAGGAAAGACAAAACGAGATCCACCACTTGTGTTCTTGGGAGGGGTGGTAGAGGGCGGGTTCACCTGGGGGCGTGTGGGAGAGGGGCGGGCCGTTGCAGGCTAAACATTACCCCACTGGACGAGTGTTGAGACGGCTCCACCTCTTTGATGTTCATGGCTGGCTTGTAGAGCTCCTCTGCTTTCTCAAAGTCAAAGCTGGGGGAAAGAGAGGGAGTCGGCAGGAGAGGAAGATGGACAGAGAAGAGAGAAAACAAGGATCATAAAGAGATATGGGCTTGATAACAATGATGATGTTCAGCTCATAGTACTGTATATACTGTATGAACAATAAGACTGCGTTTGTGTGTGTGTGTGTTTGTGTTAAACCGCTCGAGTCACACAAAATGGAATATAATGTTGCGAATAAGTTAAGGATGACACAATTTCATGTGACAAACATCTAAAGACCAGCATCACTGTAATGAGAGCATTTCCATTTAAAAATATTACATATTTGGTTTTTTTTGGAGCTTTTGTTCATGTTTTTTTTTGACACCCCCATACTGCACAACGTTGGGGTAGGTTGGTTGGGGTAGGATTTGCGAAAACATGTGAAAATGCAAAAAAAACTGTCTGTACACTTCTATAGCATGCCATTTACCCCAAAAATACAGATTTGATTGTAAAAAAAGTTAACTTCTCCTTTAAAAATAAAAAATTTACTTTAAAAAAATGTTTTGTCTAGGACAGGGATTATATGCAACAGCCCTCAGGTGGCCGTTAGAAACGTTTCATCTTCTCAACCTACTCTGTGTTTGTAGAGCTTGGCCAGGTGTTAGGATGTAGGCCAGGGAGGGGTGGTCAGGAGACAGGGCTCTCATCCTGATGTCCACGGCTCGCTCATACATGTCCTCTGCAGTCTCGTACTCTCTCCTCTCTGTGTGTAGGGCAGCTAGATTGTTGAGGGACTGGGCACAGTCCTGGTAGTCCGGCCCCAACCTGCATTGACGCATCTCCAGAGAATGGGTCAGGCACACTTTGGCTGCCCTGGAAAACACAGCAGAGATGGACACAGAACATTAAGTCCCCTATTTAGGTGATTTTGAGCCGTTCTAGACCGGTTCTGACCAACATTTGTGTGTACAGAGCGCTCTGTGAGGGGTGCAACATTAATTCCTGTGCACTCCTTGACAGTTCTGATTGTTACGCTTCGCATTCCGTTCTTGCAGTTTATGAAATCTGACACCTAATTTGCAAAGGGAGTGACACGTCACATTTTCTGGCCTATCCAGACAAAGGTTTGAACTCCCCTGTCTTTGAACCTCGCAGCTCCGCTTACAATATGGCATATGAAACAGGAGAGGAGACTCTTGTGATTAAAGCAGTCTCATCTCGCTGTGATACTCTCAGATGGATTTAGAGATCTCAACATGAAAAAATACAAAATAATGTCAGAGAAGACATAAGACCATTTTCTCTTGGTCACAGAGGGATAAAATCACCTCGTGCTTAAAGCTGAAGTTGTAACGAGTCAGCAGGCATTTGAATGGCATCTAGGCAGAAAATACTCTGTCATTAGTTATATGAAATGTTGCCAATTTTGTACTGTCACTAAATATGATCATATTTGTTTCAAAGTTAGAAGAAAGGTAAAATATTATAATCCATTTTAGAATAAGGCTGTAACGTAACAAAATTTTGAAAAAGTGAAGGGGTCTGAATACTTTCCGAATGCACTGTAACTTACTGTATGTATCCTTAAACTAATCTATGCCAAGTTCACGAGGCCACTGATGATGTGAGGCCCCAAACAATTGCCTGAGTTGCCTAATGATAAGTCCCTACTGCGTGGTGTGGTCATACTGGGGATCTTCTCACAGTCCAGACAGGGCCCACTGCTTCTGAAGCGGTAGCCTGGTTTACAGCTGCACAGTGCACACATTATTACGCTTGGTGAAACAGCGAGACACATACTCCAGCTCTACAACACAACACCCCACAAGACACACACACGTCATGACTATTTCATTTTCACAATGATCTTTTTGATTCTAAAAGGAGCTGTGAAAACTAATTATAAACATGGAGGGGGCATTGCACTCTGAAAACTCATCCATGCAGTCAGTTTCATAACAATTCAAGAGTCTCCCAGTAGGTGGCAGAAGAAGAGGAGAGGATCGGAAGTTGTTTCCTCACCCATACAGATGTAGGATCTCTTTTATTGCCGAGAATTTTCCTGTACAGCAGGAAATGCAAACTTGTAGTGTATTCTAGGTTTAAAAATAATTTTAAAGTTTGTAATTTCTACTTTAGAATGTCAGACTTGATTTGCCCTAATGAGAAATGTATTAACCCCTACAAAAATGTCCATTACTTATAATCTGCATAATAATTCACATTTGCTGTTGCTGCAGGATTATTTTCCCGCTGTAGCAAACTGGCTCGAATTAAGATCCTACATCTGTACAGTACCATGCATTAGGTATGGAAATTAACCAGCCATTCATTAAGATGAAAATTAACCAGGAATCTTCTTGGAGGATTTTTCCATTACTTAAAGAGAGTCTCTGGTACTTGTGTACGTTTTAGCCAGTAGTTCTGAAAGTAGTACTCACGAGCGAAAAGGTGTCCCCAAAAATTG
Organism: Salvelinus fontinalis; assembly: GCF_029448725.1. Taxonomy (NCBI): domain Eukaryota; kingdom Metazoa; phylum Chordata; class Actinopteri; order Salmoniformes; family Salmonidae; genus Salvelinus; species Salvelinus fontinalis. The sequence continues at coordinate 31,632,596 of NC_074676.1, forward strand.
CTATTACATCACATGTATAGATTTGTGCACCAAGTCATTGCTCTCTCTGCTGTGTCCACTGAGCCCCACGTGGGGGTGGGGGGGGGGGGGGAATGACGAGACACAGCTTCAAGAAAACGGTCACTTTCAAACTATGGATTGCATGGCTAATTGAGGTAAGACAGTAATTTTGCTCATAGATTATGGATGTCTAAACTACACATTGACATATCCAACCCAAATGGGAGGTTTAAAAAATACTTTATTTGTCGCCAAATTACCAGAGTATGTCTGTAATTGAGCTTCATACTATAAGACTGGAATCAAATAGGATTCAACTCATTAATTCAACATCATCTCCGAGCATAGGTAAATGACAAATGTCCTCCATCTCACTCGGTTTGTGGAAAGTGTTTCCAGGTCACATCAGCTGAGGCCGCACATAGTCATTCCTGCCTGGATAGCTTTCCTCCAAGTGTTCCTGGGTTCCCCTGTTTCTTTTCACCTGCCAAATTTGGGGCAAAATACAATTATTATAAGCTGGTCTGTACAGATATAGGATCGGTGTGTCCCCCACGGGACAGTTGAGCTAACATAGGCTAATGCGATTAGCATGAGGTTGTAATTAACAAGAACATTTCCCAGAACATAGACATATCTGACTTTGGCAGAAAGCTTAAATTCTTGTTAATCTAACTGCACTGTCCAAAAGGGGCCAAAAGTGGTGGATCCTTAAGAGGTTTTAATGAACTGTACAAGGCTATAAACAAACAGGAAGATATACATTTTCTGTTTGCCAGTGATTTTAATTCTGCATCATTAACCTTTTACTCCTGAGCTCCCAAGTGGCGCAGTGGTCTAATGCACTGCATCTCAGTGCAAGAGGTGTCACTACAGTCCCTGGTTTGAATCCAGGCAGTATCACATCCGGCCGTGATTGGGAGTCCCATAGGGCGGCGCACAATTGGTCCAGTTTGGTTGGAGTAGGCCGTCATTGTGAAATAAGAATTTGTTCTTAACTGACTTGCCTAGTTAAATTGACAGGTCTCTCCTTGCCAATGAAATAGGTGGGACTTTCCAGCTTTCAGTGCAGTGCCTATGTAATGTAAGCCAATGCCAGAGTCCCTTGTTACTCCAGCTCATAAACTCACTTGCTGGGCTGAAAAGACTGTGAATGAAGAAGCATTGTATATACAGAGGCTCACCTTTATGCTCAGTGGAATCGCACCCCTGGTCACAGAGTAATGAAAGAGTCCTCTAATGTGGTCTAAGTCAAGAATGAGTGCCAGGGGCCCATTCAAACAATTAAAGTATGACACAAAGCGCACCTGCTACTAAGCTTCTCCCTCATCATTCCCAGAATTACACTTCAATTCACACCCCTCTGCTTCTAAATTTACCCCCAGGGACAAAAGCCTTCTTAATAATTAAAAGCTTTGTGGTGCTGATTTTCTGAAACACGAGACATCCTCTTTGCTGTGTTCTGTGTGTGGAGTGTGGGTGCATAAAGAGCACTATGTGATGTCAGAAGTGGGCAGGTCTGTTTTGTATTGACTGGAATGTAACTGGCCCTGCCCTATTCAGCATCACTGTCTCAGAAAGCTATAAGAAGGTGGCATGTCCACAGAGTGGCTCACAGTTACTCTCCCACCTGAACTTCAGCACTTTGAACAGATCAAGCAGTCTCTCCATCTCAGTCCATGGCAACTGTAGTGCCTGTGAGTATTTATTTATGTGTTTGGGTCATAATAGTGGTTTGTGAAAATGTGGGGAATTCATGAACGATCCTCAACAGAACTGGATCAGCAGAAACGTTTTTATGAAATGATGGTTATTATGTTAAGTAGACAAAGGGAAAGTACGAAATGTTGGACAGGAGCCTCGGTTGATAAACTCCTATGTCTCACTGTACCCATGGAGGGGCTTCAGTTCAGCTGTGTGTCTGTAGCAGACTAGGTTGTCTGGTAGTCAGAGTGAGGATGTTCAGCCAATGTTCTCCATGAAGATCAGGTGTCAAGTAAAAGAATCTGTTTGTCTGGAGTCTCACTGTGAGGTAGAAAGAAGGATCCAGTCTGTGTGTATGTGCTGGGCTTGGGTTTCTGATGGAGAGGATGGAGAGGATTGATGGAGAGGATTTCTTTCTCAACTTTTCAACTGAAATTCTGGACAGAGACAAAATAGTTTGCCTTGTGTGAAAATGAGGAAATTAATGAAACAATGTTCACTGTGTAAATCTAAAATGTGCTTTTGAAAACAAGTTTTGAATGATTAGGGTCATAATTTGTTTTTATTTTGGCACTAAAATTCACAAAATAGACTTAACATTGTGTTGCTTCAGAATGCTTAGCAAAAACCTGTATTTTTCTGTCCCCATGTCTCCTCCAGTTTGCTTCCTGTTATGGAAACAGCACTCTCCATCAGCCTCTCCAACTCTTTGGGAAGGGCCCCAAGTGTGGTTACATGTCCCTCATCGCCTACCGCGGCCCTCGTAATGACCCCCACCCGCGTCTGGCATGCAATACCCCTAAGTTGACCCTACGTCAGATCTACAGAATGCTGTGTGTGATGCGTTATGAGGCTGCTGCTGCAGCCAACAAGAGGTGAGGCCAATTCCCAGTGCTGTACTACCCAGCAACATCTCTCTGGATGCACTGTTATCAGTCTTATTTCTCTTCAAGCCCTGTGTGTGTAGGTAGCATATACAGTGCATTCGGAAAGTATTCAGATCCCTTGACTTTCTCCACATTTTGTTACGTTACAGCCTTATACTAAAATGTATTAAATTGTTTTTCCCCCCTCATCAATCTACACACAATACCCTATAATGACAAAGGAGAAACAGGTTTTTCAAATTTTTAGCAAAGTTATTAAAAATTAAAAGCTGAAATATCACATTTACATAAGTATTCAGACCCTTTACTCAGTACTTTGTTAAAGCACATTTGGCAGCGATTACAGCCTCAGGTCCTCTACAAGCTTGGCACACCTGTATTTGGGGAGTTTCTCCCATTCTTCTCTGCAGATCCTCTCAAGCACTGTCAAGTTGGATGGGGAGGGTTGCTGCACAGCTTTTTTCTGGTCTCTCCAGAGGTGTTTGAGATGGGGAGGTGTCATATGCGACGCTTGGCATTCAGGCCAAAGAGTTCAATCTTGGTTTCCTAAGACCAGAAAATCTTGTTTCTCATGGTCTGAGAGTCTTTAGGTGCCTTTTGGCAAACTCCAAGCAGGCAGTCATGTGCCTTTTACTGAGGAGTGGCTTCCGTCTGGCCACTCTATCATAAAGGCCTGATTGGTGGAGTGCTGCAGAGATGGTTGTCCTTCTGGAAGGTTCTCCCATCTCCACAGAGGATCTCTGGAGCTCCTTCAGAGTGACCATCGGGTTCTTAGTCACCTGCCTGACCAAGGCCCTTCTCCCCCGATTGCTCAGTTTGGCCCGGCGGCCCGCTCTAGGAAGAGTCTTGGTGTTTCCAGGCTTCTTCCATTTAAGAAGGATGAAGGCCACTGTGTTCTTGGAGCCCTTTAATGCTGCAGAAATGTTTTGGTTTCTTTCCCCAGATCTGTGCCTCGACAATTCTGTCTCGGCGCTCTGCGGACAATTCCTTTGACCGTATGGCTTGGTTTTTGCTCTGACATGCACTGTCCAACTGTGGGAGCTTATATAGACAGCTGTGTGCCTTTCCAGATCATGTCCAATCAATTGAATTTACCACAGGTGGACTCCAATCAAGTTGTAGAAACATCTCAAGGATGATCAATGGAAACAGGATGTACGTGAGCTCAATTTCGAGTCTCTTAGCAAAGGGTCTGAATACTTATGTAAATAAGGTTTTTCTGTTTGAAAAAATGTATATACATTTGCTAAAATGATTTTAAAAAAAATTCTTTGTCATTATAGGGTATTGTGTGTAGATTGAGGAAGAAAAATATTTATTGAATACATTTTAGAATAAGGCTGTAACGTAACAAAATGTGGATTAAAAGGGTCTGAATAATTTCTGAATGCACTATCATCTAACACTGTCAAAATGTGTTATATTCAGGGTAGGTGATACACTCTCAGAAAAAAAGGTTCTACCTGGAACCAAAAAGGGTTCTACTATGGGGACAGCCAGATAACCCTTTTGGAACCCTTTTTTCTAAGAGTGTAGGGTCCTAAGTTGTTTTGTCAATTGAATGAAAAAAAAATCACGTTATGAATATTTTAAAGGATGTAGATGTTAAATTATTACCTCAATTTATATATCTCTGACTCATGGTCAAACTCTTTGTGTTTCAGGAAGCAAGCATCTTCTCCTCCACCACCCGGTTCTCCGACCAAGTCAGACAGGAGATGTCTGCCTTCCTGCTTTCGTCGCAGACGTATTACTCCTAACATAAAAAGATTTGGATGATAATGGCACCTTAAGAGTCCCCCCCCCCCCCCCCCCCATTGGGAGCTACGATTCATTTGGGCATGAGCCCCCTTTACGTCTCCACACAAACCAGTACATAGGGGCACAGACACCATGTCCCCCCCATGCTTCCTTTGTTGATGGGAGGGAGGACACTCCTAAAACACAGCACACCTGTATTTTTCCATCTGGAGGGGTCAGAAGTGGAGTAGTGACTGATAGACTTAGCTTCATGTTAGAGCCCAGTGGGCAATGATTCACCATTGATACAGAAGATCTACTATTTTTTCCTTTCTCTATGGCAACCACAGGGATTTTTTTTGTCTTATATATGTAATTTCAGCAGGTGAGACTATGCTCACTGCAAAGGTCTGACAGTAAATAAACCTGTGGAAAGTTACCACCGGTCAGGAAAGGGGACTTAACTTTTTCATGTTCCTCTGGTGTGGGCTGGGGGGTTAGGTGTTGGGTTGTTGTCTTTTTTAGGTGTGTTGAAATCTGGGTGTACATTGCTAAAGGTGTAATTGACTTACATTTGCACTGTGAAGATTTAATAAAGCTTTGACTCTTTAGATCAACTTAACTCCTTGTCTGTTGTATTTTGCTGTTGTGATGTTGCAGGTTTGTGTTTCTGCGTACATTTGATCAAATAGATTACTGTCCATTGAAGTGTATACTCTGGGTTACATAGACAGACACTGTATTTACAAAGTAACACACATAGTACTATCACCTGTATACTTCTGTCATACATCATTTAAAGCATTTGCCATTCATTCCAAATGGAGGTAAGTAATTACCACAATACAGTAATTATTGGCTGGGGGGAGGTTTTACTGACTTACTTTTCAGTATCGTTCCACCCCATGCCAGATCTTTTAGTATCTGCTTCTAGTTCCTGCCTCCAGGTGTTTTTTGGGTGCACTGTTTTCCTTGCAGGTTCCAGGATAGAGCTGGAGGGAAGTTCAGACACAATCATGAGAAAAACATGATGAATTGTTATGCTGTTGAGGTTTCATTGTTTAATTGAGAACATGAATCCAGAAGACTCACATGAATTATCCTCTTTCGCACAGAGGCAGACAGACAGAAAGAAAGGGGAAGAATAGGTAACAATTAGACACACCAGACAGTAGGCACTTAAAATAATAGAATAGACTGGACACTTTAAAATAGGCTACAACGCTACACTAGACACTTAAAACAATAAAAAGACACTGGGCCCTTAAAAACAACACTAAACACCTAAGCCCTCCTATCAATTCCAAATTATTAATATGGTTGTTAAATGACATAGAAAACTCCGCTCACAGCCCCTGCTGTAAACACAGATTCCTGTTCTCTCTCTTGACTACAGCTATGCTGACCGGTCCACAGCTGACCAGACCCGGGCCCCAGCTGATCTGACAAGGCCCCTGCTGAAACTTTGATAGGGAGAGATGTTGTCTGAACGTGAGGAGCAGAGGAGTCAGGTTGTAGGACAGGAAACTCGCTCTCAGGTTTCATCTTGAGGAGGAAGTGATATTTCAGTCATGCTACCCTGGGATTACGCACGTGCATCTCCTTTAAGCTGCTACTGTGCATGCAGGTGCATGGAGCAAACACCTTGTCCTTCACTCAGGGTCAATTCTCATAGAAATGGTGATCATAGCTAACTCATTCAGAATCATGGAACAGTAGGATTTTACACTAAAACACAACTCCATAGTCCAGCCACCACCACCTTGCACAGAATGGGGAACAGGGCTCTGAGGCTGGGCTACACACTCATAACCAAAAACAAGACATGATGCAGCTGCACACGCAAAATCAAATATAGGTCCCAATGGCATAGCTAAACATACGCAGATGTAGGATCTTAATTTGAACCAGTTTGCTACAGTAGGAAAATAATCATGCAGCAACAGGAAATTTGAATTATTATGTGGAATATAATTAATGGACAAGTTCTCCTGCATCAGGGTGATCACGATCCTTCATCTGTAAAGTCAAAAGCAAACCCCTATGGTGCAGACACTGGATACACAATCAATAACAACGCCTCTCAACAAAAGGTTCTACTAAACTTAGGTCTGCGCAGGAGGGCTCCATGTTGTTACTGATAGAAACACACACATTTAGATAAGTGGCTGTTTGGCTCCAGCACCAGTTACAGTACTTATTTACATCATGTTAATTGGCTTCCGGTTCCTTTGGTGGAGACATACATAATTAAATGGTCAATGGACCCCCTATACAAGTCAATGTAGTTCGTTACATTTTAGTCATTTAGCAGACCCTCTTATCCAGAGCGACTTACAGGAGAAATTAGGGTTAAGTGCCTTGCTCAAAGGCACATCGACAGATGTATCACCTAGACAGCTCGGGAATTTGAACCAGCAACCTTTTGATTACTGGCCCAACCCCTTAAATGCTAGGGTACCTGCCACCACATAAGCCTTGCTATGCAACTCGGGGTGTGAAAGACAAGCATAGACATCTATTCAACATCTATTCCACATTGGTTCAACATAATTTCATTGAAATGATGTGGAAACAAGGTTAATTCAACCAGCGTATGCCCAGTGGGAACAAGTTGATGTATGTGGTCTGAGAGGGACATCAGATCTGTACTGTACTATACACACACATCTTCTCCATCTCACCAAATGTTCTTACTCCTGTATTCTGACATCGAGGTCAAACAAATTAAGGAGCCAATTAGTGTGACCTGGTACAGTCTCACCACAAAGTGTACTGCATGGTGTCCATAACACTTACCAAGGTTACACAAGAATACCATTAGCCTACATGTCTCAGCTAAGCTTGCCTCATTATTACAGACGTACAAAGAATCAGGGGCTCTGATTCAGATAGGTGGACATTTTAGCAGAGGATAAGTGTTGTGGAGAAACTGCATCAGTTCCTGAGTTGATCACAGACACTTGTGAGCAAAAGTGAAGGACACTGTATTAGGTCACCTGCCCTCCCAGTAATTCCATTCACAAGAGCTCCTCCTGTGGAAGAGGGATGGGGCTGCGCCTTATGCACTCAGGCGCAGCAAGTGTCCGATGACAAAGCTTTCCAGTAGCACTGCTCTACTTACAGTAAGGGTCACAGCATGAATGCATCTACAGTACCTTCATAAAGTATTCATCCCCTTGACTTATTCCACATTTTGTTGTGTTACAGGCTGAATTCAAAATGGATTAAAAAATGTTACTTCTCACCCCTGTACACTCAATACCACATGAAAGTGAAAACATGTTTTTAGAAATGTTTGCAAATGTATTGAAAATTAAATACAAAAATATCTAAATTACATAAGTATTCACCAGGGCAGGATTAAGAGATCATAGGCCCGGGACGTTATTTTTTATAGGCTACTCTGACAAGCTGAGATCAATCTGGTCTTGAATCCAAACAATAGTCCAGGCCATTATATATATATGTTTTTATTATAGGCTACAGTAGGCTACTAAATAGTTTCCAGTGGCACACTGACTCACCTAATGACGAAGATGAAGCCATAGGCTACTACTCACGGAGATGGCCGATGGCTGGCTTAAATATATTTTGAAATAACATTTACTTTTGATACTTAAGTATATTTGAAACCAGATACTTTTAACCTAGTAGGATTTTACTCTGTGACTTTCACTTTTACTTGTGTCATTTTCTTTTAAGGTATCTTTACTTTTACTCAAGTATGACAATTGGGTACTTTTTCCACCACTGTGTTTATGGCCACAACGCAACAAGCTGTATTTTTGGTGAGCATGCTGCCCAAATTGCAGCCTTTCTGACTGTAAGCAACCGGTAACTGCCCAAATAAAGGAAACACTTGAGTAAATTGCACAAAGCTGAACAGATTACTCAGTGAATGAGCACTGATGGTTCACATTGGACGTTCTGTCAAAACATTTTCTCCGTGTCTAGGGTGAGTGTGTTTTGGAGCCAAGCCCATTAAGGGTTGTGGTAGCAACTTGGTGTCAAGACAAGACTTTGTCACATTCCTCAGCAATTAATGGGATAGATGACCCACTGTTCATTGACCACCAGATACTGGGGTTGTTTGTGGTTGTCTCTCTGAATATTTACTGTAAGACTGTCTGAACAACAATAAGTAAGATAAAAATGGAACACACCATAACACGCCTAGTGGGGCGGCAGGTAGCCTAGTGGTTAGAGCGTTGGGCCAGTAACGGAAAGGTTGCTGGATCGAATCCCAAAGCTGACAAGGTATAAATCTGTCGTTATACCCCTGAACAAGGCAGTTAACCCACTGTTCCTAGGCCGTCATTGTAAATAATAATTTGTTCTTAACTGACTTTCCTTGTTAAAACTTCTCTGGGATATGTAGCGTCCCACTTGGCCAAAAGCCAGAAAAAATGTAGCGCGCCAAATTCAAAGAAATTATTATAAAAATCAATCTTTCATGAAATCACACATGAAAGACACCAAATTAAAGCTACACATGTTGTGAATCCAGCCAACATGTCTGATTTCAAAAAGGATTTAAAGCATAAGATGCTATTATCTGATGATAGCACAACAGTAAACAAAGAGAGTGTAGCATATTTCAGGGATTTGCGTCAGTTCAAATCTGGTATCAGGACAAAAAGTGAATCAGAGTCACTGAATATACTTTAAGTATTTTTATTAAACTAAAGCGATAAATGGTAAATGCAATTTTCGTATATACGGGTTCTCTGTATCACCTTGCAGAGCAGAACAGAGAACTGGCAGGATGTAAGTAAACAGCTGTTCTTATACTGTGATAGACGTAGTTCCAACCCGTCTTTTGGCCTATCACAGTAGAGGCTGAGCGTGGTTTAAACTTGCTCAGCCCATCGCAGGCGCTCAGGCTAGTCTCAGCCTCTTGGCGCTCCTTGGTGTCCGGCGCTGTTGCTGTGTAGATTACGCTCCCACACCCTGGAGACTGAGGTCAGACAGTTCTGTAACATTGTTTGAGCTATTTGCACCTGCATAGAAAGCATACTGTTCTCGCTCAAGGTTAACCACAGCTTCTCAGCACACTATCTGGGGCACAATGTTACTTTCAGCACACACACACAGACACCCAGGCGCCCAGGCTAACAGTTGCTAATATTATATCCCATGTGATATAATTCGGTTATAGTGCAATAAACACAGATCCTCACAAGGCGCAACACAAAACGCAGAAATAAAATATAAATCATGCCTTACCTTTGACAAGCTTCTTTTGTTGGCACTCCAATATGTCCCATAAACATCACAAATGGTCCTTTTGTTCGATTAATTCTGTCCATATATATCCAAAATGTCCATTTATTTGGCGCGTTTGATCCAGAAAAAAAACAGCTTCCAATTTGCGCAACGTCACTACAAAATATCTCAAAAGTTAACAGTAAACTTTGCCAAAACATTTCAAACTACTTTTGTAATACAACTTTAGGTATTTTTAAACGTTAATAATCGACCAAATTGAAGACCGGTCTATCTGTTTTCAATACAGGAGGACAACAAACTAACGCTACTTTTCTAGTCTTGTGCAACTCTCAAACAGTAGACATGACATTACTCTAATTCAAGATGGCCGTACTTCTTCATTGCACAAAGGAATAACCTCAACCAATTTCCAAAGACTGGTGACATCCAGTGGAAGCGGTAGGAACTGCAAAGAAGTCCATTCGAAATCTAGTATCCCAATGAAACCTCATTGAACACAGTTACCTCAAAAAGAAAATAATTCTGAATGGTTAGTCCTCGGGGTTTTGCCTGCTACATAAGTTCTGTTATACTCACAGACATGATTCAAACAGTTTTAGAAATTTCAGAGTGTTTTCTATCCAAATCTACTAATAATATGCATATCTTATATTCTGTGGATGAGTAGAAGGAGGTTGAAATTGGGCACACTGTTTATCCAAAAGTGAAAATGCTGCCCCCTATCCCGAAGAAGTTTTAAACAAAGGTTAAATAAAAAACAAAGGTCGGCAGTGTGCAGCTGTCCTATCGCCTCTGACCACGGAACTGTGGCAGTCATTTTCTTTTAATTTCCTGACAATTCTACATGTTGTTAAACCAGCGTTCGTCAAACACCCAGCAGGTGATCTACTTCCCGCTCAGCCCAGTCAAAACTGTTCGCTGCTCTGGCACCCCAATGGTGGAACAAACTCCCTCACGACGCCAGGTCAGCGGAGTCAATCACCACCTTCCGGAGACACCTGAAACCCCACCTCTTTAAGGAATACATAGGATAGGATAAAGTAATCCTTCTAACCCCCCCCCCCCCCCCCCCTTAAAAGATTTAGATGCACTATTGTAAAGTGGTTGTTCCACTGGATATCATAAGGTGAATTCACCAATTTGTAAGTCGCTCTGGATAAGAGCGTCTGCTAAATGACTTAAATGTAATGTAAATGTACTGCTCATGGCAAATACATTTCACAAAAATCACACAAACACATCAATCTAAATAAAAATCATTTATTTTGATTAATATTATTATCATCATTCTACCTAGAGCAGAGAAAAGGTCCACCATGCCACTTCAGTACTACAGTGTGTGGAGGCTGAGCTCAAGTCTGCCGAGGGGCTGAATACTGAAGACAGACGGACAGACAGACCGAGGGAGGGAAGGCGGGGGGCAGGCTCACGCTCCTTTTCATTCTTCATGCTTAGTTTAACGAGGGAGGGGGGGGGGGGATAATGACAGGAAAGTATCCTTTTTTTCTAGTCTTTGAAACTTTCTGTTTACCTAATGATATAAGGAAGGGGGGCAGGGGCAGAGGTGAGATATCAAGCTCATTGGTCTGGCTGCTTCACATGTAACTGGGGCAAACCAACCATAGACTGACACAGAGGAGGGTGTTAGTGTGTTCATGTATGTGTGTGTGTGCCCGTATGAACATCTGAGTATTACTGGTCGGCGGTGCTTTGATCCATTGTCACTGTACACTTGAAGAGGTTTCTGCCACAAAGGGGTCAAAATTTGAGGTAACAAATGTTCTTCTGAAAGACAAAAAGGGAAGAGAAATGATACTGTTGATGCTTATTTATCTTAAGAAATGTAAAAGTGATTTTATTAAAAATATTTAAATTTTAAATTTCTTTCAGACCAAAAGAATGTCAAAATGTACAATAAGACCAGTGTTGGTGTTTCTCTCACTCACCTGCTTTCATCGAGCTGTAGTGGATCCACTGGACACCATATTGCCATCCGCATTAGAGAGAGACTGTTCCTTCAGCACAGGATCTGTGTAGAAGAGTCATCATGTTAAAGATCATATCCTCAATGCCATAATAACCGGCAATTTACAACAGAGGTAGTCAACAGGAATCGTTCAGGTTGTATTACTCACAGAAGTAGGGGTGCTCCATGGCCTCTGTGGCCGTCAGTCTCTGCTGGTGGTCGTAGCGCAGCAGCTTATCCAGCAGGTCCAGAGCCTCGGGGCTCACTAGGTGCTGGTTGTCTGTCTGGACAAACTGCTCCCAACGTTTCCGTGTCTGCCTGAGGGGGGAGACAGAGAGCTAACTTACCCTAGGCTGTCACTTCAATACAACAGTATTATCACCTGGGAAAGAATGTTTCCTTTTCTGGATCTATAAGGCCACTGTCTGATAAAGATGGTCTAAATCTATAGGGATTCATCTAGCGGAGAATTTGTACTTGTGTGGAACTGACCCATCTCTATAGTCTACACTCAGTTAAGTTAAATACAGTGCATTCAGAAAGTATTCACACAACTAGACTTTTTGCATATTTTGTTGTGTTATAGCCTGAACTAAAAATAACAAAAATGGAATTATGTTCTTAAGACATTTGTACAAATTAATTAAAAATGAAAACCTGAAATGTCTTGATTGAATAAATATTCCACCCCTTTGTTATGGCAAGCCTAAATAACTTCAGGAGTAAAAATCTGCTGAAAAAGTCACATAAATCGCATAAACTCACTGAGGATGGATCGACAACAATGTAGTTACACAATACAAACCTAAATAACAGAGTGAAAAGGAAGCCTGTTCATAAAACAAATATTCTAAAACATGCTTCCTGTTTGCAATAAGGCAGTAAAGTAAAACTGCAAAAAACGTGGCAAAAATGTACTTTATGTCCTGAATATTAAGAATTATGTTTGGAGAAAATCCAACACATCACTGAGTAACACTTTCAAGCATGGTGGTGTCTGCATCATGTTATGGGTATGCTTATCATCAGCAAGGACTAGGAAGTAAAAAAATATATATATATATTAAATGGAATAGAGCTAAGCACTGGCAAACCCCTGCAGGAAAATCTGGTTCAGTCTGCTTTCCAACAGACACTGGGAGACAAATGAACAGGTAATTATAATTTTAGGTTATTACCTTTCAACAGATAATAACCTAAAACACAAGGCCAAATATACACTGGAGTTGCTTACCAAGATGACATTGAATGTTCCTGTGTGGCTTAGTTACAGTTTTGATTTTAAAAATTGGCTTGAAAATATTAGCGACTTGAAAATTACTGTATTGCAATGATCAACAACCAATTTGACAGAGCTTGAAGAATAAAACAATTTTAAAAATGTGCAAATATTGTACAATACAGGTATGCAAAGCTCTTAGAGACTAACCCAGAAAGACTCACTGCTGTAATCACTGCAAAAGGTGATTCTAACATGTATTGACTTAGGGGTGTGAATACTTATGTTAATTCGATATTTATGTTTTTAATTTTAAATAAATTTGCTAACATTTATAAAAACTTGTTTTCACTTTATCATTATGTGGTATTGTGTGTAGATGGGTGAGAATTTTATTTTATTTAGTCCATTTTGAATTCAGGCTGTAATATAACAAAATGTGGAATAAGTCAAGGGGTAGGAATACTTTCTGAAGGTACTGTACGTGTCTCAATGGCACTCCCTGTTGGTACTCACTGGCCAAGAAGGTCCTTGAAGCGTGGGTCCAGTTCAATGTGGTATTTGCGCAAGTAACCAAAAAGCTCATCTGTCCCCAGGACTTTGGCAATTCGGACCAGCTGAAATCAGAACAGTGTCAATTTTACATTTGTGTTTGTTTGTTTTAGGGAATATTTGTTCATGTACAATCTAATTTGGTAAGTACATGTTATCATCAGGTAGTGAATGTGTTATCTGCTCTAATAGATTGTAGCAGTCAGTGTTATCATATTATGAGAGGTCTAGATGAGACAAGTAAGTAGTTATAAAGGGTGGAATAAGATGGGTTGTAGTGAGATTAAAGGAAGTTCGGTAGTGACAACAGAAAGGGTCAGTTCATTGGTAAATGAATTGGATACCTGGTCATAATTGTCCTGACCATGGAAGAAGGGCTCTTTCTGGAAGATCATACTGGCCAGCATGCAGCCCAGACTCCACATGTCCAAACTATAGTCATACATCTGACAGGAAACCACAAAGGGCATCAGTTACGGTTATACATCAATACACAAACAGCTACCAATTACAATTAAATTGGTACACAATAACACTGGAGCACTATTCATTTACAGGATGACTTTGTGTCAGTGTGTGTGTTTGCTTGCATGTGCTGGGGATTTACCTGGTAATCCACCAGTAACTCAGGTCCCTTAAAGTAGCGAGATGCTACTCGGACATTGTATTCCTGTGCAGGATGGTAGAATTCTGCAAGGCCCCAGTCTATCAGGCGTAGCTGCAGCACAAAAACACAAACCACATAGTGTTAGAATAGAAACCACACTGAAAATGTGGCACACAAGGGATATTGCTGCAGCTACTAAAAAAGTTTTGATGTCCTGTATGTGCCCTGATGCCATCTGGTGGCAATGAGAATACTGTATTTGACAAAGACTAAAAGAGTTATAAACTGCCACTCAATATTGCCGAAGAAATAACTGAAGTCACTTCAGACAAATCTCTGACAATTTATGTAAGCTTTGTAGACTTCACAAACAGCTTGAGCAGAGCCAAAAAACTTTTGGACAAGACACATAACATCATCTGACTCCGAGATTACCAAGGTTCTACACAACTAAGGTTGAAAAAGGTTAAGAGCTCCCCCTACCTTCCTCATCTGGTGGTCAATCATCACATTGTGGGGCTTGACGTCACGGTGCATAATACCCATACTGTGACAGTAGTCCAGAGCCTAAAAACACAAATCATGTCAGAGGCAGCAAAATAATGACTAGACACCACAAACTAATCCCACAGTTCGGAAGGTAAAAAGGTAGGACTGGGAGTGCATGTGAAAACACACAGGGTAAAACTGCAAGGCTCACCTTTAGTAGTTCATACATGTAAAAACGTATATCAAAATCTGTTAACTTCTGGTAGAGCTCCTGGGGAGAGAAGAAAAGTTTCAGATTTAATTTGCAGAAAGCAAGTATGTGATGCATGCATCCATGATGCAACACACACTGTTTAACTAAACATCCTTCAACCAACCATACAGACACACAGAAACACATTGGGTGCAACATTCTCTGGACAATGCAATGCTAAGTCATGGCTACCAACACGGTATTTGAAACTAATAAGCTATATAAGCCTTATTGGATAACATGACCAAGTTTCCACACTCATGACACTATCCCAAACCAGTAAATCCCCATGCCTAGAGGGAATGATTCTACCTTAAAATCTGTGTTATTGATGCATTCAAAGACAAGAGCAGGCGTTCGGGACTGCAGAGAGAAATGAGAGAGAGAGAGAGAGAGAGAGAGAGAGATGAGACAGAACACAGGGGGGGGGGGGGGGGGGATCAGAGAAACGTGGAAATATTCCAATCTCATTGATAAATCAAACATTAAAAATGACATCAGGCTATGAGCGATATTTACTGGAAAGAAAAAGTAGAGCACACATCATTGTGCAGTGGCTTAACACCCATCACACACAGCAGAAGCACATCAACACAGATAAAGCATGAAATAATATAATTACAAGGCATCACATCCCAATTTTGTCCCAGCTGCTATTGAAATCATGTGTTTCGTAATTAAAGATAAAGCCATTTTAATATTAGCCTTATTAATTCCCATGATCAAAATTCCCATTTCTGTTATTGTAGGTGGCAGCATAGTGAACATGTGATGAAGAAATGATATCTCCCTTGCATCCATAAACATTCTCAAAATAACCCTGCCAAAATGTGAGAAAGACTGAGTCCTGTTTCACCTGCTTCTAGATCATTAGTCAGTTAATTTAGTTAGTCTAAGACTTCATATGTGAGTAAGACGACTAGTTTGCAGAACTTTCAAACAGTCAAGTGAACTCCCCTAAAAGAATATCAAACACGTTCACAATCTGTAAAGTTAATTGTGCTGATATTATAAAGTGTAAGAATGTTAATTCAACAGCCATTATATGTATAGGAACATTCACAAAATGAATTCACAATATAAACAAACAAATCTTATCTTTGAAGGGGTAAGGAAGTGGCCAGGTAATCAGGTGACTAAGAACTAGCCCATGGCTAGAAGAAAGCAGAGCTGTAAGACATACCACAGGGTCTTTCACTGTGTCCACCAATCGGATGATGTTGGTTCCCCCTCGCAGATTCTCCAGGATCTTGATTTCCCGCTTGATTTTCTTTTTCTTGACAGGCTAATCAGGGTCATAATAACAGACATACAATCAGACCAGGATGTAGCCTAAACGTTTGACCATGCCGGATGTAACTTCATTTATAACAACATATAGCCTAACTGTAATGGTGACAGCATCATCCAGGTATCCACCTTACCTAGATACTTAGATGTTTTCCTGGTTGATTCTTACTTAGACTAGGAGTTTAAAGAAAACAGACCACAAATCCACGTCTACTGGGGCATACAGACAAACAAAGCAGCCCGTGAACATCTTACCTTGAGGATCTTGACCACCACCTTCTCATTGTTGTTGATGTTGATGGCCTCAAAGACCTCACTGTACTTCCCCCTGCCGAGCTTCCGCACCAACTGGTAGTCTTCCTGGTTACTAGATGAGCGAGAATAAGGGAACAGATACAGAAAGTATTCATACTCCTTGACTTATTGCACATTTTGTTGTGTCCCCCTCACCCATGTACACACACACCCCATAATGACAAAGTGAAAACATGTTTAAAAATGTTTTTGCTAAATAGTTGAAAATGAAATACAGACACAGTGGATTCGGAAAGTATTCAACATTTTGTTACGTTACAGCCTTATTCTAAAATGTATTAAATAGTTTTTTCCCCCTCAATCTACATACAATACCACGTAAATGCTAATTTATTTAAAAAACAAAACTGAAATATCACATTTACATAAGTATTCAGAACCTTTACTTTGGCAGCGATTACAGCATTGAGTCTTCTTAAGTATGAAGCTACAAGATTGGCACACCTGTATTTGGGGAGTTTCTCTCATTCTTCTCTGCAGACCCTCTCAAGCTCTGTCAGGTTGGATGGGGAACGTAGCTGCACAGCTATTTTCAGGTCTCTCAAGATATGTTAGATCGGGTTAAAGGACCAAAGCCACTCCTGCGTTGTCTTGGCTGTGTGCTTAGGGTCGTTGTCCTGTTTGAAGGTGAACCTTCACCCCAGTCTGAGGTCTTGAGCTCTCTGGAGCATACCCTCAGCATGATGCTGCCACCACCATGCTTCACCTTTTCCTCCAGACGTGACACTTGGCATTCAGACCAAAGAATTCAATCTTGGTTTCATCAGACAGAAGAATCTTGTTTTTCATGGTATGAGAGTCGTTTATGTGTCGTTTGGCAAACTCCAAGCGGGCTGTCATGTGCCTTTTACTGAGGAGTGGCTTCCGTCTGGCCACTCTACCATAAAGGCCTGATTGATGGAGTAATGCAGAGATGGTTTCCCTTCTGGAAGGTTCTCCCATCTCCACAGAGGAACTCTAGAGCTCTGTCAGAGTGACCATCGGGTTGCTTGACCAAAGCCCTTCTCCCCCGATTGCTCAGTTTGGCCGGGGGCCAGCTCTACAAGGGTTCTTGGTGGTTCCAAACGTCTTTCATTTAAGAAGGATGGGAGCCACTGTGTTCTTGGGGACCTTCAAAGCTGCATAATTTTGTTGGTACCTTTCCCCAGAACTGTGCCTTGACACAATCCTGTCTCAGAGCTCCACAATTACTTTGACCTCATGGCTTGGTTGTTGCTCTGACATGCACTGTCAACTATGAGACCTTATATAGACTGGTGTGGGCCTTTCCAAATCATATCCAATCAATTGAATTTACCACAGGTGTACTCCAATCAAGTTGTAGAAACATCTCAAGGATGATCAATGGAAACAGGATGCACCTGAGCATCATTTCGAGTCTCATAGCAAAGGGTCTGAATACTTATGTAAATAAGGTATTTCTATTTTTTGTTTGTAATAAATTTACAAACATTTCTAAAAACCTGTTTTCGCTTTGTCATTATGGGGTATTAGTGAGTCTTGCTGGCTATGTCTCTAAGACCTTTCCACACCTGGATTACGCAACATTTGTCCATTATTCTTTTCAAAATTATTCAAGCTCTGTCAAATTGGTTGTTGATCATAGCTAGACAACCATTTTCAGGTCTTGCCATAGATTTTCAAGTAGATTTAAGTCCAAACTGTAACTTGGCCACTTAGGAACCGTCATGGTATTCTTGGTAAGCAACTCCAGTGTAGATTTGGCTTTGTGTTTTAGGTTATTGTCTTGCTGAAAGGGGAATTAATCTCCCAGTGTCTGGTGGAAGGCAGACTAAACCAGGTTTTCCTCCAGGATTTTGCCTGTGCTTAGCTCCATTCCATTTACTTTTTATCCTGAAAGTCTCCCGTCTCTAACAATTACTAGCATACCCATAACATGATGCAGCCACCACTATACTTGAAAATATGGAGAGTGGTACTCAGTAATGTGTTGTATTGGATTTGCCCCAAACATAACACGTTGTATTCAGGACAAAGTTAATTGCTTTTTGTAGTATTACTTTAGTACCTTGTTCCAAACAGGATGTATATTTTGGAATATTTGTATTCTGTACAGGTGTCCTTCTTTTCATTTTTTCAAATAGGATCCATCCTCAGTTCTCTCCTATCAAAGCCATTAAACTCTGTAACTGTTTTAAACTCATGGGGAAATTCCTGGGCGGTTTCCTTCCTCTCCTGCAACTTCATTAGGAAGGACGCCTGTATCATTGTAGTGACTGGGTGTATTGATACACTACCCAAAGTGTAATTCATTAACTTCCCTATGCTCAAAGGGATATATTAAATGTCTGCTTTTTTTACCTTCTTTGTGATGCATTGGGGGGGGGGGGGGGGGGGGGGGAATAGTCTTTGTGGTTGTATATGTGTTTGAAATTCACTGCTCGACTGAGGACCTTACGGATAATTGTATGTGTGGGGTACAGAGATGGGGTAGTCATTCAAAATATATATTTTATTGTTAGACATAAAATACTGTAAAAACACTAGTAAATCAGCTCCAAGTTATTTTAATTTTGGAAATCTGTTCCAAAGTATTCTTTTTGTGTCAAGAACTGCAACGCTGCTAGGTTTTTCACACCTAAAAGTTCTGTGTGTATCAAGAATGGTCCACCACACAAAGGACATGCGCTTCCTGGGAATGGCGGGGTACTACCGTGCTTTTTGTAAAAACTTTTCGGTAGTAGTGTCCCCACTGACCAATCTGTTGAAGGCCAAGGCTGAATTTATCTGGTCCACCCAGTGTCAAGAGGCATTTGATGCAGTTAAGACTCTTTTGTGTTTGGCACCTGTGTTGGCAGCACCAAATTTTGGGAAACCTTTCAAATTGCAGGTAGACGCCAGTCAAATCGGTGCTGGGGCTGTGCTTCTCCAGGAGAATGACGACAAGGTTGAGTGTCCAGTCAGTTTCTTCTCCCGAAAATTTAATAAGTATCAGAAAAACTATTCTGTAATTGAAAAGGAGGCTTTAGGTCTCATTTGGGCTTTACAGCACTTCGAGGTCTATGTTGGTTCTGGTTTGACCCCTTTAACTGTGTTCACTGACCACAACCCACTTGTTTTTCTGAGGTCTCTGCAAAACCCAAACCAGCGCCTGATGCGTTGGGCTTTGTTCTTGCAACCTTTCAACCTTGATATTAGACACATTAGTGGTAAGGATAATATCATTGCTGATGCTCTGTCCCGTGCTCCTTTAACCTAGCTTGTAGCTTTTCTCTGCTGACCCCTACGGGCTATCTGCGCCTCTTTTCTCTTAAATTGCTCCCCAGGTACCAGGGCTGCTGAGTTTGAGGGGCGGACAGTCAACTGGGGGACACGGAGATACTGCTAGGAGCCGGGATTGTTTTGTTGTTTATTTGTTTTTTTGGGAAATTTGAATTATTTTGAATATGTTGGAGGAAGTTGGGTTGAGGGTGGGACCCTCATTTTAAGGAGGGGGGTGTCACGGCTCCTCCTCTGCAGTGCAGGGGGCGGTTCCTCCTGCAGGCAGAGGAGGGTCGTTAGTGATTGGAGCCACCTGGGCTCAGGGTATAAAGCTGTCACTAATCACTCTTGCTCTCTCTCTCTCTCTGCTCCTCCAGGTATGCTCATGATTTGTTTGTTCCTTTTTAGTTTTGCATAGTTTTCACTCAGTCATGTTCACACACACATATTCATGCACCCATGCACTTTACATACACCTTACATTATGATACATCCACACCTCATTCCTATTTCTTAGTTTAAGTTAGTAGTTGGTTTAATAATAAAGAACACTTTTGAATTGGCCTATACCTGTTGTTCGTGTCCTCTCATTTGTCACAGGCTATGAGCCGGCGTGTGACACATACCTATATAACGTAGGTACATGATGTAATGACGCCACTTAAAATGTTGCGCTACACGTGCAACACAGAATTCCTAACATAGGAGGATCGAGCAGTCATTTGACAGAGTAAGAACATTTCAGCGAGACAACGGAAAGGAGAAATACATTAAAGCCAAGACAATGGAATTAATTGCCCTTGAAAATGAACCGTTCTCTGTTACATAGTAATAGCGTCACTGCTATTAGCTTCACGACATACATACTATGGGACGCCGTTTGGGTCTTTGTATGTCAAAAAAGATACAGTAGCACTGTCAAAGCTGTACAAAAAAGTCTGCAAACGAGCAAACACCGGCCACGAACGATGTGTTTACAATACCGCGTTGGTAATAAATCATTATATGTTCGACCGCAAATTCTGGGGTATCTAGCTTTAGCTTGGTACCTAGCTAGCACCATTACAACCAGCCTGAAAACAATGACCAGTAGAAACTGCAGTCATTTTCATTATTCTTAGCAATGATTTAGAAATCCTTGTGGTTGCAGGCAGCCTAGTGGTTAGAGCGTTGGTATCCGAAAGGTTGCAAGATCAAATCCCACTGTTCCTAGGCCGTCATTGAAAATAAGAATGTATTCTTAACTGACTTGCCTAGTTAAATAAAGGTAAAATACATTTAAAAAAGTAATAACTAAGTTGCAACTTGTTGTTTGCCTATTGAAAATAAACTTCAGTTCATGAAAATAAATAGCTAGTCAGCAATTTAACCCTGTTGCACAAAGCTAACGTTATAAGCAGTCAGCTAGCTTCATCTGGCTAGTGAAGCTCGACCGGCCCGGGTTATGTGTTGTGAAGGTAGCCACAATAAGGATTAGGCACAATAAAGGAATTTGCGGTTTGCCTTCAAAATGAAATGGGTCTGACCACCATTAATCAAATAAGAACGGTTTTATAAATTAGGGTTGTTTTAGATGACGACACCAAGATTATGACGTTTTGCTATGTTTTTGGAGAAGAACATTGTTTGCATCCATGAACAAGGAGGTCTTGAGATTTTAGATTTAAATACTCTAAATAATACTTTTAAAATAAATTGGATTCTGAAGTATGTTAAGAACCAGAACAGTATTTGGAATATCTTCCCTAAGTATTTATTTGACTCTGTTGGTGGTTTAGAATTTTTGCTTCGATGTAATTTTGATATTGATAAAATCCCAGTAAAGTTGGCCAAATTCCATAAACAGGCAATTTTACCTTAGATGTTAGCGTATAAACACAATTTTTCCCCTCACAGATACTTTTTATGGAACAACAAAGATATATACAATTTAAAAATAAGTCTCTTTTTTTCCCGTAACTGGTTTGAGAATAAAATTATTTTGGTTGGTCAGTTACTGAATAAGAATGGGAATCTACTCTCATATGGGGAATTTCTTGATAAATTTAAAATTCCAATAACCCCCAAAGAATATGCAATTGTTTTTGATGCGATTCCAGAGGTGGTTGTATCTCTTTTAAATTCCTCTGTGGTTGATGTAAGTAACACAATATATTTTCATGTAAATCTATTCATTGGCAATATTAACATCAATGATAAATGTAGTAATAAACAGATTCGGAATATTGTTTGTGATACTACAATTCCCTCAGCAAGATTCTTTTGGTGAAATATCTATGGTGATATACAATGGGAAATATTGTATCAGTAACAAAGTAAAGGAAGTTTCATTTAAAATGTTACATAGAATTTATCCTGTGAAACATGTTTTGGAAAGATTCAAGCTGATATTGAATATAACTGTGATTTCTGTGGAATGGAGAAGGAGACCATTTAACATTTGTTTTTTGCCTGTATTTATAGTACAATGTTTTTGATTGACATAGAGAATTTTGTTACAGCAAAAATAGGACCGGTGGTACTATTTAATGGCTTTGATATGATTTATTTTAGAAATTCTGACATAGATAAGATGTAGTAAATTTAATTCAATTGCTAATAATTCTAGGTAAATTTCACATTCACAAATGGTCTAATTCAAAACCTAACTTTTTTCACTTTATAAAATGAGTTTAAACAATATGGCACCAGTTTAACTAAAATTAAAAACAAAAAGGCAATTAAAACTTGTATTATTAATGAATATGATTTGTTTATTTAGGATTCCTGGCAATGTAAATAGTTTGTTTGTATGCTTGTTTGCATGTGACTATTCATCTGTTTGTTGATATTTGTTAATAAAAAATAAAAATATATAAATAAATAAAAATAATAATTTTAAAAAATGGTTTGCATCCATGAGCTAGCTAGCTTTTTTTTAATGACCAGCACTGTAAGTGCGTGAGACAACTTTACAAGCATCATAGCATACGTATCGATGAATCTTGTGACGAGTGATAGTGTAATCAATGTGTAATAACTACGTGAAAAATGATGAACGCGTTAAATTATTATGTGACGTGCAGTCAAATTTAGGTCCTGATTGGTCAACAGGCTTATTTGACATGTCAAATAGTGTTATTTGACACGCAAAGACCCAAACGGCGTTCCATATAAATCCTGGTTGAGAATGAAACGACTGAACAATGAACAACGAAACAGCACAGCAAGTAAGTGAAAGAAATAGGTTGATTGTTTTACTGGTAATGGGGACATACGTAAATGCCAAAAAAATAACTTATTGGTCTGTATGGTTTGTGTGTAACCTTTATTTAACTAGGCAAGTCAGTTAAGAACAAATTCTTATTTATAATGATGGCCTACCCCGGACGACACTGGGCCAATTGTGCGCCGCTCTATAGGACTCCCAATCAAGGCCGGATGTGATACAGCCAGGATTCGAACCAGGGACTGTAGTGACGCCTCTTGCACTGAGAGGCAGTGCCTTAGACCGCTGCGTCCGTGTGTGTTAACTATTTAACTGTACTAGAATTCTTAAAACGCCGCTAAAATTTTAAATATCGGTATCGTTTTTTTTTTGGCAAGGAATATATTGGATATCGGCCAAAAATGTAATATTGGTCCATCACTAATTCCTATATGATTAATTTAGAGTTAATATAACTGTCACGCCCTGGCCTTAGTATTCTTTGTTTTCTTTATTATTTTAGTTAGGTCAGGGTGTGACATGGGGAATGTTTGTGTGTTTTGTCTAGTTTAGGGTGTGTGTATTGTTTAGGGGGTTTTGTAGTAGGTATGGGGTAGTGTTCAGTGTAGGTGTTTAGGAAAGTCTATGGTTGCCTGATTTGGTTCTCAATCAGAGACAGCTGTTTATTGTTGTCTCTGATTGGGAGCCATATTTAAGGCAGCCATAGGCTTTAGGTGTTTGTGGGTAATTGTCTATGTGTAGTGTTTGTTGTCAGCACTATTTTGTCATATTAGCTTCACGGTCGTCAGTTTGTTATTTTGTTAGTTTATGTATAGTGTTCGTTTCGTGTTTTCTCTCTTCTAAATAAAAGAAGATGTATTTTTCACACGCTGCGCCTTGGTCCTCTCTCTCTCCCATAGACGATTGTGACAGAATTACCCACCAGAATCGGACCAAGCGGCGTGTAAAACAACAACGGGAGCAGCGCATAAAGGATTCATGGACATGGGAGGAGATATTGGATGGAAAGGGACCTTGGGCACAACCGGGAGAATATCGCCTCCCTCGTGAAGAGCTGGAGGCAGCTAAAGCTGAGAGGCGGCGATATGAGGAGGCAGCACGGAAACAAGGCTGGAAGCCCGTAAGTCAAACCCAAAAATTTCTTGGGGGGGGGGGCTCTCGGGTAGTGTAGTTGGGTCAGTCAGGAGACGTGAGCCAACTCCTCCTGCTTACCGTAAGGAGCTGATGAGGGCGGATTTGGAGGTGAGTGACGCAGAGACAGTAAAGGAGTTAATGGAGAAATTGGAGGAGAGAGTTATGAGGGATGTACTGGTTTGGTGCATGAGGCACGGCATCCGTCCGACTGAACGTGTTGGTGAGTTAATGTCACCGGGAAAAGCTCTCCATACTCGTCCTGAGGTGCGTGCTAGCCGTCTGGTTAAGACAGTGCCTACACCACGCACAAAGCCTCCTGTGCGTCTCCAGAGTCCTGTGCGTCTTCAGAGCCCTGTTCCTTCTCCACGCACTCTCCCTGTGGTGCGTGTCTCCAGCCCAGTGCCTCCAGTTCCGGCACCACGCATCAAGCCTCCTGTGCGTCTCCAGAGCCCTGTACGCACTGTTCCTTCTCCCCGTACTCGCCCTGATGTGCGTGCCCTCAGCCCGGTACCACCAGTGCCGGTACCACGCACCAGGCCTATAGTACGCCTTGAGAGTCCAGTGTGCCCTGTTGTTGTTCCCCGCACTAGCCTGATGGTGCGTGTCATTAGCCCGGTACCTCCAGTTCCGGCACCACGCACTAGGCCTATAGTGCGTCTCAGCCGGCCAGAGTCTGCCGTCTGCCCAGCGGTGCCTGAACTGCCCGTCTGCCCAACGGCGCCTGAACTGCCCGTCTGCCCAACGCCGTCTGAGCTGCCCGTCTGCCAAGCACCGTCTGAGCTGCCCGTCTGCCAAGCACCGTCAGAGCTGCCCGTCTGCCAAGCACCGTCAGAGCTGCCCGTCTGCCAAGCACCGTCAGAGCTGCCCGTCTGCCAAGCACCGTCAGAGCTGCCCGTCTGCCAAGCACCGTCAGAGCTGCCCGTCTGCCAAGCACCGTCAGAGCTGCCCGTCTGCCAAGCACCGTCAGAGCTGCCCGTCTGCCAAGCACCGTCAGAGCTGCCCGTCTGCCAAGCACCGTCAGAGCTGCCCGTCTGCCAAGCACCGTCAGAGCTGCCCGTCTGCCAAGCACCGTCAGAGCTGCCCGTCTGCCAAGCACCGTCAGAGCTGCCCGTCTGCCAAGCACCGTCAGAGCTGCCCGTCTGCCAAGCACCGTCAGAGCTGCCCGTCTGCCAAGCACCGTCAGAGCTGCCCGTCTGCCAAGCACCGTCAGAGCTGCCCGTCTGCCAAGCACCGTCAGAGCTGCCGTCTGTCCCGAGCCGCTAGAGCCGTCCGCCAGGCAGGATCAGCCAGAGCCGTCCGCCAGACAGGATCAGCCAGAGTCGTCCGCCAGACAGGATCAGCCAGAGCCGCCTGCCAGACAGGATCAGCCTGAGCTGCCCGTCTGCCAAGCACCGTCTGCCAAGCGCCGTCTGAGCCGCCCGTCTGCCAAGCACCGTCTGCCAAGCGCCGTCTGAGCCGCCCGTCTGCCAAGCGCCGTCTGAGCCGCCCGTCTGCCAAGCGCCGTCTGAGCCGCCCGTCTGCCAAGCGCCGTCTGAGCCGCCCGTCTGCCCAGCGCCGTCTGAGCCGCCCGTCTGCCCAGCGCCGTCTGAGCCGCCCGTCTGCCCAGCGCCGTCTGAGCCGCCCGTCTGCCCAGCGCCGTCTGAGCCATCCGTCTGTCCCGAGCCGTTCGTCAGCCAGGATCCGCCAGAGCCGCCAGTCAGCCAGGATCCGCCAGTCAGCCAGGATCCGCCAGAGCCGCCAGTCAGCCAGGAACAGCTGAACAGCTGACAGCCAGCCATGAGCAGCCAGATCCGTCAGCCAGCCATGAGCAGCCAGATCCGTCAGCCAGCCATGAGCAGCCAGATCCGTCAGCCAGCCATGAGCAGCCAGATCCGTCAGCCAGCCATGAGCAGCCAGATCCGTCAGCCAGCCATGAGCAGCCAGATCCGTCAGCCAGCCATGAGCAGCCAGATCCGTCAGCCAGCCATGAGCAGCCAGATCCGTCAGCCAGCCATGAGCAGCCAGATCCGTCAGTCCGGAGCTGCCGTCCCTCAGTCCGGAGCTGCCGTCCCTCAGTCCGGAGCTACCACTCAGTCCGGAGCTACCCCTCAGTCCGGAGCTACCCCTCAGTCCGGAGCTACCCCTCAGTCCGGAGCTACCCATCCGTCCGGTGGCGCCCTCTGGGATGGTCTTCAGTCCGGGACTTGCTACAAGGGTCGCCGCTCCAGAGGCGCCACCAAAGCGGGTATTGACAATGGTGGAGTGGGGGCCACGTCCCGCACCCGAGCCGCCGCCATAATAAGGCCCACCCCGGATCCTCCCCTTCTATGTCAGGTTGTGCGGTCGGAGTCCGCACCTTTGGTGGGGGGGGGGGGGGGGGGGGGGGGGGGTACTGTCACCATAGGCTTTAGGTGTTTGTGGGTAATTGTCTGTGTAGTGTTTGTCGTCAGCACTATTTTGTCATATTAGCTTCACGGTCGTCAGTTTGTTATTTTGTTAGTTTATGTATAGTGTTCGTTTCGTGTTTTCTCTCTTCTAAATAAAAGATGTATTTTTCACACGCTGCGCCTTGGTCCTCTCTCTCTCCCATAGACGATCGTGACAATAACTTTAGTTGTTCCACAAACATTGGGCTATGTTTTTATTTTTGATGCGACTAATAAGGATTTGAAAAATAGTCCCTTTGAAAGGCATGAGCTCTGCTTAGTTTTTTGCACAGGCTGTACACACTATATCAGTCACTCATTCACATTTTGACAAGCACTTGATAATGCCTAGAATTTAACTCCGGCATCCCGTTTGTGTGCAGTAATGCACCCTAAAAGAATCCATGCCGTTTGCAGCCAGTGGCCGTTGTGCCCTTCTCCCTGAGTGCTGCACGCTCCAACACATGATCGGGTCTTTCTCACAGGCCACAAGTGAAAACAGACACATCGGGGACGCAACTGCGCGTGTCCTTATCCAATTCCGAGGTGCATATTGAAGATATTGGAAGAACTGTCCACATTTACTTTGTCAGCCAACAAGATGAGTAGGCCTAACGAACAGCAAAAGCACTAGCCTATGTCAACCTACTATCCCCCATAGTACAAAGGTCAACCTATTCTACTCTGTGCGAGAAATAAATATTCCAAACATAGTATGGGACAGTTGTGGAATGCAATGTATTCATTTGGAATCTAACCACTAGCATCAAAAAAAACTTTTACGCAATGTGGCTTACGCAACAGATCAGAACATTTAGCTTAAAATGTTGATAAACTATTAGGCTATATCTTCACATTATAAGCGCAGCAATGCACACATGGTAGTAATCTATAAATGCAAATGTTCCATTAGCGGGAAAAAACATAAAAAGTGACTGCAAATGTAATTATGCATGTAATGCTTTTATTATAAAGGTGCATTTTTATGGTGAAAATGATCTTCCCCAAATTTGAAACTCACGTGCCGCTCATGTATTCCAGTTAATCTGCTTTACAAGGCGTGTTGAGCCTAATGTGCTTAATTTTAAGAAGTTATTTGGCCACTTTAGATGTGATACAAAGCTTATTAAAACATAGGCCTATGGGCTAGGCTACATGGGGTGTGCGACTATTATTCGAAAAAGTAGCAAGAAAAGGCTTTGTTTCTTATGCTGGGCATCATTCACAAGTGATAAGCAATATTGTCACCCATAATCTTTATTTAATTTTGTAATTACATATACTAAATAATGTGTGAATGGAGGACGCTTTTCCCTGTGGTTCATTTTCATGCCAGCCAGGTAGGTTATACTGCTGTTGTAAATATAAGCAATGTGCTTAATGTTAGGAAAGTTAAGAAATACACAGAGTAGGCCTAGCCCAGACATGGGCAAACTACGGCCCGTTAGGCTTTTTAATCCGGCCCGCCGAACTTGTCCAAATTATAGTAAAAACCTCATTTTTTTCCCCTTTCCCTGCAATGCCCACGTTTCCCCAATAGATGGCGCACTCAAAACACATTGACCGTTGTTGGAGTGGCGCGTATTTCTCTTTATTTCACTTTCATTTTCACTTCGTTTCACGTCACCATTAAGCCCTTCTGTGAAAATGAGCGGACCAAAGAGAAGGAAAGTGGACAGCGAATGCCGAGTGTTTAATAAGGAGTGGACAACAAAATACTTCTTCACTGAAGTCCGATCAACGGCTGTATGTCTGATATGCCAAGAAGCTGTTGCGGTTTTCAAAGAGTACAATATCAGCCGTCACTTTGCCACGAAGCATGCAAACTATGCTAGCAAGCAGTCAACACAAGAACGGGCGGCTACTGCTCAGAGGTTGGCAGCTAATTTACAGAGTCAACAGAACTTTTTTCACCGACAAACTGCAATTCAAGAGTCAAGTACCAAGGCAAGTTATTTGCTGGCATTCAAATTAGCAAAGGCTAGCAAGCCTTTCTCCGAAGGCGAGTTTTTGAAAGAGTGCATGGTAGAGACAGCAGGTCTCTTGTGTCCGGAGAGCAAAGCCAAGTTTGAAAAAATCAGTTTAGCACGCAGGACAGTGACTCGCCGCGTGGAACTGATTGACGAAGATATAGTCAGCGAGTTAAACATAAAGGCGGAGTCCTTTAAGTTATATTCGCTAGCACTGGATGAAAGTAACGACATAAAAGACACTGCTCAGCTCCTAATTTTTATCCGAGGGATTAACGACAGTTTTGAGATAACGGAGGAGCTTTTGAGCATGGAATCACTGAAAGGGAAAACGCGAGGAGAGGACTTATATGAACAGGTGTCTGCTGTCATCGAGAGAATGAAGCTACCTTGGAGTAAACTTGCCAATGTCACCACGGATGGATTGCCAAATTTAACTGGAAAAAACATCGGGCTGCTGAAAAGTGAAAGAAGAAAACCCTGACCAGGATGTTATTTTACTTCACTGCATCATTCATCAGGAGTCTCTGTGTAAGTCTGTATTGCAGCTTAATCACGTCGTGGATCCAGTTGTAAAACTTGTTAACTTCATACGAGCAAGGGGACTTAATCATCGTCAGTTCATTATGTTCCTGGAAGAAACTAATGCGGATCACCAGGACCTACTTTACCACTCTCGCGTCCGCTGGTTAAGTTTGGGGAAAGTGTTTCAACGAGTCTGGGAGCTCAAAGACGAGATTCGCTCATTTTTTTATTTAATGGGGAAATCCGAAGAATTCCCCGAGCTGAGCGACACAAACTGGCTTTGTGACTTTGGGTTTGCTGTGGACATATTTTCACACATGAATGAGCTGAACGTGAAGCTACAGGGGAAAGATCAGTTTGCGCACGACATGTACACAAATGTGAGAGCCTTCAAATCCAAGCTGGTTTTATTCTCCAGGCAAATGTCAAACAAATCTTTCACACATTTCCCCACACTAGCCGTGCAGAAAGAGGCCGCCCGAAATGCGAAGAAATACTGCAAATCACTGGACGATCTGCACAGAGAATTTTGCCGTCGGTTCTGTGATTTTGAAAAAATTGACAAGTCACTTCAACTGGTGTCCTGTCCCCTGTCACAAGACCCCGAATCAGCACCGCAGGAGCTGCAATTGGAACTGATCGATCTTCAGTCTGACTCCGTCTCAAAGGAGAAGTTCAAGTCTCTTAAACTGAATGACTTTTACGCTTCACTTAACGAGACCGCGTTTCCAAACCTCCGGAGGACGGCGCAGAAGATGCTGGTGTTGTTTGGCTCGACCTACGTGTGTGAGCAGACGTTTAGCGTCATGAAAATCAACAAAGCCCATCACAGATCCAAGTTAACTGACCAACACCTCAGATCTGTCCTGAGAATTGCCACAACAAAACTAACTCCAGACTTTGATGCACTGGCAAAAAAGGGAGACCAACAACACTGTTCCCACTGAAATGGTGAGTTTTTCTGCTGTGTTATGAAAAAATGCATATGGAAAGTTTGGAAGTGCGTCTTTTAATTAAGAGCAATGCGCATTTACGCACAGCAACGGTACAGTAGCTTTATTAACACGCCGCACATCGCTCTTAATTTAAATTTAAATTTTCAGCTGCAGGTAGGATATTTAATACAGCCTATGTCTGTGTGCTTGGCAACGATACACGTGTACTGTTTGCGCGTGAAGGCGAGGGCGTCCGTGGCGAGTTTGTAGAGCGCGCGGTCAGGACAATCCATCCATGATTTTGCGGAGTTTAACACAAGTAGATATTATTGAGCTTGAGTATTTCGTTGTGTAATAATATGTTTTGAATGTTGAAAGTGATTCCATTTTTCAATAAATGTTGATTTCTTTAACTTTGCACCTTCGATTGAAACTTATTAAAAACAGACGCAATCTTGATAAATCACAGTGCGTATGTTATTTTAATCTATTTACATTTCCTCATCCCGGTATCTGCGAAATAGTATGTAAATGCCATATCTTGCATATTCCTTGAGACAAATTTATTAACTGATAAGGGCTATTTTTCACATTTGAAAGACAGTTAATAAATTGGGTTGTAGTGTTCTTACTGTGCTATGAGGTTTGCACACACTACATTTAATGCTTTAGTATATCCGGCCCAAACACTCCCTCCAAATGCTCCTGGCCCGGCCCCTCTGTCAAATTTTAGAACCCATTGTGGCCCGCGAGTCAAAAAGTTTGCCCACCCCTGGCCTAGCCTGTAGAAAGCAAATCCTCCTCTTTGTAGTAGAGGCCATTACTCTGTTTTCTTGCACAATTGCATAGCCTATTGAAATGTTGCGCAACATGAGCTCTGATTAAGTATTTGATTAGATTTTCAAAAAAACATTTGCATGGATGTCAAAGTGAATAGAGTGACAAGAGTGTTGAGTAACAGGCAGTTTGTCACGATCGTCTTGAGGATATTGAGTGGACCAAGGCGCAGCGTGTGAAAAATACATGCTCTTTTATTTAGAGACGAGTGAAACACGAAACGAACACTTACAACAAAACTAAACAAAACAACAAACGACCGTGAAGCTACAAACGTAAGTGCAATAGAAAAAGCTACAAACTTTCTACATAGACAATTACCCACAATACCCAATGCCTATGGCTGCCTTAAATATGGCTCTCAATCAGAGACAATGAAACACAGCTGCCTCTAATTGAGAACCAATCTAGGCAGCCATAGACATACAAACACCTAGACAAGACACTGACCCATTTAACATACAAACCCCTAGACAATCCAAAAACACATACATTCCCCATGTCACACCCTGACCTAACTAAAATAATAAAGAAAACAAAGAATACTAAGGCCAGGGCGTGACACAGTTAGCAAGTTTGGTAGGCTACTAATGACCATCAGCAGCATCAGAGCTTGGAGAAGCCTAATTACCGTGACAGAACAGTCATGTGGATTTTGACTGCTTTCATGACTCGTGACGGCCGGTGTGTTGATAATACGGTCACTGCAACAGCCCTACTCATGGGTAGGTGTCAGTAAGAGCTGGAAGAATTGACATTAACTGGATATTTAGAGAGAGAACGGCAGAGCGAGGGAGAGGTTATCCAGACTGTTAAAACAGTCTTGGTTTGACCACCAGACAACAGAAAGACAAAGAAAACTGCTAGGAGCTGAACCTTTATTTAACTAGACAAGTCAGTTAAGAACAAATTCTTATTTTCAATGACAGCCTAGAAACAGTGGGTTAACTGCCTTGTTCAGGGGCAGAATGACAGATTTTTACCTTGTCAGCTCAGGGATTTGATCTTGCAACCTTTCGGTTAGTAGTCCAACGCTCTAACCTGCGCGACTTATTTGGCAAATCTGTCCATAATTCTGTCCTCCGGATTCCTGCTTACAAGCAAAAACGAAATCAGGAAGTACCAGTGACTCGCTCAATACGGAAGTGGTCAGAAGACGCGAATGCTACGCTACAGGACTGTTTTGCTAGCACAGACTGGAATATATTCCAGGATTCATCCAATGGCATTAAGGAGTATACCAGCTCAGTCGCCGGCTTCATCAATAAGTGCATCGACGATGTCGTCCTCACAGTGACCGTACGTACATATCCCAACCAGAAGCCATGGATCACAGGCAACATCCTCACCGAGTTAAAGGCTAGAGCTGTCGCTTTCAAGGAGCGGGACACTAATCCAGACACTTACGAGAAATGTCTCTATGCAATTTCTCACCGACAACGATGGGAGAGCCTATAGGGAGGAGGTCAGAGGCCTGACAGTGTGGTGCCAGGACAACAACCTGTCCCTCAACGCGAGCAAGACAAAGGAAATGATCGTGCACTACAGGAAAAGGAGGGCCGAACACACCCCCATTCACATTGACGGGGCTGTAGTGGAGCGGGTCGAGAGTTTCACGTTCCTTGGTGTCCATATGACCAACAAACTATCATGGTCCAAACACACCAAGAAAGTTGTGGAGAAGGCACGACAATGCCTCTAGTCACCCAAGCCATAAACTGTTCTCTATGCAACCGCATGGCAAACGGTACCAGAGTGCCAAGTCTAGGTCCAAATGGCTCTTTAACAGCTTCTACCCCCAAGCCAAAAGGCTGCTGAACAATTAATCAAGGCCATACCCCCCCACCCACTTTACCCCTACCTACATGTACAAATTACCTCAACTAACCTGTACCCCCACACATTGACTCGGTACCGGTATGCCATTAATGTTATTTTATTGTGGTATTTTTATTTTATTTTTTTACCTTATTTTATTTTGTATATTAATTTTTTTTATTTTGTAACTTAACTCCATCTTCTTAAAACTGCACTGTTGGTTAAGTGCTTGAAAGCGTTTCACGGTAAGGTCTACACCTGTTGTATTCAGCACGTGACAAATAAAATGTGATTTTAACTTTCATTATCCTCCCTCCTTATGAGGGAGAGAAATTTGAAAATATCTTACAGATATGTGGGTTTTTGGTCACGGAATTTCAAGGCACAAGGCAATATTTCATAAACTTACAGAAGGTAAACAATTTCTCTAAAACTAAAGTGTTGATATTAGTTGGCAGGGGTCTTTATGTCAACATTGTGTTTTGATGTATTTCTGATACCCTTAAAGACTTTTTCTGGTAGAAGAATTCTAAGACCCCTTTTCCATCTGTTTATCAAGAAAAATGTATCTATCTATGCCTTTAATTTCCCCAAAACATATTTAGCTTTCATTTGACATCCAATTTGATATGCTCCTACGAAGTTCACATGTTGCTTATGTGGAAATATCGAAAAGTAGAAAATAGGAAGTAGCTATAGTAGTAAAATTCACAAGCGTCATTCGGTACTGCCTTGTCAGCGTCAACTAGGCCTGCTCGATCTCGCAGATTGATGACTTTCCCATCCCAATCAAGAGTGACATAACCATGCACGTTCCCGACAAAACTTTAGGTCTCCAAAAATACACATTATTCTCCAGAATAGGTCGTTTTCAAAAAACGCCTTATTGATACTAATTTATTATTATGATATATAATATATCAATATCGCATCCGCCCACAAAGATCCAAAAGCAATCGAACAATATTATGGCCATTGGAACATAATCCAGTAAGTAGTAAAATATTATGTGCCGGTGTTGTAGTAGCTGGACATCGCTGAGTATTTAGACATACAATAAAACAAAAGACAAATAGAATACACGTATCGACATCAACAGTGTTATCATACGGTTGATAAAGCATTTGCCAATAAAATACTAAATAGTGCATTATGATGTTTTAATATTTTGGTCTTGAATATCTAAACATCTCACCTCCAGCTAGGCACGTGGGCTTCATAGTCCCAATATTCCCTGCTCTTCAAAGTGTTGACATCGGCGTACACCCGAGATTTACTGCCGGCCGCAGGGCCGGGCATTGCGAGCACCGGAGCACCGTCTGTGTGGAGGATTCGATTGCCACAGAGCTCTTTTGCTGGCAACACAGACCACGGTCTTCGTGTCGGAGCCCGAGGTCTCGCGCTGTCCGAGTAGGAGGGGTCCTATTATCTGATATCTTCCCCACGAGAGATGACCACAGTGTGCTGCGAGCAGTTACCACTGAGCAGCGATCGTTGCACAGATTGCCAGAAGCAGCTAAACCGAATTGGGTTTCAAGGTTGATGGGGAGGAAAGGGGCCGTCAGATATAGCTAGTGTTAACTAAGACGGCTGGGAGGAGAATTAAAATTAAGTGTTGAGGTAGAAAGGAAAAATCACGAACTGGTACTATTTACGTAAAATAAGTTTAAACATTGTATTAAAACGGACCAAAGCAGTGACTGAGATGCCAGGCTTTGGGAAGTTTATGAATGAAATTATTGCGGGTTAAAACCACGAGGGCCTTAAATACCGAATCCGATGCAGGGATCCTACAAGAATAGTCTTGCGATGGCCCTCCCAAGTCAACAATCTTCCAGCGGTGTGGATGGATGTGATGAGGAGGAATTGAATGGGCAAGTTGGGGTTTACAGCTCACCCCTAGCTACTGGGTATTGCCTAGTAGCTACAGCCGGTTAGAGAGGGGGTGGAGTAGAAATCGATGTTGTTAGCTAGTATGCTAACGCAGAGAGAATTGCACCACCATTGAGCGCCGGTGCAGTGCACCCTCGCCGGGGCGCGTAGCATATGAAAGCGGAGGGAACACCGCTTCAAAATCCCTTGAAAAGCCTGTTGGAGGTCGGGTTTTGAGGCTTTCTCTTAGAAACGCCCCGGTCCTTATTCCGAACCGCAGGGAACCGGATTGCGATTTAAGGCGCACCCGGAAACGAACACCATCTAGATACGCTTGTGGAATGGCCATATCAAAGACAGTACAGTATGAAGATAAGCTAAAACTGCTTCTGCAATTTAAATCCCCGATCACGTTTGTAGGCGATGTCATGGCGACGTTGGCTAGCAAAGCTCATGCGTAGAGACACGTTATACGGTCTAATGGTCGTCTCGCGCCAAGTGCACAGTCGTATCAAAGACACTTTGATATAAAGACAAATATGAAACCGTTTCAGTTAATCACTTTCACGAGGTTGGAGTAGTAACATGTTCATCTACTTTAGACATTGGCTCGAATCTAGGTTGTGTCTTTAGAATTCGATATAAAAAACAACAACTAAGGAAGACATTTTCACTTCTCTCATTGACTTTTCACTTCTCTCATTGATTCTCATCCCAGACCCTGGCCTGTTTGTGCTGTTTCGCAAACGTTCCCGGAAGTCTCGCGATGTTGCACTTCTAGGTTTAGAAACTCTGTGGCCACATGGCTCCAGCTTCAGCTAAGGCTGCAGCGCCTTCTAGTGTGTAGGATATACAAATGCATTGGAAACAATTGTTCCATCACTAACCATGTTCACATCCAGTTTTTATGAGATTAAAATCATACCATTTTTTTTAATCACCACAGCTGTGGTGGAAACAGATAGTTTCTGTAAAATTGTATAAATGGCAACAGATAATTTGTTCATTTGACATGGTGGGATCTATTTGTGTCGGTAAAATTAATTATCTGATGGAAACGCTTTTATGCGCAAATATTAATATAACCATCATATCAAAGTACATTTGGAGTCACGCGATTGGTGTGTGGTCCTCCCACTACGACCATGCAGTTATTAGTCTACAGATTGAATACAATTATGATTAACTTCACGGGGTGGTGAAAGTGCACGGTTATCTTGATGCTCCTTTCCTAAAAATATCGAGGCTTATTCTTGTGACGTGATGATTGTTGCTTGACTGCCGTTTGACAAACTCATATATTATCGCTGTTATCCATAATAATCTTATCATGCAGACTAGCCTACCCGCACTGTATGTGCAAACTGTTGGCTTGAGCCATCTGCCGAAACCAGAGTAGGCAGTATACTATTTAAAGCAACAGTTTTTTGTGACAAAACTATACGTAGAGTTGAACATATGATGGAAAGACATTGAACTTTAGATTTTTCCTGGGTACATTAAAACTTTTGCGAAAACGTAATTTTATGTGCACTACCTCATCATGCACTGACTTTAATCTGCAACAAATCTGTTTGATGGAAACACCACTGGTGGGAAAATACGCCTATTTTCTTTATGCTGATTTGGGAATATTTGCATGAAAATCGATCGCGGATTGGATGGAAACCTAGCTACTATATATATTATATTTATATAATTGGTTTCCATCCAATTGGCACAGATTTTTATGCGAATTTTCTAAAATTCGCAACAATTTCCTTTTATAAATGATCAGATTTTACGTGTGCTAGTCACGTAATTTAGAACTCTATCCGTCCATGGCTGGTCTGCGCAGACGCAGAAACCGCCTCCCCACCAGTTTGTTTACCTTAGCAACCATGGCAGAGACGGTTCAAGATGTTTCTGAAGCAGATAAGCGACATCTCGTTGAACTCGTCAAAGAACTCAGGTATAAAAATATTTTTCAGTTTCAACACTTTTAACTCTTGTCTTAACTCACAGATTTGCTACATAGAGTAATAGCAAAAAAACAAAAGGCCTAGCACAGCCTTGTCCCTCACTGCCTCTTTTTCCAGACGCTCCAATGCGGTGCTACGGGCAGAAACTGATATGTATGAGCGGTATATAAGCCGCTTGGACCCCAGGGACTTGGTTCCTCAGCCGTTATCAGATTCCCTGGGAGCAGCTGCAGCATCACAGTTGGAGATTGGAGGGGTATGAGAAAGCATCTTGCACAACTTCCACAAACTTAATGTGTTGAATGAAATTGATTTCCCTACCCTATATGTTCTTTGACCTCTTGTGATTAACTCATGCACTATAGTCTCGTCGTCCACTATAACCTCGTAGGTATAAGCCTTCTACTGTGCAAGTTTGACAACACATATCCATCCTCGTGTTGGCCGGTTATTAGTTCCAAGTATGAGTCCTGTTAACTTTCTCAATTTCAGGATAGCAGAGCTGGGGATGTATAGCCCTAAGCCTTCTCTGTATTATTATATGGTTGGCTAAGGCTTGGGTGGAAAACACAAAGTGTGTGTGTTATTACCATCGAAAATAAGGGGTTTTACTGCATGTTTGATTGCTTGTATTTCTGTGGCTTTAGGGCCGTGGGAGAAAGATGAAAACACGGACAACGGCTCTGGAGCAGTTACAACGTCTGACATTGGAGCAAAAGTGTGACGTGGCACAGAGAGAGTTAGATGAAACCAAGGAGGACCTGGAGAAACTGAATGAGAGCTCAGAGAGAGTGCTCCACAACTATAAGGTAAACACAATATACAAACAGAGAGAGAACGGATAGAGAAAGACTATTCTGGATCTGTGCAACCTGCAGAGGAATCTGTGATTTGGTTTAGTTGTGGTCTATTTAAGATGCACTGAAACCCATTCAGATTTCTGGCATTATTACAGTACCAGTCAAAAGTTTAGACACACCTACTCATTCCAGGATTTGTCTTTATTTTTACTATTTTCTACATTGTAGAATAACAGTGAAGAAATCAAACTATAAAATAACACATATGGAATCATGTAGTAACCCATTTTTTTTAAACAAATCAAAATATATTTAATATTTGAGATTCTTCAAAGTAGCCACCTTTTGCCTTGATGACAGCTTTGCACACTCTTGGCATTCTCTCAACCAGCTTTGTGAGATAGTCACCTGGAATGCATTTCAATTAACAGGTGTGCCTTGTTAATTTGTGGAATTTCTTTCCTTCTTTATGCATTTGAGCCAATCAGTTGTGTCAAGGTAGGGGTATACAGAAGATAGCCTTATTTGGTAAAATACCTAGTCTATATTATGGCAAGAACAGCTCAAATAAGCAAAGAGAAACGACAGTCCATCATTACTTTAAGACATGAAGGTCAGTCAATCCGGAAAATTTCAAGAACTTTGAAAGTTTTGTTGTGGAAATTCTTACACAGGGACACTCAGTCGATCTTAAAAATTTTTTAAAAAAAAAAATACTTTGTTTTTATTGTAAGAACACAAAGAAAGTACAAATAAAGTAAAATAAAAGAACAAAAAAGATCTGGCAGTTACAGTGCACTTCATACCTTCATCATCATATCATCATATTAGTTACATTGGCATCTTTGAATTAGACCTTTTCCAAGTACGAAACCCATTTTTCCTAGTATTCCTGACCTCTCTCCTGTTGAGTTCTTAAAGCAAAGGTCATACGCTCCATGTGGTATATTTCTTCTACAATGTCTATCCATTGTGTCACTGTGGGAGGGTCTTTTTGTAGCCATTTCCTAGTGATAGCCTTTTTACTGGCTGCCAGTAGGACCTTCAAGAGGTACTTTTCTCTATTGTGTAAGTTATCAGGTATTTCACCCAAGTACAAAGAAATTAATGTTTGTTCTATGTCAAATCCCATTATTTTTCCAATGTTAAATCTTATTTCTCCCCAGTAAGTTTCGATTGCGGGGCAGGACCAAAAGATATGAGAGTGGTCTGCCCTCAATAGACCGCATTCTCTCCAACAAGGGTGTGGTGAGCCAGTCTGTTTCGATTTCAGTTTAGGTGTTATGAAGAAACATATAACATTCTTCCAACAGAATTCTCTCCATGATCTTGAGTTGGTGGAGCTTTGTTGAGTCTCTAATATGTTCAACCATGTTTCATCAGTTATTTCAATGTTAAGTTCCTCCTCCCATTTCTTTTTAATATCGTTTGTAGAAAGTTTCTTTGAGAATTGAATTCCCAAGTAGAGATTTGAAATCGTTTTTTTGTTACTCCCCAAGTTGCGTTAGTGAATATTTGGATTAATTTTGGAGGTGCTCGAGGGTCAGTCACTTTTATGTCCCTTAAGAAATAGTGTCGGACTTGTAGGTACTCAAAGTCAATCTTAAATGAATCATTGTTTATTATCAGAGCGCTGGAGAGGTTCCAACAAACCCGATGCGCCATAGTGAATGTCTGTTAGGAGCTCTGCTGCGGCAGTCCCAGCAGTTGTCTTATATACAGCTATATACAGACAAGTTATATTTGCATGATTTATTTATTTGCATAATTAATTCATCATTACCGTTTTTCATGCATGTGACCAACCAATACTGGTTCATAACATGTGACAGACCAATACTTCACGAGGCTTCTTCTCTCTAAGCTGAGACCTTGAAACTGAGATATCTTTCGTTCTCAAAACAAGGTCTGGGCGTACTGGAAAATTGCAGATACTGATAAATGAGGACTTGTTCAATCACTCACTTGCATGAACACAGAAATTGGTTATAAGAAAAGCACATGTATAACATTTCCATCAAAGTTTCTTCAAGTGCAGTCTCAAAAACCATCAAGACTCAGAGTTACCTCTGCTGCAGAAGTTCCTTTGAGTTACCAGCCTCAGAAATTGCAGCAAAGAGACTTGCTTGGGCCAAGAAACATGAGCAATGGACATTAGACCGGTGGAAATCTGTCCTTTGGTCTGATGAGTCCAAATTTGAGAATTTTGGTTTCAACCGGCGTGTCTTTGTGAAACGCAGAGTAGGTGAGCGCATGATCTCTGCATGTGTGGTTCCCACCGTGAAGCATGGAGGAGGTGGTGTGATGGTGCTTTGCTGGTGACTGTCAGTGATTTATTTAGAATTCAAGGCACACTTAACCAGCATGGCTACCACAGCATTCTGCCGCGATACACCATCCCATCTGGTTTGCGCTTAGTGTGACTATAATTTATTTTTCAACAGAACAATGACCCAACACACCTCCAGGATGTGTAAGGGCTATTTGACCAAGAAGGAAAGTGATGGAGTGCTGCATAAGATGACCTGGCATCCACAATCACCCGACCTCAACCGAATTGAGATGGTTTGGGATGAGTTGGACCGCAGAGTGAAAAGCTGCCAACAAATGCTCAGCATATGTGGGAACTCCTTCAAGACTGTTGGAAAAGCACTCCCAGTGAAGCTGGTTGAGAGAATGCCAAGAGTGTGCAACGCTGTCGTCAAGGCAAAAGGTGGCTACTTTGAAGAATCTTCAACATAAATTATATTTTGGTTTGTTTAACACTTTTTTGGTTACAACATGATTCCATTTTTTTTTATATATATAGTTTTGATGTCTTCACTATTATTCTACAATGTTGAAAATAGTAAAAATAAAGAAAAACCCTTGAATGAGTAGGTGTGTCCAAACCTTTGACTGGTACTGTATATTGTATCAAAAGCTTGATAACCAATAATTTCTGGGCCCTTCCCCATATTAGGCAACTCTGGAGGAAGCAGATATTCGACTTGTGGAGGTCAAGAAAGCAAGTTATGAGTTTGAACGTGATGTCGCTAAGGTGTTGAGGGAGAAGAGAGGTGTCATGATGGGAGCAGAGAAGGTCATTCGATATTTTGAGGACAGGATGAGAGCAAAGGTAAGCAAGCTGCATGTCAGGCAGGGTGGTCAGGTCAGAGTTCTTAAATCACATTTGGTTCCTCACTTGAATTACACATCTTGGAAGTAATGCAAGCTTCAATATCAGCATTCACTGTTACCGACTGCTGCCCTGTTTCTCTGACCTCATCACCTGTTCATCTCATCCTGCTGCTACCTTTACTTCATCCTACAGGACACACTGGTTGAGAAGTTGCGGTTGAAGAATGCAGCTCTCCATGTGCAGAAGAGGAAGTTGCAGTTACAGCTACGACAGAAAGAGGAAATGGGTGAAGCCCTGCACGAGGTGGATTTCCAGCAGCTGAAGATCGAGAACAGCCAGTATCTCGAACGCATTGATGAAAGAAACCAGGACCTTCTGCGCCTAAAACTCCTGGCAGGAAACACCCTACAGGTTCTCAACTCCTACAAGGTTTGATTCCTATTCAAACACTATTGTATGTACATCTCTTTTCTTGTGCAGGGGTGTGATCAGGTTCAGGAGAGCGGAATTATATATTCCTGGTTGGGGAATCTGAACTTGAGAGGTAGATCCCTTGAGATAAACTGATAAAACTCAAGGCTTATTTTCATCACCCAGGTCCAACTAAGGTACTTGACCTTTGTTGTGTTAGTACGTACGTGGGGGTTTGGGACTTTGATAAGGAAATGTGTTGTTTTTCCCATTGTAGAAGAAGCTGCAGAGCATGACATGTGAGTCAAAGCTGCTTAGTAGTGACATCACCTCCCGTAAGGAGATGCTGGTGAAGATCGAGGAGGAGACACTGCAGGCAGAAGAGGTCAATTTAACATTCACCTGTTTAGTTGTAGCCAACTATTCAGCTATGTTTGCAACACTGCTGGTGGGTAGGCTAATAAATATCCCCCTCTCTGTGTCCTTCTTGGGCAGGAGCGAGCCAAGGCTGAGACTCTTAACAGGAAGCTGCGAGGCCAGCTGGCAGATTTCCGTGTTCCCCACGTGCTGCAATACATCACAGCTAAGGCCTCCCATAGCCAGCTCGAGCAGAGTGTCCGAGCCTGGGAGCGAAAAGTTGAGATTTCTGAGGTGAGAGTCAGTTGTAGGTTAGTTATAACTTTACTTACGAAGGGTACCTACAGAAGGTAAGTACATATTTCATAACACATTGATAATAATAGTTTCATGTTGTATTTTCATTTTGGCTTCTGTTCTGCTTATGAATTTGTAAATGTTATGAAGTCCTTACCTACATAGGTACCCTTTTTAAGTAATGTTATCAAGTTGGGTAAGGGACATGCAGTTCTGAAATTATCATTATAGAACCAAAGTTCCTGATTTCCATGCCATCCATACAGATGGCTCTGAAGACACATACCAAGACCTGGAACAAGCTGAAGGAAGCTGCAGGAGTAGGACCAGTCACAGCCCGGTGAACCCGCACATGCTTCCTAATAAATCTATTCTCTGCAAATATTCAATCATCCAAAGCAGTCAAAAAATTGTCAAAAATCCATCAGTCTCTTTTGTAAACTAGCGGAGATATGCCCTTATAAAGTAACTCATGTGTTTTAGCTGTTTTTAACTTGCAGTATATGGAACATTTGTAGAATGGTTGAACAATCATGCCTTAAGTCACAATTGAACTTATCGCTTGTAATAGGGTGGTTAAGCTGATAAATCGTTCATTTTTTGATAAAAACACAAAATATGTACCCTGAAAAGATTTCAATATGGAGCCACCCCAGATTTGACCTCTGGGGGTTGTGGCAGCCATTCTTTTAAATGGCCCCCAACTAACAACATTTTACAATTCAGAAGGACTGCTTTGAGGTAAAGGCACCAACCTTGTCATAGATCCTAGAATTATGGTCCCTGAAAAGATCTAGATATGGAGCCACCAGATTTGGCCCCTGGGGGCTGTGGCGGCCATCTTACAAAATGGTTGCCGATGGTAACACTATGGTAGCCTTAGATACCCTTAAACAATTTAGATATGGCGCCACTGCAGATTTGGCCCTGGCAGCTATCTTACTAAATGTCCCCAGACTGTATCACTATTTTGCAAACAAATAATCTACAAAATGTCATGGCCTATACTTATTTGACTTAAAAGTAATGGCCTATACTTCTTGGCCTGGATCTCCTGAAACATAAAATGTTTAACAGTTACACACAGTATAATACAGGGATCAACTAGATTAAGCTGCAAATAATTTTTTATTGAGCGGATGGTCAAGGGGCTGGAACATAATTACAAATAATTTGCAAATTGACCGCAAGAAGACCAAACATATATAACTATAATTTCAAATCTTGCTTACATTTGTATATGATCACATACATCTCTCTATTATGTGTGGGAATACTATGGAACAGATTTCAAAAATTAAAATCACTCTGAGCTAATTTGCTGGTGTTTTTACAGTCTTTTATGTCCAACAATAAAAATACAACATTCTTTTTTTTTGCTCAGAAAACTTGGGAGGGGCCAAAAAAAAGTTGTACCTGGGAAATATCCCAGCCATTAAGTTGGAATAGTTCACAATTGTTGTGGACAATTTTCTCAGTCAGACAAGAGCTTTAGCTGGCACACATAATCTTTTACTTTTAAAACTCTGTTTCATGAACAAAAGTATGACACTAGTTTTTCTACTTGCAGTTTAATATACTTTTCTGCTATTTCATCAAAGTAAAGGCTATGCAACAGTTTAGTATACCATGGACTTTTGGTGGCGATTGATGATCTGAGAGACCTCCAAAACCATCATTAGGGGTTCACAGCAAAGTTGTGAAACCTATTGTTATTCTTAGATTTTAAAACATTACTTGACTTGGTCACATAAGTCATACATAGAATGGTAACTTTTTTTCTAATTTGGCACAGAGCAACTAGAGGCAATAAGTAACTTGGTCAAAATGAATGGCACCAATTGGCCTAAACTTTGGATGTAGGCATCTTTCCTCATGCTGAACAAATGTGGCTCAAGAACCCATCAGGATAGATTTTCCTCCATCTTGGAAATGTTAGAAATCTTCTTCTCATGAACTATGTCCAAATAACACCAAATTCGTAGGCCCATGGTACATCTCTTTACTTAATTTGAGAAAAGCTAAGGGATTGGTTAATAAGATATGGCTGAGTTATTGATGAATCCAGAAATCAGATTTTACGTGTTCTTTTCAATCCTTTGTACATCCACTTCACAATGGCCTATTAACGTGAAACTTTATTTTAGGGTCATCAGAAACATTACCATGATGAACCATGTTACGTTTGGCATTGATATCTTAAAAAATAAGGAAACTATCCTGAACAAAAATATAAAAACGCAACATGTAACAATTTCAACTATTTTACTGAGTTACAGTTCATATAAGAAAATCAGTCAATTGAAATTAATTCATTAGGCCCTAATCTATGGACTTCACATGACCGGGCAGGGGGATTGAGTGGGCCTTGGAGGGTATAGGCACACCTAATGGGGAACCAGGCCCTGCCAATCAGAATTAGTTTTTCCCCACAAAAGGGCTTTATTACAGATAGAAATGCTCCTCAGTTTCATCAGCTGTCCAGGTGGCTGGTCTCAGACAATCCCACAGGTGAAGAAACCGGATGTGGAGGTCCTTGGCTGGCATGGTTACAAGTGGTCTGCGGTTGTGAGGACGGTTGGACTTACTGTCAACTTCTCTAAAACAATGTTGGAGTTAGTTTATGGTAGAGAATTTAACATTCAATGCTCTGGCAACAGCTCTGGTGGACATTCCTGCAGTCAGCATGTAAATTGCATGCTCCCTCAAAACCTGAGACATCTGTGGCATTGTGCTGTGTGACAAAACTGCACATTTTAGTGTCCCCTGCACAAGGTGCACCGGTGTAATGATCATGCTATTTAATCATCTTCTTGATATGCCACACCTGTCAGGTGGATTATCTTGTCAAAGGCCAAATGCTCACTAACTAAACAAATTTGTGCACAAAAATAAGCTTTTTGTGCGTATGGAAAAATTCAGGGATCTTTTATTTAATCTCATGAAACATGGGACCAACACTTTACATGTTGCGTTTATATTTTTGTTCAGTATATTAACAATTCAGTTTTTTTTTTTTTACAATGTAACACTATTGCTTAAAATAATCTTGTCATGGAATAAGTCTGATTCACTCTAAATTTGGTCTCATCACAATGTTTCCTGAAGAGTTTGAAAAAATAATGTTGATGCATTC
The DNA here is from genome assembly GCF_029448725.1 of Salvelinus fontinalis. Classification (NCBI taxonomy): domain Eukaryota; kingdom Metazoa; phylum Chordata; class Actinopteri; order Salmoniformes; family Salmonidae; genus Salvelinus; species Salvelinus fontinalis. The sequence continues at coordinate 31,676,859 of NC_074676.1, forward strand.
AAAGATGGCTAAACTATACAAGTAGATGCATATTAGCACATTTTTTATTTAGACTCATGATTGCACATAAAGGAAGATAGTTCCTACATGATAGTGCTTGCTTTGTTATCCAACTGGTCTTGTGTCCTTTGTTATCCTGTGAACCCCAATAATTTCTGCTTGCAGCTATATTTTAAGATAATTACAGTGCATTCGGAAAGTATTCACACCCCTTGACTTTTTCCACATTTTGTTACGTTACAGCCTTATTCTAAAATGTATTAAATTATTTTTTCCCCCTCATCAATCTACACACAATACCCCATAATGACAAAATGAAAACAGGTTTTTAGAAATGTTTGCTAATTTATATAAAAAATATTTAAAAAACAGTAATACCTTATATTTACATAAGTATTCAGACCCTTTCCTATGAGACTTGAAATTGAGCTCAGGCGCATCCTGTTTCCATTGATCATCCTTAAGATGTTTCTAAAACTTGATTGGACTCCACCTTTAGTAAATTCAATTGATTGGACATGATTTGAAAAGGCACACAGAAATAGAAAGCATCAACTGAATGTTAAATGTCAGGTATTTTAATTGTATTGTCTACTTGTTGAATGTTTGTGAAATCTTGATTTGTGGTTGTTTGTAGTGTCTTGTTAATTGGTGTTGGACCCCAGGAAGATTAGCTAGCGTCACAGCGTCAGCTAATGGGGATCCTAATAAAAATTACAATCTGGACTATATAAGGTTACACAGTTGACAGTGGACATCAGAGCAAAAACCAAGCCATGAGGTTGAAGGAATTGTCCATAGAGCTCAGAGACAGGATTGTGTTGAGGCACAGATCTGGGGAAGGACACCAAAACATTTCTGCAGCATTGAAAGTCGAAGAAAATAGTGGCCTTCATCATTCTTGAATGGAAGAAGTTTGGAACCACCAAGACTCTTCTTAGAGCTGAGGAATCGGGGGAGAAGGGCCTTGGTCAGGGAGGTGACCAAGAACTCAATGGTCACTCTGACAGAGCTCCAGAGTTCCTCTGTGGAGATGGGAGAACCTTCCAGAAGGAAAACCAAAGTTTCTAAAAACCTGTTTTTGCTTTGTCATTATGGGGTATTGTGTGTAGATTGACGAGGGGGAAAAAACGATTTAATCAATTTTAGAAAAAGGCTGTAACGAAACAAAATGTGGAAAAAGTCAAGGGGCCTGAATACTTTCCCGAATACACTGTATTATTGGATCAGTGGAGCAAAACAGAATATCAAAAGAGATGAGCACAGAATCAAAAGCACTGTAACTAAGCAGCTAACTTACTATTGTCTACTAAACAAAATCTTGTGGCTTTGGACCCGACCAGACAGCTTGTATTCAATTGTATGCTGTACAATGTACATCAACCAATGCCATATATGAACCAATAGCAGGTATGTTACCAAAACATTGGGAGATGTACACAAGAATCTCTAAACTATAACATAGAGTACAACATCTTGCCTAATTGGGGTCAAATGCATTTAAGAATGCTGCCTGAACTTTTCATTGTACATACATTCATCTCTGTACTAAATTTGTTCTGTTTCTCTAACAAAAAAGCCTTCAAAACTGTAAAGTATTACCGATAGTGGCCATTTTGTAAGATACCATCACAGCCCCAGGGGCCAAATCTGTAGTGGCTCCATATCTAAGCCTAAGTCTTAAAATTTGGAGCCTTTCTCTTAAAATAGTCATTGTAAAATATTGGTACTGCTAGGCAGTCATTTTCAAAGATGGCTGCCACAGCTCCCAGGGGCCAAATCTGTGGTGGCTCCGCATCAAAATATTTTCAGGCTTCGTAAATCTACTTCTCTGCCAACTGCATTTCTCAAAATAGTCCTTCTGAACTGTAAAACAGTTAGTCGGCAGCCATGTTGTGAGATGGCCCAAATCTGGGGTGGCTCTATATCTAAATCTTTTCAGCTCTGACTAATTTGGTGCCTTTACCACAAAGCAGTCCTCTATATAAATTGTATATTGAGTATTACAGTCAGAGGCCATTTTGAAAAATGGCTGCTACACACCCCCAGGGACCATATCTGCAGTGGCTCCATATCTAAACATTTTCAGGGTATACACATCTACAGCTGTACCAAATTTGCTGCTTTTAGTGAACGCTTGAGTAACATTTTGCAACGTAACCACTCTACTATTGACAGACTATGTAAAAAAATGGCATCTGACCAAATTATGCAAGATTTTGGTTCTAGGTTAACAGACATTACAATTAACTACATGAGTGTTATATTTGTACATTACATTATCAAGTAAGTGCAGTGTATTTATTCTGGGTGGCATAAAGAACATGTTATAGTCTGTATTTAAGCAAGCATTACACACCCTATTACAAATTAGAAAATGTTATTTTAGTGAATGTACACATCTTGTCATATTGTTTAACTACCTAATCTACATACTTAAAAATCCTGAAAGAATACATGCCAGTCCCCTCTGCAATTAAACATACATGACACCCCCCCCCTTTATAAAAAGTTTATTTGTTAGTGCTGTGTGTATTGAATGCTACATACAGATATTTTAGCATGAATGTACACATAATGTACGTTGTCACAATAATTTCTTCACATAACAATTTGAAAAAAGCTATGTGGAATAAGTGCCATCTGAAGCACTAATACCTAGGACAGATTACAGGAACTAACACAGCAGGCATGCACAGAACAGAGAAAGCAGGGTCAATAGGCAGGGGCTAACCGTTATGCACTACACCAGATCAAAAGTCATGTCAATCACAGTCCTAATGACCCTTCCATCAATCAAACATCTCCCCCATTACATCCTAAAAGGCCCTGTTACCTCCTCCCAAGAATGGAAATATTCATATAGATTTTAAAATAATATTTAAAAAAAAAATGTATATAAACTAAACATATACAGTACTTTTCTTTTTAATTCAATTCACAACTGCTTTTTGATGTTGTCTTAATGCCAGATGAAAGACGAACGACGACAGACAAATGACAAACTGTTAGCCCACCTCAGGTGACGATGGAGAAAACAAAAAAAACACAGCACAGTACAAGAAACAGAGCAACAACATTGAGGCAGTCAGTTCTGGAGTAGAATGGGTTTCTAAATAACCCTGACCCCAGTTGAACAGTCTACTGAAACTGATTTTAAAAAAGAGCCTTCCTCAAAGTTAGCATTACCTTATCATAAAATAGTTTTTCAATACTGCACTCAAACCACAACCAAATACATCCCCTTGAAATACTTCCTTTGAAAAAAAGACCCCCCCACACACAAAAACACTTTGCGCCACATTGATTTGCCCTCAAAGTTGACACAGATTTTTGCCTTATTAGTTGTCTTACCACTTACAGACTATAAAGAGGTTCAATCCATAACTTTTGCAATCAAGCTTAAGCAGCCCATTTTGGTAAGGATGCTATAAAAAAATAAGGCTATAAAATCCAGAAGTTAAAATGATCTGCACAAATATACTGCAGATAAGTTTGACATAACTGGGGTTAACGAAAACTATACAGACCTGACAAAATTCTACACCAGATGTATGTTTTATACAATTCACTTCACAGCCAGGATTCCATTTTCACAGACATGATTCAACAATCATTCATCGAATAAACACAAAGGAGCACCAGGGGTCAGAATCCTTGTAGGGCTTAGAGACAGAATGTTCTCCTTGGAAACTTGCAACATACCACCACTATCATAACTATAACTTCAAAAGATGAAAAACATTTAAAGTCCTCATATGATAAAAAGTTGTAACATACAAAACAGCCAATGCAGTTTTAGAAATAAGACAGTTATGCAACTTCTGTAACCGAACTGTTAAACATACTCGCATACATATTGTACTACATACACGCCGTAAGAGGAAGCTTGATCAGGTTTTAGACATTTTCAGCACAGATACTCTTCACTGATCTCTGTAGGAATATGAACTGTATATTAGTGTGAAATATATATTTCTATATACCAGTGAGATGTCTTGATACTTCAGCTGGTTAATCTCCACACCTTTGGGATTTGCTGCAGTACAATGGTGTTTTGGTACAAACTATAGTTGCCACAATGAGTCCACATACAGTCACAAACTTTTGTAATATTTCACAATAGCACAAAAACAATTTTAAAAATAAACCACTTCTAGTTGGAGTTGATTCGTGTACATAAAATAAAAAAAATACTAAAGCAGAGGTGTATGATTTTATTGTATATGCGTCAGGGGTTGGAACCAAAATTATTTTCCAATTGTTTTGTTCTGAAGAACAGAACCATTATTTTTTTCATTATGTTGCACTGTTTCCATTAGCAAAATGAATGTTCTGAACCGGTTTGAACCCAAGAAAGTAATGATTTATATCATTCCTTTTTAAACCTCTACATTTAGCTCAACATTAAATTACTTCCCCAATCAGTGAGGATGGAGCAGCTTGCTATGGCACGGGCAAGCAATAGTTGTCTGACATCTACTGCATGTGTAAACAAGTGTAGAGCGCGAGATGCGATTGAAATTTTCCAGGTGGGAAAAGATCGAGAGAGGGTGGAGGAGGCTTGAAGCGCTGGGCATCTTGTGATGACATGCATTATCTGAACTAGGCCCACAGAATTATACCTACGAGGAGCGGCTTATATGAAGGAATTTTGAATGTCTTTGAACTTGAAAAGACTTGGCTGAAAGTTGGACGAGAGCTAGCTAACAAACTTGTGTGTGCAGAGCGGCATCAGAATTAAAATAAAAACACATCTTATCTTTTTGTAGTTAATAAATCCAATGTGAAACATGATAAGGATACTATAGTTAACCAGCATTGATAAAGTAAATCCATTCTTCTCTAATAAAAAAAAAAATCTAAATTTCTGAATCCCGCATGTAACGTCAGTAGGATACAGTGCTTCGGAGGGGGAGGGACAGGTAAACTACACACACACGCAAAGATTTTCTGAGTGACAGAGTGAGGGCTTTGCATAGGCGCATTGTGGGACTGTAAAAAAATACCTGGAACATAAAATAACATTATTACCCGGTTCCCATGCTTTTAAAATAACGGTTCTGTTCCGGAAAAGTATAGATCACTTCCGTTCCCGGTTCTGATCCTCATTTTTTTGGTGATATTTCTGGTCTTCTGTTCCCTGAACCGGTTCCATTTCCTGATATGCATACACTGCTACTACAGTGATTAGGTTGTGGAAAAGTAACCAATACACAATAATTTCAACCCTCCACCCACCAAACAAAACATTTTATATCTGAGTTGATACAGCGTCATTGATTCCAAAATAAAAAAGCAAGAGGCCATCAGTAGACTGTAGTAGCTGCTGAAACTTAGCAATCATAAAAGTCTTGAGTATCCTGGGTAAGAGAATGGAACATTAATGCATGCAGGATCTCTGTAGATGCATTCTAGAGTGACAACCACTGTTGACAAGAGAATAGTTCTGGGTCATGTTGCAACACACCAGTCAAGCAGGTCATCACAAGGGGAACTGGTCCACATCACCTTTTTTCTTTTTAATCTACAAGGTAATTTATGTACAAATGCAAAGCTTTTCATAGACAGAAATGTAGGCTAATGTGGTGATTTACATTTATTTTGTTCCCCACTTGCAGGGAAGTTGATTCAAGAAGGTAAGGATAGATAGAGTAAATGACCTGGGCTAGAACATCCACCCTAGAGTTTGAAGTGAAAGAAATATCCTTGTTGGTGTCTCCTCTGTCCTTCAGACAGTAGCCCTAAAGCAGTGACACTTGGCAGTGACTTCTATTTTTTTTACAATTATAAATTGTATTGGTTTCTTATGGTGGGGAAGTGGACTGGTATCAGTTTTCAGATGGGAAGTGAGGGTATGGATTGTATATGCTGGGGGCAAATTAAGAGTAGGCAGGGACATTTGCTATGGACTGGATAAGAAGTGGCACAGAGTAACCTACCATCGGGTAATCCTTCCCTTTAGATGTGTGCTGGACTGTGTGCTCCTGCAGGGCTCCCAGGTCTCCAAAGCATTTGAACTGGGTATCTCTGGAAAGCACCAGAGTGTGCACTCCAGAGATGCCCAGTTCAAGTGTGTTAAGCTGGGTGCTGCAAATTAATGGTAGACAGGGACGTTTGCTATGAACTTGTACAGAGCGGAGGGGCGTGACTATATGCAAGGTGGCACAGGGTAACCCCCTCCTTCAGCTGTGTGCTGGACTGTGTGCTCCTGCAAAGCTCCCAGGTCTCCAAAGCGCTCTCCACACCAAACACACTTGAACTGGGCATCTCTGGAATGCACACTCTGATGCTTGGCCAGGTGCTCCCGTTGCTTGAAGCCTTTATCACAGCTAGCACACTTGTAGGGCTTCTCCCCGGTGTGGACACGCTTGTGCCTATTCAGGTCAGACGAGTACTTGAAGCGCTTCTCGCATTCGGGACACTTTAGGGGCTTCTCTCGGGACGGGTCGCAGCGGTGCTGCACAAACTCTGAGGATGACAGGAAGCGGCGGTCACATAGGGAGCACTTTAGGGGCTTCTCTTGACAGTGCGAGTTCTGATGTCGCTGCAGTGTTGAACTCTTTTTGTATCCCTTGCCGCACACGTCACATTTGTAAGGCTTGTCTGTCTCCCTAGATGAAGAGGACGACTCACCGCATTTGTGGCGCAGCAGCTCTCCTGACTGACTGAATTCCTTCTGGCAGGATGCGCACTTGAACAGGTTCTCCATGCCGTGGACGTGCTGGTGGTACAGCAGATGGGATGGCTGCAAGAAGCCTTTGTCACAAAGGTTGCACTTGAAGGGGCGGTCAGATGGGTTTTTGTGCGTGCGCCTGTGGCGCACCAGGGCATACTGCTGTTTGAAACTCATCTGGCACTCCTCACAGTGGAAGGGACGCTCCTCAGAGTGAGTGCGCTCATGCTGCCGCAGGTCTGATGGACGCTTGAAGCCCTTTCCACAGGTTGCACAGCGGAAGGGGCGTGCCCCTTGTGGGTGGCATGGATGATGCAGCAGCTCAGAAGACTCCTTGAAGTGCAGTTCACACAGGTTGCACTTAAACAGGTGCTCTCCAGAATGGGCGTACATGTGGCGCACCAGGTGGGAGCGGTGCTTGAAGCTCTTGTCACACACAGCACATTTGTATGGGCGCTCAGAGCTGTGGGTGCGCTGGTGATGGGCCAGGTGAGAGGACTGGCTGAAGCTCTTGTCACACGTGTCACACTTGAAGGGCTTCTCTCCAGTGTGCACACGCTCGTGGCGGGCCAGCTCTGACAGGTGCCTGAAACCCTTCTGACAGACGGAACACTTGTAGGGCCTGTCACGGGCCGATGGAAATGTAATCGAGGAAGAAGATCCCACTGCCACACTCCCACTTGAAGAGGCTCCATCAGCAGACGGCTGCTGATGGTTGGTGGAAGAGGAGGAGGGTGTGGTGTTCCCAGAGGAGCCCGGTCGGTAGGTCTTCTCACAGATGGAGCATTTCATGGGGTTGGTGCTGTTGTGCGAGGTGTGGTGCTGTGCCAGCGAGGTGAGCAGGGAGAAGCCCATCTTACACACACCACACACAAAGGGCTTCTGCTCCACCTGCACACACTGGTGCTCCAGCAGATCAGTGGCCTGGTGGAAGATCTTCATGCACTGGGTGCATTGGAAGGAGCGGTCCTGGCTCACCATACACTGGTGCTCATGTGGGTTGGCCAGGTGGGAGATGTCGTGGCCGCATGCTCCACATTTGTGACCGCCCTCGCCCCCTACCTGCAGAGAGGGCTGCTGTACCTGGGTAGGGTGTTGCTGCTGCCCATGCTGCTGGCTGTGCTGCTGGCCATGCTGGTGCTGCGACTGCTGCAGAGCGGGGTCAGGCTGCAGGACGATACCATAGACGGCGCAGCCCAACGCGTTCTCCGCCCCCGGTGGTATGGTGTGCACCACCGGAGGGGGAGCAACAGCATGCTGCTGCCACGCCTCACTCATCCTGGCTCTCGTGTAGGGATTCAGTTTTGTATCGTAGTGGGGGCTTTTATGAAGAAAAATCAAAGGTACATTGATTGGTGGAAGGGTGGGTAGGGTGGAAAGTCAGTAATTTAGTCTGACATTTCAGTGGAGAACATCACTAAATATAAAAATATATACATATAAAAAGGGCTTGTTTTTAGGATGCAATAGATTGGGTGTCTGAAAATTATATGCAGAGGAAGAACACCTGCTGCAAAGACATTTAAATTTAGAAAAAATTAAACCCACTGTCTCCATGCGTCTTCAGTCCTCTTCTGATGACTGCAGAAAAAGGGAACAATTATTATTAAACTATTCACTAGTACTGTGTGCGGTATGGCATCCTAGAAGAAGTGCGTGATCTCAGTTTCACAGAGACTTCCCCTTAGACAACAGAATAATTATCAGAGCCCAAAAGGATACTTTTTTTTATTTTATGGTATTTAACTAGGCAAGTCAGTTAAGAACAAATTATTTTTTACAATGACGGCCTAGGAACAGTGGGTTAACTGCCTTGTTCAGGGGCAGAATGGCAGATTTTTACCTTGTCAGCTCGGGGATTCGATCTAGCAGCTGTAGAGGGCTACTTCATTCCTGCTTACTTGACTAATGATCCATCATCACAAACACACTACAAGATAGCCATATCCAAACAATCAAAATCAAAAGGCATGCCCTTATTTTCAACCTGGTCTCATAGATTAGACATATCATAGTAAAATGTAAATCCGGCACACTCAAATTACTATGATATGTTAGGTTTGGTATGGTTACATAAGATAGGTTACTTCAGGCAAAAACTAAAAGAGGATGATTGGTCTGGGAGAATGGGTGGGCATATAAAACGCAAACGTCTGGCAACCGAAAGGCGGCGTGTTCGAATCTCATCTCGGACAACTTTACTTACTACTTTGTACCCAGCTAGCACAGTGGATCTGGGCCAATTACAGCTGAGAGTCGGGGCCGAGTCTGGGCCGCCTTCGGCAGTATTACTAGGATGCGGGGAATGATCTTGGGCCAATTCCGGTGTGAGTTATCTGGCCAAATACATTACTTGGGGCTCGGGCCGATTTCGGTGAGAGTTATCTGGCCCAAATGTATTACTTGGGGCTCGGGCCGATTGGGGCTGCTCCCTGGCAGATGATTACACAGGCTGCTATATATAATTAACATTTCATTATTTATTTATTGTTCCTCATTGTTTCTGTGATCAAAAAAATACAACTAAGATTTAAATTAAATTCTCTAAGAGTCCTGTGTAGTATTTTGATACTTTGTGCAAGGCAATTGATAAGCATTAAAAACTTTGTGGATGGAACTTCCCGAGTGGCGCAGTGGTCTAAGACACTGCATCGCAGTGCAAACTGCGTTTCTACAGATGCTGGTTCGAGACCCTTCCCGGCCGTGACCGTTAGACCCATGAGGGGACGCACAATTGTCCCAGCGTCGGCCCGAGTTAGTGGAGGGGTGTCCTTGTCCCATTGCGCTGTAGTGACTCCTGTGGCAGGCTAGGCACACACCAGATGTGTGGTGTTTCCACCGAGACAAAGTTTTTTTTTTTTTGTGGATGGGTATAATTTGTATGTATAAAATGTATAATAGTAATATTTAAAATGACTAAACAGGGTAATTTTGGATACATTTATTTCAACTTGGATTGGGGCGATTCTGGTAAGATGCCGGCAAAGTTGGTAGACTGAAATAGCCCAAAGTACTTGGTCCGATTCTGGGCAGTCATTCATTTTGATTTTGGACAGAGTCCGACACCGGGTCAATGCAATCAGTTCCAGCCCCCCCAGAAGAGGGCGCTTCTGGGACGATTCCTCATTGCTAGCTGGGTTGCTATTTTGCAACTACTTAGCATGTTTGTTAACCCTTCACCTAACCTTAGCCCGGCAGGTAGCCTAGTGGTTAGAGCGTTGGGCCAGTAACTGAAAGGTTGCTGGATTGAAACCCCAAGCTGACGTTCTTCCCCTTAACAAGGTAGTTAACCCACTGTTCCCCAGTATGCCATCATTGTAAATGAGAATTCGTTCTTAACTGACTTGCCTAGCCTAAATAAATGTTAAAAAAATAAAAACCTAACCCCTAGCCTAGTTAAAATTAGCCACCTAGCTAACGTATCATACCTATTTACAAATTCGTAACATATTTTACAAATTGTAATTTGTAACATCATACTTGGACATCCACAAATTAATACATACCATACGAAACGTAACATATCATACTAAATGGAGGAAAACACGTTAAATGTACTATATTCCGTCTTCCACTGAGTCCAGGTTGTTATTTATATGTATTATAGGGAGGCAGACAATATTTTAACTGGTGCGTCCGAGTACATCAGGCTATTTTTCAAAACATTCTATCGGGTGAGCACTAATGCCTAGTAATGCTCTTAACGTTACTCCTTTCAGAATATGTAAATCATATTGGTTTGGATTGATTTACGATCGGTGTTCCCCAAGATTACAGTATTGGTGACAGGCATATTCAAATCATCCACAGCGTGCGCAATCAATAAGCATCCATTTGGTCGGTGTTTGCGCACGAATGTAAACCGAAGAAAAACAACTCGATTTACCTAGCTAGTTACGCCATTGCATTTTCCACACGAGAGAGAAAAGCATACGGCCCAGCATTTGTTAACGGAGCCGGGCGGCAGTCGCTGTCTCATATAGCAGAAGCATAGCTGCATACATCTGTATGGCGAGCTAGCTAACGTTGCGTTTGCTTTTAATGTTGGGATTGGAAAATATTCAGCTATTGTATTAAACTGATCTATAGAAGCAGTAAATAAATGAGTAACATATTTGGGACAGTATTGCTGGCAACATACCTTTAACGTTTTGCGGAGTTTTTTGTAGCGTCTGACGATTTTGACAGAAAAAGTATTCGTAGGCCCAATAATACCTCCTTTCATATCCGCATTCAGCCTCGGTCAGTCGAATATCTGCCCGCTCTCTTGTGAAGCGGGTTTGGCACCAGGGCCGAAGAAATCAGAGCTTTTGTGTCGTTCTAAAGGATCCCACTAAATGTGTAATATTCTATTTTACCCAGAATGTCAACGCCCTGTCAATATGTGATCGCTAGGCCATACTCCTCCCGCTTAAAAAGGCGATTAAAAAAATAAAATAAAACGCTAGCTAGCTAACTGACTAGCCTCAGAGATCCTGCCCAGGCACGGGAACATGAATAATCAAGGTTTAATTGGCACGCTCACAACATACACCCGGAACCTGCAACGAATAGCTTTTATCTTTCTTCAGGGAATATCTATTTATAGCTATGCATTACAGTAATATTGTTATGTATTTTCACAAATAATGTTATTGATGGTAAGTAAGGGAAAGGTATATAAATGTGTGGTGCCTTGCTGTGTTTTGTAACCCATGAGGATGCTGATATGAAGAGGTTGTTTCAGATAATCACTTATGTTCTGATAATCACATTTAAATAAAAATATACCACAGAAGCAGCTACTTAAATTATACTACCATTATATAAATTGTTGATTAAATATAGTTTACTGTGAAAATGTTTTCAGAACGTCACTGAATATGGAACCAATTTGAACGGTACTTTGTTTCAGGGGGACATAAATGACCACAACAATGGTTTGTTTTTATCGGAAGTATATCGCAAGGCTGCGCAATCCGTTCATTGGTCAGTGCTTCTATAACTTCAATGTTCCCATTTCTTATTTTTATGACAAAAATCAAGAAAGTTTATTTATGAATTTGTAATTGAAAGCTTTTACATATTAGAATGTTAGTCAGTTACAGTAACAGCTCTGAAGAGGAAATAGAAAATACTATTAGAGGATTTTTTTAATTTTATTTTATTTATTTATTTCACCTTTATTTAACCAGGTAGGCAAGTTGAGAACAAGTTCTCATTTACAATTGCGACCTGGCCAAGATAAAGCAAAGCAATTCGACACATACAACAACACAAAGTTACACATGGAGTAAAACAAACAAACAATACAGTCAATAATACAGTAGAAAAATAAGTATATATACAATGTGAGCCAATGAGGTGAGATAAGGGAGGTAAAGGCAAAAAAAGGCCATGGTGGCGAAGTAAATACAATATAGCTAGTAAAACACTGGAATGGTAGATTTGCAGTGGAAGAATGTGCAAAGTAGAAATAGAAATAATGGGGTGCAAAGGTGCAAAATAAGCAAATACAGTAGGGGAAGAGGTAGTTGTTTGGGCTAAATTATTTTAAAAAACTGACCATCCTACCGATCCTCGACTTTGGCGATGTCATTTACAAAATAGCCTCCAATACCCTACTCAATAGGCCTAGTCCCACCTGATTGCCCAGTCACTTTAACCCCTACCTACATGTAAATATTACCTCAACTACCTCGTACCCCTGCACATTGACTCAGTACTGGTACTCCTTGTATATAGCCTTGTTATTTTGTCACCATTTCCTTTTATATTTAGCAAATGTAGGTTACTTTAACTCTGCATTGTCGGGAAGGGGCTTGTCAGTAAGCATTTCACAGTAGTCTACACCAACAAAAAAAAATCTTGATTTGACAGCATGATCATGTACAAGATCATAGTCTTACGATCTAGTATTCTGCTCTCCCCTACAGGACATTCCTGGCTATGGAAGTCTCCACAGGACAGGCTCAGCTACTAGAGCTTATGAAAGCAGTGGCCGGCACCATGGAGGAGTTCACCCTTGACACTTTTTACAAGGTCTGAACACAAAACCATGTAGCGTATTACAAATACACTATTCAATTCCAACCCATCACTGTTCTCTTTCACCAATTTCTTCTGACACCTCATGTAGGCTGTCATTGTAAATACAAATTTGCTCTTAACTGACTTGCCTAGTTAAATAAAGGTAATAATAAATAGAAATTACATCTGCCAAACATCTTTGTTCTTATCTTATAGCCCTCTCTTTTGTTAGGTGCATTGGTTTTATGTCGCTGCAGGAGCATGTTTCAGACGCTAGTAGCGCATTAAAACGGTTCGGTCCTAGAATTTGTTACTTTCGGTACTTCTGTCAATTGTGTCTCACGGATCAAGTCTGTCCATCAGCGCAGCCGATGTCCCCCACTGAGTGCACCGTGCCTGCTCCACATACTCATTGCTAACCTGCACTGGGAGTCTGGGATGGATCATGTTTATCTCCCCCTCATGCTGCAAAGACGTTAACACACTTGAATAATGCGACACGGCATGTAGAAATGTTGAAACTAACTTACTGTTCGCAAAACAATGTCCATACAGACTACAATAACTTTACAATGCAAAAAGTTACCGGTAGCTTCCAGCTTTGTAGGCTAACTTCCTTGCTAGTTTACAGCTGAAGCTAACATCAATGCACAACCAAAGTACTTTGTTTGTGATGCAAAACATGCTAATTTCAAAGCTTGTTGCCACCAAAAACGCTATTCATTCACTTAATTGGTCTCTCCCTCAGCCAAAGTTTCTATTACCTCAGCGAACTGAGGGCTCTGTTGCGGAAGGTTCCTTGTTCCTTGTCAGACAATATCTTTAAGTAAATCAATCAAACCTTTATTAATGCAATTGCAGACAGAAGTTGACAACGGGAACATAGCACGCATGTTTCCGAGTAAGTTCTGCAAAATAAAAAAAGTCCAAGTTGCTGTAATATGCTTGCAGTCAACCCCGAGTGATGTAACTGCCTACGTCAACACCTTCTACTCATGAGCCTAAGCCCATGCATATACAGTTATACAAACTTGCAGGAGAGAACAATAGTATATTGTTTTCTAAGGGCTCAGCAGTAATTTTCCACTCCCGTGTGGCTTACAGTGGTATGTCTGACATGTCTCTTATCTCTTCCACTCCCCTGCAGGGTTCTGTGTCTATGAATCTCTTTTAGCCTTGAGGTGCTTTCTCACAGACACCCTGTGTTGACTGCAATAACTCAAACATCTCTCAGACCGTTTCTTATAAGAGGCAGAGACTAGAAAAGAACAGTATTAAGGCTTATAATGCATATATATCGCTAATTTAGTGGGGGAGGGGTCTTATAGCCCTTCCCCTTCTGTTAATACAACATAAGCATAATCAATTATTATAATACGTCAATCATTTGGTGCAGCCCCTATCATGACCCTAAGGTGACCCCATCAGCTCCGACCAATAATTTATATATACACTAGATGTTGGAGCCACCGTGCCTTCATCCTGGCACTCCCTCACCATTGTAAAAGCTATAGAAATTAATTTATTAATTTGTTTCTGCCATGTTTATTCTATTACAGACACCTTAATGCATACTTTTAAATTATTATGTGAACTATACAAAAAATATATAAAAACATTTCTTAGTGTATTTGTTTTAAATTACTAATGTTACTGTCCCCACGACAACAACACGATACTTAAATACATGTAATTTTGTCCTTGAAACATTTAATTGAAATACTGTAGAATGCCATTCATTCCTATGGAGGACTGCTCCTACTGGGGAGTGCCAATACTGCCAACCGATGGCGTCAAAGCCTCTCAATGACCAATACATAGTAGCATCAGCAATCGAGTGTTTATATACATCATTGGCTCCGACATGCCGCACCCCTCTGTGAATTACATCATTACTGGTTAAAGCGACAGCCCACTTTAATAAAATAAGCAACTTCTATGCAAATGTTATTGATCAGTACAATAAAATAAGTGCCACATGGAAGGGAAACAGATTGTCATCTGTAGCCCCATGAAATTAGCCAAAACAAGCTCACTATGTCAATGCATGCACACACTCATATTAAATATGCATTCACTTGTATTATGAATAGCCCTAGGGTACATCTTGATTTACCCAGTTTATCAATAGAGATTTACTATTCCACAAATTTCTTGTTAACAAACTATAGTTTTGGCAAGTCGGTTAGGACATCTACTTTGTGCATAACACAAGTAATTTTTCCAACAATTGTTTACAGATTATTTCACTTATAATTCACTGTATCACAATTCCAGTGGGTCAGAAGTTTACATACACTAAGTTGTGCCTTTTAAACAGCTTGGAAAATTCCCATTAGAAGCTTCTGATAGGCTAATTGACATCATTTGAGTCAATTGAAGGTGTACCTGTGGATGTATTTCAAGGCCTACCTTCAAACTCAGTGCCTCTTTGCTTGACATCATGGGAAAATCAAAATAAATCAGCCAAGACCTGTAGACCTCCACAAGTCTGGTTCATCCTTGGGAGCAATTTCCAAATGCCTGAAGGTACCACGTTCATCTGTACAAACAATAGTACGCAAGTATAAACACCATGGGACCACGCAGCCGTCATACCGCTCAGGAAGGAGACGCGTTCTGTCTCCTAGAGATGAACGTACTTTGGTGCGAAAAGTGCAAATCAATCCCAGAATAACAGCAAAGGACCTTGTTAAGATGCTGGAGGAAACAGGTACAAAAGTATCTATATCCACAGTAAAACAAGTCCTATATTGACATAACCTGAAAGGCCGCTCAGGAAGGAAGAAGCCACTGCTCCAAAACCGGCATAAAAAAGCCAGACTACGGTTTGCAACTGCACATGGGGACAAAGATCGTACTTTTTGGAGAAATGTCTGATGAAACAAAAATAGAACTGTTTGGCCATCATGACCATTGTTATGTTTGGTGGAAAAATGGAGGCTTGCAAGCCGAAGAACACCATCCCAACCGTGAAGCACAGGGGTTGGTAGCATTATGTTGTGGGGGTGCTTTGCTGCAGGAGGGATTGTTGCACTTCACAAAATAGATGGCATCATGAGGGAGGAAAATTATGTGGATATATTGAAGCAACATCTCAAGACATCGGTCAGGAAGTTAAAGCTTGGTCGCAAATGGGTCTTCCAAAAGGGCAATGACCCCAAGCATACTTCCAAAGTTGTGGCAAAATGGCTTAAGGACAACATAGTCAAGATATTGGAGTGGCCATCACAAAGCCCTGACCTCAATCATATAGAAAATGTGTGGGCAGAACTGAAAAGGCGTGTGTGAGCAAGAAGGCCTACAAACCTGACTCAGTTACACCAGCTCTGTCAGGAGGAAAAGGCCAACATTTACCCAACCTATTGGAGGAAGCTTGTGGAAGGCTACCCGAAACGTTTGACCCAAGAAAAACAATGTAAAGGCAATGCTACCAAATACTAATTGAGTGTATGTAAACTTCTGACCTACTGGGAATGTGATGAAAGAAATAAAAGCTGAAATAAATCATTCTCTCTACTATTATTCTGACACTTCACATTCTTAAAATAAAGTGGTGATCCTAACTGACCTAATACAGGGAATTTTCCGTATAATTAAATGTCAGAAATTGTGAAAAACTGAGTTTAAATGTATTTGGCTAAGGTGTATGTAAACTTTCGACTTCAACTGTATGTAAATTGTCAAGTATTTTTGTAGTCTTTTTTTGTTAAACTCCAGGAAGACAGCTGTCGCCATTTGCGTCGGCTAATGGGGATCCTATTAAAAATCATAAATGCAAGCAATAGGCTAACTTCATGTAGTTTCTGCCATATTGATCTCACCGGCTATCTAATCCTATCAGGGGAATTTATTTGGTTTGATTTATTTCACCTTTATTTAACCAGGTAGGCCAGTTGAGAACAAGTTCTCATTTACAACTGCAACCTGGCCAAGTTAAAGCAAAGCAATGTGACAAAAACAACACAGTTTCACATGGGATAAACAGACGTACAGTCAATAACACAATAGAAAAATCTATACACAGTGTGTGCAAATGTAAGATTAGGGAGGTTAGGTAATAAATAGACCATAGTGGCAAAATAATGCCAATTTAGCATTAACACTGGAGTGATAGATGTGCAGATGTTAAGGTGCAAGTAAATGAAACAGCCCCAGTGTCTCACTCAGAGCCTCAAGTCTTGTTCTCTCCCCCGTTAGGGTTTGGTTGACTCCCATGAGGATGGAGCCTTCCTGTTGAGACTGGACTGTCAAGAGTTGCAACGTTAGTCTGGGAACAAGACCTTTTCCTTTCCGCTACACTGACAACCAGTTCTCATTCATTCTGTGGTCAACTGTAATGTTGTGAAACCTGACAAACGCTCATAATTATGAGACAGTCAAAAGTGTCTATATTTTTGTAAAATAAGTGGGTTGTACCTCCTGAAGTCAAACAACTTCCTTAAAAGATGGCAACATCTTCAAGTGTGAGGTTTGTTTTGATAAAACACTTAAGTATGCAACAGAGGCAGCTAGTGGAAGGAGCTATAGGACAGGCTCATCGTAATGGCTGGAATATAATTAATGAAACTATTAAACCTATGGAAACCACATACTGTGTTCCATTCCAGCCATTACAATGAGCTGCCCTGCTATAGCTCCTCCCACCAGCCCCCTCTGGTATGCAAGCATTGCTCCTTCAGGTAATGTATGACAAGACCTGAGAAGAGTATTTCAATTTATCTTGAATCATTATTAACCAAGTTAAAAGCAACATGACCTACAGAATGAAATAGTAGTTGTCAACTAAAGCTTTTGTTTGATTAAGCTTTACAGGCCTAAAACCATTTTTAAAGTGTGACTTGGGAACTAGAAGGATAGAATTCATTAATGAACCTTTTTGATTAAAGAGGATAGAATAATCCTGAACTAACACTCCAGACGACAGGACCCAATGACTTATGGCGCAATCACTCGTGGCTTTCTGATTAAGAGTTCAGAAACCCTGATTAAGTGTTGCATGTTCATATGGTAGGTCCTGTTTGATCCGTGAAAGTACTGAAGTAGATGTGTTAAGACGTCTGAGGGGAAGAGGTAGTCTCTTTTCGCCAGACAATGGGCGCGCTTGCACACACGCTCCATGGAGGATGTGAGAAGAGACTAGGGAAGAGGAACCTCTGAGGCTGATGAAACAGTTCCAATTTTCACTCCCTCTTACTTTAACAGAGCTCCCACAGAAGGCCAGCTTAATGCAATGTTCAACATTACATTTGACTTAATCATCACAGGGCAGCACACAAACAGATCATGATAGTTCCAGCAATAACATATTGGTCAAGCCCAACCATAGAGCAATGGCACAGTTACAATCAAGCTGATTGGACAGCATCTTCCTGTGCTGTCCCAGTAAACAATCTAGCCTTGACAAAAGGCCCTGAATTTATGCATTAATCACAGCACAATACTGGACATACTGCTACTTCTGAGGATCACATATTAAACAGTTAACATTCTCATAACCTGGTTTGATTTAGATTGGAAGTGTTAAAAAAAAAAAGGAAAAAAAAGAATAGCTGACATGTTTCTGTAACAAAATTACAGGCATTACCGTCATTTATTTTCTTATGTTATACATACAGAATATGAACCGGTATACTATACATACGGTGACCTACAGAAGAAAACAAAATGTAACAGCAGAAAAGGTCTGAATAAAAAAAAAAATCATACTAAAGTTATTATTTCTGTGTTCACATGGCTAATGTGTACAGTAAAATCACTGATGTTAATGGTAAACATATTACTGACTTATTGTAGCTATGCCCCCAATGCTTTAAATACAATATGGTAAAATCTGTATATAAAATCATAACGTGTTTTGGTTTAGCACAACAGGAAACAATCTGGTAATCTGAGTTAAATGGATTGGAAAAGATCTTAGAAAACTGAATCATTACTTATAAGATCAATTGACTGACAAATTTGAATAGACACTATGGGGGAAAAAAACATGTCTGCTGAGGGGATAATTTATAATAAAAATCAGGAATAGGGTAAAACATTTCCTCTTCAGGCTCCGAGGTCATAATCTATCCACAAGCCTATCGTTCATCTTCTTTGTACTATCACAATTTTTCATGTTTGTGACTCTTAAGATCAGATCTAGTTGGTCGCTCAAGGGCCAGAAAGGACAGTCTTGATGTAGGCGACCGTGGTAAAGTTAAGCAACATTGCCACATGCTCATTCCCTTCCAGCTCAAGCATATGGACAGGCTGATTCTGGTGGCCTATCCAACGCTTGCACTGGGTGGCACTCAGCAGGTTGACTGTCCCATCCCCATCTCCAAGAATCAGTGTGGGGTCTGTATCAGGAAAGTTGGTGTAGAGGAAACCCTCCGCTGTAGGCACTCCACTGCCGTACAGACAGTGTATGGCCACCCCAGGGGGCTCCAGTGCACTGACCAGTGGCGCAGTGTCTTGACGCATCTCCCAGCCATCTTCAAAATCAATATCCTTGAAGAAGCGCTGGTAGTCCTTGACGGTGTAGTTGGTGGTGGGTGTTTGGATCAGGACCTGGTCAGCGGGCCAGGAATGTGCGTATGGGAACAGCCATGTGGTTGAGACTGCAGAGCGCTGCTGCGAGCGGATTTTTAGTGAACTGATGACTGGAATACGGTTATTATCACCTACAAGGAAAGACCCAATATAAACCACTGCAATAGTTAATATAAAGTACATAGTTGCTAGACATTATGATTGGTATGCAGCCCACAGTAACTCCACTATTGCGTCTGACTCCTATGTAACTTCATGCCGAAAAGCCTACTCACTCTTACCAGAAGCCACAACTCTCATGGTTTTGGCCACTCCAGCCCAAGGAGCACCCAGGGACACAAAGGCCTTGATGTAGCGATCCTTCCAGGCCTGGGGCTGATGGTTTAGGAAATACAAGGTGTACATGTTCCCCATGCTGTGGGCAATCAGTACAACCGGACCTCCAGCCTTCTCTGCCATCTCTTCAATCATCTGTTGCAGACTCAAAAAGTAGGCCTTGTTCTCATCTGTCAAAATCATATAAAAGCGAGGGGGAAAACTTGCATGAGACTGGTCATTCTAAACTACTGCGATTCCTATAACAATATTTTAAAGCAAACAATACATCTAAAAGGTCTAAATTGATATTCTGTTTCTCTATTAAAATGTTGATCATAATTCCAATGACTAGATACAAAGTAATACAACTTACAGGCTAAAATCTACCCAACAAACATTATAAAAGGTTGGTGGCAATAACACATAGCTAGCTCTTACTAAGGACATGCAATTCATCCAAAGACCTGTTGCCAACAAGCTCGGTTCATCAGACCGCAAATGTAACAGAATGCAATGGACTGTAAGGGGTGTAGGCTACTTACTTGGAGCCTTACGCCAGTCATACGGAGCCCCTCGAACATCGTCATCTCTTGTATATCCCCATTCTACCAGCGACTGCACTATGGTGACGAAATACATACCTGCAATACACACAGTAGTAGCTTAGTCAAACCCACACACAAGCAAAGACAGATACTAACACTATTAGATAGACCGTTGAATAAATAGTTTAGGCACGCTACTATGATAGGCCCACTCACCAACGTCGCGCTTGCTGGGGTCAAGGTATTCCAGAGAAAAGGTCTGTCCAAAGCCAGGCACCCTGACATCTACCCCCAGAGGAGCTTCGGTCTGCCTTGTTGTGCGGTTGTAAATCAGTCTAATACACAGACAGATGCCAGAATATTAGAAAAGTTCATTACAGTATACATTCTAAGTATTATGGAGATGACATGGGATAGAACTGGAAACTTTCACTTAGCTTAATTCATGAGTTGTTCCTGAAATAAACCCACAGCACACTGACATGTGGTTATTTTGGTTAGAGACTCCACAAGCAACACCTGTTTCAATTAATTTCAGTATAGAGAGCTGCACCTGCGGGTCCCTACAGAGATCATTGTGGAACAGTCAACATTTTTCATGCTGTGGTTGGGAGCGGGCGGTCAGACAGAACTTTAAATATTTTTGTTGTCCCACAGATTATTTGGAAATGGACGTCATTCTGCTTTGTATGCGTTAGCCACGCTCAGAATTCACAAGTAGAGCCTACCTCTCCTCTACTAGTTGGGCGTGCGAGATCAAGTGCGCCTAGTATACAGTGCCTTCAGAAAGTATTCAGACCCCTTGACTTTTTCCACATTTTGTTACGTTACAGCCTTATTCTAAAATTGATTAAATAAATACATTCTGCAATCTACAAACAATACCCCATAATGACAAAGCGAAAACAGGGATAGATATTTTTGCTAATTCATTACAAATAACAGATACCTTATTTACATAAGTATTCAGACCCTTTGCCATGAGACTCAAAATTGAGCTCAGGTGTATCCTGTTTCCATTGATCATCCTTGAGGTGTTTCTACAACTTGATTGGAGTCCACCTGTGGCAAATTCAATTAATTGGACATGATTTGGAAAGGCACACACCTGTCTATATAAGGTCCCACAGTTGACAGTGCATGCCAGAGCAGAAATCAAGCCACGAGGTCGAAGGAAATGAGGAAAAGAGCTCCGAGCAAAAAATTTTGTAGAGGTACAGATCCGGGGAATGTACACCAACAGAGACTAGTCAGGATTGAGGCAAAGATGAACGGCGCATAGTACCGCAAGCTCCTTGATGAAAACCTGCTGTAGAGCGCTCAGGACCTCAGCTTGAAGGTGCACCTTCCAACAGGGCAACGCAGGAGTGGCTTTGGGACAAGTCTGAATGTTCTTGAGTGGCCCAGCCAGAGCCCGGACTTGAACCCGATCGAACACGCAGAGACCTGAAATCGCTGTACAGCAACACTCCCCATCCAACCTGACAGAGCTTGAGAGGATCTGCAGAGGAATGAGAGAAACTCCAAATACAGGTGTGCCAATGAGAAAACAATTTTATAATAAGGCTAACATAACAAAATATGGGAAAAGTCAAGGGATCAGAATACTTTCCGAATGCACTCTGTGTGGTCTCAATGAAATCGAATAGGCTGCCTATGCATGTACAGAATCACGTTAGTTATCTTTCCTAGTAAATTAAATATGATTAGACTAGTGTCTAAATAAATGTTGATAATGGAAAGTGGAGGGTGCTCAACCAACGTGAGACGAGGTGCAATCAATTTGATAATTGAAAAAAGGCAACCATGGTAAGCGAGCTTTGCGCCTTGTCATTTTCAATAAATATTGATTACCCATGTGTCTGCAACTCGTCCTTCTAAACGACCTGTCTCAGAGCATTTTGTATTCTGTATGTAAACCCTGAGACATTCCAGTTAGAATGTTACAGTTCGTATGGTATGTATTAATTTGTATGTCCAACCTTTTCGTATTTGCTAAACGTACTATACAGTGTTACGAAATTGCAAAAAGTACTGTTACTAATTTGCAAAATATAATGTTACAAATTCTAGCTAGGTGGTTAACGTTAGCATAGGGTTAAGTTTAGTACCGTAGTTCGTTTAAACGGTTAGGGGAAGGGTTAGCTAAATGTGCTAAAGTTAGCTAAGTAGCTAAAACGTAAGTAGGTAAAGTTTCTAATTAGCTAAAATGTTGTCTGACGAGATTTGAACTCCCAACTGGTTGTGCACTACACCTTCTATTAAATACACTAAGCTCAGAGACAGACTAATTGTTGAAACCATTGATTACAAAGGGGATTCAAAGGTCAATTTGTACAATGGTCAGAAGATAACCTAGGCAACAGAAACAGTTCTAGTGCATACCTACTCAGCCAGCTATTTAGTAGTATTAAACTAGTATTTTATCAAGTTGCCAGTAGTAGAGATGGTATCAGTAGCTTTCTACTGAGCTCATTAACCATACACAACACCCTGCTTTTCCTCCTCACATAGCACTAAGTGCTAACCTTATGTTATCGATCCAGCAGTCGATGGCCACTGGCACTAGCAGTTCCAGGTTGAGCCATAATGTGAAATAGACATCAGTCTTCTTGTAGCAGATGTAGTGAACCACGCTGGGCTTGTCCAGCTTGGCCTCCAACTGATTCCCGAGGTCTCCAGGAACTGTGGGACAATACAATAGGTTGAGGATGGCCAATCAGACTGACCAAAGGCAGAACACTATCAATTGAGTGATACAGGCAATGAGTTAACATTTATTAACTAATATGACAACTCTGTTTGTGGGGTCTTTAGAATGGCGAGATTAGTGTTTACTCTGGCCAGACTGAGATTTCAACATGAGGCAGTGACTACATAAAACCTTGAGTGACCGAGGCAACCACAAGTTAAAAGTAACCAGAAAGGAGACCTTAGGACAAACTTCACTGATTGCCGCCATACATGGAAGTGATAGCAAACAAATAGCCTACTGCTAGGGTTGTAACTTGCCAAACAGAAGATCAGGCAGTGAGATACCCTTTGTTGGAACACAGAACAGACTACTACTTTCTAGGCTTGCAATATGGATTTTTATTCTCAAGGTGTATTAAAAAGCTGTGAAAATAAAGGTGAAATAAGTAACAGCATTAGGGAATTTACAAGTTTGTTAAATAGTAACAGTAGATGCATTGCAGCGAGTGGGGAAAACATGTTGGCAAACAAAGTGTCGGTCACATTTTGTTCCATTTGGCAGTCATATGACCACCAGTCGCTCGAGCCTAGCGTGCCTGAATCACTCTGCTCATGAGTAAACAATCGGAGACCGAACTGCATTGTAAAGTTGGACAAATACATGTAATGTGCACAGGGATAGATTATTGACCAACACAAGTTAACGACGGTATGTATATTAGCTAGTTTTACCCGCTCTCTAATCAAGGAAATAAACAATGCCTTGCTGTTCGAGGGACATCTCAAAACAAATCTGATGCTGAGTAACAGGTCAAGAGTTTCTGCTAACTAGCCTAACGTTACCTGTCTGACGTTAGCCAAGAAGCTGGCGAAGCAATCTGTTACACACTATTGACTACATAAAAATAGTAACGCTATCTGGTTAACGTTAACTACAACAAATATAAACAATTGGCACTTACTTAGGACTACGGGAGGTCTTTCTGATCGACATGACTTGCCCGTGAGACAATTTTCCAATATTCTGCCGTTGATGTATGGTGCCAAAAACAACAAACACAGCTGAAAGAGCGTTGGGATAGTCAAACCACAGGATACCATTTCTCCCATTCATAACGCTGTTTCCCCTGATGAGGAAATGTGGGTGTTTATCAACACGAAGAAATCCCTTTGCTGACACACATTTCATAACATGAAAACAAAACTGCGCAGATGTTGAAAGCAGGGGTGCAACAGATAATTTATCAATCTATTGACCTTCTTCTATGGTATTATGACGGTCCGCAAACAACACTAAATATGCATGCCCCCACCTACTGGATGGGATGAAAACGGTTTAACTTGAACGCACTATTGGAACAAGGGAAAGGTGGAAAAAAATATACAGTACTTCTAATATTCAAAAGTAAACAACTATACTCCTTCAGTCAGATTCAAATGTATTTTCAGATCACTACACAGGCTCAGGTACCTGGGAGGGGGAACCTCTTCATTCAGTATTCCCTGTAACATTTGGGCTGTAAAGTCCAAATGGTGAGTAAGGCTGAGCAAGGGCCAGTGATAACTGTTGAATGGCATGGATATTGGATCACTACACACATGATGCCCACAGGCTGAGAACAAGATATATCTCAAAGTAATAGCCGGATTGCCCAAAAAATTGTTGTGCACAATCAAGACCTCAAGTGGAAGAAACCTATTGATTTTGTGACCACATGACCTTTCCTCTAGCGCCACCATAAGGCCTTTTCATTTCCATTTTGTTTTCCATTTCCACTTTTACAGCTGCTTATTTTCTAGTTGGTATGTATACTTAGTTCAAAAATCTGCTGCCGATTTTATTTATTTTTTATTATTTTGTTTGTAATATCATTCAAAGATGATAATGTTAATTTATTTTAATTGAACAGGTTAATGTATATAAGTTATATTTTAAGTTATTCATTAATGTTAAGAGAATTTTCCATTCAAGATTTTTACCATTTAAAATAACATTTAGACTGTAAAAGATGACCTTCAGCACATTTCTTATAAAGGGTATCAATCTTGCATCAAATAGTGAGTTTCACTGTATGCAGAACATTGTGTGCATGTCTGCACAGTGTTCTATTTTCACAGCTCAATGTCAGTAAATATTGGACTACAAGAGCCTGCAAGCCTGCAAAGGTAGAGTTATTTAAAGCTTTGAAGGAGTCAATTGGCTTTGGGAGGTGTGTGGCTACAGCAATTGCGCAGGGTTGATGTGGCCTGTGGTGGTGGGGCCCAATGTGATATCTTTTCATGGGGCCCAAAATCCCTGGTGGCGCTGTGGCTGTGGGACATCCCTAGCAACCATCACAGTTAACCTTACTATAAACTGAGTAGTTTGGCTCCTGGATGCTGAAAGCCATGGTATACCACATGTATGACTCAAAATTACTTGTTTACTGTTGTAATTATGTTAGTAACCCATTTTATAATAGCAATAAGGCACCTTGGGGGTTTGTACTATATGGCCAATATACAACAGCTAAGGCCTGTATACAGGCACTCCGCATTGGGTGGTGCATTAGAACAGGGATTAGCTGTGGTATATTGGCCATATACCACACCCCCTCAGGCCTTATTGCTTAATTATACCTCAGTGATTAAAACCTCCACTAAAGGGAGATATTAACCTACTAATTACAGGACATTTTTCTGATTTAAAATAACAAAGATACATTTATTGAAAATAACAATATATTATTGAAATCTATTAACAAAGATCGATTTACTTTTTTTACTATAATAATACAAAAGTAGTAATGGTTTTAAACTACTGTCAACTCTTTTGAAGAGAACATTTTCACATTTGCATGTCCAATTTTTACAGGGCCACAGTGTCCCCCAACCCCCACTGTCTCAGTCCCTAGTATCTATGCTACAATAGCCTATGTGTCTAGACTGTTCTGAGGGCAAAATGGGGTGCAACTCAATATAAGGAAGGTGCTCCTAATGTGTATATTGTTAAGTTAAATAATTAGCTGGTGTTCCAGCTGTTACTTTTGTTAGTCAGGAATTTAACAGTAACTTTTGCCGAAATTTAGAAGTGCTTTGCAAAATTCCCCAAATATAAATTGGTGGTAATACTCCATAATTGTTGTTCCACTTAATATTTATTCAAGCCATTGCGCAATGATCATTCTAAATTTGAAGAACACTCAAACAATTATTATATTATTGTGCAAGCAATACTTATGAATTCTTTGGCAACACATGAGAGACAAATTTTAACAATACTATGCATTTAAAGAGTGGTTAGTACATTTTCATTTGCAGTCAATGGGACAAGCTGTGGCCTTTATGAATGTATTTTCTACCAAAATATGTTGTATGGGATAAACCAATTGTCTTAGTCCCACAGAAATGAGAAACCTATTGGCAACTGAATTTAACACTGGTGCAATAAAGTTGTAAATGTTTCATCAGAATTGATTTGGCATCAAAAGATGCCAAATCACCTTAGTAAAAGAAATATCCTGATAACACACAGTAGAAAAAATGGCACAACAGTCTACATATAGAATTTACAGATGCATTGTTCTCAATTATCACATTTTATTTGTCATATGTGCCGAATACAACAGGTGTAGACCTTACAGTGAAATGCTTACTTACAAGCCCTTAACCAAAAATGCAGTGTTAAGAAAAATACCTGAAGAAATGAGAAATAAAAGTAACAAATAATTAAAGAGCAGCAGTAAAATAACAATAGCGAGGCTATATACAGGGGGTACCGGAACAGAGTCAATGTGCTGGGGCTCCGGTTAGTCAAGGTAATGAGGTAATATGTACATGTAGGTAGTTATTTAATAACAGAGTGTACGCTGCTACTGAGGCCCATTATCAGCAACCATCACTCTTGTGTTCGAGATCTTCAGTTTCTTGGCAATTTCTCGCTTTGGAATAGCCATCATTTCTCAGAACGATAATAGACTGAGTTTCAGAAGAAAGTCTTTGTTTCTGGCCATTTGAGCCTGTAATCGAACCCAAAAATGCTGATGCTACAGATACTCAACTAGTTTAAAGGCCAGTTTTATTGCTTCTTTAATCAGAACAACAGTTTTCAGTTATGCAAACAACATAAAGGCCAAAGGGTTTTCTAATGATCAATTAGCCTTTAAAATGATCAACTTGGATTAGATAACCGTGTGCCATTGGAACACAGGAGTGATGGTTGCTGATAATGGGCCTCTGTACGCCTATGTGTATATTCCATTAAAAATCAGCCGTTTCCAGCTACAGTAGTCATTGTCACGCCCTGACCATAGAGAGTCCTTGTTTCTCTATGGTGTAGTAGGTCAGGGTGTGACTAGGGGGTATTCTAGTTTATAATTTCTATGTTGTGTTCTAGTTTATATTTTCTATGTTGGTGTTTTGTATGATTCCCAAGTAGAGGCAGCTGGTAATCGTTGTCTCTAATTGGGTATCATATTTAAGTCGTTTTCTCCCCACCTGTGTTTGTGGGATATTGTTTTGTGATTGTGCCTGTGCACCACGTAGTCACGTTTCATTTATTGTTTTGCTTTAAGTTTCACTTTTGAAATGAATATGTGGAACTCAACCTCCGCTGCGCCTTGGTCCCGTTCTTACGACAACCGTGACAGTCATTTACAACATTAACAATGTCTACACTGTATTTCTGATCAATTTGATGTTATTTTAATAGACAAATGTGCTTTTCTTTCAAAAACAAGGACATTTCTAAGTGACCCCAAACTTTTCAGTAATGTACGTACAGTCACTGTGGGGACGACATCATCAATGCACTTATTGATGAAGCCAGTGACTGTTGTGGTGTACTCCTCAATGTCATCGGAAGAATCCCGGAACATGTTCCAGTCTGTGCTAGAAAAACAATCCTGTAGCTTCGCATCTGCTTCATCTGACCACTTTTTTATTGACTGAGTCACTGGTGCTTCCTGCTTTAATTTTAGTTAGGTAGGAATCAGGAGGTTGAATTATGCTCAGATTTGGCAAATGAAGGGCGAGGAAGAGCTGTGTACGTGTCTCTGTGTGTGGAGTAAAGGTGGCCTAGAGTAAAAAAATTAAATAAAAAATCCTCTGGTCGCACATTTAAAATGCTGGTAGAAATGAGGTAAAAAGGATTTAAGTTTCCCTGCATTAAAGTCCCCGGCCACTAGGAGCGTCCCCTCTGGATGAGCGTTTTCCTGTTTGCTTATGGCTGTATACAGCTCATTGTGTGCGTTCTTAGTGCTAGTATCGGTTTGTGGTGGTAAATAGACAGCTATGAAGAATATAGATAAACTCTCTAGCTAGATAGCGAGGCCTACAGCTTATCATGAGATACTCTGCCTCAGGTGAGCAAAACCTCGAGACTTCCTTAGATATTGTGCACCAGCTGTTTACAAATATACATAGACCGCCACCCTTTGTCTTACCAGAGGCTGCTGTTCTATCCTGCTGGTACAGTGTATAACCCGTCAGTATGTTATTCATGTTGTCGTTCGTTCACGACTCGGTGAAACATAAGATATTAGAGTGTCATGATGTGGCCCTTTCTGAGTGTAGATCGTGGCTTCCCCCTCTCACACTTTCTCCTACACCCAGGTTGTTATCTCAGGTTGTAAATTCCTGGCGGAGACTCTCACTCTGGCCATGCATAAAGAGAATACAGAGAGAACAAGGGATTTTACTTGGCCGAACTCCTAAATCCCCATTTTGGGGATTAAACTATGTCCACTTTTCCTTATGTGGTAAGGGTCCGTGGACACTTAAGGGATGGGTATGACGAGTGTTGGGTATGACGAGTGTTTCATTTGGGGAACTCAGAGGACAGGACACACAACTATATCTCTGAATGTGTACATTTCTCAATTATGAGGTTTGCGTCTAATTCTTGTATAAAATGAATGAGTAAAGATGAAACTATTTGTGAAATTATGTGATGTTAAACCTTTAATGTGAGAGAATTGTATTCCCTTTAAGGTTGAACTAAGTCATTGGCCTGCACCCCTGAGCACAGACATGATCTGGCATCATGGAACTGCCTTTTCTATTGTCGAATAAAACCCCCTCCTGAGGAAATCCTCTTCAAACCACGCATACCTCGCTGTAAGCTGAGGTGGCACAAGTTTGAGTACCAAGACTAGGAAAACCATACCACGTGGAACATTGGCTACACGGCTGGAAATGGTTAAACTCTGAGACTATCGATCCCTACAGAATAAGAGCAAATCTTAGATAATTTCTAGCTGCAGACTAGTAATTATTATGTAAACCTGGGATGTGAATACCGACAACCGCCGAAACATCTACTCTTAAGAACAATGGATGTCTGACGTATCCATTACAACAGACACTATCAGGAGCCGCTGATAGAGCAACCAACATGAGTAACCAGAGGCCGTCAATTGGTTTAGCCCACTAGGGGATCTTCCCTATCATAGTTAGTAACCAATAGCAACTGTTTTATGCATTTCTGTGGTTATTTAGTTAGTTAGTAAATAAATGATTAAGCCAATTGGTGTATGGATGAGTTATAGTTTAGGCTGGGTTCGTGCAGATAACCAACAATATTCCGACGTTTGGAATGAGACTGACGTGAGGTAAAGAATAATTCATTAATAGAAGACTAATTGATCAGATATTAAAATATCTGAAGAGTTATATTCGGGAAATTATAACTTTGTAATCGGAAGCTTTTCCGTGGTACCCTGACTTCTTAGTTAATTAAATTTATATGATTCGTATAATCATGTAGTAATTGCAGAGTATTGATTTTGATTTGAAAAAGTATTCACCTTTTTAATGATACTAAAGACACAACAACAGTTTGTAATGTCCCGTTGGTAGGATAGACGTGATTTTAGTTTGTCCATTTTATTATCCAGCGATTGTCCGTTGGCCAATTGTACCGATGGCAAAGGCAGATTAGCCACTCGTCGCCGGATCCTCACAAAGCACCCCGATCTCCTTCTGCGAAACCTCTGTCTCTTTCTCCTGTGAATGACGGGGATGAGGGCCTGTTCGGATGTCTGGAGTAAATCCCTCTCGTCCGACTCATTAAAGGATAAATTCTTCGTCCAATTCAAGGTGAGTAATTGTTGATCTGATGTCCAGAAGCTCTTTTCGGTCATAAGAGACGGTAGCAGCAACAGTATGTACAAAATATTTTACTAACAAAATGGCACGGTTGGTTAATTAAGAGCCCATAAAACGGCAGCCATCTCCTCCGGCCTCGTACTTATTTATCAACACTGCTATGGTGATACATTCTATGGCCAGTAATTACTGTATTCACTCTCTCCCTCTCTTTCCCCACCTCTCAGCAGAGTGTCTGTACAGGAAGCAGCTCTGTCTTTCTCCCTGAGAGAGCGCTATATATATATATATATATATATATATATATACTACTCAAAAAAATAAAGGGAACACTTAAACAACACAATGTAACTCCAAGTCAATCACACTTCTGTGAAATCAAACTGTCCACTTAAGAAGCAACACTGATTGACAATAAATTTCACATGCTGTTGTGCAAATGGAATAGACAAAAGGTGGAAATTATAGGCAATTTGCAAGACACCCCCCAAAACAGGAGTGATTCTGCAGGTGGTGACCACAGACCACTTCTCAGTTCCTATGCTTCCTGGCTGATGTTTTGGTCACTTTTGAATGCTGGCGGTGCTCTCACTCTAGTGGTAGCATGAGACGGAGTCTACAACCCACACAAGTGGCTCAGGTAGTGCAGTTCATCCAGGATGGCACATCAATGCGAACTGTGGCAAAAAGGTTTGCTGTGTCTGTCAGCGTAGTGTCCAGAGCATGCAGGCGCTACCAGGAGACAGGCCAGTACATCAGGAGATGTGGAGGAGGCCGTAGGAGGGCAACAACCCAGCAGCAGGACCGCTACCTCCGCCTTTGTGCAAGGAGGTGCACTGCCAGAGCCCTGCAAAATGACCTCCAGCAGGCCACAAATGTGCATGTGTCAGCATATGGTCTCACAAGGGGTCTGAGGATGTCATCTCGGTTCCTAATGGCAGTCAGGCTACCTCTGGCGAGCACATGGAGGGCTGTGCGGCCCCACAAAGACATGCCACCCCACACCAGGACTGACCCATCGCCAAACCGGTCATGCTGGAGGATGATGCAGGCAGCAGAACGTTCTCCACGGCGTCTCCAGACTCTGTCACGTCTGTCACATGTGTTCATGTGCTCAGTGTGAACCTGCTTTCATCTGTGAAGAGCACAGGGCGCCAGTGGCGAATTTGCCAATCTTGGTGTTCTCTGGCAAATGCGAAACGTCCTGCACGGTGTTGGGCTGTAAGCACAACCCACACCCGTGGACGTCGGGCCCTCATACCACCCTCATGGAGTCTGTTTCTGTTTTTTTGAGCAGACACATGCACATTTGTGGCCTGCTGGAGGTCATTTTGCAGGGCTCTGGCAGTGCACCTCCTTGCACAAAGGCGGAGGTAGCGGTCCTGCTGCTGGGTTGTTGCCCTCCTACGGCCTCCTCCACGTCTCCTGATGTACTGGCCTGTCTCCTGGTAGCACCTCCATGCTCTGGACACTACGCTGACAGACACGGCAAACCTTTTTGCTACAGCTCGCATTGATGTGCCATCCTGGATGAACTGCACTACCTGAGCCACTTGTGTGGGTTGTAGACTCCGTCTCATGCTACCACTAGAGTGAGAGCACCGCCAGCATTCAAAAGTGACCAAAACATCAGCCAGGAAGCATAGGAACTGAGAAGTGGTCTGTGGTCACCACCTGCAGAATCACTCCTGTTTTGGGGGGTGTCTTGATAATTGCCTATAATTTCCACCTTTTGTCTATTCCATTTGCACAACAGCATGTGAAATTTATTGTCAATCAGTGTTGCTTCCTAAGTGGACAGTTTGATTTCACAGAAGTGTGATTGACTTGGAGTTACATTGTGTTGTTTAAGTGTTCCCTTTATTTTTTTGAGCAGTATATATATATATATGTATGTATGTATGTATGTATGCGCAACATGTAAAGTGTTGGTTTCATGAGCTGACATAAAAGATCCCAGAAATGTTCCATAAGAACAAAAATGTTAGGCAAAAATGTTTTTACATCCCTGTTATTGAGCATGAGTCCTTTGTCAAGATGATCCATCCACCTGACAGTTGATGTTGTGTTTATTTTTGTTCAGTGTAGATGGCTGGCTACTTCTGGGAGATGGTAATAATGAAAACAACATGCTCACTCAAAACAAAACACAGATGCGTTTCAAGAGCCTAAGTTATTTCTCGAGTGAGACGGCGACCAAGCTTTCCATGAAGGAGTTTGCACAGAAGTTTGACAACCTGGCCAATGGTAGGTTAGCCTTTTTCTTTGTTACAGGGTAATGCATACTGCTGATATGTGCTGCAGCATTTTTGTCAGGTGTTGAGTGTTAACCCCTTCCTCTCTCTCTAGAAGTGTTCAGTGACTGCTACCAGAGCAGTGAGAGCCACTTCTTCACCCTTTCTTTTTAGGAAGTCTCCCATGTGGGGAGTAGCAGATGGCCACAGCAGTTGACACCCGCCTCTTTAGCCACCACCGGTGGTGTGAAGTAAAAATACGTTTACGTTTTTGGGGGTATCTGTACTTTACCATTTTATATTTTTTACAACTTTTACTTCACTACATTCCCCCCCCCCCCAAATTATGTACATTTTACTCCTTACATTTTCCCTGAAAACCAAAAGTACTTGTTACATTTAAAATGCGTAGAAGGACAGAATATGGTCCAATTCACTCACTTACCAATAGAACATCCCTACTGCCTCTGATCTGGCTAAATTCTCTGTTTGTTAATTATGTCTGAGTGATGGAGTGTGCCCTTGGCTATCCGTAAATATATACTTTTTTTTAAACACAAATTGTGCCATCTGGTTTGCTTAAAAAAAGGATTTAGAAATTATTTATACTTTGACTTTTACTTTTGATACTGAAGTATATTTAAAACCAAATACTTTTACTCAAGTAGTATTTTACTGGGTGACTCACTTTTTTTCTATTAAGGTATCTTTACTTTTACTCAAGTATGACAATAAGGTACTTACTAAACACAGGGCTCAGAGGTCTTTGCATGTGTGTGGTTTGTCATTCCTCTTTATAAAACTAACCAGACCCTTTGATGTCCAGAGTTTGTGTTGGAACATGGAGAGTTGTTAATTGAAGTTTCTCAGGACTAACTATACTACATTTTTCTTGAAATGTTTGTAGAACAATTGTGCCATCAAACAATTCATACCCCTTGATTTATTCCACATTTTGTCTTAGAGCCTGAATTCAAAATGAATTACCCCACAATGTTGAGCCATCCTCAGGTTTCTCCTATCACAGCCATTAACTTCTGTAACTGTTTTAAAGTCACCATTGGCCTCATGGTGAAATCCCTTAGCGGTTTCCTTCCTCTCCGGCAACTGAGTTAGGAAGGACACCTGTATCTTTGTAGTGACTGGGTGTATTGATACACCTTCCAAAGTGTCATTAATAACTTCACCATGCTCAAAGTGATATTCAATGTCTGCTATTCTATAAAAACATTTTTTTTACCCATTTACGAATGTGTGCACTCTTTTACGATGTATTGGAAAACCTCCCTGGCCTTTGTGGTTGAAATTCATTGCCTGACTGAGGGACCTTACAATTAGCTGTATGTGTGGTGTACAGCGATGAGGTAGTCGTTCAGAAATCATGTTAAACACTATTGCACACAGTGAGTCCATGCAACTTATTATCTGACTTGTTAAGCACATTTTTACTCTTGAACTTATTTAGAATTTCCATAACAAAGGGTTTGAATACTTAATGACTCAAGACATTTATTTTTTTATTAATTAGTAAACATTTTTGAAAAACATTGTCAAAGTGGAACAATGTTATACTTTTTAAATTCAGGCTGTAATACAACAAAATGTGGAAAAAGTAAAAGGGGTGTGAATACTTTGAAGGCACTGTAGATATTAAATGGGAAGTGTTTTGTACTGTTCAACCAGAAATTATTTTCTAATGGATACAATAAAGTCCATATCAAGCATTGTAATCAGTGCATTATGTCACACTCAGGATTGAGAAGCGTATCTACATCTCTCTCCCAGAGGAGCCTGTTACGGTGACTTGCGTAAGCTTGACAAAAAGAAGGCTACTCTGGGGCTGACATCAGCATCATTGTACGAGATATCCTCATGCATCCTGTCAGGAAAATGCAGTCAGCCACGCACATTTAAAAATGCTAATTTATATACACATGATATAGGAACTCTATTGCCGTCGACTCTAGTACACCTCACTAAAGGTGTATCTCTTTCTCTACTATTATGGAGATTTAAGAGTTTGTAATGGTACTCTACAGTGTAGGTGGGAGGGCCATCCCATGCACCATCTTACAGTGTCGATTTGGGAGGCTGATCCAACAGGGGCCGGTATTTCATGACAGTGGGATCAACAGGAAGTTCATCAGTCTCATGGAATTCATAATCCTCTTCCTCATATCTTCCTTCCAGGATACTCTGGACCACGTTGACCACCTTGCTATTGAATACTATTTCCAAGTGGGGCATGGCCGTGAATTCCTTGACATGGACAGGTTGCGCTTGCTTCCCTATCCAGCGCTTACATTGACCCATGCTAAGACTATCCACTGTATCATCCCCATCAGCATACACATAGTCTATAGGGTCTACATTTGGGAACTGGTCATCATAAATATAGGTAACTGGTGTAGGCAGCCCCACACCATAGAAGCAGTATATCTCAACACCAGGAGGGGGCAGACCTGCAGTCAGGTTTCTGGTGTCTTCCCACATGAACCAGCCATCCTCAAAGTCGATATCTTTGAAGAAGCGTTGGTAGTCCTGGTGGGTATAGTTGAATGAGGGTGTGGAGATGAAGGCGTGGTCTGCAGGCCATGCCTCTTCGAATGGAAGCATCCAGGGGTTTGTGGTGGTCATTCGTTGCTCCTCCCGGATCTTGATGTTAGACACCATTGGGATGCCATCATTTTCACCTGCAGAGACATATTTATGAATGTTTTTTTTTTTTTTTTTTCAATTTCCAGCCAATGTGTAACTCGCCAAAGTAATCTAGACAAACCAGTCTTACCACCCTTTCAAGAAAATTAAGATGTGGGCATCATCTCAAGTAAAACGATTTTGCAATATGTAGTGATTTACTGTCAATGTGATCTATGGAACAATAAGAAGTACTTCAGCACGGTTTTAGGTTAAGTTATGTTTCTACTATGGGTGATGTTTCAATCTGTCCATCGGATTGTGACAGAGTACCTGATGCTAGCACTCGGAGGGGCTTGACTGCCCCACCCCAGGGTGCACCGAGTGAAATGAAGCCTTTGATGTACTGGTCTTTCCAAGCCTGGGTCTGCTGATATAAGAAGTAGAGGACATAATTGCTTCCCATGCTGTGTCCCAGGAGGTAAATAGGTTGTTGATACTCCTCATACATATCCTCAACCAGCTTCTTCAGCCGTGCAAAGTATTCATCCTGCTCATCTGGTTAGTAGAGACAAATAGACACAGTCACATGATGTGTAACCATGTTTGCACAAACAATGAGTTGTACTTGTAATTTTGCTGACAGGAAATTGATTGTCAGTTGGATGGTTTGTGTGTGTTTGCGTCCATGATGACACTTACTTGGAGCTATCCTCCAGTCGTATGGTGCTGCTCGGATGGTCTCATTGCGGACATATCCAATGTTGACCAAATGATTAACCATAGTATGAAAATAACCTGGTAAGACAAATTTAATGAAATTATAATTAAAAAGAAAACATTTACAGAAAAAGATGGCCTCGTTATGGTTTTTCTCACCTGCCAGCTTGTTGGTGTCCAAGAACTCAACACTATATGTTTGTCCAAAACCAGGTACTCTCACTGTCACCCCTGCAGAATTGGAGGTCTTGCCAGTTGTCCTGTTGTATACAATTCTGTAGCAGGAAATATGCAGTATGTACAGAATGTTATTGCATAAGGGAATGATCCCAACCACTAAAACACTCAAAATCATGAAAATAGAGTTGTGGTTATATGCTGCTCTCTTACAGTGCATTATTTATTTATACAATGAACAATTAGCAAATGCTCCATAAACATTACATTGAAATTAATGATCATATCTAAACAGAATTATGACATTGACTATATTAATTATCCCCCTCACCTTATATTATCAATCCAACAGTCAATCCCAATTGGCATGAACATATTTAGGTCAATCCAGAGTGTGAAAAAGTCATCAGTCTTTTTGTAGCACATCCAATGCACAAGGCTTGGCTTGTCAATCTTGGCCTCAAGTTGGTTGCCTAGGTTCCCTGGCACTGGTCAAAAGTGATAAACTTTTAGAACTTTGTCTCCAACTTGTTCAATCAGCACAGCTTGAATTAAAGTATTTCAAAAAGAGCATACAACAATGGTAGATGAGAAAGAAGAGGATGACAGGATTGTGTGATTTGTCCCATCAAACAGACTCAAGACATTGACCAATCCCATATATATTATATATAAACACACAAGCCCCAACCCTAATCCAAACCCTACCAGTTCCCCAACACAGCACCTCCTGGGACATCATGTGTGGCATTACTGCCCCCATAAAACATTTATTAACCCAACACTTTCTCCTGTCCAGGCAGATACGCTGATTGGCCCCGCAAATGCTGAAAAAGGAATACCAGTACGCTCTTCAGTCCAGTCCAACCCTCAGCAAATGGCATTAGGAATCCTGTGTGGTTCAGTTGGTTGAGCATGGAGCTTGCAACGCCAGGGTTGTGGGTTTGATTCCCACAGGGGACCAGTATTCATATAAAAGTAAGTTGCTCTGGATAAGAGCGTCTACTAAATGATGTAAATATACAGTGCATTTGGAAAGTATTCAGACTCCTTGACTTTAAACACATTTTGTTACGTTAAACCCTTGTTATTCCGGGCACTAGCTGGGACACTCCAGGACATTGAGACTTTTCCTGAAGCCACTCCTGTGTTGTCCTGGCTGTGTGCTTAGGGTCATTGTCCTATTGTAAGGTGAACCTTCGCCCCAGTCTGAGGTCCTGGGTACTCTGGAGCAGGATTTATTTTTGCTCCGTTAATCTTTCCCTCGATCCTGACTAGTCTCCCAGTCCCTGCTGCTGAAAAACATCCCCACAGCATGATGCTGCCACCCCCATGCTTCACAGTAGGGATGGTGCCAGGTTTCCTCCAGACATGGCGCTTAGCATTCAGGCCAAAGAGTTGAATCTTGGTTTCATCAGACCAGAGAATCTTGTTTCTCTAGGAGTCTTTAGGTGCCTTTTGGCAAACTCCAAGCGGGCTGTCCTGTGCCTTTTACTGAGGAGTGGCTTCTGTCTGGCCCCTCTACCATAAAGGCCTGATTGGTGGAGTTCTGCAGAGATGGTTGTCCTTCTGGAAGGTTCTCCCATCTCCATAGAGAAACTCTGGTGCTCTATCAGAGTGACCATCGGGTTCTTGGTCACCTCCCTGACCAAGGCCCTTCTCCCCTGATTGCTCAGTTTGGGCAGGAGGCCAGCTCTAGAAAGAGTCTTGGTGGTTCCAAACTTTTTCCATTTAAGAACGATGGAGGCCACTGTGTTCTTGGGGACCTTCAATGCTGCAGAACAATTTTTGTACCCTTCCCCAGATCTGTGCCTCAACACAATCCTGTCTCGGAGCTCCACAGACAATTCCTCCGACCTCATGGCTTGGTTTTTGCTCTGACATGCACTGTCAACTGTGGGACCTTATATAGACAGCTGTGTGTTTTCCAAATCATGTGGAATCAATTGAATTTACCACAGGTGGACTCCAATTAAGTTGTACATCTCAAGGATGATCAATGGAAACAGGACGAACTGAATCTCAATTTCAAGTCTCATAGAAAAGGGTCTGAATACTTATGTAAATAACGTATTTTTTAAAATGTATTCTATTCTCTAAAGCGAAAACAGTTTATCAGTTTACAGTTTAAGTGCTATTGTGTGTAGATTGATAAGGAAAAACCTTAAATGTATTACATTTAGAATAAGGCTGTAACGCAACAAAATGTGGAAAAAAGGGTTTGAATACTTTCCCGAAGGCACTGTATATCCCAGGACCAGTTTAAAAAGCTAAATCATTGTAGATGCCATAGAAAGGGCGATTTTCTGCCCGAAAGCCAGTTCTTGAAATACACGTTTGTCTTTCAGGATATAACAAAGCCAACAATATTACAATCATATAAAACATGAACATAATCTAATGACACAATCCAATATAGGCCTTTCACATCACAGCAAACTAATCAAGAAATAGAAACGCTCACCTATAAGAACCGGCGGAGTGCTATTGTTTGCCACTTTGCTTTGAAGTTTGACACTTGGTGGGAAGACCACATCGAAGAGCCAAAATCCAGTAGATTGATGTAGCGCAAGGTATCCTATAACGAGCACGGTACAGCAGTATGCGTATCCCATTATGTCCAAATCTTTCCTAAAGCTCAGTGCTGTCTTGTCTCACTGGGTCAAGAGGTGAACTGGTCTATTAATCCTGTGCGGGAGAGAGGTGGGACGCAAAATCAGAGGGAAAACGTGAGGTTAGTTATTCGTCGTCGTAACGCACTTCCAAAGCGCTCCTCACAGCAGGAATAAAGGAGTCAACATGATAAAGATGCACATATTATGTCCTGCTATAAGCGCATCTGTGTGCTTCTACCCAGTGTAAGTAATACGTGTTACAGTAGTTTACCTGCATGTATATGAAAATGTAAACACACACACACATACAGAAGGGGGACAAACACGACGTACCACCTACCTACCCATTGACCTATTGATTGTCGTATAAATTCCATTCCGTCCAGGCTGTTTGCACAATGTTACCAAGGTACCAAGGTAAATTATTAACAATCCAGCATTTAGTTACCAACGAAAAATATAGGTGAAAAAAAACATAGTTTGCTAAATATCCCCAGCGTTGTGTTAATCTTGCAATACATGTTTTTGCTTATGTTATAAATATAATGACAGTCAAACGAGCTAAATGCAGAAGCCAGTTACTTTACAATGAGCCTTTATTATAACCTTATTATTGTGTTGTGAATGTTTTTTTGTGATATTTATTCCCATGTGATGTAAAAAAAAAAAAAAAAAAAAAAAAAGTTTCTGGAAAATGCAGCTATGCTGTCCTTTTTCGTGGAGAGGACAACTGGTTTGGTTACTTTGTTGCTTTATAGACTAGTGGCCAATCCTCAAAAAGGCCTTTAGTTTTTTAGATACCCCTACCCGAAGTATAACCATGTTTTTCTATATCTCTTATGTCTCCCATTTATGAAATGGATGGTTGGGTAAAAATATTTTACTGAAAAAGTGGTTGTGGAAAAATGTTTTATTGATAGATATTGTGACACACCCCCTAAACAAAAAAATTGCATAATGCCTGGTTGGAGGGGGATGGGTCAAATAAGGTCATGTAACCAAATATTGCAAGTTCTGATATTGCTAAATCACTAGAAAAATATTAAAATGTTTATAATAAAACAATAAGAGGAATATATTTTTTAAATGCAGTTCAGAATTGAAAGACACCCTGTTTGTTGTTTTGTGATGTATTGTGTCACACCCTGATCTGTTTCACCTGTCTTTGTGCTTGTGTCGACCATCTTCCCCATTATCCCCTGTGTATTTCTCTGTCTGTTGCCAGTTCGTCTTGTCTTACCAGGGTTCTTTCCCGCCTTCCTGTTGCGCTATTTCTGTTTCCTAGTTTTCCCCGGTTCTGACCATTCTGCCTCCCTGCTGTCCTGTACCTGTCTGACTCTGACCTGATCACGAACCTCTACCTGCCCTGTGTTTCTAATAAATCATCTGAGAACTGTACTATCCACCTTCCGTGTTTTCATCTGGCTCATATCCTGAGTCGTGATAGTATTGTTGTATTTCTGTGCATCATCACACCCCCTAAACTCAAAGTGCAGAATAATACCTGGATGGATTGGGAATGGCCCACATAAGCTCATGTAACCAAATATTGCAAGTTCTAATATTGCTAACATTTGGAATACAAGTATTCAGTTGTCTGCCCTACATAATCAAAAATAATTAAGATCTCTTAATATGTGGACACCCCTTCCAATTAGCGGATTCGGCTACTTCAGCATCACCCGTTGCTGACTGGTGTATAAAATCGAGCACACAGCCATGCAATCTCCATCAAACATTGGCAGTAGAATAGCCTTACTGAAGAGCTCAGTGACTTTCAACGTGGCAACGTCATAGGATGCCACCTTTCCAACAAGTCAGTTCGTCAAATTTCTGCCCTGATAGAGCTGCTCCGGTCCACTGTAAGTACTGTTATTGTGAAGTGGAAACATCTAGGAGCAACATCAGCTCAGCCGCGAAGTGGTAGTCCACACAAGCTCACAGAACGGGCGGCCGAATACTGAAGCGCATAGCGTGTAAAAAATTCTGTCCTCGGTTGCAACACTCACTACAGAGTTCCAAACGGCCTCTGGAAGCAACATCAGCACAACAACTGTTCGTTGGGAGCTTCATGAAACCGGTTTACATGGCCGAGTAGCCGCACAAAAGCCTAAGATCACCATGCGTAATGCCAAGGGTCGGCTGGAGTGGTGTAAAGCTCGCCTCCATTTTACTTTGGAGCAGTGGAAACCCGTTCTCTGGCATGATGAATCACGCTTCACCTTTTGGCAGTCCGACAGACAAATCTGGGTTTGGCGGATGCCAAGGCATAGTGCCAACTGTAAAATTTGGTGGAGGATGAATAATGGTCTGGGGCTGTTTTTCATGGTTCGGGCTAGGCCCCTTAGTTCCAGTGAAGGGAAAACGCCACAGCATACAATGACAGTCTAGGCGATTCTGTACTCCCAACTTTTTGGCAACAGTTAGGTATGACCTTTTCCTGTTTCAGCATGACAATGTCCCTCTGCACAAAGCAAGGTCCATAAAGAAATGTTTTGTCAAGATCGGTGTGGAAGAAATTGACTGGACTGCACAGAGCCCTGACCTAAACCACTACGAACACCTTTGGGATGAACTGGAACGCCAACTGTGAGCCAGGCCTAATCGCCCAACATCCGTGCCCGACCTCACTAATTCCCTTGTGGTTGAATGGAAGCAAGTTGCTGCAGCAATGTTCCAACATTTAGTGGAAAGCCTTCCCAGAAGATTGGAGGCTTTTATAGCAGCAAAGGTGGGACCAACTCCATATTAACGCCCATGATTTTGGAATGAGATGTTCAACGAGCAGTTGTCCACATACTTTTGGTCACGTAGTGTATGTTGGGAATCCAATATCCCCACCATAATTACTCAAACACTTTTGCCTGTGTATATAAAAGGCAGCAGACTGCCTGGCATGGCAACACCAAGTATTTAAATTCACAAGCCTCTGAGGATCAATGAGGCAATGATGAGGCTCCAATGAAAGGAAAGAGAATACAACCATGGACTCAGACACCCGCTCCCTCGCTTTACAGCTTGCCCCCCACTGTGGAATATAACTTAAGCCTATAGAATTGGGCTATAATGTCACCTCATCATATAGAAGTGAGTTTGATTCATATAGTCCAATATGGCTGCCTGAATCCAACATTACCTTATGCTGGCTTACTGCATTCGTGATGCACATTTGTAACGATCGTCGTGAGGACAATGAGTGGACCAAGGTGCAGCGGGTGATGAATACATAATGAATTTAATTGGCAAGACGAACACTGACACGAAAACACTTGAATAAACTATAAAACAACAAACGACGTTAAACAGAGCTGAACATGAGAACTACATAAAACGAAGAACGCACAAACAGGAAAAACAAATGAACGACCGAGACAGTACCGTGTGGTGCAACAAAACACAGACACAGGAACAATCACCCACAAACAAACAGTGAGAACAGCCTACCTTAATATGGTTCTCAATCAGAGGAAACGTCAAACACCTGCCTCTAATTGAGAACCATATCAGGCAACACATTTAACCCAACATAGAAACACATAACATAGAATGCCCACCCCAACTCACGCCCTGATCAACTAAACACATACAAAAACAACAGAAAACAGGTCAGGAACGTGACAACATTAACATGTTCCGGTGACACTCTTATGCTGTTCCGGTTGAAGAGTCTGCCCTGGAGTTGCTGTATATGTTGACTTGGTGACATCATGGTATGTCGAGAGGATGAAACCACACACATGACAAGCGCATAAAGGCAGGTGTTCACCACAATGAACCAACACAACCTGACACTCATTGACAAGAAATGCCATCAACTTAGAGGGCCTTCACATGTCATAGGAATTGCACCTCACCAATGTTAATGTCATCCTGAATCTCCCAGAACTTAAATCCGCCATCAGTCCTCCCCTCTGGCAGTTACTACGGACAGAGACACCATGGAACTGAACTGCCACATATCAGGAAGCCACTCAGCAGCTAAAATGCCATCTGGAAAGTGCTGATGTGCATTGACCTTATATGTACCTAATTTGCTAACACCCATTGTTGACCAGCCCATGTGACACCCGAATTGGACTGGCATATGAAGAATGAGCTCTCATGCTGGGGTTATTCATGCATTTGTCTGGGAAACTGTTCCTTAATCCCAACTTCCCTATAAGGACATGCCGTATATTTCAAACAAGGCACCTTAGGATGGTCAAACTTAGACAAAGATAAGTGTGATCGTGAATGGTGGCTGGGACTTGACTGTGAGATAGTGGCCTTTGTGAACCATTCTTGATCAACTCCATTGATCAAATGATTTTGGGTCAGACTCGAATCTTTTGCGCTGGTGCAAAACAAATTGTAGTCAACTGAATGCGCCGCTTAGTTCATAGCCGTGGTTACGTGAAGCTCCCAAAGTAATCCACCACTCTAATAAATGTAAAGCAATCACTGTGTGTGGTCAACTATAATTTTTAGCACCGTTTTGATTGGGACAGCGCCATTGTCCTGCTTTGAGAAAAGCATGGGATCTCGTCTTGACAAAATCAATCAATGTCAGATTATTGTTTTCACTGAATCTCCGTTTGGATATTGGGTTACAATTAGGCTGGGAAGTGTTAGCTAAATTGAGGTGAGTGCTCATGACCATTAGTCTAGCAATTGAAAATGTAAATTGTCCAGTGGCGATTTTTTTATGAATTGTTCAGCAGTCTAATGGCTTGGGGGTAAAAGCTGTTGAGGAGCCTTTTGGTCCAAGACCTGGCGCACCGGTACCGCTTGCCGTGCGGTAGCAGAGAAAACAGTCTATAATCATGAGTGACTGGAGTCTCTGACAATTTTATGGGCTGAAACCGCCTGGATGGCAGGAAGCTTGGTCCCAGTGATGTACTGGGCAGTTTGCACTACCCTTTGTAGCGCCTTACGGTCAGATGCCGAGCAGTTGCCATACCAGGCGGTGATGCAACCGGTCAGGATGCTCTCAATGGTGCAGCTGTATAACCTTTTGAGGATCTGGGGACTCATGCAAAATCTTTTCAGTCTCCTGAGGGGGAAAAGGTTTTATCGTGCCCTCTTCACGACTGTCTTGGTATGTTTGGACCATGATAGTTTGTTGGTTATATGGACACCAAGGAACTTGAAACTCTTGACCCGCTCTCGACCCGCTCTTTGTGTTTGAAGCTGTGTTTAAAATTCACTTCTCGAATGAGGGACCTTACAGATAATTGTATGGGGTACAGAGATGAGGTGGTCATTCAAAAATCATGTTAAATACGATTATTGGTCACAGATTGAGTGCATGAAAAGATGACAAAAATATATATTACACTTTGACATTATGGGGTATTGTGTGTAGGCCAGTGACACAATCTCAATTGAATCCATTTTAAATTCAGGCTGTACAGGTTATGAGCAGAAGGTGGTGGAGTGGTTCAATCGAGACGGGTCCAAGACAGCTGGGGAGGATGTAGCAGAATGGATCTTCCTGGTGTCTGAGGACAGGATCCAAATGACATACCACAGGGAGGATGACCGGGTTATTCCTGCTTGGAGAAACTTCAAGCCCAGAGATTCAGGGGATTCCCAAAACCCACACTCCTTCACCCTTCAGATGGCTCCCACCTATCCACCTGGCATCCACCTTTCAGGTGTAATCTTCAGGGGCAATAAACAGTAGCTAAACAATCTACAGAATTTACACCTGGCTTAGATCATCTATTTGGTGCCACCAGCAATTTGAGATATAATGTTCTTCCGTTATGTGGGTTAAGTAACTGTGGTGTTTGTACAATGGTCTTTATGTATATGCTTTCAGGTAGATCCATTTTAGAAGCCAAGTAAGAATCTCTGTATGAAATGTTAGTCTATATGATGGAGGAGGAGAATGTGGCACAATCAAGGAGTCTGAGAAAGAGTTGTGCATGTGTTGTGTATCTACTTTGGC
This sequence comes from Salvelinus fontinalis, assembly GCF_029448725.1. Taxonomy (NCBI): domain Eukaryota; kingdom Metazoa; phylum Chordata; class Actinopteri; order Salmoniformes; family Salmonidae; genus Salvelinus; species Salvelinus fontinalis. Next base: position 31,721,036 of record NC_074676.1, read on the forward strand.
ATGAATAAATAGACCTTTTCTGACATGTCTTCAAATTAGAGAAATAAAAAAGTAATAAACAGTATTTTTGCTCAGGTGAGGGCAATACTGGGTGTAAGAGAACATGAAGAGGGCAGCACTGAGCTTCACGTCTCCATCTACAACACAGTGAGGAATGAGAGAGCATGCTGTCGCTGAGAGGCACTAGTAAGAATCACACTCACCCTCTCATCACAGAAGGCTGGCTGACACTAGGTGCCGCCTTCTTACCCTACAGTATTTCCTCTCTACCTCATGTCATGTCCAGGAGAGCATGGCCAAAGAGGAGCGTCTTTGACAGGAGGTGAAGAAGCTGGACATCTTAGCACCGTTTCAGCTGGGTGACCCAGAGAACCTGACCAGACAGGCTGCTATACAGCTGACCTGAAGAAGTGGCTTGTCGATAAGGCCAACCTCATACATGCTCGTTTTGAGAGGGTACTTCAAAACATATGATAATAGGATAAACATAGGATAAAATCTAAAGAACTAAAGGGTTCTTTACAGACAATAACTGTGTCATAAAAATGTGTGGTTGACAAAAACAAACAAAGATTTAGTATTACTTAGTTCATACATTTGTAAAAGATGGTTTTAATTTTGATAGAGATGTCTGTATTTTTCTAATGTTGGTCTGTATTGCTGTTATACAGTATAATGTAATACATAATATATCTGTAGGGGACCCAGGACCTTCAGCAGAAACAGCAGTGCTGCAGAAAAAACAGCCCACTATGACCAAGGAGGATGAAGATGAATACCTTGCTTACTGCTCTGATGCACGATACATATTCTCAAACTGTGTTTGAGCAGGTAAAGCACTGTAAAGGCTTGATTAATAGTGGAAAATTATTTCACATGAAATCAAATACAGCTGTATTTGTCACATGCTTTGTATACAACAGGTGTAGACTAACAGTGAAATGCTTACTTACAGGTCATTTTCCAACAATGCAGAGTTAAATCATTTAAAAAAAATAGTGACAAGAGGAAAAAAAAAAGAGTGAACGAATAACAATTTAAAAAATAACATGGCTATATACAGGGAGTACCAGTCCCGAGTCAATGTGCAGGGGTAAAGGGTAATTGAGGTAGCTATGTACAGTGCCTTCAGAAGTATTCATAGCCCTTGACTTATTCCATATTTTGTTGTGTTACAGCTTGAATTCAAAATGGATGAAATGTTCTTTCCCATCTACACACAATGCCCCCATAATAACAAGGTGAAAACATGTTTTATAAATGTTTGCTAATTTATTGTAAATTAAATACAGAAATATCTCATTGACATAAGTATTTACACCCCTGAGCCAATACTTTGTAGAAGGATCTTTGGCAGCGGTTACAGCTGTGAGTCTTTCTGGGTAAGTCTCCAAGAACTTTCCATACCTGGATTGTGCCACATTTGCCAATTTTTTTATTTTTTATTCTTCAAGCTCTGTCAAATTGGTTGTTGATCATTGCTAGACAGCCATTTTCAGGTCTTGACATATATTTTCAAGTAGATTTAAGTCCAAACTGTAACTCGGTCACTCAGGAACATTCACTGTCTTCTTGGTCAGCCATCCCACAATCTTAGAAAAAATGGTTCCAATAGGGTTCTTCGGATGTCCCCATAGGATAACCCTTTTTTGTTCCAGGTCGAACCCTCTGTAAAAAGGGTTCTACCTGGAACCAAAATGGTTATACCTGCAACCAAAAAGGGTTCTCCTACGGGGACAGATGAATAACCTTTTAAGGTTCTAGATAGCATATTTTTTTCTAAGAGTATAGTGTAGATTTGGCCTTGTGTTTTAGGTTATTGTCCTGCTGAAAGGTGAATTCATCTCCCAGTGTCTGGTGGAAAGCAGACTGAACCAGATTTTCCTCTAGGATTTTACCTGTGTTTAGCTCGATTTTGTAAATTTTTTACCCTGAAAAACTCCCAGTCCTTAACAATTATAAGCATACACATAACATGATGCAGCCAGCATTATGCTTGAAAATATGTTGTTACTGTCACGTTCCTGACCTGTTTTCTGTTGTTTTTGTATGTGTTTAGTTGGTCAGGGCGTGAGTTGGGGTGGGCATTCTATGTTATGTGTTTCTATGTTGGATTAAATGTGTTGCCTAATATGGTTCTCAATTAGAGGCAGGTGTTTGACGTTTCCTCTGATTGAGAACCATATTAAGGTAGGCTGTTCTCACTGTTTGTTTGTGGGTGATTGTTCCTGTGTCTGTGTCCGTTGCACCACACGGGACTGTTGCGTTTGTTCATTCGTTTGGCTAGTCTTTCCTGTTCGTGCGTTCTTCGTGTCTATGTAAGTTCTCAAGTTCAGGTCTGTCTACGTCGTTTTGTTTCTATTCAAGTGTTCTTCGTGTTTTCGTCTTGTTTAATAAATATTCATTATGTCATCGTACCTCGCTGCGTATTGGTCCTCAGATCCTTCTCGCCTCTCCTCGTCTGAGGAGGAGGACGACTTAGACTGCCGTTACAGTTACTCAGTAATGTGTTGTATTGGATTTGCCCCAAACACAACACACTTTGTATTCAGGACAAAAAGTTAATTGTTTGGCCATTTTTTTTGCAGTTTTACTTTAGTGCCTTCTTGCAAACAGAATGCATGTTTTGGAATATTTTTATTGTGTACAGACTTCCTTCTTTTCACTCTGTCAATTAGGTTAATATTGTGGAGCAACTACAATGTTTTTGATTCATCCTCAGTTCTCTCTTATCAAATCAAGTTTATTTTATATAGCCCTTCGTACATCAGCTAATATCTCGAAGTGCTGTACAGAAACCCAGCCTAAAACCCCAAACATCAAGCAATGCAGGTGTAGAAGCACGGTGGCTAGGAAAAACTCCCTAAAAAGGCCAAAACATAGGAAGAAACCTAGAGAGGAACCAGGCTATGAGGGGTGGCCAGTCTTCTTCTGGCTGTGCCGGGTGGAGATTATAACAGAACATGGCCAAGATGTTCAAATGTTCATAAATGACCAGCATGGTCAAATAATAATTATCACAGTAGTTATCGAGGGTGTAGCAAGTCAGCACCTCAGGAGTAAATGTCAGTTGGCTTTTCATAACCAATCATTAAGAGTATCTCTACCACTCCTGCGGTCTCTAGAGAGTTGAAAACAGCAGGTCTGGGACAGGTAGCACGTCCGGTGGACAGGTCAGGGTTTCATAGCCGCAGGCAGAACAGTTGAAACTGGAACAGCAGCAAGGCCAGGTGGACTGGGGACAGCAAGGAGTCATCATGCCCGGTAGTCCTGACGCATGGTCCTAGGGCTCAGGTCCTCCGAGAGAGAGAAAGAAAGAGAGAAGGAGAGAATTAGAGAGAGCATACTTAAATTCACACAGGACACCGGATAAGACAGGAGAAGTACTCCAGATATAACCAACTGACCCTAGCCCCCCGACACATAAACTACTGCAGCATAAATACTGGAGGCTGAGACAGGAGGGGTCAGGAGACACTGTAGCCCCATCCGATGATACCCCCGGACAGGGCCAAACAGGAAGGATATAACCCCACCCACTTTGCCAAAGCACAGCCCCCGCACCACTAGAGGGATATCTTCAACCACCAACTTACAATCCTGAGACAAGGCCGAGTATAGCCCACAAAGATCTCCACCCCAGCACAAACGAAGGGGGGGGCGCCAACCCAGACAGGAAGATCACGTCAGTAACTCAACCCACTCAAGTGACGCACCCCTCCTAGGGACGGCATGAAAGAGCACCAGTAAGCTAGTGACTCAGCCCCTGTAATAGGGTTAGAGGCAGAGAATCCCAGTGGAGAGAGGGAAACCGGCCAGGCAGAGACAGCAAGGGCGGTTCGTTGCTCCAGAGCCTTTCCGTTCACCTTCACACTCCTGGGCCAGACTACACTCAATCATATGACCTACTGAAGAGATAAGTCTTCAGTAAAGACTTAAAGGTTGAGACCGAGTCTGCGTCTCTCACATGGATTGGCAGACCATTCCATAAAAATGGAGATCTATAGGAGAAAGCCCTGCCTCCAGCTGTTTGCTTAGAAATTCTAGGGACAATTAGGAGGCCTGCGTCTTGTGACCGTAGCGTACGTGTAGGTATGTACGGCAGGACCAACTCAGAAAGATAGGTAGGAGCAAGCCCATGTAACGCTTTATAGGTTAACAGTAAAACCTTGAAATCAGCCCTTGCCTTAACAGGAAGCCAGTGTAGGGAAGCTAGCACTGGAGTAATATGATCAAATATCTTGGTTCTCGTCAGGATTCTAGCAGCCGTATTTAGCACTAACTGAAGTTTATTTAGTGCTTTATCCGGGTAGCCGGAAAGTAAAGCATTGCAGTAGTTTAACCTAGAAATAACAAAAGCATGGATTAATTTTTCTGCATCATTTTTGGACAGAAAATTTCTGATTTTTGCAATGTTACGTAGATGGAAAAAAGCTGTCCTTGAAACAGTCTTGATATGTTCGTCAAAAGAGAGATCAGGGTCCAGAGTAACGCCGAGGTCCTTCACAGTTTTATTTGAGACGAATTTACAACCATCAAGATTAATTGTCAGATTTAACAGAAGATCTCTTTGTTTCTTGGGACCTAGAACAAGCATCTCTGTTTTGTCCGAGTTTAAAAGTAGAACGTTTTCAGCCATCCACTTCCTTATGTCTGAAACACAGTCTTCTAGCGAGGGCAATTTTGGGGCTTCACCATGTTTCATTGAAATGTACAGCTGTGTGTCATCCGCATAGCAGTGAAAGTTAACAATATGTTTTCGAATGACATCCCCAAGAGGTAAAATATATAGTGAAAACAATAGTGGTCCTAAAACGGAACCATGAGGAACACCGAAATGTACAGTTGGTTTGTCAGAGGACAAACCATTCACAGAGACAAACTGATATCTTTCCGACAGATAAGATCTAAACCAGGCCAGAACTTGTCCGTGTAGACCAATTTGGGTTTCCCGTCTCTCCAAAAGAATGTGGTGATTGATGGTATCAAAGGCAGCACTAAGATCTAGTAGCACAAGGACAGATGCAGAGCCTCGGTCTGACACCATTAAAAGGTAATTTACCACCTTCACAAGTGCAGTCTCAGTGCTATGATGGGGTCTAAAACCAGACTGAAGAATTTCATATACATTGTTTGTCTTCAGGAAGGCAGTGGGTTGCTGTGCAACAGCTTATTCTAAACGTTTTGAGAGAAATGGAATATTCGATATAGGCCGATAGTTTTTTATATTTTCTCGGTCAAGGTTTGGCTTTTTCAAGAGAGGCTTTATTACTGCCACTTTTAGTGAGTTTCTTACACATCCGGTGGATAGAGAGACGTTTATTATGTTCAACATAGGAGATCCAAGCACATGAAGCAGCTCTTTCAGTAGTTTAGTTGGAATAGGATCCAGTATGCAGCTTGAAGGTTTAGAGGCCATGATTATTTTCATCATTGTGTCAAGAGATATAGTACTAAAACACTTAAGTGTCTCTCTTGATCCTAGGTCCTGGCAGAGTTGTGCAGACTCAGGACAGCTGAGCTTTGGAGGAATACACAGATTTAAAGAGGAGTCCGTAATTTGCTTTCTAATGATCATGATCTTTTCCTCAAAGAAGTTCATGAATTTATTACTGCTGAAGTGAAAGCCATCCTCTCTTGGGGAATGCTGCTTTTTAGTTAGCTTTGCAACAATATCAAAAATACATTTTGGATTGTTCTTATTTTCCTCAATTAAGTTGGAAAAGTAGGATGATCGAGCAGCAGTGAGAGCTCTTCGATACTGCACGGTACTGTCTTTCCAAGCTAGTCGGAAGACCTCCAGTTTGGTGTGGCGCCATTTCCGTTCCAATTTTCTGGAAGCTTGCTTCAGAGCTCGGGTATTTTCTGTATACCAGGGAGCTAGTTTCTTATGACAAATGTTTTTCGTTTTTAGGGGTGCAACTGCATCTAGGGTATTGCGCAAGGTTAAATTGAGTTCCTCAGTTAGGTGGTTAACTGATTTTTGTCCTCTGACGTCCTTGGGTAGGCAGAAGGAGTCTGGAAGGGCATCAAGGAATCTTTGTGTTGTCTGAGAATTTATAGCATGACTTTTGATGCTCCTTGGTTGGGGTCTGAGCAGATTATTTGTGGCGATTGCAAACGTAATAAAATGGTGGTCCGATAGTCCAGGATTATGAGAAAAAACATTAAAATCTACAACATTTATTCCATGGGACAAAACTAATTCCAGAGTATGACTGTGACAGTGAGTAGGTCCAGAGACATGTTGGACAAAACCCACTGAGTTGATGATGGCTCCAAAAGCCTTTTGGAGTGCGTCTGTGGACTTTTCCACATTTACATTTAAGTCATTTAGCAGACGCTCTTATCCAGAGCGACTTACAAATTGGTGCATTCACCTTATGTTATCCAGTGGAACAACCACTTTACAATAGTGCATCTAAATCTTTTAGGGGCGGGGGTTAGAAGGATTACTTTATCCTATCCTAGGTATTCCTTAAAGAGGTGGGGTTTCAGGTGTCTCCAGAAGGTGGTGATTGACTCCGCTGACCTGACGTCGTGAGGGAGTTTGTTCCACCATTGGGGTGCCAGAGCAGCGAACAGTTTTGACTGGGCTGAGCGGGAACTGTACTTCCTCAGAGGTAGGGAGGCGAGCAGGCCAGAGGTGGATGAACGCAGTGCCCTTGTTTGGGTGTAGGCCCTGATCAGAGCCTGAAGGTACGGAGGTGCCGTTCCCCTCACAGCTCCGTAGGCAAGCACCATGGTCTTGTAGCGGATGCGAGCTTCAACTGGAAGCCAGTGGAGAGAGCGAAGGAGCGGGGTGACGTGAGAGAACTTGGGAGGGTTGAACACCAGACGGACTGCGGCGTTCTGGATGAGTTGTAGGGGTTTAATGGCACAGGCAGAGAGCCCAGCCAACAGCGAGTTGCAGTAATCCAGACGGGAGATGACAAGTGCCTGGATTATGAATATTAAAATCACCTAAAATTAGAATATTATGTGCTATGACTACAAGGTCCGATAGGAATTCAGGGAAGTCAGTGAGGAACGCTGTATATGGCCCAGGAGGCCTGTAAACAGTAGCTATAAAAAGTGGTTGAGTAGGCTGCATAGATTTCATGACTAGAAGCTCAAAAGACAAAAACTTATTTTTTTTGTTGGTAAATTGAAATTTGCTATCGTAAATGTTAGCAACACCTCCGCCTTTGCGTGATGCACGGGGGATATGGTCACTAGTGTAACCAGGAGGTGAGGCCTCATTTAACACAGTAAATTCATCAGGCTTAAGCCATGTTTCAGTCAGGCCAATCACATCAAGATTATGATCAGTGATTAGTTCATTGACTATAACTGCCTTTGAAGTGAGGGATCTAACATTAAGTAGCCCTATTTTGAGATGTGAGGTATCCACGATCTCTTTCAATAATAGCAGGAATGGAGGAGGTCTTTATCCTAGTGAGATTGCTAAGGCGAACACCGCCATGTTTAGTTTTGCCCAACCTAGGTCGAGGCACAGACACAGTCTCAATGGGGATAGCTGAGCTGACTACACTGACTATGCTAGTGGCAGACTCCACTAAGCTGGCAGGCTGGCTAACAGCCTGCTGCCTGGCCTGCACCCTATTTCATTGTGGAGCTAGAGGAGTTAGAGCCCTGTCTATGTTGGTAGATAAGATGAGAGCACCCCTCCAGCTAGGATGGAGTCCGTCACTCCTCAGCAGGTCAGGCTTGGTCCTGTTTGTGGGTGAGTCCCAGAAAGAGGGCCAATTATCTACAAATTCTATCTTTTGGGAGGGGCAGAAAACAGTTTTCAACCAGCGATTAAGTTGTGAGACTGCTGTAGAGCTCATCACTCCCCCTAACTGGGAGGGGGCCAGAGACAATTACTCGATGCCGACACATCTTTCTAGCTGATTTACACGCTGAAGCTATACTACTATCTGTACTTACTGGTGGCACAGACGCTGTTTCATCCTTTCCTACACTGAAATTACCCTTGCCTAACGATTGCGCCTGAAGCTGGGCTTGCAGCACAGCTATCCTCGCCATAAGGCGATCGTTCTCCTGTATATTATGAGTACAGCGACTGCAATTAGAAGGCATCATGTTAATGTTACTACTTAGTTTCGGCTGTTGAAGGTGCTGATGAACCATGTCCAGATAAAGCGTCCGGAGTGAAACAGTTGAATGAGGGAAAAACTAAAAATATAAATGGTAATTAAAAATTAAAAAGTAAAAACCGTAAAGTTGTCAGCTAGCAAAGTAAGGTTGGCAACAAAACGCACAGCAACACGTCTGCAAGTTCAAGAGGAAGATCAGGAGATCACAGCTATTAAACTCTGTAACAGTTTTAAAGTCATCATTGACCTCATGATGAAATCCCTGAGCGGTTTACTTCCTCTCCTTCAACTGAGTTATCTTTGTAGTGACTGGGTGTATTGATACACCATCCAAAGTGTAGTTAATAACTTCACTCTGCTCAAAGGGATGTTCAATGTCTGCTTTTTATTTTTACCCATCTACCAATATGTGCCATTTGTATTTGTATTTGTATTTATTATGGATCCCCATTAGCTGCTGCCAAAGCAGCAGCTACTCTTCCTGAGGTCCAGCAAAATTAAGGCAGTTTATACAATTTTAAAAACATTACAATACATTCACAACACACTGTGTGCCCTCAGGCCCCTACTCCACCACTACCACATATCTACATTACTAAATCCATGTGTATGTATGTATGTATGTTATCGTGTGTGTATGCGTGTGTCTGTGCCAATGTTTGTGTTTCTTCACAGTCCCCGCTGTTCCATAAGGTGTTTATTTAATCTGTTTTTTTTTTAAATATAATTTTACTGCTTGTGTCAGTTACTTGATGTGGAAAATAGTTCAAATCAAATGTATTTATAAAGCCCTTCTTACATCAGCTGATATCTCAAAGTGCTGTACAGAAACCCAGCCTAAAACCCCAAACACCAAGCAATGCAGGTGTAGAAGTACCATGTTGTCATGCCTCTATGTAGTACTGTGTGCTTCCCATAGTCTGTTCTGGACTTGGGGACTGTGAAGAGACCTATTGTGGCATGTCTTGTGGGGTATGCATGGGTGTCCGAGCTATGTGCCAGTAGTTTAGACAGACAGCTCGGTGCATTCAACATGTCAATACCTATCATAAATAAAAGTAGTGATGAAGTCAATCTCTCCTCCACTTTCAGCCAGGAGAGATTGACATGCATATGATTAATATTAGCTCTCTGTGTACATCCAAGGGCCAGCCGTGCTGCCCTGTTCTGAGCCAATTGCAATTTTCCTAAATCCTTTTTTGTGGCACCTGACCACCCAACTGAACAGTAGTCAAGGTGCAACAAAACTAGGGTCTGTAGGACCTGCCTTGTTGATAGTGTTGTTAAGAAGGCAGAGCATTGCTTTATTATAGACAGACTTCTCCTCATCTTAGCTACTACTGCATCAATATGTTTTGACCATGACAGTTTACAATCTAGGGTTACTCCAAGCAGTTTAGTCATCTCAACTTGCTCAATTTCCACATTATTTATTACAAGATTTAGTTGAGGCTTAGGGTTTAGTGAGTGTTTTGTTCCAAATACAATGCTTTTAGTTTTGGAAATATTTAGGGCTAACTTATTCCTTGCCACCCACTCTGAAACTAACTGCAGCTCTTTGTTGAGTGTTGCAGTCATTTCAGTCGCTGTAGTAGCTGACGTGTATAGTGTTGAGTCATCCACATACATAGACACTCTGGCTTTACTCAAAGTCAGTGGCATGTTGTTAGTAAAAATTGAAAAAAGCAAGGGGCCTAAACAGCTACCCTGGCGAATTACTGATTCTAACTGGATTATATTTGAGAGGTTTCCATTAAAGAACGCCCTCTGTGTTCTGTTAGACAAGTAACTCTATCCACATTATAGCAGGGGGTGTAAAGCCATAACACAAGTTTTTCCAGCAGCAGACTATGATCGATAATGTCCAAAGCTGCACTGAAGTCTAACATGACAGCCCCCACAAGCATTTTATCATCAATTTCTCTCAGCCAATCATCAGTCATTTGTGTAAGTGATGTGCTTGTTGAGTGTCCTTCCCTATAAGCATGCTGAAAGTCTGTTGTCAATTTGTTTACTGTGAAATAGCATTGTATCTGGTCAAACATTTTTTTCCCCAGAAGTTTACTAAGGGTTGGTAACAGGCTGATTGGTCGGCTATTTGAGCCAGTAAAGGGGGCTTTACTATTCCTGGTTAGTGGAATGACTTTTGGAATGACTTTCTGGTTAGTGGAATGACTTCCCTCCAGGCGTGAGGGCACATCTTGGTCCAAGATGGCGTAGCAGTGTAGACGTGTTTTGTTTCGTCCTCTCGTGTACGTTTGTATTTTTCGTATTTCTTGTATATATAAAAAAATAAAAAAAAATCTATCTCTTTTCGATTTTTAATTAAATTATACCTTCCAGTAACCTACCTCACCCAATGTGATACGGAATCGCTATTATTTTTTTAACTTTGGAACACATTCAAGAACCCCCAGTAGCTAACCAGCTAATCAGCTACAAGCTATTAAGTCATTTTTAGCCGCTGCTAGCAGCTTTTACCTTCTGAACAGACACCAGCCCTGTTATTAGCCTGGATATTACTCACCAATTTACCAGCATCGGACTGTCTCTCGACAACAACGCCGGATTCCTGCCGTAATCCCTGAGCCACTACTTCTGATCCTCACAGCTAGCTTGCAGCTAGCGCAGCTAGCGCCACTGCCACGAAGCTAGCACCAGTTAGCAAACACAATTCTACAATTACAACCTCTCTTTCGCCATCGCCATCCGGCTTGGATTCTCTGTCGACACGACCACGTCTGGTCTGCAGACAAATACCCCATCCGCTGTGCCCTCAACCGGCCTCCGTCTGAGCAGACCCCCTCCGTCTGAGCAGACCACCCCCCGGGCTACTAACTTTAAACGCCGCGTGCTAGCGTAGTGGCGGCTTCCCTGCTCCACCTACGGCTGCCCCCTGGACACTATGATCACTTGGCTACATAGCTGATGCCTGCCGGATTGTCCATTAATTCACGGTACTCCATTCTATTTATTTGTGTTTTATCTGTCGGCTCTGTGTTTTAACTCAGGCTCTGTGTGTAGTTAATCCGACCTTCTCTGCCTAGTCGTTGCCATTTTTACCTGCTGTTGCTGTGTTAGCTGACTAGCTGCTGTTATCTCACCTGTTGTTTTAGCTAGCTCTCCCAATCAAGACCTGCAATCACTTTAAGCCTTACTGTATGTCTCTCTCAAATATCAATATGCCTTGTATACTGTTGTTCAGGCTAGTTATCATTGTTTTGGTTTGCAATGGACCCCGTAGTTCCACTCTCCGTACCTCTGATACCTCCTTTGTCCCACCTCCCACACATGCGGTGACCTCACCCATTGAGACCAGCATGTCCAGAGATACAACCTCTCTTATCATCACCCAGTGCCTGGGCTTGCCTCCGCTGTACCCGTGCCCCACCATACCCCTGTCTGCACATTATGCCCAGAATCTATTCTACTACGCCCATAAATCTGCTCCTTTTATTCCTTGTCCCCAACGCTCTAGGCGACCAGTTTTGATAGCCTTTAGCCGCACCCTCATCCTACTAGTCCTCTGTTCCTTGGGTGATGTGGAGGTAAATCCAGGCCCTGCATGTCCCCAGGCACCCTCATTTGTTGACTTCTGTGATCGAAAAAGCCTTGGCCTCATGCATGTCAACATCAGAAGCCTCCTCCCTAAGTTTGTCTTACTCACCGCTTTAGCACACTCTGCCAACCCTGATGTCCTTGCCGTGTCTGAATCCTGGCTTAGGAAGGCCACCAAAAATTCTGAGATTTACATACCCAACTATAACACTTTCCATCAAGATAGAACTGCCAAAGGGGGAGGAGTTGCAATCTACTGCAGAGAGAGCCTGCAAAGTTCTGTCATACTTTCCAGGTCTATACCCAAACAGTTCGAACTTCTAATTAAAAAAAATAATCTCTCCAGAAATAAGTCTCTCACTGTTGCCGCCTGCTACCGACCCCCCTCAGCTCCCAGCTGTGCTCTGGACACCATCTGTGAATTGATCGCTCCCCATCTAGCTTCAGAGTTTGTTCTGTTAGGTGACCTAAACTGGGATATGCTTAACACCCAGGCAGTCCTACAATCTAAGCTAGATGCCCTCAATCTCACACAAATCATCAAGGAACCCACCAGTTACAACCCTAAATCCGTAAACACGGGCACCCTAATAGACATTATCCTGACCAACTTGCCCTCCAAATACACCTCTGCTGTCTTCAATCAAGATCTCAGCGATCACTGCCTCATTGCCTGTATCCGCTACGGGTCCGCGGTCAAACGACCACCCCTCATCACTGTCAAACGCTCCCTAAAACACTTCTGCGAGCAGGCCTTTCTAATCGACCCTGGAAGGATATTGACCTCATCCCGTCAGTTGAGGATGCCTGTTCATTCTTTAAAAGTTACTTCCTCACCATATTAGACAAGCATGCTCCGTTCAAAAAATACAGAACTAAGAACAGATATAGCCCCTGGTTCACTCCAGACCTGACTGCCCTCGACCAGCACAAAAACATCCTGTGGCGAACTGCAATAGCATTGAAGAGCCCCCGCGATATGCAACTGTTCAGGGAAGTCAGGAACCAATACACGCAGTCAGTCAGGAAAGCAAAGGCCAGTTTTTTCAAGCAGAAATTTTCACCCTGTAGCTCTAACTCCAAAAAGTTCTGGGATACTGTAAAGTCCATGGAGAACAAGAGCACCTCCTCTCAGCTGCCCACTGCACTGAGGCTAGGTAACACGGTCACCACCGATAAATCCGTGATAATCGAAAACTTCAACAAGCATTTCTCAACGGCTGGCCATGCCTTCCTCCTGGCGACTCCAACCTTGGCAAATACCCCCCCCCCCCCCCCCCCCCACCACTGCTACTCACCCAAGCCTCCCCAGCTTCTCCTTTACCCAAATTCAGATAGCAGATGTTCTGAAAGAGCTGGAAAACCTGGACCCATACAAATCAGCTGGGCTTGACAATCTGGAACCCCTATTTCTGAAACTGTCCGCCGCCATTGTCGCACCCCCGATTACCAGCCTGTTCAACCTCTCCTTCGTATCATCTGAAATCCCCAAGGATTGGAAAGCTGCCGCGGTCATCCCCCTCTTCAAAGGGGGAGACACCCTGGAACCAAACTGTTACAGACCTATATCCATCCTGCCCTGCCTATCTAAGGTCTTTGAAAGCCAAGTCAACAAACAGATCACTGACCATCTCGAATCCCACCGTACCTTCTCCGCTGTGCAATCCGGTTTCCGAGCCGGTCACGGGTGCACCTCAGCCACGCTCAAGGTACTAAACAATATCATAACCGACATCGATAAAAGACAGTACTGTGCAGCCGTCTTCATCGACCTGGCCAAGGCTTTCGACTCTGTCAATCACCAAATTCTTATTGGCAGACTCAGTAGCCTCGGTTTTTCTAATGACTGCCTTGCCTGGTTCACCAACTACTTTGCAGACAGAGTTCAGTGTGTCAAATCGGAGGGCATGTTGTCCGGACCTCTGGCAGTCTCAATGGGGGTACCACAGGGTTCAATTCTCGGGCCGACTCTTTTCTCTGTATATATCAATGATGTTGCTCTTGCTGCGGGCGATTCCCTGATCCACCTCTATGCAGACGACACCATTCTGTATACTTCTGGCCCTTCCTTGGACACTGTGCTATCTAACCTCCAAACGAGCTTCAATGCCATACAACACTCCTTCCGTGGCCTCCAACTGCTCTTAAACGCTAGTAAAACCAAATGCATGCTTTTCAACCGTTTGCTGCCTGCACCCGCACGCCCGACTAGCATCACCACCCTGGACGGTTCCGACCTAGAATATGTGGACATCTATAAGTACCTAGGTGTCTGGCTAGACTGCAAACTCTCCTTCCAGACTCATATCAAACATCTCCAATCCAAAATCAAATCTGGAGTCGGCTTTCTATTTCGCAACAAAGCCTCCTTCACTCACGCCGCCAAACTTACCCTAGTAAAACTGACTATCCTACCGATCCTCGACTTTGGCGATGTCATCTACAAAATAGCTTCCAATACTCTACTCAGCAAACTGGATGCAGTTTATCACAGTGCCATCCGTTTTGTTACTAAAGCACCTTATTCGACCCACCACTGCAACCTGTATGCCCTAGTCGGCTGGCCCTCGCTACATGTTCGTCGTCAGACCCACTGGCTCCAGGTCATCTACAAGGCTATGCTAGGTAAAGTGCCGCCTTATCTCAGTTCACTGGTTACGATGGCTACACCCACCCGTAGCACGCGCTCCAGCAGGTGTATCTCACTGATCATCCCTAAAGCCAAAACCTCATTTGGACGCCTTTCCTTCCAGTTCTCTGCTGCCTGCGACTGGAACGAATTGCAAAAATCTCTGAAGTTGGAGACTTTTATCTCCCTCAACAACTTTAAACATCTGCTATCCGAGCAGCTAACCGATCGCTGCAACTGTACATAGTCCATCGGTATATAGCCCACCCAATTTACCTACCTCACCCCCCATACTGCTTTTATTTATTTACTTTTCTGCTCTTTTGCACACCAGTATCTCTACTTGCACATGATCATCTGATGATTTATCACTCCAGTGTTAATCTGCTAAATTGTAATTATTCGATTTATTGCCTACCTCCTCATGCCTTTTGCACACATTGTATATAGATTCTCTTTTTTCTACCATGTTATTGACTTGTTTATTGTTTACTCCATGTGTAACTCTGTGTTGTTGTCTGTTCACACTGCTATGCTTTATCTTGGCCAGGTCGCAGTTGCAAATGAGAACTTGTTCTCAACTAGCCTACCTGGTTAAATAAAGGTGAAATAAAATACAAAAATAAACACTCTCAAGATGTGGCAAATAGGAGTGGCAATATCGTATGCTATTATCCTCAGTAATTTTCCATACAGATTGTTAGACCCCAGTGGCTTGTCATTGTTGATAGACAACAATACCATTTTCACCTCTTCCACACTGACTTTACGGAATTCAAAAGTACAATTCTTGTCTTTCATAATTTGGTCCGATATACTTGGATGTGTAGTGTCAGCATTTGTTGCTGGCATGTCATCCCTAAGTTTACTTATCTTGCCAATGAAAAAGTAATTAAAGTAGGTTGCAATATCAGTGGGCTTTGTGATGAATGAGCCATCTGATTCAATGAAAGTGACTAGGCAACAGGGTAGATAATAGACAGTAGCAGCAGCATATGTGGTGAGTGTGAATTGTGTGTGTGTGTTGGGGTGTCAGTGTGAGTATGTGGGTAGAGTCTAGTGAGTGTGCATAGAACCCTGGTCCCGTGTGGCTCAGTTGGTAGAGCATGGCGCTTGCAACGCCAGGGTTGTGGGTTCAATTCCCACGGGGGGACCAGGGTTCAATTCCCACGAGGGGACCAGGATGAATGTGTATGAACTTTCCAATTTGTAAGTCGCTCTGGATAAGAGCGTCTGCTAAATGACTTAAATGTAAATGTAAATGCATAGTCAGTGCAAGAGAGTTAGTGCAAAAGTGGACTTCAGTATATATGTTTACCACCACTCAAAGCAATAAACTAGTTTTATGTCAGTGATACTCTGGCTCTCAATAAGTTTCATCATGACTACTTTTTTTTTTAGCTTGACTGGATGTTTTTGTCAATCTGAATGGAATTAATTTGCCACTGCACTATCTTGAACTAGCTATATCATCAAAACTGGTATGCACAATATCTTCCCACCCACATAGTGAGAAAAGCAGCAACAAAGCCTATTTTGGTCATGGTTTTGGTGTGCAGTTCAGCACTGTACTGTCAGAGAAGGAAACTCAACGAACTCAACTCAAAAGCCTAAACCTCGCCTCTCCAGAAGGCGGCACTATAGGCATAGTGTTTGAGCAGTCTTTGTGTGCGTATGTCGAAGGGCCCCCTTATCGGAGTGAGGAGGTGGTGCCTGCTGCTAGCTAGCCACATAGCTAGCTCCTCTCTCTTCTGGTCTACTGCCGTTTCTGTCTTTTTCTGATCAACAATGGTACAACTAGTGGGGTCTCTCCGAAAAGAGCTCGCTGATTCCTTATCCGCTTGCCGGGTGCTGGTGGTCGGAGCTGGAGGAATTGGTTGCGAGCTCTTGAAAAATCTTGTACTCACCGGCTTCAAAAATATAGAAGTGGTAAGTCGTGCAGGGGGCGGACATTTGCTGGGTCTTTGTGCAGCTACAGGCTGATGTGTGAAAGGCCTTAGCATGCTAGCTATTCTGAAATAAGTGTATATATTAGAACATTTTCATATGGACCTGGCTATATGTAAGTGGTGGAGTTAGCAATGTAGTTATATAGCTAGTTAGTTACATGCATGTATATAAAGACAACATTTAGGCCACTTCGTACATAATTTCAATTGCGCGCCATGTTGTCCCGACCTCTTTGTGGTCTGCTAACGTTAGCTAGACAATGCTAAGCTGTCCATACCGGTATGCTTGAAGGCTAATTAGTTAGCTTCTAGCAATGCCGGTGATTTTGTGATAAGCAATGTAAACTACAATGCAGCTAGCTAGATATATAATAACGGTAGGTAGGTAGCTAACGTTATACACGTTGTACACTTACCATCTTTCATACCACGTTCAACTTCTTTGTGAACCTGTCTTGATCTTATTAATTGCATTTTTTGTATCAGTAATTGTGTTTTAACTTCGATTTGCTGTGTCTCTTTTATAGATTGATCTGGACACTATTGATGTGAGCAACCTGAACAGACAGTTCCTGTTCCAGAAAAAACATGTGGGGAAGTCCAAGGCACAGGTAGGGCATAGATGCTTTGTTGTTCTTTCACAAACATGAGATCACTTGGTCGTGCATTCTAAAATACACTGAGTTTACAAAACATTAGGAACACCTTCCTAATATTGAGTTGCACCCCCTTTTGCCCTGAGGCTGTTCAGTCTCAATTCGCCAGGGCATGGACTCTAGAAGGTGTCAAGCGTTCCACAGGGATACAGGACCTTGTTGACTCCAGTGCTTTCCACAGTTGTGTCAAGTTGGCTGGATGTCCTTTGGGTTGTGGACCATTATTGATATACACGGGAAACTGTTGTGTGAAAAACCTGGCAGTGTTGCAGTTCTTGACACACTCAAACAGGTGCGCCTGGCACCTACAACCATACCCAATTCAAAGGCACTTAAATCTTTTTTCTTGCCCATTCACTCTCTGAATGGCACACATGCACAATTCATGTCTCAAGGCTGAAAATTCATGTCTCAAGGCTTAAAGATCTTTCAGTCACCTGTCTCTTCCTCTTCATCTACACTGATTTGAAGTGGATTAAACAAGTCAATCAATCAATCAAGTTTATTTTATATAGCCCTTCGTACATCGGCTAATATCTCGAAGTGCTGTACAGAAACCCAGCCTAAAACCCCAAACATCAAGCAATGCAGGTGTAGAAGCACGGTGGCTAGGAAAAACTCCCTAGAAAGGCCAAAACCTAGGAAGAAACCTAGAGAGGAACCAGGCTATGAGGGGTGGCCAGTCCTCTTCTGGCTGTGCCGGGTGGAGATTATAACAGAACTATGCCAAGATGTTCAAAATGTTCATAAATGACAAGCATGGTCAGATAATAATCAGGAATAAATATCAGTTGGCTTTTCATAGCCAATCATTAAGAGTTGAAAACAGCAGGTCTGGGACAGGTAGGGGTTCCGTAACCGCAGGCAGAACAGTTGAAACTGGAATAGCAGCAAGGCCAGGCGGACTAGGGACAGCAAGGAGTCATCATGCCCGGTAGTCCTGACGTATGGTCCTAGGGCTCAGGTCCTCCGAGAGAAAGAAAGAGAGAAGGAGACAATTAGAGAGAGCCAAGATTTTCAAAATGTTCATAAACGACAAGCATGGTCAAATAATAATCAGGAATAAAAGTCAGTTGGCTTTTCATAGCCGATCATTAAGAGTTGAAAGCAGCAGGTCTGGGACAGGTAGGGGTTCCATAACCGCAGGCAGAGCAGTTGAAATTGGAACAGCAGCAAGGCCAGGTGGACTGGGAACAGCAAGGAGTCATCATGCCCGGTTTGCCGTGATGTATGGTCCTAGGGCTCAGGTTCTCAGAGAGAGAGAAAGAAAGAGAGAATTAGAGAGAACATACTTAAATTCACACAGGACACTGGATAAGACAGGAGAAGTACTCCAGGTATAACCAACTGACCCTAGCCCCCTGACACATAAACTACTGCAGCATAAATACTGGGGGCTGAGACGGGAGCGGTCAGGAGACACTGTGGCCCCATCCGAAGATACCCCCGGACAGGGCCAAACAGGAAGGAAAAACCCCACCCACTTTGCCAAAGCACAGCCCCCGCACCACTAGAGGGATATCTTCAACCACCAACTTACAATCCTGAGACAAGGCCGAGTATAGCCCACAAAGATCTCCACCACAGCACAAACCAGGGGGGGGCGCCAACCCAGACAGGAAGATCACGTCAGTAACTCAACCCACTCAAGTGACGCACCCCTCCCCACTCAAGTGACGCACAAGTGACATCAATAAGGGATCATATCTTTCACCTGGAAAGAGTAGGTGTTCCTAATGTTTTGTACACTCAGTGTATCCTGTACACAATCTAAATACTATTTGTGAACTTACGGCTGCTGTCTGTCTTGCAGGTGGCCAAAGAGAGTGTGCTGCAATTCTGTCCCACTGCCAACATTACAGCCTATCATGACAGCATCATGAAGTAAGTCAACTAGTGTTGTGAGTTACCGGTGTGAGAACTTAATGTCCTTGATCCTGTTTAATGTTTGGTATGTTTGTCTTTCACAGCCCAGAGTACAATTTGGAATTCTTCAGGAACTTCATGCTTGTCATGAATGCTTTGGACAATCGAGGTAGAGTAATATCTACTTCCCCCTAACTACACTCTCTTTCCCTACCCCTAGTCTGTCCGTAGAGTATGTTTGGTATCTTTTC
This sequence comes from Salvelinus fontinalis, assembly GCF_029448725.1. Lineage (NCBI taxonomy): Eukaryota > Metazoa > Chordata > Actinopteri > Salmoniformes > Salmonidae > Salvelinus > Salvelinus fontinalis. The sequence continues at coordinate 31,740,047 of NC_074676.1, forward strand.
CCTGTTGTGGTCCTGGTCTTACCGCCAGCTGAATCTTTTCTTCCTTGCAGCGGCTCGTAACCATGTGAACAGGATGTGTCTTGCAGCTGACATTCCCCTTATTGAGAGTGGCACAGCTGGCTACCTTGGGCAGGTGACTGTTATTAAGAAGGTAAGGCACGGATGAAAACAACCTGTGGATGTCGATTAGATGCATGGTCATGTTCAGTGCAGTAAAAATTCATTAGATACAGAGTGTAATAATCACCTCCCTCCTTGCTTTCCCACACTATAGGGTCTTACTGAGTGTTATGAGTGCCAGCCCAAACCCACACAGAAAACCTTCCCTGGTTGTACCATTCGCAACACCCCCTCTGAGCCTATACACTGCATTGTGTGGGCCAAGTACCTGTTCAAGTAAGTGTTGTTGATGTGTTTTTTGAATTTATTTTATTTAAATCACCTTTATTTAGCCAGGTAGGCCAGTTGAGAACAAGTTCTCATTTACAACTGCGACCCGGCCAAGATAAAGCAAAGCAGTGCGACAAACAACAGAGTTACACATTGAATAAACAAACGTACAGTCAATAACACAATAGCAAATTCTGCATACAGTATCTGCAAATGAGGTAAGGCAATAAATAGGCAAATAGTGGCGAAGTAATTACAATTTAGCAATTTACACTGGAGTGATATATGTGCAGATTTGCAAGTAGAAATACTGGTGTGCAAAAGAGCAGAAAAACAAATATGGGGATGAGGTAGGTAGGTGGTTGGATGGGCTGTTTACAGATGGGCTGTGTACAGCTGCAGCGATCGGTAAGCTGCTCTGACAGCTGACACTTAAAGTTAGTGAGGAAGATATAAATCTCCAGCTTCAGTGATTTTTGCAATTCGTTCCAGTCATTGGCAGCAGAGAACTGGAAGGAAAGGTGGCCAAAGAGGTGTTGGCTTTGGGGATGATCAGTGAAATATACCTGCTGGAGCGCGTGCTACGGGTGGGTGTTGCTATGGTGACCAGTGAGCTGAGATAAGGCGGGGCTTTACCTAGCAAAGACTTATAGATGACCTGGAGCCAGTGGGTTTGGCATCGAATATGTAGTGACGGCCAGCCAATAAGAGCATACATGTTGCAGTGGTGGGTAGTATATGGGGCTTTGGTGACAAAAAGGATGGCACTGTGATAGACTGCATCCAATTTGCTGAGTAGAGTGTTGGAGGCTATTTTGTAAATGACATTATCGAGGATCGGTAGGATAGTCAGTTTTACGAGGGTATGTTTGGCAGCATCTTTGTTGCGGAATAGGAAGCCGATTCTAGATTTAACTTTGTATTGGAGATGCTTAATATGAGTCTGGAAGGAGAGTTTACAGTCTAGCCAGACACCTAGGTATTTATAGTTGTCCACATATTCTAAGTCAGAACCGTCTAGAGTAGTGATGCTGGGTGAGCGGGTGCGGCCAGCGATCGTTGAAGAGCATGCATTTCATTTTACTAGCATTTAAGAGCAGTTGGAGGCCACGGAAGGAGAGTTGTATGGCATGGAAGCTTGTTTGGAGGTTACTTAACACAGTGTCCAAAGAAGGGCCAGAAGTATACAGAATGGTGTCGTCTGCGTAGAGGTGGATCAGACAATCACCCGCAGCAAGAGCGACATCATTGATCTATACAGAGAAAAGAGTCAGTCTGAGAATTGAACCCTGTGGCACCCCCATAGAGACTGCCAGAGGTCCGGACAACAGGCCCTCCAATTTGACACACTGAACTCTATCTGAGAAGTAGTTGGTGAACCAGGTAAAGCAGTCATTAGAGAAACCAAGGCTGTTGAGTCTGCCGATAAGAATGTGATGATTAACAGAGTCGAAAGCCTTGGCCAGGTTGATGAAGACGGCTGCACAGTACTGTCTTTTATCGATGGCGGTTATGATATCGTTTAGGACCTTCAGCGTGGCTGAGGTGCACCCGTGACCAGCTCGGAAACTAGATTGCATAGCGGAGAAGGTACGGTGGGATTTGAAATGGTCGGTGATCTGTTTGTTCACTTGGCTTTAGAAGTCTTCAGAAAGGCAGGGCAGGATGGATTTAGGTATGTAATAGTTTGGTTCTAGAGTGTCTCCCCCTTTGAAGAGGGGATGACTGCGGCCGCTTTCCAATCTTTAGGAATCTCAGACGATACGAAAGAGTTGTTGGAACAGACTAGTAATAGGGGTTGCAACAATGGCAGCAGAAAATTTTAGGAAGAGAGGGTCCAGACTGTCTAACCTAGCTGATTTGTAGGGATCCAGATTTTGCAGCTCTTTCAGAACATCAGCTGTCTGGATTTGGTTAAAGGAGAAGGGGGGCTTGGGCCAGTTGCTGCGGGGGGTGCAGAGCTGTTGGCCGGGGTTGGGGTAGCCAGGTGGAAAGCATGGCCAGCCGTAGAGAAATGCTTATTGAAATTCTCAATTATCGTGGATTTATCAGTGGTGACCGTGTTTCCTAGTCTCAGTGCATTGGGCAGCTGGGAGGAGGTACTCTTATTCCCCATGGACTTTACAGTGCCCCAAAACTTTTTGGACTTAGTACTGCAGGATGCAAATTTCTGTTTGCTTTCCTAACTGACTGTGTGTATTGGTTCCTGACTTCCCTGAAACGTTACATATCGCTGGGACTATTCGAAGCTACTGCAGTACGCCACAGGGTGTTTTTGTGCTGGTCAAGGGCAGTCAAGCCTGGAGTGAACCAAGGGCTATATCTGTTCTCAGTTTAAAAGAAATTGAAAGGGGCATGCTTATTTAAGATGGTGAGGAAAGCACTTTTAAAGAACAACCAGGCATCTTCTACTGACGGGACAAGGTCAATATCCTTCCAGGATATCTGGGCCAGGTCGATTAGAAAAGCCTGCTCGCAGAAGTGTTTTAGGGAGCGTTTGACAGTAATAAAGGGTGGTCGTTTGACCGCGGACCCATAACAGATGCAGGCAATGAGGCAGTGATTGCTGAGATCCTGGTTGAAGACAGCAGAGGTGTATTTAGAAGGCAAGTTGGTCAGGATGATATCTATAAGGGTGCAAATGTTTACGGATTTGGGGTTGTACCTGGTAGGTTCCTTGATAATTTGTATGAGATTGAGGGCATCTAGCTTAGATTGTAGGACGGTCGGTGTGTTAAGCATATCCCAATTTAGGTCACCTAGCAGAACGAACTCTGACTAGATGGGGTGCAATCGATTCACATATGGTGTCCAGGGCACAGTTGGGAGCTGAGGGCGGTCTATAACAAGCGGCAACAGTGAGGCACTTATTTCTGGAGAGATGGTCTTTAAAAGTAGAAACTCAAACTGTTTGGGCATAGACCTGGATAGTATGACCGAACTATGCAGGCTATCTCTACAGTAGATTGCAATTCCGCCCACTTTAGCAGTTCTGTCTTGAAAATGTTGTAATTGGGGATGGAAATTTCAGATTTTTTGGTGGCCTTCCTAAGCCAAGATTCAGAAACGGCTTGGACATCAGGGTTGGCGGAGTGTGCTAAAGCAGTGAATAAAGCAAACTTAGGGAAGAGGCTTCTGATGTCAACATGCATGAACCCAAGGCTTTACGGTTGCAGAAGTCAGCAAATGAGAGCGCCTGGGGACACACAGGGCCTGGGTTAACCTCTACATCACCAGAGGAGGAGTAGGATGAGGGTATGGCTATAAGAACTGGTCATCTTGTGCTTTGGCAACAGAGAATAAAAGGAGCAGATTTCTGGGCGTGGTAGGATAGATTCAGGGCATAGTGTACAGACGGGTAGGGTGAGAGTACAGTGGGGGTGAACCTAGGCATTGAGTGATGATTAGAGGCGCCAGTTAGGCTAGGTGTGGTCTCTGCATGTGTGGGGGGTGGGTCAAGGGGGCTATCTGAGGGCATGTTGAGCAGGACTAGGGGCTCCGCAGTAAAATAAAACAATGAGAGCTGTCCTAAACAACAGTATGCAAGGCATATTGACATTAGAGAAAGGCATAAAGCAATCACAGGTGTTGATTGGGAGAGCTAAGACAACAAAGGGTGAGACAACAATGAGTAAACAGCTAGGACAACAACAACAGGTAAATGGCGATGAATGGGCAGAGAGGGTCAGTTAGCTACACACAGGGCCTGAGTTCGAGGCTGGGGCCGACAGATAAACAAAATTAAGTACTGTGTTAATGAACAGTCCAGCAGGCATCAGCTGTGTAGCCGAGTGATCATAGGGTCCAATGAGCAGCAATAGATGAAACAGAGCCGTTCGGTAGTCAATTACTATGCTTGGCGAGTGGGAGACACGGCGTTCAGGAAGCTAGCGGGCCGGGGCTAGCAGATGGATCATCACCAACATCCATGACGCAGAGGCCGGGTGAGAGCACATCGGCCGAATTACGTCAGCAGACCAGTCGTGATGGATCGGCGGGGCTCCATGTCGACAAAGGGTCCAGGCCAATTGACAAGAGAGGTATTGTAGTTGGTGTACTTCGTTTGCTAGCCGGGAGATGGGCCTAGCTTGAGGCTAACTGGTGCATGCTTCTGGACAAGGGCGTTAGCCACAATAGCCACTCGGTAGCAACTAGCTAGCTGCGAAGATCCGGTGTAATGGTCCAGAGCTTGCGTCAGGAATCCGGGGATGTAATGGGGGGGAAAGCAGTCCGATATGCTCAGGGCTGATATTGAGCTGTGCAGACTGGCACGTATTATCCGGGCTAAAGCGTCTGGAGTCTGAGCTAAAGGTAAAGACCGCTAGCGGTGGCTAACAATGACTAAATAGCTAGTAGCTAATTAGCTGGCTAGCTGCTGATGGGGGTTCCAGTTATAAGGTCTAAAAAATAGCAGATCCGTACCACCTTGTGTGAGGCGGGTTGCAGGAAGGTATATTTAATTCTAAATTGGAAAAAAGAGATTGAAATGTATTAAAAAAAACAGAAAAAGACTGAATATTTAAATGGGCGAAAACAAACACGTCTTACTGCTGCGCCATCATGGAAGATAACTTATGTATCTCACTAGTTGTAAACCAATGAGGAATAGGTCATGATTGTTATCTTCGTCCTTAGGTGAGTATTGGTATTGCTTGCAGAGATATGTTTTATTGCTGGGAGGTTGAGATTAAGCCCATGATAATGACAATCCAGTTTTATTTTAATCTCCACCTCAGCCAGCTCTTTGGAGAGGAGGATGCAGATCAGGAGGTGTCCCCTGACACAGCTGACCCAGAGCTTTCATGTGAGTAGAGCGCAACACTAGAGAATTCTAATACTACCACCTCCCTGCCCTCCATAGACCAGAGGGGTGAGATGCACTGACACGTATGCAGTAAAAGGCTGCTGTGTACACTGGTTTTCATTGAGGTCTCTTGTCTCCTATTCTCAGGGAACCCTGCAGACACTGAAGCCCGAGCCACAGCATCTGATCAGGATGGAGACATCAAGCGGGTGTCCACCAAGGACTGGGCACGATCCACAGGCTACGACGCAGTCAAACTCTTCAACAAGGTAGGCTTTAGTGTGAACAAGCCATTACTAAAGGACTGCTTAAATGAAAGTGTCCCCTCGTCTTGTTGTCAACAAGCTTATTAGCCCCTCGACTTTGGCTAATAGCCATTTGATTTGTGTGGTCCTCCAGCTTTTCAAAGATGACATACAGTACCTCCTGACCATGGACAAGCTGTGGAAGAAGAGGAAAGCGCCACTCCCTCTGGATTGGCTTGAGATTCAGAAACTTGGTAAGATATTAGCATCCTACACTGAACAAAAAATATAAACGCATTGTGTATTATGTCGGTTTCATGAGCAAAAATAAAAGCTTATTTCTCTCAAATTTTGTGCACAAATTTGTTTAAATCCCTGTTAGTGAGAATTTCTCCTTTGCCAAGATAATCCATTCACCTGACAGGTATGGCATATCAAGAATCTGATTAAACAGCATGATCATTACACAGGTGCACCTTGGGCTAGGAACAATAGAAGGCCTCTCTAAAATTTGCAGTTTTATCACACAATGCCACAGAAGTCTCAAGTTGAGGGATTATGCAATCGGCATACTGACTGAAGGAATGCCCACCAGCTCTGTTGCCAGAGATTTTAATGTTCATTTCTCTACCATAAGCCGCCTCCAACGTTGTTTTAGATAATTTGGCAGTACGTCCAACTGGCCTCACAACTGCAGACCACGTGCATGGCGTCGTGTGGGAGAGCGATTTGTAGATGTTAAGAGTGCCCTACAGTGGGGTTATGGTATGGACAGGCATAAGCTACAGACAACAAACACAATTGCATTTTATCAATGGCAATTTGAATGCATAGAGATACCGTGATGAGGTCCTGAGGCCCATTGTCGTGCCATTCCTCAGCCGCCATCATGTTATGTTTCAGCATATAATGCACTAACCATGTCGCAAATATCTGTACACAATTCCTGGAAGCTGAAAATGTCCCAGTTCTTCCATGGCCTGCATACTCAACAGACAGGTCACTCATTGAGTATGTTTGGTATGCTCTGGATTAGAGGTCGGCCGATTTATGATTTTTCAACGCCGATACCAATTATTGGAGGACCAAAAAAAGCCGATACCGGCCAATAAAAAAATAAATAAAAATAGATTTGTAATAATGACAATTACAACAATTGTGAATGAACAATGAACGCTTTTATTTTAACTTAGATTTTATTTATGTATTATATTATTTCGTCTCAAATAATGAAACATGCTCAATTTGGTTTAAATAATGCAAAAACACAGTGTTGGAGAAGAAAGTAAAAGTGCAATATGTGCCATGTAAAAAAGCTAACGTTTAAGTTCCTTGCTCAGAACATGAACATATGGAAGCTGGTGGTTCAATATTCCCAGTTCTTCAATTTTCCCAGTTAAGAAGTTTTAGGTTGTAGTTATTGTAGGGATTATAGGACTATTTCTCTCTCTACCATTTGTATTTCATATACCTTTGACTATTGGATGTTCTAATAGGCACTTTAGTATTTCCAGCCTAATCTCAGGAGTTGATCGGCTTGAAGTCATAAACAGCGCTGTGATGCAAGCATTGCTAAGAGCTGCTGGCAAATGCATTAAAGTTTCAATGAATGCTTACGAGCCTGCTGCCGCCTACCACCGCTCAGTCAGACTGCTCTATATCAAATCATAGACTTAATTATAATATAATAAACACAGAAATACGAGCCGTTGGTCATTAATGTGGTCAAATCCGGAAACTGTCATTTCGTAAACAAAACGTTTATTCTCTCAGTGAAATACGGAACCGTTCCGTATTTTATCAAACGGGCAGCAACCCTAAGTCTAAATATTGCTGTTACATTGCACAACCTTCAATGTTATATCATAATTATGTAATATTCTGGCAAATTAGTTCAGAGTTCGCAACAAGCCAGGCGGCCCAAACTGTTGCATTTAACCTGACTCTGCGTGCAATGAACGCAAGAGAAGTGACACAATTTCCCTACTTAATATTGCCTGCTAACATTCATTTATTTTAACTAAATATGCAGGTTTAAAAAAATATATACTTGTGTATTGATTTTAAGAAAGGCATTGATGTTTATGGTTAGGTATATTCGTGCAACGATTGTGCTTTTTTCATGAATGCGCTTTTGTTAAATCATCACCCGTTTGGCGAAGTAGGCTGTGATTCAATGATAAATTAACAGGCACCGCATTGATTATATGCAATGCAGGACAAACTAGTTAACCTTGTAATATCATCAACCATGTGTAGTTAACTAGTGATTATGTTAAGATTGATTGTTTTTTATACGATAAGTTTAATGCTAGCTAGCAACTTACCTTGGCTCCTTGCTGCACTCGCGTAACAGTTGGTCAGCCTGCCACGCAGTTTCCTCGGATTGCAATGTAATCGGCCATAATTGGCATCCAAAAATGCAGATTACCGATTGTTATGAAAACTTGAAATCGGCCATGCCGATTAATCGGTCGACTTCTATGCTGGATTGATGTGTACGACAGCGTTTTCCAGTTCCCGCCAATATCCAGCAACTAAGCACAACCATTGAAGAGGAGTGGGACCACATTCCACAGGCCACAGTCAACAGCTTAATCAACTCTATGCGAAGGAGATGTGTCGCACTGTATGAGGCAAATGGTGGTCACCCTAGATACTGACTGGTTTTCTGACCGAAGCCCCTACTTACATTTTATTTTTTTTAACCGGTATCTGTGACCAAAAGATGCATGTCTGTATTCCCAGTCATGTGAAATCCATAGATTAGGGCCTAATTCATTTATTTCAAATTACCGATTTCCTTATATGAACTGTAACTCAGTAAAATCTTAGAAATGGTTGAGTTTATATTTTTGTTCAGTATATATTATATTGCTCCAAGCTGCTGGAGAGTGCAGTGGACCAATTTGATTTAGAAGATTTTTGTTGTGGTGGTTTAGTTTTGTCATTGTCTCTCTCTCTCTCCTCTGGTTGTGTGATAGCGTGTCCCCAGGAGGTGACTGGGACGGGACTGAAGGACCAGCAGGTGTTGGGTGTGGCAGGTTACTCCCAGCTCTTCTCCCGCAGTGTGGAAACTCTGCGCTCCATGCTGGCTGACAAAGGGGATGGAGCAGAACTTGTGTGGGACAAGGTGAGGACCTAATAATGGGACATTGCAGAATCAACACTGCCCCACTGGAACAAAATATTTTGGTGGAGATAGAAAATAGACCTGGGAAGATTATGCTCTTTTGGCATTGCATTTGAGTAACATTTTCCTCCTGTTGCTAGGATGACCCTCCAGCGATGGACTTTGTGACAGCAGCCGCCAACTTGCGCATGCATATCTTTAGCATGAACATGAAGAGCCGTTTTGATATCAAGTGTGGGTATTTTGGGTGAAAGATGTCGAGCTGTTAAGTTCTTATTGTGACAATTTATTATTGATACAGATTCATACAATTGATTTTACTTTCTTGCTTTAAAGTTCCAATGCTGCTGTTTTTCTCAATATCTAATAACTGCTTAACAATTAAGTACCTTACTGTGATTGTTTGTTTTTAATTAAAATGGTAATTTTCTCAAGCAAGAATATGGCTAGGACTGTATGGGAGGGGTCTGAGTGGGCAGGGAGAAACTGAAAACTATATGTTATTGGCTGAGAGGTTTGGAACTCTTTGTTATTGGTCTGTTAACTAATGTACCACTTGATGTCACACAAGGCAGGCCAAAACTCCATCCCACAAACAGGCAGAAATTTTAGGCAGTCTTTTCAAACAACTCTTACACTAAAAAGAGCATGATCATTTTCATAATTTCACAGTATTATTCCACCCTCATATTGTGGAAATGTATATAAATCATGTTTTTGACTGCACTGGGCATTTCTATGTTTCTAAGTATGATACCTATTAAGGTGTTTTGATTTTGTAAATTGTTCCTTGCAGCCATGGCAGGGAACATCATCCCAGCAATCGCCACAACCAATGCAGTCATTGCTGGCCTCATTGTGCTGGAGGCTCTGAAGATCCTGTCTGGAGATGTGGAGCAGTGTCGCACGGTGAGAAATCAGGAGTGATCCCTTCTACTCTTAGAGGGTGGTACTCTACCTTTAATCATGTGCCCCTAGTCTGCACACTCGGGGAAGCTTTGTCAGTATGAATGGGGCACTATTTTCAAAATGCAGCATATCACTTACTTGGCCCAGCATTTCATTCACTAATAGTAGCCATGGTGGTTGTAAATAATTTAATAGCAGATTATGGGTGTTTGGTGTATGCCTACTGTGCTCTGAAACATTTTCTAATTTTCCTTCCTGTATGGCTTAGATCTTCCTGAACAAGCAGCCTAACCCCAGGAAAAAGCTGCTTGTTCCATGTGCTTTGGACCCACCCAGTGCCAACTGTTATGTGTGTGCCAGCAAGCCAGAGGTTACAGTCAAACTGAATGTGCACAAAACTCTTGTGCTGGCCCTTCAAGACAAGGTAATGTATGCCTCTCTGCCTCCTGTATGCGTGTGACCATGCTTGCAATCAGACTGATAAAGACAGACAAACACACAGACTGGTACGGACGTTGTTGGCCAGTGAAGACATTTTTGACCATAGAGGCAGAGATGAAGCCAGATGGATATTGACTGCTTAGAAAGTTGCATGTTGATCTATACAACATCAATCTGGGGCGGCAGGGTAGCCTAGTGGTTAGAGCGTTGGACTAGTAACCGGAAGGTTGCAAGTTCAAATCCCCGAGCTGACAAGGTACAAATCTGTCGTTCTGCCCCTGAACAGGCAGTTAACCCACTAGGCCGTCATTGAAAATAAGAATTTGTTCTTAACTGACTTGCCTAGTTAAATAAAGGTAAACAAAAAAAAAATCTGGTTTGCTTGTTTGTTGCAACCACCACAACACAGTGAAAAGTGATCAGCATATCTATGTGTTCCGCTAAATATTCTTGTTTCTTTGTTAGATATTAAAGGAGAAGTTTGGGATGGTGGCGCCAGATGTGCAGATCGAGGATGGGAAAGGGACAATCCTCATCTCCTCTGAGGAGGGTGAAACTGAAGGTATAAGACAATCACAGAATAATATCAGACTGTTCCCAAGGAGACCAGTAGAGGATGCCAACCTGTTCCCATGGTGACTGCAGGCCTTGAAATTATTTTTTTTAGCCACTTTACAAATAAAATACATTACTATCTTTTTTTACCCTCGAGAATCAGACAAAAAAGGTAGGCTAGCCTATTAGCTTCTTTGCATAGTCAAGCCTACACTTTGCCTCTAAGGCTCTCCTGAAAGATGGTTGGCCACCCTTCGTAGCCTATAAAATAATGCAACATTACAAGTACAATCAAATACATTTTTGGTTTATAAAATAATTCCCTCCAGGGCTTGAAATTAAGGGTGTCCCGTTGTCCCTGGGACGATAAACAATGTCTACGGTTCAAAATACAACCACTGCACATATTATTTTGAAAAAATCAAATCACATTTTATTGGTCACATGGACTTATTTGGCTGATGTTATTGCGGGAGTAGCGAAATCCGAAAAGCAATGAGTTCGATGCAACAGGTCAGACCGTTTAGCTTTAAATGTTGATAAAGTTTTATTTCTTCATATTATAAGCTCAACAATGCGCTCATGGCTGTAGGCTACGTACAAATGTTCCAAAATGCAATTAGCGGGAAAACACTCGCTTTTAAGTTAGTTTTAACAGTGGTCAAGTAGGCTACTGTGGCTATTTGATCATAATGTAGTCCTAACAGAGTAGCCTACCATCAAAAACAATGAAGAAAATGCATCCAATAACATTTTAACATAGAAATAGCTGTTCTATCATTCAGCCTACAGTAGCAGCCAATGTGTTGTGTTCAATGTAGGTCTACATTGAGACTTTTGAAAAAAACATTAACCAGGGCTCCAGAGTGGCGCAGCGGTCTCAGTGCAAAAGTTAAATAAAGGTTAAATTTAAAAAATGGAGATACTGTTTATCCACGTGTCCTTCAGACAAGGTGACTGAACATGTTGTTTGATGCAAGAAACCACTTTACAATATAAAATGCATCATTATTCCCATACCATTATTACAGTGAATCAGACAAATTATTCTACCCTCTGCCTATTGGCCACTTAGCTTATTCAAGCCTGTCTCAAAATACGTTGCCCCTTTAAGACAAAAAAAAGCTCTTTACCTGACTGACGTTTCAAAGGTGTCTTGAAATGCACACATTTGTGCTCTTGTAGGGAATCAGTCACTCCCCCATTGCTGGCTACAAATGATCTATAACTGGGCTAATAACTCACTAACTAGCAATGGATATGAACAAATGTACACACGTCCCTAAATGAAGCTCTTGCTTTGATCTCAAAACAAGTGCATCTTGTGACGGCCCTGAATATTTCTGAACCGTCTCAGTGCTTCTCCTTTATTTCCCCCTTTAATAGCCAGCATCAGCTGCGCAAAGGTGAAGTTGTGATTGAGACATGAATGAGGATGTGTGCAACCCTCAGTTCATGAAGCTTCGCTATTCCGTTTGTTTTGTTGCCTTAGTGTGTTTTGTAGCCTTAAAGCGAGTTTACCTAGGATTGGATCCACTCTGTGCGTCTGTGGACTACACCTCTCCGTTGTTCAAAGTGGCCTTTACTCTGGTGGAGATATTTACATTTACATTTAAGTCATTTAGCAGACGCTCTTATCCAGAGCGACTTACAAATTGGTGCATTCACCTTATGATATCCAGTGGAACAACCACTTTACAATAGTGCATCTAACTCTTTTAAGGGGGGGGGGGGGTTAGAAGGATTACTTTATCCTATCCTAGGTATTCCTTAAAGAGGTGGGGTTTCAGGTGTCTCCGGAAGGTGGTGATTGACTCCGCTGACCTGGCGTCGTAAGGGAGTTTGTTCCACCATTGGGGTGCCAGAGCAGCGAACAGTTTTGACTGGGCTGAGCGGGAACTGTACTTCCTCAGAGGTAGGGAGGCGAGCAGGCCAGAGGTGGATGAACGCAGTGCCCTTGTTTGGGTGTAGGGCCTGATCAGAGCCTGAAGGTACGGAGGTGCCGTTCCCCTCACAGCTCCGTAGGCAAGCACCATGGTCTTGTAGCGGATGCGAGCTTCAACTGGAAGCCAGTGGAGAGAGCGGAGGAGCGGGGTGACGTGAGAGAACTTGGGAAAGTTGAACACCAGACGGGCTGCGGCGTTCTGGATGAGTTGTAAGGGTTTAATGGCACAGGCAGGGAGCCCAGCCAACAGCGAGTTGCAGTAATCCAGACGGGAGATGACAAGTGCCTGGATTAGGACCTGCGCCGCTTCCTGCGTGAGGCAGGGTCGTACTCTGCGAATGTTGTAGAGCATGAACCTACAGGAACGGGTCACCGCCTTGATGTTAGTTGAGAACGACAGGGTGTTGTCCAGGATCACGCCAAGGTTCTTAGCACTCTGGGAGGAGGACACAATGGAGTTGTCAACCGTGATGGCGAGATCATGGAACGGGCAGTCCTTCCCCGGGAGGAAGAGCAGCTCCGTCTTGCCGAGGTTCAGCTTGAGGTGGTGATCCGTCATCCACACTGATATGTCTGCCAGACATGCAGAGATGCGATTCACCACCTGGTTATCAGAGGAGGAGATTAATTGTGTGTCGTCTGCATAGCAATGATAGGAGAGACCATGTGAGGATATGACAGAGCCAAGTGACTTGGTGTATAGCGAGAATAGGAGAGGGCCTAGAACAGAGCCCTGGGGGACACCAGTGGTGAGAGCACGTGGTGCGGAGACAGATTCTCGCCACGCCACCTGGTAGGAGCGACCTGTCAGGTAGGACGCAATCCAAGCGTGGGCCGCGCCGGAGATGCCCAGCTCGGAGAGGGTGGAGAGGAGGATCTGATGGTTCACAGTATCAAAGGCAGCCGATAGGTCTAGAAGGATGAGAGCAGAGGAGAGAGAGTTAGCTTTAGCATTGCGGAGCGCCTCCGTGACACAGAGAAGAGCAGTCTCAGTTGAATGACTAGTCTTGAAACCTGACTGATTTGGATCAAGAAGGTCATTCTGAGAGAGATAGCAGGAGAGCTGGCCAAGGACGGCACGTTCAAGAGTTTTGGAGAGAAAAGAAAGAAGGGATACTGGTCTGTAGTTGTTGACATCACTGGTCTGTAGTTGTTGACATCAACAGAGATATGTTGGCGGATTGGATTGTATGACTGACCGACTGACTACACCTTTTTGTACACGGTATTTCATTTGTTTTGGGGTGATGTATACTGTGATTTATGTAGTTGTGAGGACGTATTAGTCTTTGATTAGTCTTTGATACGCTTTATAGTTCTGTTGCAAAATAAGTGTTATTTTGAGTGTATGAATAATACTGGGTTTACGCTACGGACAAACGTTGCGTGACTAAGGTCACTTGAGTCCCTGAACTTATTTACCGGGCTGGACTCTTTATGCCCGAGGTACAGGACATTTCTAAATGAACAAGAGCGCATTATTTGTTATATTGTTGTGGGTGTGATCATTTATGTTGTTAATACAACCACACAAAAGAATACACTTGTTTGAAGTTCTTTCCAATGTTTTAAGGGTTTATGAAAAGTATATTTCCATCCTGACTTTTACATAAGTCCTTTGTATTGGTGTGACTTGACGGACCAGATGGGACTCATTCCCTCCCAAACCAAAAGTAGAAACGAATGTTTTCTCTGGTAGGCACAACCTACCTGGCACTCCTATAAATAACCAAGTCAAAACCGTTACAATCTACTCTCGACTGCTGATGCTGCAAAAAGTCCAGTTCAAAGTGAATGGCACAGATCTATATATGACAATGGTCTAATCCTGAATGCTGATTGGTTAAAACAGAATTCCCAGCCGGTGTCTATTCCACAAGTTACCACCGTCATACCAATCTATGACGTTAAAATGGCTATTTACTTTGTTCCATCTGACTGCGCAATCCACTGTCTCATCAGCCCAGCCAGGCACTTTATAAACTTGATCTCCACTATAAAAAGCATATAAACATTAACTCACATTTCTTTTAGACTAACATTTTAGTTTTCAACAGAGGAGATTTGTATTAATCTTGCTGTCTGTCTCTCTGACATTTGCAACATTATCTCAATATTGAAATTCTATCTTCAGCATTCCCATAGTAATCAACGTGTCGGGACGAGACAGTCAGGCAGCGTTTCTCAGCCAGTTGAAATCATGAATCAGCTGGCATAATTTGTTTGTATTTATACAAAGAAATGTCACTAGAAAACAGCTTAAACAAATGCAAATGAGGATAAGAACATTGCCAGCCAGTATGGCAATGGAACATTTATAACGAACGACTGAGTCGTGTCCATAGATACAGAACAAAATGACTGAATGACTTGGTCATTAGCAACCGAACCAATAGAACGAACGACCGACCAGCCGGCTTGGGTAGCAACCCTAGATTTGTGTTGGGACTAAATCTTTTGGAAGGATGAAATGGTATGAATAAATAAATCAAAACCTTTTAAATTAAAATATGGCAATCATTATTTGAATATGTTGGTAACCCGTTTGTATAAAAGTGATAATGCCCTCGAAGCCGGTGTTTGAGCTGCAGTAGGCAGCCAGAGAATAGCAGAAGCCGGTGTTTGAGCTGCAGTAGGCAGCCAGAGAATAGCAGAGAAGCCGGTGTTTGAGCTGCAGTAGGCAGCCAGAGAATAGCAGAGAAGCCGGTGTTTGAGCTGCAGTAGGCAGCCAGAGAATAGCAGAGAAGCCGGTGTTTGAGCTGCAGTAGGCAGCCAGAGAATAGCAGAAAAGCCGGTGTTTGAGCTGCAGTAGGCAGCCAGAGAATAGCAGAGAAGCCGGTGTTTGAGCTGCAGTAGGCAGCCAGAGAATAGCAGAGAAGCCGGTGTTTGAGCTGCAGTAGGCAGCCAGAGAATAGCAGAGAAGCCGGTGTTTGAGCTGCAGTAGGCAGCCAGAGAATAGCAGAGAAGCCGGTGTTTGAGCTGCAGTAGGCAGCCAGAGAATAGCAGAGAAGCCGGTGTTTGAGCTGCAGTAGGCAGCCAGAGAATAGCAGAGAAGCCGGTGTTTGAGCTGCAGTAGGCAGCCAGAGAATAGCAGAGAAGCCGGTGTTTGAGCTGCAGTAGGCAGCCAGAGAATAGCAGAGAAGCCGGTGTTTGAAGGATATATTGGCACGGGTGTTAGGCCCGAGACGGCAAACCATGCCAATATATCCTCCAAACACCGGCTTCTCTGCTATTCTCTTGCTGCCTACTGCAGCTCTGATTTGGTTACGATGCACTGGTCTGTGTAGTGCTGCCTGCATCGTGCCTGTCATGCAATAGACTCCTACTCAGATGCATTCTGCCTACAAAAAATGTCTTATAGTTTCTTTTGTTTTGGTATGTTGCATTGAAAGAGGCTAATATTGTGTGGATTCCGTCACAATTCCCACAGTAAAAGGAAACGTTGATAGTGTTAACTAATGAGGAAAACTCTAGAAAGTTGAGTGAAATTCAATCTCGTGCTTCTCTGTGTGCACTGATATTTCGTCTGCTTGACAGTCCCGGGGGGAGCACATGCACAGCTTAGAGGGAAAATTTCTCTCCAATCTTGTGATCATTTGTTCTGAACGAACCGTGCCTCGAGTATTTTGACAGAATCCAGGCTTTTGTACGTTAATGTTAATTATCCTTCATTATATTTGTCAAACATGACTGCCGTTTAGCCTATATGTTATTAAAAGTTTGGCAAAAATTTCTGCCGCCTCATGTCAGCGCAGATTTGGACATAATGAGGCTGTAGCCAATATGCATAGCACCTACACTTTGACATGTAGGCTTTTATTTATGTACATGAAAGATTATAATATTGGCCCCTCTTATCCAATTCCGATCGGAGTAATTGTTTTATATTGTTGTGTGTGCTTTGACAATTGCATTTTTTGGGGACTTAAATCTTACTTTATTTTATTTATTCTTGTCCCGGACAAAAGGACAAGCGTTGTCAAGCTATGGACTGTATATTGTACTAGGGTTGGACAATGTCAACATTTGTCCTATTGCGATTATGTACTCGTAAAACATTGTGATATACGATGGTATTGCCCCCTATTGGCCCTACATTTGGAGAGAGAAAAACAAATCAAATAAACAGTTGGGCTACAACTGGACAATTCAGGATGAGATGTTGTTGAAAGCCTGGGCAGAGGCAAACGTCTTCTTATATTCCTTTCTGGTGGAGCTTCAGCGTGGAACATGAGTGTGTGGATTTCTGAGTGTGTGTGACGCTCACATGACGTAGCAAAGTAACAGTCAACTGATGTGGAACGGTCTGTAGTGAGTTAGGTTATAAATCATGGGCTGGAGAGAATCAAAGTCTACCATCAGAACTTGATAATTGCTTTGTCTTGTCCTCTAATATTGTTTGTTCAATCTCTCAAAGCTGTGGCTGAGAATAGCCTATGTCTAGGTGTATTGACTCCGATTTCATTCTTGTTTTTGAAAGCGGCAACGTTAAGACAACACCAACAGGCTATTATAATATTTGGGGATAAGGCTACTGTTTTTTATAATTTTTACTTTTCTTGTAGCTTCTTTAATGTCTAGTAGGAATATAAACTCAGAAAGAAAAAAAACATCCCTTTTTCAGGACCCTGTCTTTCAAAGATAATTCGTAAAAATCCAAATAAATTCACGGATCTTCATTGTGAAGGGATTAAACAATGTTTCCCATGCTTGTTCAATGAACCATAAACAATGAATGAACATGCACCTCTGGAACGGTCGTTAAGACACTAACAGCTTAGAGATGGTAGGCAATTAAGGCCACAGTTATGAAAACTTAGGACACTAAAGAGGTCTTTCTATTGACTCTGAAAAACACCAAAGGAAAGATGCCCAGTGTCCCTGCTCATCTGTGTGAACGTGCCTTAGGCATGCTGCAAGGAGGCATGAGGACTGCAGATGTGGCCCGGGCAATAAATTGCAATGTCCGTACTGTGAGACGCCTAAGACAGCGCTACAGGGAGACGGAACGGACAGCTGATCGTCCTCGCAGTGGCAGACCACGTAACAACACCTGCACATGATCGGTACATCCGAACATCCTGTACCTGTCCTGCAGGTGTGATGGCAACAACAACTACCTGAGTTACACCAGGAACGCACAATCCCTCCATCAGTGCTCTGACTGTCCACAATAGGCTGAGAGAGGCTGGACTGAGGGCTTGTAGGCCTGTTGTAAGGCAGATCCTCACCAGACATCACCGGCAACAACGTTGCCTATGGGCACAAACCCACCGTCGCTGGACCAGATAAGACTGGCAAAAAGTGCTCTTCACTGACGAGTCGCGGTTTTGTCTCACCGGGGGTGATGGTAGGATTTGTGTTTATTGTCGAAGGAATGAGCGTTACACTGAGGCCTGTACTCTGGAGCGGGATCGATTTGGAGGTGGAGGGTCCGTCATGGTCTGGGGCGGTGTGTCACAGCATCATTGGACTGAGCTTGTTGTCATTGCAGGCAATCTCAACGCTGTGCGTTACAAGGAAGACATCCTCCCCCATGTGGTACCCTTCCTGCAGGCTCATCCTGACATGACCCTCCAGCATGACAATGCCACCAGCCATACTGCTCGTTCTGTGCGTGATTTCCTGCAAGACAGGAATGTCAGTGTTCTGCCGTGGCCAGCAAAGAGCCCGGCTCTCAATCCCATTGAGCACGTCTGGGACCTGTTGGATTGAGTGTGAGGGCTAGTGCCATTCCCCCCAGAAATGTCCGGGAACTTGCAGGTGCCTTGGTGGAAGAGTGGGGTAACATCTCAAAGCAAGAACTGGCAAATCTGGTGCAGTCCATGAGGAGGAGATGCACTGCGGTACTTAATGCAGCTGGTGGCCACACCAGATACTGACTGTTACTTTTGATTTTGACCACCCCTCCCCCCTTTTGTTTAGGGACACATTATAAAATTTATGTTAGTCACATGTCTGTGGAACTTGTTCAGTTTATGTCTCAGTTGTTGAATCTTATGTTCATACAAATATGTACACATGTTAAGTTAGCTGAAAATAAACGCAGTTGACAGTGAGAGGACGTTTCTTTTTTTGCTGAGTTTAGGTTATTGGCCATTTGGTTTTCCAGACTCACATGGAGGGATTTATATCATAATAAGCTTAAACTTGTCATTCAATTTTTCTATAGGCTATTGATGTTTGTTCTCTCATTATTAGTCCCCTGGCTACTTTATGTTTTTAGGCTATTCAAACTACTTTTTGTGATGTAACTTAGCTAGCATTCAGCATTCATTGTTTGATCAGGAGAACGGCATGCATGCATAAAATGATGAAAGCATAGCCTAGCCCAAAGTCATATTCATAGCCTATCGAATGGAGAGAGAAGGGAATATAGCTTACGTTTTTTAAACGCCTAGCCACAAGCTAGTTAAGGACTGTCCGTTATTTACAGTGCCTTCAGAAAGTATTCATACACCTTGACTTATTCTACATTTTGGTGTTACAGCCTAAATACAAAATTGATTAAATGGTTTTTTTTAAATCTCACCCATCTACATACAATACCCCATAGTGACTAAGTGAAAACATTATTTACAATAATGTGAAAACAATGTGAAAACATTATTTACATTGGTATTCACACCCCTTTGCCATGTCACTCCAAATGAGGTCAAGGGCATCCAATTTCTGTTGATCATCCTTGAGATGCCAATACAGCTTAATTGGAGTCCATCAGTGGCCAATTAAATTGCGTGGACATGATTTAGAAAGAAGCACACCTGTCTATATAAGGTCACACAGTTTGACATTCCTGCAGTCAGCATGCCCATTGCACGCTCCCTCAACTTGAGACATCTGTCATTGTGTTGTGACAAAACTGTACATTTTAGAGTTGCCTTTTATTGTCCCCAGCACAAGATGCATCATGCTTGATATTGATCAATCATATTGATCATGCTGTTTAATTGACTTATTGATATGTCAGGTGGATAGATAATCTTGGCAAAGGAGAAATGCTCACTAACAGGGATGTAAACAAATTTATGCACAACATTTTAGAGAAATAAGCTTTTTGTGCGCATGGGATCTTTTTTTTTTTTTTTGCTCATGAAAGATGGGACCAACACTTAATGTTGCGTTTCATATTTTTGTTCAATATATTTGGCCTGAATGCAAAGCGCCGCCTGGGGAGAACTAGGCCACAGCTCATCACCCGTCAAACATAACCCCTACCGTGAAGCATGGTGGTTGCAGCATCATGCTATGGGGATGCTTTTCAGCGGTAAGAACTGTGAGACTGGTAAGGATAGAAGGAACATTAATGGAGCCAAATACAGGCAAATTCTAGATGAGAACCTGCTTCAGAGTGCAAACAACCTTCGGTTGGGGCAAATGAGCCCAAGCATACAGCCAAAGCAACGCTGGAATGGCATCAGAACAAGAATGTGAAAGTCCTTGAGTGGTCCAGCCAAAACCCAGACTTGAGTCCCATTTTGTGGAAAGTTTGTGGAAAGACTTGAAGAATGCTGTTCACCGGAAGAATGGGAGAAAATCCCCTAATTCAGATGTGCATAGCTGATACAGACATACCCAAGACAACTCAAAGCTGTAATCACCGCCCTAGGTGGTCCTGCAAAATATAGACTCAGGGGTGTGACTACTATGTATTAGAGATTTAATTTTCAATAGATTTGCTAACCTTTCTAAAAACATGTTTTCACCTTGTCATTATGGGGTATTATGTATAGATGGGTGAGAGGGAAAAAATCTATTTAATCAATTTTGAATTCGGCCTGTAACACGTACTGCATTGAATAGCCCCCGCGATATGCAACTTTTCAGGTAAGTTAGGAACCAATATACACAGGTAGGAAAGCAAAGGCTAGCTTTTTCAAACAGAAATTTGCATCCTGTAACACTACAGAAAGTTCTGGGACACTGTAAAGTCCATGGAGAATAAGAGCACCTCCTCCCAGCTGCCCACTGCACTGAGGCTAGGAAACACTGTCACCACCGATAAATCCGCGATAATTGAGAATTTCAATAAGTATTTTTCTACGGCTGGCCATGCTTTCCGCCTGGCTACCCCTACTCCGGTCAACAGCCCTGCACCCCTCACTGGAATTTGCCCAAGCCTCCCCCATTTCTCCTTCACCCAAATACAGATAGCTGATGTTCTGAAAGAGCTGCAAAATCTGGACCCCTCCAAATCCGCAGGGCTGGACAATCTGGACCCTCTCTTCCTAAAATGATCTGCTGAAATTGTTGCAACCCCTATTACTAGCTTGTTCAACCTCTCGTATCATCTGAGATCCCCAAAGATTGGAAAGCTGCCGCGGTCATCCCCCTATTCAAAGGGGGAGACACTCTAGACCCAAACTGCTACAGACTTATATCTATCCTCCCCTGTCTTTCTAAGGTCTTCGAAAACCAAGTTAATAAACAGATCACCGACCATTGCGAATCCCACCGTACCTTCTCCGCTATGCAATCTGGTTTCCAAGCTGGTCATGGGTGCACCTCAGCCACGCTCAAGGTCCTAAACGACATCATATCCGCCATCGATTTAAAGACAGTATTGTGCAGCTGTATCCATCGACCTGTCCAAGGCTTTCGACTCTCAATCACCAAATTCTTATCGGCAGACTCAACAGCCTTGGTTTCTCAAATGACTGCCTCGCCTGGTTCACCAACTACTTCTCTGATAGAGTTCAGTGTGTCAAATTGGAGGGCCTGTTGTCCGGACCTCTGGCAGTCTCTATGGGGGTGCCACAGGGTTCAATCCTTGGGCCGACTCTTTTCTCTGTATACATCAATGATGTCGCTCTTGCTGCGGGTGATTGTCTGATCCACCTCTACGCAGACGACACCATTCTGTATACTTCTGGCCCTTCTTTGGACACTGTGTTAAGTAACCTCCAAACAAGCTTCCATGCCATACAACTCTCCTTCTGCGGCTTCCAACTGCTCTTAAATGCAAGCAAAACTAAATGCATGTTCTTCAACTGATCGCTGCCCAAACTTACCCACCCGTCCAGCATCACCACCCTGGACGGTTCTGACTTAGGTATTTGTAGTTGTCCACATATTCTAGGTGTCTGGTTAGACAGTAAACTCTCCTTCCAGACTCACATTAAGCATCTCCAATCCAAAATTAAATCTAGAATCGGCTTCCTATTTCGGAACAAAGCATCCTTCACTCATGCTACTAAACATCACCTCGTAGAACTGACTATCCTACCGATCCTTGACTTTGGCGATGTCATTTACAAAATAACCTCCATCACAGTGCCATCCGTTTTGTCACCAAAGCCCCATGTACTACCCACCATTGCGACCTGTATGCTCTCATTGGCTGGCCCTCGCTTCATATCCGTCGCCAAACCCACTTGCTCCAGGTCATCTGTAAGTCGTTGCTAGGTAAAGCCCCGCCTTATCTCAGCTCACTGGTCACCATAGCAGCACCCACCCGCAGCACACGCTCCAACAGGTATATTTCACTGGTCACCCGCAAAACCAATTCCTCCTTCGGCCGCCTTTCCTTACAGTTCTCTGCTGCCAATGACTGGAACGAACTGCAAAAATCACTGAAGCTGGAGACTCGTATCTCCCTCACTAGCTTTAAGCACCAGCTGTCAGAGCAGCTCACAGATCACTGCACCTGTACATAGCCAATCAGTAAATAGTCCATCCAACTACCTCATCCTCATATTGTTATTTATTTGATTTATTTTGCTCCTTTGCACCCCAGTACCGCTACTTGCACACTGATCTTCTGCACATCTATCACCCCAGTGTTCAATTTGCCATACTGTAATAATTTTGCCACTATGGCCTATTTATTGCCTCACCCCCCTTATCCTACCTCATTTGCACACACTGTATATAGACTTTTGCTATTGTATTATTCACTGTATGTATGTTTATTCCATGTGTAACTCTGTTGTTTGTGTCGTACTGCTTTGCTTTATCTTGGCCAGGTCGCAGTTGCAAATGAGAACTTGTTCTCAACTAGCCTACCTGGTTAATTAAATTAAAACGCAACAAAATGTGGAATAAGTCAAGCGGTATGAATACTTTCTGAAGGCACTGTATAATATAAAAAATTGGTTTAGTCCCTAAGGCCCAAGCATCCGACAGAGGGGGGAGAGACAATATTTTCTGAATGGCCAATTTGCGCTGCTTTGGTGTACTACTCTGCTCTGTCTCGCCTACATTCCTCTTGCGTTCTGTATAACATATTTATTGAAACAGGCCAGCCTTTATTAATATGAAGCCTTTCATAAAACAAGATTATAGCAAATAGGAATAGACAATTACTTGGAATGTCACTGAGCTGCCCTGCCCGACTCTTATTGCGCGGTGCTAGTCAAGTTCAAATAGGCTAAACCAGGGGTCTCCAACCCTGTTCCTGGAGAGCTACTGTCCTTTTCTCTTCAACCCCAGTTGTAACTAACCTGGTTCAGGTTATCAACCAAGTATTACGGTTGCTCTCCAGAAACAGGGTTGGAGACCCCTGGGCAAAAACGTTGTCTGTCACATCACAATGTTGTCACCATTGGCAACGGCTGTCGATCATCGTCGATAGACGATACCATCATAATATCGCTAAACCCTATATTGTACTCAACGGTATACTCTTATCAGGTATACATATTTATTATCATGCACCATTCTCTTCTTATAGCAAACAACAGCAAGTTTCTGTCTGACTTTGGGATACGACATGGTAGCCGTCTGCAAGTGGATGACTTTCTGCAGGATTACACACTCCTGGTTAACGTGATTCACTGGTAAGAGAGGATGTATTTCTCTGTGTGCTGTATATGCCTTTGCATTTGCATGACTAATGCAAATTTGTTTCCCTAATGTAAATGTATTTCTGCTTTTGTCTGGAAAAGTGAGGACTTGGAGAAGGATGTGGAGTTTGAGGTGGTGGGTGACGCCCCTGACAAGGCCCCAACCCCACCCAGCGCACAAGAGGACAAGAATGTTGCCAACGGCAACAAAGACTCTGCCGAACCGTCCACCTCTTCCAAAGGTGAGCAAAACTGACATTGACTACAGAGATAGACTGTTTTAGACGGTCTAATAATCAAAATCCTGGTCATAAGTCACCTGTCCTTTAAACCATTTTGTTTATAGTACTGAGAATCATGTGCAGCTATGTTTATTTTGTAACTGAACGTAAACTCTAAAATGGTATATGTCAATCGTCTCTCGTCTGACTTTCTCTTGCTTTCCTTTCTCCTCTTAGCCCCTGCTGAGCAGGATGATGTTCTGATAGTTGATTCGGACGAGGAGGAGCCGTCCTCCAGCACTATGGATGTCCGCATGGAGTCAGGAGGCCACAAGAGGAAGCTCCATGATGCTGAGACAGGCGAGGCTTCAGCCAAGCGCCAACGCCTGGATCAGCCTTCGGCTGCCGATGAGGACGATGATGACATCATTGCACTAGACTAGTATGTCTCTCCTGGCCCCTCCCCTCTTCAGAAGGATGAAACTCTGTGTTTGTGTTTTCATACGCTGTTCCTCTTACCAAACATGTGTAAATATAAATGTACAAAAACTGTTAAGTGTGCCAGTTTTTATTTTGGTCCATCACAGATTGATAAAATACTTTTAGCTTTTTGTATTTTTTATAATGTATTTGTCATGTCACGGTTTATAGGGAGACTGAAAGAAACATTTAATAGCAAATGTTTTTCAGCGTATTTCATCCAGTAAACTTACACCTCCATTTGAAGGAATGGGGGAAAAAAGTTATCAAACCCAATAATTTCTTTGAGTCAAGCATTGATTGAATTTTCTTTAATTGTTAACCATTGACCACTTGCAGGGTGAGTTGCTTTGTCACAGCTGGTTAAAAAAGAAATTGTACTGGAGTTTGTTACTTTATTTATAAATCTTTCATGTGGTTTATAGTTGGAGCCATCATATCCAGGCCTCAACCTCCTTTTGGACCAAATAGATAACGACACAATAAACACTTACACATCTAATGACCCCAAACTTGTTTTCTTAAGCTTTAGCATACACATTATTACTGGTATACAGTATTTGTTTGGAACAGCAGTACTTTGGCTTGTTTTTACTGGACACACCATCAAATTTTAATTTGCTAACTTATTTGTGATTTTTTTGGGGAGGGGACTATAAAGCCCTTTCATTGCTTGGTTTTGGTTTGACAATAAATTCTGTTTTTGCCACAGTTGTCTTCTAAAGGGTTCAGACTGAGAAAATGTCTCATAGCAATTACAAGTTTGCCGAAAGAGCGAATGAGTTTCATAACGTCCCTTTAACGTTTATCTTCCAACGTTCTGGGACTGAAGGAAAAACATTTTTTAGAGCAAATATTTTGAAATTGAAGGTGTGCGTAGGGATTATAGTCCAAAAGAGTCATCTCAGCCCTGTCAGTAATTTGAGTACACAAGAAAAGCCACAACATAAGCATGTTTACAATAAACATGACATTCCTAAGGAGCTTTAGCTGAACATATTCTCAGTCCCATGTTTGTACAACATTTGCAAGACTTACATGTTATTCAAAATAACCTGATCCAATAATTTACATTAAATCAGAATAGAAAACATGAGCTGTTTGTAAAGATGCATGTGTGTTCATCCACAATTGGAAACGACACAGTCAATGAGTGAGTTTTTGTTATAGAGAAAGCACTGCACATTTGACCATGTATCGTATTGAAGATTATGAGGCTCAGATTAATTGTGCTGTTATGACATATGACAAGAACCACACAGACATGTAAACAAAACTAAGCAAAAAGTACACCAAATATCTATGTCACGGGTCTAGATCTAGCGCATGTTGTTTGAAACGCCTCTCAGAGGATAAAGCCGATTGGTCGAAAGCTTTACACGAGCCCCACTCAACGATCTCTTCCTTTTGGAACCAGCTTCGCAAACAATATTTCACCTTCATTGATTCGGAGCGTGCGATAGCAGTAGGTAGCCAATATAAATAGCCGCGGTGTTAAAGTAAGCACGCATCAATAGGTCAAGTGAAAACGTTTGGAATTTATGTGAATGTTTCAATCGTGTGAAAGCTTGTCTATTTTCCAGACCAATCAAGCGATAGCGTGGAGAGAGCCAGCCGGCAGCCATCCGAAATTGTCACTGTCACAGTGTGGAAGAAGAGGTGCCATAACGCAACTCCCGTTGTTGTTTCTGATTGAAAACATATGAAACTGAACGACTCGGGAAACGGGAGCAGTTTTAATTCATTTGACGTTTTGCCTTACCTGAAAAGATAACACAACAGCTCATTTTGACTCGCAAACTTCGAGTAGCCTATTCGAAGAACCGTGGTCATGGTGGCTCTCTCATCGATCGTAAACCCACTTGCCCGGCATCTGCAAAGACATATCATCAAGCAAACTAAAGGTCAACGGTTGATACCTGTGAGAAGATGCAACCTCACTGCATGTTCAAGCAAATATGTGCTTTCAGCGTGTAAGTGTCGAAACTTTAAAAGTACGGTAGCTTTCATCATATTACAGTTGGAATTATCATTAGTTGCAGTTGAATTCGCTAGCTGCTTGCTCTTCATTTCATAAGACTAGAACAGTGGCATTAATGGTCAGTCCAGCTGGCCGCTG
This sequence comes from Salvelinus fontinalis, assembly GCF_029448725.1. Classification (NCBI taxonomy): domain Eukaryota; kingdom Metazoa; phylum Chordata; class Actinopteri; order Salmoniformes; family Salmonidae; genus Salvelinus; species Salvelinus fontinalis. Next base: position 31,766,073 of record NC_074676.1, read on the forward strand.
AGATTACACGAGAAATAAGACTGTTTCAATCGCTCAAGCAGCAGTAACATAAATGGCTGCGTTGTAAAGTTTTAATCGACATCCACAATGTCTACATTACTAAAGGGTTAATTAATGGCGTTGTTTTTCATCGCAACGGGTGCACAAAGAATACATGGAAACCAAGGACTGGATTTCTGCATGAGTGAATTGGCGTCACATTTTCAGGGGGAATTCTAAACTTCTGTCCGGGTACTGGTTTTGATTAACTATGGTGTGTACATACACATGTCAATTTGATCGTAACTGTGATCACAATTTATGTTTATCTTTTGTATTTTGTTTTTTAACTTGGCCTATTTTACACTGCATGTTTGTTTATGGTCTGTCTTTATTCAAGACATTCATAAGGCCTGACTTTTCTCTCCAGAACCCAAGGCATTATGCATTATTCCAAGGGTTCTCAGATATAAGTGTAACAGTATAACTTTAAACCGTCCTCTCGCCCCGACACGGGCGCGAACCAGGGACCCTCTGCACACAACAACAGTCACCCACGAAGCGTCTGTAACGGATGTGAAATGGCTAGCTAGTTAGCGGGTACGCGCTAGTAGCGTTTCAATCAGTTACGTCACTTGCTCTGAAACCTAGATGTAGTGTTGCCCCTTGCTCTGCAAGGGCCGCGGCTTTTGTGGAGCGATGGGTAACGATGCTTCGTTGGTGACTGTTGTTGATGTGTGCAGAGGGTCCCTGGTTCGCGCCCGTGTCGGGGCGAGGGGACGGTTTAAAGTTATACTGTTACACGTCGTTACCCATCACTCCACAAAAGCCGCGGCCCTTGCAGAGCAAGGGGCAACACTACTTGTAGGTTTCAGAGCAAGTGACGTAACTGATTGAAACGCTAGTAGTGCGTACCTGCTAACTAGCTAGCCATTTCACATCCGTTACACTCACCCCCCTTTCAACCTCCTCCTTTTCCGCAGCAACCAGTGATCCGGGTCAACAGCATCAATGTAACAGTATAACTTTAGTCCGTCCCCTCGCCCATACCCGGGCTCGAACCAGGGACCTTCTGCACACCTCAACAACAGTCACCCACGAAGCATCGTTACCCATCGCTCCACAAAAGCCGCGGCCCTTGCAGAGCAAGGGGCAACACTACTTGTAGGTTTCAGAGCAAGTGACGTAACTGATTGAAACGCTAGTAGCGCGTACCCGCTAACTAGCTAGCCATTTCACATCCGTTACATAAGCACCGCATACCGGTGGGAACATGTGAACTTAAATCCCAGCGCTCTGTTTTAATGTTTAGAACCATCAATCATCGCTTGCAATACGGTTTTTGAAACATATGGAATTTCTTTCATACTGTATAAGCGAAATGAAGGAAAAGGAAACCGCACACTGCTCTTGATAGTATCACCGATATTTAATAAGCTTACGATAAGCGAGAAATAATATAAAAATATATATATATTCACTTAATGTAGCAGATTTGCACAGATCCATATGGCTGTGTGTGCATCCAGCTGATGAACTACACTTCCGCTACACCTTCCCAGTTACGCTTAGCACAGGTGGTCGCCTCTGTCTTCCGTAAACAAGCATTAACAAAGGTGTTCGCTGGGATTCTTCCACACCGATCTCGACAAACCATTTCTGTATGGACCTCGCTTTGTGCAGTGGGGCATTGTCATGCTGAAACAGGAAAAGGCCTTCCCTAAACTATTGCCACAAAGTTGGAAGCACAGAATCGTCTAGAATGTCATTGTATACTGTAGCGTTAAGATTTCACTTAACTGGAATGAAGGGGCCTAGCCCGAACCATGAAAAACAGCACCAGACCATTATTCCTCCTCCACCAAACTTTACAGTTGGCACTATGCATTGGAGCAAGTAGTGTTCTCTTGGCATTCACCAAACCCAGATTTGTCTGTCGGACTGCCAGATGGTGAAGCATGACTCATTACGCCAGAGAAAGTGTTTCCACTGCTCCAGAATCCAATGGCGGCAAGTTTTACACAATGTTTGTCTATGGCGATTGCATGGCTGTGTGCTCGATTTTTATACACCTGTCAGCAACACACCCGTCCACATACTTACAATCTGCTGGATATTCATGAAGTAACGAGTAATGTGATCTATTAGTCATTGCAGGATAGCTACTGTTTGGCGTAGCACAGAGAATTTTCGATCAACCTTAACTTGGCGACACTATCTTCGTCCTCGATTCGGTCAAACATATCTTCTAATAGGTCTGTGTTCAGTTGTAGGTGGTTCGTTTGAATTTAGAAAAGGCTAGTAAGGATAGGCCTTTTTTTTCAGGTACAGTAGCAAAATGGATAATTAATACATTTTTCCAATAAATACCTTTACCAATTGACCTTTGTACAGATATAGGTTAAGCATTCACAGTCCCATTGGCAGAGCGGTCAGTGACTGATGTAAATTGCATCATAGGCAGTTATTGTTTTGCAGCCCAATGGCAAAACCAGGAAGTCATAGTAGATTTATTTTAACGCCAGAAGATGTATATCTATGAAACATTCCATTCAGAGCTGAACTAGTGTCTCCCTTTCCTGCTGCGGAGTAGACCTGGTGGGCTGCCAATACATTCCGTGAGTCTTTCTGTAGCCTACCCACATTTGACTTATTCTGTCATTTCCTTTCAATAGGAGTTAGTGAAGGAAGTGTCTCTTTTTCCTCCTGCTTTTCTAATTTCTTAAACGGAATCAACGGAGGAGGCTTAGACTACTGGTCTCACTAAGTTTTCACAATTGCTTGTCTACTTTGAGACATTTGATCTTATGTTATTTGGGAATTGGACTATTATTGCCAATTTAAGAATGCAGGAAGCTGGAGAGTACACTATGAAAAGTAAGTGTCAGCATTTGTTATAGTAGGCTAAGCAATAGGACTTAATGTGATATACTAAAGACAAGCTGTCGTTTTACATTTAATATCAGACTAGATTTAAATCCCCTCTCTCATGCTTTGACTCCAGTGCATCCGATGTGGCAGGGACCACTTGTTGCTCCTGGGGGCAACAGACAATCTCCTATCGATATTCGGGTGCGCAAGAGTGTCTTTGATCCGCATCTCAAGCCGCTGACCCCGGATTACGACCCCAGGACATGTTCACAGATATGGAACAACGGGTACTCATTCCTGGTTGAGTACGATGACACCACCAACAAATCCAGTAAGCAGTTTCTGTTCTGCCGCGTGACCTCCTGATTTAAAACTGCAATGCCTGCCACGTGGAACTTGACTTTGATTTACATTTAGGTATCCCTGCCCTTGGCTTATTTCTCAACATCATGGTCTTAACTTATTGTTTAGACAGTCTAATTTTCAATCCAATATTATTTCAGAAATGTATATTTTATTAACCGCTAGACTTAACAAATTTATGCCAAGAATACAGTAGGCTAATTATTCTATAATTTAATTCTTAGTTCTGCTTTTAATGTGTGTTTGTGTGAGAAGAGGATACATTTGTTTTAACAAGTATGTTTATATAATCATGTTTATAATTCGCCACAGCTGTTGTGTGTATTAGTTACGGTTTCTTCTCATTATTGTATGTGTCTCTAACACAACATTGATGAGTGGTCGATTTCTTCTCGTCGATGTCTCGCTCTCTCTCTCTTAGCACTTAAAGGGGGTCCTCTGGAGGATAACTTCCGGCTGTGTCAGTTCCACTTCCATTGGGGGGAGAGCAACGCATGGGGCTCTGAGCACACAGTGGACCGCCGCCTCTTCCCTGCTGAAGTAGCTACTCCACATCCTCTTACTTAACATTTAAATACGGACACTCTCTGTTAACTTTGTTGAATGACTCTAGCTATGCTGTAGTAAGAACCTCCTAACATGTCAAGTCTAAGAGTCATAGTCTTCAGGACACTGTGGCATGGAACAGTAGATAATAGGGACTGCTTAGTCATCAAGTCAATGCTGATGCCCTAGCCAATCCATGATGACATTGGCATGCATTTTCTGTGACAGGGGGATTGTGCTGTTGGAGACCTCTACGTATAGAAGCAGAATGCATTCTGTTCTATCCTTAAGGCCCACCTTTTAATGTGTGATCTATTTTCATATTGTTCCACCCACCTAAAGAATACTTATGCAATAGAGTACTACTGTATGTCTGGGGGAGGGTGCCATGCCAAGGGTGCCGTGCCATGTGGCTGTGAGAATCTGACCATGTCAGGGTTCTCAACACTCCCCAGGTGCAGTATGTGTACAGAGGCTCAAGTTACGATTACAGCACACAACTCACTCTCTGTGCCTAATAGGAGCACACCAGTGGGTAACAGAGATAATGGATCCTTCTCAGTTTACATATTGGGTTGTACTGTTCTTTATAGAAATCTCCCCAGATCCCAGGGTGAATAGGGATCTGTGTTGTGCGTATGGGTAGAGTTGGACACTCAGATGGAGTAAAACAAAGAGCAGCTGCATGTCACCCGTCTGTTCAGGATGGAGGATTTTCATTCAGAATCTGATAATTTGTTGTTAGTTTTGATAATTGATTGTTCTACCACAAAGGTGACCGTTTATCTTGAATGATATTAAAGATTCATAATTATCCAGCAGCAAATATAATCTGTGACACATTGCATTTGAATTCTCTTGGTGTGTGGATAAATACGTTCTAAATAATGTATGCGTCGCCTTTTCTGTTAATAGCTCCACATGGTCCACTGGAACTCTGATAAGTACAGCCGGTTTGAGGAGGCGGTGATGGAGGAGAATGGACTGGCTGTTATCGGGGTTTTCCTCAAGGTAACTTATTGCTTATTGTTAACATAGCGATGCATCCCTACCATATGCAACCCACCACCACTGTCATACATACTTGACCATATACAGTTGAAGTCAGAAGTTTACATACACTTAGGTTGGAGTCATTAAAACTCATTTTCCAACCACTCCACAAATTTCTTGTTAACAAACTATAGTTTTGACAAGTCGGTTAGGATATCTACTTTGTGCATGACACAAGTAATTTTTCCAACAATTGTTTACAGACAGATTATTTCACTGTATCACAATTCCAGTGGGTCATAAGTTTACATACACTAAGTTGACTATGCCTTTAAACAGCTTGGAAAATTCCAGAAAATTATGTCATGGCTTTAGAAGCTTCTGATAGGCTAATTGGCATCATGTGAATCAATTGGAGGTGTACCTGTGGATGTATTTCAAGGCCTACCTTCAAACTCAGTGCCTCTTTGCTTGACATCATGGAAAATCAAAAGAAATCAGCCAAGACTTCAGGAAAAAAAAAAATTGACCTCCACAAGTCTGGTTCATCCTTGGGAGCAATTTCCAAACGGCTGAAGGTACCATGTTCATCTGTACAAACAATAGTACGCAAGTATAAACAGCATGGGACCACGCAGCCGTCATACCGCTCAGGAAGGAGATGTGTTCTGTCTCCTAGAGATGAACGTACTTTGGTGCGAAAAGTGCAAATCAATCCCAGAACCGCAGCAAAGGACCTTGTTAAGATGCTGGAGGAAACCGGTACAAAAGTATCTATATCCACAGTAAAACAAGTCCTATATCGACATAACCTGAAAGGCCGCTCAGCAAGGAAGAAGCCACTGCTCCAAAACCGCCATTAAAAAAGCCAGACTACGGTTTGCAACTTCACATGGGGACAAAGATCGTACTTTTTGGAGAAATGTCCTCTGGTCTGATGAAACAAAAATAGAACTGTTTGGCCAGAATGACCATTGTTATGTTTGGAGGAAAAAGGGGGATGCTTGCAAGCCGAAGAACACCATCCCAACCGTGAAACACGGGGTTGGTAGCATCATGTTGTGGGGGTGCTTTGCTGCAGAAGGGACTGGTGCACTTCACAAAGTAGATGGCATCATGAGGGAGGAAAATTATGTGGATATATTGAAGCAACGTTTCAAGACAGTCAGGAAGTTAAAGCTTGGTCGCAAATGGGTCTTCCAAATGGACAATGACCAAAAGCATACTTCCAAAGTTGTGGCAAAATGGCTTAAGGACAACAAAGTCAAGGTATTGGAGTGGCTATCACAAAGCCCTGACCTCAATCCTAATGAAAATGTGTGGGCAGAACTGAAGCGTGTGCGAGCAAGGAGGCCTACAAACCTGACTCAGTTACACCAGCTCTGTTAGGAGGAATGGGCCAAAATTCAACCTAGTTATTGTGGGAAGCTTGTGGAAGGCTACCCAAAACGTTTGACCCAAGTTAAACAATTTAAAGGCAATGCTACTAAACACTAACTGAGTGTATGTAAACTTCTGACCCACTGGGAATGTGATGAAAAATAAAAGCTGAAATAAATCACTTTTGACATTTCACATTCTTAAAATAAAGTGGTGATCCTAACTGACCTAAGACAGGGAATTTTTACTAGGATTAAATGTCATGAATTGTGAAACTGAGTTTAAATGTATTTGGCTATGGTTTATGTAAACTTACGACTTAATTGTACACATCATATACAAACCATTTCAATATTTACTGACATTGAAATGTAAACACCCCATGCAGTGAATGTAAACACACAGCACATGCCTGACAAAGGACTCAGTGCTCAGACACCGATTATTTTCCTCCTCAGATAGGGAAGAGACACGAGGGACTGCAGAAACTAGTAGATGTCCTACCTGCTGTCAGACACAAGGTGAGTTCAATGATTGACCACTTAAACCATGCAGGTGATTTTGTTACCAAGGTTTCAGAGAGAACGTTTCAAGCAGGTGTTATGTCGCTGAGTTTCTGAGAAGGTCGCCCAAAGCTTAAGAACATAAGTAGTCAGTGCTGTCAGACTCAGGTTGGTGTTCTAGATAAGCCTCTCTCCGGTGGGGCACACATGACATTTGTGTGGCTATTGGAGTGTGAATTACACCGGGCTATTCGGGGGATTCTCTATCAAATCTATCGGCCTGATAATAGACGTAATTTTAAATTGTAAAACAAATGACCTTTTAATGTGGCATGAACACAACCAGTCATATTTATCTGATTGTCAAACAAATTACTTCAGAAAGTAGGCATGTTGGTCCACTCCAATAATTCCAGCATCCAAACTGAATGTATACTTGCGCTGTTTGACTTAATAGATGTGTTACAAAGCACCAAAATTGTTCCTAATGTCATTCAGCGATTGCCATTGATTATTCTTACATTAATTGATGCGTCTTGCTGACAAATTTATATTTTTTGTAGCCTGAAAAGTTGGGACACTTGAAATGGGGCTGAAACTGTCCTGGGGAAAACGGGATGGTCACCCTAACACACATGGTGAACTTACTAGACTAGCCTACAATGTGTATTAGCATGAATTTCAAATAGGCCTACCAGTAGTCAGTGATGTAGTGTTCAAAATGAAAAAAGTAACGCTTTCAATGCATTAAAAAAAAAAGGAAAAAAAAGTGGGTAAACAAGATTTACTTACGTTTATCCTTCACTAGGGCTACACCACTGCCGGTAGCCTACCCCCTCATCCAAGGCAATTTCAAACACATGAACACCCACAGAATAGGTAGCTTACACTCAATATAATACAGTTGATTCCAAACATGTTTTACACCCTAGTTCATGAATTGTCCATAAGTCATGAGTTAATGTTTGGAGTCTTCACAGATAATGGGACATAAAACAGTACCTTTCTTTCCTTATGTTAATGACATTTGACAGTTGTCATTTATTAAGTATTTAACAATTTAATTAGAATATTGAACTTACAAATAATGGATCTTGGGGATTGTGAAAGTCCACTAAGTGTAACATTTCATTATGTTGTTTCGCAATGAAAACAGTTCTCATGGGCACACATCCAAAGTAATGTAGGCCTATGCCATTGCAAAACCGAATGCTTCTAACCGAAAGAGTCAACTACTGTCATTAAGGTAAACTTGTTGGATGGATTGGATGCGCATTGGTGTCTAGCTGTAGGCTAGTTGTCTAGTGATATTGTCGACCATCAGGTGATCAAGTAAAGAAAACCAATATTGATAGGGGGAAAAAATGGTCTGCTACTTCTGGCCTCGGTTGGCAGGGTGAACACTGGTACCTGCGCACACCTAAAAAACAGCAATGAGTGCTTTAAAACAGCTGACTGACAAAAGCAAACAATGATAAATCAATGGCTAAATCTAATGCATTGGAATAAAGACACAGGCTATTTTTGGGAAACAAATGAAAAGGTATTTATGCTGAAAGGAGCTCAGCTGAAGCTGAAATTCAGCACCAGCCTACTGGATGGACAACACTGCCACAGAAATAAATGGTTTAAACCATGACCGAGTTGGGGGGTGTACGTTTCATATTTACCACTGCATTTTAAACAAATAGGAGAATGGGTAAATTAGCATTATTTAGAGCCCCCCCTTTGTTACCTTCCAGAAGTATTACTGCAAAGGAACTTACTGTATGATCTGAGATGGGGAGACTCAACTTTATCTGCCGTCTAGTGGCCATGAGTCAAATTACATTTTTTTCCCCCTCAACCTTTTTAACTAGGCAAGTCAGTTAAGAACAAATTCTTAATTACAATGACGGCCTACCAAAAGGCCTCCTGCAGGGACGGGGGCCTGAGATTTAAAATAAATATAGGACAAAACATACATCACAAGAGACACTACATAAAGAGAGACCTAAGACGACAACATAGCAAGGCAGCAACACATGACAACACAGCATGGTAGCAGCACAAAACATGGTACAAACATTGGGCACAGTCAACAGCACAAAGGTCAAGAAGGTAGAGACAACAATACATCACACATTAAGGTTGTGGTTGGGAAATGGCAATAATAATTGTTATTATAACTTATGACACGGTTTGCAGCACCATGTAACCCTTTCCTCTTCCCCTTTTTGCTCCTTAGGACAGTGTTGTTGAGTTCACTAGGTTTGACCCAGCCTGCCTACTGCCCACTAACATTGATGATTACTGGACGTATGCAGGGTCACTGACCACGCCTCCTCTGACCGAAGCAGTGACCTGGATTATCATGAAGCAGCACATCGAAGTCAGCCATGACCAGGTTAGTGTGTAAGTGAGAGCGTGTGCGGTGAAAGGGAAGGAATGTTAGAACTACTGGTGGACTACACTTTAGTGACTTCACTCGGCTGTTCCATGTCTGCATAACACATTCTCTCCCTGTCCTGTCTCTTCCTCAGCTGGCTGTGTTTCGGAGCCTTCTCTTCACCTCAGCAGAGGAGGAGGTGCAGAAGAGCATGGTCAACAACTTCCGTGTGCAGCAGTCGCTGCAGGGCCGCACTGTGCGTTCCTCGTTTACCCCCTTCCTGAAGGAGGAGCAACCTGCAAAGGGTCCACACACAGGCCACTGACCTTTCGACAGAGACTCACTCGGACCCTTCAAACCAAAATAATGCAATACCCTGGGAAGCACATTTTTGGGCTAACAAAGTCTTACGTTTGACTCTACAGAAGTCATACTGCTGGCATCTTTCCAAACGCTTATGCATTCAGAAAGCACTCTGATTTCACTTAAGTGCCAGGGATTTTATAATTCCAATGTCACCATCTAAAAGCTGTTTTGTTGACCATCCTTGGCACTAGACAGCTGTCTCACTGCCTGCTGTCCTGTCAATAAGTGAAAGGCATCATCAACACATGGCAGGTGTATTGCTGTAGTCTATGCTAACAGATTTTTTAAACCCCTGTCTCTTAGGTGAATCAGGTTGTTTTTTTATAGATGCTTTGAATGTTTAAGTTGTAAACCTTTTTTATTCAGTCGTTAACAGTCCCACTTGAAATGCTTCCAGAAACCAATGAGGGATTCTGCTGAAATACAGGTAACTGTCAAAATAAAGGAAAACACCAACACATATTGTCTTAAGAGGGTGTTGGTCCACCACAGCTTTAATGTACAAGTGTCTGGAAGTCTTGGAGGGCTGCGACACCATTCTTCCATGAGAAATTCCATAATTGTGTGTTTTTCTCCAGGATTTCCCATAAGTGTTGAATTGAGATCTGGTTACTGAGATGGCATATAGCTTACATCGTTTTTGTGCTCAAAACATTCAGTGACCACTCGTGCCCTGTGGATAGGGGCATTGTCATCCTATGGGGGCGTAGCCAAAATAATGATCTGCCCAGCGTTTTAATACATCACCCTAAGAAAGCATGATGGGCTGTTACCTGCTTAATTAACTCAGGAAGTGCACCTGTGGAAGCATCTGCATTCAGTATACTTTGTTTCCCTCATTTACTCAAGTGTTTCCATTATTTTGGCAGTTACCTGCACTTTTAAACTATCACGATTTAATAATCTAAAGCATAAGAATATCACCCTCATATGAGCAGTACTCTTGCAGTAATTGTTCTCCTTCCTTGACAAAGTATTTGAGGTGAAGGGGCTCCAAATTTGGATGTGTGATTTAGGTTGAAGGTTTAAGCTCTGAACTTGTTTACTGCACACAGCCGAAGAGATTTGGTTCATTGTATTTGGGCCTAGCTAAGGCTCCAAACTGCACAAATGAGTGTTGCTCATTGCTTTGAAAGATGTTTTAGATGCATTTGTGATTGATTTTATTACATAGTCTATTGAGTGGACTAGAATGTACATCTCACTATCTGTAACTTAGAGGTAAAAATCATATGTGTAGGATCGACATCTTTAAGGCCTTATAAGCACAGGGACACAAAGGCATTTGTTACAACTAATATGCAGAACTATTTTGTTGAATTCTATAGCAAACATCTGTATTTTAGCATGGGTTTCTAAGCATATTTCCTCTTGTAATCAAATTGTTCTGTTCTACTAAACAGGAATCTACCATAGTGCCTTCTATTTTATGCATCATACTGACACGTGGCGGTCACCTCTGTTCTCATAGATCAATAGCTCACAGCAGTGTGTCTATTCTGTTGGGGCCTGCTGGTCTAACGCATATCGATAATATTCTGCCCCTACCAAGCTTAAGTCGGTCAATTTGTATGTTTGCCAGTTTCTGGTTTAGGCGCTGGGAGAGTATCACATCATGCATCATTAACCTGTTATCTTGTTGGTTCTGTATTTATTTATTGGTGGAGGTCGATAGGTTTTTACTTGCCTTTTTAGAAGCACACGGACAGGAATCATTCTCCTCCTGATATTTGTATGTCATTTCTTGAGACTTAAGCTTTTTCTGTACTTAAATATGTGTATATCAAATTTGAGATTTTAAAGTTTCCATCAGAACTGGACAGGGATTACAGTGGAACCAACTACATGCATGAACTTTAAAACATAACTACACTTAAGGTTATGCTTTAATAGCGTTCCAAAAGGTTAACTGTAATATAAGCACTGCTATTCCCCATGTTGACACAAAACCATGAAACATGATATAGCAGTTGTAATACCTTGCTGCCTATTTTCCATTAGCCTACTTCTAGTTGCAGTTTTCTGGGTGTGCCTTCCAGTGCTTCACTATTTTCATCAAAGAAAGGGGGTGATTGGATAAAGAGGGGGGTCTTATGTTTGCAGTGTTCAGAGAAAGTGAAGTAGGTGCTAAAAAGGAGGAGAAAGGGATTGATTGGTTCTATAAACAGGGAATGAAAAGGGAGAGCAGACTGAGGCAACATTGGTATTGTTTGTTCTATAAAGCATTAAGTGAGTGAATGGTTGTCTTTGTGATCATTCAATAACAATGTTCCTGTATAAACTGTCCCTTGTGGGGCCTCTCCCTTGAAAGAGCCACCTGGCCTTCTCCCCACTAGGTCAATTGCAGAGAAGTAGCTTGACACTAACCTGTTTTGAAAACTGTAAAGCACTGTCCAAACACTGAGGAACTGTAAGACTCTTGCCCTCTATACCCAACTGACACTTGCCTGTTTCACTGTGTTCCCTATTAAATTAAAGGTGGCATTTTGTTACACCAGAGTTTAGGGGAACAATGTTGGGGTACAGGGAGGATTTGAACACAGTTATGATTGGTTACACATTTCATGTGGGCATTTTTATGGGTGCTGATAGGTTTGATGGTAGAGAGATTTTATTTACTGTTGTAACTGGTACGTGGCCTATTTTCAGCTTCCATTTGTCTTGGTCTGTTTAGTTATGATCTGCCTTTTTTAATATTTGAAATGATACTCTCAAGTGGGAGGTTTCCATTCATTTAACTGTTTTTATAGTTTTCAAATGATAAATACTAAACTGACACAAATGTTGTTGTACTATAATGACTATGTACTTTAAAAATGGATCATTAGTCTTGGTTAATATGTCCTCTGGTGAACTGCTGTATTTTAATGTCTGTCATCAATGCCCATTTTAAATGTGTAAAAGTTAGTATGCACAATGATCTCGATCGATATACAATGTGTACAAAACATTAACACCTTCCTAACATTGCTGGCCGATGTTGACGCCAATGCTTCCCACAGTTGTGTCAAGTTGGCTGGATGTCCTTTGGGTAGTGGACCAATCTTGATACAAGGGAAACTGAAAAACCCAGCAACGTTGCAGTTATTGACGCAAACCGGTGCGCCTGGCACATACTACCATACCCTGTTCAAAGATACTTCAATCTTTTGTCTAGCCCATTCACCCTCTGGCACACACACAATCCATGTCTCAAGGCTTAAAAATATTTTTTTTTACCTGTCTCCTCCCCTTCATCTACACTGATTTGAAGTGGATTTGTCAAGTGACATCAATAAGAGATCCTATCATTCACCTGGTCAGTCTGTCATGGAAAGAGCATGCGTTCTTAATGTTTTGTACACAGTGTACATGTTTTACATAAATACGACTTGCAGTACTTCCCCTTTCTTTGTTTGCTACTTGGCAGGTGTTTTCCTGAGGCTAGATGAGTGTTCTGTGTGTTGTGCTGTACTACATGTTGTATTTGTTTGATTGTCGGGCGGCCACATTCCTGCCCCATGGGCCTTGAGGAGCTGTGGTTCAAGGGATAAGTTGGGGCCCCTCTTCCAACAGCCCTGTTATTGCACCAGGTGCTGGATTGGCCCAGTCCAGCTGTGCAACCAAGAAGTGGTGCTACTATCATGTCCCACAGGCCTAAAACACCACAGGGATGGACCTTACATCCACTGCTGACAGAAAATTTGTATATATAAGATTCTAAAGCCTATATTAAAGATTAATATAATAAAGAAATGCCTATTTTATTTTAATGTGCAGGTGGTATTAAAACTATGGAATGGGGTGCTCATCTGGGCCAAGTCATGTAGTTAAAGTAAGGGTGATTGCATCTCCCATATAATACCACAAGTCATTTATGGGACATGCCATCACCTTTTACTTTTTTGGACTTTGCCTTTGATTTCATTTTGTGAGCCCATGTGGTTATGTTATAGGATGGTCATATTGGGACGTGTTGAATGTGTCTCTTATGATATCCTCAATAGGGTGGGAAAAGGAGGGAGGGTACAATAGTCAATATTGTGGAAAGATGGGATGCCTGTGGAACAAGGTACTTGTTGTCTTTAGTTGTTACTCAGCATTGGCCTTGTCATGCTATGAGGCATGTGGGGCAGTAGTAGGCACTGAAGTAGCAGAATATGCTGAAGTTACAGGGCTTGTACCTATGAAGCACTTCCATACACTTTTTCAATACACCAAACACTGAATTACATGAAGGTTCCTCTTCACTGTTATGCACGTATGTAATGCTTCGCTGCAATTTCAAGCCAGAACGCACTACACATGAACTAAGATGAGGGTCTGCAACAGAAACAATGTCACAGAGCTCTGGATTATTGCTGCACTCCATTGTTCCCTATCAGACAAGAGCCTAGGCCCAGACATTCAATAAGGACCTGGACCGCCACAGAAGGGCTAGACGGCACCTTTGAAGACAACAGAGAATGGGGTGTGGGTGTTTATAAATGTTAGGAAACATGGTTTGAGTTTTGTCTCAACTTGATTCAAACAGACCCCTATTCGTGTTTATTATGGTTCACCACGGGGGATATAAAAGTGGGATGAGATCTCCCAAAAGGCTGCATGGTTTCCCACTATTGTGTGGGAGAGTTTGAGAAGCTGTTCTTTGAACTGTGTAAAAACAAATGGCAAAGTTAAACGAACAGGCGATCAGAGTGAATATTTATGTGACTACATGGCTATCATTCAGAGTATGGGAATAAGCGTCATGTCCGTCTGTGGTCCTCATGCTTGAGCTGACCTCTTTCCACTGACCTTAAGTTACAAGATGAATGGCAGTTAGAAGATGAAAGAAAATGTCTAATTAAAGAATTTCTTCTTCTCTTGGTTTTGTTCTTTGTTTTAAGAGGATATTTTTAGAACAAAAGATGGGCCACCAGTCTCCCAAAGCCCACATACTAGGACTGTAAACAGGAACTTGCAGCTTCAGGACATTCTCAGAACTCCCATCCAGCTGCTCTTTCTCCCCCTCAACTCAAAAGTTTGTTTGGTTTATCAGATATTTCAATCTGTTTCTCATAAATAGGGTTTGAGAACTAGAAGTCCTCTCTGATGTGAATGGAAGACCCCAGCTTCAACTGAAATTGGCTCCTTGAAACATGAAAGGAGGATAGTCCAGGCTCTTTGGTTATGAGAATGGTTGGCAGTAGATTGGGCACTCCTTATGCCAGTATGTTTTGTTCACAGGATCTTCAGATGTTGTTTTGAACTGAAGAAAATAACCTGTGTTCATTGTTTTGTCAATCAGAAAATGCAATGTCAAATGTCTTTATTGATCTCAGTCCAAATCACATCACACAGAGACCCTGGGGACTTCTGTTGATTTTTCAATGGACTTGCTGAATTTTTAAAGATGCAGTGAATGTTAGGCTACTTCTGAGTAAGTTTCTCACCTCAGACAATGTGAGCCTACATCACAGAGCTTGTATAACATTCATTTAGTTGTGTCACTGTATTTACTTATCCTCATTGTTTTAAGGATTGCTGTTCATGGGACTCCTTATCCTAATAGCCACACTATGTACCAACATATGTTCCATGCAATCTCAGCAACAGCCTCAGATCCTCCCTGCACCCCCGCTGGCAGGCCCTCTGTGGGCTCCATTCAGAGGATGGTTGATTGTTTTCGCTTCCTTATGTTGACCAGCCCTGTATTAGAGGTCAGTCCCACCCTTAGATCACCTGCCGGGAAAGAAAGCAGAACCTCCACATCTGGAGGCAGCAGTACCTTCATCACTGTCAGTGATGATCACCACTTCACCTTGCCATGATGCACACAAACTGCCCAACCACCATCGTGCTTAGTCCTCTGATACCTGGGTTAACGAATGATGAGTTCCACAAACCAGTGATTCAGTTGAGTATATCAGTAGGTATTAAAACGTCTGGACATCATGAGAGGGAAGAAGACAAAAAGAGAACTGGGAAATAAATAAGGGAAATAAGTCTTCCAATGTGCGTTAACATTTGTGTTCTTGTGACTGACTAAACTAAAAGAAGGGTGTGGAATGTCATATTGTGCAATATGAGATTGTAGCAGTGGAGGCTCCTCAGAGGAGGATGGGGAGGATCATCCTCAATAAATTTCATAAAAAGTGAAGAATTGTAAAAGTTATCCTTTTTAGATAAAACTATACTAAATATATTCACATCACCAATAATTGCTGTAATCTGTTGAAAAACATTTCTTAAAACGGAAGATTTTTTTATTTTTATTAACATATCTAAATTTGTCCAATAGAAACTCTTGTTTGCAACCGATGGGCTAATGATTACACCCTAGATCAGCTAGATGCAGACAAAAGTGTGTAAGGCGGTATTGAATGTGTCAATTTCTCTCGAACTGTGCACATACTTTGTAAACTTTCTAGGCTAGGTTGTGGCAACCGCATGATGGGTATAGGGAAAATGTGAGAATCATGTAGTAGCCTAAACTTATCAACGTTATATTGAGTTGAGTGAATGGAATATGAATGACAGTCATCCAATATGCTGTAATTGAAATTAAAAAAGTATCCTCATCTTAAACGGCACCGACCGCCACTGAATCGTAGGGCCAGGGAGAAATGCAAATAGGTCTACTGTATGTGAACGTGTTGATTTTATTTACACAGCGCTGGTGAGTTTCCAAGAATGTGGATATATTTACATTGACATACAAACTTCCGTTCAATATTTCAGTCTTCAAAAGAAAAAGCCTATAACAGGCAAACCCTGTTCTTAACCATACAAGACACAGGTGGGGTGTAGCAGGGTCAAATGCACCCTCCCTTTACTAAAACAGAACTGATGAGAACATACCCAAATGAGCATTTAGGCAACACATGTGGTGCGCAGACCAGAGGGGTATACTGCAAAGCAAGATAGAAAACCCTGAGTAGAGCTAAAACTAGAGAACTTCAGTTAGCTTCACATTCCAGCTCAGGCTTCATCCGTATTACAACAGTGGATATTGGTCATCCACCTGCAGGCTTAACTACATGTGCATGTCACACATGGCTAGTCTAACACCAAACTCTTAATTGAAACAATGCTGAAACATCAACCCATGGGCAAGTCAGTGCCACATTTTCATTTGTACCAAAAATGAAAGAAAAGTTCTTGAAAATTCAACCTGGTTATCGTGTGAAATAGACTTTTACAGTAGCCAAGGCCACAGAGAGAGTAGCCTAGTCAACACTTCCACACTCCCTCTCATTCCATGGCAGTGATTTCAGCAGGTAGGGTTCTATTCTCTTACCCTCATTGTGCTGTGACTGCCCTGAAACATTATGGCAACATGCCAGAGTAGTCAATACCTTTCCAATCCCTCTCAAGGTCACAGACAGACCATTACTTTATTACTTTGGCATGGTTATCAATGCAATCATCACAAAAGTTTTACTGTGCATGAACTTTCAAATTCATCCTGCCATTACTAAATGTGGAATGTGAGTTAGCCTGCCCTGGAGCAGGTTAGTTCAGAAGGATTTGATGCCATAGAAACTTGTATGACCAGTTACTCCGAGTTGGACTCAGTTAACCAAAGTTCCCTCACTGCAATAGTGTGCTCTGTAATAGGCTATATGCCAGCGGTTCCCAAAATAGGGGGATCGTGACCCCATGTGGGGTCGCCTGATTTGAAAATGGGGTCGAGGGAGATTTGACAAAATCCTGAATATATATACACACAAAAAAGGGTCATAATATCATATTTGTATCTCAAAATCATTGTAATGTGGTTAACATTAAATCTAAATTACAATTATTAAAATCTTAAAGATAAAATTCAACCAGTGTGCCCTTAGATCATGGGAAAAGGCCGAACTTGACCATTACACTTGAATCATTCGCACGGTGAATGACTAGGTCCGCTACGCTTTGAAACCACACACTATTGCAGACTTTGATATTACCAGCTACAATTGATATGATGAAAACAATGTGTGGGGGGGGCATAGGCACAGAAACTCACATCAATACCTTTGTCAGATAACACTGTTAAAAAAATATTCATGTTATTGCTAGCAATCAGGTAACTGACATAAATGACTCAAATATTATCCAGCTTATGCTCTCCAAATGGATGTTAGCTGTGAGGGCCAAGACGCCTATGCATTGGCTGTTGTTTGCTGTACATGACGTGGGGTGCTATTCACGAGGACATATTGTTCCGTCTCATTATTCCCGAGCATGAAACGGCACAGGGGATGTTCAGTGAGCTGCATGGCTATTTTGACGAAAAAACGATTCCATGGGATCGAATGGTGGGCTTTTGCACAGATTGGGCTCCATCCATGGCGGGACGACATGAAGGCGTTTGCACTCTAGTTATGAATGTGTCTCCCTCTGCCATATGGACGCGTTGTATGATACGCCGAGAGCAACAGTCGGCAAAAGAACTGAGCACATAACTCGGCGATACACGGGAGCAGGTACATTTGATTGTAAACTACATTAATCCACATCCACTGCGTACACGACTGTTCACACATCTATGTGGAGATATGACCGATTCAGCGGAAATAATTCTTATTGGATAGTTTTTTTCAAAAGCCAACCATGCCCCCTTCCTCCTGCAGTACATGTTTCGAAAAGAAAACAGCATCAGTAAATGTCCCACACGAGTGATGACTGCTTACCTCCAAAGCTTGGAAGAGCACTTTGGGACCTACTTCCCAGTGATCCTGGCTCAGTTAACATGCCGGTAAGGGAAATCGAACAGCTGATCGAGCTGTCATGTGACCAAATGCTGCAAACAACGCATTCACGGGTCACTACGGATGAGTGTTGCGGTCCAAACACTTAAAAGACACACCCTCCCCTCAGCCCTCAAATTAAGTGGAAACTTCTGATGACGTTGCATGACGCCTGACGAGAATACACCTGCAGGGCGAGGGAGGAAGGAATGATTTTTAAATGGACCACCCCGAAAATCTCCCCCCTGCCAGAATTCCCCCTTTTAATTTCCTTCATTTTGTGGCTAGTCAAATACTTTCTGTGACACACATCAGTCAAATACTTTCTATAGAACAAACTTCACGTCAGGATAGACAACCGAAATTAATAATTAATGTATGTGTGTCATATTAAACATAGAGGGAATAAAATGATGGCAAGCAATAAACATTTCAGAACAACTATGGCTGAATTATTATCCTTACACTTTCAAAAACACTAGTCGAATAAGACATGGCAAAGAGATGTATTTATAGACTAATACAAAATCAGTAGCGGATTTAGGTACGGCGGCATCTTGCCGGGTGCGGGCGCTGAAGGGGGGGTTCGCCCAGGGCGCCATACAAGCTAGAACCGCCACATACACTTGAAACAAATAGGCAAACCAAAAACTGCAGACAGAAATGCTTTCTGTAACTAAGATCGGTGACATGTAGGCTAAACTAACAACGGAGTGAAGAGCAGAAATCTCAACGAGCAAGCAAGTCGCAGCAATGAAGAACGTAAAGGAAGGGGGGGTGATTCTGGCAGGGGGGAGATTTTCGGCACGACACCGGAAATTCGTCACTAGTTCATCCAGCAAAGATTGTGTTTTCAGCCACCGGTAGCTTGTGAGTGCTTTATATAGGCTACAGTCAATTACGAGCGCATATCTACTTATATTAAATATATAATTATTAATATACATCTACTATGATATCTAGCACATTTATTAGCTAACTAAGGTTAGCCTGCCTAGCTGGAACTTCTGAATATTTGTTTTTATTTCTACAATTTCCAAAAAATAACCAAACATAACCAAACTGAAATCTCCGACTTCAGTGCGTTCAAGACAACTGGGATTTCGGAAAAATCTATTTGAACGGTCATCCAACTCGGAATTCCAACTCGGAAACTCGGGCCTCTTTCTAGAGCTTTTTTAAAATTGTATTTATTTTTATTGAATCAAATATAACAGATAATCTGACATCATTGAGTCAATAATTAACAAGAACCTAAAGGACAAACAAAAACAGAAAAATGTGTTATGACAGCATAAGAGAATGAGACAATATGACTTATTCAGAAAATAATTAATTATAGAATACAACCGTAGACAAGCTTTTCTTATTATATAGTAATTTCAGAGACTCAATTAGAAACAAACTCTCAAAAACACTTTAAAGCATTTTTTTTTGGGGGGGGGGGGGGGGGGGGGGATATAAAAATGTACCAACCAAAATCATGACATTAGTTATACAGTTCAAAGAGTTCAGAGTACAGTAAAAAAAATAAGTTAATAACGTCATTGCATTTAATATCAATAGTGTGACCAGTTTTACTCAATATGTACTCTTCCATTTCTCTCCAAAATCTAATAGTGTACAAACAACTGTATAACAAATGTATCAGCGTTTCAGGTCCATCACTGTAGAAAGTACATGTCATGTCTGTAAACCGTAACACCATTGTGTTGGAGGGGTATATATTGTGCAAAATCTTTAGGTGCACATTTCTTAATAGAAATAAAAAATAAATTAAGATACAAAGCCTTTTGCCATGAAATGTCTGATAGTTGTAAATTCCAAAAGGGTTTCCCTCTTATGTGTGATCTTTCTTTTGCTAGAAAAAATATTATCTTATGTGTTTATTTGTACACTTGGGACTTTTGAGTTCAATACCATTAATAAATAGACTAGGTTCTATTCAATGTGTATCTTGAAAACACATATGACTTTTCATTATCTGGGAAATACCTGAGGACATAGCATTAACCACAGAGCGATATTCTTTGTATGTAACAGGAAAGGCTTTGACTCTTAAAAAGACCTTGTAACTTAACATTTGGCCACCACTATCAAACATGTCACCTACAGAGATGATATTTAAAAAATAAATATGAAAAAGTAATTGAAAAATAATTTCCATGCCATAAAGGCTTGCTGATTACATTTTGATAACATTAGTGGCAGTTTAGTTATGTTGTAATTACAAGACAACCAAATTGTGAACCAACAATTTTCTTACAAATATAATGAGGAATAATGAACCTGTCACGTTCCTGACCTTATTTCCCTTGTTTAGTCTTTATTTAGTATGGTCAGGGCGTGAGTTGGGGTGGGCAGTCTATGTTATTTGTTTCTATGTTTAGGTTTGTTCGTTTGGCCTAATATGGTTCTCAATCAGAGGCAGGTGTTTGTCATTGTCTCTGATTGGGAACCATATTAAGGTAGGCTGTTTTCAATGTTTGTTTGTGGGTGATTGTTGCCGTGTTTCTTCGCCACACGGTACTGTTTTCGTTTGTTGTTTTGTATTTTGTCAAGTGTTTTTCGTCTTCGTTGCTATAATTAAAATATGTATTCAAACCACGCTGCGCTTTGGTCCGATCCTTGCTCCTCAGACGAGGAGGAAGACGAGCGTTACAGAACCATAAAGATTCTGGAGATTCTATGCATTTTTCAAACACTTAATCTTAAAGATATTATTCATATCGACAAAATCACATAACTCCAAACCTTTTTTTTCCCCTAGTTGCCCTAATAATTCCCCTAATAAAATAATATCTGCATTGCTACGTCTACTGTAAATTAAAATTGCTTTCCTTTTTATGCTGACACGTATTCCTCTAACATTGAGTGAAGTTACTTTCAAAGAACTGAATTTGGAAGTCTGTCATAGATTAACAAAATATTAAGGAACAAATTAAGGATTGTAACTCTGAGATAATCTGAGAGTAAAGGCATTTGCGAGAATAGAAAAAACCTCTGAAAAAAACGAGGTACCACATATAGACCAAAAATTAACCATGTAACAAAATGGTCATTATCAATGTGAATCTTGCCTGTCTGCGCCTGCTAGGTCATCCTGGGTTGGTTAGATCTATTGCTGAGGTCGTCAAATTATCACGTTCTTCCCAACGATTATAGGCGTATCCAGCCCTTTTCCCTCCCTTACGTGCCTTATCGACCAGTGGCCATAGTTTGTACCTTAGCTGCCTCAAGATGGAAGATCCTTTCACACAAAGCTTTCTCTTTCAGGATTTCTGCGTCACGGAATGCTCTCCACATCTTGTTTCTTAATGTGCGCATGGTGTATTGCATGATAACTGGCAGGGTTGTCTTGTCGTTTCGGGGGTATCCGACTCTGTGCACAGTGTCCACCAGGAATCCAAGTTTTCCCCTGTCTTTGGAGCGATCTTGGCCAAAACATTGAAAACCTCTTTCCTTACATCTTCATTGCGGGTCTCAGGAAGGCTGTATAGAGCCGTAAATTCCACCTCCTACTGTACCTTTCAGCCTCCTCACTTCTTTCTTGCAACTCTGTAACACGGCCTGTAATTTACTTCACATTATCCTAATTTATGTTAACTTTAATTTCCACCCCTTTCAGCTCATCACATATGTTGGTAATAGCCTCTGTTCTTTGATATCTTTTGTTTGAGGGCTGTAAAATGGGTCAACGGCGCCGTGACCGCTTTCAGGATGTCAGCATTTGAAACGGTATCCTTCATAATCTCGCCCTTCTCACTAGTGCAGCGCACTTTCTTTGGGTTAGGACTCTTGTTAGGTGTGTCAGTTAAAGGAGTACAAAGTCCTTCAAAAGCAGCTTTTCTGACCTTACTAGAATCCCTCTTTGGCATCATCACTCGCAAAGCTAACGTTAACTAAACAAATAGCTAGCTAAAAAAATAGTTTGTTTTTTATAGTACAGACAGTAATTTAGATATCTAGCTACTTGGCTAACCAGACTGGCTAGCCAACAGATGCACAGAGAACGTTTGCTTTTGGTCTCAACCAGCACTTAAATCTTATTGATTTTGGTTCAAAAGTCACATTGTTAAATTCCTTTCATAATGTAAATATGCTTGTGGTTCAATAAATCAATGAAACATGTGGTACTCCATAACTGTCTCAGAGTTCACAGGGATGCTGCTGCTCTCGTCGCCATCTTGTGCGACCTCCTCCTTCTAGAGCTTCAACTTTCCGACCTGTAGATCACTAAAATCATGATTTGACTTCGTATTTTTCTGAGTTCCCATTTGTCTTGAAAGCACCCTCAAAACGCATGGTACCCTTCACCAGCTCATATCTGTGTGAAGCTGGATTCAGTGCTCTCAGCTGCATTAACACCAGATATCAATCCAGGTTGGATGTGACAGCAGAGATGAGATGAACACTGTTGACCACGCCCCTTGACTTTGAGAATCTCCGAGGCGACATACATCAATCACACCCACCTCATTAGTGGTGGTGAGAAAAGATACATTAATTCAGACTAATTTGCAATTGACTGTTAGAGCCCTACATTAACATTATGTTTGAATACTGTTTCAATGTGTTTCAATTGACTGTCATAGCCCAAATAAAAAAGTTCACATTGGCTGTTAATTATCTTTTTAAATTCCACATGGTTGGGGTTGAGAACATTTTCAGATATAAAAATAGGGTCTTGTGACAAAAAAGTTTGCGAACCCCTGCTATAAGCTTAGCAGGTACTTCTATGCACACAACGCGCGAGTTCACACAACATTAGGCCTACCTGACTGAGAGCCAGAAAAATAAAAACATGGACAGATGTTATCGCAGGTACAGCGAAATGCTTGTGTTTCTGGCTCCAACAGTGCAGTAATAATAGCCTACCGAGCAATACAAAAAAATATATAATCCCAAAAGTTAAAATAAATAAATAAATAGGCTATCATGCACACATGAAGCACTCCAAACCAAAGACAATTAAGAAATGGACAGAAAACTGGTAAATATAATTAAATAAACCTTATCTCCTTTCCCACAAGTGTAGCACAGTTTGTGAGCTATCCAAATAACGTGTCCACTTAAATAAATAAAGCCGTAGGCTAAATGAATGTAATAATATGAACTATGAGAAATGACTGGAAATGGCAAAGATTAACGGGATATTGGTTAAACATTAATAAACAAAGGACAAACAATTCACACCATGGAACAATTAATTCGCACGGATTGGCGGGAGATAGTGAGCGCATTTGTGGAGAAAGAGGCACGTACTGTTTCTTCGCCACAATGCCCTTTCTAGTATTACAATTCACTAATGCCTTGAGGGTACCAATAAAACCAGTTCAGCTAGTCTGGCAGTTTGGCCCTGTCTGAGACATCCTTCGAGGCCAAAGCATCACTAGAGGGCGCAAAAACTTTGGTCTCGCATTGAGCAGTATGTGGGGTGGATTTGTGACGCTGTCATGAAAGGAGAAAAGGAAGAGGCTGTCCTAGACAGACCATGAAGCTTTATACTAAAATCCTTTATACACAGAGTTCCGTTGACACAGCACAGAGCACGTGTTTCTGTGTCAGCATCGTGTCTTTGCGCTTCAGGAGCCACAGACAGGATCATAAACATTACATCGGAGAAGAAAAAAAAAAACAAGGAGAAACACAGACACAGACACCAAGCAGTAAGCCGTGTCCCCACAGGAGTGAGCAATGTCAAGTTTAAAGAAAAGATATTCGAATTCGTCAGCCGAACGGGATGTGGAAGACAAGGAGGTTACGGAGAAGATGCTCTCTCCAGTCGGAGGAGAGAATGGAAACTCAAGCCGGATGGGAAGCCCGGATAAGGTACCCGGGGAAGAGAAGGTTGTCCTAGAAAGAACCATTACCCTGGTGAATGGCGTAGCTATCATAGTGGGTACCATCATCGGCTCGGGTATCTTTGTGACCCCGACTGGAGTGGTGAAGGAAGCCGGGTCCGTCGGACTGTCCCTTGTCGTTTGGGCAGTGTGTGGCGTGTTTTCAACCATAGGTGCACTGTGTTATGCTGAGCTGGGCACCACTATTTCCAAATCAGGTGGAGACTATGCTTACATCCTTGAAGTGTATGGTTCCCTGCCGGCTTTCCTGAAACTGTGGATCGAGTTGCTCATCATCCGCCCGTCATCGCAGTACATTGTCGCGTACGTCTTCGCTACCTACCTTCTCAAGCCAATCTTCCCTGACTGCCCTGTACCCGAGAATGGAGCGAAGCTGATCGCCTGTCTTTGCATCTGTAAGTTACTATTCGCAAACTCAGTGCTACTATATCAGGTTGATACACACGTTGCATCTTCCTTTACGCATGGCGCCACGTCAGGATTTCGTAGTATGCAAATGTATCTTCCAACAGACACTGTTTTATAAAAGTATTTTTAATGAAACTTAATTTTGTAATTTCCTGAACTATGTTGATATATGGTGCCAAAATCTTGAAAACAGGTAGCCTAGGCCTACTCACTGCGACACTGTTCTATTGGCAGTGCGCACGCCACTCACCCAAACGGAAACTCTGTAGGCTAGGTCTACTGTAGTTGAATGGAACTGTTGAAAAAATAGCGCGTTATTTCATCATCTTTGGTTGGTAGAGGTCGGCGTTTTGGCAGCTTTACCCAGGCGCCATATGGTCTGATCACAATCACATGGACATTTTATTTCTCTCCAGATAATTAATAATTAAAAATAAAATAAGGAAAATAATGTAAATACAATACAATACAAATATAAAACATCATCTACAATAAATGATTGTTTCCCCATAATATGCAAATAACATTAATTCAGTTACACATCTTGCGCACATTATTCTCATGGACCCTTATTGCGCGGGGTATAAACGACAGTAATTATAAAATAAAAGAAAGGCGTGTGATGTGACTCACTATGTTCAATATCAGTATGATGAAGGGATGTATTAAGTTTTGACACTATACGTTTATCACTTTGTTGATATCATATGCTCTGGTATACAAATAAACAATCTTGTATTCTCCAACGAACCAATTTGGACAGCTTATAGGCCTACACATTCAGTAAGAGTTGTTCTATAAATGTTTTTGTGAGTCAGGTGGCACTGTGAAGTTCAACACGTAGATGATCCAGCCTGAACTGTATGATGTTGTAGTTTCCAACAGGCCAATATTCTACATAGTTTAGCGCATAAAACGCATTTGTAGTCTGTGTTTATTTTATGCCTGCTACGGAAGAGGCAGAATAATGCACGATCGTGAGGGGATATAGAGAGCAGCTGTTGCTTCGCGAGGTACAGTATCTCTACCTGAAAATACATTATCTAAGTGATTAATAGTTGGCATTCAGCAGTCATAAAAGCATGCCTTATTTACTTTGGAGTACTACAAAATAGTGATTTCTGTCAAACTGCATATGCAGCAGCTCTATAGGGATGAGATGACTTGGAATTAAATAAGAAAGTCATCAAATAAAACAAATGTAATACACACAACAACTGAAATATTTGATTAAAGTAAAGTAATGTGAATAATGATGGTTAATAAGTGATAAGCAGCGGTGTGCAGTCACTGCCATCATGGGACTTTGTTTTATTGTTGCATTCTGTGTTACAGCATTCAACCCATATAATAGAAACCGAAATGGATAACCTTTTTTTTTATAATCGAACCAAAACCGAACAGACCTTAAAAAGCACTTATCGCTCAGCACTACTGTTGTGCAGTGTTGGATAGTAGTTAGCCAGTTGGGATTATGGGTGGATTAGTTTGAGCTCTGCATTAATTAGCCAACAAATCAAAAACATTCTCACATTGTGGAGATTGCTAGTTATCTCAAGCAGACTTTTCTTTCTGTGCTCCAATTCCATCTCTCTGTTACAGACTTTTGCCCCTTTTGTACCCATCTCTCTTGTAGCATACATTTCTCTGTTGGGGGTATGAATCAGTGGAGGCTGCTGAGGGGAGGACCGCTCATAATGAAGGCTGGAATGGAGTAGAATGGATGGAATGGAGTGAATAGTATCGAACACATGAAAACCATGTGGTTGATACCATTCCATTGACTCCATTCCAGCCATTATTATGAGCCGTTCTCCCCTCAGTAGCCTCCACTGGTATGAATGCCTGATTAAGGTGCAGGAATGTGTGTGTGAACGTCATATGGTATAGTGCCTGCTCTAGTCTCTAATCCCTTTTCTGAGCGTGTAATCCCCAACAGTGACCACATGATACAGACTGAGATAGAGTGGCAGCCAAGCCAGGGCACATATATAGATTAGAGATAGGGTTGAAGCCAAGATGTTGTTGGTCTAGACTCTAGAGTTGACATGGTCAGTCAGGATAGCTAAGCTTCTATTATCCACAATACTGTTCCATGCAGTTTTGCTAATCCATTGAGTTGTGCTAGGCTAGGATGTTTGTCTGACCGTCTGTGTTATTGTTCCAGTGATTGATTTGGTGTTTAGTAGTTATTAGGTCGCCGTGCTTTAGTTTAATGTAAAGTTCCACAGTAGTGAGGTTTAACACAGTGGCCCCCTGGCTGGCTCTGTCTGGCTTCTTTAGCGGGTTGTGGGTTGAAACCTCAGGTTCAGTCCATGTCATTTGTTTGGGAGGCTGAGACTGAAGCCTTTTTGCCTTGGTAGTCCCTTTACTCTGATCCCAGTGTCAGAAGGTCTGCTCTCTCATTCTCACTCTGTGTGAGTGTGTGTTTTCATGTCTGTGTGTGTGCCATTCCTCCCAATCTATACTGTACTCCCACACAGGCCCTCTTTGTTCTGTTTGGTTCCCCATTGTTGCCCAGGCTGATTTTATTTATGGTTTTTTGAAGTGTTCGTTAGTTAATCTTTTTTAATGGGGAGTCAGAGGGACAGGGGGAGGGCCTTGATTTTATTTCAACAAGAATCTGTTTACTGGGTCTCTGAACTATTCCACCCTCTGTGCCACATGACACACCTCACAGCGGTCCAGCGCACTGATCATTTATATTTTAGTTATTTAGCAGACGCTCTTGTACAGAGTGACTTACAGGAGCAATTAGAGTGAAGTGCCTTGCTCAAGGGCACCTCAACATATTTTTCATCTAGTCGGCTCTGGGGGTTCGAACCAGCGACCTTTCGGTTTACTGGCCCAACACTCTTAAACGCTAGGCTACCTGCCGCCCGATCACATATATAATGTGGGCTGGGTGCTGGGGTTTCCCAACCCGAGCCTCAGGGTCCCGCTGTGCGTGCTTAGGGGATGCTACGCGAACATTTAGTACCTTCAGCAGGATTTATTGGGCTTACTGAGCTTAGAAAAGGTCGGAGAATTTGTAAAGATTTTTTTTAGCTCATTCATGTAGACAGTAATAAAAAGGCATAACTCTCACACACTGTCTCTTTCTCTGTCTTTCCCCAGTGCTTTTGACTGCTATAAACTGCTACAGTGTGAAGGCAGCCACGCGGGTCCAGGATGCCTTTGCAGCTGCCAAGCTCTTTGCTTTGGGCCTCATCATCATTATTGGTTTTGTGAAGATTGGCAAAGGTAAGATACAGCCACACAAAATCACTAACACACTCATCATAATGCACTTTACAGGAGGAGGTACACAGTGAAAACTAAACAGACAAGCCATAAAGTGCCATGCGACGGGAAAGGAAGTGGTCATTTGTAGCTCAGTTGGTAGAGCATGGCGCTTGTAACGCAAGGGTAGTCCGATTCCTGCTTCGGATAAAAGTGTCTGCGAAATGGCATATATTGTTATATAGTATACGTCAGGCCCAATAACAATGTGTCAGGTGATCCAGTGCAGGAAGTTGGCGTGGCCTTCATTGCCAATAAGGTGTTTCCCCATAGATGGAGGGTATCCCCAAGAGAGTGAAGCAACTGGCTTAGCCCAGGGCCCAGTTTTTCTAAAGTTATCTATCCGGAATTCGGCTATCGGATAGGATTAAATGTATAGAAATAGAATGTAAAGAATATGAGTCCCCGTTCAAGTCAATGATTCATCCGTTCTATTCATTCTATTGTTATGCATTTAATCCTATCTGATAGGTAACTTTTAAAAAAACGGGGAGCTGGCAAATAGAAGTCTTCTTCCTGTTGACTAGCAGGATCAAGCATTATCATGATTGATTTTATTTCAGTTTCATATGAGCTTATAAAACACTATATCTTGAAGAATCATGTGCACAAAAAAACAAAACAAAATTAAATACAATTGACATGCATGCAAAATAATCATAGCAAGTACAGCTACCATTTTGTAACATTATACAAAATGGTAGCTGTAACATTTTTTTATGAGCAGTATCAAATACGCCCTATAATTTCTAGACGCACAAAGGCAGCTTCATATCTCAGCAGCTTAAACATGAGTCAGTCTTTGAGAGCAAAGGAAGCTGCTGCTATCACAGAACCAGGAAAAACACCTCATGTTGCACCAAGTAAGAACAGAATGGATAAAAGAAATGGCAAACAAATAATCAATATTATACCCATCCTGTTCCCAACTCAAGGGTCCCAACTGGGGTCCTAAGGAAAGTTATTTTCATAAGATTATGATCATTAACTTTTAGCGATATAAGTCAAACAGACATCACCATTCAATCCACTAGTGTTTTGGTTCAATTAAGATGTTCAGCCCAAATGAGAGGCATAAAAAACAACGTTATCATGTTCCAACAGTAAAACACTACTCCATTGTCCTGCGGGAGGAAGGAGAGCTGAGGGCCAGTCAGTACTGATTGAGAGATCAGTGTGGACTGATTCAGTGCCCAGACTGGGCTTATGGGCCACCTTGAAGGAAAACAAACAAGTCTTCCAGTCAGACTGATTTAATGTTATGTAAAAGTAATTATGTTAGAATAATAGGTACTGTTGAAGTGCAAGGAATTGCACTTTTTAAAACCTTTGTCCTGGAGATGCCTGAGATTTTGTAACCTGATGTTTTACTGTAGCAAGTTAGCAAATGAGAATTCCTTTACAGAGTGTGTTGTTAGTGCATGGGAGCAAATGAGTGATTCAAGCTTAACTAAACAGCTTCCAGAGAGGTGCCACCCTACTTACCAGAGGCATGCCCCCCCCCCCCCCCCCTTCATTGTACCAAGACTGCAATGTTTAAGATGCATACATTTGCAATGCTGCTCAGGGAACCGTTTCTGAGGCTGCTAACCTTTCCCAGGTAACCCTGTGGCCTTAGAGGCCAGATCCCCTCTGTTGGGTGAATATGTGTAGTCATGGCCTGCTGTGTAACCATGGCTGGTCCTGTTCTTTCCTGTTGGCCTCCTTGTTATCACATCTCTTTCCCTTCTCCTGGTTGTATGTTTGGATGCATTTGAAGTTGAGCTGGCACATGAAGTTAAGGGTGAAGTGTATGAGAGAGAATTTCTTTGCAGGCCAGAGCACTGGGAAAAAACTGGTTTAAACAACGTTGTTTTCATGTCATTTCAACCCAAGAAATCAATGTGATGACGTTAAATCAACGATGAAAACTCATTGGATTTGTAAAAAGTCAATGTAAGGGCATTTTGTGTTCTTTTTCACACAACTTTGAACCTAAATCCAATGGCATGGTGAAATGTTTTGTTGATTTCGCATTGAATTCACATTAGTTGAATGTAAATCAAAACTAGATGTTGAACTGACATCCTTGTCCAGTGGGGGAGCTCTTGCTTAAAGCACCAGACTAGATTGAATCAACCGTAACATTGGTGGTGGACTTTTAGCTATTTTTGTCAGACACTATAATACGGCTAGGTAGATTTAATACTATCAATCATTCAGAGTTAAATATGGTTCCCCGGATCTCTATCTTCTGTCTTCAACAGCAGCCCCACTCTCCTCCATCTGCATGGTCCTGTCTGACTCTGCCAGTGGTCACAGACAGATGAATGGCAGGCTCTAAGGGGGAAAAATATATTTAAATAAAGAAGAGCTATGGGTGTCTGTGTCTGCAGGGTCAATATGTTAGTGCTGGGTGGGAGTGGAAGTTGGTGAGGGGCTTATGTCAGATGGGCGTTTTCTCACAATGCATTTGTAAATTAATCTCTTGTAGGCACCAATGATCATTGGTTACTGTCTGCTTTTCACAAAAAGTTTCACTAAAAACAGCAACTTTAAACACTTAATTGTTTCTTGTTCATTCTTACACGGACTGATCTTTCTAAGAGAGGACATTTTTGATGAAGGTTTTACTTGCAATGATCATGGTAGTGGTTGTCTTTACTTGAATGAACTTGTTGTAAGTCCCTATGTGTCAGAGCATCTGCTAAATTACTTAAGTGTGTCTATATCTGTATTTCTTTGTCTGTCAGGATGTGTGCGTGTGATAGTTTTATTGCTCTGTGACAAACTCAGTGTTGTGAAATAGCATATCGAATTATCACCGTCCTCCTGCTGCCAGCTCATGGCTGTGGTATGGAGGAGGCTCTTCCAGAGCTGGACTGCTCTGGTCTGGTCTTGTCTTATCTGGGTGGGACGCCACTGGGTTGGAGAGATACATCTAACGACAGAGGTCAAATGAACGCTCCTCTTGTCCTTTTTCTCTTTTCCTGACAGAGACATGCTCACTTCAGTGCATTTTAAACCACCTGTTGTCTATACTGGGCAGTCACCTAGGGTAAACGGATTAAGTATAAGATTCTGGGTCATTCCTTCATTTGGTAATAGGCTCAAGCAGGTTAATGACAACAGGATTGTTACAAACTAATCTGATTAAGCTACTGCAATAGTCCAGTTCCTTTTCAATCAAAAGTGTTTTTGTTTTATCTTTTTGAGGCTCTGTAGGGACATTCCTTGTCTGCGTGTCTTTAATGTGTGTTTTTCATGTGTACATCTGTCTCAGTGCATCTCCCATTGGCTGCTTATGAAATAGGCAGCACTGCAATAGTTTTGCCATCACATTTCTTTCTGCTGGCTCAGTTGAAGGAACGGTAGTTAGTATTGTAACGGGATCTCTTAATGGTTTATTTACAACCTGACCCAGCTGCTCATTGTGCTGCTGTGACCAACTTTAACCCCTCCCCAAATACAACACACATACGCCCACTTCCTGGCGGGTAGGAGCGATGGGCCAGTAACTAAAAGATTGCTGAATCGAATCCCCGAGTTGACAAGGTAAAAATCTGTTGTTCTGCCCCTGAGCAAGGCAGTTAACCCACTGTTCACCAGGTGCCAATGACGTGGATGTTGATTAAGGCAGCCCCCCGCACCTCTGATTCAGAGCGGTTGGGTTAAATGCAGAAGACACATTTCAGTTGAATGCATTCAGTTGTAAAACTGACTAGGTATCAAATCAAAATCCCACAGTCTCCCTGTAGCTAATCACGTAACTGCCAATCATATCTACCTGTCAAGCCACTCCGACATTGCTCGTCCTAATATTTATATATTTCTTAATTCCATTATTTTACTTTTAGATTTGTGTGTACTGTTGTGAATTGTTGGATACTACTGCACTTTTGCACTTGCTGGTGTGACCTCCCGGGTGGCGCAGTGGTCTAGGGCACTAGCTGCTAGGGTGCTAGCTGCGCCACCAGAGTCTCTGGGTTCGCGCCCAGGCCGGGCTGGGTTCGCGCCCAGGCTCTGTCGCAGCCGGCCGCAACCGGGAGGTCCGTGGGGCGACGCACAATTGGCATAGCGTCGTGCGGGTTAAGGAGGGTTTGGCCGGTAGGGATATCCTTGTCTCAGTATGTAAAATGTAATAAAAATGTATGCGCTCTACTGTAAGTCGCTCTGGATAAGAGCGTCTGCTAAATGACTAAAATGTAAATGTAATGTAGTTAGGAACACAAGCATTTCGCTACACCCGCAATAACATCTGCTAAATAAACTCAGTAAAAAAAAGAAACTTCCCTTTTTCAGGACCCTGTCTTTCAAAGATAATTTGTAAAAATCCAAATAACTTCACAGATCTTCATTGTAAAGGGTTTAAACAATGTTTCCCATTGAACCATAAACAGTTAATGAACATGCACCTGTGGAACGGTCGTTAAGACACTAACAGCTTACAGACGGTAGGCAATTAAGGTCAGTTATGAAAACGAAAGAGGCCTTCCTTCTGACTCTGAAAAACACTAAAAGAAAGATGCCCAGGGTCCCTGCTCATCTGCGTGAACGTGCCTTAGGTATGCTGCAAGGAGGCATGAGGACTGCAGATGTGGCAAGGGCAATAAATTGCAACATCCGTACTGTGAGACGCCTAAGACAGCGCTACAGGGAGACAGGATGGACAGCTGATCGTTCTCGCAGTGGCAGACCACGTGTAGCAACACCTGCACATGATTGGTACATCCGAACATCACACCTGCGGGACAGGTACAGGATGGCAACAACAACCGCCCGAGTTACACCAGGAATGCACAATCCCTCCATCAGTGCTCAGACTGTCCGCAATAGGCTGAGAGAGGCTGGACTGCGGGCTTGTAGGCCTGTTGTAAGGCAGGTCCTCACCAGACATCACTGGCAACAACGTCGCCTATGGGTACAAATCCACTGTCGCTGGACCAGACAGGACTGGCAAAAAGTGCACTTCACTGACGAGTCGCGGTTTTGTCTCACCAGGGGTGATTGTCGGATTCGCGTTTATCGTCGAAGGAATGAGCGTTACACCGAGGCGGTGTGTCACAGCATCATCGGACTAAGCTTGTTGTCATTGCAGGCAATCTCAATGCTGTGCGTTATAGGGAAGACATCCTCCTCCCTCACGTGGTACCCTTCCTGCAGGCTCATTCTGACATGACCCTCCAGCATGACAATGCCACCAGCCATACTGTTTGTTCTGTGCATAATTTCCTGCAAGACAGGAATGTCAGTGTTCTGCCATGGCCAGCGAAGAGCCCAGACCTCAATCCCATTGAGCACATCTGGGACCTATTGAATCAGAGTGTGAGGGCTAGGGCCATTCCCCCCAGAAATGTCTGAGAACTTGTGACCAATAAAAAAAACAATAAAAAGTTGCTGTTAACTATCCACTGATATTGTATTAAGAAGTTTTAAACTATTAGGCCACTGTTTTATCTTGACCAAATAATACAGCTGGCTCCAAAGTAGGAGAACCTAGTGCTGTGGGCCAAGCCAGTATCTCTCTTGACAAAGAAAAGGATTCCAATGTTAGCCTTATCTGCGTGGGGTTTGTAGATGTACCTTTTCTAGTGATAAAGATGGGGGCAAATAGTGAAAAACCATTTGGCAGTATGTCCAACCGGATTCACAACCGCAGACCATGCGTAACCACACCAGCCCAGGACCACATCCAGCTTCTTCACCTTTGGGATCGTCCGAGACTGTGGGTTTGCACAACCAAAGAATTTCTTCACAAACTGTCAGAAACCAGGGACCTGACCTGACTGCAGTTCTGCATCATAAACGACTTCAGTGGGAAAATGCTCATCTTCGATGGCCGCTGGCACCCTGGAGAAACGTGCTTTTCACGTATGAATCCCAGTTTCAACTGTACCAGGCAGACGGCGTGTATAGCATCGTGTGGCAAGCGGTTTGCTGATGTCAACGATGTGAACAGAGTGCCCCATGGTGGGGGTATGGTATGGGCAGGCAGGCAGGCAGGCATAAGCTACAGACAACGAACTCAATTGTGAATTTTGGTGCCATCCTTGACGATGCTTACTTCCTGCCATGGAGAGAGGAACGCCATGGGCATAAGGATTGTACCAAACCTTCTAACCTGCAACTCGGGACACCTGCATTTCACTATGGAACATGACGAGGGAGGTCTGAACTTCCTGGATGTACACGTCCACAAAACAGGTGTAGACATTGACCACAGTACCCCTCACCCTGAGGACCAACCTGTATAGTCTACCACACACTTTCATTTGCACCACCAGCTGAATAGCGTTTTCTTCCTAATTGTCTTCCCCACGCCCTTTATGAACTTGTCCATTCCCTTGTTCTGATTATTCTGCTGAAGGCCATTGAAGGCCGAAAAGTTTATTTTAACCTTGCTTAAATAAAACAATGAATTCTTAATGGTGAGCGAACGTTGAGCATTTTCCTTTTCAATTATGATTACATTCTTTGCACCTTGACTCACACTGGTAAGAAGTGGAGGGCGCGCAACCAATATATTTGTGTCAGAGTTTCAGTGGACTAGCTGACGTTGCAGAACTTTGGGAAGACCCTTACCATGTTGGGACGTCATGCAGGCTTTAGGCTTAGAGTTGGGGGACAATAAATGTGGTAGGTCATGGTCCTACACGAAGAGGGACATGGGAGTTCTCACGGCCCAGTGTTTGTCCTGGTTAAGCATGGGCCCCTGTCTGAAACAACACTCTGGGAATTGTTTGTTCACAGAATGTCTGGCTCTTTGGGCCAGCTGGTACTGTTGGAATGTCCATCCCTGGTGTGTTCCCTCAGGCATACGCTTCACGTTTCCTTTTTTTAACAGGTAGCCCCCTGAGTTGTGGAATCAGTGAAATCCCCATTACTGTTGATGGTAGGGGATTAAAGTACAGGTCGACAGATACCGATTATTGGAGGACAAAAAAAAAGCAGATACCGATTAATCAGACGATTTTCTATATATATATATATATATATGTATTAATGAGAATTACAACAATACTGAATGAACACTTTTATTTTAACTTAATATAATATGTAAAATCAATTTAGTCTCAAATAATGAAACATGTTCAATTTGGTTTAAATAATGCAAAAACAGTGTTGGAGAAGTAAAAGTGCAATATGTGCCATGTAAAAAAGCCAACGTTTAAGTTCCTTGCTCAGAACATGAGAACATATGAAAGCTGGTGGTTCCTTTTAACATGAGTCTTCAATATTCCCAGTTAAGAAGTTGTAGTTATTATAGGACTATTTCTCTCTATACCATTTGTATTTCATACACCTTTGACTATTGGATGTTCCTATAGGCACTATAGTATTGCCAGCCTAATCTCGGGAGTTGATAGGCTTGAAGTCATGTGCTTCAAGCATTGCGAAGAGCTGCTGGCAAACGCAGGAAAGTGCTGTTTGAATGAAAGCTTACGAGCCTGCTGCTGCCTACCACCGCTCAGTCAGACTGCTCTATCAAATCATAGACTTAATAATAATAACACAGAAATACGAGCCTTTGGTCTTTAATATGGTCAAATCCAGAAACGATCATTTTGAAAACAAAACGTTTATTCTTTCAGTGAAATACAGAAAAGTTCCGTATTTTATTGAACGGGTGGCAACCCTAAGTCTAAAGGACTATTTATGACAAAACCTTCTATTATGACACAACCTTCAATGTTATGTCATAATTATTTAAAATTCTGGCAAATGAATAACGGTCTTTTTTAGGAAGAAATGGTCTTCACACAGTTCGCAATGAGCCAGGCGGCCCAAACTGCTGCATATACCCTGACTCTGCTTGCACTGAACGCAATTTCCCTAGTTAATATTGCCTGCTAACATTAATTTATTTTAACTAAATATGCAAGTTTAAAAAAAAAATATTTGTGTATTGATTTTAAGAAAGGCATTGATGTTTATGGTTAGGTACATTGGTGCAATGATTGTTCTTCTTTCACGTATGGGCATTTGTTAAATCACCCGTTTGGCGAAGTAGGTTGTGATTCGATGATAAATTAACAGGCACCGCATTGATTAAATGCAACGCCGGACAAGCTAGTTAAACTAGTAATATCATCAACCATGTGTAGTTTAACTAGTGATTATGTTAAGATTGATTGTTTTTTTATAAGATAAGTTTAATGCTAGCTAGCAACTTACACGAGTGCAGCAAGGAGCCAAGGTAACAGGTGGTCAGCCTGCCACGCAGTCTCCTCGTGGAATGCAATCTGCCATAATCAGCATCCAAAAATGCAGATTACGATTGTTATGAAAACTTGAAATCTGACCCCCCAAAAATTAAAAATAAATAAGCCAACCTCTAGATTAAATTTTAAACCACGCATGCTCACAGCCTTTTGAACAAGCTGTAAATTATATTAGTGATATTTTGTCTGCGTACATATATCTAGCCCTGTCACGATCGTGTGGCGGATTGACGGACCAAAATGCAGCAGTTGGAAAATAAGCCATCCTTTTTTATTTTAAAAGATGACAAACAATAAACACGAAACACTTTAACAAAATAACAAAACGACCGTGAAGCTACAAACGTTGTGCACATACATACAGGCTACAAACGTTCTACATAGACAATTACTCACAACCAATGAGAGCCTATGGCTACCCTAAATAAGGCTCCCAATCAGAGACAACCGAAATCAGCTGTCTCTAATTGGGAACTCATTCAGGTAACCATAGACTCTCCTAGACAACTAAACATACATAGACAACGCTAGACATCTACACTCAACACAAACCCATTTACTACACCCCATAACCCCTTTACCATATAAACACCCAAAACTAACAAAACATAAACATTCCCCATGTCACACCCTGACCTAACTAAAATAATAAAGAAAACAAAGAATACTAAGGCCAGGGCGTGACATAACCCCCCCCTTGAGGCGCGAACTCCGGGCGCACCATACACAGTCTAGGGGAGGGTCTGGGTGGGCTTCCCTCCACGGTGGCGGCTCCGGCTCTGGTCGTGGTCCCCACTTCACCACAGTCCCTAACCACCTCCTTAGCCTCTTCAAAATGACCCCTCTCCACATTAATCCCATTGCATTAAGGGACAGCTCCGGACTAAGGGCCAGTACCAGGGTAAGGGGCAGTACCAGGGTCAGGGG
This sequence comes from Salvelinus fontinalis, assembly GCF_029448725.1. NCBI lineage: Eukaryota > Metazoa > Chordata > Actinopteri > Salmoniformes > Salmonidae > Salvelinus > Salvelinus fontinalis. Next base: position 31,802,823 of record NC_074676.1, read on the forward strand.
CAGTACCAGGGTAAGGGGCAGTACCAGGGTAAGGGGCAGTACCAGGGTAAGGGGCAGCACCAGGGTAAGGGGCAGCACCAGGGTAAGGGGCAGCACCAGGGTAAGGGGCAGCTCCGGACTGAGGAATGGCAGCTCCGGACTGAGGAATGGCAGCTCCGGACTGAGGAATGGCAGCTCCGGACTGAGGAATGGCAGCTCCGGACTGAGGAATGGCAGCTCCGGACTGAGGAATGGCAGCTCCGGACTGAGGGACTGCAGCTCCGGACTGAGGGACTGCAGCTCCGGACTGAGGGACGGCCCATGGCTGGCTGACAGATCTGGCTGCTCATGGCTGGCTAACGGATCTGGCTGCTCATGGCTGGCTGACTGATCTGGCTGCTCATGGCTGGCTGACTGATCTGGCTGCTCATGGCTGGCTGACTGATCTGGCTGCTCATGGCTGGCTGACGGATCTGGCTGCTCATGGCTGGCTGACGGATCTGGCTGCTCATGGCTAGCTGACGGATCTGGCTGCTCATGGCTAGCTGACGGATCTGGCTGCTCATGGCTAGCTGACGGATCTGGCTGCTCATGGCTAGTTGACGGATCTGGCTGCTCATGGCTAGCTGACGGATCTGGCTGCTCATGGCTAGCTTACGGATCTGGCTGCTCATGGCTAGCTGACGGATCTGGCTGCTCATGGCTAGCTGACGGATCTGGCTGCTCATGGCTAGCTGACGGATCTGGCTGCTCATGGCTAGCTGACGGATCTGGCTGCTCATGGCTGGCTGACGGATCTGGCTGCTCATGGCTGGCTGACTGATCTGGCTGCTCCTGTCTGGTTGGCGGCTCTGGCAGATCCTGTCTGGTTGGCGGCTCTGGCAGATCCTGTCTGGTTGACGGCTCTGGCAGATCCTGTCTGACGGACGGCTCTAGCGGCTCCTGTCTGGCTGGCGGCTCTAGCGGCTCCTGTCTGGCGGACGGCTCAGTGGGCTCATGGCAGACGGGCGGCTTTGCAGGCTCATGGCAGACGGGCGGCTTTGCAGGCTCATTGCAGACGGATGGCTCAGATGGCGCTGGGGAGACGGATGGCTCAGATGGCGCTGGGGAGACGGATGGCTCAGATGGCGCTGGGGAGACGAGCAGTTCAGTCATCGCTGTGCAGACGGCAGACTCCTGCCGGCTGAGGCGCACTGTAGGCCTGGTGCGTGGTGCCGGGACTGGTGGCACCGGGCTGGGGACACGCATCTCAGGGCTAGTGCGGGGAGCAGCAACAGGACGCACAGGACTCTGGGGACACACAGGAGGCTTGGTGCGTGGTTTAGACACTGGTGGTAAAGGGCTGGAGACACGCACCATATAGCTAGTGCGTGGAGGAGGCACTGGTGGTACTGGATTGGGGCGGGGAGGTGGCGCCGGAAATACCGGACCGTGCAGGCGTACTGGCTCCCTTGAACGCCGAGCCTGCCCAACCTTACCTGGTTGTATGCTCCCCGTCGCCTGACCAGTGCGGGGAGGTGGAATAACCCGCACCGGCCTATGTAGGCGAACCGGGGACACCATGCGTAAGGCTGGTGCCATGTACACCGGCCCGAGGAGACGCACTGGTGACCAGATGCGTTGGGCCGGCTTCATGACATACGGCTCAACGCTCAGTCTAGCCCGGCCGATACGTGGAGCTGAAATGTACCGAACCGGGCTATGCACGCGTACAGGAGACACCGTGCGCTCTACTGCGTAACACGGTGTCTGCCCGTACTCCCGCTCTCCACGGTAAGTACAGGGAGTAGGCGCAGGTTTCCTACCTGACTTCGCCACACTCCCTTTAAGGCCCCCCCCAAGAAATTTTTGGGTTGTACTCACGGGTCTCCAGCCTTGTCTCCGTGCTGCCTCCTCATATCGCCTCCTCTCGGCTTTCGCTGCCTCCAGCTCTTCACGAGGGAGGCGATATTCTCCAGGTTGATCCCAAGGTCCATCTCCTTCCAATTCGTCCTCCCAACTCCAGAAATCCTGTGTAGGTAGGTCCTGTTGCCGCCTTCCATGCCGCTTGGTCCTATGGTGAGTAATTCTGTCACGATCGTGTGGCGGATTGACGGACCAAAATGCAGCAGTTGGAAAATAAGCCATCCTTTTTTATTTTAAAAGATGACAAACAATAAACACAAAACACTTTAACAAAATAACAAAACGACCGTGAAGCTACAAACGTTGTGCACATACATACAGGCTACAAACGTTCTACATAGACAATTACTCACAACCAATGAGAGCCTATGGCTACCCTAAATAAGGCTCCCAATCAGAGACAACCGAAATCAGCTGTCTCTAATTGGGAACTCATTCAGGTAACCATAGACTCTCCTAGACAACTAAACATACATAGACAACGCTAGACATCTACACTCAACACAAACCCATTTACTACACCCCATAACCCCTTTACCATATAAACACCCAAAACTAACAAAACATAAACATTCCCCATGTCACACCCTGACCTAACTAAAATAATAAAGAAAACAAAGAATACTAAGGCCAGGGCGTGACAAGCCCTGCACTATTTGAACAGTTCAAGTTGATCATGGTGCATTTGTTATCTAGTGTTTTATCATTCCAGGACCCTGCTCTGACAATTTATAGGGATACTGATTCTGTCCACTGTGTTCAATGATTCAGTCAACTTTGGTCTTAACTTTCCAACTCCCTTTCTCTCCTTCCAGGTGACACAGTGAACCTCCTACCAGAAAATTCTTTCAAGAATTCAAATTATGACTTTGGGAACATTGGTCTGGCCCTGTACAGTGGTCTGTTTGCGTATGGGGGCTGGTAAGTACAGAGAACTAGAACTTGACTGACATCCAGGACTATTGAACACTAGGCCAGCATTGTCCATTCTAATCCCATTGTAAACACCCTCTTAGAGTTCTTAAGTCAGTCCTCCTAAGTGAATTGAAAAGTCTGTTCAGACTAATCCCCATGCCTGGTGTTCACTCCCTCTTTCCCCATCCCGCTTTCTCCTCACTAGCTCAGCTTCCATCCAATTGGCAACATTTGCATGCAAATATTCTAAAATCTGCATAAATGAAATATGCAAATGTTTCCACAAGTGGTGTGTTTCCACCGAACTTGAATCTAATGTTCAATGTGTTTCCATTTGTATTTTCAACTCTACCGATAGTTTTAAATAGCAAATGCGCCTTGGTACACAGCTCCAGTCTACATGAACTTTTTTAATTTAACTAGGCAAGTAAGTTAACCTCTAACGCCTACCAAACCCGGATCCGGGAGCCCCCCCATCACAAAAGCGGACTAGCCTAGCCTAAAGCCACAGGGATATCATATAATAAAATGTTCATGAAATCACAAGTCCAAGACACCAAATGAAAGATACATATCTTGTGAATAAAGCCATAATTTCTGATTTTTAAAATGTTTTACAGGGAAGACAAAATATGTAAATCTATTAGCTAACCACGTTAGCAAAAGACACCACTTCCATACTCCACCATTTTCTTACTGCATCAGTAGCTATCACAAATTCGACCAAATAAAGATATAAATAGCCACTAACCAAGAAACAACCTCATCAGATGACAGTCTGATAACATATGTATTGTATAGCATAGGTTTTGTTAGAAAAATGTGCATATTTCAGGTATAAATCATAGTTTACCATTGCAGCCCCCATCACAACTCTCACTAAAATGACTAGAATAACTACAGAGACCATTGTTTATTAGCTAATTACTCATCATAAAACATTTCTTAAAAATACACAGCGTGCAGCAGATGAAAGACAGATCTTGTGAATCAAGACAATATTTCAGATTTTCTATGTGTTTTACAGCGAAAACACAATATAGCGTTATATTAGCTTAGCACAATAGCGAACATTACAACAGCATTGATTCAAGGCAAAAATAGCTATAACGTATAAACCACCAAAATATATAAATTTTTTCACTAACCTTCTCAGAATTCTTCAGATGACAGTCCTGTAACATCATATTACACAATGCATATAGAGTTTGTTCGAAAATGTGCATATTTAGCGGCACAATTCGTGGTTATACAACGTGATTAGTGACCAAAACTTCAAGCAATCTGTTGGACGCCATCTTGGAGAGGAACCTAATCTAATCCATAACTAATAATAAACTTGACTAAAACAATACAGGTTGGACAGCAATTGAAAGACAAATTAGTTCTTAATGCAATCGCTGGGTTACAATTTTAAAATTAACGTTACTTCAAGCATACAGCGTGCGCTAAAGCGAGATGCACCGAAAAACATGGCGGAATAATTATTTGCCATTTGTCAACATAAATACGAATTAATACATTAAAAATTGCTTACTATTTGCCGAGCTTCCATCAGAATCTTGGGAAAGGCGTCCTTTGTCCAAAAGAATCGTTGCTAGGTTGTATTATGTCGTCTTCCACTTTGCAATTAGCCGTAAACATTAGCTTGAGAGAGAGCTACCCAACTTTCTACAGCGCCAAGAAAATAAATACCCGAAAATCGCAATATACTGACATAAACTGATATAATTTGGTTCAAAATAACAAGATTATGATGTCGTTAAAGCCTATATCGAATTAAAACACAGCCGGAAATGTCTGAGATCTATAACCGATGTTTCCAAAACAACGTTCCAATGTCCTGAGTGCGCCAGAGCGAAGGAGAAAAGAAAGATCCACCTCGTTCCCAATCAATTTATAGACTTCCTGAACTGCCTAGAGCAGGGGTGTCAAACTCATTTCGCATCGTGGGCCACATACGGCCTAGGGAGATGTCAAGTGGGCCGGACCATTAAAATTATACCATACTCTGCTATAAATAACCAAAATATCATGTCTTTCCTTTGTTTTGGTGTAAAGAAGCACAAGAACATTAGGAAAATATTGAAATTTAATGAACTATCCTTTTACAAAACATTTCATGAAACACCTCATATTTCCTTAGACAAATGTGCAATTTACTTTTATCATTCACAAATATGCATTGCAACTGATCCCACTGATTGTACAAAGGCACAAAACTTTAATTGGTACTAAAAAATATAGTAATGCACTTTAAGATTAAATGAGACTTTTAAAGAAAGGAATTTTTAAACCACTTACACATACGCATATAAAATCTAAATGTAATCCCTGCGTACACCTTACAAACTAAGGAGAGTGATTTTAAATGTGTAATGAAGAAAGTGTTCGCCTGTCCTGTAAATCTGTAAACTTCATACATGAAACATACATACACATACAATACATACTGAAAATTTATGGAGTTGTATGAACAGTAGAATTCCATCACACAACTTTTGTTTTGAAGCTGCTGACTAACATTAAAGTGCACATTTTTTAAATCACCACAGTAAGGATTCATCTTCACAGAGCTGTATTCTTTCAATGCAAACAGTATCTAAGGCAGCATTTTAAAGGTGTTAGTCTAGTCTGGACTTGTATTTGTTCCTGAAACTTGGCATCTTTTGGCCTGTACAAGTGCATCAACACCAGGTGTCATGTCCTGACTAGCTGTCACTTTCAGAATGTCATTTAAGTGCATTTAAGTGCTTGTTTGTGAGCCTTGAACGCATTTTTGTTTTATTGATATTCATCACTGAGAAAATTTGTTCACAAAGGTAGGTTGTCCCAAACATGCACAAAATTTTAGCAGCCAGGGCTGTTAATTTGGGGTACCCTGGTAGTAGATACTGATAAAATCTGTCCAGACCTCACAGGGCCACGTCTGTGATGTCAGTGCTCTCGTCAATTGCCACGGAAAATGCAATAAATGACTTGACTCTCTGTTTCAATTGACTGTCTAAATCTGCCGATAGTTCCGAAATCCTCTCTGCTATAGTATTCCTCGTCAGGCTAATATTGGCAAAAGCTTGTCGCTTCTCGGGACATACAAGTTCAGCCGCCTTCATCATGCATCGTTTAACAAAGTCACCGTCGGAATACGGCTTCGATGCTAATGCTATTTCGCTAGCAATTAGGTAGCTGGCTTTTACCGCTGCTTCACTGACTTCTCGGCTCTGGATGAAAGTTGACTGCTGTTTCCTCAGACCCGCCAGCAATTCGTTAATCTTATCTCTTCTCAGTTGTCCTTGCAAGCCGTCATATTTTTCGCTGTGATGAGTCTCGTAGTGGCGTCGAATATTATATTCCTTCAATACCGAAACTTGTTGCAAACACACCAAGCACGAAGGTTTTCCGTGCATCTCTGTAAATAAATAGGACGTGGTCCATTTTTCTTTGAAAATTATACACTCCTTATCTACTTTTCTCCGTTTGGATAACGACATTTTGGCTAATGAGGGTGTAGCGGAGAGGTAGAGACCAAGGTATTAACAACGTCGTAACAAGCAGCAGATGGCGCATTGATACCGTCTGCTGTTTTCAGTCTGTCTCAGTGATGCGGCTTGTCTTCTACTCTGATGGAAAGAGTGCGCCCCTTAGCGGATAATCCATGAATTGCAGCGAATTAAAAATATTAATTCCATGTCTTTTATGCATTTTTTCCACTTTCAAATTATCCTGCGGGCCTGATCGAACCTCCTTGGAGGCCGGTTCCGGCCCGCGGGCCGTATGTTTGACACCCCTGGCCTAGAGACTCCATTTTAAGGCCCTCTATTCGCTGACACCCAGGGGAAGGCGTATGCAGTGCATCTCAACCAATAGAAGACAGGCAGGGTTAAACACAGGTCTCAGAGCAGATTGGCAAATTTGCCATTCTCACACAGACATAGGAAAAGTGCTCTAAGTCCAGTTCTGTTTCACCCACAGACATAATTCAAACGGTTTTAGAAACTAGAGAGTGTTTTCTATCCAATAGTAATAATAATATGCATATTGTATGAGCAAGAATTGAGTACGAGGCAGTTTAATTTGGATACGAATTTGTGCTATGTCGAAATGGCACCCCCCTAGTGGCAAGAACAAATTATTATTTACAATGACGGCATAGGAGCAGCAGGTTAACTGCCTTGTTCAGGTGCAGAACGACAGATTTTTACTTCGTCAGCTCGGGGATTCGATATAGCAACCTTTCGGGTACTGGCCCAATGATCTAACCACTAGGCTACCTGCCGCCCCTGTAGCCTGATGGATAAGAGCGAGAATATTTTTATTTAGCAAAATGGCAGTCAAGCATTGATCATCATGTCATCAGAATAAGACCCTTGATATGTTATTGGAAAGGAGTATCAAGCTCATATCTTGCACTTTCACCACCCTGTAAAGGTCATTACTTGTATGGTGAATGCACCAATTTGTAAGTCGCTCTGGATAAGAGCGTCTGCTAAATGACTTAAATGTAAATGTAAATGTTGTATAATCTGCATCCTACTTTAAACTGCATGGTTTCCCAAGTCGTAGTGGGAGGAACACACACCATGTCATCGTGTGGTTTCAAGTTGACTTCGATATGGTAGCGTTTACATCAATATTTGCGCATAAAGGCATTTCCACCGCCATTTCTCGCATAATTCATTTTACAGACAAAGATACCACTACGTCAAATTATCTGCTGACATTTACCAAATTGTACCAAAACTTCCTGTTTCCATCACAGCTTTACTTGCATAAAAACTGTGGATGGAAACTTGGTTACAGTCTCACTTTTTACTCCCGCCTGGTCTTTTTACCACTGTTATGTTTTGTTCATCTATGGTATATGAAAGCAATGATTTAATATCCTCTCACCCTCAATGAAATCACAGCGTGTCTACGTTACAATAGATTTACAGTGTTCTGATTGTGTATCTAAACCATGTCTTCTTTATCTTGCAGGAATTACTTGAACTTTGTTACAGAAGAAATGATTGAACCTTACAAGTGAGTGTCCAAACTGTTCCATGGCTGCGGTCCAAACAATTAAGATAAACCCTCATCCACTTACCCTCGCCTTATGCCCTTGGGGGAATCCCCGTCGCCATTTTGGAGGGTGGTCCAAATGATTAGCCAAGCAAGGGAAGTTTAACGTAAGACCCTCAGCCCTCGTTTTTAGTCGGCTTTGCGAGTGTACAATTATGTTCACGCCGGGCCTGAAACTCCCCATTACTCAAACCACGGCAATTGTACATACGCTAAGAAAAGTCAACAAAAAACAAATGCAAATAAGTTAGACATTTAGCTACTACGTAAAAAGTCAATGTGTTGGAAATTGTAGAAATATTTTTTTTTCCTTTCAGAAGTTCCAGCTAGGCAGGCTAATGTTAGTTAGCTAATTCATTTGCTAGCTATCATACAGTAGGCGTATATTAATAATTATACACTGCTCAAAAAAATAAAAGGGAACACTTAAACAACACAATGTAACTCCAAGTCAATCACACTTCTGTGAAATCAAACTGTCCACTTAGGAAGCAACACTGATTGACAATAAATTTCACATGCTGTTGTGCAAATGGAATAGACAAAAGGACGTGGAGGAGGTCGTAGGAGGGCAACAACCCAGCAGCAGGACCGCTACCTCCGCCTTTGTGCAAGGAGGTGCACTGCCAGCGCCCTGCAAAATGACCTCCAGCAGGCCACAAATGTGCATGTGTCTGCTCAAATGGTCAGAAACAGACTCCCCGAGGGTGGTATGAGGGCCCGACGTCCACAGGTGGGGGGTTCTGCTTACAGCCCAACACCGTGCAGGACGTTTGGCATTTGCCAGAGAACACCAAGATTGGCAAATTCGCCACTGGCGCCCTGTGCTCTTCACAGATGAAAGCAGGTTCACACTGAGCACATGAGCACATGTGACAGACGTGACAGAGTCTGGAGACGCCGTGGAGAACGTTCTGCTGCCTGCAACATCCTCCAGCATGACCGGTTTGGCGGTGGGTCAGTCATGGTGTGGGGTGGCATTTCTTTGTGGGGCCGCACAGCCCTCCATGTGCTCGCCAGAGGTAGCCTGACTGCCAATAGGTACCGAGATGAGATCCTCAGACCCCTTGTGAGACCATATGCTGACACATGCACATTTGTGGCCTCATTTTGCAGGGCTCTGGCAGTGCACCTCCTTGCACAAAGGCGGAGGTAGCGGTCCTGCTGCTGGGTTGTTGCCCTCCTACGGCCTCCTCCACGTCTCCTGATGTACTGGCCTGTCTCCTGGTAGCGCCTCCATGCTCTGGACACTACGCTGACAGACACAGCAAACCTTTTTGCCACAGCTCGCATTGATGTGCCATCCTGGATGAACTGCACTACCTGAGCCACTTGTGGGTTGTAGACTCCGTCTCATGCTACCACTAGAGTGAGAGCACCGCCAGCATTCAAAAGTGACCAAAATATCAGCCAGGAAGCATAGGAACTGAGAAGTGGTCTGTGGTCACCACCTGCAGAATCACTCCTTTTTTGGGGGTGTCTTGCTAATTGCCTATAATTTCCACCTTCTGTCTATTCCATTTGCACAACAGCATGTGAAATTTATTGTCAATCAGTGTTGCTTCCTAAGTGGACAGTTTGATTTCACAGAAGTGTGATTGACTTGGAGTTACATTGTGTTGTTTAAGTGTTCCCTTTATTTTTTTGAGCAGTGTATATTTAATATAAGTAGACATTGTCACAGGCCGGCTCATAGCCTGTGGCAAAAAATGAGGGGACACGAACAGGTATAGACCAATCAAAAATGTTCTTTATTATAAACCAAAAACCTTTAATTAACTTCTTATGGCTGCAATCCCATTACCGGGATGATATGACAACAGCCAGTGACAGTGCAGGGCGCCAAATTCAAACACTCATAATTAAAATTCCTCAGACATTCATGTGTTTAATATCATTTTAAAGGTAATCTTGTTAATCCCACCAACATGTCCAATTTCAAATATGCTTTTCAGCGAAAGCACTATAAAACGATTATGTTAGGTCACCACAACCACAATAAGCACAGCCATTTTTCCAGCGAAAGATAGCATTCACAAAACCCAGAAATAGAGAAAATGAATCAAACCTTTTGATTATCTTCATCAGATGACTCATAGGACTTCATGTTACACAATACATGCATGTTTTGTTTGATAAATTTCATAATTATAACAAAATCGAAGTTTAAATTGGCGCGTTACTGTCACGTAGAGTAGGCCAGAAGGCTAAACTGGATAACCTAACCTCTATCAAAATAAAAAGATGGCGGAGCCGCAAAAGTTCTTCTGTGCAAAGGTGTTTATTTACAAGTGATTCCGGAACAAAAAACAGTACTGCCATCAACGTCTACCTTATGGGACAGCTTAAAAACAATGCTGCCCCATCCACAGCTCGCTCCATAATGCCTCTCCATGAACTGAAAGAGAGGCTCCTTTTGTAGGGCTAGCCCCTCCCCTCAGAACAATTAACCCTAATTAATTAAGCAATTAACAATACAAACCTACATTTTCCATTAACTAAACAAACATACTAAAGGATATACATTGCAACACGGTTTTAAACAATATCATTTACAACATTACATCACTACTGACAATATCTTTCAATATGACCATATGCATTAATGCCATTTGGGACAGGCACTATAAAGCCAGCCCAATTCCCTTAGCTCGGGTCCTTTTCCAGCATACCCAGAAGCTACAGAGATGGAGAGAGGAACAGACCAAACAAACAATGCGCTCATCCACAACATTGATAAGTATAATTTATATTGTATATCTCAAATATGAACATTGACATAAGTGTGAAATGTATGCACTAAGACAGAAGTTAATTTGTGTGTCGATCAACATTGTTAACTTATCTTATAATGGCGCAGGGAGGAGTGATGAATGTGTGTGTGTGATAAAGAACCAAATGCTGCCCGCGGCCAGTGACGGACTTCTACGTCACAGTTACATTCACTCGTTCCAAAAACATCAAGTGATTTTGCATAGCCACATCATTTCAACAGAAATACTCATCATAAATGTAGATGATAATACAAGTTATACACATGGAATTATAGATATACCTCTCCTTAATGCAACCGCTGTGTCAGATTTCAAAAAACCTTCAGAAAAATAAACCATGCAATAATCTGAGACAGCTCAGAACAATAGCCAAATTAGCCGCCATGTTGGACTCAACAGAAACCAGAAAATACATGATAAATGTTTCCTTACCTTTGATGAACTTCGTCAGAATGCAGTCCTAGGAATCCCAGGTCCACAATAAATGCTTAATTTGTTCGATAAAGTCCATTATGTATGGCCAATTAGCTACTTTGGAATTGTTTACCAAACGCTCTAACCAAAGTAACAAAGCGCGTCCACTATAACTTGAAGAAATGTCCAAAAGTTCCGTAACAGTCAGTAGAAACATGTCAAACAATGTACTGAATCAATCTTTAGAATGTTGTTAACATACATCTTGAATAACGTTCCAACCGGAGAATTACATTGACTTCAGTTGACCGATGGAACGGAGCTCCCTCTCACGTGAACGTGCCAGTTCAATGCGTGGTCACCTTATGGCAGTGATTACTCATTCCTGTCTCTTCGGCCACCCCCCCCCCTTCACATTAGAGTCAGACAAAGTTCTATTGACATCTAGTGGAAGCCGTAGGAAGTGAAAACTCATTCATATCTCGCTGTAATTTCAATGAGAGCTTGGTTGAAAATCTGCCATCCCCAGAAAATCCAAACAGAAAGTGGAACTTCTCAGGTTTTTGCCTGCCGTATGAGATCTGTTATACACAGACAATTCAAACAGTTTTAGAAACTTCAGAGTGTCTTCTATCCAATACTAATAATATGCATATATTAGCAACTATGACATAGGAGCAGGCCGTTTACTCTGGGCACCTTTCATCCAAGCTACTCAATACTGCCCCTTCAGCCATAAGAAGTTAACTTTAAACAAAGAAAAAGGAATGAGGTGTGAAAGTATCATGATGTAGGGTGTATGTTAAGTGCAGGGATGCGTGAATCTCGGTGAATATGACTGAGTGAAAACTACGTAAAACTACAAAGAAACAAACAGGATCATACCTGGAGGAGCAGAGAGACAAAAGTGGTTAGTGAAGCAGCTTAAATACCCTGAGCCCAGGTGGCTCCAATCACTAACGACCCTCCTCTGCCTGCAGGAGGAACCGCCCCTGCAATGCAGAGGGGCTGTGACACCCCCCTTGTCACGCCCTGGCCTTAGTATTATTTGTTTTATTTATTATTTTAGTTAGGTCAGGGTGTGACATGGGGTATGTGGGTATTTTGGGGTATTATATGGTAGAGGGGGTGTTGGTTGTAGTTTATGGTTTTGTGTTGAGTGTATGTGTCTAGCTGTGTCTATGTTGGGTGTAGTTTTCTAGGAAAGTCTATGGTGGCCGGAATGGGTTCTCAATTAGAGACAGCTGATTTCGGTTGTCTCTAATTGGGAGCCATATTTAAGGCTGCCATAGGCTTTAGCTGTTTGTGGGTCATTGTTTATGTATATGTATATGTCGACGTAAGTAGTTTGGGTGTGCACTTACGTTTGAAGTTTCACGATCGTTTGTTGTTTTGTTAGTGTTGTATAAGTGTTTCGTGTTCATCTTCGTCGTGGTAAATAAAGAAGATGTATTCAAATCATGTTGCGCCTTGGTCCTCTCGTTCATGTCAACGCGATCGTGACACCCCTCCTTAAAATGAGGGTCCCACCCTCAACCCAAATTTCAGCCCAACATATTCAAAACAATCCAAAGTTCACCAAAAAGATAAAAGAAAAAAAGGATACAGTCCCTGCTCCTAGCAGTAGTCCCGTGTCCCCCAGCTGACTGTCCGCCCCTCAAACTCGGCAGCCCTGGTACCTGGGGAGCAATTTAAGAGGAAAGAGGCGCAGACAGCCCATAGGGGTTAGCAGAGAAGATACAAACTAGGTTAAAGGAGCACGGGACAGAGAATCAGCAATGATATTATCCTTACCACTAATGTGTCTAATATCAAGGATGAATGGTTGCAAGAACAAAGCCCAACGCATCAGGCGCTGGTTGGGATTTTGCAGGGACCTCAGAAAAAGTGGGTTGTGGTCAGTGAACACAGTTAAGGGTCGAACCAACAGACTTCGAAGTGCTGTAAAGACCAAATGAGACCTAAAGCCTCCTTTTCAATTACAGAAAAGTTTTGCTGATTCTCATTACATTTCCGGGAGAACAAACTGACTGGACACTAAACATTGTCATCATTCTCCTGGAGAAGCACAGCCCCAGCACCGATTTGACTGGCGTCTACCTGCAATTTGAAATGTTTCCCAAAATGTGGTGCTACCAACACAGGTGCCAAACAAAAGAGCCAGTGGTCTAGGGCACTGCATCGCAGTGCTAACTCCGCCACCAGAGTCTCTGGGTTCGCCCCCAGGCTCTGTTGCAGCCGGCCGCGACCGGGAGGTCCGTGGGGCGACGCACAATTGGGCTAGCGTCGTCCAGGTTAGGGAGGGTTTGGCCGGTAGGGATTTCCTTGTCTCATCGCGCTCCAGCGACTCCTGTGGCGGGCTGGGCGCAGTGCGCGCTAACCAAGGGGGCCAGGTGCACGGTGTTTCCTCCGACACATTGGTGCGGCTGGCTTCCGGGTTGGAGGCGCGCTGTGTTAAAGAAGCAGTGCGGCTTGGTTGGGTTGTGCCTCGGAGGACGCATGGCTTTCGACCTTCGTCTCTCCCGAGCCCGTACGGGAGTTGTAGCGATGAGACAAGATAGTAATTACTAGCGATTGGATACCACGAAAATTGGGGAGAAAAGGGGATAAAAAAAAATAAAAAAAGAGCCTTAACTGCATCAAATGCCTCTTGACACTGGGGGGACCAGAATTTCTGCCTTGGCCTTCAGACTGGTCAGTGGGGATACTACTATCAAAAAGTTTACAGAAATTACGGTAGTACCCCGCCATTCCCAGGAAGCGCATCAGTTCTTTCTTTGTGGAGGGCTGTGGGAACTGCTTCACAGCCTGGACCTTGGCTTCCACGGGACAGACAAAACCCTGACAGACAACCTTGCCTAGGTATGTGACTAGCTTTGGCAAACTCACATTTAGCCAAATTGATAGTCAACCTGGCCCACACCAGTCTTTCGAACAGGGCTTGCACTCTCCAAACATGCTCCTCCCAGGAGTCTGCGTAGACGACCACGTCGTCCAAATACACAGCACATCCTTCCAGACCTAAGACAACCCGATTCATCAGCCTCTGGAAGGTGGCTGGAGCATTCCGCAAGCCGAAAGGCATCACTGTATAAGAGAACAAATCAGATGGAGTTATAAAGGCAGCAATCTCACAAGCTCTTTTGGTAAGGGGTACTTGCCAATATCCCTTTAAAAGATCAAATTTGCTAACATACTTTGCTGACCCAACTTGATCAATACAGTCCTCCATCCTAGGAAGAGGGTAAAGGTCTGCTTTAGTAACATTGTTAACTTTTCTATAATCAGTGGAAGGTCTGAAAGTGTAATCAGACTTTGACCGAAAGACAGGGTGAAGCCCAATTTGAACATGGCTCCGCAATACCATTGTCCAACATATACTGCACCTCTGTTTCCAATTGCAGTCTCTTCTCAGATACACAATAAAATCTCTGTTTGATAGGCTTAGCATCTCTGATGTCTATATCATGCTTAATTAAGTGGGTTTGCGATAGTGTCAGAAAACAAAACAGGGTAGTTTCTAAGAGTTACCAATTCATCACGTTTCTCAGAGTCTAAATTATCTACCAAAACCAAAGTTTTGTAAAGTCTGGGAGTTTTTCATCCGAAACCCTAACTACCTCCTCTTCTCCCCCCTCCACCAAATGAAAGCCACAAGATGCAGTGACTGTAGCAGCAGTCAACGCTGACCTCACCGCTGGAGTGCCTTCAACTTTGCTTTTGCAACTTTGCTAACATTGTAACAGGTTCACATGGCATAATTTCGAGGACTTCCTATGACTTGGGGTTTCAATAAGATAGTTCAAATCTGACACTGTACGCAACAGTGAAGGACCACAGTATTTTGCCTGAAAAGGTGATCTTACAAGAGGCAGAAGAGCAAGTACACGATCACCGGGACTAAACTCGCGCAGCTCAGCCTGTCCGTCATATTTCAATTTAATTTTCTGTTGAGAACATTTGTTTCTTACGCCAGTTCACCAGCCCTATACAACTTCAACCTAAAACCATTTACATAGTCAATAAGGTTCCGCGATGGTTCCTCAGGCAAACAACCATCCTGCAACACTGCTAAAGGCCCACGCACCTTATGACCAAACACCAAGTCATTTGGGTTAAACCCTGCTTTCCTGCACTACTTCACGAGCAGCTAGTAACAGCCAAGGTAACCCCTCCACCCAATCTGCAGACAGTTCTGTACAGTATGCACGAAGCAAGGATTTTAAAGTTTGATGAAAACGTTCCAAAGCTCCCTGGCTCTGGGCACGGAACGCAGTAGACTTGTTGTGTTTAACTTTAAGCTGTTTGAGAACCTGAGCAAATAAATGGGAGGTAAAGTTAGACCCCTGATCTGACAAGATTATTTTTGGAATCCCAAATGTTGAAATCATTTGAGTTAACGCTTTAACTACTGATTTTGAAGTTATGGTACGCAAGGAAAACCTGCCTGATATCTAGTTGCTTGACACAACCATTAAGTAGCTATGACCTGACTTGGACCTTGGTAAAGGCCCAACACAATCGATAATAAGATGCTCAAAAGGTTGCCCTACGGCTGGTATTGATACCAAGGTGCTGGCTTTACAACCTGGTTTGGCTTACTTGTGCGCTGACATGTA
Organism: Salvelinus fontinalis; assembly: GCF_029448725.1. Lineage (NCBI taxonomy): Eukaryota > Metazoa > Chordata > Actinopteri > Salmoniformes > Salmonidae > Salvelinus > Salvelinus fontinalis. The sequence goes on from NC_074676.1 coordinate 31,818,490, forward strand.
TGACAAGTTTTATTAAACTGAGCTACATCCCGCTTCAAACGTGGCCAGAAAATTACGGAGTATGCAATCATAAGTTTTACGAACACCCATATGACCTGCCACATCACCATGTGAAGTTTGCAACACTACTTCGCAAAGTAGTAGGTACAACTATTTGAAAGACTGGTTCTCCTAGACCCTGATCATAGTGTGGAACCCATTTCCTGACCAACAGCCCATCAAGAAGAAAATAACACTGAGCACTATTCCTCACCACTGGATCAGGAACCACTTTATCAAACAGATCAGCCAAGGTAGTATCGGCCTTTTGCTCAGCCATCAATTAATCTCTAGAACTAATCAACTGTTCTGTCTGGAGTTTGACTGGCAACTCAAGACTTTCTGGCTTACGCTCAATCTCCTTACGAGAGGCCGCGCGGGTAACCGCACAAACTGGAAATACCTCAGGAGACAGTTTTGATCCGGAGATTCCCTTACAGGGGACACTGAAGGTTGCTTCTTATAGATGTTTAGTTTGCCATCTGCCCACGCCTTACTACCTGCCAAGTCAATCCCCAAAATCATGTGGACTCCCTCTACTGGCAACTGGGGTCTAACTCCAACATCTACATCACCCTCTACCAGACCACATTTTAGGGTAACTTCATGTAAAGGACAAGAGAATGGAACTAAACCCATACCACGTACCATTACACAACTGCCAGTATCAGACGCTTTAGAGAACGGCAAAACAGATTCCAGAATAAAATAATCTAAAGCTCCAGTGTCTCTTAAGATCTTGATTTTAACATTCTGGTTGCCATCTACCAGGGACACTACACCATCTGAAATAAAGGCTGAAAAATCACAGTGGGAAGACTGAGAATCAAACTCAACTAGTGGCTGAAAAAGCTCACCCTGGTGGTCAGAGGCTGTAACAGGAGCTACCATCACAGCAGGTTTAACTTGACCTGACTTGATTTAAGCAGAGGACAATCTTTCTTCCAATGTCCTTCAACTAAACAGTAGCGACAGGTATTAGCATTAACCGGTGCTTTAAGTCCTCCAGACCCAAACCTCTGTTGAGGCCTTTGGAAAGAATCTCCAAAAAAGGTGACCTACTATTCCTAGGAGTAAAGTTATTTTTAATTTTTTTACATTTTACCTCCTTTTTCTCCCCAATTTCATGGTATTAAATTGTTAGCAATTACTATCTTGTCTCATCGCTACAACTTCCGTACGGGCTCGGGAGAGACGAAGGTCGAAAGCAATGCGTCTTCCGAAACACAACCCAACTGCTTCTTAACACAGCGCGCATCCAACCCGGAAGCCAGCCGCACCAATGTGTCGGAGGAAACACCGTGCACCTGGCAACCTTGGTTAGCGCGCACTGCGCCCAGCCCGCCACAGGAGTCGCTGGTGCGCGATGGGACAAGGATATCCCTACCGGCCAAACCCTCCCTAACCCGGACGACACTAGGCCAATTGTGCGTCGCCCCACGGACCTCCCGGTCGCGGCCGGCTGCGACAGAGCCTGGGCGCGAACCCAGAATCTCTGGTAGCACAGCTAGCGCTGCGATGCAGTGCCCTAGACCACTGCGCCACCGTAAAGTTATTTTTATGGTACATGTCACCGTTTGACTCAAAATGGCTTTTATGTGTTAGCCTGTACTCATCTGAAAGGATTGCTGCATCACTTGGAGACTTAACTTTACATTCATTCATGTATGTAGCAACCTGGTCAGACAAATAATTTTTTAGCTGTTCTAACAATCAAATTAGACAGAACCTCAAAAGTACTAACTTCAGAAGTTGTACACCAACGATTAAATGCAGAAGTCAAATCACGAACAAACTCAGAATAGATTTGTGAATCTAACTTTATTCTGTAACGAAAACGTTGACGATATGCCTCTGGCACAAGCTCGTAGACCTTCAGAACTGCTGATTTAACTTTAGCAAAAACTTTACTGTCAGCTACACTCCATGCTGCAAAAGCCTCACGTGCTTTACCTGTAAGTACACATTGCAACAACATAGTCATGTCCAAATCTGACCAAGCTCTAGCTTCCGCAATACGCTCAAAGTATGTGTCTGGATCTGATTATCAAATTTAGGCAACAAACAAAGATTCTGTGAAACATCAAACTGGTAGACCTTCTGGTCTATTAGCATTTCTCAATCGAATTCTCTAACTGCAATTGCAACAGCTTCCTTTGCTGCTCAAAAGTTGAAGGGCTAGACTGAAAACTTCCACCCTCACTACTAGCAGACTGACCCCCAAAAACACCCAGCTTTAATCTAGTTTTAACAGTCTCTTTAATTTTCTTTTCAACAGTCTCAATCTGATAATGTTCAGCAAATTCAATTAACTGCTCCTTAATACACAACTCTAAGGCTGCCTCTGGAGCTTGAACAAAACTACTCAGAATGGAAGACATTTTCCTCAACCAATACAACTATTACAAATGTTTAAAAAAAACACACAACTCACCTGCTGTCAGTCTGGGTTCAAGGACAGGAGCCACACCCCACTATCCTCCAAAAACAACTAACTGGTCCTGGTCTTCATGCAGTCACATGTGGTGGGGTTTTATGCACACAATACCAGTGGAGTGGAAAAGATCACCTGAAACTGGCACCCCCCCCCCTCCCCCCATAACCACAGAGGTGCTCCCAAGCCAATGTAGGGGAAAAGGGGTGCTCTACCCACATTCACCTAAAACAAAATACCACGAGCCTCCTATTGACACTTGCTGAGAAAACTGAACAGGAGAGGACTCCCACCTGAACAAAACCCAGAAAAACCAAGAGTGAATTGCTAACCAAATTTAGCTACCAAGCTAACTGAACCAAAAGAACACATGGCTCTCAACGCTCTTCAACAATATTGGCCCAACCAAAACATCCCCTCAAACAATTTTATTTTTGGCAATCTGAACTAAACTAACCCAAGTTAACTACAAAACAATAATCAAATAAGCCAAATTACAAATAAACAAACATAATAATAAGACAACTAGACAAAACCTTAACCAACTATGACAAAATGTTAAAGTAAACTAAAATACTAAAGACTAAAGTACAATTAACTTTAACTTACGGATGAGCCCCCACTTGTCGGCTCATAGCCTGTGGCAAAAATGAGGGGACACGAACAGGTATAGGCCAATTAAAAAGGTTATTTATTATAAACCAAAAACGATTAACTTTAAACAAAGAAAAAGGAATGAGGTGTGAAAGTATCGTAATGTAGGGTGTATGTAAAGTGCAGGGATGCGTGAATCTGTGTGAATATGACTGAGTGAAAACTACGTAAAACTACAAAGGAACAAACAAAACAGGATCATACCTGGAGGAGCAGAGAGAGAGACAAAAGTGGTTAGTGAAGCAGCTTAAATACCCTGAGCCCAGGTGGCTCCAATCACTAACGACCCTCCTCTGCCTGCAGGAGGAACCGCCCCTGCAATGCAGAGGAGGGGCTGTGACAACATGCACTCATAATTGACTGTAGCGCATATAAAGCACCCACAAGCTACCAGTGGCTGAAAACACAATCATTGCAGGATGATTGTGTGGTCCACTTAAAAATAATTCCTTCCTCCCTTGCCCTGCAAGTGTATACTCGTCAGACGTCATGATACATCATCAGACAGACAGTGACAACTTAATTTGAGGGCTGAGGGGATAGGGTGTGTCTTTTAAGTGTTTGGACCGCAGCCCATGTTCCTTGTAACATACTATAGGTCAAGAATGACTACCTATTCATTTTGAAAAGAATTACTGGTACATGCATGTTTTATGTTAACACGATTCCTGTGTCAGCCCGTTTCAAAGTTAGAATTACTTCAGATTTTCTTCCGACGTCGGTAAACAAAGGAAGTATTGTCAGAGGTGGCGTGTTAAACTCTATAACCCACTGCACCCCCCCACACCCACAGGAACCTGCCTCGTGCTATCATCATCTCCCTGCCCATCGTCACTGTGGTGTACGTACTGACTAACCTGGCCTACTTCACCACTCTGAGTCCAGAAGAGATGCTCAGCTCTGAGGCTGTGGCTGTGGTGAGTTCTCCCCCATACTGAACCGGCCTGTATTAGTCTCTCGTGACGGATTTATGGTGTCGAGATTAGCCTGTACATACAGTACAGAACCGTCTGTCTCCACTGGTACACACTCAATATCAGGTTACGTACATCACTGTATGTCTCAGTACACACAGCCCAGTGACTGGTAGACAGACTTTGTTTGCTGATATTGTTTGTGTTTCTGTCCTTCAGGACTTTGGAAACTACCACCTGGGCCCCATGGCTTGGATCATCCCTGTGTTTGTGGGACTGTCCTGTTTCGGCTCTGTTAATGGCTCTCTCTTTACATCATCCAGGTAACTCACAAACACACACACACTTACACCAGTGGAGGCTGGTGGGAGGAGCTATAGGAGGATGGGCTCAGTGTAATGTCTGGAATGGAATTAATGGAACGGTATAAAAAGTATAAAGCCATGTTTGACTCCATTTCAGACATTACGATGAGCCAGTCCTCCTATAGCTCCTCCCACCAAACTCCTCTGACTTACACTAATTAATTCACACACAAACTCCAATGCTATATACAAGTATGCTCTTTTGGTTTGTGTGTATGTATAAATACTTTAACTTCTGTTCTCTTTGTCAGGTTGTTCTTTGTGGGCTCAAGAGAAGGCCACCTCCCCAGTCTGCTGTCCATGATCCACCCCGACCTGCTGACCCCTCTGCCGTCACTCATCTTCACAGTACGTAACCTCTCTCTGACCAGGTGCTTCTCAAAACTGCACCACCATCGAGGGCTCTCATCATTCAATATGCTAAGTAAAACATAATATTGGAACTTGTAGTCAAACATTGAGCCTGAGGATTGAAGCTCAGTATTATGGTCATTATTAGCAATTTTTCATGCCTGTCGACAATAGTCACTGCTGTGTGCTACGTTCACAAATCTCTCTCTCATACTTCCCTCACAGTGCCTCATGACGCTGCTGTACGCCTTCTCCAACGACATCTTCTCTGTCATCAACTTCTTCAGTTTCTTCAACTGGCTCTGTATTGCCATGGCGATAATCGGCATGATGTGGCTGCGCTACAAGAAACCTGAGCTGGAACGACCAATTAAGGTGAGAATATGTGTAATGTCTCTAACCTGTTTTCAACTGACCAGGCACCAAAGAGAGAGAGCTCTTTGTTTGCGGCTGATGCACGTTCATTTTCAATTTAGTCATGTAAAAACTGTCCCACTGGCGTTTTCCAGTCCTAATGCCAGGTTCAGCAGTTTACTTGTCTAACATCGGCTCACTTGCGCTGATGTGGGAGGGGTGGCAATATTTGAAGTATGTCCTTAAAAACACGTGCAAAAGTGAGAATTTCATGCAGCGATAATGGGAAGTTAAGACCCACAAAATGCAGGTCTTAACGGTAACTCAGTTGATAATGACATGGATGGTGAGAGCGGAACAGAGGCCTATCCAGACATGACACACAGTGCCCATGGAAGAGAGGAAACTGTTGGTTTCCTCATTTTGTTTAATATTATTAAAAAAACAAGAATGTCTACCCTCCCCTTAATCAAGGCTGGTTTAGCAGCATCGCATAGGTGTGTCTTTTAATGCTGGCCATTAACCAGGTAGCCTATGAATAAAGGGCTTTTAAATGGTCTACTGAGAGTCCTTTGAAATATATATATATTTTTTCCCTCGTGTTTTCATTATTCACATACAGTGGGGAGAACAAGTATTTGATACACTGCCAATTTTGCAGGTTTTCCTACTTACAAAGCATGTAGAGGTCTGTAATGTTTTATCATAGGTACACTTCAACTGTGAGAGACGGAATCTAAAACAAAAATCCAGAAAATCACATTGTATGATTTTTAAGTAATTAATTTGCATTTTATTGCATGACATAAGTATTTGATCACCTACCAACCAGTAAGAATTCCGACTCTCACAGACCTGTTAGATTTTCTTTAAGAAGCCCTCCTGTTCTCCACTCATTACCTGTATTAACTGCACCTGTTTGAACTCGTTACCTGTATAAAAGGCACCTGTCCACACACTCAAACAGACTCCAACCTCTCCACAATGGCCAAGACCAGAGAGCTGTGTAAGGACATCAGGGATAAAATTGTAGACATGCACAAGGCTGGGATGGGCTACAGGACAATAGGCAAGCAGCTTGGTGAGAAGGCAACAACTGTTGGCACAATTATTAGAAAATGGAAGAAGTTCAAGATGACGGTCAATCACCCTTGGTCTGGGGCTCCATGCAAGATCTCACCTCGTGGGGCATCAATGATCATGAGGAAGGTGAGGGATCAGCCCAGAACTACACGGCAGGACCTGATCAATGACCTGAAGAGAGCTGGGACCACAGTCTCAAAGAAAACCATTAGTAACACACTACGCCGTCATGGATTAAAATCCTGCAGCGCACGCAAGGTCCCCCTGCTCAAGCCAGCGCATGTCCAGGCCCGTCTGAAGTTTGCCAATGACCATCTGGATGATCCAGAGGAGGAATGGGAGAAGGTCATGTGGTCTGATGAGACAAAAATAGAGCTTTTTGGTCTAAACTCCACTCGCCATGTTTGGAGGAAGAAGAAGGATGAGTACAACCAAGAACACCATCCCAACCGTGAAGCATGGAGGTGTAACGAACGTCGTCGGGAGAAGAAGAGGACCAAGGTGCAGCGTGGTAAGTGTCCATATTACTTTTAATAAATACGAAACACTTGAACAAAACGACAAACAAACAGTTCTGCAAGGTGCCAACACACAAAACTGAAAACAACTACCCACCAAGCACAGGTGGGAATGAGGCTACCTAAGTATGTTTCTCAATCAGAGACAATGATTGACAGCTGCCTCTGATTGGGAACCATACCAGGCCAAACACATAGAAATACAACACACAGAACAAAACATAGAATGCCCACCCCAACTCACACCCGACCAACCAAAATAGAGACATAAAAAGGAACTCTAAGGTCAGGGCGTGACAGGAGGTGGAAACATAATTTTTTTGGGATGCTTTTCTGCAAAGGGGACAGGACGACTGCACCGTATTGAGGGGAGGATGGATCGGGCCATGTATCGCGAGATCTTGGCTAACAACCTCCTTCCCTCAGTAAGAGCATTGAAGATGGGTCGTGGCTGGGTCTTCCAGCATGACAACGACCCGAAACACACAGCCAGGGCAACTAAGGAGTGGCTCCGTAAGAAGCATCTCAAGGTCCTGGAGTGGCCTAGCCAGTCTCCAGACCTGAACATAATAGAATATCTTTGGAGGGAGCTGAAAGTCCGTATTGCCCAGCGACAGCCCCGAAACCTGAAGGATCTGGAGAAGGTCTGTATGGAGGAGTGGGCCAAAATCCCTGCTGCAGTGTGTGCAAACCTGGTCAAGAACTACAGGAAACGTATGATCTCTGTAATTGCAAACAAATGTTTCTGTACCAAATATTAAGTTCTGCTTTTCTGATGTATCAAATACTTATGTCATGCAGTAAAATGCAAATTAATTACTTAAATCATACAATGTGATTTTCGTTTTAGATTCCGTCTCTCACAGTTGAAGTGTACCTATGATAAAAATGACAGACCTCTACATGCTTTGTAAGTAGGAAAACCTGCAAAATCGGCAGTGTATCAAATACTTGTTCTCCCCACTGTACCTGCGTACTTCATTGGCTATCCAACCTCATTTTCAAAGCGCGCCACTCGTCCGATTACCAAAAACACGTCCTTCAAACTATTCAATCTTCCTATAATGCCATATCAATTGCAATTCTTTTTTTTTTTTTATCTGCCTTGAACATAGGCAACGATACAATTGACAGGGGCCTAGTATTTTGTATAGATGTGCGAATGTTATGCGCAAAGACATTTACGCCTTTTTGTGCACAGTGCCATGGAATGAGATAAGCGATTTGTGATATCATGCATCTGACCCGATCCTATTTCAAAATATTGTTGTTGGTTTACATTTTTTTTGTTGTTTAATTTTATTTAAACTAACTTATTAGAAATATTCACCGTCCATGGGTTTTTGGTGAGTATGTACATGGCTCGAATGCAATGCAATTTTGTCTGCTATTTCTGGAGAAGTGCAAATATGGTAACTTCGTACTGAATTTTTATCCAGCTTCTTTGAAAAGTTTGGATCTGGGCAAAATCCTCTAAATTGCCTTATCTTATTTCTAAGTTGCCCCTGTATCTCACGGGGAGCAATTATGGTGCCTGTAACTGTATGTAGACATAGCTTATTTAAAACCGTTTTTTAATTTTTAGAATATAGAATTATTCATACCTTATCAATAGCCAAGTGAATTTAATCTGATTATTGACTACGTTTTGCATGTCCATGTCTGCAATTTACAGTAGGTCTAGTCCCTATATACACACAATGCCGTCGGGGGTACGCCAAATAAAAATTCTTTACATTTTCAAACAGTCCATTTATATTTTCCAACGGGGCTATACATTTGGGTGAGTTTTTTTCTCGCCTTAATAGCCTCATTTCACTGCCAAGAATAAAATGAAACCATCTCGTTTTCAGCGAAATAACAACCCAATGTCAAATACAGGTAGCCTAGTCAAATAATTAACATCCAGGGGCCTCCCGGGTGGCGCAGTGGTCTAGGGCACTGCATCGCAGTGCTAACTGCGCCACCAGAGTCTCTGGGTTCGCGCCCAGGCTCTGTCGCAGCCGGCTGCGACCGGGAGGTCCGTGGGGCGACGCACAATTGGCATAGCGTCGTCCGGGGTAGGGAGGGTTTGGCCGGTAGGGATATCCTTGTCTCATCGCGCTCCAGCGACTCCTGTGGCGGGCCGGGCGCAGTGCGCACCACCCAAGGGGGCCAGGTACACCGTGTTTCCTCCGACACATTGGTGCGGCTGGCTTCCGGGTTGGAGGCGCGCTGTGTTAAAGAAGCAGTACGGCTGGTTGGGTTGTGCTTCGGAGGACGCATGGCTTTCGACCTTCGTCTCTCCCGAGCCCGTACGGGAGTTGTAGCGATGAGACAAGGTAGTAATTACTAGCGATTGGATACCACGAAAATTGGGGAGAAAATGGGATAAAAAAAATAAAATAAAAAAAATAAAAAATAATAATAATTAACATCCAATCACATTAACCGTTACACTCTCGTGGGAATTCCAGTAACTGCTGCTCATTCCGTTTGCTCGAAAATGGATTAATGGTTAAAAAAAATTAAGGCCCGCATCCATAGAGACACATACCAGCTCTACTGGTAGTACTGCTACTACCAGCAGTACTACACCTGCACCTGTCGACGACACAAGTTGTTCTGCTTCCACAAGCACATCCAATGCTAGCATCAGTAATTCTACATTTGTTGTTAACCCAGCTACCATGGACACTGATAGTTGTGAATCTGATGCAGCTGAAGAGCTATTGCCCCCTTACCCGGGAAAGCACCGAACGACAGACAGGGACGTTGGACCATCGAAGAGGCGCAAATATGATGAGAACTACATTGATTTGGGGTTCACTTATATTGGGAGTAGTGCCTTTCCTCAGCCACAGTGTATTATATGTGCAAAAATACGATCTCACAACTCGATGGAACCTTCATTCATGTGCAGACATTTTGAAACAAAACATGCCAATTTGAAAAATAAGAATTAAGATGATTTTCGCGTAGTAAGATGTATAAAAGCAACAGATACTATTAATAAAAGTGGTCTAGAAGTGTCTTATATGGTGAGCTACCGAGTGGCTAGGACAGGCAAGCCCCATGCTATTGTGGAGGACTTAATGCTTCCTGCTGTCGCGGATATGGCTGGGACAATGCTGGGGGGGAAAGGCACAAAAAACTGTACAGACAATGCCTTCATCAAACAACACTGTTTCACAATGCATCAGTGACATGGCAGGAGATGTTTTGAAACAATTACTGCTTCGCATACAAGCCAGTGAGTTCTATGCATTACAGCTGGATGAGTCAACAGACATGGCGGGCCTGGCTCAGCTCCTGGTATATGTCCATTACGTTTATGGGGGGTCAATTAAGGAAGACATCCTCTTCTGCAAACCACTGGAAATCAGGACAACAGGAGAATATATATTTAAAGTACTGGACAGCTTTGTGACATCAAATGGACTTTGAGATGTGTTGGCTTTTGCGCCATCAGTACAGATACCATGACAGGGAGACATAGTGGAGTGGTAATGTGTGTGCAAGCAGTTGCTCCCGACGCCACTTGGGTACACTGCAGCATCCACCGAGAGGCTCTTGCTGCCAAGGGAATGCCTGACAGCTTGAAAGACGTTTTGGACACTACAGTGAAAATGGCAAAATTTGTTAAAGCATGCAATGATATAGGCAGCGACCATGTAACACTTTTACAACATACCGAAGTGCGGTGGTTATCAAGGGGCAAAGTATTGACACGTTTTTTTGAATTGAGAGACGAGCTTAAAGTTTTATTTACTGACCATCATTTTCACTTGTCTGACCACTTGCATGATGACAGGTTTCTCACACGACTGACCTGTCTGGGTGATGTTTTTTCTCGCCTGAATGATCTGAGTCTAGGATGACAGGGACTCTACGCAACTATATTCAATGTGCGGGACAAAATTGAGGCTGTGATTAAGAAGTCTGCATTAACAAGGACAACACACAGGTCTTTCCATCATTGTATGTTTTTTTTTGTGTGTAAATGAACTCAAGCTTATGGACAATGTCAAATGTGATATAGCGAAGCACCTGTGTGAGTTGAGTGCCCAATTACACAGGTACTTCCCGAAACGGATGACACAAACAACTGGATTCGTTATCCCTTTCATGCCCTGCCTCCAGTCCACTTACCGATATCTGAACAAGAGAGCCTCATCAAACTTGCAACAGGCGGTTCTGTGAAAATGGAATTTAATCAGAAGCCACTGCCAGATTTCTGGATTGGGCTGCGCTCCGAGTATCCTGCCTTGGCAAATCGTGCTATTAAGACACTGATGCCCTTTGCAACCACGTAGCTATGTGAGAGTAGATTATCGGCCCTCAATAGCATGAAAACTGAATACAGGCACAGACTGTGCGTGGAAAAAGACAGACTCTCACCAATACAACCCAACATTGCAGAGTTATGTGCATCCTTTCAAGCACACCCTTCTCGTTAACTTATGGTGAGTTATTCACAATGTTTGATGAACAAATAAGGTTTTCTATGTAAGATGGTTAAATAAAGAGCAAAACTATTGATTATTCTTATATTATTTGTTCCCTAGTCCTATAAGAGCTCTTTGTCACTTCCCACTAGCTGGGTTGTGACACAAACTCACACTCATTGTTATGTTTAATAAATGTATCGTATGACCCTGGTGCGAGAGGGGGTACGCAGCTGGAGGTTGAATGTTTGTAGGGGTACAGGACTATAAAAAGTTTGGGAACCAATGCTCTAGCCTATGTTTAACAATGTATTTCCAAATGGAAGCAATTCAATTAGAAAAATGTAGACTGCAAAAATGTTCAACATATTTAGCAAATATGGGGCAGGCTATTTAACGGACTAAGCTATAGCAGAATAATATTCGTAAATACATTACTTCAAGCAACCACATATTTAGCCATGGAGCACGCTCCGATTGGCCAGTGAGGGGCCATGCGTCGACACACCCACAACTTGTTTATTCATCAAAATCTACAGCGCGACTGCCAACAGTAAGATTTACCATTGCAAGAGAAGGGGGATGCCTAGTCAGTTGCACATCTGAATTCATTCAACCAAAATGTGTCTTCCGCATTTAACCCAACCCCTCCGAATCAGAGCAGTGCGGGGGGCTGCCTTAATTGATGTCCATGTCATCGTCACCCAATAGAGCCCAGAGAGACAGAGGGAGGACGATAGAAGAAAGAAAAGAAGGAGCTTGAACTGGTTACTTGGCGGCGTAGATCGCAATGGGACCTGCCATTGGCATGAGCTGCTGGCTAGAGAAGGTAGAGCAGCATGTGCACTGACAGTCACCCTAGGACTGTTGGACACACAGAGACCCTTTGTGTGACTGTGGGTCCTCTGCCTGCCCCCAAAATGGACCTATAATGGCCTGAACCTATCTGTCTGGTTGACATGGCGATGTGTTAATGAGAGGAGTGGCCGAGAGAGGCAGTGAAGTGAAAGAGGCCAGCGCTGCACAGTTCAGATCTCTCTCAATCTCTATCTATCACAGATAAATCTGTCCTGTGTGTTTGTGTTGGGACTGGGTTTGGGACAGATGACCCTACAGTGGCTCTGTGCCACAATAAAGGAGGGGCTGGAGGGGTTCTTCAACATTGACCATTCAACTCTCTGCCTTTGAATATCTCGCTCTCATATACCCGCTTGCTGGTACTCATTTAGTTAGTTAGTGTGGATCAACATCAGACTGCATTTGGCAGCCTCTGAAAATGTCAGTTATTGGTCCAATGCTCCACATTCAGCTGGATGTGAGTCAGTGTTCTGATCGGAGTTTGACTATAGTGCACAAATACTCCCCTTCCCTCTCTACTCAGCATTTCACATCTAACCCTCCTCAGAGTTTTAACCTTTAGCATTTACCTCAGTAAGACTGATGAGAGAAGCCCATTTGCTATATATTATCTTCTACTTTTAAAATATTGTATTTTAAATATTCTATTTAGTAGATGAAGATGCTTTGCGAATTACTGTCATACAATTTCACAATATTTTCCTATTTGAATTCCCTCAAGATGGGGTTAGTTTGAATCCAGTCATTCTCTGTGTGTTTTGTTAACGGTAGTGTCAGTGTGTCTGTCTGTCCTGGTTTATTTATTCAGTGTCACATTTAAATGTTTCCCCCAGGTGAATATCCTGCTGCCTATCAGCTTTGTCCTGGCTTGTATGTTCCTTATCGTGGTGTCCATCTGGAAAACACCTGTGGAGTGTGCCATTGGCTTTGGCATCATTGCCACTGGAGTGCCAGTCTACTACATTGGTGTTTGGTGGCAAAACAAGCCCAAATGGCTCCTTCAGTTTATCTGTAAGTTTCCGTTATGAATTGCGTCAATGCACTCTCTGGACCTATCTGCATGATTGTAGTCTGTTTCTGATTATACAGTGATTGTGACTTACGGTGTGTTTCTCTCTCCAGTCTCTTCCACGGCGCTTTGCCAGAAGCTGATTGGGGTGGTACCACAGGAATCCTGAAGAGGAGCTAAAGCGACGAAGCCCCTCGACATACAACCCCAGTGACCACTTTTCTACCCCTCACCCCTGGAGGCACCTGCTCCCAGTCTACACCCTCACTCAGCCCCCATCAATGTTTTTAGGTCTAATCATTCCTTCTGATCTCCTAGTGTTCTAGTGCAGGAGAGCCATGCTGCTAGACTGCTGTGCCCAGCACGGTCCCCCTCCACTCTGCTCATACTGTAGCTGTTGGGATACCTTCAGACAGGTTTTCACTGCAAACGTTGTTTCATTCTTCTTGATTTAGTTGATTTTGTATTTTTGAATGTCTTTCTACCGAACCACGGCTCACAAGTGTTGTATTTATGAGGATTATGTTACTTCTGTTTGCAGAGAAATGTCCTCTCGTTCAAACTATTCTTTTACTGAAGGTTTGGCATCCCTGTGTTCATGTAGTTGCAATCTGTGCTTTCAGTCAATTGTGATAGACATGTGTGGCCTGGCTTGGTGCTACTTCCTGGTAGGCCAAAGCTAGAATTGTTGTTCAGATTTCCAAGGTAGACTCACTGTTTCACAGTAGTTCTGCCATTTACCCAGTTAGTGAGTCAACTGCTTCCCAGAAGGGCGTCATGTCTGTTTGTTGCCATGGCTTCTATTTCAGCAGCTTACAGGCTGTTGAACGCAGACATTATGTGTTGTAGTCTGGGTGTTTGTTTTTTTGTATGATTTTGTTATCAGCTTTTTTGGGGAAAGGTTTAATGTATCTTGAAAGGATAGTGAAATATACATTTGATTATACTAGTGCCTCTGATAAAGCCAAGGCTATTCAGTTCCCTGACTACAGACACACTTAAACTCATCTGACCCCATAGAAGCTGACGACTGAGGGTAGACAGGGAAATGGACGTGTAACAGTGACTGGAGCGTCAGTGTTATAATTCTTATATGATAGCACCCCTCCCCATCTACGGCAGAATAGACCAGCTCACTGCACCTTGTGCACCATCTTGTAAATCCCTGCTTTGGCCGTTATTTTTTAAATCTTTGTAGATATGAATTTCTACTTTCATGAGGTAGATGCAGTGGAGCTTTTTTTTAATGCTGTCAATTAACTTTTTTGTATATCCAAGGACGTCTTAGTTTCCCGTGAGATTTCTGGTTCACAAATAGACCATGCGTGGGACATAATTATTATAATTATAGTTATTTTTACAACTATTCCGAGTATACAAATTACAGAGATCCTTTTGCTTGTGTGTAGATTTGTCATTAAATCACCAGTAGCCTTCCGACTGTACCATGTCTTACCTCAGTGGACCTATACTATCACAGGAATATAATATAGCTGGTTGTAAATCTTACAAATATAACATCATGTTTTTTTTAATGCTGATGTAATGCAAACTTGTGAACATAATAGTTGCCTGCTTGAGCTCAATCCAGACTACATACATTACGAGCAAGGATTTAATTTGTTCTTAGATCACAATGATCTTGTGGGTATCATCAGATGCACATGGGTATTGTTGCTATTAACTACTGTTATGTCGAAGAGTTTTAAAACAGGACAGGTTGTAACAAAGGCCCCCAATAGAAGCACTGATGTCACAGTGACTACTTTTTACCTGTGACAAGTCTGGCTAATAACCTCAGAATTTGGGGTTAGAATGGGCTATTGTGGGTGTGTATATGTCTTAGAATAGGGTCACAGCTGTAAAGATGATTTCATTGTTTTAGGGTGTCTGTTTCTGTGCTTGTGTGTGTCTACTGTACGTTGTCACTACTGTCAGCAACTATCAACTTCATAAAATGATTTCCACATTTTAAGTGTGATGATGAGATTTGTGCGGTAAAGGTTTAATGAGGTATGGACCATGGTGTGGTTTCCCCGTCAAAAAGTGGGTAGGCCGGCAGGGCATAGCAGAGCAAAGGTTAAAAACACAGTCTTTGGATACAGATGCCTCAGAGGGTGGGACAGGGGAGACGTAGGACTGGAGGTGGATGGTTGACGAGATTATTAATTCATTGTTATTCTTATTTTTTTGCTGAAAAAAACTGTTCAGCGTACTGTATTAACAAAAATCATCCTGCAGAAGCTTGTCCAGACCTGTTTATTTGAATGTGTTCCTCCACATTGTAGCACAGTAAAGCTTGGTAAAGCCAATGACATGTGTTGTGCTATAGACCACGTGGTCACTGTGGTAACCATACAGCTCATGAGTCTGACCTCCCATTGGTTTCCTGGAGGATGTGTCATTGTATGTAGAACAGCAGAATAGCTTGCTAACACTCCAGCCATCAGAAGATGTTAACTAATTTAAATAATACTGTAGAAGGTCTTATTTATTTATTGTAGGAACTGTTAGTCCCCACATTTTTTACAGGGCATTTGTGAAAGTGCTTTATGAATAAATCCAGTTTTTTTTCCAAACATGTATGTATTCTCAATTTTTTTTGGTCTCCTTTATTCTGTGTTCTTATCATGTTAATAAAATATGTTTCAATGCGATCCTCTTTGTAACTAATTTTTTTAATGCATTTGTCCAGACTACTTGTCTGGACAAACCCACTGGGCACAAACATCCGTTCAACATCTAGTTTTGTAGAGTTGTCAACTAACGTGACTTCAACTTCAAATCAACAAACATATAAACCATGTCATTGGATTTAAGTTTAAAGTTGGGTAAAAAACTTTGAATCAATGTCGTCACATTGCATTTTTTTGTTAAAGTGACATGGAAACAGCATTGATTAAAATCTAATTTAAAATTGTATTTCTCACATGCGCCAAATACAACAGGTGAAACACTTACAAGCCCTTAACCAACAATGCAGTTTTAAGAAAATAGAGTTAAGAAAATATTTACTAAACAAACTAAATAAAAAATAAAATAAAAAGTAACACAATAAAATAACAAGAGGCTATATACAGGGGGTATAGTCTGTGTGGGGGTACAGGTTATTCGAAGTAATTTATACATGTAGGTAGGGGTTAAGTGACTATGCATAGATAATAAACAGCGAGTAGCAGCAGTGTAAAAACAAGAGGGGGGGTCGGTCAATGCAAATAGTCTGGGTGGCCGTGTGATTAATTGTTCAGCAGTCTTATGGCTTGGGGGTCGAAGCTTTAAGGAGCTTTTGGACCTAGACTTGGTGCTCCAGTACCACTTACCGTGCAATAGCAGAGAGAACAGTCTATGACTTGGGTGACTGGAGTCGTTTACATTTTTTTGGGCCTTCCTCTGACACCATCTAGTATATAGGTCCTTGATGGCAGGAAGCTTGGCCCCTTGATGTACTACCCTGTGTAGCGCCTTACGGATCGGATGCCGAGCAGTTGCCATACCAGGCGGTGATGCAACTGTTCTGGATGCTCTCGATGGTGCAGCTGTAGAACCTTTTGAGGATCTGGGAACCCATGCCAAATCTTTTCAGTCTCTCTTCACAACTTTCTTGATATTTTTAGACCATGATAGTTTGTTGGTGATGTGGACACCGAGGAACTTGAAACTCTCAACCCGCTCCACTACAGCCCCGTTGATGTGAATCTGGGCGTGTTCGTCCCTCGTTTTCATCCCTCGCACCACACGTGTCCCTCGCACCACGCGTGTTCGTCCCTCGCACCACACGGCGAGGTCGCTGACCTCCTCCCTATAAGCTGTCTCATCATCGTCGGTGATCAGGCCTACCACCGTTGTGTCGTCAGCAAACTAAATGATGTTGCTGGAGTCGTGCTTTGCCACGCAGTCGTGGGTGAACAGGGAGTACAGGAGGGGACTAAGCACGTGCCCCTGAGGATCCCCCGTCTTAAGGATCAGCGTGGCAGATGTGTTGTTGCCTACCCTTACCACCTGGGGGGCGGCCCGTCAAGAAGACCAGGATCCAGTTGCAGAGGGAGGTGTTTAGTCCCAGGGTCCTTAGCTTAGTGATGAGCTTTGTGGGCACTATGGTGTTGAACACTGAGCTGTAGTCAATGAATAGCATTCTCACGTAGGTGTACCTTTTGTTCAGGTGGGAAAGGGAAGTGTTGAACGCAATAGAGATTGCGTCATCTGTTGGGGCGGCATGCAAATTGGAGTGGTTCTAGCGTTTCTGGGATGATGGTATTGATGTGAGCCATGACCAGACTTTCAAAGCAGTTCATGGCTACAGACCTGAGTGCTACGGGTAGGTAGTCATTTAGGCAGGGTACCTTGGTGTTCCTGGGCACAGGGACTATGGTGGTCTATTTGAAACATTTAGGTATTACAGACTCGGCCAGGGACAGGTTGAAAAGGTCAGTGAAATCTCTTGCCAGTTGGTCAGCGCTTGCTCAGAGTACACGTCCTGGTAATCCATCTGGCCCTGTGGCCTATGTTGACCTGTTTAAAGGTCTGGCTCACATCAGCTACGGCGAGTGGGATCACACAGTCGTCAGGAACAGCTGGTGCTCTTATGCATGCTTCAGTGTTGCTTGCCTCTATGTGTGCATAGAAGTAATTGAGCTCGTCTGGTAGGCTTATGTCACTGGGCAGCTCGCGGCTGGGCTTCCCTTTGTAGTCTGTAATAGTTTGCAAGTCCTGCCACATCCGACGAGTGTCGTAGCCTCTGTAGTAGGATTCAGTCTTAGTCCTGTATTTATGCTTTGCCTGTTTGATGGTTCGTCTGAAGGCATAGCGGGATTTCCTATAAGCGTTTGGGTTAGAGTCCCGCTCCTTGAAATCGGCAGGTCTACCATTTAGCTCAGTGCGGATGTTGCCTGTAATCCATGGATAGACTAAGAGTTGGTAACAACAATTGTAAGAAGGCACACCTGGCCTTGCCACCTTGTTCAACGACTTAAGATATTGGCTGGAATCTAGGTTATGCCTTTAGAAATCGAAAGAATGAACAACTAAGGAAGATTCTTTTCACCTCTCTCATTGACTACCCAAACCCTGGCCTGGTCTGTCGAGTCTGCTTCGCGAACCGTTCCCAGGAATATCGCAATGTTGGGGCTCTAGGTTTAGAAACTGTGTGACCCAGCGTTCTTTTGCCTTATTATTCTTTTGATTTGAATGTGAAAACATAGAATGTCAGTAGTGAACAAAAAGGTTAATTAAAATGTTTCATTTTTTTGGACAATATTTTAGAAGGTTGAGGTCATCAGGTGACATCACACAGACCTCTCACCTCTCACACTCTCCTCTGCAGCCAAATTACAATAACTACAGTAATTGCACAATCCTTGTTCCAATTGTGCAATAACTGATACAGCTAAAACCCTATCAGCATGTAATTCCATAGTAACAACTATGCAACTACTATGTTATTACTGTGATACATAGTAATAGAGGCAACTTTCCATATACAAAAAAAAAATAGGGTTTAGATCAGCTTTAATATTGCAGTTGATGTCGGAAGTATACATACACCTTAGCCAAATACATTTAAACTCAGTTTTTCACAATTACTGACATTTGATCATAGTTAAAATGTCCTGTCTTCAGTCAGTTATGATCACCACTTTATGTTAAGAATGTGAAATGACAGAATAATAGTAAAGTGATTTATTTCAGCTTTTATTTCTTTCATCACATTCCCAGTGGGTCAGAAGTTCACAAACACTCAATTAGTATTTGGTAGCATTGCCTTTAAATTGTTTAACTTGTGTCAAACATTTTGAGTAGCCTTCCACAAGCTTCCCACAATACGTTGGGTGAATTTTGGCCCATTCCTCCTGACAGAGCTGGTGTAACTGAGTCAGGTTTGTAGGCCTCCTTGCTCGCACACACTTTTTCAGTTCTGCCCACAAATTTTCGATAGGATTGAGGTCAGGGCTTTGTGATGGCAAATCCAATACCTCGACTTTGTTGTCCTTAAGCCATTTTGCCACAACTTTGGAATTTTGCTTGGGGTCCTTGTCCGTTTGGAAGACCAATTTGCGACCCAAGCTTTAACTTCCTGACTGATGTCTTGATGTTTCTTCAATATATCCACATCATTTTTCTCCCTCATGATGCCATGTATTTTGTGAAGTGCACCAGTCCCTCCTGCAGCAAAGCACCCCCACAATATGATGCTGCCACCCCCGTGCTTCACGGTTGGGATGGTGTTCTTCGGCTTGCAAGGCTCCCCCTTTTTCCTCCAAACATAACGATGGTCATTATGGCCAAACAGTTCTATTTTTGTTTCACCAGACCAGAGGACATTTCTCCAAAAAGTACAATCTTTGTCCCCATGTGCAGTTGCAAACCGTAGTCTGGCTTTTTTATGGCGGTTTTGGAGCAGTGGCTTCTTCCTTCCTGAGCCGCCTTTCAGGTTATGTCGACATAGGACTCGTTTTACTGTGGATATAGATACTTTTGTACCTGTATCCTCCAGCATCTTCACAAGGTCCTTCGCTCTTCTTCTGGGATTGATTTGCACTTTTCTCCCCAAGGTACGTTCATCTCTATGAGACAGATCGTGTCTCCTTCCTGAGCGGTATGACGGCTGCGTGGTCCCATGGTGTTTATACTTGCGTATTATTGTTTGTACAGATGAACGTGGTACCTTCAGGCGTTTGGAAATTGCTCCCAAGGATGAACCAGACTTGTGGAGGTCTACAATTTTGATTTTCCCATGTTGAAGGTAGGCCTTGAAATACATCCACAGGTACCTCCAATTGACTCAAATGATGTCAATTAGCCTATCAGAAGCTTCTAAAGCCATGACATAATTTTATGGAATTTTCCAAGCTGTTTAAAGGCACAGTCAACTTAGTGTATGTAAACTTCTGACCCATTGGAATTGTAACACAGTGAAGTGATCTGTCTGTAAACAATTGTTGGGGAAATTACTTGTGTCATGCACGAAGTAGATGTCCTAACCGACTATAGATTGTTAACAAGAAACAAGTTTTAATGACTCCAACCTAAGTGTATGTACATTTCCGACTTCAACTGTATATAATACATATATATTGTTTTTGTAAATATATTTTCCTTTATTATTTTCCCCTAACCCTACCACCCCTCCCCTATTTGGAGTAAACTAATGGACAGCAACACATAGGCTTCTACGTCCAGCTTATACATACTATATAGATTTTACGGACACAGTATATTTTACCATAGTTTAAAATTTTACACTAATCTTTTGTTTGTTTTTAGTCCCATCCTCCAGCTACCCTCAACCCATCCCATCTAACTCTGAAGACCATCCAGTTTCAATTACTATTTGCTAAATATTTTTCAACTGTGCTGTTTCACAAAAGTTCTGAATCCATATACTTTTTACAGACACAGTATATTTTACATTAGTTATCTTGTTATTTTTAGTCTCAGCCTTCAGCCTTCAGCTCCACTCAACCCCTCCCATCTATCTTTGAAAACCATCCAGTTTTGATGTCTAGTTGACATATATTTTTCAACTGTGCTGTGATGTTTCACAAAAGTTCTGAACCTTTCTATTCTCACTATTTTACAGATTGTAAATTAAAGATTTTTTTTTTGCTAAGAGTATTATATTTTTATTCAATTGACTATGACATTTTATATCCCCCAGCAGTGCTATTTGCAGAGTTAGCTCCAGGTAAATGTTACAATTCTTCAGCCATTCCTGAACCTGTGAACAAAAACAAGCTACATATGGACAGCAAAATCTGTACCCCCATATATATATATATATTGTCACGCCCTGACCTTAGAGATCCTTTTTATGTCTCTATTTGGTTTGGTCAGGGTGTGATTTGGGGTGGGTATTCTATGTTTTTATGTTTCTATGATTCTATGTTCTTTCGTTCTATTATTTGTATTTCAATGTTTTGGCCGGGTAGGGTTCTCAATCAGGGACAGCTGTCTATCGTTGTCTCTGATTGAGAACCATACTTAGGTAGCCCTTTTTTCCACCTGTCTTTGTGGGAAGTTGACTTTTTTTGTGGAACATAGCCTTAAGCTTCACGGTTTGTTTTGTAGTGTTTATTGTTTTGTTCGGCGTCTTTTCTAATAAAAAGAACATGTATGCTCACCACGCTGCACCTTGGTCCACTTCCTTTGACGGCCGTGACATACATATATAACATTCTATTGGTTGCAATAATTTTGTATAATCAAATTAAACAATTCTGTTTTGAATCAAACGTCATTTTGTAAATCAGTTCATAAACCATGTGTTAATCGGTACATCGCAAATATCTTCCCTACTATTTTGCAATCTATATGGCACAGCTGTTATTTTTTTGGTCATTAAATTAAACTGGTATACTTTTATTTATCACAAGTTCCTTACTTTCTACCCCTTCCACTTGCCTCTTCCATTTTTGCATTAATGCTACAATTAGTTGGTTGTAATTTTGAGTAGAGCAGACATTTCCATATATTTTGATAGCCGCATGTGTGACATAACTTCACCAGTCCTATTTATGATATAATTTACAAAGTTAATGCCTTTAAAAATATACATTGAGTTTAAACATAATATTTGATGAAATATATGTTTTGTCTTTTCTAGTGGATTAAACTGAAATTGCAACCAACTTTCCATGGCTTGTTTTAAAAATAGCGATATTTTGGAGACGATTTTATTTTAAAATAACAGAAAGAGAGGTTGTAATCTGAATAAAGGGAAAAATAGAGGCAATTTAATGTTGTTACCCATGCTGGTATTTGAAAAAATTGTCACGCTGGACTAGGTGGGTGAGGGAATCAGACGCAGAGAGTTCCACTGGGGAAAAGTGCTTTTTACTTCGGCACACAAAATGATAAGCCCAACAATACAGGGCGCAGACAACAACGTGACAACCCAAAAACACAGGGTGCCAAGGAAATAGAAAATAAATCCACCTCTACCTCAAACGCACACACGTAACATAAAGACAATCCCGCACAAAACAAGGGCGGGTCCACCTACTAAAAATAGGGAGGCTCATTAAACCAAACAACAGAAACACAGGTGACGACGACCGCCGGGCACCGCCCAAACAGGCAGGGGAGCCAACTTCGGCGGAACTCGTGACAGTACCCCCCCCCCCCCCCCCCCCTGACGAGTGGCTCACGCAGCGCGCCGCCACCGGCCTCGAGGACGACCCGGAGGGCGAGGCGCCGGGCGATCCGGGTGGAGGCGGTGGAAGTCTCTCAGGAGAGAAGGATCCAAAATGTCCCCCACCGGAACCCAGCATCTCTCCTCCGGACCATACCCCTCCCAGTCCACGAGGTACTGTAGGCCCCTCACCCGGCGTCTCAAGTTCAGAATGCCACGTACTGTGTACACCGGGGACCCCTCGATGTCCAGAGGGGGCGGAGGGACCTCAGGCACTCACCTTCCTGCAGGGGACCAGCCACCACTGGCCTGAGGAGAGACACATGAAACGAGGGGTTAATACGGTAATACCTAGGAAGTTGTAACCTGTAACACACCTCGTTTATTCTCCTCGGGACTTTAAACGGCCCCACACACTGCGGCCCCAGCTTCCGACAGGGCAGGCGGAGGGGCAGGTTTTCGAGAGGAAGACCCGGTCCCCGGTGCGAACACGGGGCCCTCACTGCAGTGCTGGTCAGCGCTCCTCTTCTGCCGTTCTCCCGCTAGTCTTAGCGATTCCTGGACGGCTTTCCAGGTGTCCTTGGAGCGCTGTACCCATTCCTCTACCGCAGGAGCCTCGGTCTGACTCTGATGCCATGGGGCCAGGACCGGCTGGTAACCCAACACACACTCAAAAGGGGACATGTTCGTTGAGGAGTGGCGGAGGGAGTTCTGAGCGAGCTCAGCCCAAGGAACATACTTCGCCCACTCACCAGGCCGGTCCTGGCAATATGGCTGCAGAAACCGGCAGGACTTAGAAAACCGATCCACAACGACCAGGATCGTAGTACTTCCCAGGGATGGGGGAAGGTCGGTAAGAAAGTCCACCGATAAGTGTGTCCATGGCCGTTGTGGAACGGGGAGGGGCTGTAACTTCCCTCTAGGCAAGTGCCGAGGAGCCTTGCTCTGAGCGCACACCGAGCAGGAGGAGACATAAAATCTCACGTCCTTAGCCAACGTGGGCCACCAGTATCTCCCTCTAAGACTCCGCACTGTCCTCTCGATGCCAGGATGACCCGAGGAGGGGAGAGTATGAGCCCAACGGATTAGCTTATCCCGGATCCCCCTCGGCACGTACTGAGCCCCCGCTGGACAGTTAGGGGGGGCCGGCTCCAACTGTGAGGCAATCTCTATCTCCGCGTCCACCTCCCATACTACCGGTGCCACGAGACATGAAGGTGGAATGATGGGAGTTGGCTCAACGGACCGCTCCTCGGTATCATAGAGGCGGGACAGCGCGTCGGCTTTGGTGTTTTGGGAGCCTGGCCGGTACGAGATGGTGAACCGAAACCGGGTGAAAAACATGGCCCATCTAGCTTGACGCAGATTTAGTCTCCTCGCTGCCCGGATATACTCGAGATTACGATGGTCAGTCCAGATGAGAAAAGGGTGTTTCGCCCTCTCAAGCCAATGTCTCCACACCTTCAGAGCCTTGACTTCAGCTAGCCACTCCCGGTCCCCCACGTCATAGTTCCGCCCCGCCGGACCGAGTTTCCTCGAAAAGAAGGGCGGAGCTTGGGTGGCACGCCCGAGTGCTGGGACAGCACGGCCCCGAACCCCGCTTCGGATGCGTCCACCTCCACTATGAACGCTAAAGAGGGGTCCGGATGCGCCAACACGGGCGCATTGGTGAACAGCTCCTTCAGACGACTGAAAGCTCTGTCCGCCTCTGCTGACCAACGCAAGCGCAACGGTCCTCCCTTCAGCAGTGAGGTAATGGGAGCAGCCACCTGACCAAAACCCCGGATAAACCTCCGGTAGTAATTGGCAAACCCTAAAAACCGCTGCACCTCTTTCACCGTGGTCGGAGTCGGCCAATTACGCACGGCTGTAACGCGGTCACCCTCCATCACCACCCCGGAGGTGGAAATACGATAACCCAGGAAGGAAACGGCCTGTTTGAAGAACACACATTTCTCCGCCTTGCAACAGTCGCCCAAGTACCTTACGCACCAGAGACACATGCGCCGCGCGTGTGGCAGAATAGATCAAGATGTCATCGATGTACACTACCACTCCCTGCCCGAGCAGGTCTCGGAGAATCTCATCTACGAAGGATTGGAAGATGTCTGGAGCATTTTTTTACCTATATGGCATGACGAGGTACTCATAATGGCCAGATGTAGTACTAAATGCGGTTTTCCACTCATCTCCTCACCAGATTATACGCACCAGATTATACACACTCCTCAGGTCCAGTTTTGTGAAGAAGCGCGCCCCGTGAAATGATTCCACCGCTGTAGCGATGAGAGGTAGTGGGTAAGTAAACCCCACTGTGATGGAATTTAGACCTCAATAATCAATGCACGGATGCAGACCTCCCTCCTTCTTCACAAAAAAGAAGCTCGAGGAGACGGGTGATGCGGATGGCCGAATGTACCCCTGTCCCAGCGATTCAGCAACATATGTCTCCATAGCTACTGTCTCCTCCTGGGACAATGGATACACGTGACTCCTAGGAAGTGCAGCGTTCTCCAGGAGGTCTATCACGCAGTCCCCTCGACGATGGGGTGGTAATTGGGTCGCCTTCTTTTTACTGAAAACGTTAGCCAAATCGGCATATTCAGAGGGAATGCGCACGGTGGAAACCTGGTCTGGACTCTCCACCGTAGTCGCACCAACGGCAACTCCTATACACCTGCCTGAACACTCCTCTGACCACCCCTTAAGAGCCCCCTGTCGCCAGGAAATCACCGGGTTGTGCTGAGCTAGCTAGGGAATTCCCAACACCACTGGAAACGCAGGTGAATTGATAAGGAACAGACTAATCTGCTGCTTATGACTCCCCTGCGTTACCCTGTCCAGCGGCACCGTGGCCTCCCTGACCACTCCTGACCCTAATGGTCTGCTATCGAAGGAGTGCACAGGGAAAGGTAGGTCTAACGACACAAGGGGAATCCCTAGCCTTAACGCGAGCCCCCGATCCATGAAATTCCCAGCTGCGCCTGAATCGACTAGCGTCTTATGCTGTAGAGAGAGAGAAAAAACAGGGAAAGAAGTTAACACATACATATGACAGACAGGAAGCTCTGGGTGAGTCTGGTGCTGACTCACCTGGGGTGATCGAGTAGTGCTCCGCCTGCCCTCCCGACTCCCAGACGAGGTCCTGCAGCACCGGTTGGCCGTGTGTCCTCGCCGACCACAACTGGTGCAGGAGAACACTCCTCCTCCGGTCCCCGTCGAAACCGCCCCTCCTAACTCCATAGGGATAGGAGCAGGAGGGCTGGGAGGTGGAAATGACAAGACCTGTTCCGAACGCCCGCGGGCAGCCAGCAGGTTGTCGAGACGGATGGCCATGTCGATGAGCTCATCCAGCGTGAGGGTGGTGTCCCGACACGCTAGCTCCCTGCGGACGTCCTCCCTGAGGCTGCATCGGAAATGGTCTATCAAGGCCCTGTCGTTCCACCCCGCTCCTGCGGCCAAGGTCCTGAACTCCAGGGCAAATTCCTGCGCGCTCCTCGTCTCCTGACGCAGGTGGAACAGCCGTTCACCCGCCGCACGACCCTCTGGTGGGTGGTCAAATACCTCCCTGAATCGGCGGGTGAACTCGGGGTAATGATCCCTCGCCGAGTCTGGACCATTCCACACTGCGTTTGCCCACTCTAGGGCTCGTCCAGTCAGACAGGAGACGAGGGCGCTCACGCTCTCCTCTCCGGAGGGAGTAGGGCAAACGGTCGCCAGGTAAAGTTCCAGTTGTAGGAGGAAACCTTGACACCCTGCCGCCGTTCCATCATACTCCCGTGGGAGCGCCAGCCGAAGAGCCCCGGAGCCGGATGCGGTAGCAGGAACAGGAGGTGCTGGAGGAAGGGGTGCCGGAGATGAGGTGGGAAGGCCACTCCTCTCCCATCGATCCATCCTCTCCATCATAAGATCCATTGCAGAACCAATCCTGTGGAGAACACTGGTATGATGGAGGACCCGTTCCTCCATCGATGGGAGAGGAGGTGCGGCTGCTCCTGCTGATTCCATTGTGAGGTGCGGGATTCTGTCACGCGGGACTAGGTGGGTTAGGGAATCAGACACAGAGAGTTCCACTGGGGAAAAGTGCTTTTTACTTCGGCACACAAAATGATAAGCCCAACAATACAGGGCGCAGACAACAACGTGACAACCCAAAAACACAGGGTGCCAAGGAAATAGAAAATAAATCCACCTCTACCTCAAACGCACACACGTAACATAAAGACAATCCCGCACAAAACAAGGGCGGGTCCTCCTACTAAAAATAGGGAAGCTCATTAAACCAAACAACAGAAACACAGGTGAAACTAATTAGACAAAACAAACAGACAAACAAAAAAGGGATCGGTGGTGGCTAGTGGGACAGTGACGACGACCGCAGAGCACCGCCTGAACAGGCAGGGGAGCCAACTTTGGAGGAAGTCGTGACAAAAATCTAATAAAGATGATAAACCATTATGTAGTTCTCTTAAAAGACAAGAGATGTGTTGTAAATGGAGCGTTGTGCATTAAAAAATGTTGTTTAGTGGTCTGTAATCTTTGTAAATTCAGTAGAGGGGATTCTATGTTCTTGCATTTAAACTGTAACAGATTAAACATGGGTGGTGTATACTGCCCTACAAAGCAAAATAGCAGTAACTGCACATTTGGTAAAAAAAATGTGTTATTGACATTTAAAAATGTGTTATTGACATTTTTGATCATTTAAATACATGCTTTATCTTTTGGAGAAAAGGTTACAGTGAAACCAAGGAAAAAGTTTTTTCTACGGTTTACCTTTCTATTATTTATTGTTTGCTGATTCAAATGTGAAACTATATAACACTGATATCCACACACAAATCTATGAACACAAGTTTTGTAAAACTTATATATAACGGAAATGTATTCCAGTGGGTGTACCCAGCAAGAAGGTAGAAACTGCCTCTCTTGAAGCCTCTCTTGAAAAAGCCAAACCTTGACCCAGAAAATATGAAAAACTATCGGCCTATATCAAATCTCCCATTCCTCTCAAAAAATTTAGAAAAAGCTGTTGCGCTGCAAGTCACTGCCTTCCTGAAGACAAACAATGCTTCAGTCTGGTTTTAGATCGCATCATAGCACTGAGACTCCACTTGTGAAGGTGAAAAGTGACCTTTTGAAGGCATCAGACTGAGGCTCTGCATCTGTACTGTGCTCCTAGACATTACATGGGCTTGCTCCTACCCTATCTTTCAGGTTTAGTCCTGCAGTACCTACCTACAGGTACACTACGGTCACAAGACGCAGGCCTCCTAATTGTCCCTAGAATTTCTAAGCAAACAGCTGGAGGCAGGGCTTACCAATAGTTATCTTATCATGAACATATCAAGACTGTTTCAAGGACATATTTTTTAGATCTACGTAACATTGCAAAAAATCTGAAACTTTCTGCCCAAAAATTATGTAGAAAAATGGAATCCATGCTTTTGTCACTTCTACTACTGCAATGCTCTACTTTCAGGCTACCCAGATAAAGCACTAAATAAACTTCAGTTAGTGCGCAACACGGCTGCTAGAATCTTGAATAGAACCCAGAAATTGTATAATATTACTCCAGCGCTAGCCTCCCTACACTGGCTTCCTGTGAAGGCAAGGGCTGATTTCAAGGTTTTACTGCTAACCTACAAAGCATTACATGGTCTTGCTCCTACCTATCTTTCCAATTTGGTCCTGCCGTACATACCTACATGTACGCTATGGTCACAAGACGCAGGCCTCCTTACTGTCTCTAGAATTTCTAAGCAAACAGCTGGAGGCAGGGCTTTCTCCTATGGAGCTCAATTTTTATGGAATGGTCTGCCTACCCATGTGAGAGACGCAGACTCGGTCTCAACCTTTAAGTCTTTATTGAAGACTCATCTCTTCAGTAGGTCCTGTGATTGAGTGTAGTCTGGCCCGGGAGTGTGAAGGTGAACGAAAGGCATTGGAGCAATGAACTGCCCTTGCTGTCTCTGCCTGGCCGATTCCCCTCTCTCCACTGGGATTCTCTGCCTCTAACCCTATTACAGGGGCTGAGTCACTGGCTTACTGGTGCTCTTCCATGCCTTCCCTAAGAGGGGTGCGTCACTTGAGTGGGTTGAGTCACTGACGTGATCTTCCTGTCCGGGTTGGTGCCCCCCCTTGGGTTGTGCCATGGCGGAGATCTTTGTGGGCCTATACTCGACCTTGACGGAGGATGGTAATTTGGTGGTTGAAGATATCCCTCTAGTGGTATGGGGGCTGTGCTTTGGCAAAATGGGTGGGGTTATATCCTGCCTGTTTGGCCCTGTCCGTGGGTATCGTCGGACGGGGCCACAGTGTCTCCCGACCCCTCCTGTCTCAGCCTCCAGTATTTATGCTGCAGTAGTTTGTGTCGGGGGGCTAGGGTCAGTCTGTTATATCTGAAGTATTTCTCCTGTCTTATCCGGTGTTCTGTGTGAATTTAAGTATGCTCTCTCTCTCTCTCTCTCTCTCCTCTCTCCTCCTCTCTCCTCTCTCTCACTCTCTCTCTCTCTCTCTCTCATCTCTCGTCTCTCTCCTCTCTCTCTCTCTCTCTCTCTCTCTCTCTCCTCTCTCTCTCTCTCTCTCTCCTCTCTCTCTCTCTCTCTCTCTCTCTCTCTCTCTCTCTCTCTCTCTCTCTCTCTCTCTCTCTCTCTCTCTCCTCTCTCTCTCTCCTCTCCTCTCTCTCTCTCTCTCTCTCTCTCTCTCTCTCTCTCTCTCTCTCCAGACAGCAGGAGCGGTAGAGATACTCTGAATGATCGGCTATGAAACGCCAACTGACATTTACTCCTGAGGTGTTGACCTGTTGCACCATCGACAATCACTGTGATTATTATTATTTGACCCTGCTGGTCATCTATGAACATTTGAACATCTTGGCCATGTTCTGTTATAATCTCCACCCGGCACAGCCAGAAGAGGACTGGCCACCCCTCATAGCCTGGTTCCTCTCTAGGTTTCTTCGTAGGTTCTGGCCTTTCTAGGGAGTTTTTCCTGGCCACCGTGCTTCTACACCTGCATTGCTTGCTGTTTGGGGTTTTAGGCTGGGTTTCTGTACCGCACTTTGTGACATCAACTGATGTAAGAAGGGCTTTATAAATACATTTGATTGATTGATTGAATTGCTGTCTCGGGTCAAAGGTCATGTCAGAGGTCAGGGTCTCTAACCACATCTCCAATGATTAGACTACAATTCATTTGGCTGGAAATGTAACAACGTTGAAGTCCTTTTTCTCAGTTTAAATCAATGAGCAGTTACTGCTCTTTTACTTGGTAGGGCAGTATACTGTTGTTGTGTTTGATGCTTCAGGCTTACAATCAATACTCTGGATGTCTTATATGACTTGGCATTGATGGATTTTGGTGGGAATGTTCATAAGATGGCCACATTGGCTTTTGCCACACTTAATGTATAATAAGAACACTGTGTACCCGGTGAAATGGGCTTGTTGTAGGCATCAAGTTGATCCATGTATTCCCAACCTTGAAGATACTTGGAAATCTAAAGCATGGCTTTGGGGGTTGTCGCCACATTTCACATCCAGGCCCTAGTTGTCTCTCTGCCCCTACTGACCAAGGGTCTCTCCACCATTGTCACACATTGAAGTGATGATGAACATGATGCTAAGCCTGTAAGAGAGAAAATAACCCAAAATATGAGTGTATATGTGTATTGCATTCAAGCAGTTGTGGCCTACAAGTGCAGGTTATCTTGCTAAGCATTCACGTGGCATCGGAGCAATGAGTTTGCATTCCTAACATTTCGAGAAAATTTGATAAACTGGATTAAATATGTTGGTCAGCAAAGAGAGCGGACATTGAAGCATTTCTCATTAGAGTGCATAGAGTGAATTCACTGAAGTGCAATAGAGGTTAGTCCATGTATGTACTATACAGTGTGTCCATACTGATCATCTCTAATTGATTGTTATAACACCCTTTCTCAGGGCTGTATATTGAGTGGGGACCTGCACTGATCAGTTGATTGGACTGTCTTCTCCATAACCCAACAACACAAAGACAGTTGAGAGGGAGGAAACAATTGTAGGATCAAGCTCTATCCCACACTATGAGCTTGCTGGTGAAACGTTGCCTGCTGCACGTGAGGGGGAAATGAGATACGGTTCAACAATAGCCACCCAATATTGACTCTGCAGGAAGGGGATTGTCACAGGTGTGAGGGGCAGAAAGAGTTGCTCTGATTTTCACTTCCCTGTGTCAACACAAACAGAGGGTGCTCTGGGGATCAAACATTGTCTGTTTACTGGGATTTGTTACAGTCTGTTGTTGAGCTCTGTTGTTGGGCTGATTTGAAGGGGAGACAGAGGAGGAGGCCAGTTTCAGTTCCAGTCCCAGTGCACCAGGAGTCTTCCTGA
This sequence comes from Salvelinus fontinalis, assembly GCF_029448725.1. NCBI lineage: Eukaryota > Metazoa > Chordata > Actinopteri > Salmoniformes > Salmonidae > Salvelinus > Salvelinus fontinalis. The sequence goes on from NC_074676.1 coordinate 31,848,998, forward strand.
GATCTGGGGTTGAACTGGAACTGACTGAGACTGAGAGGCGTTTCATATTTTGTTATTTCTCTCATCCTCTCCTGTATGTAAACTCCAGCACAACATTTCCTCTGAGGAACACCCAGTGGGCAGAATTGGCAGGTGCTACAGTCTGGTATCTCCACCATGAATAGGCCTTCCCTTCATATCCTCCTCATATCCAACCACCTACTCTCATAAATGAACCTGCCTTGCTCATCACACAAGGACAAGGCAATCTTTCTGGATGCAATTACTGAACACCGTTATACTTGAAAGGGGTGGCTGTCATCATAAGATGAGTGTGTGTGTGTGTATGGAAGGGAGAGAAAGTGATATTGTTTAGATGAGTAATTGAGCGTGAGCACCTCTTACCTCGTGTCTGGGCAACAAGGCAATAACAGGTAATTTCCTCTGTGTGTATGGGTCTATATGCGATAACATTCATATTTAAGAAATGGAACAGTTATCATGTCAGATAACACTATCACTTCTGATCTCCCCTCTTTATTCCAGCCCCTTCCCCTCAGTCATGGCCAGATAAATGAGCCTGTTAGCTCTGAGAGGACAGATACCAGGGACCAGCGCTGATCTATTGACACAGTTTGTACTGACTCATATATACGTGTGTGAGCACAATTATTCTCAACCACCGCCGCCCTCACTCCTCGCAAACAAACACTCAAAAAGAGGAAACAAGCGCTTTGAATCTGAAACAACAAGTTAACCCGATGGTTTGCAAAGCAGATTTAGGGGAGGCATGGAGAACAGTCTCCCCCCCAAGGGCACCCACAGGGCAAGGTGAGCGGAGCATGTGATGAAATGTGTGACTAGCATATTTTTTTATTTTTTTTATTTCACCTTTATTTAACCAGGTAGGCTAGTTGAGAACAAGTTCTCATTTGCAACTGCGACCTGGCCAAGATAAAGCATAGCAGTGTGAACAGACAACAACACAGAGTTACACATGGAGTAAACAATAAACAAGTCAATAACATGGTAGAAAAAAGAGAATCTATATACAATGTGTGCAAAAGGCATGAGGAGGTAGTCAATAAATCGAATAATTACAATTTAGCAGATTAACACTGGAGTGATAAATCATCAGATGATCATGTGCAAGAAGAGATACTGGTGTGCAAAAGAGCAGAAAAGTAAATAAATAAAAGCAGTATGGGGGTGAGGTAGGTAAATTGGGTGGGTAGTTTACAGATGGACTATGTACAGCTGCAGCGATCGGTTAGCTGCTCGGATAGCAGATTTTTAAAGTTGTTGAGGGAGATAAAAGTCTCCAACTTCAGAGATTTTTGCAATTCGTTCCAGTCGCAGGCAGCAGAGAACTGGAAGGAAAGGCGTCCAAATGAGGTTTTGGCTTTAGGGATGATCAGTGAGATACACCTGCTGGAGCGCGTGCTACGGGTGGGTGTAGCCATCGTGACCAGTGAACTGAGATAAGGCGGCACTTTACCTAGCATAGCCTTGTAGATGACCTGGAGCCAGTGGGTCTGACAACGAACATGTAGCGAGGGCCAGCCGACTAGGGCATATAGGTCGCAGTGGTGGGTCGTATAAGGTGCTTTAGTAACAAAACGGATGGCACTGTGATAAACTGCATCCAGTTTGCGGAGTAGAGTATTGGAAGCTATTTTGTAGATGACATTGCCGAAGTCGAGGATCGGTAGGATAGTCAGTTTTACTAGGGTAAGTTTGGCGGCGTGAGTGAAGGAGGCTTTGTTCCGGAATAGAAAGCCGACTCTAGATTTGATTTTGGATTGGAGATGTTTGATATGAGTCTGGAAGGAGAGTTTGCAGTCTAGCCAGACACCTAGGTACTTATAGATGTCCACATATTCTAGGTCGGAACCGTCCAGGGTGGTGATGCTAGTCGGGCGTGCGGGTGCAGGCAGCGAACGGTTGAAAAGCATGCATTTGGTTTTACTAGCGTTTAAGAGCAGTTGGAGGCCACGGAAGGAGTGTTGTATGGCATTGAAGCTCGTTTGGAGGTTAGATAGCACAGTGTCCAGGGAAGGGCCGGAAGTATACAGAATGGTGTCGTCTGCGTAGAGGTGGATCAGGGAATCGCCCGCAGCAAGAGCAACATCATTGATGTATACAGAGAAAAGAGTCGGCCCGAGAATTGAACCCTGTGGTACCCCCATAGAGACTGCCAGAGGACCGGACAACATGCCCTCCGATTTGACACACTGAACTCTGTCTGCAAAGTAGTTGGTGAACCAGGCAAGGCAGTCATTAGAAAAACCGAGGCTATTGAGTCTGCCGATAAGAATATGGTGATTGACAGAGTCGAAAGCCTTGGCCAGATCGATGAAGACGGCTGCACAGTAATGTCTTTTATCGATGGCGGTTATGATATCGTTTAGTACCTTGAGCGTGGCTGAGGTGCACCCGTGACCGGCTCGGAAACCGGATTGCACAGCGGAGAAGGTACGGTGGGATTCGAGATGGTCAGTGATCTGTTTGTTGACTTGGCTTTCGAAGAGTTTAGCTAGGCAGAGCAGGATGGATATAGGTTTGTAACAGTTTGGGTCCAGGGTGTCTCCCCCTTTGAAGAGGGGGATGACAGCGGCAGCTTTCCAATCCTTGGGGATCTCAGATGATACGAAGGAGAGGTTGAACAGTTTCAGCGGACAGTTTCAGAAATAGGGGGTCCAGATTGTCAAGCCCCGCTGATTTGTATGGGTCCAGGTTTTCCAGCTCTTTCAGAACATCTGCTATCTGGATATGGGTAAAGGAGAAGCTGGGGAGGCTTGGGCGAGTAGCAGCGGGGGGGGGGGGGGGCGGGGCTGTTGGCCAAGGTTGGAGTCGCCAGGTGGAAGGCATGGCCAGCCATTGAGAGATGTTTGTTGAAGTTTTCGATTATCACGGACTTATCAGTGGTGGCCGTGTTATCTAGCCTCAGTGCAGTGGGCAGCTGGGAGGAGGTGCTCTTGTTTTCCATGGACTTTACAGTATCCCAGAACTTTTTGGAGTTAGAGCTACATGATGCAAATTTCTGCTTGAAAAAGCTGGCCTTTGCTTTCCTGACTGACTGCGTGTATTGGTTCCTGACTTCCCTGAACAGTTGCATATCGCGGGGGCTCTTCGATGCTATTGCAGTTCGCCACAGGATGTTTTTGTGCTGGTCGAGGGCAGTCAGGTCTGGAGTGAACCAAGGGCTATATCTGTTCTTGGTTCTGCATTTTTTGAACGGAGCATGCTTGTCTAATATGGTGAGGAAGTAACTTTTAAAGAATGACCAGGCATCCTCAACTGACGGGATGAGGTCAATATCCTTCCAGGGTACCCGGGCCAGGTCGATTAGAAAGGCCTGCTCGCAGAAGTGTTTTAGGGAGCGTTTGACAGTGATGAGGGGTGGTCGTTTGACCGTGGACCCGTGGCGGATACAGGCAATGAGGCAGTGATCGCTGAGATCTTGATTGAAGACAGCAGAGGTGTATTTGGAGGGCAAGTTGGTCAGGATAATGTCTATTAGGGTGCCCATGTTTACGGATTTAGGGTTGTACCTGGTGGGTTCCTTGATGATTTGTGTGAGATTGAGGGCATCAAGCTTAGATTGTAGGACTGCCGGGGTGTTAAGCATATCCCAGTTTAGGTCACCTAACAGAACAAACTCTGAAGCTAGATGGGGAGCGATCAATTCACAGATGGTGTCTAGGGCACAGCTGGGAGCTGAGGGGGGTCGGTAGCAGGCGGCAACAGTGAGAGACTTATTTCTGGAGAGATTAATTTTTAAAATTAGAAGTTCGAACTGTTTGGGCATAGACTTGGAAAGTATGACAGAACTTTGCAGGCTATCTCTGCAGTAGATTGCAACTCCTCCCCCTTTGGCAGTTCTATCTTGACGGAAAGTGTTATAGTTGGGTATGGAAATCTCAGAGTTTTTGGTGGCCTTCCTAAGCCAGGATTCAGACACGGCAAGGACATCAGGGTTGGCAGAGTGTGCTAAAGCGGTGAGTAAGGCAAACTTAGGGAGGAGGCTTCTGATGTTGACATGCATGAGGCCAAGGCTTTTTCGATCACAGAAGTCAACAAATGAGGGTGACTGGGGACATGCAGGGCCTGGGTTTACCTTCACATCACCCGAGGAACAGAGGAGTAGTAGGATGAGGGTGCGGCTAAAGGCTATCAAAACTGGTCGCCTAGAGCGTTGGGGACAAGGAATAAAAGGAGCAGATTTATGGGCGTGGTAGAATAGATTCTGGGCATAATGTGCAGACCAGGGTATGGTGGGTTACGGGTACAGCGGAGGCAAGCCCAGGCACTGGGTGATGATAAGAGAGGTTGTATCTCTGGACATGCTGGTCTCAATGGGTGAGGTCACCGCATGTGTGGGAGGTGGGACAAAGGAGGTATCAGAGGTACGGAGAGTGGAACTACGGGGTCCATTGCAAACCAAAACAATGATAACTAGCCTGAACAACAGTATGCAAGGCATATTGATATTTGAGAGAGACATACAGTAAGGCATAAAGTGATTGCAGGTCATGATTGGGAGAGCTAGCTAAAACAACAGGTGAGATAACAGCAGCTAGTCAGCTAACACAGCAACAGAAGGTAAAAATGGCGACGACTGGGCAGAGAAGGTCGGATTAACTACACACAGATCCTGAGTTAAGGCACAGAGCCGACAGATAAAACACAAATAAACAGAATGGAGTACCATGAATTAATGGACAGTCAAGCAGGCATCAGCTATGTAGCCAAGTGATCATAGTGTCCAGGGGGCAGCCGTAGATGGAGCAGTGAGGCCTCCACTAAGCTAGCACGCGTTTAAAGTTAGTAGCCCGGGGGGTGGTCTGCTCAGATGGAGGGGGTCTGCTCATAGTTCCACAGACAGAAACGTTTCCAGATACTCACTCATACACATCCATCCCACACACACACACAAACTCTGAGTTAACACACATCCACTCTGAGCACAAACACTCTCTCACACAAATCTCACATTGTCGCCTTCACAGGAAAAGGTTAGAAGTCAGTTAGGAGGCAGAAACAGAGAGCAGTCATGTGGTCTATTGGGAAGAAAAGGGGAAAGAATATTCACTTTCTTTTTTATAAGGCGTTTTCAAGTTATTTGAAATGGATTGATGGACAGTCATATATGTTTATTGAATGATTTCAAAATCATGCAAAGGAGCTCTACCTAACTAGCCTGAACTATCATTACAGGTCATTTGTCGTCCTCCTACCATTCATAGTTTCATTACTTGTGCTGCCGCACTGTGCCAGTTTAGTGTACCGCATCAAATAATGCCAGGTCAACTTCATAGATGTGTTAATAAGGATCGGCGTTCCGTTAACGGGACAGTTGTAAATCATGCAGCGCGTTATGTCAAGATCGCAGATTTTAGAGAAACAACAAATGTCGGTACATATAAGTGTCCTATATCGGCTGAAAGCTTAAATTATTGTTAATATAACGGCACTGTTCAATTTATAGTAGTTATTACTGCTAAAAAATGCCATGCTATTGTTTGAGGAGAGCTCCTAACAACAAAACACTTTTTTCACTGCGATAGGTTTGATACATTCACCTCTGAAGGTGAAATGTGTACTTACATTCTGAAATTTTGCTTTAAACTATCATCCAAAGGGTCCCAGAGATAACATGAAGTGTCGTTTTGTGGGATAAAATCCTTTTTCATATCCTAAAAAGGTCCATATAGCATGCACAATTGATTTTGTATTTCCACTCGTTCAATTTGCAAAGAAAGGAATCTGTGAAAATCTCACCCTAAACATTGTTTCAACGAGTCAAATCACGTTCATATGTATTCCTCAGAGATCCTAGAAGGTAACAAGACTTCACTATATCATTAGGGGTGTAGTATATCCTATAGCACACCATATTTGGTCAGAGAGCAACGCCTTCATGGCATGCCGATGATGCGGGCGGCCATCACTTGAACAACTGTATCTTTGTCAAATAAGCACCAATCGGGGTCAAACAAAGCTAGCTAGATAGCCAATGAGCTGGGCTTTACGGGTGTATCCGGAATCCATGTATATGTCGTAAAATTGAGCTACTAACCTTGTAAGACAGCATGCCTTTTCATTTTGGACAAACATTATAAGGATATTCAGAGTTATGAAGTTATGAAAACTGGTTGTTTTGGAAATGTTGAACTTATAATATGGCTACAAATACTTGGAAAGCTAAATCAAAGTCCAAGTATACAGATTTGACGATCTTCTTGCAGAAAATTGTAATATGAATGTGAATGTCTCCACGATTTGCCCAAATGTACCTGGGGACTTCATACTAAAAGTATTGTAGTTCACTCATACTTTAAGTTATCCATCTGAAACTTTGCACATACACTGCTGTCATCTTGTGGACACTATCGGAATTACAACCAGAGTAATGGCTAGAACTGTAACCTTTCTCTTGCATTTCAAAGATGGTGGTAGAAAAACACTGGTTGGTTTTTTCTTTGTATTTTCTTCTACCAGATCTATTGTGTTATATTCTCCTACATTCAATTCCCATTTACACAAACTTCAAAGTGTTTCCTTTCAAATGGTACCAATAATATGCATATACTTGCTTCAGGGCCTGAGCTACAGGCAGTTAGATTTGGGTATGTCATTTAGGTGAATTTTGAAAAAAAGGGGGCTATCCCTAAAGTGATGTGTCACATAACGCATTGTGATAGTGTTATCACATCATATTACATTATCACACATACATCACCACGACTTCATCACATAACACACAGAGACACAGCCATGGGCACGCAGACACAGTGGCAGTTGTGATAGATGGTAAATCCAGGGGTCTCCTACATTCAGTTCATTCAGACTGCCACAGAGGAAATTCCAAGAAGATTCTGATTGTTTCAATTTCCACTGGGCCTAGGGAGACATCTTTATATCCTCCTCACAAACATTGGATCTACAGTATTTTGTGTGTATCTCTCTGTGTGTGTTGTTCATACATACCCTACCTTAGTGTTACTTTCTTTGTCTGTAGATCTTGGGTTTAAAAGTAAGAAAAAGGAGGGTGACAGATAGACTACATGACCAAAAGTATGTGGACACCTGCTCATTGAACATCTAATTCCAAAATCATGGGCCTTAATATGGAGTTGATCCCCTTTGCTGCTACAATAGCCTCCACTCTTCTGGGAAGGCTTTGACGGAACATTGCTGCAGGGACTTGCTTCCATACAGTCACAAGAGCATCAATGAGGTTGGGCACTGATGTTGGGGGATTAGGTCTGGCTCGCAGTCAGGGGCCAAATCATCCCAAAGGTGTTTGATTGGGTTGACGTCAGGGCTCTGTGCAGGCCAGTCAAGTTCTTCCACATTGATCTCAACAAACCATTTCCGTATGGACCTCGCTTTGTGCATGTGGGCGTTGTCATGCTGAAACAGAAAAGGGCCTTCCCCAAACTGTTGTCTCAAAGTTGGAAGCACAGAATTGTTTAGAATGTAGTTGTATGCTGTAGCGTTAAGATTTCCCTTCACTGGAACAAAGGGGCCTAGCCCAAATCATGAAAAACAGCCCCAGACCAATATTCCTCCTCCACCAAACTTTACAGTTGGCACTACGCATTCGGGCCGGTAGTGTTCTCCTGGCATCCGCCAAACCCAGATTTGTCAGTCGCACTGCCAGATGGTGAAGCGCAATTCATCACTCCAGAGAACACGCTTCCACTGCTCCAGAGTCCAATGGCGGCCGATGCTTGCCATTGCGCGTGGTGATCTTAGTCTTGTGTGCGGCTGCTCGGCCATGGAAACCCATTTCATGAAGCTTCCGATGAACTTGGTAGTGAGTGTTACAACCGAGGACAGATGATTTTAATGCCCTACGGCATTTAGCACTCGGCGGTCCCATTCTGTGAGTTTGTGTGGCCCACCAGTTTGCGGCTGAGCCATTGTTGCTCCTAGACGTTTAAACTTCACAATAACAGCACCTACAGTTGACTGGGGAAGCTCTAGCAGGGCAGACATTTGACTAGGTGATTTGTTGGAAAGATGGCATCCTATGACCGAGCCACGTTGAAAGTCACTGAGCTCTTCAGTAAGGCCATTCTACTGCCAATATTTGTCTATGGAGTTTGCATGGCTGTGTGCTCGATTTTATACACCTGTCAGCAACGGGTGTGGCTGAAATAGCTGTATCCACAAATTTGAAAGGGTCTCCACATAGAGTTGTGGTCAAAAGCTTTGAGAATGACACAAATATTAATTTCCACAACGTTTGCTGCTTCAGTGTCTTTCAATATTTTTGCTAGATGTTACTATGGAATGCTGAATTATAATTACAAGCATTTCATAAGTGTCAAAGGCTTTTTTGACAATTACATGAAGTTGATGCAAAGAGTCAATATTTGCAGTGTTTACCCTTCTTTTTCAAGAACTCTGCAATCTGCCCTGGCATGCTGTCAATTAACTTCTGGGCCACATCCTGACTGATAGTAGCCCATACTTGCATAATTAATGCTGGGAGTTTGTGGGGATTTGTTTGTCCACCCGCCTCTTGAGGATTGACCACAAGTTCACAATGGGATTAAGGTCTGGGAGTTTCCTGGCCATGGACCCAAAATATCAATGTTTTGCTCCCCGAGCCACTTTTTCCTTATGGCAAGGTGCTCCATCATGCTGGAAAGGCATTGTTCGTCACCAAACTGTTCCTAGATGGTTGGGAGAAGTTGCTCTCGGAGGATGTGTTGGTACCATTCTTTATTCATGTCTGTGTTCTTAGGCAAAATTGTGAGTGAGCCCACTCCCTCAGCTGAGAATCAACCCCACACATGAATGGTCTCGGATGCTTTACTGTTGGCATGACACAGGACTGATGGTAGCGCTCACCTTGTCTTATTCGGACAAGCTTTTTTTCCGGATGCCCCAAACAATCGGTACGTCCCAAGGATCCCCAATAGCACTACACTTAAGGTGATATGCCCAGAATATTTGTTTTAACTGTTACACTTCAATGATACAACTGTAGACCAGGGCATGACTCAAAGGGAAAGCAAGGAAATCCGTTAGAGCATTGGCCAAAAACACAATCAAATTTAGCTTCCCAATTAGATGGTTGGTGTGAGAGCCTTCAGGGTGCACATGGTCTATGCTTGTCACAGGTTTTCCACAGTCAACAGATGTTTCTCTCATCTGCAGAAATGTTACATTCCACACTCCCAGAAGGAATATGGAGGGTACGTGAGTGATTTGGACTCCACTCCTGACCAGCTTAATTAATCATATTACAACACGGAAGAGGTGTGTGCTTTCTAAGAGTTTGAACTTGAGCATACTTCTTTGCAATGGCAGAAACAAAACGTCTCAGGGGAGAGTGGAGTAATTTGAGCCAAAGGGGTAGGTTGAGCCACCCTTGTTTCTAGGAAACCATACACAAAATGAATAATTTTACCTAATATTTAGGAAGAGATTATCATTTTATATGACTGTGAAGGAAGAAACCACATGGAAAAAGTGGTAAACAAGTTACGTAAAAAAACAATTTTCACCAAGTTATTGTGTTAGAGATTTCATGATACTTGTACTTGATTTAGATTTTTATTAGAATCCCCATTAGCCGACGCCAATGGGGACAGCTAGTCTTACTGGGGTCAGACGCATAACGAAAAACAATTTACAGACAAAAGACTTTACATACGTTTAAAAACATTAGCATGTTGTGTGTGTGTGAGTGTGTGTGTGTGTGTGTGCATCTATCAGTTACACATACAGTTGAAGTTGGAAGTTTACATACACCTTAGCCAAATACATTTAAACTCAGTTTTTCACAATTCCTGACATTTAATCCTAGTAAAAATTCCCTGTTTTTGGTCAGTCAGGATCACCACTTTATTTTAAGAATCTGAAATGTCAGAATAACAGTAGAGAGAATGATTCATTTCAGCTTTTATTTCTTTCATCACATTCCCAGTGGGTCAGAAGTTTACATACACTCAATTAGCATTTGGTAGAATTGCCTTTAAATTGTTTAACTTGGGTCAAACGTTTTGGGTAGCCTTTCACAAGCTTCCCACAATAAGTTGGGTGAATTTTGTCCAATTCCTCCTGACAGAGCTGGTGTAACTGAGTCAGGTTTGTAGGCCTCCTTGCTCGCACACACTTTTTCAGTTCTGCTTTTTCAGTTCTGCCCACAAATTTTCTATAGGATTGAGGTCAGGGCTTTGTGATGGCCACTCTAATACCTTGACTTTGTTTTCCTTAAGCCAGTTTGCCACAACTTTGGAATTTTGCTTGGGGTCATTGTCCATTTGGAAGACCCATTTGCAACCAAGTTTTAACTTCCTGACTGATGTCTTGAGATGTTGCTTCAATATATCCACATCATTTTCCTCCCTCATGATGCCATCTAATTTGTGAAGTGCACCAGTCCCTCCTGCAGCATAGCATCCCACAACATGATGCTGCCACCCCCATGCTTCCCGGTTGGGATGGTGGCGTGCCCTCTGTTTCCTGTACACCATGATCAGCTCCTTTGTCTTGCTGATGTTGAGAGAGTGGTTGTTTTCCTGGCATCACACTGCCAGGTCTCTGACCTCCTTCCTGTCTCATCATCGTTGGTGATCAGACCTACCACCATTGTGTCGTCTGCAACCTTAATGATGGTGTTAGAGTCGTGTGCGGCCATAAAGTCGTGGGGGAACAGGGAGTATAAGACGGAACTAAGCATGCCAGTGGAGGCTGCTGAGGGGAGGACGGCTCATAATAATGTCTGGAACGGAGCGAATGGAATGGCATCAAACACATAGAAACCATGTGTTTGATACCATTCCACTTATCCACTCCAGCCATTACCACTAGCCTGTCCTCAACGATTAAGGTGCCGCCAACCTCCTGTGAAGCAGGCACCTCTGAGAGGCGCCCATGTTGAGGGACAGCGTGACAGATGTGTTGTTGCCTACAGTCACCACCTGGGGGCGGCCTGTCAGCAACTCCAGGATCCAGTTTTTATTATTTAACTAGGCAAGTCAGTTAAGAACAAATTCTTATTTACAATGACGGCCTACACCGGCCAAACCCGGACGACGCTGGGCCCTATGGGACTCCCGGCCTTAGACCGCTGCGCCACTCAGGAGCCCAGTTGCAGAGGGAGGTGTTTTATCCCAGGTTCCTTTTTTTGTACAGAAGAACGTGGTACCTTCAGCCATTTGGAAAATGCTCCCAAGGATGAACCAGACTTGTGGAGGACTACAATTTCTTTCTGAGGTCTTGGCTGATTTATTTTGATTTTCCCATGATGTCAAACAAAGAAGCATTGAGTTTGAAGGTAGGCCTTGAAAAACATCCACAGGTACACCTCCAATTGACTCAAATGATGTAAAATAGCCTATCAGAAGCTTCTATAGCCATGACATCATTTTCTGGAATTTTCCAAGCTGTTTAAAGGCACAGTCAACTTAGTGTATGTAAACTTCTGACCCACTGGAATTGTGATACAGTGAATTATAAGTGAAATAATCTGTCTGTAAACAATTGTTGGAAAAATTACTTGTGTCATGTACAAAGTAGATGTCCTAACCGACTTGCCTAAACTATAGTTTGTTAACAAGAAATGTGTGGAATGGTTGAAAAAAAGTTTTAGTGACTCCAACCTAAGTGTACGTAAACATCTGACTCCAACTGTATAAATACAGTTGAAGTCGGAGGTTTACATACACTTTAGCCAAATACATTTAAAATCAGATTTTCACAATACCTGACTTTTAATCCTAGTAAAAATGCCATGTTTTTGGTCACTTAGGATCACCACTTTATTGTAAGAATGTGAAATGTCAAAATAATAGTAGAGAGAATGATTTATTTCAGCTTTTATTTCTTTCATCGCATTCCCATTGGGTCAGAAGTTTACATACACTCAAATAGTATTTGGTAGCATTGCCTTTAAATTGTTCAACTTGGGTCAAACGTTTCGGGTAGCCTTCCACAAGCTTCCCACAATAAGTTGGGAGAATTTTGGCCCTTTCCTCCTGACAGAGCTGGTGTAACTGAGTCAGGTTTGTAGGCCTTGCTCGCACATGCTTTTTCAGTTCTGCCCACAAATTGTCTATAGGATTGAGGTCAGGGCTTGGTTGAAAAAGGAGTTTTAATAACTCCAACCTAAGTGTATGTAAACTTCCGACTTCAACTGTATATTTTTATTTATTTATTTTACCTTTATTTAACTAGGCAAGTCAGTTAAGATATACACACACTACCGGTAAAAGTTTAAGGAGACCTACTCATTCAAGGGTTTTTCTTTATTTTCTACTATTTTATACATTGTAGAATAATAGTGAAGACATCAACACAATGAAATAACACATGGTATCATGTAGTAACCAAAAACGTGTTAAACAAATCAAAATATATTTTATATTTGAGATTCTTTAAATAGCCACCCTTTGCCTTGATGACAGCTTAGCACACTCTTGGCATTCTCTCAGCCAGCTTCACCTGGAAGGCTTTTCCAACAGTCTTGAAGGAGTTCCCACATATGCTGAGCACTTGTTGGCTGCTTTTCCTTCACTCTGCGGTCCGACTCATCCCAAACCATCACAATTTGGTTGAGGTCGGGGGATTGTGGAGGCCAGGTCATCTGATGCAGCACTCCATCACCCTCCTTCTTGGTAAAATAACCCTTACACAGCCTGGAGGTGAGTTGAGTCATTGTCCTGTTGAAAAACAAATGATAGTCCCAGTAAGCCCAAGCCAGATGGGATGGTGTATCGCTGCAGAATGCTGTGGTAGCCATGCTTGTTAAGTGTGCCTTGACAGTGTCACCAGCAAAGCACCCCCACACCATAACCCCTCCTCCTCCATGCTTTACGGTGGGAAATACACATGCAGAGATCATCTGTTCACCCACAACGCATCTCATAAAGACCAAAAATCTCAAATTTGGAGTCCAGACCAAAGGACAAATTTCCACCGGTCTAATGTCCATTGCTTGTGTTTCTTGGCCAAGCACATCTCTTCTTCTTATTGGTGTCCTTTAGTAGTGGTTTCTTTGCAGCAATTCGACCATGAACACCTGATTCACACAGTCTCCTCTGAACAGTTGATGTTGAGATGTGTCTGTTACTTGAAATCTGTGAAGCATTTATTTGGGCTGCAATTTTTGAGGCTGATAACTCTAACGAACTTATCCTCTGCAGCAGAGGTAACTCTGGGTCTTTCATTCCTATTGCGGTCCTCATGAGAGCCAGTTTCATCATAGCGCTTGATGGGTTTTGCAACTGCACTTGAGGAAACTTTCAAAGTTCTTGAAATGTTCTGTATTGACTGACCTTCATGTCTTAAAGTATTATGGACTGTTGTTTCTCTTTGCTTATTTGAGCTGTTCTTGCCAAAATATGGACTTGGTCTTTTACCAAACAGGACCTATCTTCTGTATACCCCCCCTACCTTGTCACAACACAACTGATTGGCTCAAATGCGTTAAGAAGGAAGGAAATTCCACAATTAACTTTTAAGAAGGCACACCTGTTAATTGAAATGCCTTCCAGGTGACTGCCTCATGAAGCTGGTTGAGAGAAGGCCAAGAGTATACAAATCTGTCATCAAGGCAAAGGGTGGCTACTTTGAAGAATATAACATATGTTTTGATTTGTTTTACAGTTTTTGGTTACTACATGATTACATGTGTTATTTCATAGTTTTGATGTCTTCACTACTTTTTTACAATGTAGAAAATAGTACATAATAAAGAAAAACCCTTGAATGAGTAGGTGTTCTAAAACGTTTTCTAAAACTAGTGCATATTTAAATATGAACAAATCTGAATAATTGCTCGTGGTCAGACACTTTTCTACTATAACGCGAGTGACTTTAATTTGGAACATTTCTAAAATTCCGTGACCCGGAAGGGATCTGACAAGCCGCCAGTTGGCTTCACGCGGATGACAGTATCAGCTAGTTAGCAAAAATATGCTACCTAAGATAAATGTAGCTGCGACTTGTTGTTTTTATTCTAACGTTACTTGAATTAGTCGATGGTCAAAATGGCTACAATTTACAATATGTTCCAGTCAGAAACAACATCGATTATGGCCTTCGTCGTCGAGACGGCAATGACAGAAATATACAAATTTTTGCCAAACTCTGACGCTAACAACGACGTTAATCCGGGGAGAGAGGTGAGTTTCCTAAAATATTTCTGGCATTGAGCAGTATGACGGGCGCCTAATGACTACAACCAGCTACGTTAGCTAACGAACAAAAGTTATCGGAATAAATTTGCTGCCGTCTAACCTAAATTAACCTGAGCGTGTCCCCGATTCTGATGTTCAGGTTAAAGGAATCTAGGTTGAAGATACTGTATCCCTGAAAACCGGATGTTTTTGGTTTTCAACAACCGCGCTGAGGGTGCAAACTACATATTTAGACTACCTAGCGAACGTTAATGTTTAATTTAGTGTTATTTAACCATAATTTAACTAGGGAAGTCAATTAAGAACAAATACATATTTGCAATGACAGACTACACCGGCCAAACCCGGACGACGCTGGGCCAATTGTGCGCCGCCCTATTGGACTCCCAATCACGGCCGGTTGTGAAACAGCCTGGTACAATGTTACTTAACTAGTACTACTAGCTAGCCCTCAGCTAGGTTTCTAGCTAACGTTACTGGTTTCACATCCTCTGCTGTATACAGTAACTAACTAGTTCACTTGTTTCTATTGCTCTACACAGCTCTGCACCATTATGAATTTGTTGATGGGGGAGGGTATTCGTAAAGTCTGCCAACTATTTCTAGTGGCCTCCTCACGTTTGCAAAATGAAAACGAGAAATTGAAGACCAAAGTGGAGCAGATGGATGAATATATGAAGGAAATTACTGAGAAGGCTGAACATTATAGAACGTCTCTGGCTAAAGTGGAGGCAGAACCGAAAGTACAGACGCCAACCCATGTTCTGCACAACGGAATGATCTTTGCAATAAAACCAGTTGGTGAGTGTTGTAGACTTCCAGTCATTAGGTTTCTGCCTATAATAAGTTAGTTAAAAAGGTCTGTTGTAGGTGCACTTATTGTTTTGTTCCCCATCTTTGATAGTTTTGTTTGTATTAACTTCACACATATAATTTTGTTGAAATGAAAAAGTGAGAGTTTTGAACATGTTTCAATTTAACTTTGCTTGTTGTTCTTTAGATCTCCCATTGTTGCCTGGAATGACAGCGGCTTTAGCGTTGCCAGGGAATGTCAGTCAAGCAAACACAGTCACTAACGCAACATCCGTCTGTGCAGGTAATATCCTCAAAGTGGTGTTATTTTTGAATAATCGTTGCCAAACCAGGGGTGCGTTCAGTTCAATGTTTGCTGTGATGGTTTGTACTGAACTAAATGTTTCCCTCAAACAGTCCGCGCTATTGGCTTACTAAACATACCGTTTTTTCAGAATAGCACCGTTACCTTTGAATCTCATGTTGTAAAGTTGTGTTCTGCTGAATGTGGTCCAGGGTCATATTCAGTAGGAACCAAACAAAAGAAAATGGGGAGTAATTACCTGAACGCCAATAAGAAACCCCTGTTTGTTTTCTGTTGCATAACATTTTTCTGTGGTGTGCGCTAATGAATATGACCCAGTTGTTCGAAAACAATACACAGGCTGTTAAAAAGCATGTTTATTTTAAGGCAAAAATATTGATATAGCCATATATTGGTTGATTCATTTGTCTAACTAAATACATTTAGTATAACCTAATCATTTTGTTAAATTCTCTTAACTTAGGCTATAGTTTTACTATGCGTATGCTCACATTCCTTTTATTTTTAGGTCCTGCCAAAGTTTGCAGTAAACCTACAGAGACGACTTCATTGGAGTATGACTCCTCTCTGGGAGACACACATGGACTGAATACAGAGCCCTCACCAAGAGATACTGAATCCAACGTTGAGCATATGAGAGCTGCTCTTCCAGAGGGCACCGACAACGGTAGAGACAACCATAAAAGACATAAAAACAGTAATACTACTAATGGGACAGGATCCACAGAAAACAAACGCTTCAAGTGTGATGTTTGTGAGAAGACATTCAGCAAGAAAGAGTTGCTGAGAGTTCACAAGCTAATCCACACAAAACCTTTCAAGTGTGACATTTGTGAGAAGACCTTCAGCAGGAAAGGGTTACTGGAAGGTCATAAGTTAATTCACACAAGACCCTTCACCTGTGACATTTGTGACAAGACCTTCAGCCTGAACCGCATGCTGTTACGTCACAAGCTAATTCACACAGGAGAGAGGCCATTTGCTTGTGGTCAATGTGGCAAAACATTCAGAATGTCCAAGCAGCTCGAACGTCACATGTTGCATCACAAAGAAAACCATTTCAGTTGCAAAGTCTGTGGAAATACATTCTCTACCAAGACAGATCTGACACAACATCGGCTAGTTCATGCAGTGGAGAGACCGTTCAAGTGCCTGACTTGTGGAAAGGGTTTCACAAAAAGGACCATACTTATGGGGCACGAGAGAATCCACACCGGTGAAAAACCATACAGCTGTGCTGAATGTGGGAAGAGTTACAGACAGTCTTATGACCTAAGAATTCATATGCGAAGACATACAGGTGCAGACATACGTCCACACTTGTGCTCGGAGTGTGGTAAGAGCTTTCGGACAAAATCCGTCCTCGAAAAGCACAAGCGAATTCATACAGGGGAGAAGCCATTTAAATGTGAGACCTGTGGAGCTGCTTTTGGCCATAAAGGAAACCTTGTGAGACACCAAGTGCTTCACACGGGGGAGAGACCATACAAATGTAAAGTGTGTGGGAAAAGCTACCCTCAGTCCACCGACTTAAAAGCTCACATGCACCGTCATGGGGCAACCAAACCATTTATGTGTGACCTATGTGGAAAGACTTTTATTTACAATTACCAAATGAGACAACACAATCTACAATGGCACATAGCTGAAGGAGATAAGGTTCCTGGGAGAGAGGGAATATCAACAAAGCCATTCAGTTGCAAAATATGTTTGAACGGCTTCAGCTCCATGCTAACTCTGAAAAAGCATAAAGAAATTCACACAGGACAAAAGCAATATTCTTGTTCCATTTGCGGAAAGACCATTGCATATAAAAATGCTTTTGACTATCACATGAGAGTTCACAGTGGAGTGAAGCCCCATGAATGTAAATACTGTGGAAGGAAATTTATTCTGAAGCAAGCTCTTCAAGGACATGAGCGGACCCATACAGGTGAAAAACCCTTCAAATGCAGTTATTGTGACAAGACTTTCGCAGTCAACACCAATCTGAAAAGGCATGAGCGAATCCACACGGGAGAGAAGCCATTCAAATGTGATGTCTGCGGGAGAGGTTTCAGCCAAGCCAACAATGTTAAAGCCCACATGCAAGTCCACACTGGAGTTAGGCCTTACTATTGCAAGAGATGTGGAAAAGGCTTTTCTGACATAAGACACTACAAAAACCATAGCTGTGATGGTGTGGCTGTGACACGCACACACTGTGATGGTGATAATTATCGTAAATCTTCTGACGGCACTTTCAGAAGTAGAAAAGGAGGTAGACAGGAGTGTTTGCCATAATGCTGCTGTTGTGTAGACTCGGTGATATTATCTCAATATCATCTACAGACTGTAGACTACAGTGGTGCAACTTCCTGCTTACAGATGTCATGAACAATGGGGATTTATTCAGTGGGGTGAAATGTTCTCGGGTGAGTTTCTGGAAAGTCTTGTATGAAATGAGAGCGTGCTTTAGGAAACTAGATATTTGCTTGCTGTAGTGCTTGGAGAGCTTGCTATAAATCAAAGGGTTAATGTTCATGAGCCCAAATTCTAATTCGTTCATATTGTGTAAATCAATAAACACATCATTCATGTGAAGTTATAAACTGGGTGGGGCGACCCCTGAATGCCGATAGCTGTTGTATATCAGACTGTATACCACGGGTATGACAAAACATTTATTTTTACTACTCTAATTCCATTGGTAACCAGTTTATAATAGCAGTAAGGCACCTTGGGAGTTTGTGGTATATGGCTAATATACCACAGCTAAGGACTATGTCCAGTCACTCCACGATACATCGTGCCTAAGAACGGCCCTTAGCCGTGGTATATTGGCCATATACCACAACCCCTCGTGACTTATTGCTTAAATATAGAGACCCCTAAATCAAATCAAACTTTTTGTCACATGCGCCGAATACAAGTGTAGACTTTACCGTGAAATGCTTACTTACAAGCCCTTAACCAACAGTGCAGTTCAAGAAGAGTTAAGAAAATATTTACCAAGTAGGCTACAATAAAGTAACACAATAAGAATAATGAGGCTATATACAGGGTGTACCGAGTCAGTGTCCGGGGTACAGGTTGAGGTAATTTGTACATGTAGGTGGGGGTTGAAGTGACTATGCATAGATGATAAACAGTGAGTAGCAGCAGTATATAAAGGGAGGGTGATCAATGTAAATTGTCCGGTGGTGATTTTATTAATTGTTCAACAGTCTTATGGCTTGGGGGTAGAAGCTGTTGAGGCTTTTGGTCCTAGACTTGGCGTTCCGGTACCGCTTGCTGTGCAGTAGGAGAGAGAAGTCTAACTGAGGTGACTGGAGTCTCAGACAATTTTATGGGCTTTCCTCTGACACCGCCTATTGTATAGGTCCTGGATGGCAGGAAGCTTGGTCCCAGTGACGTACTGGGCCGTTCGCACTACCCTCTGTAGCGCCTTACGGTCAGATGCCGAGCAGTTGCCACACCAAGAGGTGATGCAACCGGCCAGGAAGCTCTCGATGGTGCAGCTGTAGAACCTTTTGAGGATCTGGGGACGCATGCCAAATCTTTTCAGTCTCCTGAGGGGAAAAGGGTTTTGTCGTGCTCTCTTCATGACTGTCTTGGTATGTTTGGACCATGATAGTTCATGGACACCAAGGAACTTGACACTCAACCCGCTCCACTACAGTCTCGTTGATGTTAATGGAGGCCTGTTCGGCCTGCCTTTTCCTGTAGTCCATAATCAGCTCCTTTGTCTTGCTAACATTAACCTGTCTAGGACTGGGGTTCCGCTAGCGTTCGAACCCCTCGCCAACAGCCAATGAAATTGCAGGGCGCCAAATACAAATCAACAGAAATCTCATAAATCTAATTTCTCAAACATACAAGTATTAGGCACAATTTTAAAGATACAATTATTGTTAATCCAGCCACAGTGTCTGATTTCAAAAATGCTTTACAGCAAAAGCTCCACAAACGATTGTTAGGTCACCACCAAGTCACAGAAAAACCCAGCCAGTTTTCAGCCAAAGAGAGGAGTCACAAAAAGCACAAAGAGATAAAATTAATCACTAACCTTTGATCTTCATCAGATGACACTCATAGGACTTCATGTTACACAATACATGTATGTTTTGTTCGTATGTTTTGTTCGATAAAGTGCATATTTATATCCAAAAATCCAATTTTACATTGGCGTGTTATGTTCAGTAGTTCCAAAACATGCAGTGATTTTGCAGAGAGCCACATCAATTCACAGAAATACTCATAAATGTTGATGAAACACTTCCTGTTTGGATTTTTTCTCAGGTTTTTGCCTGCCATATGAGTTCTGTTATACTCACAGACATCATTCAAACAGTTTTAGAAACTTAAGTGTTTTCTATCCAATACTAATAATAATATGCATATATTAGAATCTGGGACTGAGTAGGAGGCAGTTTACTCTGGGCACGCTTTTCATCTAAACGTGAAAATGCTGGCCCCTATCTATAAGAAGTTAAGGGAGAGGTTGTTTAACTAGCACCACACTGCCAGTTCTCTGACCTCCTCCCTATAGGCCGTCTCATCGTTGTCCGTGATCAGGCCTACCACTTGTGTCGTCAGCAAACTTAATGATGGTGTTGGAGTCGTGTTTGGCCACACAGTCGTGGGTGAACAGGGAATACAGGAGGGGACTAAGTACACACCCCTGAGTGGCCCCAGTGTTAAGGATCAGTGTGGCAGACGTGTTGCCTACTCTTACCACCTGGGGGCGGCCCGTCAGGAAGTCCAGAATCCAGTTGCAGAGGGAGGTGTTTGGTCCCAGAGTCTTTAGCTTAGTGATGAGCTTCGTGGGCACTATGGTGTTGAACGCTGAGCTGTAGTCAGTGAACAGCATTCTCACACAGGTTTTCCTTTTGTCCAGGTGAGAAAGGGCAGTGTGGATTGCGATTGAGATTGCGTTGATCTGTTGGGGCGGTATGCGAATTGGAGTTGGTCTAGGGTGTCCAGGTGGATGCTGTTGATGTGAGCCATGACCAGCCTTTCAAAGCACTTCATGGCTACCGACGTGAGTGCCACGGGGCGGTAATCATTTAGGCAGGTTACCTTCGCTTCCTTGGGCACAGGGACTATGGTGGTCTGCTTGCAACATGTAGGTATTACAGACTCAGTCAGGGAGAGGTTGAAAATGTCAGTGAAGACACTTGACAGTTTGTCCGCGCATGCTTTGAGTACATGTCCTGGTCATCCGTTTGGCTTTGTGAATGTTGACCTGTTTATAGGTTTTGTTCACATTGGCTACCGAGAGCGTTATCACACTGTCATCCAGAACAGCTGATGCTCTCGTGCATGCTTCAGTGTTGCTTGCCTTGAAGCAAACATAAAAGGCATTTAGCTCGTCTGGTAGGCTCGCGTCACTGGGCAGCTCGCGGCTGGTTTTCCCTTTGTAATCCGTAATAGTTTTCAAGCCCTGCCACGTCCGACGAGCATCAGAGCCGGTGTAGTAGAATTCAAACTTAATCCTGCTTTGCTTGTTTGATGGTTCGTCTGAGGGCATAGCAGGATTTCTTATAAGCATCCGGATTAGTCTCCCGCTCCTTGAAAACGGCAGCTTTAGCCTTTAGCTCGATGCGGCTGTTGCCTGTAATCCATGGCTTCTGGTTGGGATAGGTACGTACAGTCACTGTGGGGACGACGTCGTCGACGCACTTATTGATGAAGCCGATGACTGAGGTGGTGTACTCCTCAATGCCACTGGATGAATCCAGGAACATGTTCCAGTCGGTGCTAGCAAAACAGTCCTGTAGTGTAGCATCCGCGTTATCGGACCACTTCCATATTGAGTGAGTCGCTGGTACTTCCTGCTTTAGTGTTTGCTTATAAGCAGGAATCAGGATGATAGAATTATGGTCAGATTTGCCAAATGGAGGGAAGGGGAGTGCTTTGTATGCATCTTAGTGTGTGGAGGAAAGGTGGTCTAGGATTTTGTTTTTCTCCTGTGCTTGCACATGTGACATGCTGGTAAAATTTGGTAAAACTGATTTAAGTTTGCCTGCATTAAAGTCCCCGGGCCACTAGGAGCGCCGCTTCTGGGGGAGCATTTTCTTCTTGACTCATGGCCTTATGGAGTTGGTTGAGAGCGGTCTTAGCTTCGTTCTGTGGTGGTAAATAGACGGCCACGAATAATATAGATGAGACCTCTAGATGGTGTGGTCTACAGCTTATCATAAAGTACTCTACCTCAGGCGAGCGATACCTCGAGACTTCTTTAATATTAGACATCGCGCACCAGCTGTTATTGACAAATAGACATACACCCCCTCCCCTCGTCTTAACAGAGGTAGCGTCTCTGTTCTGCCGGTGTATGGAAAATCCCGTTTGCTCTATATTGTCCGTATCGTCGTTAAGCCATGTCTCGGTGAAACATAAGATGTTACAGTTTTTCATGTCCCGTTGGTAGGATTATCGTAATCGTAGGTCGTCAATTTTATTTTCAAATGATTGCACGTCAGCAAGAAGAATGGATGGCAGTGGGAGTTTACTTGCTCCCCTCCGGATTCTCAGAAGGCTGCCCGATCCTAGGTGAGTTATTCAGGTGACTGCAAAGGATACGCCTGATTGGGCAAAAAAGTTTCATGAATTCTTGTTTTAAAAACAATTCTTATTTAAATTGACCTTAAGTCTTTTTCCTGATTTATACACTGAAGTTTACAGTGGCACCACCAGTCTCACATGCGTGTCTGTCTTTGTGCTTTATTAAATGAAATTGGGCAGGCAGGTTATTGCCAACTTGGGAATGCTGGTTAAAGTAAATAAATATATATGTTTATTGTACCTTTCTGCTCAAACCTTGCATCAGTTCTACTTGCATTTCTAAATATTTACAATACAGAATATTTAATTGTACTAGCACCACCTTATTGGCTTAGATGGTTACAATGTAGAAGAAATTATAATTTAACATTGTTCAAAACACCCCCCCAGCAACGAATATGTTAAAAAAAGCCCCATCAACGAAAAGTAGATGCAATACCACTTACCTGCCTATATGACATCTGTAGTGAAAGTGGACAATAGTGCAGCAATAGGACTTGACCTTAAACTAGACTTATTGACTTAGCTGCACAGTTACATTAGTTACCTAGCAGCATGATATATACTGGACAAAAATATAGACGCAACATGCAACAATGTCATTGATTTTACTGAGTTACAGTTCATTTAAGGAAATCAGTCAATTTAAATGTATTCATTAGGCAATAATCTATGGATTTTACATGACTGGGCAGGGGCGCAGCCATGGGTGGGCTTTGGAGGGCATGCGCTCACCCACTGGGGAGCCAGGCCCAGCCAATCATAATGAGTTTTTCCCCACAAAAGGGCTTTATTACAGACACAAATAATCCTCAATTTCATCAGCTGTCCGGTGGCTGGTCGTAGAAGATCCTGCAGGTGGAAAAGGCCGATGTGGAGGTCGTGGTTACTTGTGGTCTGTTGTGAGGCCTGTTGGACTTGGCACCAAATTCTCTAAAAGGACATTGGAAGCCGGCTTATGGTAGAGAAATTAACATTAAATTCTCTGGCAACCGCTCTGGTGGATGTTACTGCAGTCCGCATTACAATTGCACGCTCCCTCAACTTGAGACGTCTATGTCATTGTGTTATGAGAAAACAGCACATTTTGCAGTGGCTTTTTATTGTCCCCAGCACAAGGTGCACCTGTGTAAAGATCATGCTGTTTAATCAGCTTCTTGATATGCCACACCTATCAGATGGATGGATTGTTTTGGCAAAAGAGAAATGCTCACTAACAGGGATGTAAACAAACATTTTTGAGAAATAATATTCTGTGACTATGAAATATTTCTGGGATCTTCTATTTCAGCTCATGAAACACAGGACCAAAACTTTAAATGCTGTTTTTATATTTTTTCTAAATTCAAGAGGCAGTGGAAATGCGATTTTGGATGCTTCTGTGCTTTTTGCTGATAATGCCCATCTTTAGTGATGGAGTGTCACCACTAGGTGGAGAAGCAGCCCACTGAATAACTTTTATCTTTAATTTTTATTTAACCTTTTATTTAACTAGACAAGTCAGTTAAGAAGAAATTCTTATTTACAATCACGGCCTAACCCGGAAAACGCTGAGCCAATTGTGCACAGCCCTATGGGACTCCCAATCACGGCTGGTTGTGATACAGCCTGGATTCCAACAAGGGTGTCTGTAGTGACACCTCTAGCACTGAGATGCAGTGCCTTAGACCGCTGCACCACTCGGGAGCCCAAAAGGCTTAGATGGCAATGGTACATAGCATTTATTTCGTACAAAACATTAGTCTTTTATTAGTGTCAATACAATTTAATCAGTATTTTTCATTTTTATCTTCCGGTTTGTGCCATATGACATGATTAAGGTGAGTGTAATGTCTCCCAGATTTGGGGTCAATTTAATTAGACATCTGAATTCAGCCATGAAGTGGAGAATATATGTTAAAATCTTCAAGTTATGGAATTTAATTGGAATTGGGCTGTTTTTGGACTTTTGGAATTGCAATTGTAAAAACATTTCATCTTCTCCCAGGTAATGGAATTACTGCGCATTGTATTAAACATTTACTGTAGGATTTGTTTTCAATCATGTCAACTTGTATCACTGTATTTCCAGTATAGCTAGGCTATTTGAACAGTGATGTGATTAGCCCGAAGGAATTTAATTTGTAATGGATTTGTTGTGATCATATTGAATTATTAGAAATTACCCCAACACAAATGTCTACTATAATTAATTGAGTATTGTGATGTGCCTTATCCTCGGTCTGCTGGGTCCAGTTTTTCAAAGGTGAAATCCTGATAGATAACTTATCGGATAGAATTAAATGCATACAATTAGAATGAACAGGACAGGAGTCCCAATTCAGTCAATGGTGGCCATTTTCATTCTTTGGGATCAAGCTAAAAAGGGTTCACACATCCTTGGAGGAAAGGTAAGAGACCAGCACACTAGGATTATCTCATGACTTCACCTGTTTGCTTACTTTGGCAGTCCTCAACTGAAATTTTAATTTGGGATTTAAGGACCCTTTTGGTATATATAAATATTTTTTTAATACGTTTTGATAAAATATTGAATTTAGCCTTTAATACTATAGCCCATAGAAACACATTGAATAGCGCATTCATAAATGGCAAAGACAGTCCAAAAATATAAGGAATAAAGTTTGAGTGTGTCCTATATCTAGGAGATGTATGAAAGCTCAGGAAATATACAGTTGAAGTTGGAAGTTTACATACACCTTAGCCAAATACATTTAAACTCAGTTTTAGACCATTGCTAACATTTAATCCTAGTAAAAAATTCCCTGTTTTAGGTCAGTTAGGCTCACCACTTCATTTTAAGAATGTGAAATGTCAATAATAGTGATTTATTTGAGCTTTTAATTCTTTCATCACATTCCCAGTGGGTCAGAAGTTTACATACACTCAATTAGTATTTGGTAGCATTGCCTTAAACAATTTAAACTTGGGTCAAATGTTTCGGGTAGCCTTCCACAAGTTTCTCACGATAAATTGTGTGAATTTTGGCCCATTCCTGCTGACAGAGCTGGTGTAACTGAGTCAGGTTTGTAGGCTTCCTTGCTCGCACACGCTTTTTCAGTTCTGCGCACAAATGTTCTATAGGATTGAGGTCAGGGCTTTGTGATGGCCTCTCCAATACCTTGACTTTGTTGTCCTTGAGCATTTTTGCCACAACTTTGGAAGTAGGCCAAGAGTGTGCAAAGCTGTCATCAAGGCAAAGAGTGGCTACTTTGAAGAATCTAAAATATATTTTGTTTATTTGGTTGCTACACGATTCCATATGTGTGAATTCTTAGTTTTGATGGATTCACTATTATTCTACAATGTAGAAAATAGTAAAAATAAAGAAAAACCCTTGAATAATTAGGTGTGTCCAAACTTTTGACTGGTACTGTATTTTTTGGGGGGGAACAAATTTAACCCCTTGTTTACAGATTTCACATGACTAGGAATACAGATATGCATCAGTTGGTCACAGCCTTAAAAAAAAGGTAGGGGCGTGGATCAGAAAACCAGTCCGTATCTGTTGTGACCACCATTTGTGACCACCGCCACAATGGGGCACTTTGTTCACAACATTTACATCAGCAAACCGCTCACCCACACAACACCATACAAGCTATCTGCCCGGTACAGTTGAAACCGGTATTCATCCGTAAAGGGCACACTTCACCAGTGTGCCAGAGGCCATCGAAGGTAAGCATTTTCCCACTGAAGTCGGTTACAACCTCGAACTGCAGTCAGGTCAAGTCCCTGGTGAGGTCAATGAGCACGTAGATGAGCTTCCCTGAGACGGTTTCTGACAGTTTGTACAGAAATTATTCAGTTGTGAAAACCCACAGTTTCATCAGCTGTCCGGGTGGCTGGTCTCAGACCATCCCGCCAGTGAAGAAGCCAGATGTGGAGATCCTGGGCTGGCGTGGTAACACGTGGTCTGCGGGTGTGAGGACATACTGCCAAATTCTCTAAAACAACATTGGAGGCGGCTTATGGTAGAGAAATTAATATTCAATTATCTGGAAACAGCTCTGGTGGACATTCCTGCAGTTAGCATGCCAATTCCACGCTTCCTCAACTTGAGACATATGTGGCATTGTGTTGTGTGAAAAAACTGCACATTTTAGTGGCCTTTTGTCCCCAGCACAAGGTGCACCTGTGTAATGATCATGCTATTTAATCAGCTTCTTGATATGCCACACCTGTCAAGTGCATGGATTATCTAGGCAAAGGAAAACTTCTCACTAATAGGGATTTAAACACATTTGTGCACAAAATGTGAGAGAATTAAGCATTTTGTGCACATGTAAAATTATATTTTACTTCAGCTTATGAAGCATGGGACCAACACTTTACATGTTGTGTTTATATTTTTGTTCTGTGTTATCTTCAGAAATTAGATCATGCTTCTGTTGACAGTTTTTTAGTGTTTGTTTAATAGGCTACTGATTCCATGTGCTCCAAGCTTCACGCAACCACAACATATATTTCCGATAAAGCAATTTCTCGAATTAAACTTTGAAAGTTCTTTGCCATGCTGTAATAGTTAAAGTAAATGTTTTGTTAGAACAGATAGGGATTTTTTAATAATAATGTATTTATTTATTATCGATTTAGCCTTTATTAAGTAGGCCTACAATCAAGCAGTTTACTTTGAAAATGATATAACAATGGGAGTCTTGAATAATTAAACAATAAATAAACCGCAACATGTCAGCAATTGCATTTCATGAATGAAAATGTTTTTAACTTTAGCTTTAATTAATATTTTTCGTAAGAACATATCTGGGATTTCTTATTTACACTTCCAAACAGTCAGAAAACAAACTAACACCTGTTTGGCCATGGCACGCATACAATCGCTTTTCCTGTGCAGTGCTATTTTTGTATTGTATAGTGTTCAGGCGCCCCACTTTAAGCTTTTCGAACACAGTAAAAGTCCAGGGAAACTGCCTATGGCGCAGCTTTTGCTTCATACTCGCCTGCTTTGTATTCTAGGGACTGGATCGAGTAGACCGGATCGTGGTTTTATGGACCTGCTTTCAATCGTTTTTCCTGACCATGCTAGCTATATTTGTATGTGCTGCATACAGAAATGTCGTTCTTTATTTGACCTTTGAACATGTTTTAAAACCCAAATGTAATGCAGATGTCACTTAAATATGAATAATTGTTCATATTTATCGAATCATTTTTGATACATGAATGAATACAGGTTATTGACACTTTTCTACTACTATGTAGAGGACTTTTATTTTGAAAATCTTACCCGGAAGTGATTGGTTTTGCTGACAATACACATCTACTTTCCACCTTGTACAGTCAAAAACGTGATATACTTGTGTTTTATATATATTTCCACACTATGAGGTTGAAAAATGATGATAATGGCCTTTTAATGTAAGAGCTGTTTGATAATAAATATCAGCCTGTTTTGATGGGATGTTGTTTTGGCCTGCCTGGTGACATCTTTCTTCTTCTTCGATGAGGTTTGACGGCAGTTTGCATCCAATATGTTGCATTACCACCACATACACCTTTGCTTGAAAATAATTAAAAGTAAACAAATACCCGACCACCTAACACTACACACACAAAAAAAATATACAATTCTAAAAATAAATGTAATTAAAATAACACCACCCTACTCCACTATTTAAATATATTTAGTCCTACTTCATGCCAACAACCTGAAAGGATGGGACATCCCCACTTAACACACCTTGTAACTCTTCTGATGTCAAGTCTCGCACACCCAAATACTTCTCTGCAGCTGTCACCACAACCTTTCTCATCCCCAGCCTCATGGGCACCCCTACAATTAACACATACCACTACTATCCCCAATGCTACACATTCCTTTGTCTCATGGCCTTCTGCACATCTCACACCTAAGAAACTCTCTCCTACACACTGCTGCCACATGCCCATAAGCTTGACACCTGTAACAATGTAATGTATTTGGCACAAAAGCTCGTTCAGGATAACTTATATATCCTAACATCACTTTGTCAGGCAAAGACTCAACATCAAACTCAAAAGAACAGACAATGACTTTTCTGTTTCACCACTCTCGCCACCTTGTCTGCGTTGCACCAAACGACGAGCATCACAAACACCGGGAATCTTCCCCTTCAGTTGGTCAACTTTAACATTACTGCTACCCCAGTAATCACTCCTTTCAATGGCGCCCATTTATTGAGAGCGAAACATTTCACATTTCTTGCACCCATTCGTTTAATGCCGAGCGCCTTCTCCTTCTGACCAGCAGAAACACAAACAATTATCACAAGATTACTTCTGGTTACCCTCACCGATTCCACAGTACCCAACTCTGTTTCCGCCCACCCTGAAACCACAAATGGATCAGCCAAAAGGCAAGGGTCCACTTTTTCCACAGACTCATCTTTATCCTGACACTCGGTGCAATCCTCGCGCTCTGAGAATTTAGCCCTCATTCACTTCCATTTCTCCTCCTGTCTTCAGCTCACTCTGCTTACACTTTCTACCTTTATTCTTTAACAAACCATCTCCCTTTTTTCATAAATGTTTAACCGACTCACGCTCACCATCTTCCTCCCTCTGTCTCGTAGACCTCCTCTGCCTCTCTTTTTCCCTCTTTTCCTCTTCTGTATTCCAAATATACGTCTCCTTATGATAATCCTGCACTTCTCCTGACACATCTTGTTCTTGATTTCTCAAGAGACGCCATTTAACCAGCTGTCACACTTTCCGTACAATCAGCACGAACCCCTCGGGATGTAGTGCTCAACAGTACATCCCACTTATAATGCAGCTTCTTCGTCTTGATGTTATTCTTTATCAAAAGCTTTTCAATTTCAAACAAGCGCGCAATCCCCTTCCGACCCGTTTCCTGGTGACATCATCTGGCGCTAAATTAGTTAAAAGACCAATAAGAAAGAGTTCCAAACCTCTCTGCCAATAACAGCTAGTTTAAAGTTTTTCCTTCCCACTCAGACCATTCGCAGACAGTCCTAGCAAAATTCATGCCTGAGAAATTGCCCTTTGATAAGCTCTTTTTTTAAATGATTTTTTAAATCCATTTTAATTGAAAACAATCACAGTAAGGTACTTAAAGATGCACTATGCAGAAATCACTCTGTAATTTCCTGGTTGCAAAAATTCTAATAGTTCGCCTAATTTCAGTTTATGTAACAAAATAAGCAAGTATAGTGTAGAGAATCATTGTACTATCTAAACCGCAGTGAAATATATTTTCCAAATAGCACACACAGAACAGATCTACCGCTTCTTAGACTTGATTTCAATGAGAATGACAGATATATAACTCACATTTCAATGTGAATTTATTGGGATCGTCCAAAAAGTTACATATTGCAGCTTTAATTGTTACCCAGAAATGATTTGATATTGAGAAAAGAATGACTGCATTGGACCTTTAAGTCCTGGACATTGACCTGGTGTGTATTCATTACGCTGATTCTGTTGCAAAACATTTTGCTCTGTTTGCTTCCATTTGGTTCTTAAATGGTAGACAGTTTCCATTGCAATATGTAATCAATACACCCCTGGTCTGTGTTCAATAGGCACAAAATGGGGGAAAGTGTTGTGAAACCAAAATTGCATTTAGTATGAAAAAAACCCTGGTGTGCAACGTTGAATTCAATAGAAACGGTACTGTACTGACTGACCAGTTGAAAAACGTGATTATGGTGGCCCAGACGGTAATTACCATATGGTGTTTTGCCTGAGTTTTGTGATTTCAGATGGTCATACCCATATTGATCCAGACCATGTGTCAAGGGATATTAATATCCAGTGTCAGTATCCTGTTGGTCTCATCACTGTCTGTCTCATCACTCCTCAGGTTGAATTACTCTCTGTCAGCATACCCCGACAAGGAAGAACTGATCTTGTTTGGGGGCGAATTATTCAACCTCAAAAAGGTAAGATTGATATACCTTGAACATTCTTTATAACCCCCCCAAAAATTTGGGAACAAATCCTTGACGACTTTGGACGGATAGGTTTTTAGTTGACAGTGGGTTTCTTTTCTTTCTTTCAGACTTACCTTGAATTACCTACAATGACCTGTTCTTCTATAACATAAAGAAGAACACCTGGGTGTAGTCAGACATCCCCAACCCTCCTCCATGACACTGTGCTCATCGGGTAACTATGTACCTCCTATAAGTGCGTGTACCTCAGTGCTTCCACAACATTCATTAAGCCGCGGCGTGCCGCCGCTGGTAAATCGCTGCCGAATATACAGTGCCTTCGAAAAGTATTCAGATTCCTTGACTTTTTCCACGATTTCTTAGGTTACAGCCTTATTCTAAAATAGATTTTAAATCTAAATCTAAATCTATCAATCTACACACAATACCCAATAATGACAAAGCAAAAACAGGTTTGTAGACAGTTTTGAAAATGTATTTTAAAAAAAATGAAATATTAGATTTACATACAGTACCAGTCAAAGGTTTGGACACACCTACTCATTCAAGGGTTTTTCTATATTTTTTATTATTTTCTACATTGTAGAATAATGTCGAAGACAACAAAACTACAAAATAACACATATGGAATCATGTAGTAACCAAAAAAGTGTTATCAAAATCTATTTTATATTTGAGATTCTTCAAAGTAGTCACCCTTTGCCTTGATGACAGCTTTGCACACTCTTGGAATTCCCTCAACCATCTTCATGAGGTAGTCACCTGGAATGCATTTCAATTGACAGGTGTGCCTTGTTAAAAGTTAATTTGTGGAATTTCTTTCCTTCTTAATGCGTTGAGCCAATTAGTTGTGTTGTGACAAGGTAGGGTTATTATACAACAGATAGCCCAATTTGGTTAAAGACCAAGTACATATTATGGCAAGAACAGCTCAAATAAGCAAAGATGAACAACAGTCCATAATACTTTAAGACATGAAGGTCAGTCAATCCGGAAAATTTCAAGAGATCCAATTTTTTTCACTACTTCGTGGCAACAGAGCTCTAGGCACGTCTCTCTCCATGCCAGGCACATCTCTCTCCATGCGCACCGACTCCCACACATTTGTGTGCATTCATTGTTTTCATGGTTTTAATTGTTTGCCAGTGTTTATGAATTCCCCAGTATATAGCAAAAGTATCACCAGTAGTATATGTAGGCTACCGTTAATCATTGTCGTTTCCCCATTAATCTAGAATGTTTGGTTAAGGTCATTTCTGTTCATTAAATGTATTAATACTGCATACCATTCTCATTCTCTTAGTGGACCTTGTTTGGGGAGCTCACGAACGGCGCAATACTTGTGATAATGAAGTTGTGGTTTATTTAATTACCAGTTGTATTTACATTTCTTCATTGTCTTTCGTTTGGAGCACATGGTTTCTCTGTCTTGTCACTGATGTGTGAACGCTTGAGTGCGCAGAAATGTAGGCTGCCTGACCTGCGCACCAGGATTATGCTAAATATGTTCCCTATCACTATTAAACTCTCCTATCACAGTGCAACTAGCTTCTTGACAAATCATATGCTTATTGCAAAGAAACGTTATTGGAATGGAACAAGCAGCAGCAATCTCGCATCACATCTTTTGCCACTGCAAAGCGCCACTGTGACCCTGCCAGACCCGAGCAGTAAACACAGCTCATTATGGTTTCAATGAAGGGTTCTCAAATGGATCTTGTTTTTATTGACTGAATATATACTCAGGTGCCAGTTTATAAGGTACACCCATCTAGTACTACGTCAGACCCCCCTTTGCCTCCAGAACAACCTGAATTCTTCGTGGCATGGATTCTACAAGGTGTGGCGTTCAAACGTTGCTCAATTGGTATCAAGGGACCTAATGTGTGCCGTGAAAACATTCCCCACATCATTAAACCACCTTCACCAGCCTGTAACGTTGACACCAGGCAGGATGGGGCCATGGACTCATGCTGCTTACGCCAAATCCTGACTCTGCCTTCAGATGATCCAACAGCAACCGGGATTCGTCTGATCAGGCAATGTTTTTCCACTCCTCAATTGTCCAATGTTGGTGATCGCATGCCCACTGGAGCCGCTTCTTCTTTTTTTTTAGCTGGAAGGAGTATAACCAGGTGTGGTCTTCTGCTGCAATAACCCATGCTTGACAAGGATGGACGAGTTGTGCGTTCCGAGATGCTGTTCTGCACACCGCTGTTGTAGTGTGCCCTTATTGGTCTGTTTGCGACCCGCCTGTTAGCTTGCGCAATTTTTGCCATTTTCGACCTCTCTCATCAACGAGCTGTTTTCGCCCACAGGTCAGGCCAAAATTAATGAATTGCCAAAATCTCGCACTATCCCTTTAAAATCAGAGTGACAAGTTACAATGTATATTTGTAGCAAACCGAGGGAGCATTGTGAGCTTGCTCCTCATTTCCCTACAGTGCAGTGGCGCGAATTAGTTATATTTCAGATTGTGTCAACATAATTAAATTTTCATGCATTTTGGAGTAGAATGCCTTTTTACGTCGTTCCCCCCCCAAAAAAAACCAATGTCCCGGGGGGCATATCCCCCCCATCCCCATCGCTGCTGAAAAAATCCTAGGGGAAACACTGAACCTCCAACCATCATCTCTACCTCCATCCTCTTACTCTACAGAGCTCACCATATCCCCCCATCCCCCGCCTTATGCCAGGAGCCTATCTATACCCTCTATATTTACTTAGACAGCTCAGAACGTTGTTGGGGAGCTCACCATTTTTTCACACCTTTGTTCTACTTTTCTCTATTGTTGTGAACTGGTGGTGCAATGATTCCTCTCACTGCAGGTCTCTGTTGGCAGCCTGCCCATTGTTCTGTCATTCTCCCATTTGGACGCCAAGGGGCAGACTATGCTCTGATACAACTATGAAGAGATTTGAGAGATAGCCAGGGTAGATGGTATCGATCTGATAACTATCTCGCCCTCTAACTCTCTGCATTTCTCTCTCTCTTCCTCCTGCTGGCTGTGGTAGTTCCCCAGGCAGGGGCAGCTGTCGGTGTTTGGGGGGGGGGGGGGGCTTTGAGCAGTTCTAAGACCTCTGGATGCTTCATCTTTTCACAAACACCTGGGAACAGATCAAGTGAGTGGCCAGGTGTCTTTGGGTGCCATGCTGTTACTGTAGTAGTAGACTGGGTTTGTGTTTGAGGTGCTACTACAGTAGGTGAACCTTGTCTGTGTCAGTGTGTGTCTGTAACCAAGGGTTCCAGGTGCCCCCTCTGGTAGGAGTGGCCATCGTATGGTCCTGAGTAAGAGACAGCTGCTGGTGTTTGGAGGTTTCCACAAAAGTGCCAGGTAAGGAGAGATGATGGGAGGAGCTATTGTTTCAGGTAATGACAGGTGATAGGAGGACTAATTGTAATTGTAGGAAATAAGAGGAGAGAAAATAGTTCTTGAGAGTTTATGGCTGAGGCAAAAATACCATTTCACAATATTTTTTAGAAGCTTTCGGCCTGCCGCTGTTATTGAAATATGGAAAATGTATGATAGTCTGACGGTATGAAATCTAGATTACTAAATTACACTTCTGTTAGTCAATTTATTTTCCTGCAGGGGTTTTATCTAGTACAACGACATGCACAGCTTCAGTCTGGACTCCTTCACCTTTAGTCGCCTCTTCCCCTCTGGCACCCCCCTCTCCCCTCACTCTGCCTGCCAGATTACATCTGTCCCTGATGGCTCCGGGGTCATCATCTACGGCGGTTACTCCAAAGTGGTGTGTGTGTGTTTGTGCATGTGTGTGTGTGCGCAAGAGGGTCTTAAGTCTGTGCATGTTAATTTAAGCAATATGATATTGAGAGATATGCTACGTGTCTTTGAATGGCTTCCGTCTGGACACTCTACTATAAAGGCCTGATTGGTGGAGTGCTGCAGAGATGGTTGTCCTTCGGGAGGGTTCTCCCATCTCCCAGAGGAACTCTGGAGCTCTGTCAGAGTGACCATCTGACCTCCCTGACCAAGGCCCTTCTCCCCTGATTGCTCAGTTTGGCCGGGCGGCCAGCTCTAGGAAGAGTCTTGGTGGTTCCAAACTTCTTCCATTTAAGAATGATGGAGGTCACTGTGTTCTTGGGGACCTTCAATGCTGCAGACATTTCTTGGTACCCTTCCCCAGATCTGTGCCTCGACACAATCCTGTCTCAGAGCTCTACGGACATTTCCTTCCACCTCATGGCTTGGTTTTTGCTTGACATGCACTGTCAACTGTGGGACCTTATATCGACATGTGTGTGCTTTTCCAAATCATGTTCAATCACTTGAATTTACCACAGGTGGACTCAGCTCAAGTTGTAGAAACATTTCAAGGATGATCAATGGAAACTGGATGCACCTGAGCCAGTGGCAATTTTAGCTTGTAAATCTTGGTGGGGCAAACTCCCCAATTCTTTTTTTTATATGCATGCCAGCAAAGCCACAACACAACATAACACTAAACAATACATGAATTGCATATACATTAAACAATTAAACAATGTATATGCACTAAACAATACATTATAATGACAACAAGCGGTGCCCACAAATTGTTAGGGCCTACATAAAGCTGTCCCAACAGAGGAGCTTTCTTTTCAGCACCACGGAGTGAATCCTTACCACCACTACACCTGACTATCAGCAGAGCCTTGTCTGGCAGCGAAACAGTTCATTCAGCCTCATTTACTGCCTTTTTAAAAAAAATAGCTGATATGGCTGGCATAACATACCATATCTTCCTAGCATATTACATAATTTATGCAGCAGCATATAAGACATTTTTGGACTCAACTTGTTGTGTGCGGCAGTCCCTCTTTGGCAAATTTTGTCATCAAATATTTTTTTTTACAATTCTGAGTTGGTTGACCTTTCAAAACATATTTTCCCAGTCTGACTTCCCAGTTGCAATGCTAGCAGTTAGCCACTATCACAATTCCTTCCAAACAAGTTTTTTGTTGCAAAAACCTAAGAAAAAAGTTTGTGTTCTGTCAAGTAAATATAGATTCCCTATTGAGAAACAATATAGAATTACATGAAAATTTTGGACTAAAATGAGTCTCTCTCTCCACTACCTATTGTTCCTGCAGTGAGGATTCAAAATCTTCATTGAATGTTTTCATAATTTATCCGCGCATAATCCCCAAAAAGCAGTACTAGCCTACCAGTATGACAATTAGGGAGCCAAATCTCACCGATGCGATACGGTTCGGTTTCGTTCCAAAAGGGCCGTTGAGAACAACCCATCACTAGGCCACACTGACCATCACTGGGCCACACTGACGAGTCTCTTTAGAGGTCACTGGCAAGTCTTAACATGGGCTTTGAATCCTAGGAAAATACAAACAAAATGTTTGGTTGCCTTGTCACGATGCGTTACCATGCACATATAACTATGTTGTATGATTATTTTATTTGTGGACTTTTTTTTTATACAGGGTGGGTCACCATTGAGACCAGGGTCTCATTTGCAAGTAAGCCCTGTGAACATGAACATACAAGAATTAATATCAATACAATAAATACAAAAATATTAATCAAAACAAACAACTCTCACATATCACTTCAATTAAACTCGATATAAACTTTCCAATTGAGACCAGCGAGTCTAATTTTAAAGTGACCTGAAGGCTATTCCATGAACCAAAGCAACATGCAACAATTTCAAAGATTTTATTGAGTTACAGTTTATATAAGGAAATCAGTCAATTGAAATAAATTCCTTAGGCCCTAATCTATGGATTTCACATGACGGGGAATACAGATATGCATCTGTTGGTCACAGATACCTCTTAAAAAAATGTTACAGGCGTGGATCATAAAACTAGTCAGTATCTGGTGTGACCACCATTTGCCTTAGGCAGCGCGACAGTTGCTGGATATTGGCGGGAACTGGAACACGGTGATTTACACATTGATCCAGAGCATCCCAAACATGCTCAATCTGTGATATGTCTGGTGAGTATGCAGGCCATGGAAGAACTGGGACATTTTCAACTCACAGGAATTTTGTACAGATCCTTGCAACATGGGGCTGTGCATTATCATGCTGAAGCATGAGGTGATGAATGGCACGGGAGATGAATGGCACAACAATATGCCTCAGGATCCCATCACGGTATCTCTGTGCAATCAATTTCCCATCAACAAAATGCAATTGTGTTCGTTGTCCGTAGCTTATGCCTGCCCATACCATAACCCCATCGCCACCACAATGCTGACATCAGCAAACCGCTCGCCCACAAAATTATATACACGTTGTCTGCCATCTGCCCATTGCAGTTGAAACTGGGATTCTTCCATGAAGAGCACACTTCTCCAGTGTGCCAGCGGCCATCGAAGGTGAGCATTTTCCCACTGAAGTGAGTTACGACGCCAAACTGCTGTCAGGTCAAGACCCTGGTGAGGACGACAAGCATGCAGATGAGCTTCCCTGAGACAGTTTCTGACAGTTTGTGCAGAAATTCTTCAGTTGTGTAATTCCACAGTTTCATCAGCTGTCCGTCCGGGTGGCTGGTTTCAGACCATCCCGCAGGGGAAGAAGCCGAATGTGGAGGTCCTGGGCTGGCGTGGTTACACATGGTCTGCGGTTGTGAGGCCGGTTGGTCGTACTGCCAAATTCTCTAAAACAACATTGGAGGCAGCTTATAATAGAGAAATTAACATTCAATTATCTAGAAACA
The DNA here is from genome assembly GCF_029448725.1 of Salvelinus fontinalis. Classification (NCBI taxonomy): domain Eukaryota; kingdom Metazoa; phylum Chordata; class Actinopteri; order Salmoniformes; family Salmonidae; genus Salvelinus; species Salvelinus fontinalis. The sequence goes on from NC_074676.1 coordinate 31,885,418, forward strand.
TCTCTGGTGGACATTCCTGCAGTCAGCATGCCAATTGCACACTCACGCAAATCTGTGGAATCTGTGGCATTGTGCTGTGTGACAAAACTACATTTTAGAGTGGCATTTTATTGTCCCCAGCACAAGGTGCACCTGTGTAATGATCATGCTGTTTAATCAGCTTCTTGATATGCCACACCTGTCAGGTGGATGGATTATCTTGGCAAAGATCAAAGTTTTTTGTGCATATGGAACACTTCTGGGATCTTTTATTTCAGCTCAAGAAACATGGGACCAACACTTTACATGTTGCGTTTATATAGTATTTTTGTTCATTATATCACCATATTAAGTACTGGGAGAAGTGTTGCTTGAACAATCTTCCTTCTATTTTCAAAAGTGAGGCAGGATTTATTTCTATAAACTTTTTTGAACGTTTTTTGTATGTTTTTCAATGTTTGTTTCAAAAGAGAGTTTATCATCAATCCAAATACCCAAGTACTTATAATTGTCTCCCTTCAATGTGCAAATATGCAGATCCTCAGGGTCAATGTTATGAGAAGGGATGGTTGTTTAGCAACAGAACTGACTTGTGCCCAACTATGGGGCAAAACAGACAGGGTTGGCTTCGTTTCATTAGCATTTAGCACTAGTTAAGGATCAGTAAACGATTTTGAATTGAGTCAAAACCATGCTGAAGGTCATGAATGGCCTGCTGTTCTGACGGTGCACAGGAGTAAATAACTGTATCATCCGCGTAGAGATGAATGTTACAGGTTTTAACAAATAGAAACATATTATTTATATAAATAGTGAAGAAAATAGTCCCCAAATCGACCTTTGTAGCAAAGGGATAGGAGATTGACTTTATTCATTCAATTCAACACATTTTATAAACTAGTCAACACTTGCTGCTGTTAGGTCGTATATCAAAGCACCATAAATAGACCATGTGCCCCGACTATAGTAGGCCTATGAAACAGCAAAAGAAAATAAATGGATGTGCCACAAAACAATTAAGTGGATTTCAACTCATTGTTACCACTTACATTACACTGGACATCTAAATTCACTCACAGGAGACGATGAAGAAGCATGCTCTCCCTCCTCCCTGAAAAAAATGATGTGGAAATAAATTTGACTGCAGCCAACCAGAGCGCACACAAAGTAAAAAGTGGAAAAAGTATCCGGCTGACAATGAGTCTGTTATTGGCTATTGAGACTACGGGTGGCATTTATGGAATACACTGCTCTACCCTGGGCTCAGTTTTTCAAAAGTCATCTATCTGGATTTAGCCTATTGGATAGGATTAAATAAATAGAAATAGAATGGGAGTCCCCATTCAAGTCAGTCATTCATCCGTTCTATTCATTCTATTTCTATGCATTTAATCCTATCCGATAGGCATAATCCAGATAGATAATTTATGAAAAATGGGGTGCTGCTGATTTGTGCCAAAGCTTTGCCTGAATATATGGAGGGGTTGGTTGTTTAGCAACAAAACAGATTTTAGTTTTGGGAACAGAAAACTGAATTGAGATCAAATGGTTAATCGATCGAAAATTTGCAGGATGTCGGCCAAAATCCATCTCGCTCCATCTTCACCCACTGCTGGCCACTGGGCCTCATCATCATACCATATTTGTTGGTGAGTGGAAATGCCAACTGGATGCTTCAGATTTATACACCCAGTGAAACATCTGGCTCATTGTTCAATCTGTATTATAGCTCTGGGGGCTGTGCATTATGTGCATCACTGTTTTCCGTCCTGGTAGGACACATTTTGTAGAGAGTTGTTGCGCATGCTAGTTTCAAGTGCAAGCTAGTTATCAAGTGTGACCCACAGTCTGCTATTTATAATTTTTTTTAACTTAAAGTGGATTACGCTGGTAAAGTCAAATGTCACAACAACACCTTCTAAACCACTCTGTGACAAACACACTTTTTGCCTTGTCTCAATTTGTGCATGTGGTTGCTGGCTGCGCTTTACTACCATCTGAAAAATCGGAAACATTGCCCATCATTTCATTTCGTAAGGACCCCAAAACACTAAAGCAGTGGGAGAACCTATTCAAGTAAGTAAATACATGTTTCTTATGTAAAAAAACAACAAATGTATTATTAGCTAGCTGGCTACAGTAGGCCATTTTATAGGCTAACTCAACTGATCTGCTAGCTAGCTTTACACACAGTTTAGCTAAGTGAATTAAATGTAATCAGCTACTTAACTTCTTATTACTGTAGCTAGCTATCTTGATGTAATCATTGTAAATTAAAAACAGTCTCTAAATGCATTCGTAAATAACAGCCATGGAGGAGGTTGAAATTACAGTTGCAGCTGTCAGTAAAGGGAGTGTGTAGGTTACTGGATAGGGCAGGCCATTTTGTGGGAGGACATTATGAAAAAATCCTCCAGTTCCAGTACCTAGAGGGAAAAAGTTTGAGGACAGAGAGATAATAGCAGCATAATATTCAATGATGTCTAATTTTAGTATAATGAAGCCTGTTTCTTTGTAATGTTTTCTGTCCTTAGATATGGAATCCTGTGAAAGCCTGATTGCAGATGAAGAGAGAGGCCCCAATGAATGTCCCAAGAGACTAAGGGTATATCCTATATGCCATGGGTTATATATGTAAGCCTACCTATTTTAGCAAATGTTGTATAAAGAAATACAGTTAAACATCACACACAATGTACTGTATAAATGTCACGAATCCCGCCGAAGATGGTGCCTCTTCCTGTTCGGGCGGGGCTCGGCGTTTGTCGTCGTCCGCCTACTGGCGGCCACCAATCCTCCTTTTCTATTTCAGTTAATTTTGTCTGATTAGTTTCACCTGTTTCTTGTTTGGGTTTTGTTTTGGGCTATTTAAACCCGGTAGGCCCGCCGGCCTTTGTGCGGGCTTTCTGTTCATGGTGTGTGGATTATTGTGGTTTCCGTTTTGCTGGACAGTTTCGTCCTATTTGTTGGACTGGGTATTTTATGAGCCCTTGTGTTTGGCGTGACCGTTACTCTGTTCTTGGAATAAAGATCCACGTTTTGAACTACCCTGTTCTCTGCGCCTGACTCCTCCACCCACTACTCTTAGAAGCCATTACAATAAACCTATTACAATTGGAGCAGGCCAACCCTACTGGGGGTCTGCTGGGTATGCAGGGTTCTGTTTCAGCCCAGCAATAACACACCTAACTCAACTTATCAAACCTAATGAGTAGATAATCAAGTGTGCTATTGCTGGGCTGGATTAGAAGTCTGCTCACCCAGTAAGTCAGGTATCAGTGAAGCAAGGTTGCCTAGCTAGTCTCAAACGAACCTCGGTTTGGCTGGCTAGTTCTTGTCCCTCATGCTAGCCTTTACAGCCAAATATCACTTCAGAAACTGTTATTTTTTTGTCCCGTCAATAAATCTATCAGATTTACACAGAAACACAGTGCTCCTTTTTCTTTTTTTTCTGGATAGTCACCAGTTGAAGTGTCCTGGGCTAAGGAATGGTTTTTGGATCACACCAGAAACGTCAAAATGTAAAATATTGATATGGCCAGCATTGTAGACCATTTCTCCCCTCTTACTGCAGCTTTAGCTCATCTAGAGATAACAGAGAAATTACGTGAAAACCAGCATGCTGCAAACATTCCAAAATGTTTTGTCACCAGTGCAAGTTTTGTTGTCCTTTTTAGTCCTCACGCACTGTTGCTCCTACGGCACTAATCTAGTGAGCACCTTTGGAGTTCCACCCAAGCAAGGTGTAACGGATGTGAAATGGCTAGCTAGTTAGCGGTGGTCCGCGCTAATAGCGTTTCAATCGGTTACGTCACTCGCTTTGAGACCCTGAAGTAGTGGTTCCCCTTGCTCTGCAAGGGCCGTGGCTTTTGTGGAGCGATGGGTAACGATGCTTCGTGGGTGACTGTTGTTGATGTGTGCAGAGGGTCCCTGGTTTGCGCCCGGGTATGGGCGAGGGGACGGACGTAAAGTTAAACTGTTACAAAGGCATTTGATTGGTTTGAAGTTGTCACTGATCCCTCTGGAACTTTCATTACGCACACCTGGCCCCTATTCCCAGTGATTAGTAATTGTATAAGTGTGCCCTTGGTTTACAGTGTCCTGTTGATTGTTTTTACAATGTCCGTTGGTTCGTGTGAGTACCTGTACTGTGTGTTTTGGCTTTCGTGCCATTGTGGATTGCGCAGATGATTACTGGTCTCGTCCCGTGTGTTAATCATTGTGTGATTTATTTGAGGTACTCCTCGCTCTTTTGTTTGGGTTTCAACACTGTGTTTTGTATAGTGTTTGGTCTTTGTCCCCGTGCCTTTACACGGCATGCTGTAATTTGAGTAAGAAATAAAAAATGACTTATGCATTCCTGCGCCTGTCTCCCGACCCTTCATACCAACGTGACAGAAGTGTTGTGAGGTTTCACTGATTTGCACACGTTTCCAATCCCTTTTTAGCTGATTTCTGCCAGGGAACTTCCCGAGGCTTCATGTTTTAGGGAAGCCTGGATTGCGACTAGGCTAGGAGGGGGGTCTGTCGCCTGTCCGGAAGTTAGAGAATTTAGCATTCTCATATTTTTATGCATATCTAAGCATACCACTTGAGCTGTCTATATCTTCCTGACTGTTTTATTTTGTTTAAATAACCTAAATATGCATCTGTTAAAATCTGGGTAAATGATTGAAAGGAATGTGAGTCTTATTCAGTGCATTTAGTTATTCTTGCTTTTCTAAAGTCTATCAACGTCACCAGCAGGTATGCTAGCTAAAATAGTTAGACAAGCTAGCTACTCTAACTTCATTGATAACCTGAAATGGCTTCTTGGTAGCTACTGTAATTGAGGTTGGGAAACTATCTGGGCTAGCTAAAGCGAACTTCAGAAAGTTGCTACTAGTATTACACAGAAACGACAACAAAATGGACAAATCTGAAGGGGCACGTGCCCCCTATGGGCATGACACCTCTGGTCAGGTAGAAACAAGCGCCAGAGCCAGGGAGGAAATCAGTGCCTCCAAATGAAACGCAACCTAGTTACATGTAACTATCCCAGAGTGGCCTATTTTATTCCGTGTTAATTTTGTCACTCCAGATTTTGACTAAAATATTGTCTTAGTCACATTGGTGTCCTTTGAGTAATGATTTTGTCAAAATGACAAAGTGGGCCATTTTAGTCAACTAAATGCCCTTTCATTTTAGTCACATTTGTATTGCCTCATTACCCTAAAGTAAACAAATGACTGACTTCCATGGGCACAAACACATTTTTCTGCATACCATCCTATTTTCCCAACAGCAGAAATATGATAAACGTATAAGAATTATCTGGCCATGTAAATTCTAAATTACGTTACATACAAAACAAACAGACTCACAATTGCAGAGAGAGTGTAGCTCAATCACCAGATGGTGCCACAAAGTATTGGCAAAGTCACTCGGTCGCATCATTGTTATCAAGTTCCACAGACGCCGCATTCATGTCCAAAAGTAGAACGGGGTAATGACTTTGAACAGGAGCTGTGACTGTTTTGCCTACCAGTGATGTAGTCGATTCATTAACTTGAGTCCGAATCGCGCCATAAGTCCACAGTGCTCATGTTCGAGTCCTGGTCCAACTGCTCAAGTCTGATTCACTGGGTCCACATTACCTCCAAATAAAGTTATTTACACAGTCATATATAGTGTAGTGGCAAGAGGAATTTAGTCAAATTGTTTGCTATCCATTTTCCTTTCTGTGCTAACAAACTTTGCGTATAGGCTACCAGGGGGTCGTTTCACCTAAAAAGCACAATTGTTTCTGTAGTTAGAAACAGATTTTGCAACATTTTTGTTGAAATGTAATTTGATCTCTGAGAAAGTAAGTTAATTGTTAATCAAGCTGACTTTTTTTCAATATTCTATGAATCCGATCAATTCAAATGTCCAATTTGGGTGCAATCAATTAGCTTAGATTCTTGGAGATCAACCTATATTTCAACAAAATTACGTTACAGGAATGCTAATCTTATCTGTTTCTTACTACAGAAACGATTTTGGAACAATATGAGTGTCATGGCTTGCTGAATTGACATGGAAAATGTCCTTGAACGTTGCAGATAGAAATTCCATGAATAGAGCCGACGTTATTCCTTATTCAACATGTCAGAGGCATGTTTGTTCTACATAGCATATTTCTATCTGAATGTTCCAAAACGATGCTTGCTAAAAGCGCCCCAGGTTGTTTTTAAAGTTAAGGGCTAGAATCAAGCTGTTTTTTCTGAGGAGAACAGGGAGACTTGGCTACAGAACCTGGCTATGAAATGCAGTGGGGAACATGGGAGGGTTGAGCGAGACTACAAATTCAAACACATCCTACTTTTCTATACTCAAGGGAGAGAAAAACATAGCTAGACTGGTGTTCTACTATTCAACTCAATGGTGCTATTGTTTTTCATTTCGTAAAGCACTTTGAGAGTCTTAACCAGGCATTGGTAGCAAACTAGAAGGCTGGTGGTGACTGGTTAGCTACGGGGAAGCAAGAGAGTTGCCTGTGCAATGTGTATAATCAGACGCAGAGCTGGAGCGGAGCCTGTCTGCCTGTCTGCCCACACTCATTGCTTACTCCCCCATAGCTCACCAGCTGATGTAGACTGTGTGTGCTGGGTGTGGTGCATTCTTCCTACTGCTGAACAGAACTGCGCCACGCATCTGTGCTGCTAATATTAATTGTGCTTGTCACTGAAAAGCTCTCAATCTCTCCAAAAATGCTTGTCCAGTTCACTTAGTAGTCAGATTTAGTCACAGAGATAATTTTGTCTCATCTCGTTTAATTTAATTGAAATTAAAAATAATTTTCATTTAGTTATAGTTTTTTCTTTAGTCAGATATAGTCTCATCAATTGCCAGTGAAAAATGTGTTTTTTACGAATATTTTAGTCACTATTTTTGTTGATGAAGTTAACACTGGGCTCCCGAGTGGCGCAGCGTCTAAGGCACTGCATCTCAGTGCTAGAGGTGTCACTACAGACCCTGGTTTGATTCCAGGCTGTATTACAACTGGCCGTCCCACAGGGCGCACATAATTGGTCCAGCATCATCCGGGTTTGGCTGGGGTAGGCAGTCATTGTAAATAAGAAATTGTTCTTAACTGGCTTGCCTAGTTAAATAAAATCAGCCCTGAAAAGAATGATGGAGGGATGAAGAGAGGAATGATGAATAATAGATGGAGAGATGGATGAGGTTACTGGGATGCTGCAGATGTTTTCCCAATCTTTTTTTTACTCACTCCCTTCCTCATCTGCCTTCAATCCCCTTATTTATTTTAAATCCTGTAAAAAAGACCGATATTATAAATAAAAATACACTTTTTTGGGCTCAATGCCGCTGACATGTCAGGGCACATGCAGTCAGTTGTCTCGTGAGTCCTGTGTGTGTGAGAAGTGAGACTCACACCCATAGAGTTTGCCTCCATCAATTAGGCTTATAATATCATACCCTGTTTTATTGATCTTGTTGGTGTTTCATAATTTACACTTCTCCTCTTTGATAACACCATATTGGGTGTTTTTTTTCAGATTGCAGACTGACTAGATGATATTCACCATCACTCATTATCAGCCTTTTTCAATGTTGTCCCGCTGAGATTGTTTAGGCCCATTATTAGTGACTCATGATAACATTATGCTTACACAGTTAAAGCAAATAATCACATTTCGTAGCCATTTGTGTGTGTGTTTTATGGGAGTAGTTGTAATCATATACCCAGCTGTCAGCTGGATAGATATTTGACAGACTGTTACCTCTCTCTAACCCCTCTCTACCTCCTCCAATAGATTTAGAGGAATGACCCATAATCCTCTTCTAGTGGTGGGACACGGCTAAACTCCACACAGTGATTTTATTACAGTAATCTCTGGTGAAATTGGCTTAGCTTCCCTTCAGACAGCAAGCAGACAGAGAGGCAATCAGAGACACAACAAGACATACAGAGAGCTGCAATGAGAACAAGACAGTGGTTCCAGAGTCTGGACACAGAGCAACAGAGAGAGGGCTCACTGGGAGTTGACAGCAGTGCAGGTTGACGTTTATTGTCAAGAGTCATGTCCTGGAGGCAGAACTGAGCGATTTCCCCTTAGATAGGCCAGCTGCAAAGTCAACATTAGCTATATTGTAAACATTTATGAAAACAAAAAAAAAGTGATTTTTGGTCTTCATTTAAGGTTAGGCATTAAGGTTAGCAGTGTGGTTATGGTTAGGTTTAAAATCAGATTTTATGACTTTGTGGCTGTTCCAGGCTAGTAACCACTCTGCAGAGCTGCCTCCAGAACAAGATTCATGACCGAAAACGCTAACCTGCAACAGGGGTACGACACTACTAGCAATACAAACTAGGCTCTGTTGTTATGTACTTGTGCCATGATTTACCAGTAAAATAAGATAAAGAATATAAATTCTATGTTAACTGCAGCCTGCTGAATTTCATTGTGTGGTCTTGCTGTCTGATGTAGCAACATACAGTATAGGACACATGCACGCACACGCGCGCGCAGGCACGCACACACACACACACACACACACACACACACACACACACACACACACACACACACACACACACACACACACACACACACACACACACACACACACACACACACACACACACACACACACACACACACACACACACACACACACACACACACACACACACACACAGTGTAATGTTATTGACAGGTAGCCAGTATAAACCAAGGTGGAATGTACCATTTAAAATCTATTCAAGGGGAATTTTTGTCTGTGCTTCATCAGCTATTCTTCTTTGCATTGTTGTAATCCAGCAGCAGCATAGTACAGAAAGAAGGCTAGAGAAGGGAGAGTATAGAGGAATAGTTCACATTGAAATGGCATAGAGGGAAGACTGATTAAAGGGAAATTAAAGTGTGTTGAGCTTGATACAGCATTTTCCTCTGCCTTTTCCCTTTTTTCTCACTCTCTCTTTCTCTCTGCCCTCCCTTTTATTGAGAAGATGGGTCCCAGGAGACTTGCCCCACCCTCATATGTCTGACCACGCCCCTCACGTGACAGAGAGGAATACTAAATCATGGTTGCCATGGTGACCCCCCTCCAATGGTGCAGTTTATCTACTATACTTTGGTATCTAACATGTTGTATACCTTAACAGTTTAACAATATGCTGTGTATACCCGCATACACACGCATTGCGCATGCGCAAACACACACTCTGGAAAACACACACACACACACATGGCCCCACACACACACAAAATGCATTTTATTGCTGATATCGTCAGTACTGTTTCTGTATATGGAAAGAATTGAGTGAATAATACAATATCAAAGTTGGAGAAGATCTGAGCAAAATAAGACTTGAAGAAAGAGGGAGAAGACAAGGATTCAATAACCACAAACAATGAGTTTTCTTTCAAACACTTTCATTATTTTCTCCACATAACTCAAAAACAAACAAACCCCCAAAAAGGTAATAAATGAAAGAGAAGAGGAGAGAAAAAAAGAACTGGGCATGCTTGGGCATGCGATGGGCTCTCAAGGTGATGGGTACCAGGTAGATCACCTCTCAGCATCAAGACCCGCTGGACCAATATTCATAGTTATTCTTTGAATCAGTGAACCATTTCTCATAATATGCCTTAACCATCTTACAGTATCAGTCCAGTTTCCAACAGTACCTCAGTAAGTCAAGACTGGGGGAGCAAACCACAGGAGGTTGGTGGCGCCTTAATTGGGGAGGATGGGCTCGTGGTAATGGCTGGAGCGGATATAGTGGAATGGTATAAAATACATCAAACCCATGGTTTCCATGTCTTTGATGCAATTCCATTTACTCTGTTACAGCCATTATTATGAGCCGTCCTTCCCTCAGCAGCCTCCACTGGCGCAAACGTTCTTGAAAAATATAACTCCAAGCATTTGGCCCCAGCTTTCATTCCTTCACATCGGCAGCTCTATTTGACTTTGCTGGATAGAGAAACGGAGAGGTATGGGAGGAAGAGAAGAGAGCACACATACTGTAGATTGTGAATGATTACTGACTGGAGGACCAGGACAATCAGGAGGGAGTACTAGCCCATTACAGACATGCTATAAATGTCTCAGAGTCTTTGAGTTAGTTAGCCAGCTATAAAAGATAAACAAAACATTTCTCTCTTAGTTTGTCTGTTTGTTTTTTTTCTCTCTTGTTTAGTTACGTCTAAGATGTGAGCTTTGTCATGGAGAAGTAGTGGGATGCAGTATACTGTGTCTGACTCCTTTACTGTACCGTACTATAGCGCCAGCCGAGGCTATCCTATGGAAGATTCTGCTTCTCAGAACAGTACTGGACAACACCTGGAAAGGTTCTGCTTGCTCACAACTAAGAGCAACTTGGCAAAGCCCGTAAAAGACAACCTTTCCTCATTGGGATGACATTTTAAAAATGTTTTCTTTTTTTGTTTTTTGTTTTTTCAAAAAAATGTATACAAATCTAAAACATACGTGACCATGCATTTTAGAATATATTTTTTTTCTTACTTTATAAAACAAGGCAGTTGGCGTTTTTTCAGACGTCTTGCAAATAGCTAAAAATGTTGATGATTTTTTCTGTCTTGGGAAATCGTTGTTTTGAAAGCAGCAGTTTGAAACATAACAGTCTCTGAACTTGTACTTGGGCACACCAGTCTCTTATTGTACGGCCAGCCAGTGGCTCCAGACCAGGTGTGTGGTGAGGTTTGGGTAGAAACCTTTAGTCATTATACTATATATATATATATATATATATATATATAGAGAGAGAGAGAGAGAGAGAGAGAGAGAGAGAGAGAGAGAGAGAGAGAGAGAGAGAGAGAGAGAGAGAGAGAGAGAGAGAGAGAGAGAGAGAGAGACCTCTGTAGGGGCCATTAGATGACAACTGACAGAATGTCATGCCCTATAGTCCTCCTATGAAGTTCAACCTGTACATTAAAGGCCAGAGAGATACTGATAAAGTTGGTTGGAATGTCAATATTTTATACAAATCTAGCGTATTATCACTCCACTGGATAGACGTGCATGAGTATTGTACCTGTTGTGTACATGGAATTGTTGTAGACTATAGAGAGAATCTTTTACATTAGAGACTTTTGTAGACTACAGAGAGAATCTTTTACATTACAGACTTTTGTTGTAGACTATAGAGAGAATCTTTTACATTACAGACTTTTGTTGTAGACTATAGAGAGAATCTTTTACAATAGTGACCTGGATGAAGTCCTTTCAGACAGAACTATTCCAACTCTGGTTGCAGACGGATTAGAGTTGATAAAGAGTTGTTCCTTGCGCATTTTTCAATCTTGGTAACCCAAGTTGCTAAATTTACAAACGGTTTACTAAAATAGATAGGTATGGTGTTATAGTTGTTAGAGGCAATTTTGTATTGGTCATCCTGGTTTTTCAGATTGTAAACATGTCCTGTTGCTGACCAGATTCTGTAGTTGCAAAAGTTTTTTCGCAGCCCTATTTTTATTTTGTCATATTTTCATGAAAGAAGAATACAAAATGAAGTCTTGGTGAAAATGGTTGGTTGTTAGGATTTGGGCAGCACGGTGGGGTATAAAATGAAGTCTTGGTGAAAATGGTTGGTTGTTAGGATTTGGGGAGCACGGTGGGGTATAAAATGAAGTCTTGGTGAAAATGGTTGGTTGTTAGGATTTGGGGAGCACGGTGGGGTATAAAATGAAAGGAGAGTTACATGAAACAAGGAAAAGAGGGTAACAGGATATGGTGTGATGTCATGAGTGGACTACCGGGAAAGGGAAGGATGGGTGGTGAGAGGCTGAACTTATAATCGTGAAGGGGAACAACGTGCCAGAAGGGTGATATGTGCAGGGGGAGAGGAGGGGGAGGGTTCGGAGGGCACTGGGTAGGACAGGGGACAGGGGGCCGTTTCCCATCCCTTTGAACCTTGTATTACTGGGTGGACAACACCTGTGTTCAAATACTACTTGAAATCTTTCAAATACTTTCAGCATTTGCTTTAGCCTGCCTCGACTGTCAGGTAGGCATGGTTTTGCACTTTTGGGACTTTTCTATTGTTTCCATTGCAACAGGTAAGCTCAATCAAGCACAGATACAGTATTTCAAAATATTATTAAATAGTATTTGAACCCAGGTCAGGTGGACACAGTCACAACCGGAGTAGATACATTATTTTCTGCCTCATTTGACCCACAACACCATCATACAAGCAGTGCCACCACTCATCTGAGTCTACCACCCCAAACAAACTCAAAAGAACATCAGCAACATCAACAGAGAGAAAAGGCAATTAAGGAATAAAAAATTATATATATTAACATGTCATACGTGAGCAAATGAATCATTTTAATTATACGTTTTTAAACTATGATTTAAGAAGAAAAACAGGTAATTTCAGGAAGAGAAATAATTAAATCCAAAATGTTTTGCAGATAACTGCTTATCTAAAATCTGGGCATTGGGAACCATCTGTATTCCCATATTGTTTATCCTCTTACTGTATTCTTTACAGAAGTGTCAAATGGTCAAGGGCTGGATACTGATAGTCATGATAATACTCATAATAATGTATAATAATAAAAGGAATCAATAGGTAATACATTTTTAAATAAAAAAGTGGATAAACAAAATTGCGACTCCAATGTTGAGCAAAATCACCATGACGACCAGAATTGAGCTGGAGCTCTGTGGAGGAGGGAGGGAGAGAATAGAACATGTTCATTCAGACTTTCACTAACGTAAGCACACACACACACACAGCTCTGCCTTAACACACAAGCAAATACACAGCTAATGTGTACTTTCTTTGATTTTGGTCTTTACTCTGTATAATTAGGTTAATTTGAGAGATACAATAATTTCAAGTGAGTCTCTGTGTCATTGAGAGCCAGCATGTCTAAACAGCAGACTATTAGTGAAATCTAACTGATTGGCTTGTGTACCGTAACACTGTCATGGAAAATGTGCAGGACTGGATCTATTGTACAAGGTAGAGAGCATAACAAATGACCTATGTAATTATCAAAGCAATTGAGTCCATAGTAAGATATCTAAAATATTTAGAATACAGATACATCTTTACACTGTAATTCACACAATCATTGGTAGCCTACAGCAGCTATGTTTACTCCACACCATGTTACTGAATGATTAACCCTAAGGATGTATTGTGCATAATTCATCATGTCTTTTACGTGGTGCACTCTCCATGCCAAACATGTTGTGTAGATGGCTCAGGTCACTGATCCCATTTGTTTGTGAGATACGTGGACATTAGCTCCATGTGTTGGAGTACCCTCATGGATGGGATGTATGTTTGCCCAGGCTGTTAAAATATATCATAGTGGGATCTTTGTCCAAGAGTGTTTTACAATGTGATCACTTGCAGAATCTACGTCTGTGTTTCATGTGAACCTGTCTTACACAAGTTCGCTGCATTACTTGCCTCACTGCGGTTGCAAACATCCCCCCCCCTCCCTCCTCCAGTCACCATCACACGCCCACTTATTGGCTACCGCTGAAGCAAGGCATAACCTGTTCCCTAGCAACAGAGCGTGGGGCAGCCAATGCGGGGCTGCTTTGTGGAAGGAGCTACTTTGCCAATCTGCTGTTACTAAGGTGCTGGGAGTACAGTGGGAGATAGCTAGCTGAGGCTGTGGTGCGGTGGAGGGGACTGTGGGAGGTTAGAAGCCCAACCAAGGTGTCTGTGTTGTGTAGAGCACCTGTCTATCAGGAGACTACACCAGGGCCTGGGATGCTCCCACTTGCTACCTTACACATAAGAGTTAATTCTGTTATTTTGTCTGTATACAGTAAAGTTGTATCTGAGAGCTGTGTAAGTGCAATTGACATGTGCATGGAAGTGATTACTCATGCATGTGTATTTTTCTGCATGTGTGCACACAATAAACAAATGACATGACTAAATGTGACTATGAATGTGTGGTTGAGAGGAGGACTCCTTACCGAGTTTGCTTTGAGCTGGGTCAGTGTCTTGTCATCGTTGTGTTCTAGTGCAATGGGTGAGGATTTCTGTGGGGGGGAGAGGGTGAGATCCCTGCGCAGAGGCCGAGCCTCCAGCTTGTCCTCCTTGCGCAGACTGTCCATCTTTTGCATTGAGTCTGGGGCCGGTCCCTCCTTGCCCTCTTTACCCTCCTTACCCTCCCGCGCCCCTGAAGGCCGTGCCGCCTCCATGTCTCGGCCCTCCCTGGCCTCCCGGCTCTTACTAGGCCGCTGTTTCTGCAGCGTGTGGGAGTGGGCTTCGCCCCCGTGACCATGGCCCTCCTCTCCCAGCCCATAGGGCTTCTGGGAGTTGGAGTCCATCGGCTGCAGCGGCCTCATCTCCATCTCGTAGTTGCTCAGCTTCTCCTCATCCTGCTCCAGCAGCCGTGTGTCACCGCTGTGCGTCCGCTGGGACCTCCACGATGCTGACGGGCAGTCCGACCACCGGTCCCTGGAGGCCTTGTGATTGGACGAACCATGCTCTCGAGACTTGTGATTGGAGGAGGCGTGCTTGTGGCCGTGGCCGTTGGTGCGCCCGCTGCCCCTGGCCTCCTCTTGGATAGAGGAGGTGGTAGAGCGACTTCTGCCCCAGCTGCCCCCTTTATAAGAGCGCTTGTCCTTGTCCTCACTCCAGCTGTTGGCCCTAAGGTACTCCCCCCCTCCGCGCCCCTCCATCAGCACCTGGATCTCCTGCCCACTACTGCCCCCTCCCCCACCGCCACCACCCCCAGCATCGTCCACAGCACTCTGCCGCAGGAAGCGAGCGTTCTTGGTGCAGTGTGGCTTGGTGGTTGCAGGGCTGCAGGGGGGTGAGGAGGGGTGGCTGGCCTCAGGGCTAAGGTCAGGGGTCAAGTTTGGGGGCGTAGTGCCCTTCATGTAGAGTTCAGGACTGTCTGGCCCTGTGCCACTGGAGACCACCTCAATGTCGTTCTCACTGGAGTTCTGATGCTTTGCCCTTTGGACCTCTACTCCTGACCAACAGCACAGAGACACAGAGAGAGAGACACAGACAGAGACAGAGACACAGAGAGAGAGACACAGACAGAGACACGAGAGAGAGACACAGACAGAGAGAGAGAGACACAGACAGAGACACAACAGAGAGACAGAGAGTCAGGACAGCATGACACACAACGTTGGGATAGTCCCATTTCAAAGTGAATGATTTAGAGTTATTATATTGGGATAGTCCCTTTTCAAAGTGAATGATTTAGACGTATTACGTTGGGATGGTCCCTTTTCAAAGTGAATGATTTAGAGTTATTACGTTGGGATGGTTCCATTTCAAAGTGAATGATTTGGAGTTATTACGTTGGGATAGTCCCATTTCAAAGTGAATGATTTAGAGTTATTACGTTGGGATGGTTCCATTTCAAAGTTAATGATTTAGAGTTATTACGTTGGGATGGTCCCTTTTCAAAGTGAATGATTTAGAGTTATTACGTTGGGATGGTTCCATTTCAAAGTGAAATATTTAGTTATTACGGGATAGTCCCATTTCAAAGTGAATGATTTAGAGTTATTACGTTGGGATGGTTCCATTTCAAAGTGAATGATTTAGAGTTCTCTTTGTTTTATATTCATGAAGTCCAACCTCTGTCATATGGCCAATTTACCTCATGAATGACATGAACAGCTGTACTGCTAACGTCAACCAGATGATGTCAGTATTATGTAAAGGAAATCAAAGGGACGTGCATATGAAGGAACCATAACCCCATATATTGACCTTAAATGACCTAATTTCCTTTCCTGAGATGCGTGTAGTTGATGTGCCCATTCTATTATGCAATCATGCAATCATGCACACAACACAATAGAATAGAATACCTCTTAGACAGACAGACAGACTATTCCTGACCACTCCTGTCCTGTCTGTAGACTAGACTCTGCCTCTTTTCAAGGTTTTTCAGTCAGCAGCACCAGAGAGAGTTAAGCTGGTTAAGCATTCTACTCAGTTACGCCAGACACTCCTTTCTCTCTCTGCATTGCCTACCTTACCTCGCTGTCTCCCAGACGTCTGCACCCAGCCAGTCACAGCACTCACACAATCTTTACTCTGCTCAACAGGCAGCACAGCACAGCACAGCACAGCACA
The DNA here is from genome assembly GCF_029448725.1 of Salvelinus fontinalis. Lineage (NCBI taxonomy): Eukaryota > Metazoa > Chordata > Actinopteri > Salmoniformes > Salmonidae > Salvelinus > Salvelinus fontinalis. The sequence goes on from NC_074676.1 coordinate 31,901,496, forward strand.
GCACAGCACGGCAAGGCACAGCACAACACTATCACTCTCACTCTCACTCTGAGCCTCAACAGTGCTCAAATGGCTAATTTATAATGTGCAAGTGCACAGATATTGTATGCAAAGGGTTTTGTTTGCGCATAAGAGCTTGGTGAAATGACCCGTTTCAGTTAAGACAAATGCTGTTGTCGTTGCTCTGAGTATAAACTCAGCCTCCTAGGGATTCTGTAACTGTGAGTCTTTATAATGTCATGACATTAAAAACAGCCATCAAGGTATTGTCAGGTACGTGGAACAAACAAACAATCAAGGGACAGTATATGTCAGGAAGTGTGTGTGTGTTTAAGACTGTGTGTGTGTGTGTCAGTCAGCCTGCCTTGCGTGGGCTTGTTGGAAAGTTCAATGTTGACCTCCCTCCAGCTTCCTCTTGCTGCCTCCATCACTCATGACTTGCACTGCACTGTGGGTAACCGGTCCCATGGGGCCCGAGCACATACAGTAGAGCACCCACATGCCTGCCACTGACACCTGATTGATTTGGCTATTCTCTCCTCTCTCTTGTCATTAGTTACATGCCCAGGAGACATACTGTATGTTTATTCATATATGATGCAGTATGTATTTTCTCTCAGCATTTCAAGTTGATAAAATAAAGTGACACACTGTGAGTGCCAAATAGAGGGCATTAGTATATTGACATTTGTGGTTATAAAAAGACTGTGTGTGACAAAATTGGTGCTTCTGGTGTATTGATGGTTGCTATGGGGATGGTGGCACACTCACCGTTTTTGCGGTGCTGGAAGGAGGGGGAGAACTCTTTGGCGGTGACCCTGGCGAGGCGACACTCTTCCTGGGCCTTCTGGGCTGCTCCCATGGCCGCTTCCGCCTTCCCTCGTGCATGGGCTGTCCTGGTGGTGAGTAAATAATAATTAATTAAAGAATGCAACTGCAGGGAGCAAGTTGCATGACTGACTTTGTGAGTGTACTGTACGTGCATTGGAATGTGTAATATAATAGACAGCCAATTCCCATTTCTCCTGTGAGGTCAGACCCTCTAAGTCAGGGCTGCCCAATTCCAATGCTGGAGTATTTTCAAATCATTTCCTATAAATAGCCTACTATTTTAACGTATTTTCAAATACTTATTTCAAATACTATTTTAAAATGCCTGGGTTAAATGCATGGGAGTGTATTTGAGTCAGTGTATTTCAGTATTTTCAAATACTTTCCAAGTGTATTTTCTAATAAATTCCAATATTCAACTACTTGTCTTTGAAAGTAACTGAAAAACCCTAAATAGTATTTGAACCCAGAACACGATACTACGAATCAAGTTTTAGGAGTTACCGAGGTAACTTTGGTCAAATCTGAGTTCAACTCGGGATAACCGGTACCACGAAAGTGTCTCACCTTTTAGCCAGGTACATTTCTATGGCAATGAATCCTTCAGAAATAACCTGCTCTGGTGCAGGTGTATGAGTATCTGAGCCGCGAGTTGAGGACCAATGAAATCAGATTATTTCCCTCTCACAAAGATTCATCCACTTCAAAACTTTAAATATTTTTTTAATTAAATGTTTTTTGTGTGTTAAAAAATAGTCATGTTGAAATACCTATCACATTACACATTTAGTAATGACAGAATGCACTTGAAACTTCACACAGTAAAACCTTTGTATGACAATACAATTATTTTGTTGACAGGAGCGGGAAAAAGGTACTTGTGCATTGATAAGCACACCAACGACGACCTTAACGATAAGTAATAAAATAAATACCTCACTTCTAAAAGCCTTTTTCACACTATAGCCTGCTGAATTGAAAATATTAATTATAATCCACGTAAAAATTCACATTTCCTGTGGCTGCAGGATTATTTCCCTGCTGTATCAAACTGGCTCAAATTAAGATCCTACATCTGTAGCTTCCTTCGTAGTATACCCCTCTGGTTTGTGACAGATAGCCCCATACTGACATCTGTTTCTGTGTCACACTACTGTGGTCTCATAAAATAATAGAGGCCTGATGATAATGTGCACTAACAATCCCTTCAAATGGATAATTCCGTTTTAGCTCGCATGACATAAAGCCACGTCCAGAGGAGAACATATGGTGCTTTCCCAATCGTTTTGCCTTTACCGTTCTTTCTAGTCTCTCTCTCTAAACCCTCTATTTTGTCTCTTTCCTATTTCCCTCTCTCCTCTTTGTTTGTGCAGGAACTGTCTTGGTGCAGTATTGCATGTCGATGGTTATTGATTTTTTTTACTCTGTTTCTTTTTACTTCTGTCTCTCTTCACCCTGGCACTAGAGCTCACAGCACTGTGTGTGTGTGTGTGTGTGTGTGTGTGTGTGTGTGTGTGTGTGTGTGTGTGTGTGTGTGTGTGTGTGTGTGTGTGTGTGTGTGTGTGCGTGCGTGCGTGCGTGCGTGCGCGCGTCCGTCCGTGTCCAGAAAGTAGTGTGTGAGTAATAGTCTGTAAAAGTCTCTGTTTGGTAATTTTAGATAGCTGTATGTGAACAGTGTTGGCTGGCCTGGTGTGTTTGGTAGGGACACATTAGTGGGTGTTAGAGAGGGGTGTGGTGAGGGGGTTAGCTGAGGTGAGCTGAGAGGGGGATAGAGCTCCTCATCCTGCTCTACCGGGGACCAGCCCTCTCCTGGACCGTTGTCCTAGCAACTGCAGGAGCAAGGGAGTGAGAAACATAGTGAGAGAGAGGGGGGATAGGAATCTTCCATTCAGTGTTACTGTGCCCCAGAACACTGCATGAGTTATTTTACAGCTTCATCATTTAGAAAGAATGCAGTGATCACCCCACCCTCTATCTCACTCACTCACACACTCACACACACACACATACACACACACACACACACACACACACACACACACACACACACACACACACACACACACACACACACACACACACACACACACACACACACACAGACACAGACACAGACACAGACACACACACAGACACACAGACAGACAGACAGACAGACAGACAGACAGACAGACAGACAGACAGACAGACAGACAGACAGACACACACACACACACACACACACACACACACACACACACACACACACACACACACACACACACACACACACACACACACACACACACACACACACACACACACACACACACAGACACAGACACAGACACAGACACAGACACAGACACACACACACACACACACACACAGACAGACAGACAGACAGACAGACAGACAGACAGACAGACAGACAGACAGACAGACAGACAGACAGACAGACACACACACACACACACACACACACACACACACACACACACACACACACACACACACACACACACACACACACCCACACGCTAGCACATGTGCTGGCGTGTAAGACAGATATGGATTTGATTCTCTGTCTATTTATATCACACCAAGCCACAGCAGTAAGAACACCACTTCTGATTTCACAGAGACACTAATCATTCCATGACATCAGACACACACAGGACTTTTTGCCTGCACCCCTCATCCCTCCTAATACACCTTCTTACTCTCATGCATGTGCACGTGCACTGCACACATGAACAGAAGTTATTTCACCGCTCTCTGACTCACAGTGCACAATGTCTCGACCTCTTGAACCATCTTTCTCATGCAAACACAGACACGTTTTCTCACACAACCTGCATTTACCTTGTAACACACAAGTAAAGACAAACGCCCTCCTCCCCACCTCCGCTCTAACAGACATTTAGAGAGATAACTTCCTCTCACACCTTTATCTATCTAACACATTCATTCACACTGAATATATTTGTCTTGAGAAGCTGCTAGCTAATCTTATGTTAATGGAAAAGGGGCCATGCTTATACAATCTTAAGTAACCTAGAATGGTATGACTAAGGCATGACCACAGCCATCTGGGGAATAGGGTACCATTTGGGACACAAGGAGAGTCTCACTAATCCTCAGGATGACACACATAAGGAGCCTCTTTTTAATAAGTTGCATCAAGATGGAGTTGAACAGAGCCGGAGACGATTCATGCTTGTTTCCGGTATCAATGTCTCATCACCAGCACATGTGTGGACAGGATTCTGTTTTAAACATGACTGCCATGACGCAGGGACTCTGATAAACGCATTTACCCTATTAACATCTCATGAACTTCTCCTTCTGTCCTACTGTGGTCTCTTTCTGTCCTACTGTGGTCTCTTTCTGTCCTACTGTGGTCTCTTTCTGTCCTACTGTGGTCTCCTTCTGTCCTACTGTGGTCTCTTTCTGTCCTACTGTGGTCTCCTTCTGTCCTACTGTGGTCTCTTTCTGTCCTACTGTGGTCTCCTTCTGCCTCTGTTTGTGAGTATGTCTCTATCTCTCTCTCTCTCTCTGTGTGAGTGTTTGTTGTTGTTTACCTATATTATTCTGTGACTATGCATTATTTATTGGTATCTTACCTCTAAGAGTAACCTTTGTCTTGGAGTTCTACAAGGAAAATACCTTTCCTCTCATAATATCTGGGTTAGCCTGAGTACTGTATGCACCAGAGAACTGCTCTAGAGGCAATTAAAATGTTTAGCATAGAATGGTTGAGGTCAATCTCTTCTCCCACGGTGTTCCTCAAAATGTGCTTCCCTGTCCTCACAGACAGAGGTATGTTACCCACATTCTCCTTACTGTATTTTAGCACAGCTGTAAAGTCAAGCAGTGGCTGCTATTGTTCCTGTATACAAAATGATACCCCCATATTCCCTGCTCTCATCCTCTCCTCTCTCTGTGCTACAGCAGTGCCACACTGAATCAGCTGACATGGGTTCAGATAAATCTATTATCCTGCTGCATCGAGGTGTAGATGCCCTCATCTATAATGAGTGTCCCTGTGTAGGTAGTTAGCTGTAGCCAGTGTGCCCTGTGTAGGTAGTTAGCTGTAGCCAGTGTGCCCTGTGTAGGTAGTTAGCTGTAGCCAGTGTGCCCTGTGTAGGTAGTTAGCTGTAGCCAGTGTGCCCTGTGTAGGTAGTTAGCTGTAGCCAGTGTGCCCTGTGTAGGTAGTTAGCTGTAGCCAGTGTGCCCTGTGTAGGTAGTTAGCTGTAGCCAGTGTGTCCTGTGTAGGTAGTTAGCTGTAGCCAGTGTGTCCTGTGTAGGTAGTTAGCTGTAGCCAGTGTGCCCTGTGTAGGTAGTTAGCTGTAGCCAGTGTGCCCTGTGTAGGTAGTTAGCTGTAGCCAGTGTGTCCTGTGTAGGTAGTTGGCTGTAGCCAGTGTGCCCTGTGTAGGTAGTTAGCTGTAGCCAGTGTGCCCTGTGTAGGTAGTTAGCTGTAGCCAGTGTGTCCTGTGTAGGTAGTTAGCTGTAGCCAGTGTGCCCTGTGTAGGGAGTTAGCTGTAGCCAGTGTGTCCTGTGTAGGTAGTTGGCTGTAGCCAGTGTCCCTGTGTAGGTAGTTAGCTGTAGCCAGTGTGCCCTTTGTAGGTAGTAGGCTGTAGCCAGTGTCCCTGTGTAGGTAGTTAGCTGTAGCCAGTGTGCCCTATTATTATACTTTAAAAAAGACAAATGTGCAGACGCTCTTATCCAGAGCAACTTACAGGAGCGATTATCGTTAAGTGCCTTTCTCAAGGGCCCATCGTCAGATTTGTCACCTAGTCGTCTCGTGGATTCAAACCACCTTTCGGTAACTGACCCAGTGCTCTTAACCGCCAGGCTACCGGCCGCCCTGTGTAGGTACTTAGCTGTAGCCAGTGTGCCTGGAAGAGTTTGATGAGCTTAAATGGGATTTGAGTTTTAGAACCAAATATAGCAAATGCATACCCTTGCATATACTGTATGTATGTGTAGAAACACAGACACGGACACACACATGGAAGTGTACAGATGCCCACAAAAACGTAACATAGCTATGTAAAACAAGACTTAAGTCCCTAGGTTTTAGAGTAATAGCCTTTGGGGTTGCATCCTATGATATAATAATTAATCGATATGCATAGTTAAGACTTTGGAGATCTTGGAAGAGTGTGCTGGGTGTTTGAACATTTATTTGCATGCACATATATTTATGTGCAAATTGTGTGTGTGTGTGTGTGTGTGTGTGTGTGTGTGTGTGTGTGTGTGTGTGTGTGTGTGTGTGTGTGTGTGTGTGTGTGTGTGTGTGTGTGTGTGTGTGTGTGAGAGAGAGAGTGTGTGTGGGCCAGCCTCCAGTTCAGCCTCCCTTGTCACTCTCCGGCTGTCCGCCAAAGCAGATATCACTCCCTCCCTCTGCTCTCTCTCTTTCTCTCTGTTGCTCTCTCTCTTTCTCTCTGTATCTCTGATACTCTCTCTCTTTCTTTCTATATCTCCCGTCATGCCTTTCTCCCAACTACCTCCAGGAGAAGGCTTCAATGGCCCAACACAGGAGTGCAGAACTAAGTCAAGAAACAGGCAGATCACACAGATATTCTGTTGTCATAGCTCATGGCCTAATTGCGCTTTCTCTTTATCTCTCTCTGTCAACCACAAAAATACATGCACACATGCACATATGCACGGACACACATACACATGTGCATGCACGCACGCACACACACGTCTCACACACACGTCTCACACACACGTCTCACACACACACACACACGTCTCACACACACACACACACACACACACACACACACACACACACACACACACACACACACACACACACACACACACACACACACACACACACACACACACACACACACACACACACACACACATACGAACAAATGTATACATGCTTTCAAATAATGATGTAATAGTTCATAGCCATGACACCATGACCGTGTATACCCACATCATTGATTGTCTCTACTGCTCACCCATCAATATAGACCCATCAAGGTTCCGGGCAACGTGTTTAAACAATCCATACCAGCCTCATTCAGACCCCAGTCTGGCTTGGTCAGGATGAGGAACTCAGTATAGTGGGCCATGCAGAGTTCCACATGCATGTGTGATATCCAAGAGCAACCAGCTATGTAATCCAACCCTAGTGTATAACTAAATGAATAGTCACTGGGGACAGTTTGTTAAAATAAATACAATGTGATGTAGCTCAATGTTGCCATACATTCTTTCAGTTCCTCAGTCCAGAAGTGGATACACAAACTAACAGTGGGGAACCGTGAGGGCCTTCTACACCTTCAGAGAAGACCTAAGAATTTATAAAATAATTGTTGTCGTTTTAAAATATACACTTTGTTTGAATTTCTATTTAATCTTTTCAATAATATTTCAATGGTATTCTGATTATATTATCCTTCTCAATGATATTCTGACTGAAACTCTTCAGGTTGTTTTGGAAAGGAAAGGGTTAACACTGAAGCAAAAAAAAGATCCAATCAGGATTTTTCTTTGTTGGTCTCCGGGGAGAGAAATCTAGCTAGCTATGTCAGCCATTGGCTAGGCCCTCAGAAGCTAGATAAAAGGCATCTGCCATTCAACTGTATTAGGGCATAATTTAGGAGTGACAGTGGAATCAACCAATCACATTTTGACTTGGGTGGGACGGTTCTTACAAAATCGTATGGAAACTTCCAGCTTCTTGAAGGAGGACAGGACACTGCACAATAGCGAGCAGTAGTTTTCCCACACTTTAATAAGCTAGCTTTTGTTGTAAGCTAGTTAAAAGTGTGTAGCAGCTGCAGAATGTGTTATCGAAGAGGATGTTGTTGCTAAATTGTTACTCTGGCTTCGCCCTTTTCAAGATGAACTTTCAACAAGAAGTTATATTTCAAATGATCATTGTCTGGTGAATGGAACAGTGTTTTTTTTATTGCAGCTCGCTTGCTATTGTTAGCTGTCTCTTTGAAAATAATGTACAGTATGTGTGTGAAACATTGTTGCATTTAAACTTTAGATTGATCACTGGTTACTTTGTGTGGTGAACATGATGAAAAGTAATAGTTATACAATTTGATTGAGAAATGCTTAGCCTAATGGTTGTGTATTTGTATTCTTATGATTGGGACCTTCTGGCTTATTATGTCTGAGTGAATGAGCTTCTTATCCTTTAACATCATGCTGTGTGTGACTGCTGTCTTTCTAGTGGCTCTATGTTTTTGGCTAATGGTGTTTCTGTATGCTACTGTACAATGTAGGCCTACAGTGCAGGCTACATTTGATAGCAGAGTTTGCTAAACAAATGACCTCCCGATACAAATCTTCATGATATCACGCAATCACGCGAATGTCCCAAAGGTTGCGTGTTCGAAACTCATCATAGACAACTTTAGCATTTTAGCTAATTAGCATCTTTGCAACTACTTACAACTTTTTAGCTACTTTGCAACTAATTACATGTTAGCTAACCTTAACCCTAACCTTAACCCTAACCTTAACCAAAACCTTAACCCTTAACCTTAACCCCTAGCCTAGCTAATGTTAGCCACCTAGCCATCTAGCTAATATTAGCCCCAACAAATTAGAATTTGTAACATTCATATGTATTGCAAATTCCTAACATATTGTATGAATTGCAATTCATAACATATCATATGAATTGTAATTCGTAACAAATCATATAAATTGTAATTCGTAACATATCATATGAAATGGATGAGGGACATCCACAAATGAATACATATTATATACCATACCAAACGTAACAGATCATACTCCTGAGTGGTGCAGCGGTCTACGGCACTGCAGCTCAGTGCAAGAGGTGTCACTATAGTCCCTGGTTCGAATCCAGGCTGTATCACATCCGGCCGTGATTGGGAGTCCCAAAGGGCGGCGCACAATTGGCCCGGCATCGTCTGGGTTTGGCCGGGGTAGGCCGTCATTGTAAATAAGAATATGTTCTTAACTGACTTGCCTAGTTAAATAAAGGTTTAAAAAAATACGAATTATTATAGATTTAAAAAAAATACTATTTTCAGTGTCTTAGTTTTAATTTTGCTATGTTACGTCTACCCCTAAGTACAGGTTGCAGGCAAACAACGAGTTGAGAGCTGCTTGCTCTTGAGATGATATTCTGGTGAAACTAAGCTATGTTGCACGCATGTCAATATATTTGTGCTTTGCGATGTCGTAGGCCACTTTGTGCATGATTTCTCTATTGTACTACATAATTGATATGGTGTATAGTATACCTCCACTACACTACTTTGATACATATCAATGTCAATTAAAAGTGAGTATACGCAATGCCCACTGAAACAAAAGTTGGTATATCGCATATATTTTTTATTTTGTATCTGCTTATAGCCCACACTAACACTACTGATCATGAGCGAGTCACAATCACATCCATTGATGTGTCATCATTGTCACTTTTGGTGATAGTAATTTTTGAGTTTGGTACAACGTGTTGGAAGATAATTTTTCGCCACTGAAGGCATATGTCCAACAGTCACAGTTTGCCACTGCAAACTAAACCCTAGTATTTGCTATTTGGAGGTACTATAAGCCCTCTATCCATCAAGCCTGACCCAAAGATGACCCTCTACCAGCCTCCTATACACAGACTGCTATCATTAAGCAATAAAGCACGAGGGGGTGTGGTGTATGGCCAATATACCACGGCTAAGGGCTATTCTTAAGCACAACGCAACGCGGAGTGCCTGCATACAGCCCTTACCCGTGGTATATTGGCCATATATCACACACCCTCGAGGTGCCTTATTGCTATTATAAACTGGTTACCAACGTAATTAGAGAAGTAAAAATAAATGTTTTGTCATACCCATGGTATACAATCTGATATACCACAGCTGTCAGCCAATGAGTATTCAGGGCTTGAACCACCCAGTTTATAATAAGGCCCTACTCCTACTCCTAGTAAGGCCTACAAGGAAGGCCACATGGGCCTGTTGCTGGGGCTTACCTGGACATGGCGATCTCAGCCTTCTGCTTGGCGATGTCTGCAGCCTTCTCGGCCGCGTCCACAGCCCGGTCCACCTTCTCTCTGATCTTACTGACTCTGAGGGGGATCAGGTTCTTTCTCTTGCCGCTCACCAGGACATTCTGCTTGTACTTGCCCTCCTCCTTGGTCCCATCAGGGAAGGTAGTGCAGCCGTACCCGTGCCGCTTGTTTCCCACCCACTCCCCCTCATAGTGCAGGCCATCCGAGCGCCGGCTCACGCCAAAGCCTGTGCGCTTGTCGTTCTTCCACTCACCGCAGTAGGTCTCTGTTGCCGTGGCGTCCACATCGTCCTCGGCAGCGGCCAGTTCGGCCTCGCCTTCTCCCAGGCTGATGGTGGAGTTGACTGAGCTGACCGTGCTCATGCCCGCCTCGCTGCGGAACGAGCTCTGCTTGGAGCGCTGGCTGGCCAGAGAGCTCCTGGACTCGGACTTCCTCAGTTTGAGTCCGCTGAGGATGGAGCGACCTCGGAACAGACCCTTCTTCTTGCCCTTCAGCAGCTCTGCCTCACTGTGTGCCGTGAGCACAAAGCCCCCCCGCGACACGGCCGGACTGCCAGCGGAGCCCATCCCACCTACGCACGCCACGCCGGCCCGGTCCGGGAGCAGAGACATCCCGTTACTGTGCTCCGAGCGCAAGGAGTTTATGGAGGTACGCAGCGGAGAGCGGATGACGGCTGCCATGCCGTACGGCACACTCTGCCGCAGGCCGTATCCCTGTCGCATCCCCCCCAGCCACTGGCCCTGGTACGTACCTGCAAAGAGAGAGAGAAAGGTCACAATGCATACCAATATGATATAACAGAATATCAATAAATTATTCATTTTTATATTTCACAATACAACAACAACACTAGTGATAGAGGTATGTGCCTAAGGGAGCTAATGAACACACTGCAGAGTCTAGCATGTGTAAATCCCTATTTGTCTGTGTCGGAACTCAGCTGATGACATTACAGCCTATTACAGTAATACTCGCTGATTGAACACACACTCTTCCCCTCCAGCATTGTCTACATCATACCTGAGACACTAAGTTCAAGTGCTTCAATTAGGGACTAAACCATGCAGTATTACCATAATAACAACAACCAAACATACCACTACTACTACCACTACTAATACCGCCAGTATCAACACTACTATACTAAGGATATAAAGTAAAAATACTGCATCCCAGGCTGTATCCCAGTCATCAATATATGTATGAGTGAAACTGTGGCGAGATAGTAAGTGAAGAGCACTCATAACATCTATCAACATGTCCATCCCGTTTTCTATCACTATGTCCATCCCGTTACCTGTCAGCACTGTTATTTAGGGGTCATATTGCCAACAAAATAATGTAATGTTCTTTTCCCTGAAATGTCCAGTATGGCAGCTGGTCATCATGTCGTCTGCCAACCTCTCTGATTGATCATGTCTCAGTGTGCTCCTATATAGAGGTAACAAATGGACATTAGGTGCCTGAACAGCGTAACAAAGGACTGACCCTGACTGGCTAGGGTCAAAGGTGAGGTTCCACTTGGCACTGGATTCCATAACTCAATTCAGTGGTGCTATATTATGTCAAAAGTTTGATGGTAGATTTTCAGCCCGATGCAATAGATGACATATATATAGGGATAGGTAGCATTGTTTCCTATTGTGAACTACTCTCTAAGTCTATTTTATCTCTGAAAAGGCCCAATACTTGTTCAGTACACTGCCTTAGTAGTTTATATTTTAAAGATGTCGGAGGATTTTTAATCTCTTTTTCTCTATTTCCCATTCCAGTATAGGTCCATCTGTTGGATATCTCTGTAGTGCTGAAATCTAAGACAATTCACTGCATCTCTCTCTGTCTCTCTCTCACATGCACGCGTGCATGCGCACGCACCCACCCACCCACCCACACACACACACACACACACACACACACACACACACACACACACACACACACACACACACACACACACACACACACACACACACACACACACACACACACACACACACACACACACACACAATCAATCCTTGTGGGGACCAAACAATTGATTCCCATTCAAAATCATATTTTCCCTAACCCTAATCTTAACCGCTAACCTAACCCTATCTCTTAACCCTAACGCCTAATCCTAATTGTAACCCTAACCCTAATTGTAACCCTAACCCTAAACACTAAGCTTAAAATAGAGTTTTTCTTTGTGGGGACAGACAAAATGTTTCCTTGTTTTACTATCCTTGTGAGGACTGCTGGACCTATAGGATCCATCTATGTACAAGTATTCATCTATCTTATCTATATTCCATCCTTTCCTTGCTGCCAATGACTGAGCAAACCCTCTGATGTAACAGCTCTTCTGCTCGGTGATTCATCGCAGCAAGCTTTCTAGAATTTGCTGCTTAAGTGTGGAATCAGCACACATACAGATGTAGGATCTTAATTTGATCACCCTGTTGTAGGAGAACTGTACCGAAAACTTGTAGTGTATTTTGAAGTTTTAAAAGGCTTCTGAAGTTAGTAATTTTCACATTGACATTTCGGACTTGATTTTTCCCTTATGAAAAATGTATCAACCCCTATAAAAATGTCCATTAATTATAATCCTCATAATAATTAATATTTCCTGTTGCTACATGATTATTGTCCTGCTGTAGCAAACTGGCTCAAATTTAGATCCTACATCTGTGTAGGCCCATATAAGGATCCCAACCAATCTCTGCATCTGTTTTTGTATCACTCCTTCTCCACCCCCCCCCCCCCCCCACCCTACGTGCACATGCGCACACGCACGCATGCACGCACACACACACACACACACACACACACACACACACACACACACACACACACACACACACACACACACACACACACACACACACACACACACACACACACACACACACACACACACACACACACACACACACACACACACACACACACACTCCCCTTTCCTCTCTGCCTTCATTGCTATCTTTGGGCTGGCATGTCAGAGAAATGCACAAGCTTGGATGGCTCAATGAGGCAACAGCAGAGAGAGTGTGGGATATCCCCACCCCCACAGCAACACACTGCTGCTTCTACTTCTACTGCTGCTGCTGCTACTACTGATGCTACTTCTACTGCTGCTGCTGCTACTACTGATGCTACTTCTACTGCTTCTGCTGCTACTACTGATGCTACTTCTACTGCTGCTACTGCTGCTACTGCAGCTACTCCTACTGCTCCTACTGCTGCTACTCCTACTGCTGCTACTGCTGCTACTACTGCTGCTACTGCTGCTACTCCTACTGCTGCTACTCCTACTGCTGCTACTGCTGCTACTGCTGCTACTTCTACTGATGCTACTGCTGCTACTACTGCTGTTACTGCTGCTACTGCTCCTACTCCTACTGCTGATACTGCTGCTACTCCTACTGCTGCTACTGCTGCTACTCCTACTGCTGTTGCTGCTGCTACTGCTACTGCTGCTACTGCTGCTACTCCTACTGCTGCTACTCCTACTGCTGCTACTGCTGCTACTGCTGCTACTCCTACTGCTGCTACTGCTACTTCTACTGCTGCTACTGCTACTGCTGCTACCGCTGCTGCTGCTACTTCTACTACTGCTGCTGCTACTGCTTCTACTTCTACTGCTGCTACTGCTACTTCTACTGCTGCTACTTCTACTGCTGCTACTGCTGCTACTGATGCTACTTCTACTGCTGCTACCACAGTAGGATGGAAACCTACTGAAACCTACTACTCTTCAAAACAGGCCTGGCAGTCTGGGTGGGCATTGAATATTTCTGTGTGTTTGAGTGTGTGCGGGGGGAGAGTGAAATAGGTAGACAGAGCAGAGAGAAAGAGGGAGAGAGAGGGCAAGACTAAGACCAAGCTCTAACATATCTCTCATGTGGAGCTTGTAATCATTGTCATACCTCCCCCCGTTCCACACACGTCTGACCGTCACAGAGACAGCTGGCCAACATCTGGGCACACCCGCCCGATCCTATCAGTCAACAGCTGTGTGCCATATGATGGATCAAACACAGGCCTCAACTGATAGGATTACACTGATATTCCCAGAGAGAGAGAGAGAGAGAGAGAGAGAGAGAGAGAGAGAGAGAGAGAGAGAGAGAGAGAGAGAGTGTGAGAGAGAGAGAGAGAGAGAGAGAGAGCGAGAGAGCGCGAGAGTGCGAGAGCGAGAGCGAGCGAGAGAGAGAGAGAGGTTAGCTAGGGCCTTCCAGCATTGCTCTGGCACATCTATCTATCTAGGATCACTTCCTGTTTTCCAGCTCTTGATTTGATTTAATTGATCCCAGCACAGACACTCCAGAGATAGAGAGAGAGAGAGGGAGGGAGGATGTATGAGTGCTTCTTCTGTGTCTGATTTTATTTTTAATTTTTTTTAGCTTTTGCGACACAGCTGAAATAAGGTCCAGACTGAAATAACTTACGTTATGTCTGGTTTCAACAGAGTCCATATACACAGAGAAGTGACTTATCCTCTCTTGACAGTTTGATTAGGTCCATTTTGGATCAGACCACAGCATATTAAGTTGTTATTATAGCTGGCAGACACAATAGCTAGAATCAGGTCATAATGAAAGACTTGTGTGTACCCCCCCCCCAAAAAAAAAATAATAATAACAATACAAATAAAGACTGGTGTGTCCCAGACCTGCAACAGCAGAACACTTCTCAGTGAAGGAGGTCAAGCTTTAAAAAAGTTGAGAAGGGACGTCTCTCTCTCCCATGAGAGAGCAGCGAATGTAAACTCTGATTCTTTGGCAATCCATTGACATAGCCATGGGATCATCATCTCACCATTACTTGTATCTCACTACAGCCATTAGTAAAGCATAGCTAGGCTAATGCCTGATGCAAGTTTGCACACATGAACATTAATTATGAGGCAAAATAAATACAATGTCACATCAAGCAGAGAAAAATGCAGTAGTCTACCTGAATATACTTTTAACAAATGTGTGTTAATTGAATTCAAAGTATGAAGTGCTCCTGAAATGTCAGTGACATTTTCCTTCTGGCTTAATTTTGACATTGACATAAAAATCCTGTCATTACACATGCCATGAATCATTCCACATCAAGCAAAACATATTATATGCTTACTTGAGTTGTGTCATCCTTGTGTAGCCTTATAGACTTTAGGAATGTTTTAATGAAGCTGCATCGTGACCCGAAGTGTAGGCCTATTGTCATTGGAGCTCTCCAAGGTTCTGAAATGATAGCATTCTCTCTGTGGTGGTGGATGGATGCACGTTCATCATTGGTTTGCCTGAACAGTTTCCCACGCGTGAATGTGCCTTTACAGCTCGACCAGGATGTCGGAAAGCCTATTTCAATTCAGATTGACGCTAGTTTCATCAGTTAATGTGGCTGTGGTAGAAAACTCAGAGCTGTGGAGGCATCTCTCAGTCGTGTTAATAATCGGTGAGGCAAGCATATTATTCAATTTCCCCACAGCTATGAAAACATCTAGGATTCTGAACATATATTTTAATTCACAACGTGTCACATGTTGCCGGCGTTCAGATTCGGCCTAGTATGTGATGCATGTAGCCTGACTACAATAATCCTCTGTCGTTTATTTGCGTATTGGTTTTCTATGGACTATGCAACTCAGATGTTAAAACGAATTCGTTGGAGGTTTTCCGCCGGAGGGCTGTGAGATGGGTTTTACAACAGCAGTACAGGGGACAGCATGGAAATGGTTAAACGTAGAAAGATCAAAGACGCGGAAACATCAGAGAAACCCTGATTAGATCACGCGCCAACCAACCCTCGGTCTGAATTCATAATAGTTATGTGTTCCTCTGTTTCTAGGTTAAACTTGTCTGTTCTATATTCACTCCAACAGTGACTTCAAAGTTTAGGCCTACTAAATCTGTAATCAAATGATGAATCTAATTTTGATATTATAGGCCGCATTGTGAGTTCAATTCATAACAGAGGAAATTGAGGATGGCAGAAAGTGTGTTTGGATTGTCTCTTTCATGAATTATTCATATTTTACAAAGTCAGCACTTGCACTTCAGACTTGTATGTTTGTGTGTGTGTGAGAGAGTGAGAGAGACAGACAGACAGAGAAAGTGAAATATATATATATATACATATATATAGAGAGAGTAATGTGCATGTAAACAACATGACTCACAACAGTGTAGTAAGATAGGGCTGTATGGTAGTTTGGAGCAACTCTCTTCAAGAAAAATGTCTAATTGCTGACACAAAAAAGTTCGGAATTTGGAGAATTAAAAAAAATCTGGTGATGGTTACGCTTAGGCAAACAAACTATAAAGGAAAATAGACATTGGGCATTTTGCCCATCTATCAGATAATTTTTTTTGTAATTAAATCTTAAAAACTGAAGTCTAGGTATCTTATTTTAATTAAATGTATAAAATATTGAAACAAAATGGCATTACACATCTCACTATTAATATCCTAACTATTATGGGGTTTTGATGTAAGGTTCCTCTTTTCATTATTGCGCCAAATCATCCTAAAGTATCTTAAAACGGTCTGTTTAACTCAATGAAGTTACTTATAGATGATTTGGACATGATTTGGAAAATGCTCATTTAGGTACCATTGACTTGCAACACACACCTTAAATTTGACTGCTTCATTAAAAACTGATTTCAAATTCTCTCTAGACAAGTGGATTATTTATCTTTAGGCTCTCCTAATTGTACACTATATGACCAAAAGTATGTGGACAGCTGCTTGTCGAACATCTCATTCCAAAATCATGGGCATTAATGTGGAGTTGGTCCCCCCTTTGCTGCTATAATGACCTCCACTCTTCTGGGAAGGCTTTCCACTAGATGTTGGAACATTGCTGCGGGTACTTGCTTCCATTCAGCCACAAGAGCATTAGTGAGGTCGGGCACTGATGTTGGGCGATCAGACCTGGTTCGCCGTCTGCGTTCCAATTGATCCCAAAGGTGTTCGAAGGGGTTGAGGTCAGGGTTCTGTGCAGGCCAGTCAAGTTCTTCCACACCGATGTCGACAAACCATTTATGTATGCACCTTGCTTTATGCATGGGGGCATTGTCATGCTGAAACAGGAAGCGCCTTCCCCAAACTGTTGCCACAAAGTTGGAAGCACAGAATCATCTAGAATGTAATTGAATACTGTAGTGTTAAGTTTGCCCTTCACTGGAAATATGGTGCATAGGTCGAACCATGAAAAACAGCCACAGACCATTATTCCTCCTCCACCAAACTTTACAGTTCTCCTGGCATTCGCTAAACCCAGATTAGTCTGTCGGACTGCCAGATGGTGAAGCGTGATTTATCACTCCAGAAAACGCGTTTCCACTGCTCCGGAATCCAATGGCGGCAAGCTTTACACCACTGGAAACCCATTTCCTGAAGCTCCCGACAAACAGTTCTTGTGCTGACATAGCTTCCAGAGGCAGTTTGGAACTCGGTAGTGAGTGTTGCAACCGAGGACAGGCAATTTTTACGTGCTATGCGCCTCAGCACTCGGTAGACCCGTTCTGTGAGATTATGTGGCCTACCACTTCACGGCTGAGCAGTTGTTGCTCCTAGATGTTTCCTCTTCACAATAACAGCACTTACAGTTAACCAGGGCAGAAATTTGACGATCTGACTTGTTGGAAAGGTGGCATCCTATAATGGTGCCACTTTGAGCTCTTGAGTAAGGTCATTCTACTGCCTATGTTTGTCTATGGAGAGTGCATGGTTGTGTGGTCGATTTTATACACCTATCAGCAACGGGTGTGGCTGAAATAGCGAATCCACTAATTTGATGGGGTGTCTACATACTTTCGTATATATAGTGTACATATATATATAAAACGTTTATAGATATAACTTAATTAAATTATATATAGAACTTTTTCTAAATGGCAAAATGTTCGACCAATTTACCTCGTTTTGTTGTTGAAGTCACTTAATTTTTTTTAGATCAGACAGATTACAGTTTTAATTGAGCAAGAGTAGTGGCAGCCAGGGAAGGTGTTGGGAAAAGGTTTTGTGACATAAAGTGGTTTCTGGCTAGAACAGACACGGACAGACTGAAATCCAGGACAGAATACAGCTAGCAAAACTGTTGCAAAAACGTCAACATTCAAAATGAGCTGCAGTTAAAAGCTAAATCTCTCAGTAAGCTTAAATCGACTACGGATGTTATCCGGGATTTGGTTTTGAGCTTTTTCTGTCACAGAGAGGTGATGGTGTGCCCCTGTCTTAGATTTTTCCATTTAAGGATTATTAACACATAGAAACATCAGACTATTGATTTATCATTTGAACGCTAATTCTCCCAAAATTGCCCTGTACATCACAAAATTGATTTACATCGTGCTCATAATTTTGAATAACTGCGCATGCTATTTATTTGGCCTCATAGCATAATCTGGTTCAACAGCAACAAGATATGTACTTTAATAACGCACCATGCAGGATGATATAACAACATAAATCAGCTGACGATCTACAAACTGTAGACCCCTCCACATCTCTACATGGTTCAAACCACTTCTTAACAAACCATGTTGGTATGTAGGTCAGGGATCACATTATACAGGCTACTGTACTGTAAGGTTTAACAGGTTGACTCATATCCAGATAGACAACTGTCAGGGCAGTTTCCTGTAGCTTTCAGTTTTGTGAGTGTGTTTTACTCCCAATCACATAGTATGTGATAATCAGCAATCACTTTGATCGTTATCATGTGACTGATGGTGTAAAATGGAGTGTCAACAACCATCAGAAACACTTGTAAATTAGCTACATGACAATTATTAACTTCTCTTTTACACAGACTGTTGAAGTGTTCTCCTTAGATACCTTAGATGGGTTCCTTAGTCCATGGCCATTGGCAGTATAGAATGTCTGACTCCATCTGAGGGGTAAGACATTGGAAAGACAATGCTACTTTCACCTCCCTGTAGCTTTGACTCCTCCCTCCTCTCTGTCACTGTCTACTGTGATTGTGATTAAGCAGCCAGATTAGTGCCCAAATAAGTAAACACCATTAGCAAAGTCAACCAGCCAATCAGAGCAAGGAACACTGAGTCCCCTGTGACACGCTGACCTGCTGCGTGTCTGTGCGTTTCCACAGCAACTTACTGTACAGAGACAGAGGCAGTGAGGCACGAGGGAGACAGAAAAACAACTGCTCAGAGCATAGATCCTTTTCCTCCTTTCAGTTGTGGTTTGATAAGGAGGTTATGCAACATGTGTGAGCACAGATCAGGGGTAGAATGCAAGACAATTTCTTATTTATGATGATGGATGTTGTAATCAGCTGATTAACGTTGTTGTTTGGCAAAACATGCTGTAGCTTACAGACACGAGGAGTATACTGGTGTCTTTTAAAGACACTGACTGATTTACGAACACATTGAAGTGTTACATAATGAATACTGACTGTAGATATCAAGTATCTGAGTGTCTCTCATACGACAATAATCGACTATTCCTCATTCTCATACATCTTTATCTACCAGTTTATCTTCTACAAATCCATTTATCTCTATTACATCTCATACTCATTTCATTATAACAAAGCCTCACAGGCCTAGTGCTCTCTTCAGAGTGGATACTGTAACTGTTATCATTGTGGATATACTACTGTATCATATCTGTTCTGCATATTCTGTCCTCATTAGCCTGCTCTCTCTCCTCGTTCAGCCAGTGTTGGGTGGGCTGCTGGTTGGGTGCATGATTGTATAAGGTGCTAGAGAGTTAAATAAGCTTAACAATGGTGTTGCACCAGGAGGTTTCACCAGAATAATTCAAACTATTCTTTGAATGTCCTATGTCCTTTAACTGTGTGATTGTTTTAGTACCTTTGTTTTGTGATATGAAATGTTTTGATGAATATATCTGGATGGATCTGGAATCCACCTTAGGAGAGAGTATGTGTGTATTTGGGGTATAGTAAGGACTTCCAGGCTCTCATCACTGTCATCTTCAAAGTGTGTAGAGTATTTATGGCCTTAGAACTGGATCTCTCCCAGCCCAGCCTGGTCTCATAGACTAGCCGTAACATAGTAAACGTATATCAAATCAAATCAAATTGTATTTGTCACATGCCCCAAATACAACAGGTGTAGACCTTACCATGAAATCTTTACTTACGAGCCCTTAACCAACAATGCAGTTCAAGAAATAGAGTTAATAAAATATTTACTAAATAAATGAGTGTTAAAAAAAAGTATCAATCAAAAAGTAACACAATAAATGTAGATAACGATAACGAGGCTATATACAGGGAGTACCAGTACTGAGTAAATGTGCGGAGGTACAGGTTAGTCGAGGTAATTTGTAAAGTGACTTTGAATTGATAATAAACAGCGAGTAGCATCAGTGTAAAAACAAATCGGGGGGGGGGGGGGGGGGTCAATGTAAATAGTCAGGGAGGATTAATTGTTCAGCAGTCTTATGGTAGAAGCTGTTAAGGAGAATTTTGGTCTATGACTTGGGTGACTGGAGTCGTTTACATTTTTTTGGGCCTTTGACAATTTTTTGGGCCTTCCTCTGACACCGCCTAGTATATAGGTCCTGGATGTCAGGAAGCTTGGCCCCAGTGATGTACTGGGCCGTACTACCCTCTGTAGCGACTTACAGTCAAATGCCGAGCAGTTGCCATACCAGGCGGTGATGCAACCGGTCAGGATGCTCTCGATGGTGCAGCTGTAGAACCTTTTGAGGATATGGGTACCCATGCCAAATCTTTTCAGTCTCCTGAGGGGGAAAAGGTGTTGTTGTGTCCTCTTCACAACTGTCTTGGTATGTTTGGACCATGAAAGTTTGTCGGTGATGTGGACACCAAGGAACTTGGTCCAAGGACCCGCTCCACTTCAGTCCCGTCGATGTTAATGGGGGCCTGTTGGGCCCTCCTTTTCCACCGAGACCAACAAATTAGTATGATACGTTACGTTTGGTATGGTTAAAAAAAATGAAAGTAGGTTTGTTGGTTGTGGTGGATAGGTGGCGTACAATGCGAAAGTCGAGCAACTCAAAGATTGCGAGTTCTTTGAGACAACTTTAGCATAACATTATAATTCGCAACATATCATATGAAATGGGTGATGGATATAAACAAATTAATACATACCATATGAAATGTAACATATCATACTAAATGGAACGTCTCGGATTTACGTACAGAAGGATACAAAATGCTCTGAGACCAGATTGCCCAGCCAGGTTCACCATGAGTTTCTCTGTCTGGTTATGGGAACTTCACCCTGACTGCTTATTTCCTATTCATGGCTGTACAGGTAATCTGGAATATCTCTTTCTCTCTCTCCGACTGCATGCAGAGTCCGGATGGCCTTAATTTGGGCCTTTAATGTATCTCCCATAGCAGCTCGAGCAGCGGAACTGCTTACTTAAATGACAGATGGACGGAGAAAGAGAGATTAGTTTCTGAGTGACAGGAGAATAATGAAGCAGGAGACAGTTACATTTTGTGTGTGTGTGTGTGTGTGTGTGTGTGTGTGTGTGTGTGTGTGTGTGTGTGTGTGTGTGGTGTGTGTGTGTGTGTGTGTGTGTGTGTGTGTGTGTGTGTGTGTGTGTGTGTGTGTGTGTGTGTGTGTGTGTGTGTGTAAGGCATCCATATGTTGATGCCTTACACAGAGGGTACTACTCAGCCATAACATGACTCAGTCTGAGTCTGGGTCTTACCTCCATCAGAGTAGGTCTCCGTACCGTATCCGTCCTGAAGACCGTTGTTCCAGGTCCCCTCGTACTTCCCGCTGGTGCCGGTGCTCTCCCTGAGGCCGTAGCGCCCTTTAAATCCACTTGTCCACTCCCCCTTGTACACCCACTTGCCCTTGTTCTCAACACCAATCCCATGGCGCTTGCCCTGTGCCCAGGTGCCCTGGTAGGTGTTCCCACTGGGCCAGGTGTACACCCCCACCACCTCAAAACCATGGCTCCAGGACCCTGAGTACTCGCCTTGGCCCTTCGGCCCAGTGCAGATGCCATGGCCGTGGGCTTTGCCTTCCTCCCACCCGCCACAGTATGACCCCCCATCATCAAAGTTGAACCTGCCCCCAGTGGACATGCATGAAATAGGTTTTGGCAAATCCCCCAAATCTCAAAAAAAGAAAAAACACAGTTGGGGGCGGAGTTGGTGATGATGAGGTGTGAGGGGGAGGAAGACACACATACAAATCCCCTGGGTTGACTTAAAGAAGAAAAAGAAAAGTAGCCCCCAGATTGTAGGGTCCCTCTTGTGAGGCCGGAGCAGCGGGAGCCTCTTCAGACCATTCTCCTGGAGCTGTGGTTCACTGACACTCCCAGTCCAATCTCCTACAGTCACAGCTCACAAATGGGAAAAGGCCTATGGCAGCCATGTGTCTTCCCTACTGACACAAATGCAGAAAACCTTCCTTCTCCGGGTTTTGGGTTCTGGCCCCCTCCCTCCACGCAGGGCCCCACCTCCGGCACTCTCCCAGCCGCTCTTTAGCGCTCCCTGGCAGCTGAGCACCACCAGGCTCCACCTAGAAACCCCAGGTAACACAGCTAACAGTCAGCCGCTGGCCAGATCCGACACCATTTACAGCTTTACAGATCCATCTCTTTTGGCTGGCTCAGCTTGTCGTCTGTACCCAACCCACCCAACATGCTCCTGCCGCACAGTGCAATACAGAAACAGAGAGAGAGAGAAAGAAAAAAGAGGGATTCAGCTTGTTTCTCTCCTGATGCCTCTGCTAGTGAACAGCAATGCAGTCTCTTCCCATATGCACACACACATACGTACACTCTCACCAACAGCAAGTGCGCACACGGACCATGGAAAAAAACAAGTGATCTGATTATTTTCCTCCTCTCTTTTCCCTTTCCCTCTCTCTTTTTTCATCCACGTCCTTAAGTGGTTGAGCGATGCTGATGCTTTTATTCTTGTTCCCTTCCTGGTGAGAAATCCAGATTTATCTCTTCTTTTCCTCCTCTTAATGCGCCATGCTCTTAATTTTTATGTATCGCTATCTGCCTTTTCAGTTGTTGCCTTATTCCCCCCTTCTCTCCTTATGGTTGGGTCTCTCTCTCTTTCTCTCTCTCTCTCTGGTGTCTCTCAAATCTGCTCATTAGAGGAGGACTGTTCCAATGCAGCCAACACCCCCTCCCCCTCACATACATGCTCCTGTTTTTAAAGAGACAGAAGCAGCATAACATCCAAGCCTCTCTCCTCTCTTTTGCAGCCCTGAAGAGCAGAGATTGCTTTCCTATTTGCATGCTCTGCTCTATTTGTATGCCTTAGCCTTTTCACCTCTCCATCGCTGGTCTGTGCATAAAAACATATTTAATCATTATGTAAGAAAATTACATGGTAATAGATAGAGACTAGTAAATCTGTTTATTAGATAGTATATATTAGATAGTATTAGATTAGATAGTCTTAGATAGTATTATCTGTTGAATCATTATGTTAGGTAATCCTCCATAAACACTCTTAATACTGTAATAATAATAATGTAATGCATATTAGTTTGACATGATATCAGAGGAATAACATTGACATACCAAACTTAAATGATTTACATTTTAACATCCAAAGTTAAGACATTATTGAAAGATACAGATGAAGAGGATGCTGAGTTAAACATCTCTATGTTATGACAAGGTGAAAGTGACAAGGTCATAGTGACAAGGTCATGTTCTCCTTTTCAAAATGGCGCTGCAATGGATAGCAGCCGTTTTACGCGCTCCTGACCAATTCTGCTATTTTGTGTGCTTTTTTGCACTTATCAATTTTTTTGTACATAATGTTTCTGCCATTGTTTGCTATGACCAAAAATAGCTTTTGGACATCAGAACAGCGATCACTAACCTCAATTTGGATGAAGAAATGCACAGGGTGAACCCAAAGTGCAAAATATAAAGTACTCAGGAAATAGTAGGAGAGATTCCTCTCAGGAAAACAAGTAACATTTGCAATGACCAGCATAGACAAATGGCAGAGGGAGTATATATACACTGTGATAGAGTGGGGATTGGAACCAGTAGTGTGTGATGATGACGAGACAAGTCTGGGGATGATGAGTGAAGGGCGTTTACCAGCAGTTGGTTCGGCAGCAGCTAGAAGGCCCGGCGACGCCAAACGCTAGAGGTGGACAGGAGGGGGAGCCAAGTGAAGGCTGGTGTGACACGTCACCTGTGCAACTAGAGGCGAAAAAACCTCTAGATCACCTTTACTCCACACACAGAAATGCATACAAAGATCGCCCCCCATTTGGCAAATCTGAAACATAACGCTATCCTCATGATTCCTGCATACAAGCAAAAACTCAAACAGGATGTACCAGTGGCAGTGGTCCGAAGAAGCGGATGCTAAGCTACAGGACTGTATCGCTAGCACAGACTGGAATATGTTCTGGGATTCATCCTTGAAAAGTTTACCACATCAGTCACTAGCTTCATTAATAAGTGCATCAACGATGTTGTCCCCACAGTGACAGTACGTACATATCTCAACCAGAAGCCATGGATTACAGGCAACATCCGCACTGAACTAAAGGCTAGAACTGCCGCTTTCAAGGGGCGGGACACTAATCCGGACGCTTATAAGAAATACCGCTATGTCCTCTGATGAACCATCAAACAGGCAAAGCATCAATACAAGGCTAAGATCGAATCCTACTACACTGGCTCTGACACTCGTCAAATGTGGCAGGGCTTGAAAACTATTACAGATTACAAAGGGAAACACAGCCGCGAGCTGCCCAGTGACGCGAGCCTACCAGATGAGCTGAATGCCTTCTATGCTCGCTTTGAGGTAAGCAACACTGAACCATGCATGAGAGCACCAGCTGTTCCAGATGACTGTGTGCAAGACCTTTGAACAGGTTGACATTCACAAGGCCGCAGGGCCAGACGGATTACCAGGAGGCGTACTCAGAGCATGTGCTGACCAGCTGGCAAGTGTCTTCACTCACATTTTCAACCTCTCCCTGACCCAGTGTGTTATACCTACATGTTTCAAGTAGACCCCCATAGTCCCTGTGCCCAAGAACTCCAAGGTAACCTGTCTAAATTACTATTGCCCCGTAGGACTCACGTTGGTAGCCATTAAATGCTTTGAAAAGCTGGTCATGTTTCACTTCAACACCATTTTCCCAGATGCCCTGATCCCACTCCAATTCACATACCGCCCCAACAGATCCACAGATGACGCAATCGCTATTGCACTCCACACTGCATTTCCCACCTGGACAAGAGGAACACCTATGTGAGAATGCTGTTCATTGACTACAGCTCAGCGTTCAACACCATAGTGCCCTCCAAGCTTATCGCTAAGCTAAGGACCCTGGGACTGAATGCCTCCCTCTGCAACTGGTTCCTGGACTTCCTGACGGGCCGCCTCCAGGTGGTGAGGGTAGGCAACAACACATCTGCCACGCTGACCCTCAACACTGGGGCCCCTCAGGGGTGCACGCTTAGTCCCCTCTTGTACTCCCTATTCACCGACATCTGCGTGGCTGCACACGACTCCAGCACCATTATTAAGTTTGCTGATGACCCGACAGTGGTAGGTCTGATCCGTGACGACAATTAGACACCCTATAGAGAAGAGGTAGAGATCTGGCAGTCTGGTACCAGGACAACAACTTCTTCCTCAATGTCAGCTAGACAAAGGAGCTGATCGTGGAATTCAAGAAACGGAGTGCCGAGCACGCCCCCATTCACATCAACAGGGCTGTAGTGGAACGGGAGCTTCAAGTTCCTTGTTGTCCACATCACTATGTACCTAACATGGTTCACACACACCCCGCACAGTTGTAAAGAGGGCACAGCAGCGCCTCTTCCCCCTCAGGAGGCAGAAAATATTTGGCATGGGCCCTCGGATCTTCAAAAAGTCCTACAGTTGCATTATCGAGAGCAACTTGACTGGCTGCATCACCGCTTGGTATGGCAAATGCACCACCCTTGACTGCAAAGTGCAACAGAGGGTTGGTGCGGACAGCCCAGTACATCGCTGGGACCGAGCTCCCTGCCATCCAGGACCTCTATATCAGGCGGTATCAGAGGAAGGCCTGAAAAATTGCCAAAGACTCCAGCCACCCAAGCCATAAACTGTTCACTCTGCTACTGTCTGGCAAATGGTACCAGCACATCGGCTCTCGGACCAACAGGCTCCCAGACCGCTTTTACCCCCAAGCCATAAGACTGCTAAATAGCCAGACTGCTAAATAGCCAGACTGCTAAATAGTCAATTAATGGTACCCAAACTATCTGCACTGACCCTACGCACACCTAGACTATATATACAAACCATATACACACTCACTCATACACACTACATTGACACTCCCAAACAAAACCCACCCACATTCACATAAACTACATATGCACACATACACAACACACACACACACACACAGACCAACACAACACAAATACACACACATATACATTATACACCCACACTTTTCAACTCATCATTTGCTGCTGCTACTCTGTTCTTTATTTTACCCGCCTACTACCCTGCCTTCATGTACATACAGTATATACCTCAAATACCTTTTACCTCTGCCCATTGATCTGGTACTGGTATTCCCTGTATACTGGATACTGTAGCTCCATTCTTGTGTATTTTATTTTATTCCTCATGTCACTATTTTATTTTTATACTCTGCATTGTTGGGAAGAGCTCGTAACGGTAAAGTCTACACCAGTTGAATTTGGTGCATGTGCCAAATAAAATTTGATTTGATTTTGACATATCTACCGCAATTATCTCGTACCCCTGAATATCGAATCGGTAGTGGTACCATGTGTATATAGCCAAGTTATCGTTACTCATTGTGCATTTATTATTATTTATTTTATTATTACATGTTTTACTTTTCTATAATTTCTATATTTTCTTTCTCTCTACACTGTTGAGAAGGGCCCGTAAGTAAGCATTTCACTGTTAGTCTACACCTGTTATTTACGAAGCATGTGACAAATAAAAATTTGATTTGATTCTAGTCTCTCTTCAGGTGCTCTCCCTATCACACGCTCAGCTGGCATGTTGGCGATGTGTTTATCCTGTCAATTACCTGGGATGAGATCAGACTGAGCTGAGCTGGGTATAAATAGAATGAGAGGACTGACACGCTAACCTCACCTCTCTCAGTGTTGGTGGTTGTGCGGTTCCTCTAGCCCAGTGGTTCTCAACCTTTTTTGCTCTGCCTGGAGTACTCCAGAAGTACCCTCTCATTCTTTCTACCAGTAGACCTACGGTTGTATGAGTTTTTTCAAGTACCCCGAGGATAGCCCAAGTACCCTGAGGGGTACACGTACCCCTGGTTACGAACCAATGATCTAGTCTATACTCTGAACCCAGATAGGCAGTGTAGGCGGTATGGGACTCATTATTGGTCCCTCCCCGGAAAAATAGTGTTTTTGAACAGTAGGCCTCTCATCAAATCAATTGTGTGCCCTCTAGCTCACCTATCTCAGGTTCTCGCCTTCATTGGTTGAGTCCCAGCAGATATTATCTCACAATGGCTTCCAGGGCCCATAGGAGCAATTATGTCCCGACACCTTTGTCCTTAGAGCTCCAAAACACACACATACTCAAGTTACAACCCAGCAGCCAAAGTTATTGTCACACCTCCAGTACACCAAATCAGACACAATATCCACTAGGTTAACAGATGCCATTAGCAAAATGTGTGTGTGTGGGGCTGCTGTGGGGCTGTGAGGGAATTTGAGCAATTGGTCAAAGGCATGGAGCGCCTGTGGGTCGGCTGAAGCCACACAGCTGATAGCTACTCTCAATGACAGAATGACAGTCACCATCCTCCATAGGGAAAACACACCATGCTGATTCATCCTCATCCTCATCCTTATCACCATCACCGAACATCCTCTCTGAAACATATCCGTGGACCTTTACAAAAACAGTCAACAGCAAAGAAAGGGTTCCCTATGTTGTTGTCAAGTGAAATAACAGCAAGGAGATGTAGACCAGAATTGAACAGAAACCTACTCTCTTGACCTGCCATCTGTTTAAAAGGAGTGCACATCTTAGTTGTTTATTTTATCTAACCTTTTTAACGAGGCAAGCCAGTTAAGAACAAACTCTTATTTACAATGACGCCCTACCAAAAGGCAAAAGGCCTCCTTTGAGGACGGGGGCTGGTATTAAAAATACAAATACAGGACAAAACACACATGACAACAAGAGAGACCACAACACTACGTAAAGAGACCTACGACAACAACATAGCATGGCAGCAACACCACATGACAACAACATGGTAGCAACACAATATGACAACAACATGGTAGCAACACAACATGGCAGCAGCACAACATAGCAGCAGCACAAAACAGGGTAAAAACATTATTGGGCACAGACAACAGCACAAAGGGCAAGAAGGGAGAGACAAATCAAATAAAATCAAATTGTATTGGTCACATACACATGGTTAGCAAATGTTAATATGGTGTAGCTAAATGCTTGTGCTTCTAGTTCCGACAATGGAGTAATATCGAACAAGTAATCTAAAAAATTCACAACAACTACCTTATACACACAAATGTAAAGGGATGAATGAGAATATGTACATATAAATATATGGATGAGCGATGACCGTGTGGAATAGAATACAGTATATGCATATGAGATGAGTAATGTAGGATATGTAAACATTATGAAAGTGACGTTATTTAAAGTGACTAGTGATACCTTTATTAAGTCAATTTATTAAAGTGGCCAGAGATTTGAGTCTGTATGTTGGCAGCAGCCTCTCTATGTTAGTGATGGCTGTTTAACAGTCTGATGGCCTTGAGATAGAAGCTGTTTTTCAGTCTCTCGGTCCCAGCTTTGATGCACCTGTACTGACCTTGCTTTCTGGATGATAGCGGGGTGTACAGGCAGTGGCTCGGGTGGTTGTTGTCCTTGATGATATTTTTGGCCTTCCTGTGACATTGGGTGCCCTAGGTGTCCTGGAGGGCAGGTAGTTTGCCTCCGGTGATGCGTTGTACAGACCGCACTACCCTCTGAAGAGCCTTACGGTTGAGGGCGGTGCAGTTGAGTGAGTGTTTTAGGTGACAAGCCAAATTTCTTCAGCTTCCTGAGGTTGAAGGTGCAACGCTGTTGCACCTTCTTCAGCACGCTGTCTGTGTGGGTGGACCATTTCAGTTTGTCCATGATGTGTACGCAGAGGAACTTAAAACTTTCCACCTTCTCCACTACTGTCCTGTCGATGTGGATGGGAGAGCGCTCCCTCTGCTGTTTCCTGAAATCCACGATCATCTCCTTTGTTATGTTGACCTTGAGTGAGAGGTTATTTTCTTGACACCACACCCCGAGGACCCTCACCTCCTTCTTGTAGGCCGTCTCGTTGTCGTTGGTAATCAGGCCTACCACTGTAGTGTCGTCTGCAAACTTGATGATTGAGTTGGAAGCGTGCATGGCCACGCAGTCATGGGTGAACAGGGAGTACAGGAGAGGGCTGAGAACACACCCTTGTGGGGACCCAGTGTTGAGGATCAGCGGGGTGGAGATGTTGTTTCCTACCCTCACCACATAGGGGCGGCCCGTCAGAAAGTCCAGGACCCAGTTGCACAGGGCGGGGTCGAGACCCAGGGTCTCGAGCTTAATGACGAGTTTGGAGGGTACTAAGGTGTTAGATGCTGAGCTGTGGTCAATGAACAGCATTCTTACATAGGTATTCCTCTTGTCCAGATGGGATAGGGCAGTGTGTAGTGTGAGGGCGATTGCATCGTCAGTGGACCTATTGGGGTGATAAGCAAATTGGAGTGGGTCTAGGGTATCAGGCAGGGTGGAGGTGATATGATCCTTGACTAGTCTCTCAAAGCCATTCACGATGACAGAAGTGAGTGAAACGGGGCGATAGTCATTAAGTTCAGTTACTTTAGCTTTCTTGGGAACAGGAACAATGGTGGCTATCTTGAAGCATGTGGGGACAACAGACTGGGATGGGGATTGACTGAATATGTCCGTAAACACACCAGCCAGCTGGTCTGGGGGGGGGGGGGGGGGGGGGGGGGGGTACACACGGCTGTGACTATAATCAAAGAGAATTCTCTTGGAAGATAATGTGGTTGGCATTTGATTATAAGGGATTCTAGGCCAGGTGGACAAAAGGACTTGAGTTCCTGTATGTTGTTGTGATTACATCATGAGTCGTTACTCATAAGGCATACATCCCCGCCCTTCTTCTTACCAGAGAGATGTTTGTTTCTGTCGGCGCGATGCATGAAGACACCGGGTGGATGTACCAACTCTGATAACATATCCCGAGTGAGCCATGTTTCCGTGAAACAGAGAATTTTACAATCTCTGATGTCTCTCTGGAAGGCAACTTGTGCCCTAATTTTGTCCAGCTTGTTATCTAGAGATTGGACATTGGCGAGTAATATGCTCGGAAACAGTGGATGGTGTGGATGGTGTGCTCGACCTTCTGAGTCTGACCAGTAGGCTGCTCAGTCTGCCTCTCCTGCGGTTATCGCATGGTTTTGGGTTGGCCTCTGGGATAAGATCCCATGTCCAGGGTGGAGGTTCGAACAAAGGATCCGCTTCAGGAAAGACGTATTCCTGGTCGTAGTGTTGGTAAGTTGACATCGCTTTCATATATAATAGTTCTTCCCGGCTGTATGTAATAACACTTGAGATTTTCTGGGCAAACAATGTAAGAAATAATACTTAAAAAAACGAATAACTGCATAGTTTTCTAAGGACCTGAAGCGAGGCGACCATCTCTGTCAGCGCCATCTTACAATACATCACGCAAAGCAGCTACAACTGTCAGTAAGAGTGTCCATGATTGAGTCTTTGAATGAAGAGATTAAGATAAAACTGTCCAGTTTGAGTGTTTGTTGCAGCTCGTTCCAGTCGCTAGCTGCAGCGAACTGAAAAGACGAGCGACCCAGGGATGTGTGTGCTTTGAGGACCTTTAACAGAATGTGACTGGCAGAACGGGTGTTGTTTGTGGAGGATGAGGGCTGCAGTAGATATCTCAGATAGGGAGGAGTGAAGGCTAAGAGGGTTTTATAAATAAGCATCAACCAGTGGGTCTTGCGACGGGTATACAGAGATGACCAGTTTACAGAAGAGTATAGAGTGAGAGAGAGAGCTTCCTACTGCCTGAGCTATGTTATTGATGTAAATTGAGAAGAGTGTAGGGCCTAGGATCGAGCCTTGGGGTACGCCCTTGGTGACATTGGCATTGGCTAACAAAGCAGATGTTCTGATTTTATACATTGCACTCATTGAGAGAGGTAGTTAGCGAACCAGGCCAAAGACCCTTCAGAGACACCAATACTCCTTAGCCGGTCCACAAGAATAGAATGATCTACAATATAAAAAGCTTTGGCCAAGTCAATAAAAATAGCAGTACAACATTGCTTAGAATCAAGGGCAATGGTGACATCATTGAGGACCTTTAAGGTTTCAGTGACACATCCATAACCTGAGTGGAAACCAGATTGCATACCCGAGAGAATACTATAGACATGTAGAAAGCTAGTCAGTTGATTATTGACAAGTTTTTTCAACACTTTTGATAAACAGGGCAAAATAGAAATAGGCCTATAACAGTTAGGATCAGCTTGATCTCCCCCTTTACAATAAAGGATGCACTGTGGCTGCCTTCCAAGCAATGGGAACCTCCCCAGAGAGGAGAGACAGGTTAAAAAGGTCAGAGATAGGCTTGGCGATTATAGGGGCAGCAACCTTAAAGAAGAAAGGGTCTAAACCATCTGAACCAGATGGTTGTTTGGGGTCAAGTTTAAGGAGCTCTTTTAGCACCTCGGACTAAGTGACCGCCTGCAGGGAGAAACTTTATAGTGTGGCAGGGGAAAAAGAGGGAGGAGCATCAGGGCTAGTCGCATTAGAAGGGGTGGGAGATGAGGAAATGTTGGACGGGCAAGGAGGCAAACAAATACATCTAGATCTGTGAATGTTTCTGACCTAAGTGAATGTGTGTTGGGATTTGGATACTAACATGGATGGCAGCAGAACAGAATCAGCATGATCGATCAGGGGAGATGGGCTATGCTGCTCTATCTGCTGAACCGAGTGCACTGACATGTGACCTCTGGTAATGTTAACACGCAATTTACACTTCCCACATATCATCACAGTTAGGCAAACCTCATACTTTTGTAGGCCTTATTTTGTACTTCATCCATAGTTTTATTCAATGTGATATTCAGTCTGACCCAGAGGGGTTGGGTTAAATGCGGAAGACACATTTGGGTTGAATGCATTCAGTTGAGCATCTGACTTGCGACGGGTATACAGAGATGACCCTTCCCAGTCCATTAACTTTAATATGCAGTGCTTTCATATGATAACATTTGGAATTTGGCATATAATGGAGTTGGAATATCTTTGTGCACTGTGCTCAGCATTTTGAAAAGGCTATATTTGAGAATACATTTTTATTAGTGTGTGTGTGTGCTGACCCATCAGGTTTTTGGTATTGTAGTGCAAAAAAGCATTAACTAATGGTGACATCTACTGTTTTTTTATGGAAAGTGCAAGGCCATATTTTAGAGGGGAAAAGGCCCCACAACAAGCCCTGAAAACGTGAAATTCTCATTAGGTGAAATTCAAGATTACCATATGCAAATAGCCCTTAATGTTTATGATTACCAGTTGTATGAGGTCAAGGAAAGAAATGCCATTAGACAATATTTAAACATCAAACACCTGCATATTTAGCAATATATGAATGCAGAGGTTCGAAATATGTGTGCATAATATATTTCTAAAGACGTCAGTAGGGTAAACCTACTTTTTTAGGCCAGAGTCCGAACAAGCTACTGTATATAAAGGCCATGTTCATGGACCAAACGTACAGTCAGAGTGACGCAATGAAAATGTCAATTCCATAAATTCACAAACTTCACTCTTCTGCTGCTCCTCTTACACTAATATCAGTTTGCAAAGACATTTGAAGACAAAGGATGACATATGTGTCTGTCTTAAAAACAATCAACTTCTTCAACTCAAACACTTTAGAGGTTGACTTGCGCTTTACAAAGTACATACTCGTTTACCAAATCGGAGACGTGTATATTATGAGCGCATGTGAAAAAGATGTGTAGGCTAGTGCAGATACTTTTCTGACCAATCATACCAGCAGCTGGGGTTACTGACAAGCTGTAGTATACCCAATCGATGTGTATGTTTTTAGCTGATGGGTTTAGCAGTTTGGAATAATGTCACGTTCAAAACAACTGGGAACTCGGACATTTCAGATTTTCGACTTCAGAGCGTTCAAGACAACTGGGAAATCGAAAAAAACGAGCATCGACTGGGAAAAATATTTTGAACGGTCATCCAACTCGGAATTGCAAGTCGGAAACTCTGGCATCTTGCTAGATCTCAGACTTTACTACCTGAAGATGACTGACGTCATGATTTGACCTCGTTTTCCCCTAAGTTCACACTTGTCTTGAAAGCACCAAAGTTACCACACAGCTGTTTTTCGCGATTTCAGGGATATGACAGGATGTAAGTGGGAGGGGGGTATTACTTGAATTGCATTTCAAAACAGCTACGGGCTCTTTATAAAAAGGATAGGTCTAAACATTTGTCTTGTTCAAAATCACTGGGAACTCAAAACTCGAAACCTCCGACTTCAGTGCGTTCAAGACAACTGGGAAATCTCCGACTGGGAAAAAAGTTTTGAACGGTCATCCAACTCGGAATTCGCTGTCGGAAACTCGGGCATATTTCTAGAGCTCCGACTTTCCGACCTGAAGATCTCTGACGTCATGATTTGCCCTCGTTTTTTCCGAATTCCCAGTTGTTGTGAAAGCACCAATTGTTGTTATTCGTCTGGAACAAATCTGTACGCGTCCCTGGTTAAGTTTACGACCAATAGGACTTAACTAAATCGTTTGCGTTTAAACTTTAACTCCTAGGTTACTGGCTATAGTTTATAGGCTATATGCAGTTTATGGTCTTCTTTATTGGCAGACACTCAGAATTTCAACGAATACCGTGCGGATTCCAATCGATAATTATTTTCTTACAGGGAATAAACGGAAAGTAGTGCCTTTGGCACTGGAAGTAAATGATCTATGTGTGTAATACTCATATGGTGTTTTTAATTTCAATCTACTTCATGTAGTACTTGTTCCATAATCGACTGACGTTGGGACCTCGGAGGGCTGGTCGAGAAAGCCTGGATGACTGGGTACTACGCTGAGCCTCGCAGTACAGTAACCCGACTCATGCTTTTGTTTATAGACTTTCAAGTGATTCTCGCTTTGGTTACATAGTTCAACAATGTCGCAACTGGCCTGTAAACAAAGAAAGGCGACGTGCTGTAATTTATTTTCCAGAAAACTCATGGTCTTGGATAGTCTACATTGAATACGATTATTGTCAACCAAATAACCAGCGTCCTTGACCCAGGTGGACGTTTACTAACTGTTCAGGCACTCGAATTCCTGCACGCACTCTGTTTAAAGGTTAGGCTACTTGTACAGTAAATGGAGGTTTGTTTTGACACATTTTTGTCTTGCCATTTTATTATTGTTAGGCCTATTCGCAATCAACAAAATAATCCATGTTTAAACGTGTGAGTCGATTTGTTTAAAATGGTTGAAAATCGATGCTCCGTTCAAAGGGAAGGGGTCTACCGCTGGTTTTCGATATTGAACTCGGCCCAGAGAGCTGAGTTCATTTGTGGGCTTTTGGACCTCTGTGTTCCCATCGAACTACGCTTCCTCGGGTCGTGCTTGGAAGATTTAGCCCGCAAGGACTATCACTCCCTCAGGGATGCCGAGATCAAAGCCAACAACCCCGCTGACCTCTCGAACCTTACCAACATCACGGACGAGGTCGTGAGGAGCAAGCTGCTCATCTCCCTCGCACTTCTCAGCTCCGACAATCGAGAGGCGGCGGGTGTTCTCTTCCGAACGCTCACGCACATCGACAGCATCATAAACAACTACGGCCTGCAGCTCAACGACGGACAAACGGAGGAGCAGTTCCTTCTCCTCTTCACCATGGCATCCAATCACCCGGCGTTCAGCTTTCACCAGAAGCAGGTGCTAAGACAGGAGCTGACCCAGATCCAGGAGATCCTGCAGGTCACCTGTGGAGAGCAGCAGCCCGGGACTGGCGGCGGCGGCGGGACTGGAGCGCTGGCCACCCTGTCTCCCGCCACTAGCATCCCAACCTACATCACTGCGCCCACCCTCGACTCCTGTCAGGTCGGGTGTCCATGTTCTCATAAGGTAGGTAATATATTGTCCCCCCTGTTGTCACTTGATGGCCAGATATATGAATGGTATTGTGCCACTGACAAGTTTGAGCAACCATCCAAAACACAAAGTTCTAGGATAGCCTACACTTGTAGAAAATAGGTGCTATCTAGAACTTAAAAGTGTTCCCATATGAGAACCCTTTGAAGAACCCTTGTTGGTTCCAGGTAGAACCCCTTTGGTACCAAGTAGAACCGTTTTGGGTTCCATGTAGAACCCAACATGGATCCCAAAATGGTTCTACCTGGAACCAAAAATGTTTTTTACCTGGATCCAAAAAGCGTTCCCCCCTGGGGACAGCCGAAGAACCCTTTTTTCTAAGAATGTACCTAACAAGCCAAAAAGTTAGTGAGTGTCAGTGCTAGGAGGCTAACCAGAATCATTCAACAGCTCCCTACACTGTTCCGGTTCTGGGAGTGATGCATCTTGTGGGACAGGCAGCTCTTGTACCCTCTTTTGGATGAAATGATCATACGAGGGGACATTTTTTGTACATACACTGTTGGCCTACATTATTTATAACTGATTGAGAATAGATTGTTGTTACACAGTAACTACGCTAATATGCCTACACCTTTTACTTGTGTGGGTTTTTCCAAAAGTAGGAATAGAATGATAACATTCCCTTAGCCCTTCCCCCATTTCTAGGTCACGTTGAGACATACTAGGGCAATTCCACGATAACAGAAATGATGCCGAGACTCAGATAGTTGACTTTAAAATGTATGTCAAACAAAAACCACTGATTGCAAAGTTAAACAAACCATACAACTTAATGCACCAGGACGACTTAAGCATTTCCACAGTAAATTTTACAAAAACACATTTACTATTTTTTTGTCATTTAGCAGACACTCTTTTCCAGAGCAACTTACATGAGCAATTTTTTCACCTAGTCAACTCGGTGAATCGAACCAGCTACCTTTCAGTTACTGGCCCAACACTCTTACCAAAAGGCTACCTACAGAACAGTGCAGATGCAAATTTTGGTAACACACTGACTGCACAAACAGCACAAACCGACATTCTGTTATCAAAATGTGCATCTGCGCTGTTCTTCAAGTGTGTTTTTGTTAAATCTTCATGAACAGTTTTTGAAGTGGTCCTGGTGCATTAAGTTGTATGGTTTGTTTAACTTTGCAAGTATTGGTTTTAGTTTGACATACATTTCGAGGTGAACTATCTGAGTCTGGGTGTCATTCTGTTATCGTGGAATTGCCCACTGCTAACAAATGTGACCTTAAAGGAATGAATTGAACTAAACAAACATGTTTTTTTTTGGTCCCCCAGTGGCATGTCTGTCTGTTGTCCTCAACCATTGGTGTCCTGAACATTCACTCATACACTCTGTCTGTAGATTCAGCATTACTTTTTACCTCTCGGGACAACCAGATGTTAACACAGCAATGTGGGATTATGAAACCTTGTTAACAACATATACAGCTTTCTTTGCTTTTAGGACATTTATTGCAAAAAGTTATAAATGATGTTATGCCATTTTAAGGGTCTTTCGAGCATCAGGAATATTATTCTTGATTTAAAAAACACCTCAAGAAACATCTGGAAATGCCATTACCCTTCTATTTACAATATTACAGTGTGTGTTTTGTGTGTGTGTATGTGTGTTTGTTTGAGAGAGAAAGAGAGTGAAGAAAACATAAAAGGCTAAATGTTATGCTTCAAAAGAAAAATTAACCTTACGGCTTCAATTGGATTTGAATACACAGACACAGGTTAACTTTTTTCTATTCTTAAACAAAGGCAGGATCATTACAAGTGCCTGTTTGTCAATGTGTTGAATCAGAGACACCCAGCAAACACACAGGGCTGTTCAAACATGTGTTTGAGGGGAAAGTACCCTGGCTGCTCAAAGAAAAGCGCTTGGTTGTATTTAGTGTTTTGTTGGTCTTGGCCTCCATTAAGTGCAGGTCAGCACATTTCTCAATGCTGAAATCAATCCTGTGTGAGAGAGACTCAACACTCCAGTGAATCACCAGGAAGCTCTAGTCTAACTGCTGTTCTCTCTGACTGTTTGGAGAAGCCTTTACGTTAACCCTAACCCGATCAGACATGAAACATAGCTAAATAACACACACTCCTTAGTGGCGTTTCATTCATTTATCTGCCATGACCATGTCCATTTCAGTTGTAAACCTAGCCCAGGCAGCAAGCATCTCTCCTAGCAGCAGGACCTTCCCTTTCCCCTGAGAAAAAGAGCAGATTTGGCAGGAATGGATGCGGATGTGGCAGTAGCACACTGTAAAGAACGCTTAATTGGTTTCAGAGCTCGT
This sequence comes from Salvelinus fontinalis, assembly GCF_029448725.1. Lineage (NCBI taxonomy): Eukaryota > Metazoa > Chordata > Actinopteri > Salmoniformes > Salmonidae > Salvelinus > Salvelinus fontinalis. Next base: position 31,938,861 of record NC_074676.1, read on the forward strand.
CTGTGTGTTGCTGTTGCTGCTTGGTTGAGCACGTGTGCTGTTTTACCTCTGCTCTTATACACATCAGCCTCACCACTTACAGGGCTTCAAAGAGGAAATACGCAAAATACATAAAAAACATTTGTTTGGAATGAAGATATTTTGACTGCACAACTCTAGCTAAGACATTTTGCTGGTACATGTAAATAAATACAGAAGCAATAAGATTACTGGGCATATGAAAGTAAACACAAGCAGGACGACAGTCTCTTTCAACAGACCTTTTAAAACGTCTCTCCTTTGCAGGAAACTAGTTAGTATAGGTAAAGCCCTGTGTTTTGGTTTATCATGTCACATGACATAGATTTGATAATTTTACAGAAATTTGAATCAAACCAAAAATGAAAGCAATCATCTGAAAGAAAAAGAAAATAGGACAGTATGTTGAAAAACCTTTAATAAAGGGTCAAATCCAGGTGATGTGACACGATTAACCAAAATACAGGGCCCTAGTTCAGAGTGCAGTGACTATTACTCTCCCCTAGCTGTCTTGAAAGCCTTTCAAGATGCCTAATCACAGAGCAAGCAGCACAGACACCTGCTCAGTGTGTCACAATACACAGTCTATGGTCAAAATGTATAAATCATAATCAAATCAAACTTATTTGTCACATACAGATGGTTAGCAGATGTTAATGCAAGTGTAGCGAAATGCTTGTGCTTCTAGTTCCGACCATGCAGTAATATCTAACAAGTAATATAACCTAACAATTCCACAACAACTACCTTATACACACAAGTGTAAAGGAATGAATACGAATATGTACATAAAAATATATGAATGAGTGATGGTATAGAACGGCATAGGCAAAATGCTGTAGATGGTAAGAGTACAGTATATACATATGAGATGAGTAATGTCGGCTGGAATTAATTATCTTCCCCTTTATATGTTCTGTAACCTGTGTTTCTTGTTGTCAGATCGTTGTTTCTTCCCTGAGGTTGTGTCGTGTGTCAGTGCTCATTCTCTCGCAGCCCTTGTGGGGATTATCTGCTGTGCTCCTTCCTACCCAGCCGGACTCACTCCCTTGGATTTCTCAGCACGCTATCATCAGAGGATGTGCCCTAGGCCCTGGGTTGGATTCTGTCTGAGTATATTCTGTCTGTCCTGTGGATACTGTAAACTATTTTCATTAAACCATCGTTGCTTGCATCTTGCATCCGCCTCTGTATTGTGACAGAACGATCTGACCATATCATGGATGCAGCGAGTTCAACGAGTCTGACCGAATTCATTTCCCGCAGTATCAAGAGAATGGACCAACAAGAGGAGAACATCTCCAGCACAGGTCGGGCAGTCCAAGCCATGGCGACGCAGGTATCCCAGCTGACCCAACAATTACAACATCTGAAGGGTATCGCTGCGCCACCTACACCGGCAGTTCCACACGCCCCGCCAGAGCTGGATTCTCAGCTAGAGCCACGACTACCGACACCAGAGGGTTATTCAGGTGATCCGGACTATTGTAGAGCTTTTCTTACGAGATGTTCAATGCATTTCTCGTTGCAGCCACGGACCTTCAACCGTGAACAGTCTAAGGTAGCATTCGTACTCACACTGCTATCAGGCAAAGCAGCTCTTTGGGGAACGGCGGTGTGGGCGAACCAGGACCCATGCTGCACCTCTTTCCAGACACTCTCCGAGGAGATGAGAAGGGTCTTCGATCGGGCCGTGGCGGGTAGGGAGGCGGCCAGACTACTCGCTGACCTTCGCCAAGGAGACCGTTCAGTATCGGAATACTCCATCCAATTCCGCACTCTGGCCGCAGAGTGTCAGTGGAACGAGGAGGCGCAGTGGGACATGTTCCTGCATGGGCTGGGGGACCGGATCCAGAAGGAGATCTATGTTCTGGACCTTCCCAGGAGTTTAAATGGACTAGTGGAACTAGCCTTGAGGGTCGATGCTCGTCTGAGTCGTATTGGCCACCGAGCATGCCCTAACAGACCGTATAACGACACGGAGGGCTGGCATACCAGCGGCGGGAACACGGTCAGTTCAGCCTCCGCTCACGAACCCATGCAGCTGGGGAGAGCTCGCCTCTCCCGGGAGGAGAGGGAGAGGCGGAGATCACAAGGACTCTGTCTCTACTGTGGTAGAGCGGGCCACTTTATCCACTCCTGCCCGGTAAAAGATCAGGCCCGGTAGTAAGTATGAGGCTACTATCGGGTGGTGTCACCACAGAGAAGACCTCATCATCTACTCTCCTCCCGGTAAGACTAAGATGGGCCACCCACACGCACGACACCCAAGCTTTACTGGACTCAGGAGCAGAGGGTAATTTCATGGACTTCAAGCTCGCTCACAAGCTCCAGATTCCTATCACCTCACTCACGCACAAGATATCCGTCAACGCTCTCAATGGTCAAGAACTCCCCAACATATCTCACACCACTGAATCTATCACACTCATCACTTCTGGCAATCACACTGAGACACTATCATTTCTACTCATGGACTCACCCCTTGCACCATTAGTTCTCGGCCACCCTTGGCTCACCCAACACAACCCCAGAGTTGACTGGGGTCATAACTCTATATCCATGTGGAGTAACAAGTGTCTTGAGTCCTGTTTAGTGTCTGCTTGTTCATCTGTGTCTGATTCTGTGTTTCTAGAGGAGGCAGTGGATTTGTCTAACGTGCCCGTTGAATACCTCGACCTGAAGGAGGTGTTCAGTAAGTCCCGTGCTGCTTCTCTTCCTCCGCATCGTCCCTATGACTGTGCAATAGAATTATTGCCAGGTGAGTCTCCGCCTAAAGGCAAGTTATATTCACTCTCTGTTCCTGAGAGGGAGGCTATGGAGAGATACATCTCTGATTCTCTGGCATCTGGATTCATTCGTCCTTCCTCTTCTCCAGCGGGGGCGGGGTTCTTCTTTGTGGGGAAGAAGGACGGATCTCTGCGTCCTTGCATTGATTACCGTGGGTTGAATAACATCACAGTGAAGAATACCTATCCCTTACCGTTGATGTCCTCAGCCTTTGAAAGGTTACAGGGAGCATCCGTGTTCACTAAGTTGGATTTACGTAATGCATATCATTTGGTTCGCATAAGGAGGGGGGACGAATGGAAGACCGCATTTAACACCCCCAGAGGGCACTTTGAATATTTGGTCATGCCTTTTGGGCTATCCAACTCCCCAGCGGTTTTCCAGGCACTCGTCAATGACGTGCTGAGAGATATGATTGATCAGTTCATATATGTTTACCTGGATGACATACTGATTTTTTCTTCTTCTCTCCAGGAACACGTTCAGCACGTCAGACGAGTGCTCCAGAGGTTGTTGGAGAATGGACTTTTTGTCAAGGCGGAGAAATGCATTTTTCATGCACAATCCGTTCCATTCCTAGGTTACATCGTCTCGACTGAAGGTATTCGCATGGATCCTGACAAGATTAAGGCTGTGGTGGAGTGGCCAAGCCCAGATTCCCGTAAGGCCCTACAGAGGTTTCTGGGATTCGCCAATTTCTACCGGCGTTTTGTTCGCAACTTTAGCCAGATAGTCGCTTCCCTTACCGCCTTAACCTCCCCCAGAGTGACGTTCAGGTGGACCGATACAGCCGAGGCTGCATTCGTCAAACTCAAGAGCCGCTTTGTTTCGGCCCCCATCCTCATAGCTCCCGATCCCTCGCGTCAGTTCGTGGTGGAGGTGGACGCTTCAGAGGTGGGGGTAGGTGCGGTACTTTCCCAACGTGCCGCATCTGACAACAAGATGCACCCTTGCGCGTTCCTTTCCCATCGGTTATCACCTGCGGAACGCAACTACGACATTGGCAACAGAGAGTTGTTGGCAGTAAAGTTAGCATTGGAGGAGTGGCGCCATTGGTTAGAGGGTTCGGGGGTACCTTTTATAGTTTGGACCGATCACAAGAATTTGGAATATATCAGAACAGCCAAGAGACTCAACTCCAGGCAGGCGCGGTGGGCACTCTTTTTCGGACGTTTTGACTTCTCTCTCTCGTATCGCCCGGGTTCCAAGAATGTCAAACCCGATTCCCTTTCTCGTATTTTTGACCATTCCGAACGCCCATCCACTCCCGAGTGCATCCTACCCAGGACCCTAGTGGTCTCCACACTTATATGGGAGGTTGAATCGAGGGTCAGAACGGCCTTAGAAGGGGTAACGCCTCCGCCCGGTTGTCCGCCTAATCGGTTGTTTGTGCCGGAGGGGTGTCGGTCCGATGTTATTCGGTGGGGGCATTGCTCCAACGTAGCGTGTCATCCAGGAGTCAGCCGTACTAGCTTTTTAGTGAAGCAACGCTTTTGGTGGCCGCTGATGGCTCGTGACATTCACAGTTTTGTCTTGGCTTGCTCGGTTTGTGCCACTGGGAAGAGTTCTAATCGACCCCCAGATGGGTTACTCCAACCGCTGTCGGTCCCTTCGAGACCCTGGTCCCACATCGCGCTAGATTTTGTTACCGGTCTCCCGCCCTCCCAGGGCAAGACGGTTGTTTTGACTGTGGTGGACCGGTTCTCGAAGGCGGCTCATTTTATTCCCTTGCCTAAATTACCATCTGCCAAGGAAACAGCGGTAACGGTCGTGGATCATGTCTTTCGCTTACATGGCCTGCCGATGGACGTAGTTTCTGACCGTGGGCCCCAATTTGTGTCCAAGTTTTGGCAGGAGTTTTGTAGGTTACTGGGAGCAAGTGTCAGTCTTTCCTCAGGGTTTCATCCCCAGAGCAACGGTCAAACGGAGAGGGCCAACCAAGATTTGGAGAGAGTGTTGCGATGTTTGGTTTCTAAGAACCCCTCTTCCTGGAGTCAACAACTCTCTATGGTTGAGTACGCTCACAATTCGTTGCCAGTGGCAGCCACGGGTCTCTCTCCGTTTGAGTGTAGTTTAGGTTACCAGCCACCTATCTTTCCCAGTACAGAGTCCGAGGTCACTGTTCCCTCCGCTCACGCTTTCATCCAGAGGTGCCGTCACGTATGGAGCAGAGCCCGTGAGACTCTCCTCCGGGTGGGGGCGCGCACCAAGGCTAAGGCCGATCGCCACCGGTCGAAGCCTCCGGTATACGTTGTTGGACAAAGAGTGTGGCTTTCCACGAAGAACATTCCACTCCGATCCGTTTCTAACAAGCTTGCCCCCAAATTTATCGGGCCGTTCAGGGTCACCAGGATCATTAGTCCGGTGGCGGTCCGGCTCAAGCTTCCTCCGGCGTATAGGAGAATTCATCCTACCTTCCATGTGTCCAAGATAAAACCGGTGTTTCAGGCACGTATTAACCCGCCGGTCCCGGTTCCCCCGCCGCCACGACTTGTTGATGGGGAGACCACCTTTTCTGTCAATCGGATTTTGAACTCGAGAAGGAGGGGACGCGGATTCCAGTACCTGGTAGACTGGGAGGGTTACGGTCCGGAGGAGAGAAGTTGGGTACCCGCTAGGGACATTCTGGATCACTCCCTTATCGATGATTTCAATCGACAGGTAAATTTGTCTGGGAACGCCAAGAGGCGTTCCTAGGGGGGGGGGGGTATTGTCACGGTTCATGAATCCACTGCCTCACTCTCTCTTTTCTCTCTCTCTCTCTCGCTCTCGCTCTCTCTCGCTCTCGCTCGCTCTCGCTCTCGCTCACGCTCTCGCTGTCGCTCTCGCTCTCGCTCTCTCTCTCTCTCTCTCCTGTGTTTGTGTGGGCGTGGTTCCCAATCTTGGCCTGATTGTCTGCGCCAGCTGGAATTAATTATCTTCCCCTTTATATGTTCTGTAACCTGTGTTTCTTGTTGTCAGATCGTTGTTTCTTCCCTGAGGTTGTGTCGTGTGTCAGTGCTCATTCTCTCGCAGCCCTTGTGGGGATTATCTGCTGTGCTCCTTCCTACCCAGCCGGACTCACTCCCTTGGATTTCTCAGCACGCTATCATCAGAGGATGTGCCCTAGGCCCTGGGTTGGATTCTGTCTGAGTATATTCTGTCTGTCCTGTGGATACTGTAAACTATTTTCATTAAACCATCGTTGCTTGCATCTTGCATCCGCCTCTGTATTGTGACATGTAGGGTATGGGAACATTATATAAAGTGGCATTGTTTAAAGTGGCTAGTGATACATTACATCAAGATGGCAAGATGCAGTAGATGGTATAGAGTACAGTATATACATATGAGATGAGAAATGTAGGGTATGGGAACATTATATAAAGTGGCATTGTTTAAAGTGGCTAGTGATACATTACATCAAGATGGCAAGATGCAGTAGATGGTATAGAGTACAGTATATACATATGAGATGAGAAATGTAGGGTATGGGAACATTATATAAAGTGGCATTGTTTAAAGTGGCTAGTGATACATTTAATTACATCAAGATGGCAAGATGCAGTAGATGGTATAGCGTACAATATATACATATGGGATGAGTAATGTAGGGTATGTAAACATTATATAATGTGGCTAGTGATAAATTGATTACATCAATTTTTCCATTATTAAAGTGGCTGGAGTTGAGTCAGTATGTTGGCAGCAGCCACTCAATGTTAGTGATGGCTGTTTAACAGTCTGATCGCCTTGAGATAGAAGCTGTTTTGCAGTCTCTCGGTCCCCGCTTTGATGCACCTGTACTGACCTCGCCTTCTGGATGATAGCAGGGTGAACAGGCAGTGGCTCGGGGGGTTGTTGTCCTTGAGGATCTTTTTGGCCTTCCTGTGACATTGGGTGCTGTAGGTGTCCTGGAGGGGGCAGGTAGTTTGCACCCGGTGATGCGTTGTGCAGACCTCACTACCCTCTGGAGAGCCTTCCGGTTATGGGCGGAGCAGCTGCCGTACCAGGCGGTGATACAGCCCGACAGGATGCTCTCGATTGTGCATCTGTAAAAGTTTGGGTGTTTTTGGTGACAAGCCGAATTTCATCAGCCTCCTGAGGTTGAAGAGGCGCTGCTGCGCCTTCTTCACCACGCTGTCTGTGTGGGTGGACCATTTCAGTTTGTCCGTGATGTGTACGCCGAGGAACTTAAAACTCTCCACCCTCTCCACTACTGTCCTGTCAATGTAGATAGGGGGCTGCTCCCTCTGCTGTTTCCTGAAGTCCACGATCATCTCCTTTGTTTTGTTGACATTGAGTGTGAGGTTATTTTCCTGACACCACACTCCGAGTGCCCTCACCTCCTCCCTGTAGGTCGTCTCGTTGTTGTTTCTAATCAAGCCTCTGCAAACTTGATGATTGAGTTGGAGGCGTGCATGGCCACGCAGTCGTGGGTGAACAGGGAGTACAGGCGAGGGCTGAGAACGCACCCTTGTGGGGACCCAGTGTTGAGGGTCAGCGGGGTGGAGATGTTGTTAACTACCCTCACCACCTGGGGGCGGCCCGTCAGGAAGTCCAGGACCCAGTTGCACAGGGCGGGGTCGAGACCCATTTTAACAGTTTTGGAAACTTTAGAGTGTTTGCTATCCAAATCTACCAGTTATATGCATATCATATCTTCTGGGCCCGAGAAGGAGGCAGTTTAATTTGGGCGAGCATTTCATCCAGAATTCCGAATGCTGCCCCCTACCCTAGAGAAGTTAAAAGCAGTGGTTTGCGCTTTCAGTTTTGCGCGAATGCTGCCATCAATCCACGGTTTCTGGTTGAGGAATGCTTTAATAGACGCTGTGGGTACAACATCACCGATGCACTTGTTAATAAAGTGGCCAGCACAAAGCCCGACCTCAAGCCTATAGAAAATTTGTGGGCAGAACAGAAAAAGCGTGTGTGAGCAAGGAGGCCTACAAACCCGACACAGTTACACTAGCTCTGTCAGGAGGAATGGGCCAAAATTCACCCGACTTATTGTGAGACGCTTGTGGAAGGCTACCTGAAACGTTTGACCCAAGACAAACAATTTAAAGGCAATGCTACCAAATACTAATTGAGTACGTAAACTTCTGACCCACTGGGAATGTGATGAAAGAAATAAAAGCTGAAATAAATCATTCTCTCTACTATTATTCGGACATTTCACATTCTTAAAATAAAGTGGTGATCTTGACTGACCTAAGGCAGGGAATTTTTCCAAGGATTAAATGTCAGGAATTGTGAAAAACTGAGTTTAAATGTATTTGGCTAAGGTGTATGTAAACTTCCGACTTCAACTGTAGATTTTCAAGCAGGTTTAAGTCAAAACTGATCTCGGCCATTCCATTCCGATAATGTTTTGTCCTGAAAAACTCCCCAGTACCTAATGATTATAAGCATACCCATAACATGATGAAGCCACCACTATGCTTGAAAATTTGGAGAGTGGTATTGGATTTGCCACAAACTTACAGTGCTTTCAGAAGGTATTCATATCCATTTACTCATTCCACATTATGTGTTAGAGCCTGAATTCGAAAATGATTAATTCTATTTTATTTCTCACCCAACTGCACAAAATACCCTATAATGACAAAGTGAAAATTCTTGTTTTGGAAAGTTTGGCAAATATCTCATTGACATACAGTACCAGTCAAAAGTTTGGATACACCTACTCATTCAATGTTTTTTTTTTAGTGAAGACATCAAAACTATTGAATAACACATTTGGAATCATGTAGTTACCAAAAAAGTGTTACTCATATCAAAATATTTTTTACATTTGAGATTCTTCAAAGTAGCCACCCATTGCCTTGATGACAGCTATGCACACTGTTGGCATTCTCTCAACCAGCTTCATGAGGTAGTCACCTGGAATGCATTTCAATGAACAGGTGTTCCTTGTTAAAAATGTATTTGTGGAATGTCTTTCCTTCTTAATGCGTTTGAGCCAATCAGTTGTGTTGTGACAAGGTAAGGGTGGTATACAGAAGACAGCCCTATTTGGTAAAAGACCAAGTCCATATTATGGCAAGAACAGCTCAAATAAGCAAAGAGAAACATCAGTCCATCATTGCTTCAAGACATAAAGGTCAGTCAATACGGACATTTTCTGTCGAGGTGTGATGACGTGGGGGTGCTTTGCTGGTGACACTGTCTGTGATTTATTTAGAATTCAAGGCACACTTAACCAACATGGCTACCACAGCATTCAGCAGCGATACGCCATCCCATCTGGTTTGCGCTTAAAACACACCTCCAGGCTGTGTAGGGGCTATTTGAGCATCGAAGAAGAGTGATGGAGTGCTGCATCAGATGACCTGACCTCCACAATCATCCGACCTAAACCCAATTGAGATTGTTAGGGATGAGTTGGACTGCAGAGTGAAGGAAAAGCAGCCATCAAGCACTCAAGCACTTTTTAAGCGGGAGAACTTGCACAATTGTTGGCTGACTAAATACTTTTTTGCCCCACTGTATGTGGGAACTCCTTCAAGACTGTTGGAAAGTTATTCCTCATGAATAAATTTATTCCTTATTCCTCAGCTAGTTGAGAGAATTCCAAGAGTGTACAAAGCTGTCATCAAGGCAAAGGGTGGCTAGTTTGAAGAATCTAAAATCTAAAATATATTTAGATTTGTTTAACACTTTTTTGGTTACTACATGATTCCATATGTGTTATTTCATAGTTTTGATGTCTTCACTATTATTCTACAATGTATAAAATAGTAAAAGTAAAGAAAAACACTTGAATGAGTAGGTGTGTCCAAACTTTTTACTTGTACTGTAAGTATTCACAACCCTGAGTCAATACTTTGTAGAAGCACCTTTGGCGGTGATTACAGCTTTGAGTCTTGGGTGTGTCTGTATAAGTTTTGCACATCTGGATTCTGGGTTTTTCTCCAATTTTTCCTTGCAGATTTTCTCAAGCTCTGTTAAGTTAGATGGGGAGTGGCGGTGAACAGCAATCTTCAAGTCTTTCCACTGATTTTCAACAGGATTCAAGTATGGGATTTGGCTGGGCCACTCAAGGACTTTCACATTCTTGTTCTGAAGCCATTCTAGTGTTGCGTTGGCTGTATGCTTGGGGTCATTGTCCTGTTGGAACGTAAATCTTCGCCCTCCCAATTTAAGGTCGTTTGCACTCTGAAGTACCTGTAAAGTGCATTCAGAAAGTATTCGCTTGTTCCACATTTTATGTATATATAAAAAAATCGGCATCTATCTACAGACAATACCCCATAATTACAAAGCAAAAAAAGGTTATAAAAACAGAAATGCCTTATTTACATAAGTATTCAGACCCTTTGCTATGAGCATCCTGTTTCGATTGATCATCCTTGAGAACAAGATTGAACTCTTTGGCCTGAATGCCAAGCGTCACGTCTGGAAGAAACCTTACATTGAAGCATGGTGATGGCAGCATCATGCTGTGGAGATGTTTTTCAGAGGCAGGGACTGGGAGACTAGTCAGGATCGAGGGAAGATGAACGGAGCAAAGTACAGAGAGATCCTTGATGAAAACCTGCTCCAGAGCACTCAGGACCTCAGACTGGGGCAAAGGTTTACCTTCCAGCAGGACATTGACCCTAAGCACACAGTCAAGACAATGCAGGAGTGGCTTTTGGACAAGTCTCTGAATTTCCTTGAGTGGTCCAGCCAGCTCCCGGACTTGAACCCGATCGAACATCTCCGGAGAGACCTGAAAATGACTGTGCAGGGACTCTCCCCATTCAACCTGACAGAGCTTGAGAGGATCTGCAGAGAATAATGGGAGAAACTCCCTAAATACAGGTGTGCCAAGCATGTAGCATCATACCCAAGAAGACTCGAGGCTGTAATTGCTGCCAAAGGTGCTTCAAGAAAGTACTGAGTCAAGGGTCTAAATCTTTATGTAAATGGCATTTTTAATACATTTGCAAACATTTCTAAAAACCTGTTTTTGCTTTGTCATTATGCGGTATTGTGTGTACATTGATGAGGGGAAAAAACGATTTCATAAATTTTTGAAGAAAGCTGTAACGTAACAAAATGTGGAAAAAGTCAAGGGGTCTGAATACTTTCTGAATGCACTGTATTATGTGATTTGGTAAGCACATTTTTACTCCTGAACTTATTTAGGCTTGCCATAGCAAAGGGGTTGAATACTTACTGACTCAAGACATTCTCTTTTAATTTTTTTCTTTCTTTCTAAAATGTTCTACAAACAAAATTCCACTTTGACATTATGGGGTATTGTGTGTAGATCAGTGACACACAATCTCAATTTAATACATTTTAAATTCAGGATTTAACACAACAAAATTATGTGGAAAAAGTAAAGGGGTGTGAATACTTTCTGAAGGCACTGTATTCCTTGGAATACAGGCACTGAAGGCACTGTTCCTTGGAATTACAGATAATTGTATTTCTGGGGTGCAGAGATAAAGTAGTAGTTTAATAATGATGTTAAAATGTCACGCCCTGACCTTAGAGATCCTTTTTATGTCTCTATTTTGGTTTGGTCAGGGTGTGAGTTGGGGTGGGTATTCTATGTTCTATTATTTGTATTTCTACGTTTTGGCCGGGTAGGGTTCTCAATCAGGGACAGCTGTCTATCGTTGTCTCTGATTGAGAACCATACTTAGGTAGCCCTTTTTCCCACCTGTCTTTGTGGGAAGTTGACTTTGTTTATGGCACATAGCCTTTAGCTTCACGGTTTGTTTTGTAGTGTTTATTGTTTTGGTCGGCGTCTTTTCTAATAAAAAGAACATGTACGCTCACCACGCTGCACCTTGGTCCACTTCTGTTGACGGCCGTGACATAAACACTATTATTGCACACTGAGTGAGTCCCTGCAACTTATTATGTGACTTGTTTAGCACATTTTTACTTGCCATAACGAATGTTGAATACTTACTGATTCATGACATTTCAGCCTGTCTTTTTTAAATTAATTTGAAAACATTAAAAAAACATAATTCCACTTTGACAATACAGGGTATTGTGTGTAGGCCAGTGACAAAAAATCTAAATGTAATACATTTTAATTCAGGCTGTAACACAACAAATGTGGAAAAAGTCAAAGGGTATAAATACTTTCAGAAGGCACTGTATGTGATGACAATGATTTTCTATGTTTTGTATTGAAAAATATAGTGTCCTAAGAAAATGACCCCATAGGATGTCATCAGAGGTCATTTTCAAATAAAGTCAGTGATTTCCAAAAGTCTGTGAGTGTGATCCTGTCTCTTACCTCTTTAAGGCATAATACACGAGGGAGATGATTATATGACAGTAGGGCAGTCTGAATGACAGTCAAGGTGCTGAAGGTTTAGTAACCCTAACCCTCTAACCATGATATTAACCTACTTGGCATGACCTTTGACCCATGTTTCACAGACACTGCACCGAGAGGTCGGGGCAGGGCGAGGGAACGAGGGAATTGTCCCAGAATCCATGCCTCACATGCCATCTCTCTCATGCAAGGAGCTGCCAGTCAAGGTGCATGTTGGGAAACCCAGCAAAGGTGAGAAACATAACTTTTCTCTGTCATGCTTATCCACAGAACTCTCTCACACTAATTTACTCTATATACGAACGAGACAAGGACAGGACATTCCAAAGACGGTAAGGGTCGAGGTTCACTCCAACAACGTCACACATGGGAATTTGTAGTACTATGGGATTCTTGAGATCACAGGTGTTCCGTTGTCGCTCATACAGTACGTGTCTTTGGAGGAAGCAGTTCGGTTACAGATGTAGGATCTTAATTTGATCACTCATTTGTTGCTTAGAATTTTCCTGCACAGCTGGAAATGCAAACTTGTAGTGTATTCAAGGTATAAAAAGTATTCTAAAGTTTATAGTTTTCACTTTAAAATGCCAGACTTGCTTTGGCCTAATGAAAAATGTATCAACACCTGCAAGAAATATCCATTAATAATAATCCACATAATAATTTCCATGTCCTTTTGCTGCAGGATTATTTTCCTTTTGAAGCAAACTGGCTGAAATTAAGATCCTACATCAGTAGTTGTCAGACAGATCATCCTTTTTAGTCACACATGCAAACAGAACAAGAAACCACATGCTGAAATACCGATATCGACCAACCAGGCTCCTTGAGGAATGTGGAGGCATGATTGCCCTATGGCCCTCCCCCAATCAGAAGGAGAGAGAGAAGGTTGCTCATTAATCTAGTTCTCAACCTGAGGGAGTGCCGTGTGCCATGGAGGGCATCAGTGTTATGTTTTACACACTGCTATGCTGCTCCAGTCTGGAGGGAGCAGCTGCTGCAGGAATCTCCCATCATCCTCTGTTTCACACTTCTCATTCTTCCATTCACCCATTCACACTGTACGTACTACTGAACAGTTCCACTGCTATGTGGAATGATGTTTAAAACTTTTACTCTACTAGAGTGTCACTTAGGTATTGAGGTATTTGTTATGACGGGGAATACTGCTATTCAATGAGAGTGTAGCAGATTGTTCTTCTTCTCCTTAGTACAATATTTGTAAATATTTGCTGCCATAGGCTCTGAATAGACCTGAATAGACAACTTGTATGCACGCACAGCCAGAAAGAAACAAACTCACAAAGGGCCATGCTTGTTTGGATTTGGATGATACTGTTGCTTGGGATTGTTTTCAGGTCACATACACTACAGCTATAAATATTGTATGTTTCTTAGTTGTCTGCATGTTTTTTTTGTCTTTCTTTTCTCTCTTTTTTCTTGTTGACTAGACCAAAACCCAGATGTTCACTCCAAGCGTGGTCACATGTTATGTAATTCACAAGACACATTTTCTCCTCCAGTTTTGGAAATCTTTACCTGGAGGTAGGAGGGGCTTGGTGGACAATGATGACCTCAGCAATGCCATTTTCCTCTGAAATCCTGACAATAGTAGGAAGTAGATGTTACTACAGTAGAACAGATCTACATCTGTTTTAGATTCTCCTTCTTTGATACACTGTGTCTTATCTTGAGGTCCTTCTTTCTATACTATAGGTACCACTTGACTGGTCAATGAATTGTACAGTAACATTTGTAGCGACGTGTTGTTTTAATGTCATATAAGCAAACAATGTTGAACATCCTTTTACTGTCTGTCTATAAGTTCTTCCAAGCTCTCTCGCTCTCTAAGACAAATGGTCATACAATTGACCCTTCACACCTAGGTATGATACATTGTTACGTCACAGGACTGCAAAAGGACTCTGATGTCTCCCACCTCACTCTCTTATCCTGCTGGATCTCTCAAGTTGGACCTCTCTCGAGGAGGGAGATGAACCTCCATCTTCAGTAGACTGACCACAGGGCCTGGACCTTAGCCTTTAATGGCAAGAACTGGTGAATTTAGCTTAGTGAAAGTACATTTTAGGAAATAGTACCTTTAATCCAGTACAGACATTGGTGCGGAAGAGCCCATGCACTAAACAGTCTCAGAAGGAGACAGTCTTTAAAGAGCTTGTGTAGCCTGAACAGTACATTTAAGCTAACCTTCTTCAAGGAAAGAGGGAGAAGATGATTTAGAGCACAGCCTCTGCAACTCAAAGGAAGAGCCAGCAGACAGAGCCAACAGGGACACAACCCAGAGGAGCAGCCCACGAGGGACCTTCCAAACTCAGAGGAAAGTAGCGAGAAACCACCACCAAGGAACCCCTCAACTCAGGACTAAGGACACACCGCCATCTTTCCTTTGTTCACTTCCATGCGGCCTAACCAGAGCCAAGGACAACAGACTAGAGGTCGACCAATTATGATTTTTCAACACCGATACCGATTATTGGAGGACCAAAAAAGCCGATACCGATTAATCGGCCGATTTTTAAGAATGTATTTGTAATAATGACAATTACAACAATACTGAATGAACATTTAAATTTGGTTTAAATAATGCAAAAACAAAGTGTTGGAGAAGAAAGTAAAAGTGCAATATGTGCCATGTAAGAAAGCTAGCGTTTAAGTTCCTTGCTCAGAACATGAGAACATATGAAAGCTGGTGGTTCCTATCAAATCATAGACTTAATTATAACATAATAACACACAGAAATACGAGCCTTAGGTCATTAATATGGTCGAATCCGGAAACTATCATCTTGAAAACAAAACATTTATTCTTTCAGTGAAATACGGAACCGTTCTGTATTTTATCTAACGGGTGGCATCTATTAGTCTAAATATTCCTGTTACATTGCACAACCTTCAATGTTATGCCATAATTATGTAAAATTCTGGTAAATTAGTTCGCAATGAGCCAGGCGGCCCAAACTGTTGCATATACCCTAACTCTGCGTGCAATGAACGCAAGTGAAGTGACACAATTTCACCTGGTTAATATTGCCTGCTAACCTGGATTTCTTTTAGCTAAATATGCAGGTTTAAAAATATATACTTCTGTGTATTGATTTTAAGAAAGGCATTGATGTTTATGGTTAGGTACACGTTGGAGCAACGACAGTCCTTTTTCGCGAATGCGCACCGCGTCGATTATATGCAACGCAGGACACGCTAGATAAACTAGTAATATCATCAACCATGTGTAGTTATAACTAGTGATTATGATTGATTGATTGTTTTTTATAAGATAAGTTTAATGCTAGCTAGCAACTTACCTTGGTTTCTTACTGCATTTGCGTCACAGGCGGGCTCCTCATGAGGCAGGTGGTTAGAGCGTTGGATTAGTTAACCGTAAGGTTGCAAGATTGAATCCCTGAGCTGACAAGGTAAAAATCTGTCGTTGTGCCCCTGAACAAGGCAGTTAACCCACCGTTCCTAGGCCGTCATTGAAAATAAGAATGTGTTCTTAACTGACTTGCCTAGTTAAATAAAGGTGTAAAAAGAAAAAAACTTTTTTTTAAATCGCCGTCCAAAATTACCGATTTCCGATTGTTATGAAAACTTGAAATCGGCCCTAATTAATCGGCCATTCCGATTAATCGGTCGACCTCTACAACAGACTTTGTTCACAGACTGAGAATCACATCTTTAATATTCAGATATCTTGAGGTCTCTTTCTTGTCTTTCGTTCTATTTCCTACCTTTTCATGATCCCTCTCATTATGTTTGTAAATATTTTGATTAGCGTTATTAGCTGTTGATTGTACAGTCGTGGCCAAAAGTTTTGAGAATGACACAAATATTAATTTCCACAACGTTTGCTGCTTCAGTGTCTTTAGATATTTTTGTCAGATGTTACTATGGAATACTGAAGTATAATTACAAGCATTTTATAAGTATCAAAGGCTTTTATTGACAATTACATGAATTTGATTCAAAGAGTCAATATTTGCAGTGTTGACCTTTCTTTTTCAAGACCTCTGCAATCTGCCCTGGCATGCTGTCAATTAACTTCTGGACCACATCCTGACTGATGGCAGCCCTTTCTTGCATAATCAATGCTTGGAGTTTGTCAGAATTTGTGGGTTTTTGTTTGTCCACCCGCCTCTTGAGGATTGACCACAAGTTCTCAATGGGATTATGGTCTGGGGAGTTTCCTGGCCATGGACCCAAAATATTGATGTTTTGTTCCCCAAGCCACTTAGTTATCAGTTTTGCCTTATGGCAAGGTGCTCCATCATGCTGGAAAAGGCATTGTTCGTCACCAAACTGTTCCTGGACGGTTGGGAGAAGTTGCTCTCGGAGGATGTGTTGGTACCATTCTTTATTCATGTCTGTGTTCTTAGGCAAAATTGTGAGTGAGCTCACTCCCTTGGCTGAGAAGCAACCCCACACATGAATAGTCTCAGGATGCTTTATTGTTGGCATGACACAGGACTGTGGTAGCGCTCACCTAGTCTTCTCTGGACAAACTTTTTTCCGGATGCCCCAAACAATCGGAAAGGGGATTCACCAGAGAAAATGACTTTACCCCAGTCCTCAGCAGTCCAATCCCTGTACCTTGTGCAGAATATCAGTCTGTCCCTGATGTTTTTCCTGGAGAGAAGTGGCTTCTTTGCTGCCGTTCTTGACACCAGGCCAAAAGGAACACTTATGTGAGAATGCTATTCATTGACTACAGCTCAGCGTTCAACACCATAGTACCCTCAAAGCTCATCACTAAGCTAAGGATCCTGGGACTAAACACCTCTCTCTGCAACTAGATCCTGAACTTCCTGACGGGCCGCACCCAGGTGGTGAGGGTAGGTAGCAACACATCTGCCACACTGATCCTCAACACTGGAGCTCCCCAGGGGTGTGTGCTCAGTCCCCTCCTGTACTCCCTGTTCAACCATGACTGCATGGCCAGGCACGACTCCAACACCATCATTACATTTGCTAACGACACAACAGTGGTAGGCCTGATCACCGACAACGACGAGACAGTCTGTAGGGAGGAAGTCAGAGACCTGGCCGGGTGGTGCCAGAATAACAACTTATCCCTCAACGTAACCAAGACTAAGGAGATGATTGTGGACTACAGGAAAATGAGGACCGAGCACGCCCCCATTCTCATCGACGGGGCTGTAGTGGAGCAGGTTGAGAGCTTCAAGTTCCTTAGAGTCCACATCAACAACAAACTAGAATGGTCCAAAAACACCAAAACAGTCGTGAAGAGGGCACAACAAAACCTATTCCCCCTCAGGAGACTATAAATATTTGGCATGGGTCCTGAGATCCTCAAAAGGTTCTACAGCTGCAAGTTCGAGAGCATCCTGACTGGTTGCGTCACTGCCTGGAACGGCAACTGCTCGGCCTCTGACCGCAAGGCACTACAGAGGGTAGTGCGTACGGCCCAGTAAATCACTGGGGCTAAGCTGCCTGCCATCCAGGACCTCTACAGCAGGCGGTGTCAGAGGAAGGCCCTAAAAATTGTCAAAGACCCCAGCTGCCCCAGTCATAGACTGTTCTCTCTACTACCTCATGGCAAGCGCTACCGGAGTGCCAAGTCTAGGACAAAAAGGCTTCTCAACAGTTCTCAACAAGCCATAAGACTCCTGAACAGGTAATCAAATGGCTACCCAGACTATTTGCATTGTGTTCCTCCCCCCAACCCCTCTTTACGCTGGTGCTACTCTCTGTTTATCATATCTGCATAGTCACTTTAACTATACATTCATGTACATACTACCTCAATCAGCCTGACTAACTCACTACTTTTATAGCCTCGCTACTGTATATTCCTGTCTTTTTACTGTTGTTTTATGTCTTTACCTACCTATTGTTCACCTAATACCTTTTTTTGCACTATTGGTTAGAGCCTGTAATTAAGCATTTCACTGTAATGTCTCACTGTAAGGTCTACACCTGTTGTATTCAGCGCACGTGACAAATAAACTTTGATTTGATTTCATCCTCCTCACTGTGTGTGCAGATGCTCTCACACCTGCCTGCTGCCATTCCTGTGCAAGCTCTGTACTGGTGGTGCCCCGATCGCGCAGCTGAATCAACTTTAGGAGACGGTCCTGGCGCTTGCTGGACTTTCTTGGGCATCCTGAAGCCTTCTTAACAACAATTGAACCGCTCTCCTTGAAGTCCTTGATGATCCGATAAATGGTTGATTTAGGTGCAATCTTACTGGCAGCAATATCCTTGCCTGTGAAGCCCTTTTCGTGCAAAGCAATGATGACGGCACGTGATGACGGCACTTGCAGGTAACCATGGTTAACAGAGGAAGAACATTGATTCCAAGCACCACCCTCCTGAAGCTTCCAGTCGGTTATTTGAACTCAATCAGCATGACAGAGTGATCTCCAGCCTTGTCCTCATCAACACTCACACCTGTGTTAACGAGAGAATCACTGACATGATGTCAGCTGGTCCTTTTGTGGCAGGGCTGAAATCCAGTGGAAATGTTTTTGGTGGATTCAGTTCATTTGCATGGCAAAGAGGGACTTTGCAATTAATTGCAATTCATCTGATCACTCTTCATAACATTCTGGAGTATATGCAAATTGCCATCATACAAACTGAGGTAGGAGACTTTGTGAAAATGAGTATTTGTGTCATTCTCAAAACTTTTGGCCACGACTGTATAAAGAACTTGTATTTGTCTAGTTATTTTGGGAAAGAACTCCAATTGATTCTCAAAGAATTCATACCTTCATATTCATCAATTTATAAACGTATTACTATTATTCAAATTTTAGTCTTATAGAGTTATTGTAAATAACTCACAAGTCAGGCCTACTTAGATGACCAATTTTGTCCAAGAAAGGACTGGTGCCCCGTTAATAATTGAGATACTACCTTACATGTAATATTTTGAACTCAGGTTACCCAAACTGTATAATGGTATAATGAGTCAGTGTGTAGGAATGTCTTCTATCTGAGGGTAGTTTAAGTATGGGTTGATAGTTAAGAGTGTTAGAGGATTAAGGACTTGATAGTTAGAGGAGCAGATTAAGCTGAGGGCTGATATTGCTTTGAAAGGAGCAGGTTTCTCCATTACTCAGTAGGATTGGCCTCTCCCCTCTCTGGTAACCCAATGCTGGGCTAGCTACACTACCTCATGGCTAGGGCTGCATGCCTGTCATCACACAGCACAAAGCAGGACGAACATACCTCCACACACGCACACACACAGCAGCGAGGGTGCACTTGTTATTCAAACATGTAGATAGTGAGGTACTTAATTTGTAATGACATCTTAGTTTTGGTGTCATTATCATACTACACACACCACATGAAATGTGCTGATAATGTAAAAAAGACAAACACTGCTACTGTTGATTAGTCACTTTGTGTGTCTATGTGTGCCAGTGTATTGCACAGGGTATAATATGTAACCAGATCTGTTAGAATGGTAGTATGCCCTGGATTAATGAGTCTGGCACCAGGCATATGGAGCCTCCAGCACCTACTACCTACTGAGAACAGGCAGGGTGCTGAGGGAGAGGCTGGGTGGCATGGCAGAGGGTACAGGTTACCTGGGTGTCAGAGCAGGGGACTGAGGGAGAGGGACGACCTAACGAGGCAGGGTGGCAGAGCAGGGGACTGAGGGAGAGGGACGACCTGACGAGGCAGGGTGGCAGAGCAGGGGACTGAGGGAGAAGGACGACCTGGTGCAGGGTGGCTTGGTATGCAACAGGGTGCTGAGGGAGATGGACTGCCTGGGTGGGTGAGAAGGACCGGGACATGGCTAGGTTACATGTGAGTACATGGCTTGGGTTACTACTGTGTAGTACAGGATGTGGTTGAGAGGAGATGAACTCTGTCTCTTAGGTTGAGGATGTGTGTGTTGGAGGAGGTTGGAGATCTGTGAGCTTAGCTTTGGCTGAGTGGTGGGTGGAGGGAGGAGTTAGTGTGTGGTAGATAAACTGAGTTTGCACATTAAGAGGTATGCTTTTTGGGTTAAGATGGTGTATTTTGAAAGACTAGCGCTGTGAGAAAGGGCAGAAAGGTGCATAGGTGTTTAAATCTTACAAGCTGTCCCCAGATCTGTTCCTGGACTGATGTCAGTTGGCCGTCCTTATTTTCCTCAGTGTTCGTAATATGTTTAATTTCACCTTAGTGGGTTTTTAGACTACAGACTTAGGAAATCCCTAGAAACATTGTATCACAGTTGAATTCAAATAGGAAATCTGGCCCATTATCAGTACTGGAAGAAGTTTTTGGATGAAGTTGGTCCTACGCATCAGTTTGGACCAGAGAGGATCTCTAGGCTGAAGTGGTTGTTGTTGGTTTAGGAGTTAACTCACATACTTGTCCTCAGGGTTATTAGGTTATTTTAGCTATGAGATATGAATAGCAGTCAATGTCTTTTTCTTTCTCATCACTACGCCTTCACTCTGTTTTCGGAGAGTGATGCTTTAACACAGATAATAATACACACTGCCCTCCTGTCTACACCAGACAGTCATGGGAAAAATGACTAGCATATTTTGGAAACCTTGAATAAGTCCATGTAACTAAGCGATTAAACAGTGAAAGAAGAGGAATTCTTGCCAGTAGGTCACCTGTAGTGCAATGCTCTGAATCTGGAAAGATACTAAGATAGCAGCAATCAGTTTGTCTCTGAGAATGTAGGCCTAACTGATAACAGGTGAATGTGCATGGTCAATGCTCCACATGCAGGCTTTGGCTATGAATGATCAGACTATACCAACTGATCTCAATTAAAAGTCAACTAACCATTTGTTTTCATGGTGTAGATGAATATTCAGTTGCCTTACAGTAACATGGGTGATATGCTAAACCTAACTAAGGAGGGGATTGTGTCTGTGTAAACTCTGCTGTGAGTGAGAGTGATATTAGGTCAGTGCTATTGTCTCTGGCTACTGTCTGGTTCTGTATGGTTTGAACATGGGCAGGGTAAGGAGCTCACACAGGAGAGAGGGTTCAGCACAGACAGCATGACATACAGTACTGTAGTTCCTCCTCTGTCCACACTGTCCACAAGCACACATGTCACATTCACTTTCCCCACTTACTCACCTTTCTTTTCTACACACTGTCCCTACTCTCTCTTTCACTTACTCACCTTTCTTTTCTACACACTGTTCATACTCTCTTTCACTTCCACACTCACACAATGGGTTCGACCCTGCTGCTTCTGTATTGATCTTGATGGAAGATCTCGAGAGTAATGAAGGTTTGAGTGGGTGGTTAGGTAGGAGCAGGCAGGCAAGCAGTCTTACAATGAGGAGGCCTATAGACTTTCTGCTCTGCTCCTCAAAACATTCCAGATAAGTTCACACTCGCCCGCCAGGGGTGAGGCCCTTTCCTGGCCTGACTGAGACCCAACCCTCTGGGGAAGTAGTGACGGGAGGTTTTTCACAATATTTAGTCATTTCTGATCCCCTCAGATAGGAGGCTTTCAGCACAGAGCTTCATTCAGCTAGCTAGTGCCTCTCCCAATGCTAATACACAACAGAGGAAGTGCTGAGTCTGCAGGGTATATTTAACACACAGACCAGTGTGTGTGTGTAATCTACTGTGTGTGTGTTTATGAGTGTTGTGTATGTGATTTCAGAGGGTGTGTGTGTTCTCTGAATCTCTGCAGAGCTCAGCCAAAATGTCACTGGCAGGATCCCTAAAATGTGCCGTTAATCCAACCATAAATCTAGATTATCCTCCTATCACTGTTTCTCTCCATTGCTCTCTCTTTCTTTCTACCTAGTTTCTCTATCTGTATGCTCCCTCTAGTTTTTTTTGTTCTTTCTCTCTGTCTTCCTCTGAACTCTTTCCAATTTTCCTGTGGTTCTATGAGATTGCCAGTTTAAAGTGTTTAATATGTTTTAAATGAACACCAGGTGATATCGTTCCCTGTGATTTTCCCTCTCTGAACTCAGACATTTGATTTAATTACATATATTTGGTGCCAAAACAACATGTGTCTGTGGCTGAATCAGCCTTGAAGGCACAACCTACAGCAGAGCTAATAGTACCACTAATCACTCAATTTCGTCTAGCACGTGCTAGCATACTCTAGCATGGTATAATGTAGGACTCTAAAGCACATGATGCTCTTAGTTTGTTAGACGATATTATCAGATAATTAGAATTATCATTTGTTTGTATTTCAGTGAACATAGAGAGGATAGACCTGAGGGGGGTAACCAACAAGGGGGGGAAACCAAGTGAATATATGCTAGAGGTGAGTACACACACACACACACACACACACACACACACACACACACACACACACACACACACACACACACACACACACACACACACACACACACACACACACACACACACACACACACACACACACACACACAGTTAAGTATGTACTGTATGTTCGTTGTCGTATCCTGTTGCCCTCTACTCGCTCTCTCCTCATCCCGCAGGTCAAATGGTCAGACTCCTCTGTGTCCACTGTGAGCAGGACTCACCAGGAGGTGCTGGACTTTCTCTCCCAGGTAAGAGAGTGGCCGAAGCAGAGAGAGGGGACTGAATGCATGTGTCTCTTATTGACTTTAGGTGAGGCAGATGAACCTGTAGCCATATTACTTCAACAGTATTTAACATTAGATTGTATCTTAAGCTTTACAGGAATGTGGTTCTGAATATAGACCGCGACACTGCCCCCATTGGCATTTCTGTCTTTTTGGTAAATGTTATAACCATGTATTGCTACCACTGTATCATCAAAGGTATTATCTAAGTGAGTTTCAGAGATAGTCAGAATATGAATGTCAGCTGTTACTAGCAAGTTATTGATTTCTTGAACCTTGTTTCTCAGGCTGCATATGTTAATGTGGGCTATTTTTAGCGCTTTTCTGGGTTGCTTGATTGTTTTTAATGCTTTACTGGGAAGCTTATCAGAAGTAGACTTAGTCATGTTATTTATATTGGAGCTGATAGTGCAGGGTGAGCTGCACAAAGTAGTCTTCCTACTAGGGCACACTACTTCAGTGCTAACAATGAAACTCTGGTTTATAGGCTCATGATTACTGCATACACTAGCTGTAGGATAAACAGAAGTATTCGGTGCAATTAGGGGTACAAAAATTAAGTTACTTACATTGTGTTTGCCAATGCCCCTAAGATCATGTACATTTGATGTAGCATTATGACGACTCATTGTCACAATGGTAGGGATTAACTGAGCTGGTCTTGGATCATTGATGTGAAGGTCACTATCTATCTTGTGTTTCTCCCAGGTCTCCCAGCTTTTCTCTGATGAAGGTTTAGAGAAGTTCCTGCCTCAGTCCCTTGGCCTTGATCAGACCTCTGAGCTGGACCCCAGGTAAGGTCCATCAGCATTGTCACTGACCAAGGTAGCCCACCTAAATATGTTCACTTGATAACAGTGGTATATAGTTAATACTGTATGTGTTGTGATATATAATATGTTCACTTGATAACAGTGGTGCATAGTTAATACTGTATGTGTTGTGATATATATTTTCACTTGATTACAGTAGTACATAGTTAATACTGTATGTGTTGTGATATGTAATATGTTCACTTGATTACAGTAGTACATAGTTAATACTGTATGTGTTATGATATATAATATGTTCACTTGATTACAGTGGTACATAGTTAATACTGTATGTGTTGTGATATATAATATGTTCACTTGATTACAGTAGTACATAGTTAATACTGTATGTGTTGTGATATATAATATGTTCACTTGATAACAGTGGTACATAATTAATACTGTATGTGTTATGATATATAATATGTTCACTTGATTACAGTGGTACATAGTTAATACTGTATGTGTTGTGATATATAATATGTTCACTTGATTACAATGGTACATAGTTAATACTGTATGTGTTGTGATATATATTTTCACTTGATTACAGTGGTACATAATTAATACTGTATGTGTTGTGATATATAATATGTTCACTTGATTACAGTGGTACATAGTTAATACTGTATGTGTTGTGATATATAATATGTTCACTTGATAACAGTGGTACATAGTTAATACTGTATGTGTTGTGATATATATTTTCACTTGATTACAGTGGTACATAGTTAATACTGTATGTGTTGTGATATATATTTTCACTTGATTACAGTGGTACATAATTAATACTGTATGTGTTGTGATATATAATATGTTCACTTGATAACAGTGGTACATAGTTAATACTGTATGTGTTGTGATATATATTTTCACTTGATTACAGTGGTACATAATTAATACTGTATGTGTTGTGATATATAATATGTTCACTTGATAACAGTGGTACATAATTAATACTGTATGTGTTGTGATATATAATATGTTCATACTGTATATGTATGATAAGGAGTAACAACCAAGGAGTTACTGTAAATGAGAAAACAAGCCATGCTGTTATAATGTTGTTGTTGACCTAGTTCTTGGTGTTACTGGCTCTGAGTCAAAGACAACAGATAAGGAGAGAATGAATCATGCCGAACATTGAATTGATTGTTATCTCATATGTTCACACTTTATGTTCATATGTTCCCTGTGTAGGTGCCTGACAGCGCTTCCAGTTCACATTCTCAAACACTACCGCGCCAGACTCTTCTTCAGCACTACTGCCCCCACCCCCACCGCCACCGTCCCCTCCTTTCTCCCCACTGCAAGTAAGACGCCTGTCCTAACCCTAATCAGAGTTCATGGGACGTATGTGTCCCCCTCTCTGATTGGGGTAAAGTAGGGACACTTCATCTTTGGGGTTTGATGGGTGTTGGGATTTCTATTTTAGTGTTGTGTGTGAATTTGGGCTGGCATGTTTGTGTTGGTAGGACTGGCGACAAATACTCCTTGTATATAGCTTAATTCTTGAATATTTTTATTCCTTGTGATATTTTATTTTTCGTTGGGAAAGGGCTCGTAAGTAAGCATTTCACAGTAAACTCTACACCTGTGGTATTCGGCAAATGTGACAAATAAAATTTGATACGATTCGATTTGGTGACCTCATCCTAGAGTGTATTTATAGTTCCGTCCCCCAGGCAGGGAAGTGGGAGACCTGGACGTGTGTCTGGAGCAGCCAGCTATTCCCCCTTGGCAGATATTAAGAGACCCTTGGGATGCAGTGAAATAAAAATGGCTCTTACTCTGCTGTAATGTGGTACCACCGGCCCCAGTGGCTGTACAGACTCTGCTGTAATGTGGTACCACCGGCCCCAGTGGCTGTACAGACTCTGCTGTAATGTGGTACCACCGGCCCCAGTGGCTGTACAGACTCTGCTGTAATGTGGTACCACCGGCCCCAGTGGCTGTACAGACTCTGCTGTAATGTGGTACCACCGGCCCCAGTGGCTGTACAGACTCTGCTGTAATGTGGTACCACCGGCCCCAGTGGCTGTACAGACTCTGCTGTAATGTGGTACCACCGGCCCCAGTGGCTGTACAGACTCTGCTGTAATGTGGTACCACCGGCCCCAGTGGCTGTACAGACTCTGCTGTAATGTGGTACCACCGGCCCCAGTGGCTGTACAGACTCTGCTGTAATGTGGTACCACCGGCCCCAGTGGCTGTACAGACTCTGCTGTAATGTGGTACCACCGGCCCCAGTGGCTGTACAGACTCTGCTGTAATGTGGTACCACCGGCCCCAGTGGCTGTACAGACTCTGCTGTAATGTGGTACCACCGGCCCCAGTGGCTGTACAGACTCTGCTGTAATGTGGTACCACCGGCCCCAGTGGCTGTACAGACTCTGCTGTAATGTGGTACCACCGGCCCCAGTGGCTGTACAGACTCTGCTGTAATGTGGTACCACCGGCCCCAGTGGCTGTACAGACTCTGCTGTAATGTGGTACCACCGGCCCCAGTGGCTGTACAGACTCTGCTGTAATGTGGTACCACCGGCCCCAGTGGCTGTACAGACTCTGCTGTAATGTGGTACCACCGGCC
Organism: Salvelinus fontinalis; assembly: GCF_029448725.1. Classification (NCBI taxonomy): domain Eukaryota; kingdom Metazoa; phylum Chordata; class Actinopteri; order Salmoniformes; family Salmonidae; genus Salvelinus; species Salvelinus fontinalis. Next base: position 31,964,898 of record NC_074676.1, read on the forward strand.
CCAGTGGCTGTACAGACTCTGCTGTAATGTGGTACCACCGGCCCCAGTGGCTGTACAGACTCTGCTGTAATGTGGTACCACCGGCCCCAGTGGCTGTACAGACTCTGCTGTAATGTGGTACCACCGGCCCCAGTGGCTGTACAGACTCTGCTGTAATGTGGTACCACCGGCCCCAGTGGCTGTACAGACTCTGCTGTAATGTGGTACCACCGGCCCCAGTGGCTGTACAGACTCTGCTGTAATGTGGTACCACCGGCCCCAGTGGCTGTACAGACTGCTGTAATGTGGTACCACCGGCCCCAGTGGCTGTACAGACTCTGCTGTAATGTGGTACCACCGGCCCCAGTGGCTGTACAGACTCTGCTGTAATGTGGTACCACCGGCCCCAGTGGCTGTACAGACTCTGCTGTAATGTGGTACCACCGGCCCCAGTGGCTGTACAGACTCTGCTGTAATGTGGTACCACCGGCCCCAGTGGCTGTACAGACACTGCTGTAATGTGGTACCACCGGCCCCAGTGGCTGTACAGACTCTGCTGTAATGTGGTACCACCGGCCCCAGTGGCTGTACAGACTCTGCTGTAATGTGGTACCACCGGCCCCAGTGGCTGTACAGACTCTGCTGTAATGTGGTACCACCGGCCCCAGTGGCTGTACAGACACTGCTGTAATGTGGTACCACCGGCCCCAGTGGCTGTACAGACTCTGCTGTAATGTGGTACCACCGGCCCCAGTGGCTGTACAGACTCTGCTGTAATGTGGTACCACCGGCCCCAGTGGCTGTACAGACTCTGCTGTAATGTGGTACCACCGGCCCCAGTGGCTGTACAGACTCTGCTGTAATGTGGTACCACCGGCCCCAGTGGCTGTACAGACTCTGCTGTAATGTGGTACCACCGGCCCCAGTGGCTGTACAGACTCTGCTGTAATGTGGTACCACCGGCCCCAGTGGCTGTACAGACTCTGCTGTAATGTGGTACCACCGGCCCCAGTGGCTGTACAGACTCTGCTGTAATGTGGTACCACCGGCCCCAGTGGCTGTACAGACTCTGCTGTAATGTGGTACCACCGGCCCCAGTGGCTGTACAGACTCTGCTGTAATGTGGTACCACCGGCCCCAGTGGCTGTACAGACTCTGCTGTAATGTGGTACCACCGGCCCCAGTGGCTGTACAGACTCTGCTGTAATGTGGTACCACCGGCCCCAGTGGCTGTACAGACTCTGCTGTAATGTGGTACCACCGGCCCCAGTGGCTGTACAGACTCTGCTGTAATGTGGTACCACCGGCCCCAGTGGCTGTACAGACTCTGCTGTAATGTGGTACCACCGGCCCCAGTGGCTGTACAGACTCTGCTGTAATGTGGTACCACCGGCCCCAGTGGCTGTACAGACTCTGCTGTAATGTGGTACCACCGGCCCCAGTGGCTGTACAGACTCTGCTGTAATGTGGTACCACCGGCCCCAGTGGCTGTACAGACTCTGCTGTAATGTGGTACCACCGGCCCCAGTGGCTGTACAGACTCTGCTGTAATGTGGTACCACCGGCCCCAGTGGCTGTACAGACTCTGCTGTAATGTGGTACCACCGGCCCCAGTGGCTGTACAGACACTGCTGCAATGTCACACTGCTCTCAAATTAACCTGGACAAACTGGCGACACTCAACTGATATTCAGCTTGTTGCAACTTGCAAAGAGGTCAAGAAGTCAAGAGACAAGAGATTATTACGTTAATTTTGTAAACATGATCTAGCTATTTATAGTATCCTAATATAGAAGTTGTTCAATATGTGAATGACTGTGCATCTATGTTTCTTTTTTGTGCTCCAGATCTTGGCTGCCTGCTTCAATACAGAGGAGCCAACAGGTGGTCTCTCCTCGCTAATACACAACATACTCTTTCACTATGTCTCATATAGACTGTTGCTGCCTATCCAAATCTGGAAATGATGATGATCTAAATATCGGAATTACAATCTTTCCATCCTTTGCAATATTTGTCTCTTCACTGTCCATTTTCTGAAATTAACTTTTCCTTATTTTCCCTCCATGTTTCCACTCATCTTTCATCCCTCCACCCGTTCTCCCTAATTTGTCTCAGGGCTGTGTGTGGTGTGGCCAGTATCCAGCCAGTCATGAGCATTCACAACTCCATTCAGCCTTGCTCTCCAAACCAGCTGCTCCCCCAGGGCACAGTGCCCACCCTTCCCCCCGGCAGGGTGGGGGTATCAGGGGGGGGCAACGCGCCCTCTCCCGGGCACCTCCAGAATCCTGGCCCTCCACAGATGAGTAGCCCAGAACAGAATGGCATACTGGACTGGCTGAGGAAACTCCGCCTGCACAAGTACTACCCAGTCTTCAAACAGCTGACCATGGAGGAGGTGGGTGGGCTCTGGGGAAGGGGGGAGTCTCTTATTGGTGGGTTTAGGTTACAGTGGATGAGTGACATTTAAGACACCTATGGAGCTGTAGACATTAGGGCATAAGGAAAAGTGTGTTTGTTTTGGCTTCTCAAAGAGGCAATTAATTTTGCAGCAATCACAATACAGATTAAATCACATATTAACAAACAACAACATCAAAGCATGAAAGGATATTTAGAAGCAAGTAGGTGGGACAAGTGCAATATCAATCATACAATTTCATAGTAAGGCTACATGTCAAAGGCTACGTCTAATATTAGAAAGCCCCAACAGTAAGACATTAGAGTAGATCAAACAACAGCTGCTATTTTTCCCTATCAGACTCATTCTCCCTCTCTTCAACCTGCTCTCCTTTCCCACAGTTCCTTGGACTCACAGAGGAGGATCTGAACAGATATGACCTCACCCAGGGAGCCAAGAAAAAGCTGAAGACGCAGCTGGAACTGCAGAAGTGAGTCTGAACCTTGAACCCTGAACCCTGAACCCCCACCCCCTCATCAAGCCCTCTGTCCCCCAGCTCAATAAAAACAGTGACAATCCCAACATACTCCTGTATAGAAACAGGTAGTTCAGAGGGTAATGACATAGATAGATACACAAAAAGGTGCTATCTAGAACCTAAAAGGGTTATTTGGCTGTCCCAATAGGAGAACTCTTTGAAGGACTCTTTTTGGTTCTAGGTAGAACCCTTTTGGTTCGAGGTAGATCTCTTTACACAGAGGGTTCTACATGGAACCCAAAATAGTTCTACCTGGAACCAAAAATGGTTCAACCTGGAACCTTATTTTCTAAGAGTGTACATAGATAGATAGATCAAATCAGGTCATTGTTATAGAACGGTGCAAAAATTCACAGAATTAGGCCAATATTACCTACTATTTCTATTTACAACTAATGTTTCATGTTTTTTTTATTTAAATAGTCATACTTTATCATTTGTGTAGCATGTGTAAAAGGTTAATCTGTTGATGGTATATTTTTTTTAGACATTAACAAAGGAGATTGATCAATGATGTTTTTGTGTGAGGGAATATAGAGTAATAATGGATATTTGGTTATCAATGGTTAACTAGCATGCCAGTGGGGCAGATTGGTTAGCCCAGATAAGTTTACCTAAAGGGGAGATAGAAAGAATCACTCCCCTGGAAAAAACAATCACATTTTGTAGCGTAGGAGTGTTACTGAGAGAAAAGATTATCACTAAGCCTGTTTCCACTGCTAATATCAACACGTTTCCACTAGCCAGGTTTAGCCAGGTACCACCATGTGCGTTGATTACACGAAGAGGAAAGTTCCTCAGGTGCTTTTCCATAGGTGTGTCTGACAGTGAGCTAAATGGGAGCTTATTCAGGATCACTCTTTCCACTGTCAAGTCTGATTTTCCTTCACCTGGTAATGTAGCTAAATTAACACTATTTCCCCTCTGTAGGCCTATATGGTTGCCCAAAAAACACTCATATGTCATGTCTTCCTTCGTGTGTACCATATTTAGAAGACATATGGACTGCTAACAAAAGTGCTTTTCTACATCAATTCTCTATGGTAGAGTGGCCAGGGACAGCAGAAATTAATCTCAGATAACTATTTATCACACGAGTATCTCCATCTCTCTCCCTGATCATACCATGTATATAACCAAATATGAAATATGTCCCAAGGTTGATATGGTATACAGTGCATTTGGAAAGTATTCAGACCCCTTGACTTTTTCCACATTTTGTTACGTTACAGCCTTATTCTAAAATAGATTAAATCGTTTTTCCCCCTCATCAATCTACATACAATGCCCAATAATGACAAAGCAAAAACAGGTTGCTGGAATTTTTAGAAAATGTATTACAAATAAAAAAACATATCACATTTACAAGTATTCAGACCCTTTACTCAGTACTTTGTTGAAGCACATATGACAAAGATTACAGCCTCGAGTCTTCTTGGGTATGACGCTCCAAGCTTGGCACACCTGTATTTAGGGAGTTTTTCCCATTTTTCTCTGCAGATCCTCTCAAGCTTTGTCAGGTTGGTTGGGGAGCGACGCTGCACAGCTATTTTCAGATCTCTCCACAGATGTTTGATCGGGTTCAAGTCCGGGCTCTGGCTGGGCCACTCAAGAACATTCAGAGACTTGTCCCAAAACCACTCCTGCGTTGTCTTGACTGTGTGCTTAGGGTCGTGGTTCTGTTGGAAGGTGACCCTTCTCGCCAGTCTGAGGTCCTGAGTGTTCTGGAACAGGTTTTCTGTACTTTCCTCAGTTCATCTTTCCCTTGATCCTGACTAGTCTCATAGTTCCTGCCGCTGAACAACATCCCCACAGTATTTTTTCCGTATGATAGGTTGGATAAGGGAATAAAGACAGACACCAATGTCAAGTTCAACAGCCTTGTTAAGCATTGTACAAATCCCTACGCGTGGAGTCTGGGGAACAGTCCAGCTAGTCGATTACCTATCAACTAGACTCCGTAACAAGTATGATGCTGCCACAACCATGCTTCACCATAAGGATGGTGTCAGGTTTCTGCCAGACGTGACACCTGGCATTCAGGACAAAGAGTTAAATCTTGGTTCTATCAGACCAGAGAACCTTTTGGCAAACTCCAAGCGGGCTGTCATGTGCCTTTTACTGAGGAGTGGCTTCCGTCTGGCCACTCTACCATAAAGGCCTGATTGGTGGAGTGCTGCGGAGATGGTTGTCCTTCTGGAAGGTTCTCCCATCTCCACAGAGGAACTCTGGAACTCTGTCAGAGTGACCATCAGGTTCTTGGTCAACTCCCTGACCAAGGCTCTTCTCCCCTGATTGCTCAGTTTGGTCGGGTGGCCAGCTCTAGGACGAGTCTTTGTGGTTCCAAACTTCTTCCATTTAAGAATGATGGAGGCCACTGTGTTCTTGGGGACCTTCAATGCCACAGAACTTTTTTGGTACCTTTCCCCAGATCTGTGCCTCGACACAATCCTGTCTAAGTACAATTCCTTCCACCTCATGGCTTGGTTTTTGCTCTGACATACACTGTTAATTGTGTAACCCTATATAGACAGGTGTGTGCCTTTCCAAGTCATGTCCAGTCAATTGAATTTACGACAGGTGGATTCCAATCAAGTTGTAGAAAAATCTCAAGGATGATCAATGGAAACAGGATGCACTTGAACTCAATTTCGAGTCCCATATCAAAAGGTCTGAATACTTATGTAAATTAGGTATTTCTGTTGTTTTTTTATATCAATGTGCAAAAATTTCTACAAACCTGTTTTCACTTTGTCATTATGGGGTATTGTGTGTAGATTGATGAGGAACATTTATTATTTAATCAATTTTAGAATAAGGCTGTAAGTACCAAAATGTGGCAAAAGGGAAGGGGTCTGAATACTTTCCGAATGCACTGTATGTACTTTATAGTTCAATTAGTGTAACGTGAAGACTGGGGTAGACACATATTACTGCATGTCAGACCCTGGTGTGCTTGTGAAATGTTGACTAGACTAGAGAACCCTCTAGGGCATGGGTGTCAAACTCTGGCCCGCCCGGGGTAATTATATTTGGCCCGTGAGACAATACCAAATTACTACTAGAGCTGGCCCGCCGGTATTATACAGTGCATTCACCGCTAATACTATGAATCCCATAATGCTCTGCTGTTGTTTTTGCGCGCCAATCAGGACAGGACCCAGAAACGCCCTCTCCTCTGTGACAGTAGTCATAGCAACATAGACGCTACAACTGTCAGCGCGCTATCCCTTCCCAAAAATGGCGAAAAGAAAGGCAGAAAACAAGAGCTTTCTGGACAAGTGGGAGGCAGAATATCTGTTTACATATGTAAAAGACAAACCTGTTTGTCTTGTTTGTGGAGTCAACGTGGCTGTAAGTAAGGAGTACAACATTAGACGACACTATGAAACGAAACACAATGACAAATACAAGGACCTGGACATGACTCAAAGGAGCCAGAAAGTAGAGGAGATGAAAAGAAGTTTGGTTTCACAACAGAATATGTTCAAAAAAGCCACATCACAAAGTGAGGCTGGTGTAAAGGCTAGTTCTATAGTGGCAGCAGAGATTGCAAAATCAGCCCGGCCCTTTAATGAGGGAGAGTTTGTGAAAAAGTGCATGATGAAAGTTTGTGACCTCGTATGCCCAGAGAAAAAGCAAGCATTTTCAAACGTGAGCCTGAGCAGGAACACAGTAGCTGATCGCACATGTGATCTTGCCACCAATCTGTATGACCAGCTGATGGAAAAGGGAAAAGATTTCGTTGCGTTCTCCCTCGCTGTGGATGAGAGCTGCGACGCATCTGATACTGCTCAGCTGTCAGTCTTCATCCGTGGAGTGGACTCAAATCTGTGTGTTACGGAGGAGCTATTGGGATTCAAATCAATGCATGGCACAACCACAGGAAAGGAAATCTTTGAGGAGGTTTCCAAATGTGTAACTGAAATAAAGCTGCCGTGGGATAAACTCGTTGGATTAACGACAGATGGTGCGCCAGCGATGTGCGGTAAAAAGAGTGGACTGGTGGGCATGGTTCGGGAGAAGATGCGGGAAGAGAACTGTGCAGGTGAGCTAACTGTTTACCACTGCATCATACACCAGGAATCACTGTGTGCCAAAGCCCTAAAGATGGAACATGTTATGACCACAGTAACACAGGTAGTTAACGTTATAAGAGCCAAAGGCCTGAATCACCGGCAGTTAAAAAAAATTCTTGAGGAGTGTGGTTCGGAATACGCAGACGTGCCGTATCACACAGAGGTGAGATGGCTAAGCAGAGGAAAAGTACTGAACAGATGTTTCGAGCTGCGTGAGGAAATATGTAAATTCCTGGAAACCAAAGGGAAGGATACAGCAGAGCTCCGGGAGCAAAAGTTTCTGTGTGAGCTGGCCTTTCTCTGTGACATCTCGAGCCATCTCGATGCGCTGAACCTGCAGCTTCGGGGGCGGGGGCGCATCATCACAGACATGTACGCTGCAGTGAGGGCCTTTAAAACTAAACTGTGCCTGTGGGAGAATCAGATGCTGCAAGGAAACCCTTGCCATTTTCCCTGCTGCCAAACCATAAAAGCGCAGATCTCTACCGCCGTGTTCCCATGCGCACAGTTTGCTGAAAAACTCAGTGTTCTCGCCGCTGAGTTTAGCCGGCGATTTGCCGACTTCGATGTCCAGAAATGTAGGTTTGAGCTGCTTAGTAATCCCTTCGCAGTTGATGTGGAAAATGCACCAACCAACATCCAAATGGAGCTGATTGAACTCCAGTGCAACGACACGCTGAAGTCAAAGTATGATGCTGTGGGCGCCGCACAGTTTCCACGGTTCATCCCTGACACAATGCCTCAGCTCCGCACCCAAGCTGCTCAGATGCTCTCCATGTTCGGCAGCACTTATCTATGCGAGCAACTTTTCTCCTCGATGAAGATGACCAAAACAACTCACAGGAGACGTCTGACTGATGAACACCTTCGCTCGATACTGAGGATTTCTTCAGCTCAGAGCCTGAGCCCAGACATTGATGAACTAGCATCCAAGAAGAGATGCCAGGTATCTGGCTTGGGCACATCAGATTAGATCAGTGTGCAATAATTAACGTTTTCTTTGTGCACTTTTTCTTGCTACAAGGCATGGGCTTGAATGGTTGATTGATTTATTATCATTTTTTTTGTAAAATTATTAGCCAGTGGAAAAAGTTTATTTTGGTATTTAAATCAGAAGGCTGCAAATAGAAAAGAGGCATACGATTTTTATTTAAATTTTATTTATTTAATAAATGAATGCGGTTGATGTGTTTTTTCATTTGAAATTCGATTTTGCATGTCTCCACTACTAAATTATATATTGTATGGTAATAAGCGATGCTTGTTCCATATTCAATGTTAAAGCAAAACTTGTTTGGGTCCATATTAAAAGGTTCATTTGTTCAATGTTGGCCCAAGACTTTGTTCAGGTTTTACATTTTGGCCCACTGGGTATTTGAGTTTGACACCCCTGCTCTAGGGTTTCAGTAGTGCTAGTAAAAGACCATCTCAAAGATCTCTCCAGCTTATTTCTTCACCTTCTATAGTAGCTGTCTGGCGCCTGCTTGTGTACTTATAATTATTTTGATTGGCTGTGATGATATTCCCCTCAGTTATGCTGTTTTGTGTCTGTGTGATGACTGACTGTGTTTGTGTTGTCAGTAGGGAGAAGATGGAGAAGAGGTATTTGATGTCCCAGTTCCCTGTGTCCTGTAGTGGCATCGCCAGGGTTACTCCATCCAGCCACATTGGTCCAGTGGAACAAGTCCACTCCAGCAACAACACAGGTAACTCTTAACATGCTGACTACACCAGCATCGTGCGCATGTTGATTTTGTCTGTCCCCACCAGACGTGATCATGACACGCAGGTTAGGTTAAAATGACAAAATCAGCTTTGAATCAATGATATTAATTTCGGGGAAGGTCAATGCGCATATGAAACATTCATGGATATTTGTACTGGGAGATGAACATTGGGTTATTTTACTTGACACATGCATGTGGTCCTCTTTTTAGCTGGTTCATTGTAGAATTTTGACCCGGAGTCATACAAAATTGTGTGTTTCTTTACTCCGATGATAAATCCACAGATAAAAAGGGAAACCTAGTTATTTTTTAGTTAGTTATCTTGAATGAATCTCTCCTCGTTGGTCTTTCAAGCGTCCATGTGGGATTGTATCTTCCTGATATCCAATAAGAAGGGGACTTGCAGCGCGTGTCGCCTCTCCAATAGAGCCAAGTTATATTTTAGCGCTTGACTACGCAGACGGTAGACGGTGTGAGCGGTGTGGGTGAAATGATTGAATAGCATTAATGTGTAAATGTATTTTGCAACGCTCGCACATGCAACGTGGCTGATATGGTTTGTATGTAACTCCTCTGCCATTGTACACTTTCAATACAAGTAAACTAGACACTTGATACAGGTCATTCAAAGGCATCTGTTCTTTACTGTGCTCCATGAACATGTAAACTGTACACAAAGACTTAAATAAAGGTTCATTACAAATGTAATCCTCCAAAGTACACCGTCTCAACTTTATCTATAGAACGTGATACTGCAGGTAACCTGTACGCCAGGGTTCCCCAACTGATTTTATTTGCTGCCCCACAAAAAAAAAGAAGAGAAATGTATTTTTTTATTTCTTATTGTTGTACAGCTCCAAGTGATTTTAATTTGGGAAATCTATTCCAAAGTATTCCCACGCATAATAGAGAGATATACAGTGCATTCGGAAAGTATTCAGACCCCTTGACTTTTTCCATATTTTGTTACCTTACAGCCTTATTCTAAAATGGATTCAATGGTTTTTTTCCCTCATCAATCCACACACAATATCCCATAATGACAAAGCAAAAACAGCTTTTTAAAAACTGAAATATCACATTTAAATAATTATTCAGACCCTTTACTCAGTGCTTTGTTGAAGCACCTTTGGCAACAATTACAGCCTTGAGTCTTCTTGTGTCACGGCCGTCGTCTAGGTGGAAATGACCGGACCAAGGTGCAGCGTGGTGAGCGTACATTTTCTTTTATTTAGAATATCGCCAACAAAACAAGAAACAAAGAAACGACCGTGAAGCTTACTAGGGCTATAGTGCCACTAACAAAGTCAGCTACCGACAAACACCAAAGTAAAAAAGGCTGCCTAAGTATGATTCCCAATCAGAGACAACGATAGACAGCTGTCCCTGATTGAGAACCATACCCGGCCAAAACATAGAAATACAAAACATAGAAATAAAGAAACTGGAATTCCCACCCTAGTCACACCCTGGCCTAACCAAAATAGAGAATAAAAGCCTCTCTATGACCAGGGCGTGACAGTACCCCCCCCCCCCCCCCCCCAAAGGTGCGGACTCCGGCCACAAAACCTGACTATAGGGGAGGGTCCGGGTGGGCATCTATTCACTGCGGCGGCTCCGGTGCGGGACATAGACCCTGCTCCACCTCTGGCTCCCCCCACTTTGGTGGTGCCTCTGGTGCGGGGACCCTCGTCGCCGACCCCGGACTGGGGACCCTCGCCGCAGGCCCCGGACTGGGGACCCTCGCCACAGGCCCAGGACTAGGGACCCTCGCCGCAGGCCCCGGACTGGGGACCCTCGCTGCAGGCCCCGGACTGGGGACCCACGTTGCAAACCCCGGACTGGGTACCGTCGCTGGAGGCTAAGGACTGGGGACCGTCGCTGGAGGCTCCGGACTGGGGACCGTAACTGGAGGCTGTCGTTGGAGGCTCCCGGACTGGAGACCGTCGCTGGAGGCTCCGGACTGGGGACCGTCGCTGGAGGCACCGGACTGGGGACCGTCGTTGGAGGCTCCCGGACTGGAGACCGTCGTTGGAGGCTCCCGGACTGGAGACCGTCGCTGGAGGCTCCGGACTGGGGACCGTCGCTGGAGGCACCGGACTGGGGACCGTCGCTGGAGGCTCCGGACTGGGGACCGTCGCTGGAGGCTCCGGACTGGGGACCGTCGCTGGAGGCTCCGGACTGGGGACCGTCGCTGGAGGCTCCGGACTGGAGACCGTTGTTGGAGGCTCCGGACTGGCCCGTGGAGCAGGCACAAGATGAACCGGGCTGTGGGGGAGCACTGGAGATCTGGTGCTTCTCCTTGGCACCACACTTCCAGGCTGAATGCCCACTTTGTCCCGGCATCTCCAGAGCGCAGGCACAGGTCGAACCGGGCTGTGGGGGAGCACTGGAGATCTGGTGCTTAGACCTTGCACCGCTCCTCTTGGCTGAATGCCTACTTTAGCCCGGCACGTACGGAGCGCAGGCATAGGACGAACCGGGCTGTCACATCGCACCGGAGACACAGTGCGCAGAGCCGGCGCAAGACTTACCGGGCTGTGGAGGCGCCCTGGAGGTCTGGAGCGTAGAGCTGGCACAAGACGTGCATGGCCGGGGAGGCGCACAGGAGGCCTGGTGCGTGGGGCTGGCACAGTCTTCACCAGACGGCGAGCACGCACCTCAGGACGAGTATGGAGAGCTGACTCAGGTGATTTTAACCTGAGGACACGCTCCGTAGAGCGAATGTCGTGCCTCATGCACCAACACAGCAGCTCTCTCCTAACTCTCTACTCCAATCTCCCCATCAACTCCTTAACTGTCTCTGCTTCACTCCCCTCCAAGTTCACCTTCTTCTCCCCGACTGGCTCTGGTTCCAACCTCGGCTCCGCCGACCGTCCCGTCTGCCCCTCCAAAAATGTTTTGGGGGGGCTGCCTCTCCTGGCCACGCTGCTTGGTCCTTTGGGGGTGTGTAGTTCTGTCACGGCCGTCGTCTAGGTGGAAATGACCGGACCAAAGTGCAGCGTGGTGAGCGTACATTTTATTTTATTTAGAATGTCGCCAACAAAACAAGAAACAAATAAACAACCGTGAAGCTTACTAGGGCTATAGTGCCACTAACAAAGTCAGCTACCCACAAACACCAAAGGGAAAAGGCTGCCTAAGTATGATTCCCAATCAGAGACAACGATAGACAGCTGTCCCTGATTGAGAACCATACCCGACCAAAACATAGAAATACAAAACATAGAAATAAAGAAACTAGAATGCCCACCCTAGTCACACCATGTCTATCGTTGTCTCTGATTGGGAATCATACTTAGGCAGCCTTTTCCCTTTGGTGACCAAAGGGAAAAGGCTGCCTAAGTATGATTCCCAATCAGAGACAACGATAGACAGCTGTCCCTGATTGAGAACCATACCCGACCAAAACATAGAAATACAAAACATAGAAATAAAGAAACTAGAATGCCCACCCTAGTCACACCATGTCTATCGTTGTCTCTGATTGGGAATCATACTTAGGCAGCCTTTTCCCTTTGGTGACCAAAGGGAAAAGGCTGCCTAAGTATGATTCCCAATCAGAGACAACGATAGACAGCTGTCCCTGATTGAGAACCATACCCGACCAAAACATAGAAATACAAAACATAGAAATAAAGAAACTAGAATGCCCACCCTAGTCACACCATGGCCTAACCAAAATAGAGAATAAAAGCCTCTCTATGGCCAGGGCGTGACATCTTGGGTATGACGCTACAAGCTTGGCATACCTGTATTTGGGGAGTTTATCCCATGCTTCTCTGCAGATCCCCTCAAGCTCTGTCAGGTTGGATGGGGAGCGTCGCTTCACAGCTATTTTCAGGTCTCTCCAGAGATGTTTGATCGGGTTCAGGTCCAGGCTTAGGCTGGACCACTCAAGGACATTCACAGTCCCTGCCACTGAAAAACATCCCCACAGCATGATGCTGCCACCACCATGCTTCACCGTAGGGATGGTGCCAGGTTTCCTCAAGACATGACGCTTGGCATTCAGGCCATATAGTTAAATTGTGGTTTCATCAGACCAAATCATATTTTTTCTCATGGTCTGAGAGTCCTTTAGGTGCCTTTTGGCAAACTCCAAGCGGGCTGTCAGGTGCCTTTTACTGAGGAGTGGCTTCTGTCCGTCCACTCTACCATAAAGGCCTGATTGGTGGAGTGCTGCGGAGATGGTTGTCCTTCTGGAAAGTTCTCCCATCTCCACAGAGGAACTCTGGAGCTCTGTCAGAGCGACCATCGGGTTCTTGGTCACCTCCCTGACCAAGGCTCTTCTCCCCCGATTACTCACTCTGGGTGGGCAGCCAACTCTGGGAAGAGTCTTGGTGGTTCCAAACTTGTTCCATTTAAGAATGACGGAGAACCCTGTGTTCTTGGGGACCTTCAATGCTGCAGAAATGTTTTGTTACCCTTCCCCAGATCGGAGCTCGGAGCTCTACGGACAATTCCTTCTACCTAAATTGTAAAAATGCCTACAAACCTGTTTTCTCTTCGTCATTATGGGGTATTGTGTGTAGATTGATGAGGGAAAAATGTAATTTGATCTATTTTAGAATAAGGCTGTAACGTAACAAAATGCGGAAAAAGTCAAGGGGTCTGAATACTTTCTTAATGCACTGTATGTGATCGTATAGAAATATAAACATGGTTTGAAATTATTATGGTTTAGTCAAATATTATATCTGCTCGTGGTCAATTTGCAGTCTACAAATTATTTGTAATTATGTTCCGGTCCCCTGACCATCCGGTCAAGAAGAAATCAGCCCACGTGAATCTAGTTGATGATCCCTGCTGTACACTTCAGCTTCATTTAGCCTACATGTGTTCTGTGTTCAGAGCTACATGTGGAGGTAGAGACGGGCATGCACCCTCTCCCCCGGGACAGCAGCTCCTCCTCAGGTTATTCCAGCTCTTCCTCCAGCCCCATTACCCCTCTGTGTCTGTCCCGGGAAGGGGCCTTTGACAGGGCCAAGGAGCCACACAGACGTGAGTCCCCCTCCCTCTTTCAGCAGTCATGCTAATTTAAAAGCAGGGTATATCAGTAATAACAGTTTATCTCTGATAACAGTTTGTTCTGTCTCCCATCCAGGTATGGGGTCAGGACTAGACCTCGGAGAGAAGGACAGGACATGTGTTCTCCTGAACCCCACCGTTACAACAGGTCCTAGTCGGCCCACTGCTCAGGTTCTTCCCGTGCAGAATGATCCTACTCCCTGCCCCTCCCACATTGGCCTTCCTCCACCCTCCTTGCCCCTACTGTCACCAAGACGCATCCTGGGTTCCCCCCGTAAGTCCCGGCCCCCTCCCCTTTGCCCTAATGAGCGGGCCAAACCCCTGGGTTCAGGCGTAGCTGTTGGGGTGCGTCTGGAGAGCCTGTTCCCTGGCCTGAGTGTGGACAGTGTGGGGTTCCCTCCCCTCCACCAGGATTCTGCTGGGCCCCGGGGGCCCTCTGGGGTCACCATGCTGCGCTCACTTCCAGGCCTGATGGTGGAGACCAGCACCGCCCTCACCACCACCTCCAACACCCTGCACCACATCTCACACCCCCCTCTACACCTACAGGTGTCCCCCTCCTTACCCCGTGCTGGACACTACCCTTACCCGTCTTCCTCCGCCTCCTCTTCCTCATTATCTCCCTCCTTTAAGTCAGCCTTCCCATCTGTGAGTGGCATTCCCATGGGAACCGTGAGCAGCGTTCCCATAGCAGCGGTGCCAGGCAACACCTATTGTGTCAACAGTAGCGCTGCTGTCCTGCCATGCTCCAGTCCCACTTCCATGGAGAACAGTGGCTACACCGTCGCCTCTGGCTCCACCCCAAGCCCCCCTGTGTGCGTGTGCAGCTCCTGTGGTTGCAGTGGGAACTGTGGTTCCTACGGGGCCCTCCCGGCCAGCTACGCAGGGTACTTCCAGCACCCCTTCTCAGGGACGTCAGTGTTCACCCTGGGTCCCCTGCTTCACCTCAATCCCCTGCTGGCTGGGAGCAGTACTGCCTTCCCCTACCCCCTGGTGGCACAACCCCTCTACAACAGCAGCATGTCTCACAGCCATGACACACAGGGGCAGCAGGGGCTGGTCCTGCCCCCCATGCAGGGCTTTCTGGGGGCCGGGGCCAACATGTATCAGCATCATGGAGTGGTGGGGAACGGAGGGCACAAGAAGCCAGGGAGCCTGTCCTGCTACAACTGTGGGGTCATCGGCCATCGGGCACAGGAATGCAAGCAGCCACCCATGGACGCTGCTCAGCAAGGTATAAAGTAGAAACCGTACAGCTACTGCAAGAAATATTGTAATTCTATGATTAAAAATACGTACAGTACCAGTCAAAAGTTTGGACACACCTACTCATTCAAGGCTTTTTTAAATGTTTTACTATTTTCTACATTGTAGAATAATAGTGAAGACATCAAAACTATGAAATAACACATATGGAATCGTGTAGTAACCAAAAAAGTGTTAAACAAATAAAAATATATTTTATATTTGAGATTCTTCAAAGTAGCAACCCTTTGCCTTGATGGCAGCTTTGCACACTCTTGGCATTCTCTCAACCAGCTTCATGTGGAATGCTTTTCCAAAAGTCTTGAAGGAGTTCCACATATGCTTGGCACTTGTTGGCTGCTTTTCCTTCACTCTGCAGTCCAACTCATCCCAAACCATCTCAATTGGGTTTAGGTCGGGTGATTGTGGAGGCCAGGTCATCTGGTGCAGCACTCCATCACTCTTCTTCTTCGCCAAATAGCCCTTACACAGCCTTGAGGTGTGTTTTGGGTCATTGTCCTGTTGAAAAACAAATGATAGTCCCAGTAAGCGCCAACCAGATGGGATGGCGTATCGCTGCAGAATGCTGTGGTAGCCATGCTGGCTAAGTGTGCCTTGAATTCTAAATAAATCACAGACAGTGTCACCAGCAAAGCACCATTACACCTCCTCCATGCTTCACAGTGGGAACCACACATGCAGAGATCATCCGTTCACCTACTCTGCTTCTCACAAAGACACGGTGGTTAGAACCAAAAATCTCTAATTTGGACTCATCAGACGAAAGAACATATTTCCACCGGTCTAATGTCCATTGCTCGTGTTTCTTGGCCCAAGCAAGTCTCTTTTTCTTATTGCTGTCATTTAGTAGTGGTTTCTTTGCAGCAATTCGACCATGAAGGCTTGATTCACACAGTCTCCTCTGAACAGTTGATGTTGAGATGTGTCTGTTACTTGAACTCTGTGAAACATTTATTTCGACTGCAATCTGAGGCTGGTAACTCTAATGAACGTATCCTCTGCAGCAGAGGTAATTCTGGGTCTTCCTGTGGCTGTCCTCATGAGAGCCAGTTTCATCATAGGGCTTGATGGCTTTTGCGACTGCACTTGAAGAAACTTTCAAAGTTCTTGAAATTTCCGGATTGACTGACCTTAATTTCTTAAAGTAATGATGGACTGTCGCTTCTCTTTGCTTATTTGAGCTGATCCATAATTTGGACTTGGCCTTTTACCAAACAGGGCTGTCTTCTGTATACCACCCCTACCTTGTCACAACACAACTGATTGGGTCAAACGCATTAAGAAGGAAAGAAATTCCACAAATTAACTTTTAACAAGGCACACCTGTTAATTGAAATTAATTCCAGGTGACTACCTCATAAGGCTGGTTGAGAGAATCCCAGACCTGTCATCAAGGCAAAGGGTGGTACTTTGAAGAATCTCAAATATAAAATATATATATATATTTTTTTACACTTTTTTGGTTACTACATGATTCCATATGTGTTATTTAATAGTTTTGATGTCTTCACTATTATTCTGCAATGTAGAAAATAGTAAAAATAAAGAAAAAGCCTTGAATGAGTAGGTGTGTCCAAACGTTTGACTGGTACTGTATATTTTTTATATCTACAGAAACCTCTTAGGGAACTTGACATATTGACCGTAATTGGTATTTTGTTTTTCAGGCACATTTCGGCTGAAGTATGCTCCTAAATCAGACAGCCAGGACTCAGGGGACTAAGAAAAACTCCTGTGATCTCACTCTTGCGCACATCAGCACCTTATGTTCCTCAGATTGGAGGAGCTCCTTTCATTAACTCTTTGAACACCAGTCACAGTTTTGATGGTAGGCTGGTGAATGGTGGCCACTCAACTCAACTTAGATTCTTGCTTGAGACCATGAAGAAAGTGAAATTATAGAGTCAATTTGGAGGGTGCTATTTTTTAAATGTATTTTTTAATTTTTACCTTTTATTTAACTAGGCAAGTCAGTTAAGAACAAATTATTGTTTTCAATGACTGCCTAGGAATAGTGGGTTAACTGCCTTGTTCAGGGGCAGAACCACAGATTTGTATTAGTTCCAGTCCATCTATAACAGATGATTTTGGTCAAAGGAAAAAATAGAAATGTGACAACTCCTCACGCTACTCAGGTCACACCTCAGTGTCACTCAGTTCTGTAGCCAGACCTAACCCTTTCAAAACAAGTACTTGTACTGTTCTAAGACAAGATGGCCTTTTAAGTTGCTCTGGAGAAGAAAGTTGGATGTATATCTGAGTGAATTATGTGTGAATGTAAAGACATAAGATGACTGCCAAATAATGCACATTGACTGACTGTCTGCCAAATCCTCCTCCTCTGGAACAAAGCATGTCTCTGAGGAAACCAGGAAATAAACAAGGAAGTACTTCTGTCATTTCCCTTTGTGTTGCCAGACAGCACAGGGGAAGAGGAAGTGAAACAAACAAGTGCTTTATTCAACAAATCATTCACTGTGGGTACTTAGCCCTGTACAGTGCAGGTATTAATGATAACAAGAAACAGATGGTGCCAGCGTTACTAAGATGTGCCATTGATATTGTTTTGTGCCGAACTGCCTGGAAATGATTCCAAACTTGTTTAATCGTTTAGAAGTTCGAGCAGTCTAATTGTTATAATCACTGCCCAAAATGGGTGGTGGTGAAATGTAAGGGGATCCTTTTTGAGAAAGATTTGATATTGAATGTGTCAGTGAATGTCTCCTTAAGTTGCCACCATGGTGTGGCATGTGAAGCACTTTTATGAGACTGGCTGGTCCCAGGCCATTGGATGTGAGTGTGACATGAGGACAGTGGTCCTCAAGGCTGGAGTTATTATAGGTTTGTTGTTATGCACTGGAGTGTCCCTAGCCAGGTATGGAGGACACAATTCAGTCATAAGGGACATTTCTTTGATAATGATCATATGTACCAATAAACACTTGCACCGATTGCTTCCAATAGATAGTCAAGACTTTGACAAAATCAGGATCCACTTGGAGTTCCATTCTGGTGGATGTGATATTTGTAGGAAAGGATCAGGAAGTGGTCACTGAAGATCAAGGAATTGTAGGACAATCCAGGATTGTATCTTGACTATCTGTACAGTATTGCATGTCAGGGACTGTGGTCAAAAATGTTTTGACCACATCCATGCTGTTTCTGGTCTAGGTCTCATGGGAGTAAGAGAGTTTACAGTAGGCACATTACGGCTGCAGAGCAAACATGATTCTCTGGTGGTTCATTTGTTTTTACACTGTTCTGTAACATTGTGCTTAGTTAATACACCTTGGTTCATGCTGCAAACATTTTGTGTAAACCAATTTGATTTATAATCATGTCTTAATATCATTAAAATGAAATAGTGAAATTATTGACCATGGGAAATCACATTTGTGCACTAAGCTGTACATCCTGGATGCCTTAGCAAACCTGCATGGTACAATCATTTACTAAAGAAAATGTATGGCCATAATAAAATGATACTGCATTTTTGCTTCTGGAACCGTTTCAGGTTACTTGGTTCCAATGAGATTCTTGTCAAACATATAATTAGCTAGTATTATTTGACTGTAACGTAGCCATTTTCTTAGTCAATAGCTATGCATGTTGTTTGATTTAAAAGGTGTTTTAAAACAGTTGGTATTATTGTGAAGCAGATTTGAACTTGAAGGGCAGATCCTGTATTATTTTTTTATGTCAGAATTTTATATCATATGGTGTAGTGTGTTTTAAGATTTGCTTGTTTTATATACTGCATGAAAAACATTGTAAAAAGCATTTTGTTTTCTGATATCACAATCTCATTGGCAACACAGTGTCTAATAGCAGCATAGGTGTTCTAGATGGGGAACACACCACAGAAACTTATACATCGTTTTTTTTATTCATAAAATACCAACATAAATACAAGAAAAGGTTGTGTAATACTGCTGTAAATATGAAGAATGCAAGTGGCAAACACAGGAGAATGCAGAGGAACATTGGGTTGATAACTGTACCATTCCTCTGTCATTAAACCCTCAAACTGATCATAGAATCATTCTTATTCATTATGCACAAGTATAGCATATGGACATTTGTACAACGAAACAAAATCACATTGAATGAAAACAAAATAAAGATGAACTGCCAAAAATCCTGACATAAAAAGGCATCTAACATTTAAAACAGTTGAGAGGACAGCGAGAGGGAAGAGGACAGCGAGAGGGAAGAGGACAGCGAGAGGGAAGAGGACAGCGAGAGGGAAGAGGACACAAGTCAGCACACATTATAAAGGCGTAAATAACCCTCTATTAAACAAATGGAATATTCTAAAAGTGTGATGCCACCCAGAGATGAGCTCTGTCCAGAGCCCTAGGGCAGGTCTAGGTGGGGGAGAGATGGACAGACCCAGTCCTAACTGGCCACCAACCCCACATCAGTGACCCTTTCAACATACAAATGCAATTCCATCATCATGTCCTATCATAGTGTTCAAGGTCAGTTTATTATTCCTTTCATTTGTCCAATATCTGTACACAGAGGCAAATCTCTTTACAATCATCATAGCAGGTTTTCGGTAGCATAGCATTTATTTATTTTTTTAACCAAGAGTCCCTCGCATCTCTTCTATGTGGAGACATTTACGACAAAGGCAGGGAAATAAAAACATATTTGAAAAAGGACCTTTGTTTTCATTAAGGAGAAAATTGTACTTATCTCTGAACCCATAACCATTATAAAGACAGGGGGAGGTGAATGCTAAACTGAACACACATTAACATGTAAGCCTTAAAAACTATAGTTTGCCTAGAATTGGCCGAAAGTAAAGACTAAAACGGAAATAGAAACAGTAATTTTGTCACAGCGGTTAAGACTTGGCCTAAGTCACCCATCACAGGAGACTTTACCACATGATGACACATGTTGTGGCAGTAATGTCCCATGTCAGTCAAACTGGATTCAACTAAACTGTTACAAAATTCCTCAGCAGCTGTTATGATTGAAGCTTCATCCAAAAGACTGAGCTCATTCAAGTTTAGCAAACCCAACCAGTGGAAAAGAAAAGATGGGGTTTGCTGTATCTGAACTCAACCGTGATGGACTCAAGCAGGGATTTAACATGTAAAATGTTTGAATCTTGTGTGAGCGAACTCAAGCTGAACTGGCAATCATCTCTGCTATACTAATCCATCCTATACAACAAAACCCAAACAAACTATTTAATCCCTTTCCCTAAACTCATGGCTGAATGTATGGATAAGGGGCAGAGTATGAGAAGGTGCAGGATAGGGCTTTTAATATCTATAAGGGGCCCTTTAGCACATGGGAGGAGAGGTCGGTTGGTTCCTATGGTCTTGGCTAAGGTTGTAAAGCAAGCATGGGTTGGAGAGAAGGCAGGGGGATAGGTCTGTATTTAGGAACGAAGGATCAGGAAGGGAGGGTGGTAGATAGTATCAATGTCCGAGTGCTGGCGTGGTGGTGGGAGGCTGTTACTGGGGGGCCATGGTTCCGAAGGTCTCCTGCGAGGCATACACCATGTAGAGGAAGCCATCGTCGTCCTTCTCGCGCTCGTACACCTCAGCGATGGCTGCCGACACGGACACCATGCTGTGGCCGTTCACCAGCAGGAAGAAGGCCTGGTTGGAGTTCAGCTGGAGGCGCCTCCTGGTGGGACAAAGATACATGGACAAAGAGTTCAGCACATCAGATCCACACATTGGTAGAAGTATATTTGCTGTAGTGAATGCCTGATAAATGAATGTAAGTAAATACAGAGAAGGTAGAGGATAACGTAACATCATGAAAGAGCACCTGATGATTTTGATCAGTTCACTCATGTTGACATGGTCAGGAACCAGGAACTTGGTTTTATCCAGGATGGGCAGCTGCTTCTCTCCCTTGTATCTCTCAATGATGACCTGAAAGGAAGCAGAGGAAACATCTTGTTAAAGAGCTCACTGTCCCCACAGCACATCTTGCTAGAAGGAGTCACATTACCAAGACCATAGAAATAGAATGGGCTCCGGAACCTCTAACCCTTGCGATTTGACTGGTAAACTCATGTGTACACCCGCAATGGCTGCCTAGTATTGTGATGTAATCATTTCCATGGTAATGTATTTTTTGTAATGTCAGTTGAGTCAACAAATCACAGCACATATTGATGGGTACACTTCCTTCTATATTTTCCAGCTTTGCTCCTCGCAATGACCGCCATCACAATGCCATCATTGACTTGAATGGGGACGCCCATTCTATTTCTATGACCAAGACACAGCTAGTGTCAGTCAGAGGGGGAGGGGCCATTACCAAGACACAGCTAGTGTCAGTCAGAGGGGAAGGGATATTACCAAGACACAGCTAGTGTCAGAGGGGGAGGGGCATTACTCAGAATTTTGGGTCACCTGGACAGACAAAGGTAAGGATCAGGAAGTGGTCATGTACTGTAACTGAGGCCCTTTCAGTCAGTCAGAGTGTGTGTGGAGGAGAGGCAGCAGATGGAAGGTTAGAGAAATATTCAATCTGATATGTGGTCTGTTTGGGTCCTGACACATGGCTAACACCAAGACAGTTCCATACCCTTCTACCTATTTTTCATGAGAATATCTGTTAGGAAGGATAACCTCTGTTGAGGAAAACATTGGATGGGTCTGTATTTAGGAGTACTCTATCCCAATTTATAAACTGGGTGTTTCGAGCCCTGAATCCTGATTGGCTGACAGCCGTGGTATATCAGACCATATACCACGACAAAACATGTATTTTTACTGCTCCAATTAAGTTGGTAACCAGTTTATAATAGCAATAAGGCACTTCTGGGGTTTGTGGTAATAGCTGTATCTGGGCACTCTGCATTGCGTCGTACATAAGAACAGCCCTTAGCCGTGGTATATTGGCCATACACCACATCCCCTCGTGCCTTATTGCTTAAGTATATTATATCTTTGCATGGTTGTGGTGGTAATAGATCTGATACTAACCGGGATCTTGTTGGGGTGCTGCTCTCGGATCAGCCGTACATCATCTACTCTCTGCTCTGTGGACACAAGGAAGAGAGAACAGGTGAGATGACAAAACAACTATCAGACTATCTGTTCTATATCCCATCTGCCTTTCACACAGGTAACTCAAAGGAAAAATATGTTGCCCATTTACCTCAAACCCCCTATGGTTATAGACAATACAATCAGTGCAGCAAACCAGGTGACGAATCAACTCAGACCATGAATGAAACAGCAAGTGAACATAATATATTCTAAACTAATCCCATCCTGCTGAACTTTGCAACTCGGTGGCCATTTGCAACAAGGCCAAAACAACGGTTTCCATGGCACCAGATAAGGCCTTGGGCCCCTTTGTTTACACACAAACCCTGGGTCAGTTTTGACTGATGGACAGAAGAAACAACACCACAAGTACCTGGAAGGATGGACCTCTTGATCCCAATTGATTCACTAAAATGTTCATATTTAGGCAATTCTATCCAGAAATACACAAGAGACAGATTTTTACAGGAATAATAATTCACTTTGCGCTTAAGTAAATACAATAGACTTAAAGAGACAGTTCAGACAAATTGTTTTCTCAGAGGAGTCTTTTATAGTCAAATATTGTATATAAATTCATTCATATGATTATATAAAGGCTGAAGGCTAAAAACAGCCTTTACTATATCTAGGCCTACACTGAGTGTACAACACTATGAACACCTTCATACTATTGAGTTGAATCCCCTTTTGCCCTCAGAACAGCCTCAATTTGTCGGGGCATGGACTCTACAAGATGTTGAAAGTGCTCCACAGGGATGCTTGTCCATTGTTGACTCCAATGCTTCCCACAGTTGTGTCAAGTTAACTGGATGTCCTTTGGGTGTTGGACCATTCTTGATACACACTGTTGAGAGTGAAAAACCCAGCAGCGTTGCAGTTCTTGACACACTCAAACCGGTTCGCCTGGCACCTACTACCATACCCTGTTCAAAGGCACTGAAATATTTTGTCTTGCCCATTCACGCTCTGAATGGCACACATACACAATCCATGTTTCAATTGTCTCAAGGCTTAAAAATCTTTCTTTAACCCGTCTCCTCCCTTTCATCTACACGGATTGAAGTGGATTTTACCAGTTAAATGTAATTAAATGTCGTCGAAAATGTAATCTACGTAATCCCCAAAAGTAATTATTTATCATGAGGGCCATAAACAATAACTAGTAATGCTGCATACTCAAAGATAGGTTAAAATCTCACCTTTCTGACAAAAATAGTTATAAATTGCTGAGATGTAGTCACTTGAGGACACAAGCTCAAGTACACAATACAAATAGGATTTTATTATCCTATTATTCAACTATTCAACAAAACGGTATGAATAAGGCGAAATCTTATAGTTAGTCGTTTTATAATTTGATTATGCTATATTTAGAAAGTATATAAGTCTATATATATATATATTTTTTTACTTGAGTTTATTTATAAAATACTTTCTTAACTCCATTTCTTGAACTGCATTGTTGGATAAGGGCTTGTAAGTAATCATTTCATGGTAAGGTCTACTGCTGTATTCGGCGCATGTGACAAATACAATTTGATTAAAATACTGTCAAAAGTACTGATTTGTAATAGACTGTCATAGTCACAATGAAAAAAGTAAACGTTGGCCGTTGATTACATCACTTTTTCCCCACATGGGGTACCGCCCATTTTCTCAGATAACACATGAACTAGAATGATGCTGTGAACTCAGCACGTTCCTAGTGTGGAGGACGACCTCCCTGCAAAAAAAATGTTATCCACCAAGTTATCAATAAAATGTGGTTTTGAGCAATGTAAGTAAAGAAAACTGACCCAGAAGTGTTTTTCTGTTGTAGAGTTGTGTATAGTTGTTTAAGGTTCCAAACATATGTAATTTTCTTATTAACCCATCTAGTGACTAAATGACAGCATAGGTTTCAAGTATCATGCAAGCTAGTCTTGTTGTTATCCTGGGAGAAGTTCCAGGAGGGACGGGTGGGACGAAAGCAACAACGTAAACTGATGACCTGGAATAAAATAAAAACACATTTAACAACAGGCCATTGTCTCTAATTCATATTGCTTTTATAATGTTAGCAAAATATCAAGAAGGGACTGAATGTTTGAAAATGATAAATTACATTATGCCTTATAATTATGCCTTAATGGATCAGCTTCTCACATAAGCTTTTGTCGACAGGTTAGTGGTTAAAAATATCTCCCCTTACATTCCCATTAAAGTGAGATGAGAATATGATAGTTAATATAGCTATTATTTGATCCATTTTAGTCTGATTAATATTGTAAAGGCAAAATATTGTGGTTGCTCAACATTGCAATGTTAACACACGGTTAATTTTCTTAAAATGTGAAACCTAGAGAATTCATTATTAAAAAGTACAAAAACATGAAATGATGGCTGATAATACAGCTAAAACAGATATTGTGCACGTCTCGCCCAGCCTGTTCTCAGATTAGACATAATAGTTACTGTAAATCCAGGACACACAAATTAGTATGATATGTTTGGTATGGTTAGGCTGCTATTTAGGTAATATTCTGAATGGAGTTATTTTTAACTGTAGGATGAGAAAGCGCATGCACTGCAGCCTCAATTAGCCTAGCTAGATAACGTTAGCTAGCTTAACTAGCTTTTCCCGGTCTGATGAAGTCAAGACAGGTACTACTTAATCATTTTTGATAAATAACCTAGCTATGGCAGCTATTAGTCTACTATAGCTGTGAGTAGGCCCCACTTGCTAGAGCGGCACCTCTCTGCCTTCTCTCGCGCAATATCAGCACCGCTTAATAAAGTAGCTTTAAAAATTACTTTCTGCTGCTTTCCTCACTCAGATTGGACCGGGTCTGGATCCAATCAGGTCCATACGGAATGGGTCTAGTTGTCCTCGGGTCCGTTTGGAACGGGTCTCTATATTTAGAAAATATATTTATGCATATCAGGTCTGGGTAGGAAAGCCCCAGGTCCAAAAGACCTCTACCCCTAACTTGAACCCTTTTAGCTAACCCTTTCCTTAACCATTTTAGCTAACCCTTCCCCTAACCCTTTAACTAAACTCCTTAACACTAACCCATCCAACGTTAGCCAGCTAGCCAACGCCAGCAGGTAGCCTAGTGGTTAGAGCGTTGGTAACCGAAAGGTCGCTAGATCAAATCCCCGAGCTGACATGGTAAAAATCTGTCGTTCTGCCCCTGAACAAGGCAGACTGTTCCTAGACCGCCAGTTAAATAAGAATTTGTTCTTAACCGACTTAAATATATATTTTTTTAAATATTGTTTTCTTTTAATTAACGCCACCTAGCCAGCTAGCTAGAATTCGTAATATATCATACGTTTTGCTGATTCATTTATTTATTTTTCCTTTATTTAACTAGGCAAGCCAGTTAAGAACAAATTCTTATTTACAATGACAGCCTACCCAGGCCAAACCCAGACGACGCTGAGCCAATTATGAACCGCCCTATGGGTCTCCCAATCACGGCCGGATGTGATGCAACCTGGATTCGAACCGAAAGATGCAGTGACACCTCTTGCACTGAGAGGCAGTGTCTTAGACCACTGCGCCACTTGGGACCTCAGTGGTTAGAGCGTTGGGCCAGTAACCGAAAGGTTGCTAGATCGACTCCCCGAGCTGACAAGGTAAAAATCTGTCTTTCTGCCCACAAGTCATATAATATAAATCACAACATATCATACTGAATGCAAAACATAACATAACATATCATACTGAATGCAACAATAATTTCAACTCATTTGCCCTAGAAATTAAATTACAGGTAGAGGTCCCAAACTGTCTGAGTAAAAAACAAGAAGTGTTACTTTCGTCCAGTTTCTCCCTACTGTGGCAACAAATGTTTTTTTTCTTTCAAAATGGGGTCGCGGGTCCAAAAAGTTTGGGAATCCCTGAGTTAGGATAATTAGGTTAAGATTAAGAAAGGGGTTTAGGGTTCGCTGAAAAGCTCTCCTAACCTGCTATGAAAACTAACGTCCGGTCGTAGCTGTACTCCATCTAGTCACATCACAACCCTAAAAACAAGGGACCTTATCTCAGACGCAAAACCGTATTGAACATAAAGGCTTATTGACAGAAAGCGAAATTTACACGCCAATCCATACTTAGTTTGTTATCCAGGTCTACATGACAATGTTACAGTTAGCCTACAGACATTTGTTTTTGGCCCCTTCCCCCAAGGCCCTCTTCACCTCCGCAATCCGTCCCATCCCATCCCCCAATTCTGCAGCGCACTTCCCTGCATTTCGAGAAGAGCAATAGGCCTATGTAGCCTACTTGTTTTTTTTTTTAAACAACCCTTTCACAAACAAATTGAGCTCAACAGAATCCGATTATCGTTTCGCTGTCATTGACATACATTTTACAGAGACAGACATTGTAGGCTAAATTCTACCAACTAAACACAACACCAATATTTGCTCTGTCTATTCGGATTGCATAACATGACCCACTGTTGAGGATATAACCTTTTTTATTAGCCTAGATACAGCCACCACCCTTAATTATCACGAATTTGTCGCTTTTCCGCTTTTTAATATAGGCCTATATTAAATCAAATGAATTATCTTCCAAATGTGTACCTAGAATGTTTATTGCCTTTGGCGTCTGGTCGAAGTTGAACTGATTAACTATTCAGACACTAGGGGAAATTGGGAAACCATCTGTTTTCCACATAAAAGCTAACATTACGAAACAGTTACTAATTGAAATAACGATATAATCTATAAAATCTGATTCAAATGTTAAAATTTGCTGTGCTAGTACATACCAAATGTCCTCCTTTGTTTGAATGTCTTCTCTGAAGGCATATTTCACGCAGGTCAAACTGTTTCGTAAATGAGGCAAAAGATGCCTGTAAGAATGGTAAATATATTTCAAACGTAAGCGATTTAAACTGTTGGGCGATCCAAGACCAATTTTTTGTAAGAATAACAAATTATTTGACTCCTTTGATGTCGTTCGACTCCTTCCTTGCTATCTGCTGCGGAGTCTACAGCAAAACAAACCAGTCAGCTGATACTTGACGTCATTGAAAGTGAGAGATTACCCTGGTTCAGGCCTGGAGTGAATAATCTGGCTAACGAACAATTCGACTCAAATTTGGCCTACTGATATAATTAGATAAGGCTTACTGTACTTCAAGGCAACAGTTTTGATAAACTAATGCGTTATTAGTTGTCATGAACATGCAGGAGCCCTTATAATGTCTTATTGAAATATGTAAAAGGTCTGTAATATGTTAAACATGTTCATGCACATTTTTCAAAAGACAGAAAATAGTTGTTATTTAGACAGGGCTGTTATGAAAGTAGTAAATAAGTAAATAAGCTTCAGCAGTGAGTGAGTCACTACAATAGTTTTTTGCTCACAATTAGACAAACCCATTGTCCAAATTAGACAAACCTGTTGTCTCAGTCTCTCACAACATAATTATTATTTGTTGTTTCAATAGAGTGAAAGCTTAAATTTGTTACACAGGTTTAAAAAAATGTTGGTAGCATTGCAATTTCAAAAAGTGTCCATAATATATCTGCAGTAAATCGTGTAATGTTTCACAGTATTACTTACCAGCCAGTGTTGTGATTTCCCTGTGATATTCACCTATTGATTTCTCGCATGGGAGCACAGCATCTGTTGTCAAAATGGGAAGGCTGTTTTTACTTTGTGGCTGTTTATCTAGTGGAAATCGGGTTAAGTGGCCAATGTAAAAATCGCTGTTTGTTCAATTTAAGTTTATGTGTGAAAACAAGCACTGACTAGGTAAGGGAGTCATTGTACCGTCCAAATCACTGTGAAATATATTTTCAACAACAAAAAATATAGTTTATACAGCTGTTTGAAGCTGGTGGAAAGTAAAAGGGAGACATGAGTTCCTATGACGAGGCTTAGCTGGTGGAGGGTTGTTGATAACATTTGCTGTCAGAAAGCCAGTAAGAGAACATGGATAAAGTAGACATAAATACATCCCAAGATGTATTCCCATAGGTTGAGAGAGAGGAAGGTGATAATTACAAAAAGTTTGCCCATAGCTTAATCAGCAAGCAAGGGAATGTGCATTATTGTGCCGTGCTCGTAGGCTATAAAAAAAATAGGTGAATGACATTCTGCACCTCGCTAAAAGAAAAGAGGATGAAAGACATGACACTATGTTGATAATGATAATGTTTGCAAACACTTACATAGACATTATTGCTATGCCCATAGAATAGGAAGCAATGTGAATTATAAACTGGGTGGTTCGAGCCCTGAATGCTGATTGGCTGGCAGCCGTGGTATATCAGACAATACACCACGGGAATAACAAAACATATATTTTTACTGCTCTAATTACATTGGTAACCAGTTTATAATAGCAATAAGGCCCCTTGGGGGTTTGTTATATATGGCCAATAAACCATGGCTAAGGGCTGTGTACAGACACTCCGCGTTACGTTGTGCGTAAAATAGCCCTGAGCCGTTGTATATTGGACATATACCATATGACGTTAAAGCAAGCTAGTCATTTAGACAAGCCAATCTAAGTTTGAGACAGAGACTACGGGTCCCACAGATAGACAACCCTGCTAGCCCGTACACACCTGAGTGAACTGGATAGTTGTAAACAACATTTTGAATCTTCCCAGGGGCCCTAGGAAGTCCCTAGGAGGTAGGGATTATTTCTGGACATAATCAAACTCATTTCCCCTCATGGATATGTGTAGGATAAGCACTTCTGCCAGTTTCTTACTGTAGTCTATTACTTTTAAATCCAGGAGGGGGAGTGAATGAGCCGTGACACATCGGGTTGAATGGTTGAAGACCAAACCACAGCCTGAATGGCATTAGTGGCATGAAGTTATTTGCTGTCAGAAAAGACAGGGATCTCTCTTTCCAGCCCTCATCTTCAAACCTTTAATTTGATTTGACCATATTTGTCTTGCACCACGCACCACCGTCTTCACTCATTTTGAAGCGATCAGCTGTGGTTACAATGTGCCAAAAAAGAACCTGCTGCACCCAGAAATTCAAGAGACTTGTGGTGCATTTCCACTGAGGATTTACTCCAGTGTTTTACCAAAAAGCCTCAGACTTTTGTGTTTTCACCTCCACACCCTGCTCCTGGGACTCATCGGGCCATGGCCTCATTGAACATGCCCTGACTTGTGGCCAAGGCAAGGCCGCTGGGACTATTCTGGCTGGATTTACATATCAGTGGCTAACTGTGAACATGGGTTAACGGTAATTGCCATAATCTTGTTTGGACCCCTGGAGGAGTAGCTGCAGCTAATGGGGATGCTTAATAAATAGAAATACAAACACCTTCTCACAAAGCAACTGTTTTGATTATGCAGAGGTTGTTGATTCTGCTCTTTACAAGTCTTCACTATCAGCCCTAGCTATGGAAACACAATTAACCTAGTATAACACAAGAGTGTAGCCTATACACTAGAGTAACACTTTTGGTTCAGTCTCTTAGCAACGCTCAGCATCAATAAAGTCAGTCAGGAAGCAGTGTAGCTCATATCCACAGGCTCAGCTCGCCTCCACGCTCTTGTCCTCTTCTTTAGCCGTAGCAGGTTAACAAACATTGTGGAGCAGAGGATGGAACCTAAAAAGCCTTTCTCTTCTTTCGTCCATCAGCTTTTGCACAAACATGGTCAGAAGGGGCAGCTCCAGTTTTTGAGCAGCAGGCGGCGCTCTCTGATAAACCCTGCCAATCATCCTGCAGATTTAGACATTTTGTGTAGTTTGTGACAGATTCAGACATTTTAAAAGACTACATTGTCTAAGATATACACCGGGGAAAAAACATGTCTTGGGATTTATACATTTTACCTTTCATTCACCAAGTGAGGTTGATTGGCTAGGCCTAAAACCTGGGCTACTGTTGAGAAAGATACTGTCACTCCCCTTCAATATTCCCCATTAAGGGTTTCCCAAACTCGGTCCTGGGACTTCCCATGGGTGCACGTTTTGGTTTTTGCCCTAGCACTACACAGCTGATTCAAATAATCAACTCATCATCAAGCTTTGATTATTTGAATCAGCTATGTAGTGCTAGGGCAAAAACCAAAACATGCACCGCTGGGAGGCCCCAGGACCGAGTTTGGGAAACAACGATGGGGAATATTGCAGGGAAGGGATGAAACAGAGGTAATGACTAGGCCTACCTACTGTTGATTACTAGGAGCAGAATCTTTTTGTTTGACCTTTTTCACTCTGTAAAGTTGATTGAGAACACATTTATAATTATGACCTGGGGAGTATTGAAGGGGAGTGACAGTATCTTTCTCAACGGTAGTCTAGGTTGTAGTAGGCCTAGTACCTACTTTTGATTACTGCAGACTGCAGCCTGATCTGAGATTAAAATCTAAATAAGTATCAATATAAGTATCAATAAATTATTTATATAAAATAGTAAATTCTTAAAACAATAACATGACACCTACTAATCATGTTACTTCTCAAGATTGAAATAATGTGATTTGAATTTTTGTATAGACTAATAGACATGAATGTTCAAGAAAGGAAAAGGTTCTTTGCACATTGGTGCTGTGCCTGCTATCACACAATGATACTATGTTAGTATATACACTGCTCAAAAAATTAAAGGGAACACTTAAACAACACAATGTAACTCCAAGTCAATCACACTTCTGTGAAATCAATCTGTCCACTTAGGAAGCAACACTGATTGACAATAAATTTCACATGCTGTTGTGCAAATGGAATAGACAAAAGGTGGAAATTATAGGCAATTAGCAAGACACCCCCAAAAAAGGAGTGATTCTGCAGGTGGTGACCACAGACCACTTCTCAGTTCCTATGCTTCATGGCTGATGTTTTGGTCACTTTTGAATGCTGGCGGTGCTTTCACTCTAGTGGTAGCATGAGACGGAGTCTACAACCCACACAAGTGGCTCAGGTAGTGCAGTTCATCCAGGATGGCACATCAATGCGAGCTGTGGCAAAAAGGTTTGCTGTGTCTGTCAGCGTAGTGTCCAGAGCATGGAGGCGCTACCAGGAGACAGGCCAGTACATCAGGAGACGTGGAGGAGGCCGTAGGAGGGCAACAACCCAGCAGCAGGACCGCTACCTCCGCCTTTGTGCAAGGAGGTGCACTGCCAGCGCCCTGCAAAATGACCTCCAGCAAACCCAGTTTCAAAACAAAATAAGCCTACCTTTAATTAAATCCATCATTATAAGCCTTTCTCTGTTCTTGCTCACCAGACGTTGCTCTTTCTATATGCAGCAGCCTGGAGCTTGTTGCTGGATATGAATGAGGATCAGCTTGCCTGCCACTATCTCCCACTAGGTCACAGTAACAACATAAATTATGCTAATCTAAGGGCTCTATTCAATCTGTATCACTGAAGCATTACAGACTGCATGATAGAAATGTAAAGATCATTTTCGATTGGGCCAACATATGCAGTGTTTACCATGAATGCAGTTTCCACTAAAGTGGGAACATTGCCTTTAAATTTCAATCACGCTGTAACCATGAACTTCCGTGATACGGATTGAATAGATCCCTAAATGGCCATCCATTCAATATCTAATAAACCCACTACTCGTTGAGGTAATGAGTTTTTAAACAATCTTTAGGGATCTAGTGTTCGAATGATAAAGGGGATGCCAAGTGTCTTCAACAATGACCCTCGAGGCCTCTAAAATCATCCAGCCCATTCTGTGCTGCTGGGAAGCTTCAGGCCAAGGCTAGTCATTCAGTATGGGTTGCTGTGGCAGTATCCATGGAAACATCCTACACTTCACTGAGAGTTGAAGGTAACACCCACTCTCATTGTCCAATCTCTGTAATGCATATTTATACCCTCAGACAAGCTATTATGAAATGTTTGTATTAGTATACCAATCTATATATTCATTCATCCATCTACCCTTTTACTACATGGAGCAATTACTATGGCAATAGTTCACAAATGCACTCTCCATCCTTTCAACAAATGTTAATAAATTCATAACCTTGCTTGATTGAATTGATTACCACAGTTAAAGCAGAATGAGATGTACAATATTGTGGAATTCATTTATATTATCATAATCTGTGCATGGCATATCGAAGGTGCTTTATTTCAGCATACATTATTTACAGATTGCAAGAGAATAGTGTTGAGGTCTTAATAGTGATGTTGATTTATATTGTGCTGAAATCTAGGTCAAATTAATACACACGATACAAAGTAAAAGCATACAAGTCATACCTTATTGAGTAATACTTTAATTGCAAACATGCACATGGAATAAAGTCTAACTATGTACTGTACACTTGTATACCTCATATGTCTTTCCAGGGTAGTTGGTGCTCAGTTAAATAAGGAAATGTGTTAGTATACTTTTATGTACACTTTCATGAGTGATAGAGATGAGTGTAGAATTGTCCACACTGGCTGGACTTACCGCTTTAGACAGTGTTAAGATCTCACTGACTGGATTGGAAAATGCAGTGACATCTTCAGAGTTAGATGAACATATTATGACATGAAACACAATAGCTCTTGTTAGCATTTATTTTTGATATTTTGTTCACATTTTGTTTTGCTGCAACACAAACAAAACTGATTGAAATTACAGACAATAAACAATGATTCAAAGGTTTGTTGCTGCCTGCAAACAACAAACTATGAGTGCACTCTATATTCTGAACTGAACGTTCATAGGACTGCTTTCTGATGAATAGGAAACTAGAAATGTTGTGGGTGGACTAAACTAAAATCTGTTGAAATAATGGTGTGAGGGACCTGGTCACTGAGGTAGACTGTGACTTGTTGTCAGTGAGCTAAATTTACAACAACAAAATCACTAGTCTTCCACAGCGTCCAGGACCAAAGTGCACATTCTCCTGCAAGCATAGAAAAGGATAATGACAAGTTATACATGTGTCATTATTCACCTGAACATTAGTTTTTTTCATTGACAATCATAAAGCCAGGCTACTCAACTACATATATCACATCAATATTGCATTCATATTTTACAATGAATCAAATAATTGAGATCCCATGCATGACCATATGCATGCTAAAGCTAACCAGAATTATTGGATTTTATATATTGATGTTATAAAGAGATATGTATTTGTACATAAACATGTTGACAAATGTATAAAACAAATAAACCAAGAAAAACAGTAAATGCAAATAGCTGTTGTGTACATACGAATCCCCCTCTGAAGCCGTTAATAATATGATAATACCTGAAGCCTACCTGCCCTTTCCACAGAGATCACATGTCACACACAAATCCACCCCCTTTCCTTTCTAAAGGCTATCACCTGTCCCCATATCATCACCCATATCCCCAGCCTCTCTGAGTTCACTAAAATGAAAGACAAAGTTGAGCTAAGGGACAAGCTCTCAGTTTTAATAAAAGTAGAACATTTATAAAAGTAACATTGTATCTATTGGTTTCCTAAAGCTCAGCCAATAAATTGAGGTATATTTAGACTCAGATGAGGGGGAGAAAAGAGAACGTAATTGTGAATAAAGGACAACATTAGAGAGGTCTGTATTTATGAGGCATTTGTCATTCAAGCCAAAGACGAATATGATACATTCTGGGTGGTGATATCTTATGAATCACAAAGCTCCTGTTAAAATGTAAGGAAATAGCAGCTTATGTCTTACCATTCACACTCTTGAATCATTTTTCTATTAGTGTGTTCTGCGTTAGCATAATCTCATGAATGTGTTAATTTATTGTGGTGGTGTGTGTGTACCCACAGCACAAGGCGTTCAGACAATGTCTCACTTCTCCTTGTGGCTGATGGAAAAGAAAAAGGAAAGAAATGCCTAATTTCCCACAATTGTACTTGTAGGATACTTAACACTGTTGATTCTAGCATTCTTGTTTTAAAGCCAGTTATTCAGTCACATCTAAGTGGTGTAATGTCTAACAATGTGACAGAAGGTGTCATAAAAAGGAGCACAGGCCTGGCCTTCCATCAGGCAGCTAATGAATTGATGAGTACATGGAAATTAGTGATTATGGAGATAGCAGAACAGAGACCTCAGCAAGCTGTTGATCACTGTCTGTCCCTGTCTGTCTGTCCCTGGCTGGCTCCTCTACTTATCCTCATATGTACATGGTGGACTAGACTGGAATAGCAGCAACACAGGGTCTGATTATGATTCATTACGAGCACAGAAGGAGAGTGGTACTGTGTCCTGGGTACGGGTAGGTACGTTCCCATAGGGCAGGTACAATTACATATAATGGATGAAGACCGTCATGAAAATAAAATAACTGTCATAACCAGTTTGCCTGTCTGTGTGGAACACACAGCTGACTGAAGACGGGACATCCGGACATTCACACG
The DNA here is from genome assembly GCF_029448725.1 of Salvelinus fontinalis. Taxonomy (NCBI): domain Eukaryota; kingdom Metazoa; phylum Chordata; class Actinopteri; order Salmoniformes; family Salmonidae; genus Salvelinus; species Salvelinus fontinalis. Next base: position 31,999,267 of record NC_074676.1, read on the forward strand.
GTTGAGTCCGTTTCCGCGTTAACATGGACTCTTTACAACGTGATGAAACTTTATTGCTCCTTGCTAAAACAAGCAAGGGGTGCGTTCAGTTCGATTAAACGTTTGCTACACTGCGTAACAGCTTGTACTGAACTACACGCTTGTCAACGTTCTTGAAAAGACTGAGGTACGTTTGCTCTGTTTGGTGGGTATGGCAGGTTGTGGCTTGAAGCAATGAGTGGCGTATTTAAAGGACAGTGGTGCACTTTGAACTCACAATCCAACCTCTCCCAGTGTTTCAACTGGTCGTTCAGAATAGCACTGTTTACATTTAATTGAACATTGCGTTATGTTTTTTCATATTGAACGTAGGCAAAGTGTTGTAGCAAACGAGTCTTTGGTTGCCTAGGCAATACCCCCTCCCTACAGCAGTAGAAGCACGTGCAGTCACGGGCGAAGGAGAGGAGAAAAGGTGCATCTTTTATTTATATATTTATGTTTGCTATTCAAACGATTATAACGGTGAACGCGGTCCTTTGACCAGTAACTGTCGTCAAAAATTCCATGACCGCCACAGTCCTTTGCACGCACACACACACACGCACGCACACACTAACACCCCTCCCCATACATAAACACACAGACACATGATCATACATGGACACATGGGCACACACACACTCGGAGACCATTTAGTGAGCTCAACGAAGGCTGTTGAAATTTGAAGAGGATGAAATAACCCAGGGGATCTCGGAGTACTTTGCTTTTCTTACTGGAGTGGCGTCATGGACCTTAATGCATCTCATTCACACTGGAAGGCTGTGGTACTTTCAGTTCTGTTCTAGGTGCATGGGGTCCAGAACCCTATCAAATCTTAACAAAACCAAACAGGTTCAATCTCATGCTAGTTTTTTATGGAGAACCTCTGTCTGTCCATATTCATTCTGCACATTCCTACAACTTCTCACTACTTACCACTCTCTTCTCAGTCTCCAATAACTTTTATGGGCACCACTGAGTCTTTAAAACTGAAGATGGTAAAGCCAATGCCTTGTTTCCTTCTTAAAACTAAAAAACATTGAAATGGTTTTGAAATTGATAAAGACTCTTTTTAAGAACAATATAGAGGACTTTTATAACAAACTAGTTTTTATTTCTCACTTTCAATAACCCCATAAAAACTACCTGCCTGCTTTAACAACGACAAGATTGGCAGGCTCTTTGAGGTGGTGGAACCTTCACAGTTAAAGTTTCATTGCCCATACATTTTATATAAGGCACTGCTTGGCTTAACACGCACAAAAAGAAGGCAACAATTGGGTAGCATTGAACTGGGTATGGCATTGAAGAGAGAGTGACAGGCCAATGCTAGGCTCAGAAGGAGAGCTTTATTAGTGGCTTTAGCTGCTCACTGCTACTGAGTTACAGAACAGAACAGAGAGGTTATGCATTACTTTAAGACACTGAACGAGGGAAATTAGCTCGCATTAACTATGGTTTTCCCCATTAAAAACTATCTTGGATATAATGGGCATCGCTGTTTCGCATGAATCACGTTACTACCGACTCTTTCTCTAAGTGGCAGAACCTGTCTCTGCATGCACTTATACATTTACTCAAGCTTCCCGGGAAAAAGGGGAGGTGAAAATGCAGTTCTTTTATATCTCCACTCAGGAGTCCTGGCTGAGAATAATAGGCTCTGTATTGAATAGTAATGTATTATTAAAGCAAGTTAAATTATGCTCTCCAGTTGAGGATGGACGCCTTTCATTCTTTACAATTAGAATGATGAGACGCAGCGTGCAGAAAGGAGCTCTATGGCCAGCCAACTGGAGTGGAGCAGCATTACATTCTGCTCCTGTGCCTGTTGAATTAGGACTAACGTTCAATTATGGTGTCCCTGCCAGTCTGCTAAATATAATTCAGTGAAAAAAAACTTTTACAGACTCTACATCCCAATATAGGACCAATGCCCAAATGTATAAGATATTATAATACCGTACATGTATTATCGAATAATTCAATCATTGGCTTGACATAATTTTAATTTGATAAAGATCTGATTGTGATTCTACAGCTACAGTTAAATGTAGATTTTGCTTCCTACGTTCAGCAAATAAATCTTTCAGTCTCTATAACTGTGAGCACAGACATGTAGTAGCAGACCATGCTGGGCAGCAGTACATAGATCATTTGTTTAATTTGCTTCTCAATCGGCTAATTTGTTATCATGTTCATCTGTCTGAGCAGAGGGAAAAGCAATGGATGTAAAGGGCTTTTCTCTGGAGGCCAAGTGGCAAACAAATAGATAGAGCCTGAGGACAAGACTCAAAACCAAACAAAGATGTGCCCTTGGCCTTAAAACCCCTACTGGTTTGATACGCCTGCTACAGGTGTAATACAACGGAGGATAAACATGTCAACATTCGGTGCAAATCCTGAGTCAAGAACAAAAAAATAAGGGGGAAAAAATGAATACAATAAACACGTTTCCATCCACAGTTTTCATGCGAGTTAAGTCATACTGTATATAACAAAAAATCACTACAGCTGTGATGGAAACAGGAAGTTTCAGTACAATTGTATAACTGCAGACAGAAGATTTGTTCTTTCGACATGGTGGGATCTTTTTGTGTTGATAACATGTATTGATAATCGATAATTAACCATCATGTTGAAGTAAACTTGGTGTCACGCGATGACATGGTGTGTGGTTCTCCCACTACGACTTGGGAAACCATGCAGTTTATTATGCTACAGATGAAATACGTTATGATGAACGTCAGATGGTAGTGAAAGTGCACAGTATGAATCTCATCATGTATTGTAGACTAATTTAGAGCCTACTCGCATCTGCAAGCTTTTGTCTAGAGTGCACAGGCCAAGACCCAGATTAGTCACATTTGCTATTTAACGCAACAGTTTTTGTGGCAAATCTATCCGTAGAGTTGAAAACACGATGGAAACAGATTGAACATAATATTTTTTTTTGGTACATGAAAACTAAAGAGAAAAAATAAATGTTGTGTGCACTATGTCATCACACACTGATTTTATCCGCAACAATTCAGTTTGGTGGAAACATGCGGATTTTAGGATATTCTAATGCAAATCTGTCGCCAATTGGATGGAAACCTTGCTAGTGTTATGTAATAGAGATTGTAAGACTAACATGCAGGTCGAATGTTATACACTGATCCTTACAGTACATTTCAGTAAGCACCATGGTTAAAAAAGGGTTAGGGGAACTGTAAAAAAACACACAAAAAACTAATATTCCTGTTCTACACCGTGTGAACAAATGATGATCCATGTAACTCAATAAATCCCCTGAGAGCCCATCCATAAACCTTAAGGTGGCTCACACGTCCATGCCCTCAATGTCTAATTCAATTATTTTCTCATCAAATGATCCTGTCCTTTCAGAGAGGATGGCCCATGTACCTTAAATGGCTGTTTATTCACCCCTTAAATGTATTAGTTGAGTCGAACATCTCTCCCAAGGCACTGACTGAACAGAGTTAAGTGTGCTACTTAGAGGCACAGGGGTGACTTCCTCCTATTCTTTCCAGCCCTGCCTCATTGATTCTGTGTTAGCAGGGCTAACTAGGATGGTCACTGGGGGATGTAAGCAGGGCCGGATGGGGTTACTGCACGGCATGGACATCTGGGCCATCCGTTATGAGTTAAGACTATCATATCAACTGCCATGCACTGTGCTGCAGACAGAGGCTTAGGATGGACATTGTCCATGGCCTGCAATTGACATTAATTAGCTCCAGTGAAACACTTGAATTGTGTGCATCATCATACAAATGGAATCAACCAGGGCAAAATGTAGTATTAAAGAAAGAAATACTGTCACAGTGCAACAGATTTTGACACAGACAATTCCAAATCCTTTTGGTTACATTTTGATTTTAAATAATTATTGATTTTAAATGAATCAATGTATTTCCCCCTTCTCTTGTCAGACAAATTTGCAGTAAGCCCCAACAAGCAACACCTATTTTGACGACAGAAGTTACATGTAATGGTACATGGCATAATTGCTATTGTTGTCAACATGCTATGGGGAGAGTGAGGCGGCCAGGAGAGGCAGACAGACATCTCCTGTAATTAGAGCTAGTAAGAGTATATGATTTGTCCTAATTGCCTTGACAAGGGGCTGAGCGTACTCCACTTAATTACCTGAGCATGCTCTTTCCTAGGAGCCCTGTGGGAAATGGGCTTTCATTTTTTCATTGCTGAAATTGGAAGGATGTGGGGGTGGGAAATGTGTTCTGCTCTCCTCTGCGTCTGTCAACGTGACAAAAAAAGCTCTCAAATACAGTAAGCATGTGTCTTTACCGAAGCCTAGTGCATCATATTTCATATGACGACAGGCCATTTGCGTTTTAGATGCTGTACCGATAGATGCACTCTACCTGCTTTCAGCATGGCTTCCTAATGAGAAATGTAAAAAGCTATGATCCCAATTCAATCAATCACAGATAAAAGAAAACTGCACTGTGTGTTTACTCCAAATATTTACTCTGTCTTTTAAGGTCAGAGGTGGTTTCAAGTCAATATCCATTCACAACATTGTTTTTTTAACCAAGGCAGCAACAAAGTGGCGAAAGTAGAAAAATACAGGCACCCAGGCAAAACCTGAGAAGCATCCCACTGGACAAAAACTGCATCAATCAATTTTGTTTCCATGTCATTTCAATTGTTTTTAATGTTATGACTTTGAATCAACATGGAAAACTGATTGGAGTCATCAACGTAAATCCAATGACATGGCGATTTTTTTCGTTGATTTCACGTTAAATTCACATTAGTTGACACCTCAACCAAATTGTAATCATCAAAACTAGACTTTGAACTGATGTCTGTCCCCAGTGGTGCCAAATCAATTCCTCCAATGTTCTATGCACTGTAAAAGGCCACATATAGATCATAAGTCCTCCTGGCTACTACTCTGAAATCTAATCATTGTTCCCACAATGGGTACAACTGAATACAATATAAAAGCAGTATGTTCAAATGTCAACTGGATATGTTTAATGTCAATCATGGTTTTAAAATGACATCAAGCTCATTGGGCAAACTGGGAATAGCAGGTTACAGCAGCTGTGTGTTTCTCCCTTCTAGACTTACTGATATCATCAACACAATTGTAGCCTATTTTTGTGGAAGTTTCACAAAATGATTGCTACTAAAAATGACAAAGGAAGCGTAGGGCTAGAATGGATAAAGTGACAGAACACTGAACACTATTGTGTTCTGTCAGAACCAATGGGTCAGCAGCATGTGATCATGGCTGTGATCACCACTCATGGGTAAAAGGATTGCATCGGGAGAGTTCAGTGACCCCATGCTATGGGGCTTTCCTGTGGATGCATGCTGGAGCGGTGGGAGAGCTCTGTCTGGAGGAGAGGAGTGTGCCTGGCAGGCTTTGTGACTTAAGGCCCCTCGCTGGGCCCACCTCTGATGTTGAATCCCTGCCTTCGTTATGAGATTGCACATCCTCCATCATGCCCTACCTCGGCCCCCATCCCCCAATCTCCTCAATCGCCCCAACCTCCCTCTGACTGCACTACCGATGTCTTTTGGATTGATGTGCAGTTCAAGTCAATACACCAGGACACTGTAAGGCTTTTTGTATTCCAGCCAGCTTCTCCAACCGGGTTGTGCACCTGTATACCACTCTGAACAAAGGTTCATGTCAACCAGAGAGAGGAAGCATGTGTAGGATAACACCTGTTAGATCTTTAGGAACATTCCTGGAAGGTGGGGTAACCAAAGCAACCAAAGCAAAATGGAGGTTGAATACAGATCCAGTGGATGGGCTCGGTTTAAACGCTGCAAGTAAAGGCACGCTAATCATCCACAGAAACTCTTTGACAAATAGAGGTGTCAGAAAAACTACATTGCCACATACAGATATTTTGATGAATTTCCTTACAATGCACCAGTGGCAGAAAATGCAATGCTTGGCATGTCACTTCACACACACAACCGAGACCTTGAAAGATAAGTGGGAATTGAATTATTCAATCGATTCACATTTAGAAAATATTAGAAATGTTTTGACATGTAGACATGTAATGCAATTTAGTGATAGACCCAGAACTGAAATTATTGTTTGTAATTATATTGTTTAATTCTAACAATATATCACATTAACATTTTGGAGCCTCAAGGGTATAACTTATTTCTGATTAGGGTTGCAAAGCTACCTATAATTTACCAAAGTTACAAGAATCTTCAGTAATTTTGGTAACTAACAGAATATATATGGTAATCTATCGTAACTTTGGTTATTTACACTTGAATAACTTTAAAACATTTTTATATAAAGTATTATTTTATATATATATATATATATGTGTGTCCATATTGTCCATGAGTTTCTAGTAGATTTACCATATTGTTCAAGAGAAAATAGCCTAACTAATGAAAAAAGCATCTATTTAACAATTAAATTATTTTCAATTAACTCTGCAACTCTTCCAACTATTCACTTTTCTTCACAACTGCCACCAGTTTGGCACCAAAACATCGACAACAAACACATATTGACATAGTAAAATAAATAAAAGTGTTATAAAAATATATATATATTTAATGCTGAAACACCAATGGTATTCACTAAGTTTTTATTTATTTATTTATTTTACCTTTATTTAACTAGGCAAGTCAGTTAAGAACAAATTCTTATTTTCAATGACGGCCTAGGAACAGTGGGTTAACTGCCTGTTCAGGGGCAGAACGACAGATTTGTACCTTGTCAGCTCGGGGATTTGAACTTGCAACCTTTCGGTTACTAGTCCAACGCTCTAACCACTAGGCTACCCTTGATGATTTATATTTAGGATAACCTTTTACAGTTTGTCATTCTATTTTTAAATAATATTACTTAATTATTTCAGATATTTTACATGTGATAAGGCCACACAGAGGGCAGAGATAATTACAGACACCTGTGATAATCTGAAGTACCCAAAAGGGCCACTAGATGTCTTGTGATAAACTACATAAAATCCTTGAAAGATACCAAAATTCTGGTAATTTACTAGTAAAAAGATTCCAGTAATATACTGTCCCTTTGCAACCCTATTTCTGATACAAAGCTGTATCCACACGTATGCACATATTGTACATACATATCAACATGCAAATATTACAATATGTGTCTTTCTGCAAAGAAAAGGTTTCTCTAACTCACTTCCAGGCTCATTTACATTTGAGTAATTTTAGTAATCTTATCCAGAGTGACATACAGGTGCAATTAATTTCAATTGAACAATTTCATAAACAATCACTCTGTTGGAGAAAAACAAGCCATGTCAGCCAGCGCCCTTAAGATCTGTCTCAGAATTGTCTTCAGAAAGAAACAAAAGCAATGTCAATTCATGACACACATTTACCGGCATGAGCATGGCACTTTAAATGTCACTTTGTGTTAGGTTAAATAATTTATATGCAAAACACCTTAGACAAACACGCTTACAGCCTTTTGAGGGACCTAAGCAACATTTTGACGGAGGAGAGAAAACATAAACGTTTTTGAGTTCATTTCCTGTAATTGTACAAATTGTGCCATGGGGCGTAGAGAAAATGTTGCAGTTTTAAAGCAAGTTTGCTGCAATTATACACATTTCGCCATTGGGCGGAGAGAAGATTTTGCAAGCTCTCTCTCTCACCCTGGATCATTTTGTGTTGTGCGGAGCAGAGCGTTCATCCTTCAGACGCCAGTAAAAAGGCCAGATCAAACAGTGGTCTCAGTCTCCCTGCTGCTCCATGGGGGGTCGATGGAGGGGGCAGGGAGGAATAGCATTGTCACTGCCAATGCGTGCTGATTGTGATTGCACTTCAAATACAGCGACAAATGTCTCCCGCTTTACACAGATTCTGCCATGTTTTGATGTCAATAAAATGTCCCTACGGTGCTATTCATTCTTTATTTTTCTTCAAAAGCCTCAAAAAGGGGAGCTGGAGGGGAGGTTTCGTGTGGAGGTACTCCTTAAAACGGCAGATTGCCCTCTTTCTGAGGTTAGCTGCCAAGAGGGACAAAACACCACTGCATGGTGAGCTCCTGTCTGAAGATGTCAATATTACTGGTTACACAAAGATTATTTAAGAATATTATTTCTTATTCTTTTAAAGTACAATGGACATGATGGCCAATCATTCCACAAAGGGAAGCCAACAATGGTCCCACTTTATAAACATTATAAATCCAAATTAGAGGTAAAATGTGTTACACAGAAGCAGCTAGCTATCTGAGGGTGCCAACAGAAGGGGATTTGGTAAATACGCACTTACCCCGCTGGGTATCTTTATCAAACAGAAGATGGTTGCTATTGTACAATCCAACTGGCTTAATTTGATATGAAATACATTTGTTTCCTGTAAAGACAAAAGCCTACAGTCTCAAACAATCCGTTGAAACATATCATGGTAATGCCTGGATGTGTTTATAGGTGAGGAGATTTAATTTAATTTAAGGCATGTGTTGGGTTCACATGTCAGTGAATTCAGACAGGTGTTTTCCCCTAGAGATAGCTAGAGATAGCTACTGCTAATGAGTCAACACTCTTCTCAGGGCATACTGCTCCTTTATCCCTTCATGCACTAGTTGGACATTGATAAATCATAACCAAGCTGCATCTAATTGCATTAATTGGATCAATGCACAAACGGTCTTGTTTGAACACCTGCTGTAAATAATTGTATTGCCTGGGTACAGACTGCATATGTAGCACACCATTTGTGGCACCATAATGGGGAGAGTTTCTCCATGTAAATGTGTAATCATTATGTTTCACAGACAACCTGCCAGTCAGCCTGTTCAGCATAGACACAGCGCAAAAGTATGTGAGAGTTGTAATAAGGCTACATTGCACAAATCGTAGAGATATAAGATATTTAGAGCGTCTCTAAATATGAAGTATTTTATATAACATTCTAAGACTATTAGTTACAATTAGGACGTACACCGTAGCCTAGTTAGTGTCATAAAACATGTAGGCCTAACAGGTGAATGGTAACATTTGATTATGCTTAGGTAACACTAAAATGCCCCTGATTATTTGGACTAAACAGCAGTGCTGAAAAGTATTAGACTTGAGCGGGAACGTGTCCTGCACAGCCTATTACACGACATTGGAGCTGGTCACCCCGGTGGTGCTGAAATAGTTAGCGAACAGGTTTTTAACAAGTCACCTCACGCTGAATAGTAAAGCACGTGGTTTTTGTGTTATATTTGTTCTAGAAATGTGAGTAAGCTTTTATATTTGCTTGATTTCCAAGGTTGACCAGTATAAAGTTCTTATGGTCTTATGGTCTTTTAAAAACATCGTATTTATATATGCTTCCAGAGGTCATCACCAGCATAACTTACTACTTGGCTATGGTCATTGCTATTACAAGGCTGCAAAACGAGTTCACAACTACGTGTTGCATGACATTATAGTAAAATAATGATTCAATTCAAAAATTGAGAATTGTCATTATTTAAACCATCAAACTGAAGTGACAATTGCTTATGGTCGAAGCTGCACGGGAGCATGTGTTCCCATATTAGTCTAAAGTAGGCCTAAAAATAGAAATATAAACGTTGTCTTATTTCACCCATCCAATTCGCCAGTCACCCTGAAACAAAGGTATTGTAGGCTACCACAACAGTAAATATGAGGACATAGCCAACTGGCTGATATGGATTTGTCAGGGATAACTGTAATAAAGAGCTCTTCAAATCTAATTATAGCCATTATGTAAACACAACGACAGGGACATTATCTTTCTTTGCGGGGGTCTTTCCTATAATCAATATAACCTTTTCGCAAGCCTTCAGTCTTCTCCTTCTAAGTGCCGGAGAGAAACCAGAAAAATGTCACATTGAACTTTGCTTAGTGGCTATTACACAGTAACAAAGTGCAGATTTTCTCTGATCTTCTTCTGTTTTTATAGTCGAATAAATCATAATATTTGTAATGGGGAGGTTAACGGGCATATGTAGGCTATCATAGCCTATTAAACATCTTACAATAGATTATTGTTCACATTACTCACTGCTCATGCGAAAATATAAAGCTTAGATTTCACTGATGATATAGGCTATCACAGGAACATTACGAATCTACAGGAAGAGTTCATGCTATAGACACCCTCAGAAATAATTCCAACAGGTTGTGCTCGCTGCGTTCTACCTGTTGATATGATCAGCATCCCTCCCGACATGAACTATTGCGGTCTGACCACTCGTCCCACGTATATATCTGAAAGTGTGGTACAAGAGTATGAAAAAATTAATCAAATTCAAAAGTCACATTTGTGAAATAATCAAATGTTCAACTCAATAGAGTCACATACATACGCCCACGATGTGACCCACATATTGGCATGCATTTCATTTCCTTTCTTTGCATTTCAGCTCCACCTCTCAAGTCTCAATTTGCCAACTTGCCTTCTCGAGAATCAGGCTTATAATTGTAGCAATGCTTAGTTCTTTGTCAATCAGATGTGGCTTGTTTCAGGCGGTTTTGCAAAACACGATTTATAGTCAAGAGAAAACAGACTACCCTCCTTATATACTTGTGTTTCTTTACATCCATACCTCATTCATTATTTTATCATTGTATCATTCAGCAAACATAAAACAACAAGAGTCGATCAGAAATCAGAGATAGCCTACCTTGCAGATGCTGTCTGCGCCGCCTCTGGGACTGGAATCGAAAGTATTGACAGTGCATCTTTCTGCCATGTGCGGTAACACAACCTACAGTTTTTATGATGGGCATATCCATTTAAATCCCGATTCGTCCCCACAGGTGGCCTGTCAATTTCATGAGCGTGACGTCACCTTACGAAGGAGAGACATAAAAACCCATCTTTCACAACAAAAGTCCTATAGAGGATGTATTTTAGAATGAGATAATAAATGGTAGCCAGTAGCTTCAGTTGTAACAATTCGGACCTTATCAGCAGGCTAGACCTACACTAGACCTACACTAGGCTATACATGTCTCTTAGAATCGTTTTTTCTATAACATTGCTCTGTTCATTTGCATGAGATTCTTATTGAAGAGAATGGTCAAATTTTAATGACACCATGATCACAATGACCCATAGACCTAACGTTTACAACCTCAGTGGTGTGAATACATGTCAACTATATGTGCAAGCATATGGGCAAATGTCACATTCAGTTAGGATTTTTTTTATACATGTAGCCTTATATAAACACATGGAAATAACAGAGTAAATCTATCCCCTATTATTGTAGCAACAGAGAGAAATAGGATACACCGACAGTTTGTATGCATTATCTATTGTATTTGAGGTTTCTTCCATGCATCTCAATACTCGCGACTATGCAAATTTTCATGTCACTAGCGACAGTGATTAAATTACCAGAAAATACAACATTGATACTGTCTGTACCTTAAATACAAAAGCTGCAAGATAAAAAATAACAACTAAACATTTTTGAACAATGCTCATCTAGTTATTTAGAATGCAATTTGCTTCTTTGAATGCATTTTGTTTAGACCACCAAGCATAATCCCCCATTTCCCCAATCAATGTCTCTTTTTGAGTCCGAATCCTTCATAAAAAGAGCCTCTCCCAGTCAGCACCACTTCCTTCACTGTAACAATAAGAGGGACTAAATTGCTGTCAATGCTCAACAAATAAATTTGAAAATTATGTTAGATTTTACTTTAAAATGGATTTTACGCACTTAGCAGATGACAGCTGCAAAAAGCACAGTCTGCAATTGTACATTTCCATGATTTTGAAGAAAAAGCTGCTCAAAAGTGTATTTTCAGACACAAATGTGCTACCCCATTGTGCTGAGAACTTTAGTGTTCTCCTCCCAGACTAAACATGATTCTTTTAAATGTTTGATTCATTATATTTGTATCTCCATGTGTGCGTGTGTGTGTCTGTGTGTGCAAGTGTGTCTGTGTGTGGTGTATTTATCCATGGGGGTGTGTTTTGCCTATATGTGTGTTCTTCTGCATCTTGACAAATGTTTCTTTAGAGATGAAAGTAAAGATATTTTTTACTCTGATGTGTGTTTGAGGCACCACTGAACGCTCACAATGGTTTCAATGGATACCTCTGAATACTGTCTGATTCAGAAGCCTGGGTCATTTTACAGGGCTACCGAACAATGATATCTTCAAGTCTCTGAGCAGTTACATAGGGATAGTGGAGAAATACCTCTTCATCTGTGACTATCTGTAGTGTTTTCCCTTTATTCAATAGACCATTAGACACAAGTGTTTGTGATTTTCTCTTATACTGTAGCTACAAGGTCATATCATTCTGAGTGGAATGTGTATGCCTCTTACATAATGTAATATAGCAACCAATATTCTAGATATACAGTGAATATACAGAACATTAAGAACACTTTCCATGACATAGACTGACCAGGTGAATCCAGATGAAAGCTATGATGCCTTGTTGATGTCACTTGTTAAATCCACTTCAATCAGTGTAAATGAAGGGGAGGAGACAGGTTTAAGAAGGATTTATAAGCCTTGAGACAATTGAGACATGAATATGTGTGCCATTTAGAGGACGAATGGGCAAGACAAAAGATTGAAGTGCCTTTGAACAGGGTATGGTAGTAGGTGCCAGGCGCAGCGGTTTGTCTCAAGAACTGGTGCCACTCAATATTAGGAAAGTGTTCCGAATGTTTGGTATACTCAGTGTATATCACTGTGTGGTTGCAGGATGACTGGTATGAGCACAATGAAATGAGGATACAACACAATTTAACAACAACAGTATGGTTTTAATATACATTGAAATGTCTTCACACGGCATGGATAACTAGTCTCTCATCACATTTGGAGACTTAGAAAGACCTAGGGGTCAATGAAGTGTTGTTGGGGTGTTCTCTCTATTCAGAAAGGGTTAGCCTCAGCTAATGGTTTTTATCGGCTGTACAGGGCTACAGCACAACTGATAAGAGTTTGGTTACATGTCGCTAAAGAGCAGCTAAGTTCAAAAGTTGCACTAACACATGTCCATATCAGTGTTATGCAAACATGCGCAGAACAATTCCTTGTTTGCCTAAGCAGCCTATAAGTAATTAATTGTGTTCATTGAGATGGAGCATCTGTTTATCCATACCCCTGACCCACCAAGAATCCCTGAACACCTGGCACAAGGCATCTCTTTTCTAGGTAACTGTGCTCATCAGATAATGACCTCTCCCCGGGTTAATACTTACAAAGAAGGGATCCTTTTTCTGACAAAGCAGGGTTTCTACCCAGGGCCTACTTCTATACTTTTAGACAGGGGGAATGTTAAACCATGACATAAACATCAGAAAGGGGAAAGAGTGCAAACAAACAGGATAGTCACATCAAACCATTGCTGGGGTCAGAGTTAGAGTGTTCTGCAATAGATGGACAAGTTTCTTTTGCACTAATGCGTCTTATACACTCAGCAGAGCAGTAATAATAGAAAAGTGCCCATCACTCTTCTCTCAACCGTATTCAGAATGGCAGAAATTGCCACCCTCTACATCGACAGAGAAGTTGCGGCACAGACATGCGCAACGGTTACGTCCCCCACTGAGGCCCCCTTAGCTTTCTCCTGGAGAGGTAAAAAGGGTCATTCAGCCAGAGCCCAGGCGCTAGTGTTTGACCTCACTGCCTCCTTTTAAGGGTTTTTGAAAAATGGCAAATCATTTCATTCCCCAACTTCTCATCCATCTCCACTGACCTTGCTAGAAGAAGGTGCCCCTAGAAAAGCATTGTCAGTGTTCTGTTGTTATTTTCACTGCACAGCCCTTATGTGCTTCGTAAAAGCGTAAAAATAGGAAGAAGTAATCAGTACTATAAGGAAAAACAGGAAAGTCTTCTAACTGTATATAATAGCACTCTGAAGAGTTTCATGTTTGATATAATAGCATGAATCATACGAGCAAACACATGGCACTACTCATGAACACACATGTAAATGGGCCTACAAGTAAGTGGCATGACTACATCCTTGACTGCTGTGTTCCTTCTCACCATCTTTACTTTGTCATTAATTCAGGATTGAGCTATTTCTGTGTTAAACCACACTTAAAATCATCCCATACTTGAAGAACATTTTAAATGTGGAATGTTGAGCAGTAAGGTTCCCCATTATACAAGAAAAGGGACAAATCTTGGAGGGCTAAACACTATGTTCAGCCTGGAAATGGAGTTCTGAAAAACATTCAGATATAGAAATATGTCCTGTGATGCAGTTTCATGCAAGAATAAAACACAAAATGTAAAATAGAAGCCACAGGTTCTGAAAGTATTTTTGTAAGTAGGTTATTGTAAGAAGGAAATTTAATTCAGGAATATTAAAATGTCATGGAAATGTGATCACATTCAAATTACATTTGGAATTCCATTTCATTATAAGTATTTTATAACTGTATCCAAAATAATAAAATACTGTACATTATATCATGAAACAATGAATACTATCAACTATCCAGACACCAAATTGTTACATTAAGCAAATTATGCAGGCTTTCCATTACATTCTAAATGATTAAACATCCAGTTGTCTTCCTCTGAAAATCAAGTAGTCAAGTAGTGAAGAAATTAAGAGAAGGATAGCTTGTTTTTGTTGATTGATTTAGATGAGAGTTGTACTATTCGAACTGATTCGAACTGTTCATGCCAAGTAAATGATGTACCCTAGTTTGTAACATTCTTTTGACTTCAGTTCTTTGAATGTGAAACTCTTAAAAGTTGATGCATTGAAATGGACTTGTGAGGATGCCGTTACTTCTCAGAAAACCCTAAATTTACTTCACTCACAAAGACTTGAAAGGTTCAGGTAGGTAGAGATGGCTGGAAAGCATTCTAAAATGCATGCGTATTTAGTGTGTCTTGGAAAGTTAAAAGCTTTTCCAAAATGTCAAATACAACCCTTTAGTAAAATAGATATACAAAAATGGTGAAACAATGTATTTCTGCCTGCTCTTTGTACTAAGAGCAACCTTTTCAAACTGCTATTTCAGAATCAAGAGGACATTTACAAAAATATAATGAGGGAATAATTGACACAATAACTGTATAATTATTAACTATCCATGTCATTTTCCAACTAGCCTACTATGTTTCTACACTTATTTTAAATATAGTGCCTTCAGAAAGTATTCACACCCTTTTCTTTTTCCACATTTTGTTGTGTTACAGCCTGAATTTAAATTTGATTACATTTATATTTTGTGTCACTGGACTACACAAAATACCTCATAATGTTTTTCAAAATGTTTACAAATTCATAAAAAATGCAAAGCTGAAATGTCATGAATCAATAAGTATTCAATCCCTTTGTTTTGGCAAGCCCAAATAAGTTCAGGAGTAAAAATGTGCTTATCAAGTCACATAATAAGTTGCATGGACCCCATTCTGTGTGCAATAATAGTGTCAAGATCGTCGTAAGAAGCGGACCAAAGCGCAGCGTGGTTTGAATACATACTTGATTTAATTAACGAAGACGAAAACGAAGAACACTTGACAAACTAATACAAAACAATAAACGACAAACGTGAAGCTAATCAAAACTAGTGCTGACACAAACACTACACATAGACAATAACCGACAACCCACAATACAAAACAGGCTACCTAAATATGGTTCCCAATCAGAGACAACGCAAAACACCTGTCTCTGATTGAGAACCATATCAGGCCAAACACATAGAAATAGACAAACCAGACATACAACATAGAATGCCCACACAGATCACACCCTGACCAACCAAAACATAAAACATACAAAGCAAATTTTGGTCAGGGCGTGACAAATAGTGTTCAACATGATTTTTGAATGACTCACTCATCTCTGTACCCCACACATACAGATACAGTTGAAGTCAGAAGTTTAAATAAACTTAGGTTGGAGTTATTAAAACTAGTTTTTCAACCACTCCACAAATTTCTTGTTAACAAACTATAGTTTTGGCAAGTCGGTTAGGACATCTACTTTGTGCATGACACAAGTCCTTTTTCCAACAATTGTTTACAGACAGATTATTTCACTTATAATTCACTGTATCACAATTCCAGTGGGTCAGAAGTTTACATACACTAACTTGACTGTGCCTTTAAAAAGCTTGGAAAATTCCAGAAAATGATGTCATGGCTTTAGAAGCTTCTGATAGGCTAATTGACATCATTTGAGTCAATTGGAGATGTACCTGTGGATATATTTCAAGGCCTACCTTCAAACTCAAACTTTGCTTGACATCATGGGAAAATCAAAAGAAATCAGCCAAGACCTCAGAAAAAAACTGTAGACCTCCACAAGTCTGGTTCATTCTTGGGAGCAATTTTTTATAAACGCCTGAAGGTACCGCGTTCATCTGTACAAACAATAGTATGCAAGTATAAACACCATGGGACCACGCAGCCATCATACCGCTCAAGAAGGAGAAGCGTTCTGTCTCCTAGAGATGAACTTACTTTGGTGTGAAAAGTGCAAATCAATCCGAGAACAACAGCAAAGGACCCTGTGAAGATGCTGGAGGAAACAGGTACAAAGGTATCTATATCCACAGTAAAACGATATCGATTTAACCTGAAAGGCCACTCAGCAAGGAAGAAGCCACTGATCCAAAACCGCCATAAAAAATCCAGACTTCGGTTTGCAACTGCACATGGGGACAAATATCATACTTTTTGGAGAAATGTCCTATGGGCTGATGAAATAAAAATAGAACTGTTTGGCCATAATGACTATTGTTATGTTTGGAGGAAAAAGGGGGAGGCTTGCAAGCCGAAGAACACCATCCCAACCGTGAAGCACGGGGGTTACAGCATCATGTTGTGGGGTGCTTTGCTGCAGGAGGGCCTGGTGCACTTCACAAAATAGATGGCATCATGAGGGAGGAAAATTATGTGGAAACATTGAAGAAACATCTCAAGACATCAGTCAGGAAGTTAAAACTTGGTCACAAATGGGTCTTCCAAATGGACAATGACCTCAAGCATACTTCCAAAGTTGTGGCAAAATGGCTTAAGGACAACAAAGTCAAGGTATTGGAGTGGCCATCACAAAGCCCTGACCTCAATCCTGTAGAAAATTTGTGGGCAGAACTGAAAAAGCGTGTGCGAGCAAGGAGGCCTACAAACCTGACTCAGTTACACCAGCCAGGAGGAATGGGCCAAAATTCCCCAAACTTATTGTGGGAAGCGTGTGGAAGGCAACCCGAAACGTTTGACCCAAGTTAAGCAATTTAAAGGCAATGCTACCAAACACTAATTGAGTGTATGTAAAGTTCTGACCCACTGGGAATGTGATGAAATAAATAAAAGCTAAAATAATCATTCTCTCTACTATTATTCTGACATTTCACATTTTTTAAATAAAGTGGTGATCCTAACTGACCTAAGACAGGGAATTTTTACTAGGATTAAATGTCAGGAATTGTGAAAAACTGAATTTAAATGTATTTGGCTGAAGTGTATGTAAACTTCCGACTTAGGGCTCTCAGTCGAGCAGTGAATTTCAAACACAGATTCAACCACAAAGAAGGGCACTTATTGGTAGATGGGTAGTCATTGTATATCCCTTTGAGCATGATGAAGTTATTAATTACACTTTGGATGGTGTATCAATACACCCAATCACCACAAAGATACAGGTGTCCTTCCTAACTCAGTTGCAGGAGGGGAAGGAAACTGCTCAGGGATTTCACCTTGAGGCCAATGGGGACTTTAAAACAGTTACAGAGTTGAATGACTGTGAAAGGAGAAAACTAAGGATTAATCAACAACATTGTAGTTACTCCACAATACTAACCTAAATGTCAGAGTGAAATAGTCCAAAACATCATGTTTGCAATAAGATACTAATGTAAAACCACAAAAAAATGTGGTAAAGAAATTAACTTCATGTCCTGAATACAAAGTGTTATGTTTAGGTCAAAACCAACACAAAACATCGCTGAGTACCACTATTCATATTTTCAAGCATAATGGTGGCTGCATCATGTTATGGGTATGCTTTTCATCGGCAAGAACTAGGAAGTTTTTTATGATAAAAATAAATAGAATAGAGCTAAGCACAGGCATAATCCTAGAGAAAAACCTGGTTCAGTCTGCTTTCCAACAGACACTGGTAGAGAAATTTGCATTTCAGCAGGACAATAACTTAAAACACAAGGCCAAATATACACTGGAGTTTCTTACCAAGATGGCATTGAATGTTCCTGAGTGGTCTAGTTACAGTTTTGATTGAAAATCTATGGCAAGACTTGAAAACTGCTTTCTAGCAATGATCAACAACCAACTTGACAGAACTTGAAGATAAAAAAATTAAAGTGCAAATATTGTACAATCTAGGTGCAGTTGTGTAAGTACTTTACTTTATCTGTATTTTACTGTACTATTTATATTTTCGACTACTTTTACACCTCATTCCTAAAGAAAATAATCTACTTTTTACTCCATACATTTTCTCTGACACCCAAAAGTAGTGGTTACATTTTGAATGCTTAGCAGGACAAAAAATCATCCAATTCAAGCACTTATCCCTGGTCATCCTGACTGCCTCTGATCTGGCGGACTCACTAGACACACATGTAAATTATGTCTGATTGTTGGAGTGTGCCCCTGGCTATCCGTAACTTAAAGAAAACAAGAAAATGGTGCCGTCTGGTTTGCTTAATATAAGGAATTTGAAATGATTTATTCTGTTTCTTTTGATATTTTAGCAATTACATTTACTTTTGATAATAAAGTATATTTAAAACCAAATACTTTTAGACTTTTACTCAAGTTGTATTTTACTGGGTGACTTTCACTTTTACCTTTACTATTAATGTCTCTTTACTTTTACTCAAGTATTACAATTGGTGGGGTTTTCCACCACTGTCCAGGTGTGCAAAGCTCTTAGAGACTTACCCAGAAAGACTCACAGATATAATCGCTGCCAAAGGTGATTCTAACATGCATTGACTCAGGGGTGTGAATACTTATGTAAATTAGATATTTATGTATTTCAATAAATCTGCAAACATTTTTTATTTTTATTTTTTATTTTTTATCCCATTTTCTCCCCAATTTTCGTGGTATCCAATCGCTAGTAATTACTATCTTCTCTCATCGCTACAACTCCCGTACGGGCTCGGGAGAGACGAAGGTCGAAAGCCATGCGTCCTCCGAAGCACAACCCAACCAAGCCGCACTGCTTCTTTAACACAGCGCGCCTCCAACTCGGAAGCCAGCCGCACCAATGTGTCGGAGGAAACACCGTGTACCTGGCCCCCTTGGTTAGCGCGCACTGCGCCCGGCCCGCCACAGGAGTCGCTGGAGCGCGATGAGACAAGGATATCCCTACCGGCCAAACCCTCGATAACCCGGACGACGCTATGCCAATTGTGCGTCGCCCCACGGACCTCCCGGTCGTGGCCGGCTGCGACAGAGCCTGGGCGTGAACCCAGAGACTCTGGTGGCGCAGCTAGCACTGCGATGCAGTGCCCTAGACCACTGCGTCACCCGGGAGGCCTAAATCTGCAAACATTTCTAAAAACATTTTTTCACTTTATCATTATGGGGTATTGTGTGTAGATGGGTGAAACAAAAAATCTATTTAATCCATTTTGAATTCAGGCTGTAAAACAAAATGTGGAATAAGTCAAGGGGTATGAATACTTTCTGAAGGCACTGTGTGTTTATTTTCCATTAGCTGTTAAACATACCTCTTTGAAATGGTCCCTTGAGGTCTCTCGTCCTTATCCCAGTCCGCTCATAATTACAGCCTCCACGTGTCTGTGGAGCATATGGAGGAAGCCAATTGATCTAGGCTATATCCCTCTATTCCTCCAGAAAGAATAGCCCAAAAGTGTTTGAATACCCCTTCTGTCATAGCCTTTTCTCAATCTAAATCATACTTTGCAAACAGCTGCTAAAAGCTGAGGTGAAAAGAGTATGAGACATACAGTATTGGAAATTAATGAGCTGATATACAAAAACTCAAAAGAAAAAGAGTGGGAGAGGATACTCTTGCTGAATAAGTTATTTATGTGCTACACACATCCCCTCTGAGTAACAGAGCAACAGGTATTATTATTGGCTATTTAAAAAAATACCACAGAAGGCTTGCATTGTATTACATGGTAAAATCTACAGTACATTGAAAAGTGGACCATTTGATGTTCTTGTCACTGTTTTTAGCACTACCTTTCCGTGTTCACCGCATGCTATTACTGGAAATTACGACTTGTAATCTGTGAGACAGGTTCGTCAGGGATAATTGCACATAGAGCCATTATCATGCTCTCAAGGCCAAGCATGAAGGCTTTCTTCTGTTGGTCTTCCTTCTGCTTTTTTTTGTGCAATTTTTGAGGCTTAAGAACAAGATCCATTTTGGGATTGTATAGAACATTTAATCATTAAGACCCATATCTCTCCATACACTACTTTGTGATGGTTTCAGTTGATTAGACCTATTAGCAGGGCCAGTAGTGTACTATGACCAAGAAAAACTCTGATCAGGTCACATGGCCAGGAAAACTCCTGAACCGAATTTGTCAGCTATATGCGAGTGGAGGTTTTCTCATTTAATCACTTCATGTTTCTCTCTTAGGGTTTCATCCTGACCACATATTTAAAGTAGTTATATTCAAATGAATTTCAAGTAGAAAAAACACTATTAGGGCCCCAGGAAATCACAGGGTCTATGCCCCAGGCAATTGCTGTGTCATTGCAGTCTAGGCTTACTACCAGTCTGTCTTTGGTCAAATGTGGTGTCTACGTGATGCGATACTCTTTTCAACCTGAGTTTACGGTGGCGCTGTGAGGAATGGTTCCACGGAAGAGGATGCGTCTTCGCTGACGGCTCTATTAGCTAGCTAACTAATACGAACAACATTGAACAGTGTTGAGAAATCACGACTCACTTATGTCGTATGTGCAGAACAAATGTTCCAAGCTTGTCATACATTCGTTTTTTTATTGCCTGCCCTCAAGACGCTAGCCTCAAGCCTGTAAGTTAAACGTTATTCCCGCATTTGTTTATTTTTGTGACTGCACAGTCAGTGCACTAGTACCAAAGATATTTATAACTCAGCCTTCTGGATGGGCTAGTACTAGTAGTAAGCTAGCTAGCTAACGTTAGCATACCGGCTTGACAATTTATTTCTGTTTGTTGTGTATTTTGCTGCATCTGTTACTGTCTGGCCCAAAACGAAATAATATTCTAGCTAGCTAGCTGCTATTTTTCAGGGCTAGCTTGGTAGTTAGCTAGTTAGTATGAATGGAAAATGGAAGCCACAGTTTTTTTCCTGTGGTTAATCTGTGAATTGAAATAATGACCTACTAACCCGTCGTCAAGTTAATGGTTCTGACTAGGTGAAATACAGCTACGACCGGAAGTGAATTTTTCGTAACAGGCTAGGATAATTTACTTAGTATGTTAGATAAATTAACAACAGATTGAGGCTAAGAAAAGAGTTAGGGTTAGCTAAATTGCTCTCTTAACCTGCTACGAAAAGTTACTTCCGGTCGTAGCTGTACCCCATCGACTCACTACAGGCTAATTGCGCATAGCCCATAGAGAACAATAGTAAAGGATTTTTTTTGTAGGCACTAACTCCGCCATGTTTTTGTGGGATAAACGTCGGTAATAAGGTATGTTGTAAACACAGGCTTAGGAGATATTATCAATAAATACATTCCAATAAGATCTGTTGGAAAAAAAGTTTGGATGTTGCCACACACATACCTACTTGTTAACAAAATTAAGGAACTTTCCTTTAAAATAATTCATAAATATTAACCTGCCAAACACTATATGAACAAGTTTAAGGAAAACTTCAACTCAAATTGTTCCTTTTGTAATGACCACCCAGAAACAGTGTTGCATATTTTTTGGCTTTGTATTCATGTAAGAAAACTGTGGCAAGACATCAGTAGATTTATAATTGAACACATTTATGAAGATCTTACACTATTGCGTAGAGATGTACTGCTTGGATCCTTTACCTACGATAGAAATAAGATGACATTTTATGTAAATAATTTAATTATTCTTTTGCCCAAATTTCATATTCACAAATTAAAATTTACAAACAAAATACCACATTTTCTTACCTTACAAAAAGAAATGTAACTGTATTTTAAGACAATTAAATACTCTACTAACAAAAGCTGTTAGAATTATAATTCTATGTATGTCCCTTAAGGTCCTTGTGTAATGCGATATTGTACCCCCTAGACCAATTGTCCATTGTGTATTATTTATATATATACTTGTGTTCCCACATGTACTTCCTGTATTGATATGTTGTTAATAAAAAATAAAGAAATAAAGGCTTAGGAGATCTTAGACCTTTTGTTCTTTGAGATAATCTTCAGTTTATGTCACTTTTTGTGAATGTTGAACAATTTATGTATTTTTAATTTTTTTAACCTTTATTGAACTAGGCAAGTCGGTTAAGAACAAAATCTTATTTACATTGATGGCCTAACCCGACCAGACTCGGACGACGATCGGCCAATTGTCCGCCGCTCTATGGGACTCCCAATCATGGCCGGTTGTGATACAGCCTGAAATCGATGCAGTGCCTTAGACCGCTGCACCTCTTGGGAGCCCCCGAAATGTAATCAAATCAAATACAAGCACAAAGGCTTCATAATTCATAAAGGTCATGTTAACTGAATATTAATTAATAGAAGAAAACATATAAGATCTCCTAAGCCTGTGTTAACCTCAGGCCTTATTTTAAGCGTTTATCCCAAAACCCCATTATTTCCTGATTTATTTTCCACATAGGAATGGCTGATGAACCAGATGTAACTTATTTCTGTTTTTTAGGACTACAAGCTGGCGAGCTCAATTGCACATGTTTTCAAAATGTACTCTGTACTAAAGAACAGTGTTCAATGTTTAATTCAATGGAAACAGTACTGTATTGAACAACCAGTTGAAGAACGGTGTGATTATGGTGGCCCAAAGGGAGATCGTGTATAGTGTGTGATGCACAAGTTTTGCGATTTCAAATGAACACACCCACCAAACGGGAGTGAATGTACCTTGGGCTGTTCAGGATTTTGCAGGGAAATTTTGTGTGATATTTTTAGGCAAATATTCATGATTTTACTGGGGCAAAGCTGGCATTTTGCATGGCAATATGCAATGGTTGTCCAATTTTGTGAAAATTGTGAAATTTTGTGAAAATATGCATGTTTGTTGATGTGTGGCTTGATTGAACCATATTATGCAGTAAATGTGCAATGATTGGTTGAAATTTCAAGCCCTCTTTTCTTTCTTTTTTTTCCTGGATGGACTGGCTATTTAACATTGTGCACGGTTTTGAATGTGTTGTCCAGTACCTACCCCATCATGTAATGTAGCAAATGTTGAAATGAACTGAACACAGCCCTGGAGTGTATTCATTAGTCGGACACTGTTGCAAAACGTTTCACACCATTGCAAAACTTTTTGCAGCAGAAACGGTTTACTCCACGTAGAGTATTGGATAAATTAATGTAGGTCCCTCCCCTTTTTAGTTCCGTTTGCTTCTATTTGTGTACGTTTCACATTGCTTGGTCTCAGTGAATACACCTCTGATGTAGGCTAAACTCATTTTAGTTTGAAATTACCTGTATGATATATGAATCTTCTGATAAGCTTGCTGCATTTTCAAATGAATTGTAAACTGATTTAATCGTTGTTTGTATTACCTCTTTTACCAGTTGCTATACAGAGAGATTTGTGATGTAGCAACCAGTAAGTGGGAGCTGGCAACAATCAAATCATGGAAGATGATTCCCCAACCCTGAAACCCAGGCGCATCCAGAACCAGAATGTAGTCCATCGACTGGAGCGGCGGCGGATCTTCTCTGGTCGGGCTGGAGCCCACTGGTACCGCGTGCGCTGCTTCCACCAGAACCTTTTCCCCAACTTCACTGTGGTCAACGTAGAGAAGCCTCCCTGCTTCCTCCGCAAGTTCTCCCCAGATGGACGCTGCTTCATAGCCTTCTCCTCTGACCAGACCTCCCTGGAGATCTATGAGTACCAGGGCTGCCAGGCGGCTGAGGATCTGCTGCTGGGGCAGGATGGGGAGACCCTGGCCAATGGCAATGACCAACGCTCCCTCAACATCCGCGGCCGCCTCTTTGAACGCTTTTTTTCATTACTGCACGTCACTAATGTGGCCTCCAATGGAGAGCACCTGAACCGAGAGTGCAGCCTGTTCACTGATGACTGTCGCTATGTGATCGTGGGCTCAGCGGTGTATGTGCCAGAGGAGCCCTCTCCACACTTCTTTGAGGTGTACCGCAACAACGAGTCTGTGACTCCCAACCCCCGCTCTCCTCTGGAGGACTACTCACTGCACATCATTGACCTGCACACTGGCCGACTTTGTGACACCAGGTCCTTCAAGTGTGACAAGATCATCCTCTCGCACAACCAGGGACTCTACCTCTACCGTAACATACTGGCTGTTCTTTCTGTTCAGCAGCAGACAATCCATGTCTTTCAGGTATATATCTCAGCCTGCATCATCCTCTGAACACTATGCCTACCTGGAAGTAAGATTATCAAATGTAATTAACGTTTTTACAAACCTTTTGCTTTCATCCGGTAGGTGACATCAGAGGGGACGTTCCTGGACGTGCGAACCATTGGTCGGTTCTGCTACGAAGACGACCTCCTCACTCTGTCTGCGGTGTACACTGAGGCCCGGGCCGAGGGCCAGCCAGGCTTCTCCCGCCTCTACAAGGAGAAGACCATCAACTCCCTGAAGCACAGACTACTGGTCTACCTGTGGAGACGGGCTGAGCAGGACGGCAGCGCCACCGCCAAGCGACGCTTCTTCCAGTTCTTTGACCAGCTGAGACAGCTGAGGATGTGGAAGATGCAGCTACTAGATGAGCACCACCTCTTCATCAAATATACCAGTGAGGACGTGGTCACCCTGCGAGTCACTGACCCCTCTCAGGTACACCTACCCCCTCTGCCCTAATTAAGTTTCTGTAATAAGGCCTTCTTGGTGTGCAAATTATACAAGTATGCACTTCTGAAAGTGCTATCTGTAAATCCAATCTGCAGTTGATTAGATCCTGTTATTTGATTTTGTTTTTCTGTACTCTACATAAAGAGACGGGGGAATTAATACTGTAGATTCAGGCTCATTTCAGCTTATTGCTCAGAAAACTTCTGATATGAAATATTGATTTTGTCTCAAACATTAACTATAGGCCTATTTCATATGATTGTTTGCTGCTGTGGCATTAGTGCATATCGCCTTTATTTCTAACTTCATATCTGTCTGCTCTTCTCTCAGCCCTCGTTCTTTGTAGTGTACAACATGGTGAGCACAGAGGTGATGGCAGTCTTTGAGAACACCTCTGACAAACTGCTGGAGCTGTTTGAGAACTTCTGTGACCTGTTCCGGAACGCCACGCTCCACAGTGAAGCTGTTCAGTTCCCCTGCTCTGCCTCCAGCAACAACTTTGCACGGCAGGTCCAGAGAAGGTATTGGTGACAGGGGGGAAGGCTCACCGCAGGGCTAACATGAAAATATATCCATACAGTGTGGCCCAATTCAAAGGCCAATAAATTGAACCAATTTACAGAAATGAGACTCTTAAAACAGTGTTTAGTAGAGTTCTGAGAAATTCACAGTATTCCTTAGAATTTTTCAGTTAAGCGATTCAGAAATCCTTCTGCTTATGCTCCTTCCTGGTCAGGTTCAAAGACACCATAGTGAATGCAAAGTATGGCGGTCACACTGAGGCTGTGAGGAGGCTGCTGGGACAGCTGCCCATTAGTGCTCAGTCCTACAGCAGCAGCCCCTACCTCGATCTTTCTCTCTTCAGCTACGATGACAAGTGGGTGTCTGTGATGGAACGGCCCAAAACATGTGGAGACCACCCCATCAGGTAACATTGGCTAGATAATGCTGATTTCTAACGTTTTTCTGTAGGGCACAACAAACAATTTTGCTTTAAGTAATGATGGCATGTAATTAATAATCAATCATTCATACCATAAAACTTCAAGTAATAAAGGGGTGTTTATTTGCTTCAACTGTGGAGCTGCCCCGAAGTCTGTTAGAGACATGAATCATTCAGAGCGAGATAGAGATTCTGTTAGATTCCACCGGAGCATGAATGCATCATTCAACTTTTCTTGACCAGGTGTTTTTTAGAGACTGCCATTTCTTAGCTAAAATGTGTAAATGATGCATGGCCATTATAAAAGGCTTGTTGGAGACTGTTTAATCAACATTTTATGGTAACTGTAAGCTCTCGTGTTATTGAAAGTATTACATTTATTGTTAGGAAATTAAACTACAATAACTAATATAACGTTATAGGACAACCATTTGGATGTTACTGTGTGTTCCTAGATACCCTCTTTCATTTCAAACTTGCATTTGAAAGACTGACTGTTTTTCTTGTTAACTGCAGGTTTTACGCTCGGGACTCTGGCTTGCTGAAGTTCAAGATCCAGGCAGGCCTCCTGGGCCGGCCCATTAACCATGCCGTCCGGCGGCTTGTGGCGTTCACATTCCACCCCTTTGAGCCGTTCGCCATCTCAGTACAGAGGACCAACGCTGAGTATGTGGTGAATTTCCACATGCGTCATGTCTGTGTATGAAAGGAAAGCAGTGGACTAGACCTGGAGAACTTGGCATTGTACTGTGTAGAGCAAAAAGCGGTCAATCTGCCTTTTTTCTCCCCCTAGTTTGAGGAACAAAATAAGACTGGACTGTGGGCGGAACCACTCGAAGTTGAAACTGGGAGCTTGGGGATGGGGGATGGATTCCTTACAGGGACCAAAGATGTTTTTGGCTGGCTCTCAAAATGTATTTTTTTGGTCACATTTTATTCTATGTATTTTTATTTAGCCTTTTTACATTTGTTTTATATTTCAATAAAATTATTTAAATATTGATTGTGATTCTTTATTATGAATATTTTACTAGAATAAAGGCTATCTGTAATATGCTTTGCTTAGTGGACTTAGTTATTAAAACCTGATTGTCCCCTTTTTGTTCATGTTAAAGAAGCTTTAGACCAATGTCATTTATTTTCCTCTTTCCCATTTAACAGATAATGGTTGCATTCATATCACTTACACAAATTAGCTACTATATGTTGCTAACCTAGCTCATACCCTATTAGAAATGAAATACATTATGTGGGTAAGTTATACAGGAAATGACCATTAATGTTATTTGAAAATACAGATTCCTTGTTGACCCGATCACCACAGACAAAAGTCAAGTATGAAGACTTTCATGAGGACGGTACTACTGCAATGCACTCATAGCTGTAGCCATATTTTGAAATACCTGAGCATTTACTGTTATTTACAGTTGAGCAAATGTTATTCGCAAGAACAAATTAGGTAGGTAGGTACAGTTTTTGTGCTGCTTTATTTCAGGTTGCTGTCAGCACCATTTTGAGTGTACATCCATGCTAGTAATTACCCCAACTTATGAATTTTACCTAAGATATCTTGCTTGCATTACTGATAAAATAAAAAAAATCTGAGGTGGATGCATTCTTGGGATTATCCAATGCATGAGTCTCTGCCTGTAGGAAATGTGTGGTGAAAAGTCTCAGCTGAGGAGTGGAACGAGATGTGTGATACAACTGGAGCTTTCTGTGGGTGTGTGAGTGAGAAGATGTATGTGTACATCACCTTTCTCATTTAACTCAGACGTAATGATACTGCAGCAAAACGGGACCAAAAAGACAAAGGATTGAAGAAAAAAATGCTATGGCGATCATGTTTTCACAGTGCAATCAGCTCAGTTTTGAAAAAATAGGAAGTTAAATTTGCAGGGCATTTCCCTCATTTTATGATGATTTTATCTAGCTCATTTATCTACATTCAGGTCCATAATTATTAGCACCCTTAATAAAGATGAGCAAAAAATACTATAAAATAATTACAAATATTGAACTATATGGTATGCTCTAAACAATTAGGAAATTATATTTTATACTATTACAATTGCCCAGAGAAAGATATGTGTAACAAGTAATACAAAAACATCTCTAAAAGATAGGTGCGTTAATAATTTGGACCCCTGTTTTCAATACTCTAGCACCCTCCCGTTGAGACTTTTTCTAAGATGTTTTCTAAGATTGGAGAACACATTGGGAGGGATCTTGACCATTCCTCCACACAGAATCTTTCCAGAACCTTGATATCTTTCGCCTGCTCTTATGGACTACCCTTTTCAATTCAAATCTCAGGTTTTCAATGGGGTTCAATTCCAGAAACTGAGATGAGCATTGCAAAATGTTGAGCTTGTGGCCAATTAAACATTTCTTAGTGGATTTTATATTTATTACTTGTTAAAATCTATTTCTCAATTTTATTAGTAGAAAATTATCTAATTGTCAAAACATTTTTAGCATGCAATATATACTGAATGAAAATATAAACGCAACATGTAAAGTGTTAGTCCCATATTTCATGAGCTGAAATAAAAGATCCCAGAAATGTTCCATATGCACAAAAAGCTAATTTCTCTCAAATGTTTTGCACACATTTGTTTACATCCCTGTTAGTGAGCATTTCTCCTTAGCCAAGATAATCCATCCACCTGACAGGTGTGGTATATCAAGAAACTGATTAAACAGCATGATCATTACACAGGTGCACCTTGCGCTGTGGACAACAAAAGGACAGTTTTGTGCAGTTTTGTCACACAACACAATGCCACAGATGTCTCAATTTTTGAGGGAGCGTGCAATTGGCATGTTAACTGCAGGAATGTCCACCAGAGTTGTTTCCAGATAATTGAATGTTAATTCAATTAAGCTGCCTCCAATGTTGTTTTAGAAAATGTGGCAGTACGTTCAACCGGCCTCACAACCACGCCAGCCCAGGACATCCACATCCAGCTTCTTCACTTGCTGGATCGTCTGAGACCAGCAAACCAGACAGCTGATGAAATTGAGGAGTGTTTCTGTTTGTAATAATGCCCTTTTGAGGGGAAAACTAAATCTGATTAGCAAATCATTGAAATTGTTGCATGTTGCATTTATATTTTTGTTCAGTTTAGCTCAGTATTTGTATTATTTCGTTTTTTTTGTTGTAGAAGTTTACTCTTCTACAACAGATTTTTAAGTGAAGGGAAATAGATGACATTCATGTCAACCAACATTCATCAGATGTATTCTATACAATCCTCTTTTAAGCGCATCTCAAGGTTAAATGCCTCTGTGTTCTGTGCCCATCTGTAGACACAATGGAATAAAGCAAAATGTGGTAACAGGCTTTATCACAAAAGACAAAGGCGTGTCATACCAGCTAAACAATCTATTATTGCAAAGACTTGAAAATCCATTTCAGCTTGATTCAGGGCTGAAATACTTAGACATATGTGTCCCATCTGAATAACAGATAACAGTTAGGTGAGTTCTACAGTAGGCTTTGAACACTTGGGAAACTAAAATTGGGAAACTTATAGCATGGTGCTGATATGCATTTTTTCTTCATATCTGTGTCCATTCCTCAGTAAGAAATCAATCCTGAAACGTATCTTACTGTATTAACCAAATGTTAGAATAAATGTATGAGTAATAAACTGCTGCCCAGCTAGTTGCCTGCAGTAATCTCCAATCAGATAGTGGGAGTAAGTCCAGGGCAGCTGGACAAAGGGCCAAGCGTAGTGATATCCTGCCGGCCCCCATCAGAGGCCCAGCTCTCTGGGGTTAACTTGTGAACAGACAGCAGGTGCTGTGGGATTAAGTGTTCACCCTGCCTCTGGTTACAGGCTAATTGAACACATTCAAACACCTGCTTGACAGCTAGGGGAGGATTCTGCTGCTGTGATGGGAATGGGGAATGGGAGGGGGTGGTGGTGGTGATGAGAGGTTAGGTAGGGGTTCCAGCAGTTAGTTGATTC
The DNA here is from genome assembly GCF_029448725.1 of Salvelinus fontinalis. NCBI lineage: Eukaryota > Metazoa > Chordata > Actinopteri > Salmoniformes > Salmonidae > Salvelinus > Salvelinus fontinalis. The sequence continues at coordinate 32,029,136 of NC_074676.1, forward strand.
ATTTGTAATATTTTCTGATGTAGGATAAATTAAATCTCTTGTAGATCTCATTATGTCTCAGAGAAATGTGAAATCTAGCATGTGAGTGAGTGACGGAGCATACGGTAGCTTGTCTTTACACTTCTTTGCATTATTGAAAGTATACCCACCCTTTTTGACTTGTAGTTCACTTCACTGATGCTGATGTACTGTATCTTTCATTGACAATTTGGTAAATGATCCTCCTAAATTAAGTTTGTTCACCTTATTGGAAATGGATTTACTCATTTGCACGAAGGGATCACAGTAATGTATGAACAATAGGAGGAGATGATCTCAGTAACAAACACATGTATTATGTTCTACTTCTAATGTATTGTAGGTATTTTTGGTGTTACTGGCACACATGAAATAAAGGTGGTCTTGTACAAATGCATGAACATTAATGTCCATAAAAATATTTTTTCTTTATCAATGTCAGACGCCTCATGTTAATTTGATGTATGTTTAGTCACAATGTATGATCGGGCAAAGGCCTCATGTGGAATATGTGTCTTCTGTAGCACAGCTAAGGAGCCAGCAGATGAGCGCTCCGCTGTTGGCCTGACCTTGGTTGCTATGGCTACGAGGTGCATAGAGTGTTATAGCCACTGTCTGCCTGGTAACCCAATCCCTGCTAATTGCTGTTGTCTTGGCAACGCAGCAACCAATGTAATCCTAGGAAAGGGCAACAATCATAAATGTATAAATGTATCTGCTGCTTGCTTGTCATGTCAACGAGACATGCAGGATGATGCCGTTCTTAGGTTAATGACTAGAGCATCCTCCCAGTTTAGACCCAGTACTACAGTGGATTCAGATAAGCTATCTGTGCCTGCCACTGCCACTTGTTCAATGGACTTTAAATATGAACCGGAAAGGGCCTGTTTTAGCAGGGTCATTTTCGTACTGTAATTTAATACAGTGGAAGCACGTTGCACTGATTTTCTCCAGTGACACATAGCTCAGTTAAGCATCATTTAGAGAAGAGCTGTAGAAAAAGTGACATGGCATTATCCGTTTCTATTCAACAACCTTGGTTCAATTTCTTCATTATTATCTTCTCAAATGTACAACCCTTCAAGAAAGTGTTTTCTAAAATGCAAGGCCATTATTTATTGGGTGAATATTGAATTATACTTTAATTAAAACCAAAAGACAATAATCTGAAGTGGTGTGGAACTATGTGGTCCATCTCTCAAACTGATTAATGACGTCATGTTGTTTAGGGCACTTTACACTGCCCTATCCCTGTTCACCCATGACTGTGTGCCTACACACATCTCCAACTCAATCATCAAGTTTGCTGACGACACAACAGTGGTAGGCCTGATTACCAATAACGACGAGACCGACTACAGGGTGGAGGTGAGAGCCCTGGCAGAGTGGTGGCATGAAAGCAACCTCTTCCTCAACATCAACAAAACAAAGGAGCTGATCTTGGACTATAGGAGACAGCAGAGAGAACACACCCTTATCCACATCAATATGGCCACAGTGGAGAGCTTCAAGTTCCTCCACATGCACATCACTGAGGACCTGAAATGGTCCCTCCACATCGACACTGTGGTGAACAAGGTGCAACAGCGCCTCTTCAACCTCAAGAAGTTCATGGATGGTCAGTCCTAAGACCCTCACAAATGTATACAGATGCACCATAGAGAGCATTCTGTTGGGCTGCATCACCACCTGGTACGACAACTGCACTGCCGTACTTACACTGCCACCCGCAACCGCAGGGCTCTCCAGAGGGTGGTGTGGTCAGGCCAACACATCACTGGGGGCACACTGCCTGCCACTCAGGACATCTAAAGCACCCGGTGTCACAGGAAGGCCAAGACCTCAGCCACCCGAGCCACGGCCGGTTAACCCCACTACCATCTAGCAGGAGGAGACAGTACAGGTCCATCAAAGTTGGGACCGAGAGACTGAAAAACAGCTTCCATCTCAAGGCCATCAGACTGTTAAGCAGTCATTGCTAGCTGGCCTCCGCCCAGTACCCTGCCCTGCACCTTAGAGACTGCTGCCCAATGTACATATGTGTAACCTTAATTTAACTAGGCAAGTCAGTTAAGAACAAATTCTTATTTACAATGACGGCCTACAGCCAGCCAAACCTGGATGACACTGGGCCAATTGTGTGCCGACCTATGGGACTACCAATCATGGCCGGTTGTGATACAGCCTGGATTCTAACCAGGGTGTCTGTAGTTACGCCTCCAACACCGAGATGCAGTGCCTTAGACCGCTGCGCCACTCGGGAGCCTGAGTCATTGAACACTGCTCAAAATGTTTGCATAATGTCTATTATTCTGAAATTGATTCTGTAGTTAGAAACAGATAAGATTACCATTGCTGCAACATTATTCTGTTGAAATGTTATTTAAATTAGCAGTTGCTACATCCATTGTACCCATTGATTCATAAAGAATATAATTTATAAATGCCTCATGAGCTTAGTTCAACTGATGCACGCCATCAGATCCCCAAATATAAGCTTGTTTTACTCCCATGTTTGTAAACAAAGAAAATGTAAGCAAACACCATGTAGCCTCAAACATGGTTAAAACTATGATTTGGATTCCATGGATGGTCAGTCCTTGCATCCATAGTTCTGCTTATGAATTTGAGAGTCGTTACATTTCTCCAGTCCCATCCCTCAGCTTTTTACCAAACCAGGGGTAGGGAACCCGCTTTGTTATTGTTTCTACTGCTAATTGCCACTTTAAGCAAATTAATTACTCACTTTATATGTACAGTGGGGAGAACAAGTATTTGATACAGTATTTGATAAAATTGTAGACCTGCACAAAGCTGGGATGGGCTACAGGACAATAGGCAAGCAGCTTGGTGAGAAGGCAACAACTGTTGGCGCAATTATTAGAAAATGGAAGAAGTTCAAGATGACGGTCAATCACCCTCGGTCTGGGGCTCCATGCAAGATCTCACCCCGTGGGGCATCAATGATCATGAGGAAGGTGAGGGATCAGCCCAGAACTACACGGCAGGACCTGGTCAATGACCTGAAGAGAGCTGGGACCACAGTCTCAAAGAAAACCATTAATAACACACTACGCCGTCATGGATTAAAATCCTGCAACGCACGCAAGGTCCCCCTGCTCAAGCCAGCGCATGTCCAGGCCCGTCTGAAGTTTGCCAATGACCATCTGGATGATCCAGAGGAGGAATGGGAGAAGGTCATGTGGTCTGATGAGACAAAAATAAAGCTTTTTGGTCTAAACTCCACTCGCCGTGTTTGGAGGAAGAAGGATGAGTACAACCCCAAGAACACCATCCCAACCGTGAAGCATCATTCTTTGGGGATGCTTTTCTGCAAAGGGGACAGGACGACTGCACCGTATTGAGGGGAGGATGGATGGGGCCATGTATCGCGAGATCTTGGCTGACAACCTCCTTCCCTCAGTAAGAGCATTGAAGATGGGTCGTGGCTGGGTCTTCCAGCATGACAACGACCCGAAACACACAGCCAGGGCAACTAAGGAGTGGCTTCCTAAGAAGCATCTCAAGGTCCTGGAGTGGCCTAGCCAGTCTCCAGACCTGAACCCAATAGAAAATCTTTGGAAGGAGCTGAAAGTCAGTATTGCCCAGCGACAGCCCCGAAACCTGAAGGATCTGGAGAAGGTCTGTATGGAGGAGTGGTCCAAAATCCCTGCTGCAGTGTGTGCAAACCTGATCAAGAACTACAGGAAACGTATGATCTCTGTAATTGCAAACCAAATAAACCAAATATTAAGTTCTGCTTTTCTGATGTATCAAATACTTATGTCATGCAATAAAATGCAAATTAATTACTTAAAAATGATACAATGTGATTTTCTGGATTTTTGTTTTAGATTCCGTCTCTCACAGTTGAAGTGTACCTATGATAAAAAAATGACAGACCTCTACATGCTTTGTAAGTAGGAAAACCTGCAAAATCGGCAGTGTATCCAATACTTGTTCTCCCCACTGTAGATAATGTATCCTCGACATAGCGCATCCTAAATAACTACTGCTGTACATACCTTTTTCCTACTTATACAGTGCCTTTGGAAAGTATTCAGACCCCTTGTAACGGTAGTCCTCCTCCTCTTCAACCGAAAAGGAGGAGTAGTGATGGAACCAAGGCGCAGCGGGTTGTGAACACATAATTTATTTAAAGACAAGACGAAAAAACACGAACTTCACTATAACTAACAAAACAACAAACGGAGTAGACAGACCTGGACGACGAACTTACATAAACACGAAGAACGCACAAACAGGGAAAATAGACTACACAAAATGACGATGTACAAAAACAAACCGAACAGTCCCGTATGGTGCGACAAACACTGACACAGGAGACAACCACCCACAACGAACACTGTGAAACAACCTACCTAAATATGACTCTCAATTAGAGGAACGCCAAACACCTGCCTCTAATTAAGAGCCATACCAGGCAACCCTAAACCAACATAGAAACAGAAAACATAGAATGCCCACCCAAACTCACGTCCTGACCAACTAACACATACAACAAACTAACAGAAATAGGTCAGGAACGTGACATAACCCCCCCATAAGGTGCGAACTCCGGGCGCACCAGCACAAAGTCTAGGGGAGGGTCTGGGTGGGCATCTGACCACGGTGGTGGCTCAGGCTCAGGGCGAGGTCCCCACCCCACCATAGTCAATCCCAGCTTACATCTCCCCCTACAAATGACCACCCTCATATTACACCCACTAAAACTTTTGGGTAACATCGACACAAGGGGCAGCACCGGGATAGAGGGATAGCTCAGGACAGAGGGATAGCTCAGGACAGAGGGATAGCTCAGGACAGAGGGATAGCTCAGGATAGAGAGGTAGCTCAGGATAGAGAGGTAGCTCAGGATAGAGGGGCAACTCCGGACTGAAAGGCAGCTCCGGACAGAGAGACAGCTCTGGACTGAGGGGCAGTTCTGGATAAATAGCCGCTCTGGGCTGAGGGACAGCTCATGACTGGCTGACGACTCTGGACGCTCATGGCTGGCTGACGGCTCTGGACGCTCATGGCTGGCTGACGGCTCTGGACGCTCATGGCTGGCTGACGGCTCTGGACGCTCATGGCTGGCTGACGGCTCTGGACGCTCATGGCTGGCTGACGGCTCTGGACGCTCATGGCTGGCTGACGGCTCTGGACGCTCATGGCTGGCTGACGGCTCTGGACGCTCATGGCTGGCTGACGGCTCTGGCAGATCCTGTCTGGTTGGCGGCTCTGGCAGATCCTGTCTGGTTGGCGGCTCCGGCAGATCCTGTCTGGTTGGCGGCTCTGGCAGATCCTGTCTGGTTGGCGGCTCTGGCAGATCCTGTCTGGTTGGCGGCTCTGGCAGATCCTGACTGAAGAATGGCTCTAGCGGCTCCTGACTGACTAACGGCTCTGACGGCTCGGGACAGACGGGCGGCTCTAATGGCTCGGGACAGACGGATGGCTCAGACGGCGCTGGGGAGACGGATGGCTCAGATGGCGCTGCGGAGACGGATGGCTCAGATGGCGCTGCGGAGACGGATGGCTCAGATGGCGCTGCGGAGACGGATGGCTCAGATGGCGCTGCGGAGACGGATGGCTTAGACTGATCCTGTCTGGCGGAAGGCTTTGGCTGCTCCTGTCTGGCGGAAGGCTCTGTAGGCTCATGGCAGACGGGAAGTTCATGCGGCGCTTGGCAGACGGACAGTTCAGGCGCCGTTGGGCAGACGGCGGACTCTGGCCGGCTGATACGCACTGTAGGCCTGGTGCGTGGTGCCGGAACTGGAGGCACCGGACTGGAGACACGCACTTCAAGCCTAGTGCGGGGAGCAGGGACAGGGCACACTGGACTCTCAAAGCGTACTATATGCCTGGTGCGTGGTACCGGCACTGGTGGCACCGGGCTGAGTGCACGCACATCATGACGAGTACGGGGCGAAGGAACAGTGTTTACAGGGCTCTGGAGACGCACAGGTGGCTTAGTGCGTGGTGCCGGAACTGGAGGCACCGGTCTGGAGACACGCACCATAGAGAGAGTGCGTGGAGGAGGAACAGGGTTCTGGAAACGCACTGGAAGCCTGGTGCGTGGTGTAGGCACTGGTGGTACTGGGCTGGGGCGGGGAGGTAGCGCAGGAAATACCGGACCATGCAGGCGTACTGGCTCCCTTGAGCACCGAGCCTGCCCAACCTTACCTGGTTGAATGCTCCCAGTCGCCCGACCAGTGCGGGGAGGTGGAATAACCCGCACCGGGCTATGTAGGCGAACCAGGGACACCATGCGTAAGGCTGGTGCCATGTAAGCCGGCCCAAGGAGACATACTGGTGGCCAGATATGTAGAGCCGGCTTCATGGCACTTGGCTCAAAGCTCAATCTAGCCCTACCAGTGCGGGGAGGTGGAATAACCCGCACCGGGCTATGCACATGTACAGGAGACACCGTGCGCTCTACTGCGTAACACGGCGTCTGCCCTTACTCCCGCTCTCCACGGTTAGCCTGGGAAGTGGGCGCAGGTCTCCTACCTGCCCTTGGCCCACTACCTCTTATCCCCCCCCCCCCCCCCCCAAGAATTTTTTGGGTGGTACTCACGGGCTTTTCGGGCTTCCGTGCTAGACGTGTCCCCTCATAACTCCGGTTCCCTTCTCCGGTTGCCTCTGCTCTCCTCAGTGCCTCCAGCTGTTCCCATGGGAGGCGATCCCTTCCAGCCAGGATCTCCTCCCATGTGTAGCAACCTTTACCGTCCAAAACATCGTCCCAAGTCCATTCCTCCTTCTTGCGCTGTCCCTTCCTCCGATTACACAGCTGCTTGATTCTGGATTGGTGGGTGGTTCTGTAACGGTAGTCCTCCTCCTCTTCAACCGAAAAGGAGGAGTAGTGATGGAACCAAGGCGCAGCGGGTTGTGAACACATAATTTATTTAAAGACAAGACAAAAAAACACGAACTTCACTATAACTAACAAAACAACAAACGGAGTAGACAGACCTGGACGACGAACTTACATAAACGCGAAGAACGCACGAACAGGGAAAATAGACTACACAAAATGACGATGTACAAAAACAAACCGAACAGTCCCGTATGGTGCGACAAACACTGACACAGGAGACAACCACCCACAACGAACACTGTGAAACAACCTACCTAAATATGACTCTCAATTAGAGGAACGCCAAACACCTGCCTCTAATTAAGAGCCATACCAGGCAACCCTAAACCAACATAGAAACAGAAAACATAGAATGCCCACCCAAACTCACGTCCTGACCAACTAACACATACAACAAACTAACAGAAATAGGTCAGGAACGTGACACCCCTTGACTTTTTCCCACATTTTGTTACGTTACAGCCTTATTCTAAAATGGACTAAATAAAAACAATTCCTCGGGTATCTACACACAATACCCTATAATGACCAAGGAAAATAGGTTTTTATACATTTTTGCAAAAGTATTAAAAATATATATACAGAAATATCTTATTCACATAAGTATTCAGACCCTTTGCTATGAGACTGGTGCAGTTGCATCCTGTTTCCATTGATCATCCTTGAGATGTTTCTACAACTTGATTGGAGTCCACCTCTGGTAAATTCAATTGATTAGACATGATTCAGAAAGGCACACACCTGTCTATATAAGGTACCACATTTGACAGTGCATGTCAGAGCAAAAACCAAGCCATGAGGTGGAAGGAATCGGCACATGACAGCCCGCTTGGAGTTTGCCAAAAGGCACCTAAAGACTCTCAGACCAAGATTCTCTGGTCTGATGAAACCAAGATTGAACTCTTTGGCCTGTATGCCAAGCGTCACGTCTGGAAGAAATCTGGCATCATCCCTATGGTGAAGCATGGTGGTGGCAGCATCATGCTGTGGCAATGTTTTTCAGCAGCAGGGACTGGGAGACTAGTCAGGATCGACGGAAAGATGAACGGAGCAAAGTACAGAGAGATCCTTAATGAAAACCTGCTCCAGAGTTTTCAGGATCTCAGAATGGGGTGAAGGTTCACCTTCCAACAGGACAACGACCCATAGCACACAGCCAAGACAACGCAAGAGTGGCTTCGGGACAAGTCTCTGAATTTCCTTGAGTGGCCCAGCCAGAGCGCAGACTTGAACCCAATTGAACATTTCTGGAGAGACCTGAAAATAGCTGTGCAGCAACACTCCTCATCCAACCTGACAGAGCTCGAGAGGATCTGCAGAGAAGAATGGGAGAAACTCCACAAATACAGGTGTGCAAGCTTGTAGCGTCATAACCAAGAAGACTCAAGGCTGTAATCGCTGCCAAAGGTGCTTCAACAAGCACTGAGTAATGGTCTGAATACTTATGTAAATGTTATATTTCATTTGATTATTATTTTAGCAAACATTTCTAAAAACCTGTTTTTGCTTTGTCATTATGGGGTATTGTGTAAATCTATGAGAAAAAAAACAATATAATCAATTTTAAAATAAGGCTGTAACCTAACAAAATGTGAAAAAATTTAAGTGGTCTGAATACTTTCCGAAAGCATTGTATATCGTACATACTGTCTATACACACAACATTTTTATATTCCGGACTCTGACATTGTTCGATTTGGTATTGCTCGTTCTGATACTTCTTATTTTCTTGTTTCTTCTTATTTTTTTATTTTATTATTCTTGGGATTATTTGGGGATTATACAACAGGTGGGTCTAATCCTGAATGCTGATTTGTTGAAACCACATTCCAGCCGGTGTTATTCCACAAATTACCACTGGCAAAATGTATGATTTTAAGATGCCTATTTACTCTGTTTCATCTGACTGCACAATCCACTGTTTTATCAGCCCAGCCAGGCAATATATAAACTTGATCTCCACTATAGAAAGCATCTAGACATTATCTCATTATCTCTTTGTTATGGGATTTTTATGAATAAATGACTAAAATAGGTATACATTTGACTTAGATGTTACTGTATGAATGAAACTTATTATAATCATAATGCTGAGTGTAATATGTTCCTTGTTAGAAAGAATGGGTTTATCTTCAGACAGGCTTGAATGATGTCTCTACCCAGGGAGGGGAAAGACCTTGGGTTGGTTGCAGATAGTTTAACAGGTGGCAGACAGTAATGAGAACGCTAACTATACTGCCATTGTATCCGAGAGGAGGATGGATATGAAAACCTATGACATCCTCTTTATTATATAACCTGATGTAAAATGTATTATGATCAGTACTCTCGAGAATAAAAGCTATTGATTGATTGATTTTGAGACTGGTTTCTGTCCATTTTATGCTTATAAGTATCTTACAAATTCTTATATATGGGCTGAGTGTTTTAATTGAATTGGTTGATAAACATATAGGAAATTGAAATTCCTTTAACTCTCTTTTAGACTAACATTTTGTTTTCAACAGAGGAGATTTCAACAGTGTATAACCTTGCCATCTGTCCCTCCGACATTTGCAACATTGTTTCAATATTCAAAAATTCGATCTCCAGTTGTTCGGTAGTAATGAACGTGTCGGGAGTCAGGACGAGACAGACAGGCAGGCAGCTTTTCTCAGCCAGTCAAAATCATGAATCAAGCGGCATAATTCTTTGGGATGTATACAAAGAAAGTTAAAACAAAATGAAGTGCACCTAGTTTGCAGTCTTTCCAGCTTCAGTTTGAAGTGATTGTGTTAGCTGTGTTGTTGGCTAGCTCCTCTGAACAACTGTCCTGACGAGAGCACATTTTCAATGCCATGCGAAATTGCGCCTCATTAGCTCATTGTTATGGTTGCATCCAAATAAATGTCACTAGAAAACAGCTTAAACTAATGCAAATACAGCTACTGTTGTTATTCTGGCTGCACTGTTTGACATAACTGTAAATTAGACGTGGTTGGCTAGTTAGCAAGCAAGGGATAAGAACGTTACCAGCCAGTATTGCAATGGAACAGATACAGAAAAAAAGACTGAACGACTGGGTCGCGTCTCTGGCAACCGAACTGAAGGAACGATTTGTGTTGGGACTATATCTTGTGGAAGCATGAAACAGTATGAATAAATTAATAAAAATAATGTTTTTAATTAAAATATGTCAATCATTATTTGAATATGTTGGTAACCTGATGTATAAAAGTGATAATGCCCTTGAAGACCGTGTTTGGAGGATATATTGGCACGGTTTGCCGGCCCTCGACTTCGTCTTGAGCCTAACAACACCCATTATCACTTCATTATTTGCGTATTAGTATTGTACTGTTAGACACTTACTGCACTGCTGGAGCGAGAAACACAAGCATTTCACTACACCTGCTTTAACGTCTGCTAATCTGTGTACGAGACAAATCAACTTTGATTTGATTTAGATACTGTCTGTCTGAGGTGAGTCCTGAGTAGGCGAAGGATGGAATGTGTTGAGACTGCCTGCTGCTCTGTCATTACAAAGATAATACCTCATTACAGCAATAAGGTCTGGCAAGACACAGGTGCAGACACGGAGGCTGGATGGAGTGACTGAGGGAGGAGAAAGTCATGTCATTACTTACCTAAATGAACTGCACTGATACAGTCAATGTACTAGTACAGAATGTTACATATTTGTCTAAATGTTTGGTTTGTTATAACTAGGCTTTGTAGTTGTATTAATTATGGATCCCCATTAGTTCCTTCCAAGGCAGCAGCTACTCTTCCTGGGGTCCAAACACACCAAGGCACATCACACACACACACACACAAAAAACAGTACATCATATAACATTATTACACCACTACATATCTACAACATAAAATGTATACTATCACCATACAACTTATTAAAATATATGTGTGTAACTGCTTTCTTCCTGGGATGAAGGAGAGGACCAAAATGCAGCGCAGTTAGTGTTCAACATGTTTAATATAACAAACTGTGAACACTTACAATACAAAACAACAAACGTGAAAAAACCGAGACAGTCCTATCTGGTGCAGAACACAAACACAGAGACAGGAAACAACCACCAACAATCCCCAACACAAAACAAGCCACCTATATATGATTCTCAATCAGGGACAACGATTGACAGCTGTCTCTGATTGAGAACCATATTAGGCTGAACACAGAAACAGACGAACTAGACACACAACATAGAATTCCCACCCAGCTCACGTCCTGACCAACACTAAACAAGCAAAACACATAAGAACTCTGGTCAGGACGTTACAGTACCCCCCTCCTGAGGTGCGGACTCCGAACGCACCCATAAAACTCAAGATGAGGGCCTGGGTGGGCATCTGTCCGCGGTGGCGGCTCCGGCGCAGGACGAGGACACCACTTGAGCGGCGACCCTCGCCCACGACCTCGGCCTAAGAATCCTCCCCAAGGCCCCCACATGATTTAGGAGGTAGCTCAGGACAGAGAGGTAGCTCCGGACTGAGTGGCAGCTCCGGACTGAGTGGCAGCTCCGGACTGAGTGGCAGCTCCGGACTGAGTGGCAGCTCCGGACTGAGTGGCAGCTCCGGACTGAGGGGCCGCTCATGACTGTGGGGCCGCTCATGACTGTGGGGCCGCTCATGACTGTGGGGCCGCTCATGACTGTGGGGCCGCTCATGACTGTGGGGCCGCTCATGACTGTAGGGCCGCTCATGACTGTAGGGCCGCTCATGACTGTAGGGCCGCTCATGACTGTAGGGCCGCTCATGACTGGAGGGCCGCTCATGACTGGAGGGCCGCTCATGACTGGAGGGCCGCTCATGACTGGAGGGCCGCTCATGACTGGAGGGCGGCTCCTGACTGGAGGGCGGCTCCTGACTGGAGGGCGGCTCCTGACTGGCTGGCGGCTCTGGCAGCTCCTGACTGGCTGGCGGCTCTGGCAGCTCCTGACTGGCTGGCGGCTCTGGCAGCTCCTGACTGGCTGGCGGCTCTGGCAGCTCCTGACTGGCTGGCGGCTCTGGCAGCTCCTGACTGGCTGGCGGCTCTGGCAGCTCCTGACTGGCTGGCGGCTCTGGCAGCTCCTGACTGGCTGGCGGCTCTGGCAGCTCCTGACTGGCTGGCGGCTCTGGCAGCTCCTGACTGGCTGGCGGCTCTAATGGCTCGGGACAGACGGGCGGCTCTGAAGGCTCGTGGCAGACGGATGGCTCAGATGGCGCTGGGCAGACGGATGGCTCAGATGGCGCTGGGCAGACGGATGGCTCAGATGGCGCTGGGCAGACGGATGGCTCAGATGGCGCTGGGCAGACGGATGGCTCAGATGGCGCTGGGCAGACGGATGGCTCAGATGGCGCTGGGCAGACGGATGGCTCAGATGGCACTGGGCAGACGGATGGCTCTGGGCAGACGGATGGCTCAGATGGCGCTGGGCAGACGGATGGCTCAGATGGCGCTGGGCAGACGGATGGCTCAGATGGCGCTGGGCAGACGGATGGCTCAGATGGCGCTGGGCAGACGGATGGCTCAGATGGCGCTGGGCAGACGGATGGCTCAGATGGCGCTGGGCAGACGGATGGCTCAGATGGCGCTGGGCAGACGGATGGCTCAGATGGCGCTGGGCAGACGGATGGCTCAGATGGCGCTGGGCAGACGGATGGCTCAGATGGCGCTGGGCAGACGGATGGCTCAGATGGCGCTGGGCAGACGGATGGCTCAGATGGCGCTGGGCAGACGGATGGCTCAGATGGCGCTGGGCAGACGGATGGCTCAGATGGCGCTGGGCAGGCAGGCAGCTCAGACGGTGCTGGACAGACGAGCAGTGCAGGCGGCGTTGGGCAGACGGCCGACTCTGACCTGCTGAGGCGCACAGTAGGCCTGGTGCGTGGTGCCGGAACTGGTGGTACCGGACTGGAGACACGCACCTCAAGGCTAGTGCGGGGAGCAGGAACAGGGCACACTGGTTTCTCAAAGCGCACTATAGGCCTGGTGCGTGGTGCCGGAACCGGTGGTACCGGACTGAGGGCACGCACCTCAGGGCGAGTGCGGGGAGAAGGAACAGTGCGTACAGGGCTCTGGAGACGCACAGGAGGCTTGGTGCGTGGTGCCGGAACTGGAGGCACTGGGCTGGAGACACGCACCACAGGGAGAGTCTGTGGAGGAGGAACTGGACTCTGGAGACGCACTGGAAACATGGTGCGTGGTGTAGGCACTGGTGGTACTGGACAGACCGAACCGTGAAGACGCACTGGAGGTCTTGAGAGCAGGGCTGGCACCATCCGCCCTGGCTGGATCTTCACCCTAGCCCGGCAGATGTGGGGAGCTGAGATGTTGCTAAGCACACGTACCGGGGACACCGTGCGCTCCACCGCATAACACGGTGCCTGCCCGGGACGACGCCCTCTCTCTCCACTGGAAGCACGGCTGGGAGAGCTGTAGTGGCGAGCTGGCAGAGGACGTGCAGGGCTAGGAAGGCGCACAGGAGGCCTGGTGCGTGAGGCTGGCACAGTCTTAACCAGACGGCTAGCACGCACCTCAGGACGAGTATGGAGAGCTGTTCCCGGTGACATCAACTCCGACACGTTCAGTCGGGCGGATGTCGTGCCTTATGCACCAAACCAGCACCTCCCTCATAACTCTCTCCTCCAATTTCCCCATTAAAAAACTCCTTCACTGTCTCTGCGTCGCTCACCTCCAATTCCGCCCTGACCAGCTCCTTACGGGAAGCAGGGGGAGTTGGCTCAGGTCTGACTCCTGACTCTGCCACACTCCCCGTGTGCCCCCTTCCCAAGAATTTTTTTGGGCTGCCTCTCGGGCCTCCAGCCGCTCTGCCGTGCTAGCGCCTCATAATAGCGCCTCTCCGCCTTCGCTGCCTCCAGCTCGTCTTTGGGGCGGCGATATTCCCCTGGCTCTGCCCAGGGTCCTTTGCCGTCTAGGTCGTCCTACATTGTCCATTTCTCCAAATAGTGCAGCCTCTCCTGCTGCTGCTGCTGCAGCCTCTCCTGCTGCTGCTGCTTGGTCCGGGTTAGGTGGGTAGTTCTGTAACGGCTTTCTTCCTGGGATGAAGGAGAGAACCAAAATGCAGCGCAGTTAGTGTTCAACATGTTTAATATAACGAACTGTGAACACTTACAACAATACAAAACAACAAATGTGAAAAAACCGAGACAGTCCTATCTGGTGCAGAACACAAACACAGAGACAGGAAACAACCACCCACAATCCCCAACACAAAACAAGCCACCTATATATGATTCTCAATCAGGGACAACGATTGACAGCTGTCTCTGATTGAGAACCATATTAGGCTGGACACAGAAACAGACGAACTAGACACACAACATAGAATTCCCACCCAGTTCACGTCCTGACCAACACTAAACAAGCAAAACACATTAGAACTCTGGTCAGGACGTTACAGTGTGTGTGTAGCGTGCGTGTTAGTGTGTGTGAGTATGCGTGTGTGTGCGCCTGTGTGTGTTTGTGTCTCTTCACAGTCTGAGTTGTTCCATAAGTTTTATCAGTTTAAAATAAATCAGATTTTACTGCTTGCATAAGTTACTTGACGAGGAGTAGAGTTCCATGTAGTAATGGCTCTGTTTAGTACTGTGTGTTTTCCGGAGTCTGTTCTGGACTTGGAGATTGTGAACAGACCCCTGGAAGCATGTCTTGTGGGGTATGTATGAGTGTCTGAGCTGTGTGCTAGTCGTTTGAACAGACAGCTTAGTGCTTTCAATGTGTCAATACCTCTCACAAAGACAAGTAGTGATGCAATCAATCTCTCCTCTACTTTGAGCCAGGAGAGATGCACTTGACCATATGATCGTAGTCCAGCTGCGACAAAACTCGGACCTGTAGGACTTGTTTTGTTGATAGCAATGTCAAGAAAGCGGAGTAGCGCTTTATTACGGACAGACCTCTCCCCATCTTAGCTACCGTTGCATCAATATATTTTGATCATGACAGTTTAAACTCAAGGGTTACACCAAGCAGTTTAGTCTCCTCAACTTGCTCAATTTCCACATCATTCATTACAATATTTAGTTGAGGTTTAGTGAATGGTTTGTCCAAAATGCAATGCTTTTAGTTTGTGAAATATTTAGAAATGCTTATTACTTGCTACCCATTCTAAAACTGACTGCAACTCTTTTTTTTAAAACTTGCTGTGATAGCTGACGTGTGTAATGTTGAGTCATCAGCATACATAGACACACAGGCTTTATTCAGTCAATGGCTTTATGTCAATCAATGGCAATATAGACTGTCCCAGAGTCTTGTACAGTATAGAGAGTGCAGAAATTTTGATTTCTGGATATCAGCATATCACAATCAGCCAGGGCTGGCTCCAGGCACAAGCGACATAAGCGATCCCTTACGTCGCTGAGATTTTCAGGAACTCAGTCGGGGTCTCAACTTACTGTTGAGACTTAGAGTAGTAAAACACACAAGGTGTAGTTTCAAAAATCGGGTTGTGCATCAGCAGTTTTCCTTTTGGGCTCCTGAGTGGTGCAGCGGTCTAAAGCACAGCAGCTCAGTGCAAGAGGTGTCACTACAGACCCTGGTTCAATTCCAGGCTGTATCACAACCGGCTGTGATTGGGAAGCACACAATTGGCCCAGTGTCGTCCGGGTTAGGGTTTGGCCGGGGTAGGCCATCATTGTAATTAAGAATTTGTTCTTAACTGACTTGCCTAGTTAAATAAATACATTTGTTATGACACTCACTAAACATTTTTAGATAGATAAATTAGTCTAGCCAGCTATCTAAACTTGTAGTAATCATGGCTGAATTACCAACCGGGTATGAAGGGCACATGCCCAGAGGCCCTGATCTCCAGGGGGCCCCCATTGATTTTGTTAGTCACTCAGATATCATTATAACATTTATTTTATTTAACCTGGCAAGACATTTAAGAACGAATTATTATTTACAATGACAGGCTAGGAACAGTGGATTAACGGCCTTGTTCAGAACAACAGATTTTTACCTTGTCAACTCACGGATTCGATCTAGCAACCTTTCAAGTTACTGGCCTAACGCTCTAACCCCCCCAACCCCCACTAGCATAAGTCATGGCAAAATGTGTAAAATTGCAGGAAATTTGCACATTTTTCTCTCCGCCCCATGTCAAAATTAGTAGAATTGAATGAATAAAGTTATAAAATTGCTAAATGTTCTCTCTGCCCCATGGCAAAATATGTAGAATTGCAGAAAACTTGCTTTAAAACTTCAACAGGTTCTCTATGCCCCATGACAGAATGCAAAAGCTCTGATAACCAGCCAGGTATTTACTTGTGTAGACCAGTATCCAGAGAATTAACTACTCCAACAAGTCACTGTGTCAGTCTGTGCGTGTGTCAGTTAGTCAGAGTAGCTGGGCCTCTCAGCCAAAGGAATAGCATCCATCTGTGAGCTCATTAGGAAGACATGCATGAGGAGTACTATGATGATTAAGACAACCTGACCCATGCCAGACATATGTAAAGGACATCATGCTGCTTGCATAGCGAGTACCACTTCCTCCTGATTCAGCTCACACTGTGGCTCAAACCCAGAACCTCTGCCTTGCTAGCACACATGACTGCTCTCCTGAAACAGCCTACCAGTCAGCGCCAAGCGAAAAGCTAGCCAGTCGGTGGCACAAGTGGGGACATTTCAGGCTAAGGAGTAAGTTTCACACATCCCCATGGACAAGAGACCTTGTCCATGGGGATGGACAAGAGACTCATTTTACATCATCCATACCAGAGGAATAGATTATAACATGGTGGGTTGATATGATCTTTATAACTATTGTTGGTTCACCTGCACTGTACATGTGAGGCCAACCCCCCCCCCCCCCCCACAATGAGGCAGACTTACACGGCTCATTGTGCATCCAGCACTGACTTCAGTTCCGTCTCAGGCACATAACTGATTTGGCATCAGCGAGGGGGCTTCTGGTGGAGCAAAACTTAGTAGCACGGTGAGACTTTAAATATAACAAGAAGGATATGCATAAGCTACCTAAATGACATCTTATACATGGCAACATGTTCATGTAATAAAACATGTGAGTTGTAACATTCACATGTAGGCAATACTAAAATGTGTGATACGTATACCATACACTGAACATGATCCCCAATGGAAAAGAGATTGATTCAACTGAAACACATTATTTGTATTGACTAATTCAATTGTCTGTTCTGTCAACAGATATACACTGCTCAAAAACATAAAGGGAACACTTAAACAACACAATGTAACTCCAAGTCAATCACACTTCTGTGAAATCAAACTGTCCACTTAGGAAGCAACACTGATTGACAATAAATTTCCCACGCTGTTGTGCAAATGGAAAAGACAAAAGGTGGAAATTATAGGCAATTAGCAAGACACCCCCAAAAAAGGAGTGATTCTGCAGGTGGTGATCACAGACCACTTCTCAGTTCCTATGCTTCCTGGCTGATGTTTTGGTCACTTTTGAATGCTGGCGGTGCTCTCACTCTAGTGGTAGCATGAGACGGAGTCTACAACCCACACAAGTGGCTCAGGTAGTGCAGTTCATCCAGGATGGCACATCAATGCGAGCTGTGGCAAAAAGGTTTGCTGTGTCTGTCAGCATAGTGTCCAGAGCATGGAGGCGCTACGAGGAAACAGGCCAGTACATCAGGAGACGTGGAGGAGGCCGTAGGAGGGCAACAACCCAGCAGCAGGACCGCTACCTCCGCCTTTGTGCAAGGAGGTGCACTGCCAGCACCCTGCAAAATGACCTCCAGCAGGCCACAAATGTGCAGAATCACTCCTTTTTGGGGGGTGTCTTGCTAATTGCCTATAATTTCCACCTTCTGTCTATTCCATTTGCACAACAGCATGTGAAATTTATTGTCAATCAGTGTTGCTTCCTAAGTGGACAGTTTGATTTCACAGAAGTGTGATTGACTTGGAGTTACATTGTGTTGTTTAAGTGTTCCCTTTATTTTTTTGAGCAGTGTATTTACCTCAGCCTACTCATAAATAAATCAAACCAAATGCTCATATTACTGTTCTTGTCTTGTTGTCCATATGTATTCATATGCTGGCCTGTTTCTCTAGGTTAGTGAACTGGGGAGATGGGGAGGGATATAACCAGCCATCATCACCATTCCCACATTAAATTGAGGCTATTAGATTGATATTAAAGGGACAATTGGGTGTATAGGACATTGCTGGCTGAAAGAGGGAGGGAGGGGGAGAGGGAGAGAGAGAGCGAGAGAGTGTTAGAGATCGAGAGAGAGTGTGAGAGAGTGTTAGAGATCGAGAGAGAGAGAGTGTGAGAGAGTGTGAGAGACAGAGAGCGAGAGAGAGAGGGGGAGCGTTATGTGTTATGCCCTGCCTGGTTGGGACACCGTGGCCTGTGTGCTATGATGTGAGTCACCACTCAGACGTGGGCACTGCTCCACAGACGCCAGTGTCAGCTAATGAGTTACCAGGCGAGGGAGCGGATGCAAGCCTGACATGGCTGTAGAGTTGTTAGAGAGGGCTTGCTGGGCGACCTGGTTTCAGACCTTTTACAGACACACACACGCCCGCTATTCCCCCTCCACTGGCCCCATCTCTGCTGTATAGAGGAACAATGAGGAAAGGCGCATTAAGGATAACGGTAGGGGTTTAACGAACTCAATGATGTAAAGCATTTTCCATACCATGAAATTAATATCGGCTAAAATGAAAATCGCTTTGTTACAGAAAATATGGCAACAGTCATTGTGATTTCCAGATAAGTACAGTAGGTGACGTGTTTGTGAAATCCAAAGAATAGATTTGCACAACAAATCAATTTACAATGATCTTTGTCTAAATGATGCATATTTGAGTTACAGAGTAAGATATGGGCATAGTATAAGTATAATATAAGATGTAGAAATTAGTAAAGCAAAAAAATATTTTTTGGAATACAACCAGTGAGAAGAGTTCAGCACCCTCTCGTCAGCCATGAGTCCTCTCTAATGAATGGAGCTCAATGGCTGAGTCCCAAATGGCATCCTATTCATTTCATAGGGCACTACTTTTGAACAGAACCCTATGGCACTGGTCAAAAGTATGGCACCATAAAGGGAATAGGGTGCCATTTGGGAAGCAACAAATGACACCAGTATGGAGAGAGCCAAGATGAGAGGTCTTCAGTAAAGCTCTTCAAACTGGGAGCAAAAACATACAGTTCCTAAGGGAGCACACAGCAGAATAATCAGCACAGAGAGATTGATATTGACAGCTCTGGACGGGGGGTATCGCTTTGCTCCACAGGATGTGGTCAAGACATTATGGGTGAACGAACATGTTTCGTTGTCTGTATCAATAAGCATTTAGGCCATGAGGGTGGGTATTACCCAATAAACCCTCTCTACCAGAAATTCAGAACTAGCCTTGGTTGAACACAGACATTGAATTGTATAAAGACTGTCAGTGCTGTGACGATGTTGCCACCTTGTGGAAATATAACAAAAAAACACTGATTGTAAATGGAGAAATGGAATGACAATGTTCAGTAATGTGGTTGAAGTCAAGCATACTAAATTGAATTTTTAATATTAATAAATAACATATAACAGCCCCTCGATGAGCCAGAAACATCAAGCTCTAAGGTTTTGTTTTCAACACACATATTCTATGGTTGCAGATCTGTTGGTGCTTTAGCTGACTCTGGAGTGTTTGCGATCATGCCAAATATGTATCGCAGCATGGCAATGAATGACAAACACATCTACAGCCAGATGAGTTTTTCTAAACATAGCCTAAAGCACAACTGTTGAAGGAATTCAGTGACAAAATATATTGACAATTTTATCAATTTTTCTATATGCTCAAGACATGCCTCTTGGCACTCTAATATTTTAACTGTTGACCATCAAGTTTTCTATCATGTATGTATTCTTTTCACATACTGTAGGTTCTTACAAGGAATTATCAATATACATTTTTTAAATTACAGAATCCAGCCAACTATACATAAAAAGCATAGAATGCAAAACATAGAATGCCCACCCCAACTCACACCCTGACCAAACCAAAATAGACATTAAAAAAGGAACTAAGGTCAGGGCGGGACACAGAGTGAAGTTGTAAATGCTGTTTTTGGTGCCAATGACATTAGTCCATTTCCTGTTTCTCTGCAAGAATGTCACCTTATTTCAAAAAATATTTTTTATTTATTTAACCTTAATTTATAAAGATAGGTTTCATTAAAGTTATTTCTTTCAGATTCCAGACCCAACAAGTCAATCAAGACAGCAGTGAACATAACATAACTGTGAACATGACAGTGAAAAGGTGAGCATGATAGAGCACCCTCCTACATGATGTATGAATATTTTTGATACAGGGGACTAACTGTGTCCCTCAACTTGTCTTGGGTGATTTTCATTATTAGATGACACCTTGTAATTGTTCACATAATCATACGTTCCATACTTCATCCAAACAGAACACATACAGTAGCTGCTCATGGATAGCCACCTGAAATCCTTCAGAATCCTGAAACCCAGACAGCAGCGCCATTCATAAACAAACAACAAGTAAGTATATGGTAAGTGTGTCCAATGACGTTTTCCATGAATCCTAATATCGTCCTGGCACACAGTCTTGTCTAACATGGTTTACAGTACAGACACTGTTCACCATGTGTATTGGGTTTACTGTATGATAATCTGTCCAACAAATGAATTTCAATGTGCTCACATGATATCGTCATAAAAACATGCAATTTTCTCTTTCTGAAACTAGGCTGTGTGATACCAGCTCCCACAGATAATATTAATCTGAAAACCTGATATATAATAGACAGTTGTGAATGCTACACTATATTTGTGAAAATGTATTATTTGTCTAAAAACATTTTGTTTTGGTGTCTGAGGGAGCTGGTATGGTATATATACATCCCAGTGGAGGATCTATAGGAAGATTGGCTCATTGTAATGGCTGGAATGGAATCACTGGAAAGGTATCAAACATACCAAACATATGGAAACCACATGTTTAACTCCATTCCATGTATATTAGGCATTAACTCCCAATTCTTAAGGTTAGGCATTAACTCCCAATGGTTGAGGTAAGGGTTAAGGTTTGTGATAGGCTTACAACAAAAAATATAAAAAACTACTTTCTATCACTGGATTCAAACATGCAACCTATGGAACCAGATACTTACATCCATCTCCATCTAGGATGCCATTGCATTAGCAAAACCAAATCCTGCTTGAAGGTAACGGCGCTCACTGCTGTCACTGTTGCCCCTTGTGACCGGTTTCCACGTCATCTCCCAATGTCCTCAGACATGGATGGACCTCGAATACTGACTTGTATCATGGATGACCTGCCTGAAATTGTCTTCATCAAGCTTTTTTAAGTTGAGAACATTGTGCATAAATGATTTTGGAGTCTGTATAGTATTTGTAAAGCCTAATCCGAGTACGCAGATCGAGGAAAATGCATGAGTCAGATAATTTATAACACATCATAGTTTTCCTGTTTTCCAGTGACATTTCACAATTCTCCATGCAGTCTGCAGTCTGCAGTCTGCAATGCAGAGAAGCGGTAATGATAAACTGTGCCACTGGATGGCAGAAGGTAGACGCTGATCTGAAGACAAACTGTATGTAACTGCCCTCTATATTTGCCAGCACGAAGACCAGAGGCTGAGAATAAGCAACATTAAGAATCAAGTAAGCAACTATAGTCAAAAGAAATGCATGTGGATATGATTAGAAATACTGTTATGTTTAACACCCCCCTCCTATAATCTATGTACAGTGCTCCATGCTGATACCAGCATTTGTCTTAGGCTAATATATTCTAAGCTTTGTTTGTGTTAGTTGTATAGTATGTGTGGGAGGTATTTACATTCTTAAATAAGCCTCTTAGATTATATTAGGCATGGATGAACAATTGTTCCAGGCTTTTGAGTTTGGACTGCCACAATAACAAACAGCATTTTCTCTCTAATAGTAACATGATTACTATACGCTACTAGGAAAAACTGGCTAAATGTACACCCTGGAAAAAGTTCCACACCCTGTTACATAATTAATGGTCCACTCACTCCATCCACTTGCTTCTGGTGAGTTTGGGCCATGGCTGAATCCTAAGGTCTTCTAAGATTAGAGTCAGACAGACAGGTGAGAGTGTCAGGGTCTGCCTGAAGAAGATGATCATCCTTGACTGCCTCCCGCTGTTTGTGTTTGTTCAGTCTAGCGCTGCACTGTATGACAATATTGAGCACCTTTTCTCCTCCTTATCCGCCTCCCTGTTGGATGCTCTTTGTGGGCTGACAATTCCATTGCCTTTGACAGACTGCTGTTGACTACTATTCCTGTCAGAGGTCTCGGCCCACTCTGTCTCATTGCCATGGTTATTTTTAGCTTCTTTTCTTGGTTTGGCAGTCAGCTCTCTTAAGAGTGATGGACCACCACACACTCTCCCAGCTGCGGAGGTTAGGACGGAGGACTGCACAGTCAGGCATGGGGCTGGTGATGAACGTATCAGCAGAATTGACTGATAAGTGTCAAGGTAATTGTCTTCTCCCTCTGATGTTCTATTTAAACAGTCAACGTCATGGTCCTCCCATGGCAAACGCTCTATCTTGACATTGGAAGAGAGGAATCTTGGCAGTTAGAGGTTTGACAACATCAAATTACTTAGAAGATACGATTGGATAATCTGAAAACAATGTAGTCATGTACAAAGTGGTGCTTATGATGTTTGTCATAATTACATTTTATGGTACGCCATTGTGGCACCTATTGACATTAGCCATTAAACTGTGTCAATACACTTATATAAGATAAGTACGGCAGCATGATGATATCAACTCTGTAAATATTATACCATCATTTTACCACCAACATGAATTTATGATATTCATGACATATCTATGACAATAATTGCCCCATTAGGAAATGACAATTCTCAGATTTACCCTGCTTTCCCCCTGTACAAACTCTGCTTGTATAAAACTCCTTTCTCTTTGTGAGGATGGCAGACAAGCTTTTACCAGGGAAAACCTCCACACTCCCTTCTTCTCTGGCTTTTAGTGTTCATCTCCCATCAGCAGCAGCACTTACTCTCATCCACCTGTCAGATTACGCCCCTCCTCCTCTCTTCACGGAGGAACACCAATGCTCTTTGTTAGCTTCACCTCCCACACAATTTTTCACCGCCTCATTGACCTTGAGCGTGCGCTGCCCAAAATAGCTGCTTCACAGGTTGACCATTTTATCTCCCTCTCTTGACTGAGGTGTTATTACATCAAATCAAATCAAATCAAATCATCAAATCAAGTTTATTTTATATAGCCCTTCGTACATCAGCTAATATCTCGAAGTGCTGTACAGAAACCCAGCCTAAAACCCCAAACAGCAAGCAATGCAGGTGTAGAAGCACGGTGGCTAGGAAAAACTCCCTAGAAAGGCCAAAACCTAGGAAGAAACCTAGAGAGGAACCAGGCTATGAGGGGTGGCCAGTCCTCTTCTGGCTGTGCCGGGTGGAGATTATAACAGAACATAGCCAAGATGTTCAAAATGTTCATAAGTGACAAGCATGGTCAAATAATAATCAGGAATAAATGTCAGTTGGCTTTTCATAGCCGATCATTAAGAGTTGAAAACAGCAGGTCTGGGACAGGTCGGGGTTCCATAACCACAGGCAGAACAGTTGAAACTGGAACAGCAGCAAGGACAGGTGACTGGGGACAGCAAGGAGTCATCATGCCCGGTAGTCCTGACGTATGGTCCTAGGGCTCAGGTCCTCCGAGAGAGAGAAAGAAAGAGAGAAGGAGAGAATTAGAGAGAGCCAAGATTTTCAAAATGTTCATAAATGACAAGCATGGTCAAATACTAATCAGGAATAAATGTCAGTTGGCTTTTCATAGCCAATCATTAAGTGTTGAAAGCAGCAGGTCTGGGACAGGTAGGGGTTCCATAACCGCAGGCAGAACAGTTGAAACTGGAACAGCAGCAAGGCCAGGTGGACTGGGGACAGCAAGGAGTCATCATGCCCGGTAGTCCTGACGTATGGTCCTAGGGCTCAGGTCCTCCGAGAGAGAGAAAGAAAGAGAGAAGGAGAGAATTAGAGAGAGCATACTTAAATTCACACAGGACACTGGATAAGACAGGAGAAGTACCAACTGACCCTAGCCCCCCGACACATAAACTACTGCGGCATAAATACTGGAGGCTGAGATTACATTACATGCACCATTACATGCAGGTTAATATCTGTTAAGTAAAATCTTGTGTCATTTGGTCAGCTGCGTGATTAACTTCTGCAAAAACTAAGTCTCCACCTTCACAAAACACAACTCTCAGCCAATGCCCCCCCCCCCCCCCCCTTTCCGATCCGTGTGGGCACACGCAAAAAGCACTTGAGGCGACTCAGTTTAAGTACCGCCTTGGCCAAATCCTGATACGTCCAAATAACCAGTGACGAAAAGCCCAAAACCAGAAGTAATGCTGCTGGGATCTCACGCATCCCATTCAGTCCTGACAGATTATCTCGGCCTACACACAGAATCTGCCCATGGGAGATTACATGCTGGTCTTCTCTAATGCAGAGGGGTTGGTGGAATCTTCCACTTTAGTGTTGCATTTTGGTCAAAGCAATCTGCAATCCCATTGGAAACATTTGTCTGTATAATAAACAGTAAGTGTAGCTTTGTTGTGTTTTTTTTACCCCCGAGGGAATATAATGGTGGATGTTACTGTAAAAAATAATAACAAAACATTTACTGAACCACACTTTTTTGGTTTACTGAACCATCAGGATAACTGGTCAACAATCATGAACCAACCCTTTTTTCCTTTGTTGCTACTCCCACTGCCAATGTGATACTGTAACAGACAATTGCAATGTGTTTATTTGATAGCCTGGGCCCTCCATATGATAGGGGTCAACAGTAGATTTGATAAAGAAGAATATAGCACACTGTAACCGCTGTTAAGTGTTTCCTGTGATTTCCTGCTATAAAAGAACGTGGAATATGAGAATACAGTATGTCAGAATGAGAGTAGGGTATATCAGATATGTGATATCAGAACAAATACATTTAATAATAATAATATATTTTTAAGCACATTTAAAGACACCCAAAGTGACTTTATATACACAACAAAATCAGCAGGATAAACAGCAATAAAATCACATTAAAATAAGTATACAAAAGTACACTAAACATGATGACAGACTAACCATGGAGAACACTAAACGCGATGACAGACTAACCATAGAGAACACTAAACATGATGACAGACTAACCATGGAGAACACTAAACATGATGACAGACTAACCATGGAGAACACTAAACATGATGACAGACTAACCATGGAGAACACTAAACATGATGACAGACTAACCATAGAGAGCACTAAACATGATGACAGACTAACCATGGAGAACACTAAACATGATGACAGACTAACCATGGAGAACACTAAACATGATGACAGACTAACCATAGAGAACACTAAACATGATGACAGACTAACCATGGAGAACACTAAACATGATGACAGACTAACCATGATGACAGACTAACCATAGAGAACACTAAACATGATGACAGACTAACCATGGAGAACGCTAAACATAAGGACAAACTAATCATGGAGAACACTAAACATGATGACAGACGAACCAGGGAGAACACTAAACATGATGACAGACGAACCAGGGAGAACACTAAACATGATGACAGACTAACCATGGAGAACACTAAACATGATGACAGACGAACCAGGGAAGTGAACTAAACAGAGGATAAAAGTTAAGACAACAGAGAATCTGGGTAAGTCTGTGTGAAGAGGTGTGTCTTTAGTTTGGACTTGAATATGTTTATGGATTGTGAGATTCTGACATGGAGAGGGAGTTCCAAAGTTGGGGGGGCTTCATTGCTTCAAGTCCGGTCTACCATGGAGTGGAGCCTGGTGCGAGGGATGGTGAGGAGGCCAGTGTCAGAGGAGTGCAGTGAACAGGTGGGAGTTTAGGGGTGCAGGAGGTTTGTAAGTTATGTGGGCTCCAGTCCATTGAGTGCTTTGTAGTTGAGCATGAGCAATTTGAAGATGATCCTGTATTGAACTGGGAGCCAGTGAAGTTTGATGAGAGTTGGGGGTGATGTGGTCCCAAGGTCTGGTGTGTGTGAGGACTTGTGCAGTTGAACTTTGAATATGTTGAAGCCTGTCCAGTGTTTTGGCGGGGAGTCCGTAAAGACTGCCGTTGCAGTAGTCATGATAAAACAAAGGCGTGAATGAGGGTTTCAGCAGTAGGGTCAGTGAGAGAGGGTTTAAGTCATGAGATGTTTTTGAAGTGGAAGAAGGCTGACTTGGTGATGTTCTGGATGTGGTGTTCAAATGAGAGAGTGGGGTCTAATGTAACACCAAGTTTCCTGACTGTGGAGTTGGAGTGGATGGTGCAGCTGTCAATTGTCATGTTGAGATGACCCAGTTTTTTATGAGAGAGTTGGGGCCCATGAGCATGATCTCTGTTTTGTCATCATTTAGGTTTAAAAAGTTATTGCTCATCCAAGTTTTCACTTCACAGAGACAGTCAACAAAGGGGGGTGGCAGGGGGGAGTTGGGTTTTGTGTGGAATTAGATATGTGTGTCATCTGCATAACAGTTCAATCGGAGTCCATATTGATGGAGGATCTGACCAAGGGGTAGCATGTCAATAATAACCAGTAATGGACCTAACACTGAACCTTGTGGAAAACCTCGGGGTACATCGGAGTGATAGTTGTGGTTTTTGATTACAGGAAAATGAAAGTGCTACTGCAGAGGTTCAACAATAATTCTGACGCTTGGTGGTATTAGTTTTGAGATGCAGGTTATCCTTATGATTGGTGTGGAATTAGATATCCCCAGCATTTATGTCTCTGTTTCTGTGAGAGGTCTCAGCAATTGTGCATATATCATATATCATATCTGTGAAAATAGCTGTTATAAATGGAGGTTGTGTTTGTGCTATGAAATTTTTGCTATTATTTTCTGTTGAGGATCAGTCCATTTGGAATGCCATTAATTACACATCTCCATTGTCTGACATAAGACTGTCCTTTGAAATGTTCACTTTTATCATATCAGTATAGTGTAATATCAGATTTTTGGTTATTTTGTTGAATATTCAGGTTTGATTAGAAAGTCTGGTTTGCAGTCAACCAACCGAGCTTTACACACTTCTAAACACCCTGAAATAAAACTAATGAAGAGACACTTGCAACATGTTTTATTAATATGATCAGTACATAGGTCATCGTTCCTGTGATCGGTTTTCAGGTGCACCAGAGACTAGCGAAATATGTTATACAGTACCTTTGGAAAGTATTCAGACCCCTTGACTTTTTCCATATTTTGTTACGTTACAGCCTTATTCTAAAATGGATTTAAAAAAAATCCTCAGCAATCTACGCACAATACCCCACAATGAAAAAGCAAAAACAGGTTCTTAAAGATTTTTGAAAATTTATTAAAAACAAAACCAGAAATATCTTATTTACATAAGTATTTAGACCCTTTGCTATGAGACTCGAAATTGAGCTCAGGTGCATCCTGTTTCCATTGATCATCCTTGAGATGTTTCTACAACTTGATTGGAGTCCACCTGTGGTAAATTACATTGATTGGACATGATTTGGAAAGGCACACACCTGTCTATATAAGGTCCCACAGTTGACAGTGCATGTCAAGCAAAAACCAAGCCATGAGGTGGAAGGAATCGGCACATGACAGCCCGCTTGGAGTTTGCCAAAAGTCATCTAAAGACTCTCAGACCATGAGAAACAAGATTCTCTGGTCTGATGAAACCAAGATTGAACTCTTTGGCCTGAATGCCAAGCGTCACGTCTAGAGGTAACCTGGCACCATCCCTACGGTGAAGCATGGTGGTGGCAACAACATGCTGTGGGGATGTTTTTTTTGTGGCAGGGACTGGGAGACTAGTCAGGATCGAGGCAAAGCTGAACGGAGCAAAGAACTGAGAGATCCTTAATGAAAACCTGCTCCAGAGTGCTCAGAACCTCAGACTGGGGCGAAGGTTCACCTTCCAACAGGACAACGGCCCTAAGCACACAGCCAAGACAATGCAGGAGTGTGTTCGGGACAAGTCTCTGAATATCCTTGAGTGGCCCAGCCAGATCCTGGACTTGAACCCGATTGAACATCTCTGGAGAGACCTGAAAATAGCTGTGCAGTGACGCTCCCTATCCAACCTGACAGAGCTTAAGAGGATCTGCAGAGAAGAATGGGAGAAACTCCCCAATTACAGGTGCGCCAAGCTTGTAGCGTCATACCCAAGAAAACAAAAATTGTGTCTGTCATTGTCTGTTGTCATTACGATTGCCGCCTAACCTTGTTGTATTCCCCCTTCCCCTTTCCCTCTTCAAAAGGACCACAATGGAAATAAGCTGTTAAGCTTTATTGTGTTACAATTTAAGAAAATCTTCAAGGATATGTGGAGGCATAATCAGCTGCAGCACCCTTATGTATGGATTTGACAAATTGTCAAATAAATTCAATCAAAGACTTCAAATTGTAATCGCTGCCAAAGTTGCTTCAACCAAGTACTGAGTAAAGGCTCTGAATAGTTATGTAAATGTAATATTTCTGTTTTTTATTTTTAATAACTTAGCACAAAAAATATATTGTTTTTGCTATGTCATCATGGAGTATTGTGTGTAGATTGATGAAGATAAAAAACAATTTAATCAATTTTAGAATAAGGCTGTTGTAACGGCTCTCTTTCGGTGAGTGAGTAGACCAAGGTGCAGCGGGTTGTGAATACATAATGACTTTATTAAATAAGACGGGAAAAACACTATAACAAACTAAACTTGATAACCTACAAAATAATAAACGATGAAGACAGACCTAAACTACGAACTTACATGAAACGAAGAACACATGAACAGGAACGACCGAAAGAACGAGATGAGACAGTACCGTGTGGTGCAACAAACACAGACACAGCGACAATCACCCACAAACAAACAGTGAGAACAACCTACCTTAATATGACTCTCAATTAGAGGAAAACGCAAAACACCTGCCTCTAATTAAGAGCCATACCAGGCAACCCAAAACCAACATAGAAACAGAAAACATAGACTGCCCACCCAAAACTCACGCCCTGACCATCACACACATACAAAACAACAGAAAACAGGTCAGGAACGTGACAGCTGTAATGTAACAAAATGTGGAAAAAGTCAAGGCATCTGAATACTTTCCGAAGACACCATATATGTGCCAGAGACTTTAAATATACTTCTCTAATTAAAATGTCCATTAAACAATGCCCATACCCCTTGTTTATTATTCCTGAACTATAACAATTGAGGTCTTTGATTGTAAGAATGTGTGATTAGAGACCTAACACAGTCTGTTCCAGTGTGTCATCACAATAGCAGGAGCAGTTAAAATCTATAATTTACTTCATGTAGCTATAATTCAAAGCTGTTGAACATATATTTCCCTCAAGTGCCTGTAAATCGTTTTAAATCTGAGACTGTCCATAACCTTGTCTGTGAGATGTGGTTTTAAGCAAATGGGATTACTGTGCTAGTTTAGATTTTATTTTGCTTTTATATGGGTATGATATTTTATATGATATTTAAACATGAGGTTTTTCATGGATCATAAACGTATTAATTTAAGGGTGTCTCCTGAATGTGAAAGTAGCCAACAGGATATGTAGATCACAACAGTTTGAGAGCACAGGCTTATGTTATACTAATCACATAAGGATAGGTATAGTATGATAAAAATACAATGTAATTCAAACAAACTACTAATAACCATAGCAACTAGGCCACTACTAATAACCATAGCAACTACTAATAACCATAGCAACTAGTCAACTAGGTCACTCTTGTGACTGACAAACCTACAGCATACTGCCATTGTCAGGATAGATCTCAGGGCAGAATGTCCCCTGTTGTACAGCCACTGTGTTGACAGATGTCTTGCTGTCTGGGTGACATCTTCAAACTCTGCAGCAGAGGTGTCAGTGTTCTCTCACACAGTGGCACACTCCCTGGGACATGTCACATGAGCAGGACACAGGGGTAGGGGGGAGGAGGGCAGCTGGGCAAGGCCAACCTTTACAACAACAAATAAACATGTTGTTTATATTTTTCCATGTGTTTTTTTTCTCCACACGTTTATTTTTCACCACATTCAGCTACATCTGCTTTCCAATGAATGTGCTAAAACTTGTAACTGAAATAAAGGCAGCAAAAGCAAGGCCTGGGGAATTTGCAAGAAAGAGGGTTGTGTTTAAAAAAAATGCCTTATACATCTTTTTACTGTAAACATTCAATTAATTTACTCTAGCAATTAAAAATGATTTCCTTGCAATATTTTGTTTTGCAATCAATACTTTTGGGTTGATGTTTACTTCAAACAACATTATTTTTGTTTGCATTTTATTCGCAACTTTGGTAGCTTTGCTTGATATTAATGGCACAAAACTAACTCACTCATTCGAGGAATGTGCTATAGAATAATGCTATTACTCTATTAAAACGTGTTTAAAACCTCTTGGAAATAGCGGGCGCCATATTCACTTTTGGATAAAATGGTGCCCAAATTAAATGGCCTCGTACTCTGTCCTAGATCATATGATATGCATATTATTATTACTATTGGATAGAAAACACTCCGAAGTTTCTAAAACTGTTTGAATTATATCTGTGAGTAAAACAGAACTCATTTGGCAGGCAAACTTCCAAACAGGAAGTGAAAATTCTGAAATGGGTCGCTGTGAAAGGCATGGCCTATTCAATTGCCTAATATTTATGGATATATATGCACTTCATACGACTTCCACTAGATGTCAACAGGCAGTAGAACGTGGAATGAAGTGTCTAGCCTTATGTGGGACCGGATGAGAGTCTTTGGAGTGACAGGTCAGTCATATTGCCAGTTTTTGGCCACGCACTTGGGTATGTCATATCTTTGTCTGCAAATCGTTAGATAGACACAAAGAAATGATCCGTCTGGGACGTTATTGGATATATATGAGAAAAACATCCTGAAGATTGATTGTCAACTGAGTTTGAGCAGTTTATTTGACTTTTATTATCACATTTAGAAGTTTTCGTTCATTGAGTCAAATCTTCATGGACACGTGAGCTACACATGCTAGCCAAAGTTGCTAATTCGACAGAAGAAATGGACATTCTAAAACAAAACAACAATTTATTGTGGAACTAGGATTCCTGGCACTGCATTCTGATGAAAGTTCATCAAAGGTAAGGGAATATTTATGATGTTATTTTGTATTTTTGTTGACTCTGTTGACTCCAACATGGCGGAGAATGGTGCTGGGGGAATGGCGCTGTCTCAGATTATTGCATGCTGTGCTTTTTACTAAAGTTATTTTTTTAAATCTAACACAGCGGCTGCATTAATAAGAACCAGTGTATCTTTAATTATATGTACAACATGTATTTTTCATCAAAGTTTATGATGAGTTTTTTATGAAGAGTTTCTCTAAAATTTCTCTGTAGATTTTGGAGCCATTTCTGAACATGGCGCAAATGTAAAACCACGATTTCTGGCTATAAATATGCACATTTTTGAACAAAACATAAATGTATTGTATAACATGATGTCATAAGACTGTCATCTGATGAAGTTGTTCAAAGGTTAGTGATTAATTTTATCTCTATTTGTGGGTTTTGTGAAAGCTATCTTTGCGGTGAAAAAATGGCGTTGTGTTTTGGGATATGGTGGTGAGCTAACTTAAATATATGTTGTGTTTTCGCTGTAAAACATTTTAAAAATCGGACATGTTGGCTGGATTCACAAGATGTTTATCTTTCATTTTCTGTATTGGACTTGTGATTTCATGTATTTATATTATATGATATTCCCTGTTGCGCTAGGCTAGGCTATTCTAGTCAGCGTTTCTGATGAGAATGATCCCGGATCCGGGATGGGTATTGAGTAGTTAACTCAGAGTGCGTCAATCTAAGTATGATTTAAAAAATCCCTAACAAAATCTGTCAGTTTAAGAAAGAGATATCAGGATATCAGAAGGTGGCCGAGCTACAGAGATGTTTGTCAGACAATGAGACATCCCGAAAATTGGTCGTCTCACAAAATCATCTGTAGTGTCCGAATAATATGACCACTCAATGGCAAGATGAGACTCTCACAAGTGTTTTGCTCTAAGACCCCCACAAGTACCATGGGACTTGTCTGAAGGTAGCCATACAAATGAATGTAAGTATGGAAGTTTTGTGCCAATAAAAATAATGGGATAAATACAGTGTCTTCAGAAAGTATTCACACACCTTGACCTTTTCCTCATTTTTTTCAAAATGAACTAAAAATGAAAACCTGGAATGTCTTGAGTCAATAAGTATTCAAACCCTTTTTTTATGGCAAGCCTAAACAGGTTCAGGAGTAAAACATTTGCTTAACAAGTCTCATAATAAGTTGCATGGACTCTGTGTACAATAATACTGTTTAACATGATTTTTTAAGGACTGCCTCTCTGTACCACACACATACAATTATCTGTATGGTCCGTCAGTCGAGCAGTGAATTTCAAACACAGATTCAACCACAAAGACCAGGGAGGTTTTCCAATGCCTCGCAAAGAAGGGCACCTATTCGTAGATGGGTAAAAAAAAAGATACTGAAGATCTCTTTGAGTATTGTGAAGTTATTAATTACACTTTGGATGGTTTATCAATACACCCAGTCACTACATTTACATTTACATTTAAGTCATTTAGCAGACGCTCTTATCCAGAGCGACTTACAAATTGGTGCATTCACCTTATGACATCCAGTGGAACAGCCACTTTACAATAGTGCATCTAAATCTTTTAAGGGGGGGGGGGGGGGGGCAGAAGGATTGCTTTATCCTATCCTAGGTATTCCTTGAAGAGGTGGGGTTTCAGGTGTCTCCGGAAGGTGGTGATTGACTCCGCTGTCCTGGCGTCGTGAGGGAGTTTGTTCCACCATTGGGGTGCCAGAGCAGCGAACAGTTTTGACTGGGCTGAGCGGGAACTGTACTTCCTCAGTGGTAGGGAGGCGAGCAGGCCAGAGGTGGATGAACGCAGTGCCCTTGTTTGGGTGTAGGGCCTGATCAGAGCCTGAAGGTACTGAGGTGCCGTTCCCCTCACAGCTCCGTAGGCAAGCACCATGGTCTTGTAGCGGATGCGAGCTTCAACTGGAAGCCAGTGGAGAGAGCGGAGGAGCGGGGTGACGTGAGAGAACTTGGGAAGGTTGAACACCAGACGGGCTGCGGCGTTCTGGATGAGTTGTAGGGGTTTAATGGCACAGGCAGGGAGCCCAGCCAACAGCGAGTTGCAGTAATCCAGACGGGAGATGACAAGTGCCTGGATTAGGACCTGCGCCGCTTCCTGTGTGAGGCAGGGTCGTACTCTGCGGATGTTGTAGAGCATGAACCTACAGGAACGGGCCACCGCCTTGATGTTAGTTGAGAACGACAGGGTGTTGTCCAGGATCACGCCAAGGTTCTTAGCGCTCTGGGAGGAGGACACAATGGAGTTGTCAACCGTGATGGCGAGATCATGGAACGGGCAGTCCTTCCCCGGGAGGAAGAGCAGCTCCGTCTTGCCGAGGTTCAGCTTGAGGTGGTGATCCGTCATCCACACTGATATGTCTGCCAGACATGCAGAGATGCGATTCGCCACCTGGTCATCAGAAGGGGGAAAGGAGAAGATTAATTGTGTGTCGTCTGCATAGCAATGATAGGAGAGACCATGTGAGGTTATGACAGAGCCAAGTGACTTGGTGTATAGCGAGAATAGGAGAGGGCCTAGAACAGAGCCCTGGGGGACACCGGTGGTGAGAGCGCGTGGTGAGGAGACAGATTCTCGCCACGCCACCTGGTAGGAGCGACCTGTCAGGTAGGACGCAATCCAAGCGTGGGCCGCGCCGGAGATGCCCAACTCGGAGAGGGTGGAGAGGAGGATCTGATGGTTCACAGTATCGAAGGCAGCCGATAGGTCTAGAAGGATGAGAGCAGAGGAGAGAGAGTTAGCTTTAGCAGTGCGGAGCGCCTCCGTGATACAGAGAAGAGCAGTCTCAGTTGAGTGACTAGTCCTGAAACCTGACTGATTTGGATCAAGAAGGTCATTCTGAGAGAGATAGCAGGAGAGCTGGCCAAGGACGGCACGTTCAAGAGTTTTGGAGAGAAAAGAAAGAAGGGATACTGGTCTGTAGTTGTTGACATCGGAGGGATCGAGTGTAGGTTTTTTCAGAAGGGGTGCAACTCTCGCTCTCTTGAAGACGGAAGGGACGTAGCCAGCGGTCAAGGATGAGTTGATGAGCGAGGTGAGGTAAGGGAGAAGGTCTCCGGAAATGGTCTGGAGAAGAGAGGAGGGGATAGGGTCAAGCGGGCAGGTTGTTGGGCGGCCGGCCGTCACAAGACGCGAGATTTCATCTGGAGAGAGAGGGGAGAAAGAGGTCAGAGCACAGGGTAGGGCAGTGTGAGCAGAACCAGCGGTGTCGTTTGACTTAGCAAACGAGGATCGGATGTCGTCGACCTTCTTTTCGAAATGGTTGACGAAGTCGTCTGCAGAGAGGGAGGAGGGGGGGGGAGGGGGAGGAGGATTCAGGAGGGAGGAGAAGGTGGCAAAGAGCTTCCTAGGGTTAGAGGCAGATGCTTGGAATTTAGAGTGGTAGAAAGTGGCTTTAGCAGCAGAGACAGAAGAGGAAAATGTAGAGAGGAGGGAGTGAAAGGATGCCAGGTCCGCAGGGAGGCGAGTTTTCCCTCATTTCCGCTCGGCTGCCCGGAGCCCTGTTCTGTGAGCTCGCAATGAGTCGTCGAGCCACGGAGCGGGAGGGGAGGACCGAGCCGGCCTGGAGGATAGGGGACATAGAGAGTCAAAGGATGCAGAAAGGGAGGAGAGGAGGGTTGAGGAGGCAGAATCAGGAGATAGGTTGGAGAAGGTTTGGGCAGAGGGAAGAGATGATAGGATGGAAGAGGAGAGAGTAGCGGGGGAGAGAGAGCGAAGGTTGGGACGGCGCGATACCATCCGAGTAGGGGCAGTGTGGGAAGTGTTGGATGAGAGCGAGAGGGAAAAGGATACAAGGTAGTGGTCGGAGACTTGGAGGGGAGTTGCAATGAGGTTAGTGGAAGAACAGCATCTAGTAAAGATGAGGTCAAGCGTATTGCCTGCCTTGTGAGTAGGGGGGGAAGGTGAGAGGGTGAGGTCAAAAGAGGAGAGGAGTGGAAAGAAGGAGGCAGAGAGGAATGAGTCAAAGGTAGACGTGGGGAGGTTAAAGTCACCCAGAACTGTGAGAGGTGAGCCGTCCTCAGGAAAGGAGCTTATCAAGGCATCAAGCTCATTGATGAACTCTCCGAGGGAACCTGGAGGGCGATAAATGATAAGGATGTTAAGCTTGAAAGGGCTGGTAACTGTGACAGCATGGAATTCAAAGGAGGCGATAGACAGATGGGTAAGGGGAGAAAGAGAGAATGACCACTTGGGAGAGATGAGGATCCCGGTGCCACCACCCCGCTGACCAGAAGCTCTCGGGGTGTGCGAGAACACGTGGGCAGACGAAGAGAGAGCAGTAGGAGTAGCAGTGTTATCTGTGGTGAGCCATGTTTCCGTCAGTGCCAAGAAGTCGAGGGACTGGAGGGACGCATAGGCTGAGATGAGCTCTGCCTTGTTGGCCGCAGATCGGCAGTTCCAGAGGCTACCGGAGACCTGGAACTCCACGTGGGTCGTGCGGGCTGGGACCACCAGGTTAGGGTGGCCGCGGCCTCGCGGTGTGAAGCGTTTGTATGGTCTGTGCAGAGAGGAGAGAACAGGGATAGACAGACACATAGTTGACAGGCTACAGAAGAGGCTACGCTAATGCAAAGGAGATTAGAATGACAAGTGGACTACACGTCTCGAATGTTCAGAAAGTTAAGCTTACGTTGCAAAAAAAATAAAATAAAAGATCTTATTGACTAAAATGATATAGTACTGCTGGCTGGTGAAGTAGGCTGGCTAGCAGTGGCTGCGTTGTTGAAAGTGAAGCTGGCTAGGTAACCTCGACAATTTCTCTAAATTTCTCTAAACTACACAATTATCTTGGATACAAGGACAGCAAAGACAACTAGCTAACACTACGCTAATCAAGTCGTTCCGTTGTAATGTAAGTTTCTACAGTGCTGCTATTCGGTAGAAGTTGGCTAGCTAGCAGTGTTAGCTAGCAGTGTTGGCTAGGTAGGAGGACGGCAGCGCGGCAGGCGAAAATAGCTGGCTAACTAACCGATAATTACTCAAAGCTACACAATTATCTTAGATACAAAGATAGCAAAGAAAACTATGTAGCTAGCTAACACTACACTAATCAAGTCGTTCCGTTGTAATGTAATCGTTTCTACAGTGCTGCTAATCGGTGGCTAGCTGGCTAGCTAGCAGGGTTGACTACGTTACGTTACGTTACGTTAGGACGAGAATACCTGGCTAGCGAACCTCAGCGAACCTCAATAACTACACAATTATCTTTGATACAAAGACGGCTATGTAGCCAGCTAAGTAGCTAGCTAAGATCAAACAAATCAAAGATAGCAAAGACAACTGTGTAGCCAGTTAACACTACACTAATCAAGTCGTTCCGTTGTAATGCACTCGTTTCTACAATGCTGCTATTCGGTGGCTAGCTGGCTAGCTAGCAGTGTTGGCTACGTTGCGTTACGTTAGGACGAAAATAGCTGGCTAGCGAACCTCAATAACTACACAATTATGTTTGATACAAAGACGGCTATGTAGCTAGCTAAGATCAAACAAATCAAACCGTTGTACTGTAATGAAAATGAAAATGAAAATGAAAAGATACACAGGCATCCTTCCTAACTCAGTTGCCGGAGAGGAAGGAAACTTCTCAAGGATTTCACCATGAGGCCAATGGTGACTTTAAAACAGTTACAGAATTAAATGGCTGTGATCGAGAAAACTGAGTATGGATCAGAAACATTGTTGTTACTACACAACACTAACCTAATTGACAGAGTGAAAAAAAGAAAGCCTGTACAGAGTAAAACTATTCCAAAATATGCATCCTGTTTGCAACAAGGCACTTTTTTCTGCAAAAAAAGTGGCAAAGTAATTAACTTTTTGTCCTGAATACAAAGTGTTATGTTTGGGGCAAATCCAATATAACACATTACTGAGTACCACTCTCCATATTTTTAAGCATAGTGGTGGCTGCATAATGTTATGGGTATGCTTGTAATCGTTTAAGGACTTTGGAGTTTTTCAAGATTACAAATTGATGGAATGGAGCTATCCACCAGACACTGGGAGATGAATTCACCTTTCAGCAGGACAATAACCTAAAACACAAGGCAAAATCTACACTGGAGTTGCTTACCAAGATGACAGTGAATGTTCCTGAGTGGCCGAGTTATAGCTTTGAATTAAATCTGCTTGAAAATCTATGGCAAGACCTGAAAATGGTAGCAATGATCAACAACTAATTTGAAAAGAATAATGGGAAAATGTTGCACAATTCAGGTGTGGAAACCTCTTAGAGACTTATTCAGAAAGACTCACAGCTGTAATTGCTGCTAAAGGTGCTTCAATAAAGTATTCAGTGGTGTGAATACTTATGTAAATGAGATATTTCTGTATTTCACATTCAATACATTTGCAAATATTTCTAAAAACATGTTTTCACTTTGTCATTATGGAGTATTGGGTGTAGATGGGTGAGGGAAAAATATATTTAATAAATGTTGACTTCAGGCTCTAACAACAAAATGTGGAATAAGTATGAATACTTTTTGTAGGCACTGTATGTGTAAAAAAAAAATTCTATACATATTTTCCAACCTTTCTTATATCTGCTAGATATAGGACAGACATTTC
The DNA here is from genome assembly GCF_029448725.1 of Salvelinus fontinalis. NCBI lineage: Eukaryota > Metazoa > Chordata > Actinopteri > Salmoniformes > Salmonidae > Salvelinus > Salvelinus fontinalis. The sequence continues at coordinate 32,066,874 of NC_074676.1, forward strand.
AAAACCTTTTTCCTTGTGATTTATTTTTTTACTGTTTTTTTTTCATTATGAATATGTTATTTAATGTGTTTCTATGGGCTATAGTAGTAAAGGCCAAATTCAATATTTGCAAATTCAAAATATCAAATAATATTTTATATCTAAAGGGGTCCTAAAATTCAAACTCAAATAGCTAAATGATCCATGGTATCACCATCTTTAAACAACTCCATATGTTATCTTAGTATAACCTGGCCCCCAAAGGCATAGACTTCTAGAGATTAAATCCTTTATTGAAACATTAACAAAGTGAACTCCCCTCCACAGTTTCAGTAAAAAGCTGAGGGATGGGACTGGAGAAATGCTACTTCTCAAATCCATAGATTACACTATGGATGCATGGACTGACTATCCATGAGATCAAAATGATAGTTTTAACCATGTTTTAGGCTATACAGTGTTTGTTTACATTTACTTTGTTTACAAACATTGGAGTAAATGTGTTGTTTTCTTACATGTGAAACTGCACATTTGATTTTCACATGTAGAATTGCAAGTTCACACGTGAAAAACAATCAAATGTAAAAACAACACACAGCAGAGCGAAAGAGAGAGAGAGAGCAATGACATGGTGCACATATCTGCACATATGTGATGTAGTACAACATTTTTGGGGATCACTTTTGGCTTGTGAACACTACTTTCAGAACTAATGGCTGAAAATTATAAAAGGAATGCCAGATGATCTCTTTAAGAGTCTTCATGCAATATGTTGTTTTGTATGTACAGTTGATATTTTGTATACATGGCATATTTTATTCTAAATGACTATGTAAGACATGTAATGACTTATATGTAACTCCAGAACATGAATCCAGAACATTCTGACCACGTCTTATTTTTAATTCTGTATGGATTTAATATATTCTCAATATTCTTACAATGGCATGGTCTCTTTCTCCTTGAAATTGTAAACCTGTATCAAGCTAGCTGGTGAATTTGAGCCATATTAGCATTGACATGAAATCAGTCAAAACACCTCAAAACAAGACATGGTATCAAGAACAAGATTAAATGAGCTGAAACGAGCCACTTACGATTCCCCACATAGTACTTTCCTGTCATTCTTTCTAGCAATCTGGCCATGCAGAATCATAACACACTGACTTCTGCCCCATGGAAGCGCACACATAATTGTCATGACGTTGTTAGCTAATCCATCTATAGGAATCCATACTTTCTTTGCATTATTATGAACCCTAATGCACCAGCCTGAAGCTATGGAGTGCTTCTTAAGTGAAAATAATAAGAAAAAATATTCTCTAGGACCAAAAGCATCTCGCTTTTCTCATCTTCTACACATCACGCCATGTCTCCATTAGAGGAAGGCAAGAAGACATTATAATTTTCGCACAACCATCACCTCTGTTATGTAGCTAGCTACCATAACCAGCAGCATAACAATGATGCTCAAGGATTGAGCTATTTCAAGTGAATGTATTATTTCTCCCCCTTGATAGAGCTACCACACTTTTGTTTTGCTGAGCAGACAGACCCCAAAGAGAAATCCCATTTCAAATTAAATTTGAATGACCCCCCCCCCCCCAAGCTCATAAACAGTCCTGACAGCTTAATTTATAATTCAGTGCTGGATCAAGAGCTCCAGTGCCATCAGAGAGTAACTGGGGAGGAGAGGGGAAGTAAATGGCACTATTCACTTGAACCCCCCTTTCCGTAAGTTACAATGACCACATTACTCTAGATATTGTCACGTTCGTCGTTTGGATGAAGAGAGGAGGACCAAGGCGCAGCGTGATAAGAATACATTCTTCTATTTATTTAACGAAACGAAGAACACTTAAACAAACTATGCAAAACAACAAACGAACGTGACGCTATATATTAAACAAGTGCATACACAGGCAACTTACATATAGACAATAACCCACGAAATCCCTAAAGAATATGGCTGCCTAAATATGGTTCCCAATCAGAGACAATGATAAACAGCTGCCTCTAATTGAGAACCAATCTAGGCAACCATAGACATACAAACACCTAGACTAGAAAACACCCCATAAACATACAAAACCCCTAGACAAGACAAAACACATAAATCCCCCATGTCATACCCTGACCTAACCAAAATAATAAAGAAAACAAAGATAACTAAGGCCAGGGCGTGACAGATATCCAGTTTTGAAGAACTGGCTTGGGGCATAAGGGACAAAAAAAACTGTGTATCAGCAACTTTCCCTGAGACCACTGTCATGTTCCTGTTTGTCTGTTAACATGATCAAGACACCTCAGATATTTGTTTCTCATACCTTTGAAGAAATACAACTTCAATATTCATTTTCAATATTCTTGAGTACTGCTGTTTCTACCAAGATGGTGGAATTATCCCTTTAGAGATGTAGTTTATTGAATGTAGGACATTGAAAACAATCCTTGTTTGCTTGTGAAAGGGTCTATTCTTTATACATTCCCCCCATAGTGTCCACACTGTTTTGACTTGACTCAGGTTTAGCTTTAGTTAGGGGGTGCCAGGTAGGCTGTGCTTACCAGAGAAATGTTTGATTTCTCCTTTTTGTTTGAGTCAGTCTCATTTGTAAGTCAAGTCTAGACCAATACAAAGGACTCATGACAAACTTTTCACAAAGCCAAACATTGAAAGAAACAACTACAAAACAATGGTTTTCTTTTGCGTTTGTATATTGTCAAAATAAATAATCCCACAAATTGTATACAGACACAAAATAATAACTTAGGTTGCTCTGGAAGCATCCCATACCTTTGGCATAAAAATTGTCGCCAGGTAAATGATTTAAGTGAACCTATTTGACAGCAGGCACACACAATGTTCGTTCAACAGGCGGTGCTTAAAACAAGTCCCATTCACAAACTCAGAAAACCATAAACGCACGTTCCAGACAACAATATAAATGATTAGGATTCACAATATATTATTCCCCAACAACTCTTAGTAACCAAACAAATACATAGTAGATAATAAAATCAAATTAAATACCATATGTTAAAAATGAGTCAGTCAAGTTGAGTCCGTGAGTCAATCCGATCCGACACTAGAACTCTAGCAGAAATCAACAAGATTTGCCTTTCATTGTAAACCTTTAAGGAATGTTGGTGGCATTTTAGCTACAGTGCACTTTTAAGAACAAAACATACAGGTATGATCAAGCATCAGAGCTGAGGGTTTGAAAGATCTTCCTCTCTCTCTCCTTCTTTTTCTATGATATAATGGCGGTCCGCAAACAAACTTACTGTGCTGGAGTGTGTGGTCAATCAAGGTTTACAACATTAGCTCTACATTTCTAAATTCTACCTAACTCAGTACTTCTAAGAAAATAAAAAAGACCGCTACTAACTTCTAAAAGACCCTCCTCCATCCCCCAAATCCCTTCCAAAGCCCCCCAACCCCGTCCAACCCTCCCCAAGCCCCCCCAACCTCGTCCAACCTCAATGACCCTACACTTAATTCTGTCCCTCTCTTCAACATACTTACAACGATATAACAACACATGCTCCACCGTTTCAATGACAATACACTACAGATGCAAACAATTCACATGTTTGCCAACCAGATGTAATGACAAGTTCAATGTACAATGTCCTTGATTTGATTTGATTTATTAGGATCTCCATTAACATGTAGTGTGTGTGCATCTATCAGTTACACATACATGTCAATGCATCCACACAACAAGTAGGTCACATGGGGGAGAGGCGTTGTGCCGTGAGGTGTTGCTTTATTTGTTTTCTTAAACCAGGTTTACTGTTCACTTGCAATATATAAGATGGAAGGGAGTTCCATGCACTCATGGCTCTGTATAATCATGTATGTTTCTTTGAATTTGTTCTGGACCTGGGGAATGTGGAAAGACCCCTGGTGGCATGTCTGGTGGGGTAAGTGTGTGTGTCAGTGCTGTGTGTCAGTTGACTATGCAAACAATTTGGAATTTCCAACACATTCATGTTTCTTATTAAAACAAGAAGTGACGCAGTCAGTCTTTCCTCAAATCTTAGCCAAGAGAGACTGGCATGTATACTATTGTGGCGTACAGCAGGTCAGCCACCAGGGGGAGACTCGTCGAGGCATGGTGACAGACGGAGTATACATCACGAGGCGATGGTTCCATCTGCTGGACGTGCCAGGTCTCAACGGGCTCTCCTCCCAGGACTAATTGAGGCTGATTGGGGAGTTTGTGAGTAATCAAGAGCTGATTACTCACCAGCTGTACAAGCCCCATAATGCTGCCAGAAGGGCAGCACACAGGAGAGGACTGGGGCAAGTAAGGTGACTTCCGTGTAGTTGGAGACGGTGCCCGAGCTAAGACGTTTGTGTGCCTGACAGGATACAGCAAGACCCGGAGCCCAGAAGACAGTATCCCGAAGAGGGTCTCATAGGGGAGACCTATCCTTATATTTTGATTTATTATTTCACCTGTTTGGGCTGCAAGGGGCAGTATTGAGTAGCCATATAAAAGGTGCCCATTTCAAACGGCCTCGTACTCAATTCTTGCTCGTACAATATGCATATTATTATTACTATTGGATAGAAAACACTATCTAGTTTCTAAAACCGTTTGAATTATTTCTCTGAGTGAAACAGAACTCATTCTGCAGCACACTTCCTGATCAGGAAGTGGAAAGTCTGAAATCGAGGCTCTATTCTTCTTCCTGCCTATAAATGGGCACGAGACCTATTAGTATACATGCACGTCATACACCTTCCCCTGGGTGTCAAGAGGCTGTGAGAGAAGAAATGAGGTGATTATCTTGGTCTGAGATGGAACACATCATCTTGGAATGACGTGTCCCCCATTTTCGGTACTCTGAAGGGCGCGCGGTGGGCAGTGGGATTGCCTTTTGTTTAGCTGCCGTTATAGGTGACTACTATCTCCGGCTTTGATTTTATTTGATACATGTCACCATATCATCGTAAAGTATGTTTTTTCAATATAGTTTCATCAGATTATTGAACATTTTTCGGGAGTTTTGCCGTGTTCCGTTCTCTTCCGTTTGTTGGCATGGAGAGATTCGAGCCACTTGGCTAGCGCGCTTGCTAAATGAAGAGGGAAAGTTGCCGTTCTAAATCCAAACAACGATTGTTCTGGACAAAGGACACCTTGTCCAACATTCTGATGGAAGATCAGCAAAAGTAAGAAACATTTTATGATGTTATTTCATATATCTGTCGTAGTCGTCGGCGCCCAAGTGTTTCTGGCTATTGTGGTAAGCTAATATAACGCCACATTTTTTTTCCACTGTAAAACACTTAATAAATCGGAAATATTGGCTGGAATCACAAGATGCCCGTCTTTCATTTGCTGTACACTATGTATTTTTCAGAAATGTTTTATGATGAGTAATTAGGTATTTGACATTGGTGCCTGTAATTATTATGGCTGCGTTCGGTGCAATTTCTGATTGTAGCTGCAATGTAAACTATGATTTATACCTGAAATATGCACATTTTTCTAACAAAACATATGCTATACAATAAATATGTTATCAGACTGTCATCTGATGAAGTTGTTTCTTGGTTAGTGGCTATTTATATCTTTATTTGGTCGAATTTGTGATAGCTACTGATGGAGTCAAAAAACTGGATGAGTAAAAAAAGTGGTGTCTTTTGCTAACGTGGTTAGCTAATAGATTTACATATTGTGTCTTCCCTGTAAAACATTTTAAAAATCGGACATGTTGGCTGGATTCACAAGATGTGTACCTTTCATATGCTGTATTGGACTTGTTAATGTGTGAAAGTAAAATATTTAAAAAATATACATTTTGAATTTTGCGCCCTGCACTTGAAGTGGCTGTTGTCATAAGTGTACCGACGCCGGGCTGCAGCCATAAGAAGTTAACCTGTTTGGCGTGCAAGCCCGATGTCGGTACACTTATGACAACAGCCACTTCAAGTGCAGGGCGCAAAATTCAAAATGTATATTTTTTAAATATTTTACTTTCACACATTAACAAGTCCAATACAGCATATGAAAGGTACACATCTTGTGAATCCAGCCAACATGTCCGATTTTTAAAATCTTTTACAGGGAAGACACAATATGTAAATCTATTAGCTAACATAGTGTACAGCAATTGAAAGACAGACATCTTGTGATTCCAGACAATATTTCCGATTTATCAAGTGTTTTACAGCGAAAACACAATATAGCGTTATATTAGCTTAGCACAATAGCAAACATAACAACAGCATTGATTCAAGGCAAAAATAGCTATAACGTATAAACCACCAAAATATATTAATTGTTTCACTAACCTTCTCAGAATTCTTCAGATGACAGTCCTGTAACATCATATTACACAATGCATATAGAGTTTGTTCGAAAATGTGCATATTTAGCGGCACAAATCGTGCTTATACAATGGGAATAGTGTCCATAACGTCAAGCAATCTGTCCGGGGCCATCTTGTAAAGGCACCTTTTCTTATCGAAAACTATTCATAAACTTGACTAAAAAAGTACAGGATGGACAGCAATTGGAAGACAAATTAGTTCTTATTAATGCAATCGCTGAATTACATTTTTAAAATTAACCTTACTGCGCAATACAGGCTGCGATAAGGCAAGGCTACACTGCAGGAAATGGCGTCTTATGCGTTTGACATTTTTCAACAGAACAATGAATTATCAGCATAAATAGTTCTTACTTTTGATGAACTCCCATCAGAATCTTGGGAAATGTGTCCTTTGTCCAAAAGAATCGTTGCTAGGTTGGAGAACGTCGTCTTCAACGTTGCAATTAGCAGTAAACAATAGCCATGTGGGCCAGAGATACCCAACTTCTTACAACGTCACGAAAATAAATACCTGAAAATCGCAATATACTGACATAAACTGATATAATTCGGTTTAAAATAACAACATTACGATGTCTTCAACACCTATATTGAATAAAAACAGAGCCGGATATATCTAGGAGCTAATACGGGAGCTTCTAAAATGACATGCCAAGACCCTCCCTGCGTCAGAGCGAAGAGTGGAAAGATGGGACACTTCGGTTCCAAGCAATTTATAACCTTTGGGAACTACGTAGAAACTCCATTTCAACTCTCCCTATTCGCTGACACCCAGTGGAAGGCGTATGCAGTGCATCTCAACCAATAGAGGACAGGCAAATTAATACACAGGTCTCAGAACAGCCAGCAAAATTCTGCATTCTGACATACACATAGGAAAATTGCTCTAAGTCCAGTTCTGTTTCACCCACAGATATAATTCAAACGGTTTTAGAAACTAGAGAGTGTTTTCTATCCAATAGTAATAATAATAATATGCATATTGTACGAGCAAGAATTGAGTACGAGGCCTTTTTGAAATGGGCACCTTTTATCTGGCTACTCAATACTGCCCCTTGAGCCCAAAGAGGTTAAAACCTTTTATGGCTGCAGCCCGACGCTGGTACACCTATGACAACATCCAGATCAAGTGCAAGGCGCGAAATTCAAAATCTATTTTTTTTTAATATTTAACTTTCACACATTAACAAGTCCAATACAGCATTTGAAAGATAAACATCTTGTCAATCCAGCCAACATGTCCGATTTTTTAAATGTTTTACAGAGAAAACACCACATATATTTATGTTAGCTCACCACCAAATAAAAAAGTGGACAGACAAGTAGGAGCAGCACAAGTATGATTCAAGTAGCATGCACAAGCCAACCTAACTAACCTAGAACCAACCTAAACAACCTAGAAAAAACTACCTCAGATGACAGTCCTATAACATGTTACACAATAAATCTATGTTTTGTTCATAAAATGTGCATATTTTAGCTATAAATCAGTTTTACATTACTGCTCCCATCATAGCTACAGTCTGAAATCGCACGGGAGTAGCCAGAGAAAATACAGACACCAACGTCAACTACTAATTACATCTCATAAAACATTTCAGAAAATATATGGTGGATAGCTAATGAAAGACAAAGAACTTGTGAATAGAGCCAATATTTCCGATTTTTGAAATGTTTTACAGCGAAAACACAATATATCGTTATATTAGCTTACAACATTAGCTAGCATACGGCAGCATTGATTCTAGTCAAACGCTAGCATAGCACAGTTCGACAGATATATGAAAAAGCATCCCAAATTGGGTCCTTATCTTTGTTGATATATTAAGTCATTAAGATATTCCATCAGAATGTTGTAAAGGGGTCCATTGTCCAGTACAGTCTTTAGTTGGGTTCCAGAACGAACTATTTCCCTCTTGTATTAGCGAGCACACTGGCCGTGCGGCGCTAATCTCTCTTTCTTCAAACAATTCTTGCGTCACATCACGTCTAAAGTCCAGAATAAATTTCAATAATATAATTAAACTATATTGAAAAAACATACTTTAGGATGATTTTGTGACATGTATCAAATAATATCGTAGCCAGAGCTCATATTCACCTTTACCGAGCGTCTTCCATGAGCCGAGTCCATTTTCTAATTCGTGCCCAGAATTTTTTTTGAGGTGCGCAGGTCTCACTCCAAGATGTTGTGTTCAGCCCCTGGAAGAGATATTCAACTGCTTTCTTCTCTCACTTCCGCATTTCACCCAGATGAAGGCGTATGACGTGTTTCTACGGTCCTAAGTGACATGACCTTTTATAGACACGCTCTTAAAGAGAGACATCGCATTTGGAAATCTCAATTCCGGATAGGAAATGGGCTGTAAAAATAGTTCTGTTCCACTTAGAGAAATAATTCAAACGTTTTTAGAAACTAGGGACTGTTTTCTATCCAATAGTAGTAAATATATGCATATTGTAAGATCAAAAATTTCTTAAGAGGCCGTTTGAAAATGTGCACATATTTTCCAGTTTTTTCAATATTCACCCTGCAGCCATAAGAAGTTAAAGCTATATACTGGATTCTGTCCAGCCTCTGAAGCCAAGTCTTCGCCTCGATTCCATAAACTATACACCCGTAATCAATTGTCGTACTGATTAGAGCTCTACAAATATCCATCAACGATTGTCTGTCAGCACCCCATTCATTACCAGAGACTGAGTGCATAAGATTCACCACCTTCTCACACTTTCAACATTTATGACCTGATCTTACCACGTACATCTCTCATTGAACCATAGATCTAAATATTTGAACTTAGAAACCCTCCTCATAGGCTTTCCATACAGAAACAACTGTATTATCAGCAACTTTCTTCTTCAGGAAGAACATACATTACGACTTTGCCACTGACAATTGAACCTTTTCATCTGTGAGTTCCAAATATCTCTAACGGTTGCCCCAGCATGAGTTTTTTTATGAGCGTGATGTCAGAATGCACTCACTGTTCTAAAATGTGATTGTTACGCAACATGACAGTTAACCCACACTGCCCTCAAACCAAGGTATGCTGCATGATAATTATCTATAGGCTATGTTTTAACTTGTCAATTATAAATCAGTTTCTAACTAATTAAATTTTCTAACAACAGTTTGAATTGAGATGTGTTCTGCCTTCTCATGAATTTACAAAGAAGTAGCCCATTTCACTGTTGCTGACAATTTATGTTTGAGACATTACTGAGCAGGACAAACTTCTCTCTTCAACGAGAGCCCAAGCACAAACGTTTTCCTCCCTGACACAATTTCTGGCTGGCGCCCGTATTGCCTTCACTGCTAATAATAACTTTGGGCATGTGTGCGTTCATCAAAGTAAGTGCTATCATTATAGTTTTTGTAAATTGTGTTGTCGTTTCTACCGTAGCACACCGTATGTATGTATGTTTTATTCACATATTTTCAAGGTCCGGTCACAAATCATGCATTCGGATTCTTGGACACAAATACTTTTTTGAAGTTTGTACTGATCATGATGAGCTAATGCTAAGCTAATTGCTAGCTATGTGTGGCGCCATGTTTGTTGACATCATACAATGTATTCTGGTTGTCACGTAAATGTCTGTCAGACCAAAGATGTTATAACAAAACAAGGTGACGGGATTGTTCACTCGTCTTTCGTGTAAACTTCCGGAAGTGAATGATTGAAGTGAAAGATGGTAGAAGACACCCCTTCAACATGCATACTGCAAACTGATCCAACTCATCTTGTAACCTCTTATCTTTGGTTGACGTAAAAAACAAACAACTTCCCATCGTCTGATTACTTTCGATTTTTAGAAAGTGTTTTACTCAATTATTTTGATCACTGATGAGGTCACCCGTGATGTGTTGAATTGTAAATAGTAAATGCAATTAGCTAATTCATATTATGGTTTCTGTCAGCCGAGAGTTAGCTAAATATAACCGCTTGTGTCAGGTCATTCTTTCCCCAGTTAGCGCTACGACTAATGCAGTCTACATGTTCTGGTTTGAATGAGAATTCTGTTATGATGTCGCTACTTCTGTGAATGTCTGAACTTTGCATCCAAAAATAAACTGCTCACATTGAGGACATAACTTTGTAAAAACTGAGTTTGTGTCAAAATGTGGCCAGCTCAAAACTTAATTTTTTGTCAATCGTAACTGGACATTCTAAATAAGTATTCTAATCACACCTGTGTGTTCATGCATGTCAAAGGGATAAAACCCAAGTCAATCAACCATCTTTCAATACCCACTATAGCTTGTTGAATAGATTTGGTCCCATGAGAGGCATTCCTTCCCCTCTTCCAAATAGCGCCATCATCAGCATATGACCCTACCCACATTCAAAAACACATCGTTAATCATAATATTGAACAAAATGGGACTGATAGCACTGCCTTGAGGAATACCGTTGTCAACTCCATAGGCATCAGATAAAATGTATCCTATTTTACCTCAATAAGAGCGATTAAATAAGAAGGCCAAAACCCAGTTATATAACCTCCCACCAATACCAAGTCTTGTTATCTTAATCAGGAGGCATTCTCTCCCCATAGAATCGTATATCTTTTCAATATCAAAAAAGACAGTAGCCATTACTTCTTCTACTATGACCAGGGTTTTTCAACTTCATTGCTCACCTTTACATGCAAGCTAGATCTAACTTTATGGACGCCACCTTGACATTGACTTAATACACCTCTATGTTCCAGGAAATATGACAGTCTGTTGACTATCATCTTTTCCATCAGTTTACACAAGTTAGAGGTCAGTGATATTTAGGGAGTTTCTCCCATTCTTCACTGCATATCCTCTCAAGCTCTGTCAGATTGGATGGGAGTGTTGCTAAACAACTATTTTCAGGTCTCTCCAGAGATGTTCGGTCGGGTACAAGTCCAGGATCTGGCTGGGCCACTCAAGGACATTCAGAGTTTTGTCCCGAAGCCACTCCTGTGTTGTCTTGGCTGTGTGCTTAGGGTCGTTGTTATGATGGAAGGTGAACCTTCGCCCCCAGTCTAAAGTCCTGAGCGCTCTGGGGCAAGTTTTCATCAAGGATCTCTCTGTCCCTTGTTAATCATCAAATCAAATCAAATGTATTTATATAGCCCTTCGTACATCAGCTGATATCTCAAAGTGCTGTACAGAAACCCAGCCTAAAACCCCAAACAGCAAGCAATGCAGGTGTAGAAGCACGGTGGCTAGGAAAAACTCCCTAGAAAGGCCAAAACCTAGGAAGAAACCTAGAGAGGAACCAGGCTATGAGGGGTGGCCAGTCCTCTTCTGGCTGTGCCGGGTGGAGATTGTAACAGAACATGGCCAAGATGTTCAAATGTTCATAAATGACCAGCACGGTCAAATAATAATAATAATCACAGTAGTTATCGAGGGTGCAGCAAGTCAGCATCTCAGGAGTAAATGTCAGTTGGCTTTTTTAGCAAGTCCGGTGAACAGGTCAGGGTTCCATAGCCGCAGGCAGAACAGTTGAAACTGGAGCAGCAGCAAGGCCAGGTGGACTGGGGACAGCAAGGAGTCATCATGCCAGGTAGTCCTGACACATGGTCCTAGGGCTCAGGTCCTCTGAGAGAGAGAAAGAAAGAGAGAAGGAGAGAATTAGAGAGAGTATACTTAAATTCACACAGGACACCGGATAAGACAGGAGAAATCCACCAGATATAACAAACTGACCCTAGCCCCCCGACACATAAACTACTGCAGTCTTTTCCTCGATCCTGTTTCCCAGTCCCTGCCACTGAAAAACATCCCCACAGCATGATGCTGCCACCACCATGCTTCACCGTAGGGATGGTGCCAGGTTTCCTCTAGATGTGAAGCTTGGCATTCAGGCCAAAGAGTACAATCTTGGTTTCATCAGACCAGAGAATCTTGTTTCTCATGGTCTGAGAGTCTTTAGGTGCCTTTTGGCAAACTCCAAATGGGCTGTCATGTGCCTTTTACTGAGTAGTTGCTTCTGTCTGGCCGCTCTACCATAAATGCCTAATTGTTCGAGTGGTGCAGAGATGGTTGTCCTTCTGGAAGGTTCTCCCATTTCCACAGATGAACTCTAGAGCTCTGTCAGAGTGACCATCGGGTTCATGGTCACCTCCCTGACCAAGGCCCTTCTCCCCCAATTGCTCAGTTTGGCTGTGCGGCGAGCTCGAGTAAGAATCTTGGTGGTTCCGAACTTCTTCCATTTAAGAATGATGGAGGCCACTGTGTTCTTGGGGACCTTCAATGCTGCAGAAATGTTTTGGTACACTTCCCCAGATCTGTGCCTTTACACAATCATGTCTCGGAGCTCTACGGACAATTGCTTCGACCTTATGGCTTGGTTTTTGCTTGACATGCACTGTCTTATATAGACCGGTGTGTGCCTTTCCAAATCATGTCCAATCAATTGAATTTATCACAGGTGGACTCCAATCAAGTTGTAGAAACATCTCAAGGATGCTCAAATGGAAACAGGATGCATCTGAGCTCAATTTAAAGTCATATAGTAAAGGGTCTGAATACGTATGTAAATATGTTTTTTTAGTTTTTAGTTTTTAATAAAATTGCACCCCCAAAAAACTGTTTTCACTTTGTCATTATGGGGTATTGTGTGTATATTGATGAAGAAAAAAAAATCATACATTTTAGAATAAGGCCTTAATGTAACAATATGTGGAAAAACTCAAGGGGTCTGAATACTTTCTGAAGGCACTTTAGATGCAATAAAGTTAGAAGCCAGTGTGAGGTCCAGGCAGGATATAACCCCTCTAACAACATCAACTCTTGTACCACATCCATCGTTAAGACATACTAATGCTCTTTTTTCCATCATATCTTCAACAATAGTACAATTAGAATCTGTATGTGTGCTTCCCTATAAACTATTATTGGCACGAAAGTCGCCTCACCATATCTCTCTAGAACTCGATTCTCCTGATACTTAATCAAACATCGCTACAGATAGTCATTTTTACAAGCATTTTTGTCAACTAACTGCGCTGTAGATTTCCACCATCACACATTCGTATTCAGATGGGACAGGTATATATTCCGATACACAAGGCCTTCTCTTATGAACGTAGCACAACCATCACCCTGTCCAGTTGATCTATCACACCTGATTGAACAATAACCAGTAATAATAAAATCAAGATATGGTCTAAGCCACGTTTCTTGAACACATATCACATCAGGTCTGATCTCGAAATCAATATCATATTTCTTAAACTCCTGACTGTTAGCAATAAGGCTTCTGGCATTCCACTGAAGCACGACAAAAACCATAACTCTAATTATCATCATACTGAGACATTCCATCATTATTATTATTAGGAGTCAACACATCAACAATCATGGCGAAAGTAACATCTGTTACTCCTAAAAACTCTGTTGCTGCTTCCACAATGATCTTCAACTTGGCCGTCCTTTTCACATACAAAGTCAGGTTTATAACCTTTCCAATTGAAAGCTATGATGTCAATCTGATTAACTATCAAGGTGTCCTTTGACATAACACATTAGTGAGAGCAACATTTCTGAACAGGTCTAATAACCGTGTCTGGACCAACATAAGCAACATTTCCTACAGTAGTTCCACTAACTCCAGGACTCACCCTATTATCTGGATCTCTTCATTCAAAGACTCAATCATGGACACGCTTACTGACAGTTGTGGCTGCTTCGCGGGATGTATCGTTTTCTCTACCTTCTTGTCCTTTGTGCTGTTGTCTGTGCCCAATAATATTTGTACCATGTTTTGTGCTGCTACCATGTTGTGCTACTGCCATGTTGTGTTGCTACCACGCTGTGTTTTCATGTGTTACTGCCATGCTGTGTTGTCTTAGGTCTCTCTTTATGTAGTGTTGTGGTATCTCTTGTTGTCATGTGTGTTTTGTCCTATATTTTTATTTTTAATCCCAGCCCCCATCCCCAATAGGAGGTCTTTAATCTTTTGGTAGGCCGTCATTGTAAATAAGAATTTGTTCTTAACTGACTTGCTTAGTTAAATAAAGGTTAAATAAATCAAATAAAAAAATGTCCATCATTCTGCCTAATAGTTCCACCAATCTGCCTTGCAGCCTCTGATAAGATACATTATGAAGGATTTTTATATCTTTGGGCCTCTCTAGCCTCTTTCTGCACCTGCCCCCCCCCCCCCCCCCATTACAACAATCAGCCATGACATTGTTCCCACACCATAATCAATTACCCCTCCACACTTGGCACATTTTTTATTTCTTTTACACTGACTCTACCATTACCAATGAACCGGGCTAATGTGACTACACCTCTCTCTTTCTTAACGGCATTGCTTAACCAAATATGGTGTAGATGAGACCCCATGGTCGCATCAAACACCATTACAACTTTCCTCTCCGACACAGGTTATTTACTACATTCACCCTCTTCACTCCCCCTCAACACTAGAAGCGCCACTGCTTATACCAGGGCCATTATTTTTCCTTTCACCTTTCACCACATACCATCCAGGTCCTTGATTTTCATCATCCCCACTCATTCCATCAGAACTATCATCCATGTCGACCACAGTCCAGCACAGCTGTTGCTAAACCACCTACCACAATATAGAACGATTGATTCTGATTCACCTCTTCACAAACACTCAAACCCCAGCCAACTTCCTCACTCGCGCCACTGTCACCATCTTTATGCAGCTTAAGCTGGCTATTTAATTGGGAATTAAAAGGGAAGTGCAGCGTCGGGAGGAGACGCACTGAGATGGGAGTCACAACACAAAAAGACAGCTTCAAGGCTAAAGTGCTGAACAGGATTGTTTATTAAAAGCAGGGCTCTATTTTCGCAGTCACTTATTCTGTCTTTCTCTCTGGAAAGTGTATAGTTGATATAGGGACATTGGAGTAGATTTCATGAGTGACAAGCAGCAGTAAGTAGTAGAACAGGATTGTGTGTGCCAATATTGAGTCTTTGTTCCATGTTGTCCTACCTACACAGACAGCACAATTGGGAGATGTTTGAATAAGCCCCCAGGATTTCTTAGTTTAGGTTGTGTTGAAGGACAGTATTAATACAGGGAGCTGGGAGGAGGAGGCTGAGCACACTACATATAGTGATGTCAGCAGCTGGAACTGCCTGGAAGTCAGAACACAAAGCAAAATGAGGGACGTGAGTGGACTGTGTTTGCATGTGTGTATGTGTGCACGTGTGTGTGGGCTCACACATGCACCTGTGCTGCATACGTGCCTATGTCTGCAACCTAGTGATGTGGGATGGAAATTACAACCACATCAAACCAGGCCAACATCATTAATAACTGTGATGTGCTAACATAAAGAATACTACCAAGAGGGATTTGCTTTATTAAAACGTAATTCTTTCTACTTTACAAACATGTACTGTAAAATGATGAAAAAAGGGACAAATGAAAGTTACAGTACATCCATTCATCATAATACCATCTAAGGTAATGTCATGTGGAGCAAGGAATAGAATCATCCTCACATATTGCTAGACAGACATCATACTGTTGATGGAGAGGGTGGAGCTAAAGAGAGAGACTGCCCCAGGTGGGGAGGAGTGAGATAGAAAGATAGAAGAGACATGAAGACATTAGATCACAGGAAGGAACCAGGACAGATGATAAGAGGATAAACGTTAGAGAAATAAAATGATGATTGAGAAAAAGCAACCATGACAACCCTCTGTCACAGACCCCTTCCTTTTTAGTCTTCAGAACTTCACTTATAAATATACATATTATGAAACAACATCAGACATGATCAGCAGAATCTTTCTTGGCTGAGGCAGTACTTACTGCTGTCATAAGGGGAATTCCCCCTTTTCCTCCTTCAGACTTTGATGGGTTATCAGACATGTCAGAAACATGATGCTCCTGGGGATGATGTTATTCTTTGACTCTTTGTATGAATATTTAAATATTGGTGATCTAATCACATTCATTATACTGATAAGAAGACACTTTCCCTCCATGGAAAACAACATTAAAATGCTCCCTGGCAACATGTCAAAGGCTGCGTCTACACTTGACACTTACAGTGGCTTGCGAAAGTATTCACCCCCTTGGCATTTTTCCTATTTTGTTGCCTTACAGCCTGGAATAAAAATTTATTTTTGGGGGGTTTGTATCATTTGATTTATATAACATGCCTACCACTTTGAAGATGCAGAATTTTTCTTGTGAAACAAACTTTGTCAATACTTTGTTAGAGCCACCTTTTGCAGCATTTAGACCTGCAAGTCTCTTGGGGTATGTCTCAATAAGCTTGGTACATCTAGCCACTGGGATTTTTGTCCATTATTCAAGGCAAAACTGCTCCAGATCCTTCAAGTTGGATGGGTTCCGCTGGTGTACAGCAATCTTTAAGTCATAGCACAGATTCTCAATTGGATTGAGGTCTGGGATTTGACTAGGCCATTCCAAGACATTTAAATATTTCCCCTTAAACCACTCAAGTGTTGCTTCAGCAGTATGCTTAGGGTCATTGTCCTGCTGGAAGGTGAACCTCTGTCCCAGTCTCAAATCTCTGGAAAAGCAATGGCTTTTTTCTGACCACTCTTCCGTAAAGCCCAGCTCTGTGGAGTGTACGGCTTAAAGTGGTGCTATGGACAGATACTCCAATCTCAGCTGTGGAGCTTTGCAGCTCCTTCAGAGTTATCTTTGGTCTCTTTGTTGCCTCTCTAGTTAATGCCCTCCTTGCCTGGTCCGTGAGTTTTGGTGGGCGGCCCTCTCTTGGCAGGTTTGTTGTGGTTCCATTTTTTAATAAACCTGTTTGGAGAGCTCCTTGGTCTTCATGGTGCCGCTTGCTTGGTGGTGCCCCTTGCTTAGTGGTATTGCAGACTCTGAGGCCTTTCAGAACAGGTGTATATATACTGAGATCATGTGACACTTAGATTGCATACAGGTGGACTTTATTTAACTAATTATGTGACTTCTGAAGGTAATTGGTTGCACCAGATCTTATTTAGGGGCTTCATAGCAAAGGGGGTGAATACATATGCACAGACCACTTTCCGTTGTTTATTTTCTAGAATTTTTTGAAACAAGTTGTTACGTCCGTTGTTAGATGAAGACCAAGGTGCAGCGTGGTAGGCGTACATCTTCTCTTTATTTTCAAATGACACCAAAAAACAACAAAACACGAAACGAACGTAAAGCTCTGTAGCGCTAAACAGCAACTATACAAAGACAAGATCCCACAAACAAGGGTGGAAAACAGTCTGCCTAAGTATGATTCCCAATCAGAGACAACGATAGACAGCTGCCTCTGATTGGGAACCAATACCCGGCCAACAAAGAAATAGAAAACTAGAATGCCCACCCAAATCACACCCTGACCTAACCAAATAGAGAGGCTCTCTAAGGTCAGGGCGTAACAAGTAATTTTTTAAATTTCACTTCACCAATTTGGACTGTTTTGTGTATGTCCATTACATGAAATGCTAATAAAATCTATTTATTACAGGTTATAATGCAACAAAATAGGAAAAAGGGGGATGAATACTTTTGCAAGGCACTGTTGTCACGATCGTGTGGAGGATTGACGGACCAATACGCAGCTTTAGGAAAATAAGCCATCTCCTTTTTATTTACGAAGAAGGCAAACGAAACAAAAACACTTAAACACTAAACAAAACAAGAAAACGATCGTGAAGCTAAACAACGATGTGCACACACTGGCTACAAACGTATCACATAGACACAGCTAGACACATACACTCAACACAAAACCATAAACTACAACAAACACCCCCTCTACCATATAATACCCCAAAATACACACATACCCCATGTCACACCCTGACCTAACTAAAATAATAAATAAAACAAATAATACTAAGGCCAGGGCGTGACATAACCCCCCCCTTAAGGCGCGAACTCCGGACGCACCAACACATTGTCTAGGGGAGGGTCTGGGTGGGCTTCCTTCCACGGCGGCGGCTCCGGCACTGGTCGTGGTCCCCACCCCACCATAGTCATAAGGGGCAGCACCGGGATAAGGGGCAGCACCGGGATAAGGACCAGCACCGGGATAAGGGGCAGCACCGGGATAAGGGGCAGCACCAGGATAAGGGGCAGCACCAGGATAAGGGGCAGCACCAGGATAAGGGGCAACACCAGGATAATGGGCAGATCCTGGCTGGATGACGGCTCCGGCGGATCCTGGTTGGACGGCTCATGGCTGGCTGACAGATCTGGCTGCTCATGGCTAGCTGACAGATCCGGACGCTCATGGCTGGCAGACGGATCTGGACGCTCATGGCTGGCTGACAGCTCTGGCAGATCCTGTCTGGTTGGCGGCTCTGGCAGATCCTGTCTGGTTGGCGGCTCTGGCAGATCCTGTCTGGTTGGCGGCTCTGGCAGATCCTGTCTGGTTGGCGGCTCTGGCAGATCCTGTCTGGTTGGCGGCTCTGGCAGATCCTGACTGACGAATGGCTCTAGCGGCTCCTGACTGACTAATGGCTCTGACGGCTCGGGACAGACGGGCGGCTCTAATGGCTCTGGACAGACGGATGGCTCAGACGGCACTGGGCAGACGGATGGCTCAGATGGCGCTGGGGAGACGGATGGCTCAGACGGCGCTGGGGAGACGGATGGCTCAGACGGCGCTGGGTAGACGGATGGCTCAGACGGCGCTGGGGAGACGGATGGCTCTGGCCGGATGAGGCGCACTGTAGGCCTGGTGCGTGGTGCCGGAACTGGAGGCACCGGGCTAAAGGCACGCACTTTCAGGCTAGTGCGGGGAGAAGGAACAGGGCATACTGGACCCTGGGGACGCACATTAGGCCTAGTGCGTGGGGCCGGAACTGGTGGTACCGGACTGGGGACACGCATCTCAGGGCTAATGCGGGGAGCAGCAACAGGATGCACAGGACTCTGGAGACGCACAAGAGGCTTAGTGCGTGGTGCCGGAATTGGTGGTACCGGGCTGGAGACACGCACCATAGGACGAGTGCGTGGAGGAGGAACAGGGCTCTGGAGACACATTGGAAGCCTGTTACGTGGTGTAGGCACTGGTGGAACTGAACTGGGGCGGGAAGGTGGCGCCGGAAATACCGGACCGTGCAGGCGTACTGGTTCCCTTGAACACCGAGCCTGCCCAACCTTACCTGGTTGAATGCTCCCCGTCGCCCGACCAGTGCGGGAAGGTGGAATAACCCGCACCGGGCTATGTAGGCGAACCGGGGACACCATGCGTAAGGCTGGTGCCATGTATACCGGCCCGAAGAGACGCACTGGAGACCAGACGCGTTGAGCCGGTATCATGGCACCTGGCTCAATGCCCAATCTAGCCCTACCAGTGCGGGAAGGTGGAATAACCCGCACTGGGCTATGAACACGTACAGGAGACACCGTGCGCTCTACTGCGTAACACTGTGTCTGCCCGTACTCCCGCTCTCCACGGTTAGCCTGGGAAGTGGGCGCAGGTCTCCTACCTGCCCTCGGCCCACTACCTCTTAGCCGCCCCCCAGGTAATTTTTTGGGCTGACTCACAGGCTTCCTACCGCGTCGTCGTGCTGCCTCCATTCGCCGGTATCCCTCCTCACACTGCGCCAGAGAATCCCAGGCTGGCTCCGGCACTCGCCCTGGGTCGATCGCCCACCTGTCGATCTCCTCCCATGTAGTGTAGTCGAGATTACGCTCCCATTTCCATTCCTCTTTGTGCTGCTCCTGTTGCCGCTGGTCATGTTGCTTGATCCGGTATTGGTGGGTCATTCTGTCACGATCGTGTTGACATGAACGAGAGGACCAAGGCGCAACATGATTTGAATACATCTTCTTTTTAATAACAACGACGAAGATGAACACGACACACTATTACAACACTAACGAAAAACAACAAACGATCGTGAAAACCTCAAACGTAAGTGCACACACAAACTACTTACGTCGAACTATACATATACACAAACAATGACCCACAAACAGCTAAAGCCTATGGCAGCCTTAAATATGGCTCCCAATCAGAGACAACCGAAATCAGCTGTCTCTAATTGAGAACCCATTCCGGCCACCATAGACTCTCCTAGAACTACACCCAACATAGACACAGCTAGACACATACACTCAACACAAAACCATAAACTACAACAAACACCCCCTCTACCATATAATACCCCAAAATACACACATACCCCATGTCACACCCTGACCTAACTAAAATAATAAATAAAACAAATAATACTAAGGCCAGGGCGTGACAACTGTACATGCAAGTTCTGCTATCAGAATACGAAGATCAACCACAATGCATGTTTTGTGGGTCTAGACCTGTCTTTTCAGTGCTGAGTGTGTTTAGATCTGGCTGTCCACTTCAGGAGGTGATCAGGGATGCATTGTGTGCGGATTTCTCCTCAGTCTGGATGCAATCAGGTTACCGAAAGCGCATACAGTAGGCAATGTCATCAGCACACCGCCCACAAGTCTCCAGAAAACATGTGTTTTGGGAGCGAAAGGCACCTTTTTTCATTATATGTTGTAGGGAATAAGTTCCTAGCGTGTGAGGAATGTGTTTTCTGTCTTTGTGTTTGCTAGCTTATTTAGAAAAACAATATTTGGTTTGGCTAGAGTTATGCTAACTTGTTTGCAATCCCTTTAGCTTTGCTAGCGATCTGGCTAGTTACAGAGGTTAGCTGGCTAGTTAGCTATAATAGTTGGCTACTGCCATCAAGTTGCTGTTGTGTTATCAGATGTTCCATAGTTTGCAGAATGCATACAGGCATTTGAATAGTGAGAATCCAGACACAATGTGGACATGGTAGACACATTTAAATGTCGGTATAGATGCATTATGTGTTCAGAATTCCATGATCAGAACTCCATGATCAGAATACAAAAGCTGTATGAACTGTCAAGTGTAGACACAACCTTTAAGGAGGGAGTAGTATCTGATTGCACATTGACTTGACTGCACATTTGAAAACTAAGAATTGAGAATGGTTGCCTTGCACTGGCAAACCCATTATCTCCCATGGCTCCAGTGTAGCTGGCCAGGCAGGAGCAAAGCTGTCGGCTCAGGGCAGTCTGTATAGAGATCTTTCCAAGGACCACCTGTGGAAAAACAGAAGAGAGGGCAGGCTTTAAGCAGTGGCTTTCGGCATGGGAAGTAGTCTGCTCTGCTTGGCTTACTGGCTCCCTAAAAGCTAATGTATGTACGATCCGAAAATGTGGTCGGAGGATTCGTATGGAGGGAGTGACGCAATCAATTGTGGAGCCTCCGGAGGCATGCAGAGGCCAAATCAAGCTAATGGGGAAGATGGGCGACACCTGGAGGGGGGGTGGAGACAATCACAAGGACAGGTGAAACAGATCAGGGTGTACCCTCCCCCCACACCAGTAACCCCCCCCCCCCCCCCCACACACCTGGCGTCCTACCTGGGCGCATACCTGTTTGACCGGGGTGCCGGCGGTGGAAGTCGGCGATTAGTGCTGGGTCCAGGATGTCTCTAGCAGGGACCCAGCACCTCTCCTCCGGGCCATAACCCTCCCAGTCAATCAGGTACTGGAAACCCCTGCCCCGCGGTCGAACACTCAGGAGGCGTCTCACCGTGTACGCCGGATGGCCATCGATGACATGGGTGGAGGGGCAAGCCTGGAAACAGAAGACAAAAAGGCTGTGAGACACGGGCTTAATCCTAGACACATGGAATTTAGGGTGAATACGGAGGGTACGGGGTAACAAAAGATGAACAGCAGTGGAACTAAGGACCCTAGAGATGGGGAAAGGGCCAATGAAACGGGGGGAAAGTTTGCGGGAATCCACCCGAAGGGGCAGGTCCCGTGTGGATAGCCATATGCTCTGCCCAATGTGATAGCGAGGAGCTGGAGTCAAGTGGCGGTCCACTTGTTGACGATACCTGGAGTTGGTCTTGAGAAGCACCGCCCGAGCTCTTCTCTAGGTATGCCGACAGTGGCAGACGAACATCTGGGCCGAGGGTATGTTGACCTCCTGCTCTTGTTCTGGGAAGAGCGGAGGCTGATACCCCATGGAGCACACAATAGGGGAGAGTCCCGTGGCCAAACAGGGAAGAGGGTTCCGGGCATACTCCACCCAGACCAGAGCCATCTTAAGGTTGTCTCCAGGTCTTGGTTTTCTCGCTCGGACTGGCTGTTGGATTGGGAGTAACCCAATAAGGTTGCAGAACGCCTTCCAGAACTGAGATGAGAACTGAGGACCCCGGTCGGAGACCATGTCCACCGGGAGTCCGTGGATCCGGAAGACGTGCTACACCATGAACTGGGCCGGCTCTTTGGCAGAGGGTAGTTTAAGGAGAGGGATGAAATGGGCAGCCTTGGAAACTGATCCACTACCGTCAGAATGACTGTGTTGCCATCAGAGGGAGGGAGCCCAGTAACAAAGTCCAGGGAAATATGGGACCAGGGTCGATGAGGGACAGGTAGTGGCTGAAGAAGGCCGGACTGGGCTTGCCGTGGAGTCTTTTTCTGAGCGTAAATAGGCAGAGGCGTCAGGAACCTTTGTGGGACACTATAAACATTGTCGGAGGAAGGCCAGGGTTCAATCGGAACCCAGATGACAGGTAAGCCTGGAGGAATGAGCCCATTCCAGGACCCGGGACCAGACTGAATTAGGTACAAACAACCGGTTAGCCGGGCCCCCTCCAGGGGCAAGCTGGGAACGTTGTGCTTTGCGGACCAGGGTCTCAATATCCCAGCTCACAGAAGCTGCAAGGCATGAGGTAGGAAGGATGGTCTCGGAGTCAGAGGGTGTGGCAGCGGAACTGTATAGGCGAGAAAAGGCATCAGGTTTAACATTCTTGGACTCTGGACAGTAGGAAATGGTGAAGTTGAATCTGGTGAATTACAGAGCTCACCGCGCCTGCCTGGAGTTAATACGCTTTGCTGTGCGGAGATATTCCAGATTCTTATGGTCGGTCCACACCAAAAACGGATGTTCTGCTCCTTCCAGCCAGTGTCTCCACTCCTACAGTGCCATCTTGACCACCAGGTGTTCTCGGTTACCTACGTCGTAGTTTCTTTCTGCAGAGTTGAAACAATGGGACAGGAAGGCACAGGGATGGAGCTTTTGGTCCTGGGTGGATCGCTGGGACAGGATAGCCCGCACTCCAACGTCAGAAGCATCGGCCTCAACAACGAACTGACGGGACGGGTCTGGATGGACAAGGATGGGGGCGGTAGCGAACCGATGCTTCAGGTCCACAAAGGTTCTGTCAACAGCTGGGGACTATGTGAACAGTACCTTGGGAGAGGTGAGTGTAGAGGGGGCCCGCCAGGGTGCTGTGCCTCAAATGAAACAGCGGTAGAAATAGGCAAACCCCAGGAAACGTTGTAGCTGCACCCTGGACGTAGGTTGGGGCCAATCCACTACTGCTTTCAACTTTTCAGGGTCCATCTGGACATTTCCTTCAGTAATGATATATCTCAGAAAGGAGAGTTTAGAATGATGGAACTGGTACTTTTCCGCTTTCACAAATAACTGGTTCTCCAGGAGGCGCTGAAGGACTTGTCAAATATGGAAGATGTGTTCTTGGGCAGAATGGAAAACACCATGATGTCCTTGAGGTAAACAAACACAAAACAATTTAACATGTCCCGGAGCATATCATTTACCAGGGCATGGAAGACAACTGGTGAGTGCAAACGGCATGTCCAGGTACTCATAATGTCCACTGGCAGTGTTGACGGCTGTCTTACACTCATCTCCTTCGGGTATCTGAACCAGGTGGTAGGCATTTCGAAGTTCCAGCTTGGAGAAGGTGGTAGCTCCCTGCAGAGGTTCGAAAGCCGAGGAGAGGAGTGGTAGGTGGTAACGATTCTTGATCGTTATGTCATTATGACCCCAGTAGTCAACGCACGGATGCAGGGTCTTGTCCTGCTTTTCCACAAAGAAAAACCATGCGCCGGCAGTGGATGCAGAAGGACGGATGCCTCCAGCAGCCAGAGAGTCCTCAATATACTCCTCCATGGCCTTGGTCTCTGGGCCGGATAGGGAATATAGCTGACCACGAGGCGGTGTGGAGCCTGGGAGAGGGTCAATGACACAATCGTAGGGACGATGCGGGGGAAGAGAAGTAGCCCGTGCCTTGCTGAAGACCTCCAGGAGGTCATGGTACTCTGTGAGAACGGCAGAGAAATCCGAGGCTTTACTTAACCTTTCTAGGACACACGTTCGGAACCCCCCCCACAACATTCCGCTGAAAAGGCAGTGCGGGAAATTCAAAAATATTTTTTAGAAATATGTAACTTTCACACATTAACAAGTTCAATACAGCAAATGAAAGATAAACATCTTGTTAATCTACCCATCGTGTCCGATTTAAAAACATGTTTTACAGCGAAAACACAACATATGATTATGTTAGATCACCACCAAGTTCAAAAAACACACAGCCATTTTCCCAGCCAAAGATAGGAGTCACAAAAACAGAAATAGAGATAAAATGAATCACTAACCTTTGATGATCTTCATCAGATGACACTCATAGGACATCATGTTACACAATACATGTATTCTTTGTTCGATGATGTGCATATTTATATCCAAAAATCTTAGTTTACATTGGCGCCATGTTCAGAAATGCCTCCAAAATATCCAGAGAAATTGCAGAGGGCCACGTCAAATAACAGAAATACTCATCATACACTTTGATGAAAGATACATGTTTTACATATAATTAAAGATACACTTGTTCTTAATGCAACCGCTGTGTCAGATTTCAAAAAAACTTTACGGAAAAAGCACACCATGCAATAATCTGAGACGGCGCTCAAATATAAATAAGATTTCTCCGCCATGTTGGAGTCAACAGAAATACGAAATTACATCATAAATATTCCCTTACCTTTGAATATCTTCATCAGAATGCATTCCCAGGAATCCTAGTTCGACAATAAATTGTTGTTTTGTTCGATAATGTCAATTATTTATGTCCAAATAGCTGCTTTTGCTAGCGCGTTTAGTACACCTATCCAAACGCTCGTGCAAGTGACGCGTCGGACGAAAACTTCAAACAGTTATATTACAAGTCGAATAAACTGGTCAAACTTAGTAGAGAATCAATCTTCAGGATGTTGTTATCATATATATCCAATAACGTTCCAACCGGAGAATTCTTTCGTGTCTGTAAAACTTATGGAATGCAAGGCAATATCATGAGGAATGCGCGTGACCAGGAACTGGCAATCTGCCAGACCACTGACTGAAACACCTCCCATTCGGTCCCACATCACAGTATGAACTTGTGGTCCAGTAATTAACGGGTTGTGTTTTTGGAGCCAAGAAAATCCCAAAACAACAGTGTAGTGTCTTCACTATGATGAAATTATGCTATTTTATCAAATCGATTACCTAACGTTTAATTGATTACATGATTGAATTAAACCATGCAACAATTAAACCATTAATAACCTGGGGCACCACGGAAGCATTCATTTATATAGAGCGGATATCTCCCGAATCCACTCTCTTAAAGATCTGAAGATCTTTTATATCAATAGCAGTCAATTATTAATTGTTCTTTACCTTCTATCAGTCTCATCTGAACATTGTAAAAATCTTGGACGATTCTGCAAATTCTGCACGAAGCCTAGCATAAATTATGAATCAGCAATATACAAATTGGCTGAATTATTTATTTACTAACTATGTAAATAATGACAGAAATACATAACAAACAAACAGTAGATACTGGTTACTAACAATGACAGAAAAGTCCCTAGTGGGATGAGCCAAATTGACAGCTTTGTAGACAAAGGGAAGGGGGTGTGGACCACTCAAGAGCGGGAGATTCATAGCTGATAACTACACTCATAAAAACTGCTAATACTTTACATGAACGACCCCTCATTCGAAAATAAATTGCAATTGACATATTTACGAGTATGTCTTGCTGTCTCTCTCTGTGGTTGCCGGTCCATCTGTTGGAGAGAGTCGACAGAAAAGTCTCTGGTTGTGTTCCCCAAAAGTCACAGTCTGTCTTTCGTGGTTGTAGGTGGGTAGAATATATACTTCAGAGTACCATTCAAAAATGTTCTCATAGAATAGGTGCTTCGGCGGTTGTCGGTATTCTCATCCTAGGTTTACGTAATTTCTAGCTACAGTCTAGTAATTCATGTCATCTAGAATTTCTCACTTATACTGTAGTGAATCGATAGTCTCAGAGTTTAACCATTTCCAGCTGTGTAGCCAATGCTCCACGTTTAGTTTAAGCCACTTCACACACCAGCGTCACCCGGCATGTTTTGTTCTTAGAAATTCAACCATTTGCAAACCTTAACTTATACACGGTTTGCGTGGTCTAGTGTGAATTTCATCAGGAGTGGGGTTTATACGTTTCAGTAGAAAAGGGCGGTTCCATGACGTCGACATAATGTCTGTACTCATGTGGGTTTGGCCACTGACTAGTTCATCTTTATATGAAAAACCCATACTCATTTACACGGTTAACATTACATTACATCTTTTCACAAATAGTTTCATGTTTAATCACATACGTTTCACAATATTTAGATGTAAACCTTACAGCTGGGAAATGTACACTTTAAGAGAAACCGTTATGTGTGTTTCCTGTCCTTCATAAGATCACTAAATGAAACACACACAACATAACTGTCCCTTAAGTGTCCACGGATCATTCCCACATTCTCAAAAGTAGAAAGATTATTTAATTCTCCCATTTTGGGGATTTAGGAGTTTTGCGAAGTGAAGTCCTTTGTTCTCTTTCTGTGCTCTCTCACTCTCGTTCTGCGTGACCAAGCTGGGTTTAGGAGAGAGAGTGAGAGGGGGGCGGATACACGATCTATACCCAGAAAGGGCCATGTCATAACAACAGGAACATGGGGGGAATCAATGACAAAAAGCTGTGTAGCCTCACTTTGATTTCCTGAATTAACAGGAACAGTGCTGTGGGTAACTATTCCATTGGAGTGGCCGTCCAGTGCCATAGCGTCCATGGGCACAGAGAGGAGTTGAGTGGGGATACTGTGGGGTTTTGCAAAGCTTAGCGTGCTAAAATAACTATAAACTAGAAGGATTTTGCATTAATTAAAGTTTAAACTACTGACTCATGTAGGCCTGACATTTGTCTTTGTTCTCAGGAGTAACAGTTCTCATAGCCTAACCATGAGGCCACAGCCTGAAATATGTGTGTGTATGCAACAATGTACAAGGGCATAAGATATGAACTAGAGTGTGTCTGTGTGTGTGTGTGCTGGAAGTAACAGTTAGCCCCAGATAAGTGTGCTGGGAAGCTGTGGTTAGCCTTGAGCGAGAACAGTGGGCTTTGTATGCAGGTGCGAATAGCTCAGACAATGTTGCAGAGCTGTCTGACCTCAGTCTCTGGGGTGAGGGAGCGTAATCTACACAGCAACAGCGCCGGGACACCAAAAAGCGCTAAGGGGCTAGGACTAGCTTAAGCTCCAACACCAACGATAGGCTGGGTGAGTCTAAACCACGCCCAGTCTCTACTCTGACAGGCCGGCTCGGAAGCGGGAACTATCTCTGTCATGAGTATATTATAATATCTTTGTCAGGAACAAGTCAGTTCCTTGTTCCACCCTGCGGGGTGGTGCAGTGAACCCGTATATACGGAAATTGCATTTGCCATTTATTAACTCTTGAATTAAACAATTATTTTAACCAAGTTCAGGTGTGCTATTGTTCCTATCTAAGTTAAACATGCGCAGCCTTAACAATACCTAATTCAGAAACTAGGGTAGCGTCCATAAAACTCCCATCCGCCCCAGAGTCAATGAGCACCCGGAGAGACTTAGACTGGTCTCCCCACAGCAGTATCACAAAAAAAAGGAGTGTGGGTGATGGGAATTAGAGGATTCCCAGCCTGCCTCACCAGAGTACTTGTACCTACTAAAGAAATAGGTCTCCTAACAGGGCAGGTGGCTATATAATGTCCCACAGCTCACAGTACAGACAACAGTTGGAGCTCAGCCTACGGGATCGTTGCCTAGGCAATAATACAACTCTGCCCAGTTGCATAGGCTCAGAAGTAACTGACTCACTTGTCGCCGATGATTCTCAAGGGTACTAGGGTGGCTTTGGGGACTTCCGGATTCCTTCTGAGGTGAGAAAGCAGCAGCGGATGAACGAATGTTCCCAAGAACTGACCTCCTCTCATTCCGACATTCTCGTAGATGCCCATCAATCCTAATCGTAAGATCGACGAGGAAATCGAGGTCCAATGGTAACTCCCGCGCTGCGAGCTCGTCTTTTATTTCCCCCGACAGTCCGTGAAGGAAGGTATCGAACAGAGCCTCTGGATTTCAGGCACTCTCGGCGGCCAATGTGCGAAACTCTACCGGGTAGTCTGCCACACTACGGGAGTTCTGATGTACCTTCAGTAGTTTTCAGGCCGCCTGTCTCCCGGGCAACGGAGAATCAAATACCTTCCCCACCTCCGCCATGAAATCTTCCAGTTTATGGCAAACAGAGGATTTTGCTCCCAAATGGCTGTCGCCCAGGAGAGCGCCCTTCCGGATATTAGCGTAATTAGATACGCTATCTTTGATTGATCTCATGGGAACTAAGATGGCTGTAGCTCAAAAATGAAGGAGCACTGGGAAAGAAACGCCCGGCAGGTTCCAAGATCGCCAGCATATCGCTCCAGAGGAGGTAAGCGGAGTTCTCGGGGACAGGCAAGAGTTCATAGCCAGGGCAGAGTCCAAAATGGTACAGTGTGGCAGGCAGGCTTGAGGTCAGGGACAGGCAGAGTGGTCAGGCAGGCGGGCTCAGAGTCAGAACAGGCAAGGGTCAGAACCAGAAAGACGAGAAAAAGAGAGACTGGGCAAAAACAGGAACTAACAGAAAACACTGGTTGACTTGGCAAAGAAGACAGACAAACTGGCACAGACAGACAGAAAACACAGGTATAAATACACATGGGATAATGGGGAAGAGGGGCGACACCTGGAGGGGGGTGGAGACAAGCACAAGGACAGGTGAAACAGATCAGGGTGTGACAATCGCAGTAAATGCTGTCCGGCCACTTCAGACATTGGATTAACCATGCAGAGCCTTTTACTTCTGCTACTAGTATGATATGTCAAGACAACCTTATATCCCTGCCAGGATGATAGCTCAACTACCTGCAGCTGCTTGATTGCAGAGTGGTTTCAGGTAGGATGATTAGGAGCTGTCCATTGTTCTGAAGAGACTGAGTGTGGTCCTGCAGTAGTGATTTGTCAGGACTTTCTGTCCACAGTGCGGAACAGGTTTAGTGTGTTTGAGCTGCAGAGGTACAGTATGTCACAATAAGCCACAATGAGACTATCGCAACAATGGACTCGAATTGGCCTAGTCACAGAAAATGTAAAATTTGTCATCAGAGTTTCAGTCAGAGCCTTTTGGAAGAGTGAATGGGTTCAGACTGCCCAGTGACTCTGTATGTCCAGAGACTGACACAGAGTCAATTACCATAGTGCACTGCCTGCAGAGGGACACCCTCTCTCTCTATCAGTAGTGGGTCATAGTGTGCCTACCTGACCCTGCGCTGATCAAGTGCATGGTGTTATGACATACACAGAGAGCTCCATTAGTGGGGAGGACAAAACCTTTATGGTGCTTTCAGCACGTTCCTCTCTCCCTCTCTCACACCTCTTTCATGCAGTAAAGCCGAATGCTAATCACAATCCTCTCCAACACTCAGCAAAATGTAACCTTTTCTGCATTTTGTCCAGCTCATCAGTATGGGTTTAAACTAAAGGTATGCTAATTTATATAGAAAAAGCTGCCCTTCATGGATTTAAACTGATTTATTTTTCATTGGATTGTGAAAAGACCAATAGAAATGGCCTGTAACAGAAATCGTCAGCTCAAAGCATACATTAAATAATGGGATGTGATTGTGAAAAAAGTGTACAAAGGACTCCCAGAGCCCTTACAGTAAGTGGCTTTCCTTTGTGAACATTAGCTGCTTCATAAACAACCTCAGTTTGTTACAGCTCTATTAGCAAGTGGCAGCAGTGTAATTTAGATGGACTGAAATGTCTTAGTACTGTAATGCTGCGTGGCAACAGTGGGCCATGCTCTTTTCCTGCTATGGGGCATGCCGAGTACATATTTAATTCCTTTCCACCTTCACAAAGAAAGATAATAAAAGCAATATGTAGAGCCATTTTTCATTCCAGCTGTGGGTTGCAATTCTTACCTATAGGCAATTGCAGAAAGCCTCTCGTTTTAAGCCGTTGAATGATTAAAACTAACATCATAACATGAACCAAAAGCCAGCAGAGCATAAATGAGATGCAATGTATGTGCTCATGATATCACTGAACTAGTAATTCATTGAAACACAATTTTCTTTCAGGGTATGGGAGTCATGAGGCCTATGGGTCGTTACACTTAAAAAGTAAATATAATTTTTCCATCCATAAGCACATATTCCCCTATGCTGTGTTGACTGATGTGGTGTGAGCTTCTCCATTTCATGGCACATTGCTTCATGACAGCTCTCTCTGCATCCTTCTCATTTTTTGTTATCTGTGCAAAGTATAAAGTAATACTGACTTTCCCTGTAAAATATACTACGTGATGAAAAAGGTAATTACTCCTATTAGCTGTCAGTGTGAAAGATACTCCGGTCTCAGTCTCTTTAGATGGCTAGATAAATACAATGTTTAACAGGAATGCCACAATCACTCATGTGGCCACTACACAGTACAAGTTTTAATAACTATAATTAATGCTGGTTATTTCTGAAATTGACTGCTGCAGTAAATGAACCACCTGTTTTTTACAAGACAGACTGAACATAAACAGAACGCTCTCTGAAGAGTCTTTGCCAGGTTGTCACTGTAAATAAGATTGTTTTCTGAACTAACAGGCCTGGTTAAATAAAGGTTAAAAAATAAAACATATCTTTACATTCGTATGCGGCATTACATTTAAAATACATTTTCTCCAAACGTGATTAACTCCTTTACTTACAAAATGTGATCTCTTGATTTTGTGACGATTGCAAAAACGATGGGGGGTCTGATTGCAAAAACGATGGGGGTGTTACTTCATTTGAGAAGTGATTGGCCACCCTTGAATGCACAACAGTTGCACTAATGAGTGCCCACTCCGCTGGAGCTCAGCACTCCTTTATTCAAGCACTCATACATCTATGGGTTCTTCTTTAGAATGAGACCAAGAAAATAATAAACAGACTTATGCTATTTTGATCCTCTTGTAAATTTATAGCTGGACTAATGCATTATCAGAGAAGGACTTGTTTGCATGGCTTAAATTCCCTCTAAAACAAAGATTCATTGTCTATATTCTCAGCATCTACATAACTAAAGCTAAATTGAATGTTGTTGGAGACCATTTTATACTCCCTGCGCTATGCCCAAATGACTTCATGACAAAATGGACCCCACAGCACTCCAAAACACTGCTCTGGTCCAGTAGCTCAGTTACAGCAGTTTTTGGTTTCTTGCACAGTCTCCTCTTATG
Organism: Salvelinus fontinalis; assembly: GCF_029448725.1. Classification (NCBI taxonomy): domain Eukaryota; kingdom Metazoa; phylum Chordata; class Actinopteri; order Salmoniformes; family Salmonidae; genus Salvelinus; species Salvelinus fontinalis. The sequence goes on from NC_074676.1 coordinate 32,098,626, forward strand.
CATTTTGAAACCAAATATTGATTTTGTCATTTCTCTCATTAGTGTCATGTGGACCACAATGAGCACACAGGTTAACGGTCACAGTGCTGGTAAAGGATACCTTCTACACACTGCCTTGAAATACACATGAGGATAGTATTAATTATGACAGGCCTGTTCAAAATGGAAGAGCAGTCATTTATATTGGCCTACGTGTCCAGATGCCCAGCCAGAGATAAGTCCAATTTAATGGTGCTGTTTAGTGGTAGTTGTGCTGGTAGGACACAGCCAGTCATTCCACTATAATGGGACATTATAGCCATAGTGTCATTCACCTACACTAGCAAGAGACCTGAAGACACATTTCTTTTTTATTTGACTAATCTTGTTGCATTGGGAAAATAATGGTTTTGTCCTCGTCCACAGGAACTAAATCCACTACACATGGATTCTAATTTTCTACTTTTCTGTTTTATCAAATACAATACGCACTTATTTATGAAGGCAACATTTCACATAGGCAACATGACAATACGATACAGATGCAGGATCTTAATTTGATCACCCTGTTGCAGGAGAACTTTCCTGTAATGCATGAGATGTAAAACTTGTAGTGTATTTGAGGTTTCTAAAGGCTTCTGAAGTTTGTAATTTCGACTTTGAAATTTCAGATTTGATTTAACCATATGAAAAATGTACTGTATCAACCTCTACAGAAATGTCTATTAATTATAATCCACATAATAATTCACATTTTCTGTTGCTGCATGATTATTTTCCTGCTGTAGCACACTGACTCAAATGAAGATTCTACTGTACATCTGTGTATCCTCTACGGGTCAGTGACCCTAAACCGGGAAAGTTGTTGCTCAATATGAGATAATGTGACTAGAATGATGTTGTAAACAACAGACAACTTTCTGGGACATAGACATGTCTTATATGGGCAGAACGCTTAAATTCTTGTTAATTTAGCCGTAGTGTCCAATTTACAGTAGCTATTACAGCAAATAAATACCATGCTATTGTTCGAGGATAGTGCACAACAACTGTCAGTTGTGTGCATACTGGTAGCGAAGTCAGGTGCAGGAGAGCAGAGATTTGAGAACAGGCGCACACTTTATTTAGGCAAAAGTGCAAAACGTGCAAAACAGTAACAAGAATTATGTTTAACAATAAACATCTTCGTGAAAAATAACATGGAAAAAACAAGCCAGTCTGGCGCGTCAACAATACACATGTAACACAAACAATCTTACACAAAGACATGATGGGGAACAGAGGAATAAATACATGTAGATTGATTGGGGAATGAAAACCAGGTGTGATGGGCACAAGACAAAACAAATGGATACATGAAAAATGGAGCGGCGATGGCTAGAAAGCCAGTGACATCGACCGCCGAACGCCGCCCGAACGAGTAGAGAAGCCGACTTCGGCGGAAGTCGTGACAACAACAAAACACTTTTATCATGGCAACTGGTTTGATACATTCACCTCTAAAGGTAAATAATGTACTTACATTCAGTAATCTTGCTCTGATTTGTCATCCTGAGGGTCCCAGAGATAAAATGTAGCATAGTTTTATTTGATATAATCCATTTTTATATTCAAATGTAGGAACTGGGGTCTACAGTTTTACCCCACTGCTGTCTCTGGCTCCACACCCACCCTGCCTGGCCATCTAGATGTGTGAAGGTTAGTGTATTTTCTGTAGGGAAGCTAATGATCTATCATGTACTGTATGACATTCCTGGGAGTGTGCAAACAAAAAAAATAGTACCATAGCATTTTTGTATGTTCTCTATAGTCATGTACTTGAAAATGTAGAAATTGACCAATTTGGCACAATTGGGCAGAATCCTGGCAGACTTGATGAAAAATATTGTGTAGTGATGTAATTCTTTACTGGATTACACCTAGAATCCTATCTCAATGTATGGCCTTTCTCTTGCATTTCAAAGATGATTTCTAAAAAATATGAAAATGCATGTTTTTTTGTTTGTATTATCTTTTACCAGATCTAATGTGTCATATTATCCTACATTAATTTCACATTTCCACAAACTTCAAAGTGTTTCCTTTCAAATGGTATCAAGAATATGCATATCCTTGCTTCATGTCCTGAGCTAGAGGCGGTTAGATTTGGGTATGTCATTTAAGGCGGAAATTTAAAAAAAAGGTTAGATCCTTAAGAGGATATGCTAGGCATATTAGATTCCTGGTTGCTCATGTAGTAGTACTGTAGCAATAATAGTTGTGTTTTCTGTATCAATCACTTTAAGGACTGTGTAAATTGTTTAGACTAATGTGAAATAGACCAAAAGTTTTGATGTCTCAATATTTCATGGTTCTCAACTGTCACTAACTGAGGGAGCCTGGCTCTTCACTGATTTGGAATTCCAGTGATCTCTTGGAATGCTGCTTGAGCACCAGAAGAGGAACTTGCCAATCAGGGGCTCAGTGGGCTGGAAGTGTGCATGATCCCAGCTTCCCTTTAATAAAGGAAATGTTAATTATAAATCAGAGCATGATTAATACAGACATGCTGGCATCATTAGAATCCTGGCTGGACCTAAAAGGAATCGTTCAAACACCTCATCGGAAAATCTCTCATGCCATCTCTCTCAGGCCTCCCTTACACAAGGAACACTCAGTCTCCCTCCAGTTATTTTTTAATAGATTATTGTTATTTTCTAATAGATCCTTCCAATCTGTACTGCTGCGTATCACTCATTCTCTGAGAGAAGACCACCCTGACACTAACAGTGCTGGTCCCTCTGTTAGGGCTGATCAGTGTCAGTGACGAAGTATACCCCACCACATGTGTCAGACAACAGCAACCAAGGTCAAAGCTAGGACATACCCAGAGAGGTGGGCCAGATGGCCATACAATGTAGACACTCCATATGGTGATATTCAATATTCAACTGAGACACACAATGATTCTATTCTGTGAATTCTCATACTGTCTCGCCACTGATTTCAATGCAAAGTAAGATTTTAACATACAATGACAAATAGGTTTGAGTCTGTTTCAGCACTCCTAGCTTTAACTAACTAAATTGTTGTCTCTTCCATGATGATCTGTTGGAAATAAAATGAAAACAGAATGAAACGATGGAATTCAATCTCAGGTTATTCATTTCAAGAGGCTCATGGTCCAAACCAATTCTAAAGAAAAGAGGTATGTAGCTCTGTAATGTGTTTGTCAGAGTGTGTGGCAGACAGTGTACAATCATTTCTATCACTCAGTCAGTCGTGACTTGACTGCAGATCCTTTTCCTATCTTGTCACAGATGTATAATTCACATAACACATTTACAAAATAATAACAACAATAAAAGACACACAAAATAACAATCTCACTCCAAGAAAATGAAGTGCCACAATAGAGCAGCTAAGGACAGAGTTAGACTTAATTTTTTATTCCTCCTTCCTTCCGGCCAGAGCAGAAGAGAAATAAGATGTGTGAGTGAGCTGAGGCCTCTGATATTGCCACACAGAAGGACCCGGTCAGGTGAATCATGGTCAGAGGATGGGGCAGATGAATCAAACCCATAAACAGAGGCTGCTGGGAGGAGAAAACAAATGCAGAGGAAGAGAAGAAAAGGCCCAAAACAAAGCGTTAAGGCCCACAATGACTGATGGAAGAGAGAAGAGAAAATTGCTACAGTAAGATAAAGAGGGGCGGCAGTAGTTGGGACGGTGATGGTCTGGTGTTAGCAGCGCGGCGCCGTGGGGAGGGGATACAGGGCAGTAATTAAAGCTGTGCGCCGATTGCTGCCCTGCTGGGGCCGGGGTTAAACTGCGGCCATTATGGAGGTAAGACAAGGGCTGCAGCAGGAGGCAGCATCTTAGCAGGGTGACTGTCTGCTGCTGTGATGGATGGAGCACAAGGCCTGCGTTATTAAACCCATTACATGGATATCTTCTCACCATAAATCATTTATCTTCCACCTACTCTCTTCTCATGGTGTATTTCTTCTGCACTTATATGGACGTATATTACTAAAGACGCACTAAATTTGATCCCCTTGAGATGAGTACTGCAGTTCAATGTCTTCAGTATTTAAAGGGGTCGTTCTGCAATGAAAGCCATTTTTATGTGGTTGAAAGCAAATTATTTAAGTGGAATTTATTCTAGAGCAATAAGAAAACCTTTTTTTTCACATACCAAAAAAGTATGGGATCCCGAGTTAGTGAATTCCACCTTGAGATCTTCAGATCAGGAGGATATAGGACTACTATAATAGTTAGCGAATACAGTGGGGACAACAAGTGACATTGTGCCTTGAGCACATTTTGAAATTCAAAACATTTACAAAGCTTTGTAACACCAATGCATATCACAACAGATGTGGATCGAGTATATACTGGACATGACTACCACCATTTACTGGGCATGCTCCTGGGGACATTACTACATTACAGGGCTTAACAACAGTTCTCTGCCTTGATAAGCTTACAAACTGAGCATATCATCACAATAGCAATTACTTTTCCTTTGCAAAACCTTTTCCTCCTAAACTAGAATTGTAATTAACCCCACAATCTAGCATAAGTAAGCTTAAAGTTAAAAGATATAACAGCAACATAACCTACAGTAGATGATTCACAGCCAAACTGTAAACAGCAAGTTAATCACTTGATACTAAGTAAAAAGATGTGCCACCTAAAAGCACAAACAACAACAGAAAAGAAAAACAGGTCCCCTGTTTTACTGTGAATTTACGAGTCCCTCCAACTTTAAGTGAATTTAAGCCCATGGAAGACGTGACACAAGGCTTTGTTACTAGGCAACCTGTAGGGTAAAGTCACAGCTTTATTGTGGAGTGGTGTTGTGTCCACTGTAAACAGGGTCATGGCTAGAAGGGATACAGCTTTTGTCAAATTATAGTCAGTAGATGTTTTTTACATTTTAGCTAACCATAACCCTAACCCTTTTTCTAACCGTAACCTAATTATCCTAACCTGCTACGTTAATTCTCTGGTGAAAGATATGATCCCTTATTGATGTCACTTGTTAAATCCAGTTCAATCAGTGTAGATGAAGGGGAGGAGATTTTGAAGCCTTCAGGCAATCGAGACATGGATTGTGAATGTGCCATTCAGAGGGTGAATGGGCAAGACAGCATATTTAAGTGCCTTTTTAAGAGGGTATGGTAGTAGGTGCCAGGCACACCGGTTTGAGAGTGTCAAAAACTGCAACGCTTCTGGGTTTTTCACCCTTAACAGTTTCCCGTGTGTATCAAGAATGTTCCACCACCCAAAAGACATCCAGGCAACTTGACACAACTGTTGGAAGCATTGGAGTCAACATGGGCAGCATCCCTGTGGAACCCTTTTGACACCTTGTAGACTCCATTCCCATACAAATTGAGGGTGTTCTGAGGGCAAAAGACGGTGCAACTCAATATGAGGAAGGTGTTCCTAATGTTTGCACACTCAGTGTAGGGAATAGGGTGTCATTTGGGAAGCACATAATGTATGGTTAATGAGGGCTCCACAAAGGGAGCAGGGTCACTAATCAATCTCTGTTCCGTAGTGTGACGCTCCTGCTTCCGTATCAATCTTCCTGAGAATAGGTGAATATGATTCATTGGCTGTGTGAGGGTGTGCTAAAGGTCGCAAGGCCAGCCTGTTAACCTCTTGCTGGCAGGACACCATTAAATGAAACAGCCATGCTGAAGAGGAGGAGGAGGAGAGATAAAGAAAAAACTAATTTGCACGTGACTTCTTATCTCCACGTTTGAAGAGTTACACATAAACAATTAAACAAATTCATCATGCTGCTGATTAAAATATTCTGGCAATTATATTGTATTTCTATTTCAAATCCAAATAAACAAATAAAAATGTATCTATGAGCCTTTTTCAAAAAATGTTGTTCTGGTATTATATATTTTTTCTTCAATTTGAATAGGAACTGAGAAAAATGTATCCCAGTAACTATTTAATTCCAGCTATTTTGAATGGCCTTAATTTAATAAACTGTTCAAAGCTAAAATACCTCCTCGCTGTTGATTCTGTTCAGTATAGTAAATACAGAGGGTGACATGTGTGCTGATGCTGTCATGTTGCTGTTATGCTGCTGCTCATGTTGCTGCTCATACTGCTGCTCATGCTGCTGCTCATGTTGCTGCTCATGCTGCTGCTCATGTTGCTGCTCATGCTGCGGCTCATGTTGCTGCTCATGTTGCTGTCATGCTGCTGTTCATGTTGCTGCTCATGTTGCTGTAACTCATGCTGTAACTCATGCTGTAACGCATGCTGCTGCTCATGCTGCAGCTCATGTTTCTTCTCATACTGGTGCTCATGTAGCTGCTCATGTTTTTGCTCATGTTGCTGCTCATGCTGCTGCTCGTGCTGCTGCTCATACTGCTCATGTTGCAGTCATGCTGCTGCTCATGTTTTTGCTCAAACTGCTGCTCACGCTGCTGCTCATGTTGCTGCCATGTTGCTGCTCATGCTGCTGCTTATGCTCTCCTGTCATGTTGCTGCTCATGCTGCTGCTCATCTTTCTTCTCATACTGCTAGTCATGTTGCTGCTCCTGCTGCTGCTCATGTTGCTGTCATGCTGTTGTTCATGTTGCTGCTCATGCTGCTGCTCATGTTGCTGTTCATGTTGCTGTACGTGTTTCTACACATACTGCTGCTCATGCTGCTGCTAGAGTTGCTGCTCGTGTTAATGCTCATAATGCTGCTCATGTTTCTTTCATGTTGCTGTTCATGTTGCTGCTCATGTTGCTGTTCATGTTGCTTCTCATGCTGCTGCTCATTCTGCTGGTCATGTTACTGCTCATGTTGCTGCTCATACTGCTTTCATGTTGCCGCTCATGCTGCTGCTAATGTTGCTGTTATGTTGCTGCTCATGTTGCTGCTCATACTGCTGTCATGTTGCTGCTCATACTGCTGCGCATGTTGATGTCATGTTGCTGCTCATGCTGCTGCTCATGTTGCTGCTCATTTTGCTACTCATGCTGCTGCTGATGCTGCTCATGTTATTGTTCATGTTGCTGCTCATGAAGCTGCTCATGTTGCTGCTCAAACTGCAGCTCATGCTGGTGCTCATGCTGCTGCTGATGCCGCTCATGTTTATTCTCATACTGCTGCTCATGCTGCTGCTCATTTTGCTACTCATGCTGCTGCTGATGCTGCTCATGTTAATTATCATACTGCTGCTCATGCTATTGCTAATGTTGCTGCTCATGTTGCTGCTCATGCTGCTGCTCAAGCTGCTGCTCAAGCTGCTGCTCGTGCTGCTGCTCATGCTGCTGCTCATGTTTCTTCTTATACTGCTGCTCATGTAGCTGCTTATGTTTTTGCTCATGCTGCTGCTCGTGCTGCTGCTCATACTGCTCATATTGCAGTCATGCTGCTGCTCATGTTTTTGCTCAAACTGCTGCTCACGCTGCTGCTCATGTTGCTGCCATGTTGCTGCTCATGCTGCTGCTTATGCTCTCCTGTCATGTTGCTGCTCATGCTGCTGCTCATCTTTCTTCTCATACTGCTGCTCATGTTGCTGCTCCTGCTGCTGCTCATGTTGCTGCTCATGTTACTGTCATGCTGTTGTTCATGTTGATGCTCATGTTGCTGCTCATGCTGCTGCTGATGTCGCTCATGTTTATTCTCATGTTGCTGTTCATGTTGCTGCTCAATCTGCTGCTCATGTTGCTGCTCATGCTGCTGCTCATGCTGCTGCTGATGCCGCTCATGTTAATTCTCATACTGCTGTTCATGTTGCTGCTCATGAAGCTGCTCACGCTGCTGCTGATGCTGCTCATGTTAATTATCATACTGCTGCTCATGCTGCTGCTAATGTTACTGCTCGTGCTTCTGCTCATGTTGCTGCTCATGTTTCTGTCATGTTGCTGTTCATGTTGCTGCTCATGTTGCTGTCATGCTGCGATTCATGTTGCGGCTCATGTTGCTGCTCATGAAGCTGCTCATGTTGCTGCTCAAACTGCTGCTCATGTTGCTGCTCATGCTGCTGCTGATGCCGCTCATGTTTATTCTCATACTGCTGTTCATGTTGCTGCTCATGAAGCTGCTCATGTTGCTGCTCAAACTGCTGCCCATGCTGCAGCTCATGCTGCTGCTGATGCCGCTCATGTTTATTCTCATACTGCTGTCATGTTGCTGCTCATGAAGCTGCTCATGTTGCTGCTCATGCTGCTGCTCATTTTGCCGCTCATGTTGCTGCTGATGCTGCTGCTGCTCATGTTAAATATCATACTGCTGCTCATGTTGCTGCTCATGTTGCTGCTCATGTTGTTGCTCATGTTGCTGCTCATGTTGCTGCTCATGTTGCTGTTCGTGTTCCTACACATGCTGCTGCTCATGCTGCTGCTAATGTTGCTGCTCGTGTTGCTGCTCATGTTTCTGTCATGTTGCTGCCACGCTGCTGTTCATGTTGCGGCTCATGTTGCTGCTTATGAAGCTGCTCATGTTGCTGTAGTGCTGCTGCTCATGCTGCTGCTCATACTGATGTGATGTTGCTGCTCATGGTTCTGCCCATGGTGCTGCTCATGGTGCTGCTGACCATGTTTATTCTCATACCACTGCTCATGTTGCTGCTCATGCTGCTGCTCATGTTACTGCTCATGTTGCTGTCATGCCGCTGCCCATGTTGCTGCTCATGCTGCTGCTCATGCCGCTCATGTTTATTCTCATACTGCTGTTCATGTTGCTGGTGATGCCGCTGATGTTTATTCTCATATTGCTGTTCATGTTGCTGCTCATGAAGCTGCTCATGTTGCTGCTCATACTGCTGCTGATGCTGCTCATGTTAATTATCATACTGCTGCTCATGCTGCTGCTAATGTTGCTGCTCGTGCTTCTGCTCATGTTGCTGCTCATGTTTCTGTCATGTTGCTGTCATGCTGCTGTTCATGTTGTGGCTCATGTTGCTGCTCATGAAGCTGCTCATGTTGCTGCCAATGCTACTGCTCATGCTGCTGCTCATGTTGCTGTTCTTGTTGCTGTTCATGTTGCTGCTTTTCATGTTGCGGCTCATGTTGCTGCTCATGAAGCTGCTAATGTTGCTGCTCGGGCTTCTGCTCATGTTGCTGCTCATGTTTCTGTCATGTTGCTGTTCATGTTGCTGCTCATGTTGCTGCTCATACTGATGTGATGTTGCTGCTCATGGTTCTGCTCATGGTGCTGCTCATGGTGCTGCTGATCATGTTCATTCTCATACCGCTGCTCATGTTGCTGCTCATGCTGCTTCTCATGTTACTGCTCGTTTTGCTGTCATGCTGCTGCTCATGCTGCTGCTCATGTTTTTGCTCATGCTGCTGCTCATGTTGCTGTCATGTTGCTGCTCATGCTGCTTCTCCTGTTGCTGCTCATGTTGCTGCTCATGTTGCTGCTCATACTGATGTGATGTTGCTGCTCATGGTTCTGCCCATGGTGCTGCTCATGGTGTTGCTGCCCATGTTTTTGCTCAAACAGCTGCTCACGCTGCTGCTCATGTTGCTGCTCATGTTGCTGCTCATGCTGCTGCTAATGCTCCTGTCATGTTGCTGCTCATGTTGCTTCTCATGTTGCTGCTAATGCTCCTATCATGTTGCTGCTCATGCTGCTGCTCATCTTTCTTCTCATACCGCTGCTCATGTTGCTGCTCATGCTGCTGCTCATGCTGCTGCTCATGTTTCTACTCATGCTGCTGCTCATGTAGCTGCTCATGTTTTTGCTCATGTTGCTGCTCATGCTGCTGCTCGTGCTGCTGCTCATACTGCCCATGTTGCTGTTATGCTGCTGCTCATCTATCTTCTCATACTGCTGCTCATGTTTTTGCTAATATTGCTGCTCATGATACTGCCCATGTTGCTGTTCATGTTGCAGCTCATACTGCTGCTCATACTGCTGCTCATGTTGATGTCATGTAGCAGCTCATGTTTTTGCTCATGTTGCTGCTCATGCTGCTGCTCGTGCTGCTGCTCATACTGCTCATGTGGCTGCTCATATTGCTGCTCATGTTGCTGCTCATGCTGCTGCTCATGTTGCTGCTCATACTGCTGCTCATGCTGCTGCTAATGTTGCTGCTCATGTTTCTACTCATGTTGCTGCTCATGCAGCTGCTCATGCTGCTGCTGATGCCGCTCATGTTTATTCTCATACTGCTGTTCATGTTGCTGCTCATGAAGCTGCTCATGTTGCTGCTCATGATGCTGCTCATTTTGCCGCTCATGCTGCTGCTAATGCTGCTGCTGCTCATGTTAATTATCATACTGCTGCTCATGTTGCTGCTCATGTTGCTGCTCATGTTGTTGCTCATGCTGCTGCTCATGTTGCTGCTCATGTTGATGTTTATGTTGCTGCTGATTGTGCTGTTCGTGTTTCTACACATGCTGCTGCTCATGCTGCTGCTCATGTTGCTGCTTGTGTTGCTGCCACGCTACTGTTCATGTTGCGGCTCATGTTGCTGCTTATGAAGCTGCTCATGTTGCTGCCAATGCTACTGCTCATGTTGCTGTAGTGCTGCTGCTCATGCTGCGGCTCATACTGATGTGATGTTGCTGATCATGGTTCTGCCCATGGTGCTGCTCATGGTGATGCTGATCATGTTTATTCTCATACCGCTGCTCATGTTGCTGCTCATGCTGCTGCTCATGTTACTGCTCATGTTGCTGTCATGCTGCTGCCCATGTTGCTGCTCATGCTGCTGCTCATGCCGCTCATGTTTATTCTCATACTGCTGTTCATGTTGCTGCTGATGCCGCTGATGTTTATTCTCATACTGCTGTTCATGAAGCTGCTCATGTTGCTGCTCATACTGCTGCTGATGCTGCTCATGTTAATTATCATACTGCTGCTCATGCTGCTGCTAATGTTGCTGCTCGTGCTTCTGCTCATGTTGCTGCTCATGTTTCTGTCATGTTGCTGTTCATGTTGCTGCTCATGTTGCTGTCATGCTGCTGTTCATGTTGCGGCTCATGTTGCTGCTCATGAAGCTGCTCATGTTGCTGCCAATGCTACTGCTCATGCTGCTGCTCATGTTGCTGCTAATTTTGCTGTCATGCTGCTTTTCATGTTGCGGCTCATGTTGCTGCTCATGAAGCTGCTCATGTTGCTGCCAATGCTACTGCTCATGTTGCTGTAATGCTGCTGTTCATGCTGCTGCTCATGTTGCTGCTCATGTTGCTGCTCATACTGATGTGATGTTGCTGCTCATGGTTCTGCTCATGGTGCTGCTCATGGTGCTGCTGATCATGTTTATTCTCATACCGCTGCTCATGTTGCTGCTCATGTTGCTGCTCATGCTGCTGCTCATGTTACTGATCATGTTGCTGTCATGCTGCTGCTCATGCTGCTGCTCATGTTTTTGCTCAAACAGCTGCTCACGCTGCTGCTCATGTTGCTGTCATGTTGCTGCTCATGCTGCTGCTCATGTTGCTGCTCATACTGATGTGATGTTGCTGCTCATTGTTCTGCCCATGGTGCTGCTCATGGTGCTGCTGCTCATGTTTTTGCTCATGTTGCTGCTCATGTTGCTGCTTATGCTGCTGCTCGTGCTGCTGCTCATACTGCTCATGTTGCTGTCATGCTGCTGCTCGTCTATCTTCTCATACTGCTGCTCATGTTTTTGCTAATATTGCTGCTCATGATACTGCCCATGGTGCTGCTCATGGTGCTGCTGACCATGTTTATTCTCATACCACTGCTCATGTTGCTGCTCATGCTGCTGCTCATGTTACTGCTCATGTTGCTGTCATGCCGCTGCCCATGTTGCTGCTCATGCTGCTGCTCATGCCGCTCATGTTTATTCTCATACTGCTGTTCATGTTGCTGGTGATGCCGCTGATGTTTATTCTCATATTGCTGTTCATGTTGCTGCTCATGAAGCTGCTCATGTTGCTGCTCATACTGCTGCTGATGCTGCTCATGTTAATTATCATACTGCTGCTCATGCTGCTGCTAATGTTGCTGCTCGTGCTTCTGCTCATGTTGCTGCTCATGTTTCTGTCATGTTGCTGTCATGCTGCTGTTCATGTTGTGGCTCATGTTGCTGCTCATGAAGCTGCTCATGTTGCTGCCAATGCTACTGCTCATGCTGCTGCTCATGTTGCTGTTCTTGTTGCTGTTCATGTTGCTGCTTTTCATGTTGCGGCTCATGTTGCTGCTCATGAAGCTGCTAATGTTGCTGCTCGGGCTTCTGCTCATGTTGCTGCTCATGTTTCTGTCATGTTGCTGTTCATGTTGCTGCTCATGTTGCTGCTCATACTGATGTGATGTTGCTGCTCATGGTTCTGCTCATGGTGCTGCTCATGGTGCTGCTGATCATGTTCATTCTCATACCGCTGCTCATGTTGCTGCTCATGCTGCTTCTCATGTTACTGCTCGTTTTGCTGTCATGCTGCTGCTCATGCTGCTGCTCATGTTTTTGCTCATGCTGCTGCTCATGTTGCTGTCATGTTGCTGCTCATGCTGCTTCTCCTGTTGCTGCTCATGTTGCTGCTCATGTTGCTGCTCATACTGATGTGATGTTGCTGCTCATGGTTCTGCCCATGGTGCTGCTCATGGTGTTGCTGCCCATGTTTTTGCTCAAACAGCTGCTCACGCTGCTGCTCATGTTGCTGCTCATGTTGCTGCTCATGCTGCTGCTAATGCTCCTGTCATGTTGCTGCTCATGTTGCTTCTCATGTTGCTGCTAATGCTCCTATCATGTTGCTGCTCATGCTGCTGCTCATCTTTCTTCTCATACCGCTGCTCATGTTGCTGCTCATGCTGCTGCTCATGCTGCTGCTCATGTTTCTACTCATGCTGCTGCTCATGTAGCTGCTCATGTTTTTGCTCATGTTGCTGCTCATGCTGCTGCTCGTGCTGCTGCTCATACTGCCCATGTTGCTGTTATGCTGCTGCTCATCTATCTTCTCATACTGCTGCTCATGTTTTTGCTAATATTGCTGCTCATGATACTGCCCATGTTGCTGTTCATGTTGCAGCTCATACTGCTGCTCATACTGCTGCTCATGTTGATGTCATGTAGCAGCTCATGTTTTTGCTCATGTTGCTGCTCATGCTGCTGCTCGTGCTGCTGCTCATACTGCTCATGTGGCTGCTCATATTGCTGCTCATGTTGCTGCTCATGCTGCTGCTCATGTTGCTGCTCATACTGCTGCTCATGCTGCTGCTAATGTTGCTGCTCATGTTTCTACTCATGTTGCTGCTCATGCAGCTGCTCATGCTGCTGCTGATGCCGCTCATGTTTATTCTCATACTGCTGTTCATGTTGCTGCTCATGAAGCTGCTCATGTTGCTGCTCATGATGCTGCTCATTTTGCCGCTCATGCTGCTGCTAATGCTGCTGCTGCTCATGTTAATTATCATACTGCTGCTCATGTTGCTGCTCATGTTGCTGCTCATGTTGTTGCTCATGCTGCTGCTCATGTTGCTGCTCATGTTGATGTTTATGTTGCTGCTGATTGTGCTGTTCGTGTTTCTACACATGCTGCTGCTCATGCTGCTGCTCATGTTGCTGCTTGTGTTGCTGCCACGCTACTGTTCATGTTGCGGCTCATGTTGCTGCTTATGAAGCTGCTCATGTTGCTGCCAATGCTACTGCTCATGTTGCTGTAGTGCTGCTGCTCATGCTGCGGCTCATACTGATGTGATGTTGCTGATCATGGTTCTGCCCATGGTGCTGCTCATGGTGATGCTGATCATGTTTATTCTCATACCGCTGCTCATGTTGCTGCTCATGCTGCTGCTCATGTTACTGCTCATGTTGCTGTCATGCTGCTGCCCATGTTGCTGCTCATGCTGCTGCTCATGCCGCTCATGTTTATTCTCATACTGCTGTTCATGTTGCTGCTGATGCCGCTGATGTTTATTCTCATACTGCTGTTCATGAAGCTGCTCATGTTGCTGCTCATACTGCTGCTGATGCTGCTCATGTTAATTATCATACTGCTGCTCATGCTGCTGCTAATGTTGCTGCTCGTGCTTCTGCTCATGTTGCTGCTCATGTTTCTGTCATGTTGCTGTTCATGTTGCTGCTCATGTTGCTGTCATGCTGCTGTTCATGTTGCGGCTCATGTTGCTGCTCATGAAGCTGCTCATGTTGCTGCCAATGCTACTGCTCATGCTGCTGCTCATGTTGCTGCTAATTTTGCTGTCATGCTGCTTTTCATGTTGCGGCTCATGTTGCTGCTCATGAAGCTGCTCATGTTGCTGCCAATGCTACTGCTCATGTTGCTGTAATGCTGCTGTTCATGCTGCTGCTCATGTTGCTGCTCATGTTGCTGCTCATACTGATGTGATGTTGCTGCTCATGGTTCTGCTCATGGTGCTGCTCATGGTGCTGCTGATCATGTTTATTCTCATACCGCTGCTCATGTTGCTGCTCATGTTGCTGCTCATGCTGCTGCTCATGTTACTGATCATGTTGCTGTCATGCTGCTGCTCGTGCTGCTGCTCATACTGCTCATGTTGCTGTCATGCTGCTGCTCGTCTATCTTCTCAAACTGCTGCTCATGTTGCTGCTCATGCTTCTGCTCATGTTGCTGTTCATACTGCTGCTCATGCTGCTGCTAATGTTGCTGCTCATGCTGCTGCTCATGCTCCTGCTCATGTTTCTACTCATACTGCTGCTCATGTAGCTGCTCATGTTTTTGCTCATGTTGCTGCTCATGCTGCTGCTCGTGCTGCTGCTCATACTGCTCATGTTGCTGTCATGCTGCTGCTCGTCTATCTTCTCAAACTGCTGCTCATGTTGCTGCTCATGTGTTTGCTAATGTTGCTGCTCATGCTGCTGCTCATGTTACTGCTCATGTTTTTGCTCAAACTGCTGCTCACGCTGCTGCTCATGTTGCTGTCATGTTGCTGCCATGTTGCTGCTCATGCTGCTGCTTATGCTCCTGTCATGTTGCTGCTCATGCTGCTGCTCATATTGCTGCTCATGTTGCTGCTCATGCTGCTGCTCATGTTGCTGCTCATGTTGCTGCTCATACTGCTGCTAATGTTGCTGCTCATGTTGCTGCTCATGCTGCTGCTCATGTTGCTGCTCTTGCTGCTGCTCATGTTGCTGCTCATACTACTGCTCATGTTGCTGCTCATGTTGCTGCTTATACTGCTTTCATGTTGCTGCTCATGTTGCTGCTCATGCTGCTGCTCATGTTCCTGCTCATGTTGCTGTCAGGCTGCTGCTGTCATATTGCTGCTCATGCTGCTGTCATATTGCTGCTCATGTTGCTGCTCATGTTGCTGCTTATACTGCTTTCATGTTGCTGCTCATGTGGCTGTTCATGCTGCTGTCATGTTCCTGCTCATGTTGCTGTCAGGCTGCTGCTGCTCATGTTGCTGCTCATGCTGCTGCTTATGTAGCTGTTCGTGTTGCTGCTCATGTTGCTGCTCATGCTGCTGCTCAACTGCTTTTTATGTTGCTGGTCATGTTGCTGCTCATGCTGCTGCTCATGTAGCTGTTCGTGTTGCTGCTCATGTTGCTGCTCAACTGCTTTTTATGTTGCTGCTCATGCTGCTGCTCATGTTGCTGCTCATGTTGCTGTTCATGCTGCTGCTCATGCTGCTGCTCATGCTGCTACTCATGTTGCTGTTCATGCTGCTACTCATGTTGCTGTTCATGTTGCTGCTCATTTTGCTGTTCATGCTGCTGTTCATGTTGCTGTTCATGTTGCTGCTCATGCTGCTTTTCATGTTGCTGCTCATGCTGCTTTTCATGTTGCTGCTCATGTTGCTGCTCATGCTGCTGCTCATGTTGCTGCTCATGCTGCTGCTCATGTTGCTGCTCAAACTGCTGCCCATGCTGCAGCTCATGCTGCTGCTGATGCCGCTCATGTTTATTCTCATACTGCTGTCATGTTGCTGCTCATGAAGCTGCTCATGTTGCTGCTCATGCTGCTGCTCATTTTGCCGCTCATGTTGCTGCTGATGCTGCTGCTGCTCATGTTAAATATCATACTGCTGCTCATGTTGCTGCTCATGTTGCTGCTCATGTTGTTGCTCATGTTGCTGCTCATGTTGCTGCTCATGTTGCTGTTCGTGTTCCTACACATGCTGCTGCTCATGCTGCTGCTAATGTTGCTGCTCGTGTTGCTGCTCATGTTTCTGTCATGTTGCTGCCACGCTGCTGTTCATGTTGCGGCTCATGTTGCTGCTTATGAAGCTGCTCATGTTGCTGTAGTGCTGCTGCTCATGCTGCTGCTCATACTGATGTGATGTTGCTGCTCATGGTTCTGCCCATGGTGCTGCTCATGGTGCTGCTGACCATGTTTATTCTCATACCACTGCTCATGTTGCTGCTCATGCTGCTGCTCATGTTACTGCTCATGTTGCTGTCATGCCGCTGCCCATGTTGCTGCTCATGCTGCTGCTCATGCCGCTCATGTTTATTCTCATACTGCTGTTCATGTTGCTGGTGATGCCGCTGATGTTTATTCTCATATTGCTGTTCATGTTGCTGCTCATGAAGCTGCTCATGTTGCTGCTCATACTGCTGCTGATGCTGCTCATGTTAATTATCATACTGCTGCTCATGCTGCTGCTAATGTTGCTGCTCGTGCTTCTGCTCATGTTGCTGCTCATGTTTCTGTCATGTTGCTGTCATGCTGCTGTTCATGTTGTGGCTCATGTTGCTGCTCATGAAGCTGCTCATGTTGCTGCCAATGCTACTGCTCATGCTGCTGCTCATGTTGCTGTTCTTGTTGCTGTTCATGTTGCTGCTTTTCATGTTGCGGCTCATGTTGCTGCTCATGAAGCTGCTAATGTTGCTGCTCGGGCTTCTGCTCATGTTGCTGCTCATGTTTCTGTCATGTTGCTGTTCATGTTGCTGCTCATGTTGCTGCTCATACTGATGTGATGTTGCTGCTCATGGTTCTGCTCATGGTGCTGCTCATGGTGCTGCTGATCATGTTCATTCTCATACCGCTGCTCATGTTGCTGCTCATGCTGCTTCTCATGTTACTGCTCGTTTTGCTGTCATGCTGCTGCTCATGCTGCTGCTCATGTTTTTGCTCATGCTGCTGCTCATGTTGCTGTCATGTTGCTGCTCATGCTGCTTCTCCTGTTGCTGCTCATGTTGCTGCTCATGTTGCTGCTCATACTGATGTGATGTTGCTGCTCATGGTTCTGCCCATGGTGCTGCTCATGGTGTTGCTGCCCATGTTTTTGCTCAAACAGCTGCTCACGCTGCTGCTCATGTTGCTGCTCATGTTGCTGCTCATGCTGCTGCTAATGCTCCTGTCATGTTGCTGCTCATGTTGCTTCTCATGTTGCTGCTAATGCTCCTATCATGTTGCTGCTCATGCTGCTGCTCATCTTTCTTCTCATACCGCTGCTCATGTTGCTGCTCATGCTGCTGCTCATGCTGCTGCTCATGTTTCTACTCATGCTGCTGCTCATGTAGCTGCTCATGTTTTTGCTCATGTTGCTGCTCATGCTGCTGCTCGTGCTGCTGCTCATACTGCCCATGTTGCTGTTATGCTGCTGCTCATCTATCTTCTCATACTGCTGCTCATGTTTTTGCTAATATTGCTGCTCATGATACTGCCCATGTTGCTGTTCATGTTGCAGCTCATACTGCTGCTCATACTGCTGCTCATGTTGATGTCATGTAGCAGCTCATGTTTTTGCTCATGTTGCTGCTCATGCTGCTGCTCGTGCTGCTGCTCATACTGCTCATGTGGCTGCTCATATTGCTGCTCATGTTGCTGCTCATGCTGCTGCTCATGTTGCTGCTCATACTGCTGCTCATGCTGCTGCTAATGTTGCTGCTCATGTTTCTACTCATGTTGCTGCTCATGCAGCTGCTCATGCTGCTGCTGATGCCGCTCATGTTTATTCTCATACTGCTGTTCATGTTGCTGCTCATGAAGCTGCTCATGTTGCTGCTCATGATGCTGCTCATTTTGCCGCTCATGCTGCTGCTAATGCTGCTGCTGCTCATGTTAATTATCATACTGCTGCTCATGTTGCTGCTCATGTTGCTGCTCATGTTGTTGCTCATGCTGCTGCTCATGTTGCTGCTCATGTTGATGTTTATGTTGCTGCTGATTGTGCTGTTCGTGTTTCTACACATGCTGCTGCTCATGCTGCTGCTCATGTTGCTGCTTGTGTTGCTGCCACGCTACTGTTCATGTTGCGGCTCATGTTGCTGCTTATGAAGCTGCTCATGTTGCTGCCAATGCTACTGCTCATGTTGCTGTAGTGCTGCTGCTCATGCTGCGGCTCATACTGATGTGATGTTGCTGATCATGGTTCTGCCCATGGTGCTGCTCATGGTGATGCTGATCATGTTTATTCTCATACCGCTGCTCATGTTGCTGCTCATGCTGCTGCTCATGTTACTGCTCATGTTGCTGTCATGCTGCTGCCCATGTTGCTGCTCATGCTGCTGCTCATGCCGCTCATGTTTATTCTCATACTGCTGTTCATGTTGCTGCTGATGCCGCTGATGTTTATTCTCATACTGCTGTTCATGAAGCTGCTCATGTTGCTGCTCATACTGCTGCTGATGCTGCTCATGTTAATTATCATACTGCTGCTCATGCTGCTGCTAATGTTGCTGCTCGTGCTTCTGCTCATGTTGCTGCTCATGTTTCTGTCATGTTGCTGTTCATGTTGCTGCTCATGTTGCTGTCATGCTGCTGTTCATGTTGCGGCTCATGTTGCTGCTCATGAAGCTGCTCATGTTGCTGCCAATGCTACTGCTCATGCTGCTGCTCATGTTGCTGCTAATTTTGCTGTCATGCTGCTTTTCATGTTGCGGCTCATGTTGCTGCTCATGAAGCTGCTCATGTTGCTGCCAATGCTACTGCTCATGTTGCTGTAATGCTGCTGTTCATGCTGCTGCTCATGTTGCTGCTCATGTTGCTGCTCATACTGATGTGATGTTGCTGCTCATGGTTCTGCTCATGGTGCTGCTCATGGTGCTGCTGATCATGTTTATTCTCATACCGCTGCTCATGTTGCTGCTCATGTTGCTGCTCATGCTGCTGCTCATGTTACTGATCATGTTGCTGTCATGCTGCTGCTCATGCTGCTGCTCATGTTTTTGCTCAAACAGCTGCTCACGCTGCTGCTCATGTTGCTGTCATGTTGCTGCTCATGCTGCTGCTCATGTTGCTGCTCATACTGATGTGATGTTGCTGCTCATTGTTCTGCCCATGGTGCTGCTCATGGTGCTGCTGCTCATGTTTTTGCTCATGTTGCTGCTCATGTTGCTGCTTATGCTGCTGCTCGTGCTGCTGCTCATACTGCTCATGTTGCTGTCATGCTGCTGCTCGTCTATCTTCTCAAACTGCTGCTCATGTTGCTGCTCATGCTTCTGCTCATGTTGCTGTTCATACTGCTGCTCATGCTGCTGCTAATGTTGCTGCTCATGCTGCTGCTCATGCTCCTGCTCATGTTTCTACTCATACTGCTGCTCATGTAGCTGCTCATGTTTTTGCTCATGTTGCTGCTCATGCTGCTGCTCGTGCTGCTGCTCATACTGCTCATGTTGCTGTCATGCTGCTGCTCGTCTATCTTCTCAAACTGCTGCTCATGTTGCTGCTCATGTGTTTGCTAATGTTGCTGCTCATGCTGCTGCTCATGTTACTGCTCATGTTTTTGCTCAAACTGCTGCTCACGCTGCTGCTCATGTTGCTGTCATGTTGCTGCCATGTTGCTGCTCATGCTGCTGCTTATGCTCCTGTCATGTTGCTGCTCATGCTGCTGCTCATATTGCTGCTCATGTTGCTGCTCATGCTGCTGCTCATGTTGCTGCTCATGTTGCTGCTCATACTGCTGCTAATGTTGCTGCTCATGTTGCTGCTCATGCTGCTGCTCATGTTGCTGCTCTTGCTGCTGCTCATGTTGCTGCTCATACTACTGCTCATGTTGCTGCTCATGTTGCTGCTTATACTGCTTTCATGTTGCTGCTCATGTTGCTGCTCATGCTGCTGCTCATGTTCCTGCTCATGTTGCTGTCAGGCTGCTGCTGTCATATTGCTGCTCATGCTGCTGTCATATTGCTGCTCATGTTGCTGCTCATGTTGCTGCTTATACTGCTTTCATGTTGCTGCTCATGTGGCTGTTCATGCTGCTGTCATGTTCCTGCTCATGTTGCTGTCAGGCTGCTGCTGCTCATGTTGCTGCTCATGCTGCTGCTTATGTAGCTGTTCGTGTTGCTGCTCATGTTGCTGCTCATGCTGCTGCTCAACTGCTTTTTATGTTGCTGGTCATGTTGCTGTTCATGCTGCTGCTCATGTAGCTGTTCGTGTTGCTGCTCATGTTGCTGCTCAACTGCTTTTTATGTTGCTGCTCATGCTGCTGCTCATGTTGCTGCTCATGTTGCTGTTCATGCTGCTGCTCATGCTGCTGCTCATGCTGCTACTCATGTTGCTGTTCATGCTGCTACTCATGTTGCTGTTCATGTTGCTGCTCATTTTGCTGTTCATGCTGCTGTTCATGTTGC
Organism: Salvelinus fontinalis; assembly: GCF_029448725.1. Lineage (NCBI taxonomy): Eukaryota > Metazoa > Chordata > Actinopteri > Salmoniformes > Salmonidae > Salvelinus > Salvelinus fontinalis. The sequence goes on from NC_074676.1 coordinate 32,119,024, forward strand.
TGTTCATGTTGCTGCTCATGCTGCTTTTCATGTTGCTGCTCATGCTGCTTTTCATGTTGCTGCTCATGTTGCTGCTCATGCTGCTGCTCATGTTGCTGCTCATGCTGCTGCTCAACTCAATCAATCAATCAAGTTTATTTTATATAGCCCTTCGTACATCAGCTAATATCTCGAAGTGCTGTACAGAAACCCAGCCTAAAACCCCAAACAGCAAGCCATGCAGGTGTAGAAGCACGGTGGCTAGGAAAAACTCCCTAGAAAGGCCAAAACCTAGGAAGAAACCTAGAGAGGAACCAGGCTATGAGTGGTGGCCAGTCCTCTTCTGGCTGTGCCGGGTGGAGATTATAACAGAACATGGCCAAGATGTTCAAAAGGTTCATAAATGACAAGCATGGTCAAATAATAATCAGGAATAAATGTCAGTTGGCTTTTCATAGCCGATCATTAAGAGTTGAAAACAGCAGGTCTGGGACAGGTAAGGGTTCCATAACTGCAGGCAGAACAGTTGAAACTGGAACAGCAGCAAGGCCAGGTGGACTGGGGACAGCAAGGAGTCATCATGCCCAGTAGTCCTGACGTATGGTCCTAGGGCTCAGGTCCTCCGAGAGAGAGAAAGAAAGAGAGAAGGAGAGAATTAGAGAGAGCATACTTAAATTCACACAGGACCCTGGATAAGACAGGAGAAGTACTCCAGATATAACCAACTGGCCCTAGCCCCCCGACACAAACTACTGCAGCATAAATACTGGAGGCTGAGACAGGAGGGGTCAGGAGACACTGTGGCCCCATCCGATGATACCCCCGGACAGGGCCAAACAGGAAGGATATAACCCCACCCACTTTGCCAAAGCACAGCCCCCGCACCTCTAGAGGGATATCTTCAACCACCAACTTACAATCCTGAGACAAGGCCGAATATAGCCCACAAAGATCTCCACCACAGCACAAACCAAGGGGTGCGCCAACCCAGACAGGACGATCACGTCAGTAACTCAACCCTCTCAAGTGACGCACCCCTCCTAGGGACGGCATGAAAGAGCACCAGTAAGCCAGTGACTCAGCCCCTGTAATAGGGTTAGAGGTAGAGAATCCCAGTGGAGGGGAACCGGCCAGGCAGAGACAGCAAGGGCGGTTCGTTGCTCCAGAGCCTTTCCGTTCACCTTCACACTCCTGGGCCAGACTACACTCAATCATATGACCTACTGAAGAGATAAGTCTTCAGTAAAGACTTAAAGGTTGAGACCGAGTCTGCGTCTCTCACATGGGTAGGCAGACCATTCCATAAAAATGGAGATCTATAGGAGAAAGCCCTGCCTCCAGCTGTTTGCTTAGAAATTCTAGGGACAATTAGGAGGCCTGCGTCTTGTGATCGTAGCGTACGTGTAGGTATGTACGGCAGGACCAACTCGGAAAGATAGGTAGGAGCAAGCCCATGTAACGCTTCAACTGCTTTTTATGTTGCTGCTCATGCTACTGCTCATGTTGCTGCTGCTCATGCTGCTGCTCATTCTGCTGCTCATGTAGTTGTTCAGGTCCATTGTGTATGGACCATGAACTCAATGTATTGACTAGCACAAATCACCCCAGTGGTCCATAAGGGATCCCTTAGATTCGTCGGAAGGGAGGGGGGGGCATTACAAACCACCCCATCCGCCCACCATAAATACCCCCTAATTGTTTCTGTGGCACGGAAATATGGATGTCTTGAGAGAACCCACACAACACATTACCAGCCAGACAACAACAGTCTTCAGTGCTTTCCAAGGCAACCTCGTAAGACTCTCCTGTTCACCTCAGAGTCAGACGAGGGCCATAAAACAACCACATAATGCATCGCAAAATGCTAACTTGATGAACATTTGAAACCACTGGCACCCAGAAAAAGTACCTCATGGCTTTGAAATTGCTCATGAAGTCATCATGAAAACAATAGGTGCCTGCTCTAATGGCTTGATTAGGCCAAATGTGCTGACGTTTCAGTTGTGGTGGTGAAAAGCATTAGTGGATTGGTATAACTTTGCTGGAAGACAAATTAATTAATTATGACAAGATGGGTAGTAGTTCCATCAAGAACATATTTTACTGATAGGCCAGAGGTATAAAATAACGGATTTCCTTATTGCCCTCCTGGGTAAAGTTACGTCTCCCTCTGCATTTTTCTCAAATTGGGTAAAAAGTCCATTACAACACCTCTGACTACTTTCTTGGTGTATCATCATCACCTGGAAATGTGTGTTCCAGACAGACAGTGTTTGTAACACAGAATTAGGACCAGCAAATTTGATTACCAGTGTGTATTGTCCCACTAGAGGGCATGGAAATCTAAATGGAGTTCCTTTTAAGCTGTTTTGGAGGAAACACTAAGACGTTTACTCAAAGTCAATTTGACTAAATAAATCCATAACAAATAGTTTCTTAAAACTGCAGGATGAGAGGAAATAAGAAGTGAAATAAGCCATTCAAGCAAAAACATATGGAAGACAGATTGTTCACAGACATATTTGCTGCAGGAGACGATGCCATTGATTTTGGCTGGAGTTGAAACTACAGTATTTTATTGATTTACGGAGGCTGCTTGTTTGTGCCTTTCTGCTTGGCCCTCTGGGAGAAAGTTCTGAGCAACATTAGGGAGGGAGGGAGTTCGAGGGATGGCGAGAGAGAGAGAGAGAGGGATGGACAGAGAGAGGGATGGAAAGCGAGAAAGGTACAGTATATAGAAATATAAACTACTCAGGACAAAGTCCAGGCAGGCCTGCAGGCAACACTGACGGTGACCAGCGGGGATCCCTCAGCACACCGCCTATAAGAAAGCCATTGTAATGGTTCAGAATGCTACAGATTTTACCTGGCTGAGGGCTGCACACTGAACTGGTGGGGAGGTGTTGTGTTCACACCTATGCAATTTCTCTCTCCGCCAGGCCCACATCAGAGCTCCACTGCTCTTTGACCCCTTATTTAGAGGCCCTCCAACTGCCTGTTTGACTGCACTTGACCCTTATCAGAGAAAGGCACCCTGTCGGCGGGTGTGAGGGGGTGTGACGGGATTTTACCTACATCCTGTGGTTGGCAACTTACCTCTGCTCTCCCTCAGTTAACAGGGGCACTTCTAGGAAGATAAGGCTGCTGAGAGAGTGAGAGAGAGAAAGAGAGAGAGAGAAAGAGAGAGAGAGCGTGAGCAAGAGATTGATTGATTGATTGATTGTTGGACATAAACGACTGTAAAAACACCAGCAAATCAGTTCCACCTGATTTAATTTATGAAATCTGTTCCAAAGTATACCCATGCATAATAGAGAGGTATATGTAATCGTATACACATTTAGGCAAGGTTTGAAATAATTATGTTTTAGTCAAATATTATATCTGTTCGGGCTTCTTGCGGTCAAGTTGCAGTCTACAAATTATTTGCAATTATTTTCCGGCCCTCTGACCATCCGCTCAAGAATAAAATCGGCCTGCGGCAGAATCTAGTTGTAAATGCTAAATGCTGCTGCTACTGTTAATTATCTATCCTGTTGCCTAGTCATTTTATTCTTAGTTATATGTGCATATCGGTACTGGTACCCAGTGTATATGGCCAAGTTATCGTTACTCATTGTGTATTAATTATTATTTTTTACATGTTATTTGTTTTCTATTATCTCTCTATTTTCTTTCTTTCAGCATTTTTAGGAAGGGCCCGTAAGTGAGCATTTCACTGTTAATCTACACCTGTTGTTGACAAAGCATGTGACGAATAAAATGTAATTTTAACTGATTTTATTTTGCTGTACAGATGTAAGATCTTAATTTGATCACCCTGTTGCAGGATAACTTTCCTTCACTGCAGAACATTTAACACTTGTAGTGTATTTGCGGTTTAAAAATACTTATTTTTGTAATTTTGAAGTTTGTAATTTAAACTTTCTAATTTCAGACTTGATTTTCCCTTATGAAAAATGTATCAACCCCTATTAAAATGACCTTTCATTATAATGTTGGTAGATCCTACGTCTCACAGCATATTTATATTAGATCCTAGTCAAGTTGGTTGGAGTAGGTGAGGCAGGAGGGCAGAGCACTATTACAGGTTTAATACATCAAACAATGTAAAGAACACTGCTGGTTGATTTCCCTTGACCATACAAAATCATCCAGAAATAGAGAACATAGAGAATCGTTCTGGTGTTCTATATTTCTGGAAATGTTTTGCTATGGCTAGAAGGTTATTAGCAGTCAATATTTATACAGTTGTTGTTTTAGTTTTTGAATTGATGTATTAGAACTCTTTCTCTTTAGTAAAATATGATTACATTGCCAGTTAACAATAGGACACCACACACAGGAGGAAAAGCCTGATTGTACTCCAGTTTTTGTGACTGTTATAACAGCTCCACTAGTAGAGTAGATTTTATCCTACCCACGGGTCCAATCACAGTGCCATTTATCGAGCGTGAATGCTATCGGATCATAACAAGCTCAGTGTAAACTCCTTAATGGAAGCCGTCTGTTTAGTGACCTATCTGAGCAGGCAGAGACAAACTCATAAAGCCTATCACAGGCCACGTTAATGGCTCTTAGCTGGAGCTATTAATTAAGTACACAGAGTGGCCCAACAATGGAAGCATCCCCTTCCACACCCTTTGCTCTCATATTGCATATGACTGATGAACAAGGCTTTCACTCTGAAAGAGGAGGTCTAATAGCAGTGTTGTCTTCCTGCCTGGGGAGACTCAGTCAACCTACAAGAAGATGGTGCCCAGAACATTTACTAATGGATACATCCTTATGGTTTAGTTGTTTAGATTACAGTCTGTGTTGTGCCGTGATGCACACTTAAAAATACAGCATCTGTACAAAATGTTCTATGCATTTAATTTAAAAAAAGTCTGTTTCCTAAACTAGCTGAAAAGACACCATTTGCCTTATAGTCTGGATCTGTCCCTTGAACAGCAAATGCATGGAGGTTGTAGGGGAGGTGATTGGCAAGGTGTCACCTACAGCCTCCTTTGAGAAGTTGCAAAGCAGCACTGCGATGGTAAGTTATTAGATCTGTAGGTGGTTCCTGTTCTTTACTCCTCTCATTGTGCCTGTCTGCCTGCTGACTCCTCCTGATTTATTCTCAGTGTGAAGACAAGCTCCCTTTCACCTCCCAGCCATATTAATCACCCATGACAAATCACACAAACATAACCAGTCAGATCTGCAACTTCCAGCAAAGGCACTTCAAAAGTGGCTCTCAGTTCAGCATTATAATGGTGATGCAAATCAAAACAGCATTACATTCTGACACAAACAAGAAGCATATTCTACTAATGGGGTTTTCCACTTACATGTAAAGGTTTTGGTTGCTTGGTTGCTCAATTTTCCATGTATCAAGTCTCCTCCGAGGTTTCTCAGGTTTGCGGCAAGAACGGCAAGAAAAAATTCTCTGTAAAGGCACTGATGTGAGCCTTAGGGTAATGAGGAACTTGTTGATGAATCTTATGGGAAATTGACACTTAGAGTTGATAGGGAAAATGCAATTGATTTGTATACCATGAATAGTGAATTTAAAGGGGACCATCACTCTCTCCCAGATGTTTGATTGAATAACATCAACTTTTTCTGAAAAATGCCTTATCTCAGCAGACTTGTAATTGTTATAAACATTTTAAAACCCATAATGAAACCCATTTTGACTAAATAAGGTGGTTATGTGGTTTTTCAACAGTACAGGTAGATCATAAATCCAGCTTCGTACTCCTTGATGTAGTCTTATTTACAACATAGCTAACCATTGCTTTTGGGATATTAAAAGGCTATTTTCTAAGAGTGCCCCCTAACAAAATAAAGCATCTCCTAAGAGCATTCACTTTTATGTGTATGGTAAAATAACAGGTGTCTTGGCAGCAAAGAAAGAGTGAAAAGGGATTTTTTTAAAGCATCAGACTCTCCAAGGTTTCACAACCTGACATGGCTGACATAGTGACCTAAGCAAGAAAAATTATTTAATTTGTTCTGAGTGACACATCCATTTCACACTGTATATAGACTATTTTTTTCATTGTGTTATTGACTGTACGCTTGTTTATTCCATGTGTAACTCTGTGTTGTTGTTGTTTGTGTCGCACTGCTTTGCTTTAACTTGGCCAGGTCATAGTTGTATATGAGAACTTGTTCTCAACTAGCCTACATGATTAAATAAAGGTGAAATAAAAAAATTAAGTAAAAAATAACTTCATTGTGGCGCTGACTTGAAGTTCAAAGACTGCGGTGTCCCATCAAGGCTCTTCAATGCCACTGTTAGCATAATACTTCCCCAAGGATGTTCTCAGGAGACAACACTCAAAAGATCTCTCTCTCTCTCTCTACTTCAGCTATACAAATTATCTCCAATAAAAATAACCATCCCAACCAAGTGCTAAAAGCCTACGCAGACCACAAAACTGTCCAAATAACCAGATTTCTGCTGTTCTTAGATACAGTAGTATCTGTAATTAGCTGTAATTAAACCACTGTGCTATAGTAATGAGCTCCTTTGAGTCCCGTGCCTTCAGAAAGAAAGTTAAATAAAACAGAGGATTGTAAGTCTTAATTTATTTATTAATAACTTCGGCATAACTTCAAAGAGGAAAGTGGACAGCTACTGTATGTTTTCACAAGCTATGTTGCTTTGTTCTAGAAGTGATTATTTCACAGTGTTCTGATATACCCCATGATGACTCGACAGAGGATAATAGTTGAAGAGTAGACAGATGGTCTCCCCTGTCATTTCATCAGTCACCTCCCTCCCTCTCTGTCTTGACCTGTCACTCAGTCATGCATGGAAGACTCAGTCCACCATCCTGCTGTCTCCCGGAGCCCCTGGCCTGGAGTCCCACTTTATCATGCTGGCCAGCCTCACATACACCAGGGTTCCTACAGGGGAACTGCCAGTTAATGAACTCTGGGAAGTCCAACACTCTGGATTATTGGTGAACATGCCCACTGCAGTAATTTACAGGGCTGCAATTGAAAGTAAAATGTAGCAGGAGGGAAATCTGTCGTATACAGCTCTGGTCAATATTGTTTTAGCACGTTGGGAGGCTGGTATCAGAAGTCTACAGCCTCACATTATTATGTGCTGCTAGTTTCTCTCTTTTTGCTCGTCTCCAACGTCCTGTAGGGGATTTGTTTTTGACTTTCAGGGGAAACATTAGAAAGACTTGGGTGGAATGACTGTACACTCCAAGAACACCAGGTTGTCTGAGGTCATAGCAACTCTGCTTTGGGGTCCACTGAGGACTGATATTGACACATCTTTGGATATAACACCAAAGGGCTGTACAACAGTAGATATGAGACTATGTTGCCTAAAGACCCATGCCAGCCTCCTCTTCTCCCCACAACACTCCAAACCCCATATGACATGGTGGATCATGCACAGGTTTGGATGATAATGAAGATCCTGTTGTGAAAATATATCATAATTATAAATTGGCCTTTTGGGGCCTCCTGGGGTGTCTAGGTGATGAATCTGGACTGTGTTGCTTGGTGACACCTGTGTGACAGTGTTGGTATGTGTACCTCTGTGTGTGTGTGTGTGTGTGTGTGTGTGTGCGTGCGTGCGTGCGTGCGTGGTGAGGGAATAATGTCGGCCAACTCAGCACCCCCAGTAGCCCAGGTCCATCCTTCATGGCTCCCTGTCCTGAGTGGACTAGTTCTGGATGGCAGTAAATACCTCTAGGAGGGTGACCTCATTTGCACCTGGCTGCACACTTCCCCTGCAATTATTCTACTTGGGTACCATGTTACTGAGCCGAGCGTGGGCAGTGCCAGCCAGCGTTGGGGCATAATGACCTCAAAGAAGCTGTCTCTGTAGTACCAAGCTGAAAACAGACAGGGGAGGGCAGGCAGGCAGAATACATTAGTGCAGGGTAAGATAGTTATTAGATCAGCTTGTGCACTAACAAGGCTCTTGTCTCTCTTCCCTGCCATTAAAGGAAGGGAGGATGTTTGGGGAGGATGGAGGAGGATGTGGTCTCTGTTGTGGGATGGGATTTCTTGGTTCTGGCGGAGCCATTAAAAACATAATTGCTGAGGTTTTTTGCTTCATGGCTTTTCACTGAAGATGAAATGGAGCGACGTGGACAGTAAAGACAGGACCTTCTTAGTCGATTAATGGACATATTTTTCCTTTTTGGCTCCACTCTGATTTCAGATAAAAGAAATAACTGAATAGGGTGTGTACAAATACATTTGGATTTGGTCAAAGCCTTGATATTGACAATGTTAACAAGATAAGAGGCTGACCGACATCAGAGCAGGACTCTAGTTTATCACTATATCACTATCTGTTTGGGTCGCTGGGAGCTGCAGGCAAGTCATACATAAGGTCAAAGGATCTCTTAGTTCCCGCTGTGTTACTTTCATGACAAATGTGCTATGTTGACGTGGGAAACGTTGTTGGAATAATGTATTTGAATGAACCTGTGCTTAACTTCTAAACTCCATGTGTGGTGGTTGTGACGAGATAAAGCAACGGGTGGACTTTTGGTCTTTGATTTACTGCACTACATAAACCTACATTTCAAAAACAGCCAAAGTGATACAATGATTGCGCTGTAACTGAGATGAAAGCTAGAGACAGTATTTTCATTACATTGATTCACATTAGAGTGAAATATTTAAGCATATTTATTCAGTCCAAAGTGTTTTACATTGACACCATAGAAAGAGACATACAGTGTACTGTATAAGGATTCTTCTTTGTCCATTGTGTTCTTCTGCATTATTCCATTGCCAGTGACAGTACGCTGAACCCCACTCTTCAGACGGCAACTTCTCAAGACAGAACCAGTTGCTTTACAGTCTTTTCCATTCCAATTGGATGATGTTATGTGCTGTAAATTAAACATGTCCTCAATTTTGTCTCAAGACAAACCCTTCTTAGATTTTTATTTCATTATTTATTTTGTGACAGTTTATTTTTATTTTTTATTCACTGATGCTTGGAGACTTAAGATTAAAAACACACATTAATTACCCATTCTCTTTCATTCTGTTTATAGATTTCTCCTCAGGGAATGAAGAGTCGAATGTCTTAGTCTTTTCAGACAGAATGATAATATTTTGGGTTTGACTTAAATCAAGATTTAGCTTATAAAATATTTGAGCTTCAACAACTTTAAGAATGAAGTTGCAATTAAATATTTATTACAATTTACATGCACTATATTTATATGGTTTACTATACAGTTGAAGTCGGAAGTTTGCATACACCTTAGCCAAATACATTTAAACTCAGTTTTTCACAATTCCTGACATTTAATCCAAGTAACAATTCCCTGTTTTAAGTCAGTTAGGATCACCACTTTATTTTAAGAATGTGAAATGTCAGAATAATAGTAGAGAGAATGATTTATTTCAGCTTTTATTTTTTTCATCACATTCCCAGTGTGTCAGAAGTTTACATACACTCAATTAGTATTTGGTAGCATTGCCTTTAAATTGTTTAACTTGGGTCAAACGTTTTGGATAGCCTTCCACAAGCTTCCCACAATAAGTTGGGTGAATTTTGTCCCATTCTTCCTGACAGAGCTGGTGTAACTGAGTCAGGTTTGCAAGGCCTCCTTGCTCGCACACGCTTTTTCAGTTCTGCCCAAACATTTTCTATAGGATTGAGGTCAGGGCTTTGTGATGGCCACTCCAATACCTTGACTTTGTTGTCCTTAAAACCTCTCTAGGGTATGTGGAACGGTAGCGTCCCACCTCGTCAACAGCCAGTGAAACTGCAGGGCGCCAAATTCAAATCAACAGAAATCCCATAATTTAAATTCCTCAAACATACAAGTATTTTACACCATTTTAAAGCTACACTTGTTGTAAATCCAGCCAAAGTGTCCGATTTCAAAAAGGTTTTACGACGAAAAAACACCAAACGATTATGTTAGGTATGAGCCATATCACAGAAAAAGACAGCCATTGTTCCTGCTAAAGAGAGCAGTAACAAAAAGCAGAAATAGAGATAAAATTAATCACTAACCTTTGATAATCTTCATCAGATGACACTCTTTAGGACTTCATGTTACACAATACGTGTATTTTTTTGTTCGGTAAAGTTCATATTTATATCCAAAAATCTGAGTTTAGGCAAGACGCTACTGTATCACTTGGCAAAAAGTCTGAGAAAATGCAGAACGCCAAATTAAAATTAATTACTATGAAAATTACTATAAAATCAAACTTTCATTAAATCAAACATGAAAGATACCAAATTAAAGCTACACTGGTTGTGAATCCAGCCAACATGTCAGAATTCAAATAGGCTTTTCAGCGAAAGCATACGTTGCTATTATCTGAGCATAGCACCATAGTAAACAAAAGAGAGAAAACATTTCAACCCTGCAGGCGCGACACAAAACGCAGAAATAAAAATATAATTCATGCCTTACCTTTGACGAGCTTCTGTTGTTGGCACTCCAATATGTCCCATAAACATCACAAATGGTCCTTTTGTTCGATAAATTCCGTCGATATATATCCAAAATGTCCATTTATTTGGCGCGTTTGATCCAGAAAAACACCAGTTCCAACTTGCTCAAACGTGACGACAAAATATCTCAAAGGTTACCTGTAAACTTTGCCAAAAAATGTCAAACTACTTTTGTAATACAACTTTAGGTATTTTTTAAAGTTAGTAATTGATAAAATTGAAGACAGGATGATATGTGTTCAATACAGGATTAAAACGATATGTTGACATACACCTGGAGTGCCTCGACTTCAAGATGGCCGTATTTCTTCATTACACAAAGGAATAACCTCAACCTATTTCTCAGGACTGTTGACATCTAGTGCAAGCAATTCGCTTAGAAATCTGGTTTCCCAATGAAAACTAATTGAAAAGAGTTTTCTACTAATAATGCATATCTCATTTCCTGGGGATGAGTAACTGGCAGATGAATTTGGGTATGCTTTTCATCCAAACGTGAAAATGCTGCCCCCTACCTTGGAAGTATGCTTGGGGTCATTGTCAATTTGGAAGACCCATTTGTGACCAAGCTTTAACTTCCTGACTGACGTCTTGAGATGTTGCTTCAATATATCCACATCATTTTCCATCCTCATGATGCCATCTATTTTTTGATTTTTTGAAGCGCACCGGTCCCTTCTGCAGCAAAGCACCCGCACAACATGATGCTGCCACCCCCGTGCTTCACGGTTGGGATGGTGTTCTTCGGCTTGCAAGCATCCCCCTTTTTCCTCCAAACATAACGATGGTCATTATGGCAGTTCTATTTTTGTTTCATCAGACTAGAGGACATTTCTCCAAAAAGTACGATCTTTGTCCCCATGTGCAGTTGCAAACCGTAGTCTGGCTTTTTTATGTTGGTTTTGGAGCAGTGGCTTCTTCCTTGCTTTCAGGTCATGTCGATATAGGACTCGTTTTACTGTGGATATAGATACTTTCGTACCGGTTTCCTCCAGCATCTTCACAAGGTCCTTTGCTGTTGTTCTGGGATTGATTTGTACTTTTCGCACCAAAGTACATTCATCTCTATGAGACAGAACGCGTTTCCTTCCTGAGCGGTATGATGGCTGCGTGGTCCCATGGTGTTTATACTTGCAAACTATTGTTTGTACAGATGAATGTGGTACCTTCAGGCGTTTGGAAATTGAGGTCTTTGCTGATTTCTTTTGATTTTCCCATGATGTCAAGCAAAGAGGCACTGAGTTTGAAGGTAGGCCTTGAAATACATCCACAGGTACACCTCAAATTGACTCAAATGATGTCAATTAGCCTATCAGAAGCTTCTAAAGCCATGGCATAATTTTCTGGAATTTTCCAAGCTGTTTGAAGGCACAGTCAACTTAGTGTTTGTAAACTTCTGACCCACTGGAATTGTGATACAGTGAACTAATCTGTCTGTAAACAATTGTTGTAAAAATTACTTGTGTCATGCACAAAAGTTGATGTCCTAACCGACGTCTAAAACCATAGTTTGTTAACAAGAAATTTGTGGAGTTTTCGAAAAACGAGTTTTAATGACTCCAACATAAGTTTATCTAAACTTCAATGAGAGAGGAGAGGAGAGGAGAGGAGAGGAGAGGAGAGGAGAGGAGAGGAGAGGAGAGGAGAGGAGAGAGAGAGAGAGAGAGAGAGAGAGAGAGAGAGACTGAGTTTACAAAACATTAGGAACACCTGCTCTTCCATGACATAGATTGACCAAGTGAATCCAGGTGAAAGCTGTTAACCCCATATTGATGTCACTTGTTAAATCCACTTCAACCAATGTAGAGGAAGGGGGGGAGACAGGTTAGAGAAGGACACTTGAAACATGGATTGTGTATGTGTGCCATTCAGAGGGTGAATAGGCAAGACAAAAGATTTAAGTGCCTTTGAACAAGTTATGGTAGTGCTGTAGGTGCCAGGCTCACCAGTTTGAGTGCGTACTGCAACACTGCTTGGTTTTTCACGCTCAACAGTTTCCCGTGTGTATCAAGAATGGTCCACCACCCAAAGGACATCCAGCCAACTATGGGAAGCATTGCGGTCTAATTGAATAGAAAATGTATGTACAGCAGTAGTTCTATAGGATGAGCCGTGACTACAATACAGTATAAATATATAAAGTGGGTAAAATAGTATGTAAACATTATTACAGTAACCAGTGTTTAATGACTATGTCATTAAACACAGGTTCTAAAAACCTGATTCAAATTCGACACAAAACCTTCAAATAGGTATGTAATGACATAACTCTTTATAGTATTTTATTTACATTTTAGAGGCGATAAGGTGATAAGTTAGACCGATCGAGTGAAAAAAGCCATTTCCCCACACATCTCTCCTTCTCACTATCACGCAATAGGTTTAGCTTCCCACCCGCCATTTTTAAAAAGACCCGACGGAGTTTATTGCCTTCTTGAATCATGCAGAGATGGGCGTCATGAAGGCCTCGTCATTGATTTTGTTAGAAAGGAAATTGTGCTTTACATTGGTATTGATATTACAGTTGATCTGGAAGTATTACGTTTTTTGGGTGCTAAAATAAGAACAATTGTACGGACCAGCGCGATGTACAAAAGTGAGTGAGTTTACATTAGCTAAACAATGAACCGGCATAATCCCAACTCATATTACTACCAATAAAAACATTGTCATAGCTGTTGTATGAATCTGCAGGTAGTTAAAGCTAACCAACTAGGTCTCTGACTCAAATAATATTACTACACAGATCATACACGCAATGTTAGCTAGCGATCCAGCAAGCTACTGTTCGCTAGCTAGTTAACAGTACTGTATGCAACGTTATATCTTTCAAAAACGGCAAGGTAGAAAGGACTATCAACACATACTGAGCAGCTTATCAATCCAAACTCATCTCCCGGCATGTCCAGCCCATCCATTATCTTAGCCAATCATGGCTAGATGGAAGGTTCCTGTCTTTTTCTGTGTCTAAACCAACTAGGCACGTAATTTTATTTGTATTTGAGGATGGAATACAAGTTTGTTATTAAGGCACATGAAAGTTCACATGTTCCAGAAGGCATTTCTGCCCCTGAAGCAGTATTTTGTTGACACAGCTTCCAAAATGGAGTATTACGTCAAGCATTTCATTAACTGTAAAACCACTCATGTCATCTATAGATTGGAATGTCCACAGTGCAAGGAGTTCTACATTGGACGGACAAAGAGACAACTTCAAGACTGCTTAGCGGAACACAAGTACGTCATACGGGTAGGCAATGAAGACCATCCCATGGCAAGGCACTACAAGTCCCTACACCATGGCAACCCTGCCTCCCTACAAGCTATGGGTATTGATCATATTCCGGCCTCTATTAGAAAAGGGGACCGTCTTAAACAGTTAAACCAAAGGGAAAGTTTTTGGATTTAAATACCCTGGTTTAAATGAAGATATGGATTTCTCACCCTTCCTGTAGGGTCATGATGGGTCCATTTGCTGTCACCTAGTGGACATTTTGCTCAATTGCCCTAAGCTATGTTTAGACTGTTGTTCATGTTTTGCTGTGTTCTTGTGTACTATGGAATATATTGCTGTCTTATTCTTGACACTTCTCCCAGTCATATTTAAGGTTAGAACTACCTTTCTAAGTGTCCTGATACTTCTAGCTTGGAGTTGCATTTTTATGATAACATAGCTACAGTATTTCACCTTTTTAATGTGTATAGTATTGCTTACTAGGTGTGTCCAATCAATTTTGTAACCACTCCCTCTTCTAATTGGAAAAGCTGTTCAAAAGAGGACATTGTATTATTTTTTTTGTACTCCCTGACGAAGGCCATGCAGTCGTTAAATGTTATTTTTTTTGAAATGTTTCTATTGAACATGCCATACGAATAAAGGCATTTTAATTAATTATATGAAGAGTGCCTTGGTCCTCCTTTCTTTTTAACACACGGGAAACTGTTGAGCATGAAAAACACAGCAGCTTTGAAGTTCTTAATACACTCAAAACGGTGTGCCTGGCACATAGTACCACACCCCGTTCAAAGGCACTTAAATCTTTTGTCTAGCCCACACACCCTCTAAATGGCACACATGCACAATCCACGTCTCAATTGTCTCAAAGCTTGAAAATCCTTCTTTAACCTGTCTCCTCCCATTCATCTACACTGATTGAAGTGGATTTAACAGGTGATATCAATAAGGGATCATAGCTTTCATCTGGATTGACCTAATCTGTCTATGTCATGTAATCAGCAGGTGTTCCTAATGTTTTGTACACTCAGTGTATATTAGGCTTTAATCTCATCATGGAGCTTCAGTTGAAGTCTTACACTCTTACAGGACCGGCTTATCATTGTTGAAACTTGTTTAGTAGCCCTACAGAATCTGTCCTAAAATTATTTGTGGTGTAGTAGCTGATGCTTTTTTGAATTAATTATTTAACTCTAATTATAATTGAATTGATATACTGCTTCAATGGTTATGTATATTTTGTTAAGTTGTAACAGGAAGCAAAATGTTCTAACAACTTGTTTGAACTCATGGCATTTTTTTAGCGACTCAAATCTGTGCCAGCTGTATGCTGGAATCTGTTCCTGGACAAACAAATTTGTTTAATTGAGTATGAGAGGAGTCACCCAAGCATTGAAGTGCCTACATCATCGAGAGGCCAATTTGGAGAAATAACGATTCTAAGTGTTTACAGCTCACAAAGTGGGCCTGTAGCGTGACATTTTGGATTGGCTTGTTTGGAGAACGTGAAAACAGGTGGGATCCTTATCAGAAAATCTCTTGAACTGCAGTTTCCCACTCTTTGTGAGACCCTGCAGTAAGACAGTGAGACAAAATCCCCCTCTAAATGGCTCAAAGGCTAGTACCTCCATAGACATCCTCATTTCCTGTCAGGGAGACAGCCCACTGTTCCTACCACTCCAGCCATCTGCTCTGATCTCTCCACAGTTTGTTGTTTGCTCTTCTGACACACTGTTTGAAAGAGACGGGTGCAATTGCCAGAGGCTACATTTGCTAAGCTGAGCAAATGTTCAAACTTGAAATGTTTTGAGAGAGAGTTAGATATTTTTTTTCTCGTAACAAAATTCCTAATTTATGCAGAAATATTAATTTCCAAATAGACATCCACAATTTACTGAAACAGTTAGACGAGCATGTCTTGTGTTCAGTTAGTGAATTCTAAGTTCCATCGCTTCGCTTCACGAGTAATGTAACATGTCTGTATAATGTTTCTTTATACCGTACATGTCTGTATAATGATTTCTGGAATAAACAGAGACCCGCACACTGTCGAAAAAAGGAATGGATCCAAAACTGAGGCTTGAATGTGAAACATCATGGTGCCGAAATAATATTTCATAGTTCAGGAAAGTGGATAAATAGAAGGTGAAAATGAAACACAAACATTTCTTCCTCAGGCCATCATCAGTGTAAATTGTCGGCACACACACCTTTCAATGATAATTGCATATACTTCATGATTGGGCAAGAAAATACATCAGAAAATCTATAAATCAGTACCTAGTACAATATAATACATTATCTAGAGTAGACTATACACAAAATATACAAAAGCTAAACTAATTGTTCACATCTAACTGACATTCACTCTCAGCATAAGATTCCCTAATGTTAAAAACAACACACTGGAGAATAGTAGAGGAGTAGTGTTGGCCTTACGGATTCATTTTTTATAAACTAACGTGTATGAACATTAGGGGGATTTTGTGGTGCTGTTTTTCATATCACTACATACATCTAGAGAATACTAATGTATTTGCTTAGGCCGTCATTGTAAATAAGAATTTGTTCTTAACTGACTTGTCTCATTAAATAAAAGTTAAATAAAAAAATACAAGATGTATCTACAACCAGACACATTTAATAATTTTTACTTGATCATGATTCTATGTTCTGTGTAGAGTCTCAGATGTGAGGTAGATGAAAGAAAAAGAATAACAGGGAGAATATGTTTTTGCAGATAATAAGCTTTTTCAAACAGCTGGTCCTATGTCATCTCGACTTCCTCTAAGATGGAGCCAATTGAACCTTGTGAGTGTTCAGCCTGAGTGACCCCTTGGAGCCCTTGGGTATGGACCTACTTGTGAAACACCCTATTAGCCAGGAACATTGCCCCTTCAGAACCCTGGTTCTAGATCACACTTCATTAACGACAGAAGAGCTAGGAAATCCAATAATATTACTGTAGATATCAAAGTGATTTGGATTGATTATGAAAGCAATCAGCCATGCTTGACTGTGATCATCTTGTCTCCCAGCTAAGGATGAAAATGTTCATTGGAGTATGGAGACCTAGACAGTATGGAAACTGAACTGTCTTTCTTTCTCTCTGATAAAGCACGGATTGGACTGATTACACGATACCAATATGAGGGTCTTTAATACAGAAGTATGGACCTGATAATACATAATTTAATCTTACTGTTAGGACTTATTTTGGTGGGGAATGATTGCAGAATGTGATAATAATTGGAGAACAGTTTTATATCTGGAAT
The DNA here is from genome assembly GCF_029448725.1 of Salvelinus fontinalis. Lineage (NCBI taxonomy): Eukaryota > Metazoa > Chordata > Actinopteri > Salmoniformes > Salmonidae > Salvelinus > Salvelinus fontinalis. The sequence goes on from NC_074676.1 coordinate 32,135,969, forward strand.
ATGAAAATCAAATGTGTTCAAAAACGTCTATGAACGTATCTGTCTGTAAGCTGTACCAGAGGTCAATCAGTCATCCTGCTCCACTCCTGGCCTACCCTCTGGAAACACATCTATTCATTCATCCGCACTCAGTTAATTGCTTGCTGGATTCAAATTAGAGAAACAGAGCTGAAAGTGAAAGTGACGTTAGTATTAGAGACATAAAACAACGGTCTCACTTACACTGGGCTTGTTCTGATGTCAGATGACGGCCAAAGCTAACGATGCTTTACACTAGACTGTCTCAGACTGCAAGTCGTCACAGGTGTTATATAGCTCTCAGTCTGCCTATATGAGGAGTAGTTTAAAGTATACTGAACAAAAATATGAACACAACATGTAATATCTCTGTCCCATGTTTCATGAGCTGAAATAAAAGACCCCAGACATTTTCCATCCGCACAAAAAGCTTATTTCCCTTGATCATCACACTGGTGCACGTTGTGCTGGGGACAATAAAAGGCCACTCTAAAATGTGCAGTTTTGTCACACAACACAACGCCACAAATGTTTTTCATGTTTTGAGGGAGCATGCAATTGGCATGCTGACTGCAGGAATGTCCAACAGAGCTGTAGCCATAGAATTGAATGTTCATTTCTCTACCATAAGCCAACTCCAATGTAATTTTAGAGAGTTTGGCAGTACATCTAACCAGCCTCACAACCGCAGACCATGCCAGCCCAGGACCTCCACATCCAGCTTTTTCACCTGTCTGAGACCAACCACCCAGACAGCTAATGAAACTGAGGAGTATTTCTGTCTGTAATAAAGCCCTTTTGTGGAGAAAACAAATTCTGATTTGCTGTGCCCCTTCTCAGTTATGTGAAATCCATCGATTTGGACGTAATTTATTTCAATTGGCTCATTTCCTTATATGAATGGTAATTCAGTTAAATCTTTGAAATTGTTGCATGTTGCGTTTATATTTTTGTTCAGTATATAACAATCAGCACAAATGAAATAAACCTAAATAAACGACAAGTTTGGTGCCATTAAATTATACATTAAATCATTTTTCAGTGTTTGCTGAAACCTTGTTCAGATTAAATAAAGCCACTATGAAAGTCATGTCAGATGGTTTCTGATTCTCCTCAGGGCTAGGAGGTAATATTGGCTCATTCTCCCACCAATCGGGACGAAGACCATATATTGTATACATCAGAGCATGGAACCCTGAATTTACAACTTGGTAATTTGGCAGTAAATAACAAACTATTTCCTATATACAGTGTCATGTTAAATTAGATACAGTACATACTGTCTGTTTATTTTAGGTTTTACCATCTAGCACCTCTGATGTGAGTTTTCCTCTTCATTATGCTGACCTAAGCACTGCTCATTGACCAGGACTGCAGCTTCTGCCCAGCCAATAGCCAGATTTCTAGCTTATGCTGTGACTTGCAGCTTTGCAAATTAATCAAAAATCCATTCTGTCATGTTTTACTCCTCTATTTACTGCTAGCAGGAATCTCATCCTTCAGCATGTACAACTGTATTTAACAAGATTCAATGTATAATTGAGTTCTGAATATAAACAATATGTGGTTATAAGCCAATTTCACTCCAATCACAACTTAGCCATTAAATGTCTCTTTTTGTAGCCACTTAATTTAACAAATATGTTATGCTGGTGATCTACTGAGGCTCTGTAGTGATATCAGGTTATCTGACAGTGTTGTCACATTTTCTGTATTAAGGTTGTATTGTTTCGTTTTTTACTGCTACAGTAGGTATTACCGCACTGTTGGAGCTAGAAACACAAGGATTTCGCTGCACCTCAATAACATCTGTGAATCTGTGTATGCAACCAATAAACTTTGATTTGATTGCAGCCCCTTCTTCAGTCAAATTCATGCCAACATGAACAATGTCTCTCCTCTTCATTCCCTGGCTAAACCCAAGGCCACTCAGGTAGAACCTGTGTTTCAAAGGCCTCCATTCAAAGCATAATCACCTCACACAGCCTTGAGAGTGACTCAGAGTCTTTATATGTTCAATTGCTATGCTCTATCCTGCCTGTAGTGGTGGTGGGATCGGGATCACCACCTGATGGATAAGGTGGTGCATGTCACGCATGTTTTATTATTCAGGTCCCACTAATGATACCAGCTGACACTCAGAGTCTTTGCACTCAGTCTTTGCACCAGGCAGAGAGAAGAGCCATTAGAGAAGAACCCCACAGAACAAGATTAACATATTGTGGAGAAACCTCCTGGTGGCTGTTGCTGCTAACGCCATTATCTAAATGACGACAATGCCCATCTGAGACATCATTTATAAGGACTAGATGTAAGTACACGACAGAGAACAAACTATTGTTAATTAAAGAGGCAAAAGTACAGAGACATATCAGTGTGTGGGACAATGAGGCAGTGACACAAGAAAGCGATGCAGAGTATCTATTCTGTTAGTGATTGGCTAATAGGCTACATGTACTGTATGTCTCACCTTGTGATAATTGCCCAACTGTATTCCATGTTCATAACAGCTACTGTGATAAGTGTCACAAAGGTCTTTCCTCATCAAGAGTTGGAGTCTGTTTCTGGTTATAGACCTCTCTCAACCATAAGGTTTAGATACATTTTTAACATTTAGTTTTATTTATATAGGCATGTCAATTAAGAACAATTTCTTATTTACAATGATGGCCTACCAAGAGGCAAAATGCCTACTGCTAGGACAGAGGATGGGATTAAGCGTGCTACCTGCTACCCAGACCTCTCAACCGCAAGATGAATGCTGTATATTCACGGATACAAAAAACCTTGCCTGAGGTCTGGGGCTCGTAGAAAGGCTCTCTCACCTTTTGCTATCACATTCACATGTTTTCAAGTGCATCTGTCAAGAGGGCGAGAGAAAGGCTATTTGCACCCTGCCACCATTCTTGCCAGTGCGGTGGGTGGAAAGAATGCCTATAGTTGCCAAATATTATATTTTTTACTTGAAGACTAATACAAGGACACTGTCTCTCACTATCTGGCCTAATGATACACACATAGACAGCTCACTGGGCAAAAACTGGTTGAATCAACATTGATTCAACGTCATCATGTTTTTGTTTGTTGAACTGACGTGAAAAGAATGGGGAAAACTGATTGGATTCTAAAAAAGTAATCAACGTAGGAATGTTCTTTTATTCACCCATCTTTTAATTTAAAACCAATGACATGGTGATTTATTTTTGGATTTCACGCTGAATTTACATTAGTTGACAGCTCAACCTAATGTAAATGAAAACTAGATGTTGAACTGACGTCTGCCCAGTGGGAGTTATTTTGGTGGTCTCTAGTCCAGACCCCTTAACGAAAGCTGTCCAGTAAGAATATATAATGGTGTACGAAAGTATTTACCTCCCTTGGCATTTTTCCTGTTTTGTTGCCTTACAACCTGGAATAAAAATAGATTTTTGGGGGGTTTATATCATTTGATTTACACAACATGCCTACCACTTTGAAGACGCAAAATATTTTTTCTTGTTTCTTGTGTAACAAACAAGAAATAAGACAAAAAACTGAAAACTTGAGCGTGCATAACTATTCACCGCCCCCCCCCCCCCCCCCAAAGTCAATACTTTGTAGATCCACCTTTTGCAGCATTTACAGCTGCAAGTCTCTATAAGCTTGGCACATCTAGCCACTGGGATATTTGTCCATTCTTCAAGGGAAAATTGCTCCAGCTCCTTCAAGTCAGATGGGTTCTGCTGGTGTACAGCAATCTTTAAGTCATAGCACAGATTCTCAATTGTATTGAGGTCTGGGCTTTGACTAGGCCATTCCAAGACATTTAAATGTTTCCTCTTAAACCTCCCAGTCTTAAATCTCTGGAAGACTGAAACAGGTTTCCCCTTAAGAATATTCCATGTATTTAGCACCATCCATCATTCCTTTTTCCATCATTCCAGTTTCCCAGTCCCTGCTGATGAAAAACATCCCCACAGCATGATGCTGCCACCACCATGCTTCACTGTGGGGATGGTATTCTCGGGGTGATGAGAGGTGTTTGGTTTGCGCCAGACATGGTGTTTTCCTTGATGGCCAAAATGCTAAATTTTAGTCTCATCTGACCAGAATACTTTCTTCCATATGTTTGGGGAGTCTCCCACAAATGGCTTTTGGCGAACACCAAACATGTTTGCTTACTTTTTTCTTTAAGCAATGGCTTTTTTCTGACCACTTTTCCGTAAAGCCAAGCTCTGTGGAATGTACATCTTAAAGTGGTGCTATGGACAGATACTCCAATCTCAGCTGTGGAGCTTTGCAGCTCCTTCAGGGTTATCTTTGGTCTCTTTGTTGCCTCTGATTAATGCCCTCCTTGCCTGGTCCGTGAGTTTTGGTGGGCGCACTCTCTTGGTAGGTTTGTTGTGGTGCCATATTCATTCCATTTTTATATAATGGATTTAATGGTGCTCAGTGGAATGTTCAAAGTTTCTGATATTTTTTATAACTCAACCCTGATCTGTACTTCTCCACAACTTTGTACCTGACCTTTTTGGAGAGCTCCTTGGTCTTCATGGTGTCACTTGCTTAGAGGTGTTGCAGACTCTGGGGCCTTTCAGAACAGGTGTATATATACACTGAGATCATGTGATACTTAGATTGCACACAAGTGGACTATATTTAACTAATTATGAGACTTCTGAAGGTAATTGGTTGCACCAGATCTTATTTAGAGGCTTCGTAGCAAAGGGGGTACATATTCACACACCACTTTTCAGTTGTAATTTTTTAGATTTTTTTTCACTTCACCAATTTGGACTATTTTGTATATGTCCATTACATGAAATCCAAATAAAAATCCATTTCAATTACAGGTCGTAATGCAACAAAATAGAAAAAACACAAAGGGGGATGAATACTTTTGCAAGGCACTGTACATTAAAAGGCACAGTTCTCAGCTCTCAAGCGCAACTTCCGGTAAGGACGCTGTCATCAGTGTGCCGTTCTAATAGATAGAGTCCTTCCTTTGCCTGCACACTGATAATTAACACCCCTCCTCTCTGTTCCATTCTCTAGTGGGACAGGGAGCGCCACAGTATATCTCTATCTGCTGGTTGCCGCTGGTATCCCTTACTTCTCTGGTCTCTGTCTGTGACGTGTAAAAAAGAAAGGGAGAGATAGAAAGCGAGAGAGAGACAAAGTGGGAGAAGCGAGAGGGGGAGGAATAGCAGGAGGAGGAAGGAAGGTGATGTATAAAAATACTAACTGCATTTAACTCAATCAAGATGCCCTGAGATATAGGGTTCTGTATTTTTTCTGCTTTCTTTGAGTACAGAGAACAATCTCCAGAAGGAACTTGTCTCTTTTATATATTTTTTTCTGTGGCTTCTACAGAGAGTTTAGGTGCTAACATTGTGTCTCTCTCATAGATTGTTCAGCAGCATCACAAAGCCTCCACCTCACCTAATTGATCTACTGACTGAGTGCTTATTTTTCCTCCGCAATCACACTGATGGGATTAATGGATCTCTAGCTGTAGCATGCACTTGGACCAGCAGAAAGATGGTAAAAAGTTTAGATGTACAGACAGAAGACAAAGGGGGTAATTTAAACACCCATTTTACCCCTGAACAAAAGCCATTCAACCAAACTGCTGATTCCAATTAAATGGCCATTACAGCGAAACACAATCTGTTCCAGCTTTAATTTGTCTAGGAAGGACTTTTTTTTAAACTTTCCCATCTAACGTGACTTGTGTCTTTTCTGCCCTCCCAAAAAGATACATAAGTGATGCCCATAACTACAAGCACATTGATTGAGTTACAGACAACTGCTATAAATCCTGTGGGACTTTCCCCAAAGAGGCTATGAGAGTTCAGCCAATGTTCAATTTTAACTGGTCAAACAAAGACTAATCGCCACTCTACCAATATAGCCCAGGGAAGCAGCCGTGAGAGCTGGGGTGGTTTTGGTGTGTATTCAAAGGGTTTTGGGGATATAAACAGATTATCTGGAAGCAGATGATACTAGAATGCCCCCCTAGCAGGGTTCAGTGTAGACTATGATACAGTGAACTCATTTGTGGCGTGGCAGAGGCTCGGCTAATAGTGTTCTATGGGGTTGTCAAGGTTATTTCAGACACACTCGAAAAACTGTTTGCCCTCCATGCTCTAACTACATAGGGAAAGCAGGAGAATACTTAGTAGAGTATGCATTTTATACCCAGAACCCGGAAAAACCTGATCTCTGTGTATTCTTGCATCTTTGAGAGCAGAGAAGATAAGCAGAGATTAATGTTGGCTGAAAATATATATTTTTATTGCCTCACTATTTACATTTAGCGTAAAAAACAGTACTGTATAGTAAGCACTTGGTGGTAATGTTATTGCAAAGAATCAAAAAGTATGTGTGAGTAGAAAATGCAGTACAGACTACATAAAAGTCTATGTTCCAATGCATTGTGGCAGTTGAACAATCATTCAGGGACTTTATGACATAAAATACTATATAATGCTTCCATTGTTTGAGATCTCAACATACCTTAATCATAAAGAGTGTGATGGTCAGAGCATGAGAGGGAGAGAGAAAGAGAGGTGAAGGAGATGATCAACAAGTAAAAAGGTAATGTATATTTTTTGTCTTGTTCAAAATCTACTGAATCTATTGCTACTTAACTACATTTTAAATGGACTCGATTGATTCATTGAATCCTTCCATTTGCTTCGACTGAAGTTCTAATTAATCCGTTTCTAATCAATTATGATGGGAGAGCGGTCCTGTTGTCACATGGAATGACACTGGAGAGACGAAGCAGGTACGGGGAGTCAAACATTTAATGTAGAACGGACATGGACCGAGACAGTAACAGCGTCAGCAAACCAGTAACACAAAGAAAAGACAATCAATGCAGCAGTGTGGAACAGAGCAAGGGAACTGACAAATATAGGGGAGGAAATAAACAGATGATGAGTGAGTCCAGGTGAGTCTAATATCACTGATGCGCGTGACGAGGGAAGGCAGGTGTGCGTAATAGATGATAGGAGTGAGTGATGCAGGGCAGCCTGGCTCCCTCAAGCTTCGGTGGTTTAGGTGCCAAGGATTAGTACATGCAGCACTGTGAAGGGAGATCCCACCATGTGAGAAATGTGCAGGAGTGCACAGTCAGAGGGAGTGTACAGTTGGGATAGCACTGTGTGTCAACTATGGGGTTGTCCATGGAGCTGGGGATCCGAAGTGCCCTGTGAGAGAGAGACATGTTGAGATTGCCAGAGTTCAAATGAGGCCTACAGTTTCCTATGTTGAGGCAGTGAAGAGAGTAGAGGATAGCCCAAGCTGGTGAAGCTGGTTGAGAGAATGCAAAGGGTGGCAACTTTGAAGAATTTCAAATATAACATGTTTTTTGATTTGTTTTAACACTTTATTCATTTTACTACATGATTCCATATGTACTATTTATAGTTTTTATGTCTTCACTATAATTCTACAATGTAGAAAATAGTACAAATAAAGAAAACCCCTTGAATGAGTAGGTGTGTCCAAACTTTTGACTGGTGCTGCAGGTGTCTTTTAGTGGGGATTGAAAACGTGTCCCCCTAGATGTTGCGAGTTTGGGGTCTTGGTATCGGTTCATGTGTTTTCTAAAAGCGAACCACTTTGTGCTCTGCTTTTGGAGCTAATGCTTCCTTGCTTGGGTAAGTGGTAAGTTCAAAAAGGCTAACAAGCTGACCATGAACCTCAAACCATGCCGACCTCCGACCATGCCCTAGGGTATATGGTTTTAAGATAGATACTCACAAGTGCTGTCCTATGTACCTGGAGTGGAAACACGCTCAGGATGCTTTGGCTCTGTTCAGTTCATGTGACCAGTGTCACCCGCTGAGTTAAAACTCTCTTTTATGCTGATTTCTTCAAAAGATTTGGGTTACTGGAGAAGGCTCACTCTGAAAGAAAAACGGTGTTACAGTGGCCTCATGGCTGCCGGAGACAGGGGGAGAGGGGCCGTTTAGTGGGTTGGCTGGGTTCTCTGCTTCAGGAACCAGATTCTGGAAAGGATGTGGTGTCTGACTGGTTCTGGGTTTTCTTCTGAGAAAGAAATGGATGATCTATCTCTGGTAGCTTCATGTCTCTGCCATGGATATCGCACTGGGCTGCAGAGCAGTGGCCTGGCAATACGACTCTTTTCTCCTTCGCAATGGAGGTATCCCAGGTTGGGGAAAGTTTTACCACCTTAGCCTTTTTGGTTCCTGTGGACCAGTATCATCTCTGGTTGACTTTGTCACAAATAGCCTACCGAAGCGGGGGAATGTGTTTTGGGTGAGCCAATTTTACCAAATGTTTGGTTCAGGTATGGAGTCCGTGCAGTTGCGTTCCGAGGAGAAGCGAAAGCAGGAAGTAGCAGTGCTTTCTTGCTGCATTCAAGTAATGCTGGGAAGTAATGCATTTTCCCAGCAGGAAGCGATATGACCTTCCTGCTGGGAAACTGCACGTGAACGCCCGTCCAACTCTGTTTTATGACTAGGACACTCGGGTATAATATCTGGACCCCGATATTTTTAATATGCAGGGCTATATTGTCATGCACCATTGAGAATGACAAACAGGGCCATGTTTGTTGACTGTCAATGGTGACATTGTGCATTTGCATTTTTGTAATTTGGTGGACACTCTTATCCAGAGCGAATTGCAGTAGTGAGTGCTGTGCTTCTACCCAAGGGCCTATAGTGTCCAAGGGTATTGAAAGTATGGTATCACCCCATGTGAGCATAAATCAGTCTCTTCCCCGCAGTCGGACACAAGGTTGGTGGGTGTGAGAGGACATAAGAAAATAACCACATTATCCCAGTCCTCAAGTTGGTGCTCCGCCCCTGCAGATGACAATGTGTGGGAGGTTGGTTGTGTGCTCCGCCCAGTGGCGGGCATGTGACGTGTCACCGTGGGTGTGTCCTAGTGGCTGTTTTGAGAGCAAAGATTTCCTCTCTTTTTTGGAAACAGACTATTTGGGTGGTTCCAGTGTTAGAAGTACGGAGCGGTTGGTACAGCCAGTATTTCCTAGTTCCGAAGAGCAATGGAATGCTGAGTCCCATCCTGGACTTGCGTGGTTTTGACAAGCACCTCAAGTTGTGCAAGTTCTGCTTGGAGTAACCCTGGATTGTAAACTGCCAAGGTCAAAACATGTTGATACAACAGTAGCTAAGATGGGGAGAAGTCTGTCCATAATAAAACACTGCTCTGCCTTTTTATTAACTATATCAATAAGGCAGATCCTACAGGCTCTAGTTTTGTCGCATCTGGACTACAGTTCAGTCGTGTGGTCAGGTGCCACAAAGAGGGACCTCGGAAACGTACAATTGGCTCAGAACAGGACAGCACAGCTGTCACTTAAATGTACACGAAAAGCTAACATTAATAATATGCATGTAAATCTCTCATGGCTCAAATTGGAAGAGTGGAATAAAGTTCCATGGCACCGAGCTGTCTGTTTAAATTACTAGCACACAGCTTGGACATCAATGCATACCCAACAAAACATGTCCCCAAAGGTCTCTTCACAATCCCCAAGTCAAAAACAGACTTTGGGAGGCGCACAGTACTACATAGAGCCATAGCTACAGGTAACTGATGCAAACAGTAAAATCAGATTTTAAAAAACAAATAAAAATAAATCTTATGGAAGAGCGGGGACTGTGAAGAGATACAGACACACATACAAATGATAAGACACACACTCACACACGTACACATGGATTTTGCATTGTAGATACTGTATGTGATAGTTGAGTAGTGGCCTGAGAGAACACACTTGATGTGTTGTGCAAAGGGTTATGAAATGTAATTCCATGTAATATTTAAAATTGTATATAACTGCGTTAATGTTGCTGGACCCCAGGAAGAGTAGCTGCTGCCTTGGATCCTTAAATACAAAAGTTCCAAATTCTCACTCTTCAGCGGCTAATACAGTCGGTGCGTCCCAGTAATTGGTTCACGTAGCTAGGCTTCTAGACACATCTCACCATCGGCATCCATTGCTTAAGGTATACCCATTGGGCGGCAGGTAGCCTAGTGGTTAGAGCATTGGACTAGTAACCAAAAGGTTGCAAGATCAAATATACCGTTCTGAACAAGGCAGTTAACCCACTGTTCCTAGGCCATCATTGAAAATAAGAATTTGTTCTTAACTGACTTGTCTAGTTAAATAAAGGTAAAATGGAAAATTGTGCACCACTGTGTGTGAGCTTTTTGAAAGACTACCTCATCTCTGTACCCAACATATACAGATAATTGTAATGTTCCTCAGTCGAGCAGTGAAATTCAACCACAAAGACCATGAAGGTTTGTATGTAAGCATTATAAAGTGGCTAGTGAAAAATTGAATACATCAATTTTTCCATTATTAAAGTGGCTAGGGTTGAGTCAGTATGTTGGCAGCATCCCTCAATGTTAGTGATGGCTGTTTAACAGTCTGATGGCCTTGAGATAGAAGCTATTTTTCAGTCTCTCGGTCCCTGTTTTGATGCACCTGTACTGGCCTCGCCTTCTGGATGATAGCAGGGTGAACAGGCAGTGGCTCGGGGGGTTGTTGTCCTTGAGGATCTTTTTGGCCTTCCTGTGACATCGGGTGGTGTAGGTGTCCTGGAGGTCAGGTAGTTTGCCCCCGGTGATGCGTTGTGCAGACCTCACTACCCTCTGGAGAGCCTTCCGGTTATGGGCGGAGGAGTTGCCGTACCAGGCGGTGATACAGCCCGACAGGATGCTCTCGATTGTGCATCTGTAAAAGTTTGGGTGTTTTTGGTGACAAGCTGAATTTCTTCAGCCTCCTGAGGTTGAAGAGGCGCTGCTGCGCCTTCTTCACCACGCTGTCTGTGCGGGTGGACCATTTTAGTTTGTCCGAGATGTGTACCCCAAGGAACTTAAAACTTTCCACCCTCTCCACTACTGTCCCGTCAATGTAGATAGAGGGTCCTTCTGCTGTAGATAGGGGGTGTAGATAGGGGGTCCTTCTTCTGCTCCTTCTGCTGTTTCCTGAAGTCCACGATCATCTCCTTTGTTTTGTTGACATTGAGTGTGAGGTTATTTTCCTGACACCACACTCCGAGAGCCCTCACCTCCCTGTAGGCCGTCTCGTCATTGTTTGTAATCAAGCCTACCACTGTAGTGTCGTCTGCAAACTTGATGATTGAGTTGGAGGCGTGCATGGCCACGCAGTCTTGGGTGAACAGGGAGTACAGGAGAGGGCTGAGAACGCACCCTTGTGGGGACCCAGTGTTGAGGATCAGCGAGGTGGAGATGTTGTTACCTACCCTTACCACCTGGGGGGCGGCCCGTCAGGAAGTCCAGGACCCAGTTGCACAGGGCGGGGTCGAGACCCAGGGTCTCGAGCTTAATGACGAGTTTGGAGGGTACTATGGTGTTAAATGCTGAGCTGTAATCGATTAACAGCATTCTTACATAGGTATTCCTCTTGTCCAGATGGGTTATGGCAGTGTGCAGTGTGATGGCGATTGTGTTGTCTGTGGACCATTTGGGGAGGTAAGCAAATTGGAGTGGGTCTAGGGTGTCAGGTAGGGTGGAGGTGATATGGTCCTTGACTAGTCTCTCAAAGCACTTCATGATGACGGAAGTGAGTGCTACAGGGCGGTAGTCATTTAGCTCAGTTACCTTAGCTTTCTTAGGAACAGGAACAATGGTGGCCCTCTTTTTATTTTATTTTATTTCACTTTTATTTAACCAGGTAGGCAAGTTGAGAACAAGTTCTCATTTATAATTGCGACCTGGCCAAGATAAAGCAAAGCAGTTCGACACATAGAGTAAAACAAGCAAAGCAGAGTTACACATGGAGTAAAACAAACATACAGACAATAATACAGTCAAAAAATAAGTCTATATACAATGTGAGCAAATGAGGTGAGATAAGGGAGGTAAAAGCAAAAAAAGGCAATGGTGGCGAAGTAAATACAATATAGCAAGTAAAACACTGGAATGGTGGATTTGGTAGATTTGCACTGGAAGAATGTGCAAAGTAGAAATATAAATAATGGGGAGCAAAGGAGCTAAATAAATAAATAAATACAGTAGGGGAAGTAGGGGAAGAGGTAGTTGTTTGGTCTAAATTATAGATGGGCTATGTACAGGTGCAGTACAGGTGCAGTAATCTGTGAGCTGCTCTGACAGCTGGTACTTAAAGCTAGTGAGGGAGATAAGTGTTTCCAGTTTCAGAGATTTTTGTAGTTCGTTCCAGTCATTGGCAGCAGAGAACTGGAAGGAGAGGCGGCCAAAGGAGGAATTGGTTTTGGTGGTGACCAGAGAGATATACCTGCTGGAGCGCGTGCTACAGGTGGGTGCTGCTATGGTGACCAGCGAGCTGAGATAAGGGGGGACTTTACCTAGCAGCGTCTTGTAGATGACCTGGAGCCAGTAGGTTTGGCTACGAGTATGAAGCGAGGGCCAGCCAACGACAGCGTACAGGTCGCAGTGGTGGGTAGTATATGTGGCTTTGGTGACAAAACGGATGGCACTGTGATAGACTGCATCCAATTTATTGAGTAGGGTATTGGAGGCTATTTTGTAAATGACATCTCCGAAGTCGAGGATCGGTAGGATGGTCAGTTTTACAGGTATGTTTGGCAGCATGAGCGAAGGATGCTTCGCAGCTAGCTAGCTGCTACCGAGTGGCTATATCTTGCCATCTTGAGGTAATACATGTATCACTAGCCACTTTAAACAATGCCACTTTTATATGTTTACATACCCTACATTACTCAGCTCATTTGTATTTACTGTACTCGATACCATCTACTGCATCTTGCCTATGCCGTTCTGTACCATCACTCGTTCATATATTTTTATGTACATTTTCTTCATTCCTTTACACTTGTGTGTATAAGGTAGTTGTTGTGAAATTGATAGGTTAGATTACTCGTTGGTTATTACTGCATTGTCAGAACTAGAAGCACAAGCATTTCGCAACACTCGCATTAACATCTGCTAACCATGTGTATGTGACAAATAAAATTTGATTTGATATAGTGGCTAACGCCCTTGTCCCGAAGCTAGCACCAGTTAGCCTCGAGCCAGGAGCATCTCCTGGCTAGCGCACAAAATAACTCCAGCTACAACACCTCTTTTGCCAATTGGCCTGGACCCCTTGTCGACACGGAGCCCCGCCAATCCATCACGACTGGTCTGCCGACGTAATTCCGTCCGTTGTGCCCTCAACCGGCCTTTGCCGGACGTCAGTGAAGACGCTTCTGCTAGCCCCGGCCTGCTATCTTTATGTACGCCATGTCTCCCGCTTGCTAGCGTAATACCTAACGGCTTCCTTGTGTCATCCATTGCTGTTCACTGGACCCTATGATCACCTGGCTACATAGCTGATGCCTGCTGGACTGTTCATTATGCCGGTACTCCATTTTGTTTATCTGTCGGCCCCAGCCTCGAACTCAGGCCCTGTGTGTAGTTAACTGACCCTCTCTGCCCATTCATCGCCATTTTACCTGTTGTTGTTGTCTTAGCTGGTTATCTGTTGTTGTCTTACCCATTGTTGTCTTAGCTAGCTCTCCCAATCAACACCTGTGATTGCTTTATGCCTCGCTTTATGTCTCTCTCTAATGTCAATATGTCTTGTATACTGTTATTTAGGGTAGTTATCATTGTTTTATTTTACTGCTGAGCCCCTAGCCCCACTCAACATGCCTCAGATACCTCTTTTGTCCCACCTTCAACACATGCGGTGACCTCACTCAGCATAAATAGTACCTCCAGAGATGCAACCTCTCTCATTGTCACTCAATGCTTGGGTTTACCTCCACTGTACCCGCACCGTACTATACCCCTGTCTGTACATTATGCCCTGAATCTATTCTACCACGCCCAGAAATCTGCTCCTTTTATTCTCTGTCCCCAACGCACTAGACGACCAGTTTTGATAGCCTTTAACCGTACCCTCATCCTATTCCTCCTCTGTTCCTCGGGTGATGTGGAGGTTAACCCAGGCCCTGTCTGTTCCCTGGCGCTCTCGTTTGTTGACTTCTGTAACCGTGAAAGCCTTGGTTTTGTGTTTGTTAACATCAGAAGCCTCCTCCCTAAGTTTGTTTTACTCACTGCTTTAGCACACTCTGCCAACCCTGATGTCCTTGCCGTGTCTGAATCCTGGCTTTGGAAGGCCACAGAAAATTCAGAGATTTACATCCCCAACTACAACATTTTCCATCAAGATAAAACTGCCAAAGGGGGAGGAGTTAGCCTGCAGAGTTCTGTCATACTTTCCAGGTCTGTGCTCAAACAGTTCGTGCTTCAAATTTTAAAAGAATATCTGACCAGAAATAAGTATCTCACTGTTGCCACCTGTTATAGACCCCCCTCAGCTCCCAGCTATGCCCTGGTCACCATATGTTAATTGATTGCCCCCCATCTATCTTCAGAGTTCGTTCTGCTAGATGACCTAAACTGGGATATGCTTAACACCCTGGCCATCCTACAATCTAAGCTAGATGCCCTCCGTCTCCCACAAATGATCAACAAATCTGTAAACACGGCCACCCTCATAGATATCATCCTGAACAACCTGCCCTCTAAATACACTTCTGCTGTCTTCAACCAGGATCTCAGCGATCACTGCCTCATTGCCTGCATCCGTTATGGGTCCGCGGTCAAACGACCACCCCTCATCACTGTCAAACGCTCCCTAAATCACTTCTGCGAACAGGCCTTTCTAATCGACCTGGCCCGGGTATCCTGGAAGGATATTGACCTCATCCCGTCAGTAGAGGATGCCTGGTTGTTCTTTAAAAGTAATTTCCTCACCATCTTAAATAAGCATGCCCCTTTCATAAAATGTAGAACTAAGAACAGATATAGCCCTAGATATGCAACTTTTCAGGGAAGTCAGGAACCAATACACACAGTCAGTTAGGAAAGCAAAGGCTAGCTTTGTCAAATAGAAATTTGCATCCTGCAGCTCTAACGCCAAAAAGTTCATGGACACTGTAAAGTCCATGGAGAATAAGAGCACCTCCTTCCAGCTGCCCACTGCACTGAGGCTAGGAAACAATGTCACCACTGACAAATCCATGATAATCGAGAATTTCAATAAGCATTTCCCTACGGCTGGCCATGCTTTTCTCCTGGCTACCCCAATCTCGGCCAAAAGCTCCGCACCCCAGCAGCAACTTTCCCAAGCCTCCCCACCTTCTCCTTCACCCAAATCCAGATAGCAGATGTTCTGAAAGAGCTGCAAAACCTGTACCCGTACAAATCAGCTGGGCCAAACAATCTGGACCCTCTCTTTCTAAAATTATCCACCGCCATTGTTGCAACCCATATTACTAGTCTGTTCAACCTCTCTTTCGTATCGTCCAAGATTCCTAAAGATTGGAAAGCTGCCACGGTAATCCCCCTCTTCAAAGGGGGTGACACTCTAGACCCAAACTGTCTAGTGTCACTCCCTTTATACTTATATCCATCCTGCCCTACCTTTCCAAAGTCTTCAAAAGCTAAGGTAACAAACAGATCACTGACTATTTCAAATCCCACCGTACCTTCTCCGCTGTGCAATCCGGTTTCCCAGCTGGTCACGGGTGCACCTCAGCCACGCTCAAGGTACTAAATTATATCATAACCGCCATCGATAAAAGACAGTACTGTGTAGCCGTCTTCATCAACCTAGCCAAGGTTTTCGACTCTGTCAATAACCGTATTCTTATCGGCAGACTCAACAGCCATGGTTTCTCAAATGACTGCCTCGTCTGGTTTACCAACTACTTCTCAGATAGAGTTCAGTGTGTCAAATCGGAGGGCCTGTTGTCCGGACCTCTGGCAGTCTCTATGGGTGTACCAAAGGGTTCAATTCTCGGGCCGACCCTTTTCTCTGCATATATCCATGATGTCGCTCTTGCTGCTGGTGATTCCTTGATCCACCTCTACGCAGACGACACTATTCTTTATACATCTGGCCCTTCTTTGGACACTGTGTTAACAAACCTCCAAACGAGATTCAATGCCATACAGAACTCCTTCCGTGGCCTCCCACTGCTCTTAAATGCTAGTTAAACTAAATGCATGCTCTTCAACCGATTGCTGCCCGCACCCTCCCGCCCGACTAGCATCACTACTCTGGACGGATCTTACTTAAAATATGTGGACAATTAAAAATACCTAGGTGTCTGGCTAGACTGTAAACTCTCCTTCCAGACTCATGTTAAGAATCTCCAATCCAAAATATAATCTAGAATCGGCTTCCTATTTCGCAACAAAAGCCTAATTCACTCACGCTGCCAAACATACCCTCGTAAAACTGACTATCCTACCGATCCTCGACATTGGCAATGTCATTTACAAAATAGCCTCCAACACTCTACTCAGCAAACTGGATGCAGTCTATCACAGTGCCATCCGTTTTGTCAC
This sequence comes from Salvelinus fontinalis, assembly GCF_029448725.1. NCBI lineage: Eukaryota > Metazoa > Chordata > Actinopteri > Salmoniformes > Salmonidae > Salvelinus > Salvelinus fontinalis. The sequence continues at coordinate 32,152,343 of NC_074676.1, forward strand.
CAAAGCCCCATATACCACCCACCACTGTGACCTGTATGCTCTCGTCGGCTGGCCCTTGCTACATATTCATCGCCGGACCCACTGGCTACAGGTCATCTATAATGCTAGGGAAAGCTCCGCCTTATCTCAGCTCACTGGTCACCATAACAACACCCACCCGTAGCATGCGCTCCAGCAGGTATATCTCACTGGTCTTCCCCAAAGCCAACACCTCTTTGGTCACCTTTCCTTCCAGTTCTCTGCTGCTGCCAGTGACTGAAACAATTTGCAAAAATCACTGAAGTTGGAGACTTATATCTCCCTCACTAACTTTAAGCATCAGCTACCTGAGCTGCAGCTGTACACAGCCAATCTGTAAATAGCCCATTCAACTACCTACCTCATCCCCATATTGTTTTTATTTACTTTTTTTGCTCTTTTGCCCACCAGTATTTCTACTTGCACATCATCATCTGTATATCTATCACTCCAGTGTTAATTTGCTAAATTGTAATTACTTTGCTACTATGGCCTTTTATTGCCTTACCTCATTACTCCATTTACACACACTGTATATAGATTTTTCAATTGTTATTGGCTGCACTTTTGTTTATCCCATGTGTAACTCTGTTGTTTTTTGTCGTATTGCTTTATCTTGGCCAGGTCGCAGTTGTAAATGAGAACTTGTTCTCAACTGGTCTACCTGGTTAAAAAAAGATTAAATAAATAATAACCTGGATGTTTGCACTAGTACCTTGCATCCAACCTCCAAGGGCACAGAGGAGTGGTGAGGTGGAAGGCATGGTGGGAAATGCTTGATGAGGGTCTGTTGTTTGTCTCCTACAAAACACACATAATGCACTACACACCAATGGAAAATCCAAGCACCTGGCTGACTTCCACTCACTGTGGCAGGGTACACAATAATGAGGTAACTCTCACACATCTGACTCCATGACATATTGAAGAGAGGGATCTTTTTTGCAGGACATTGTCTTTCTCTTGTGCCTACTCTTGTGCATACTCCTACTTTATCGCCGCTCTCTCTCAGTGCAAGCACTGATGGAGCATCTTACGAAATTATAGTTGTCACAATTTTTGTTGTTGTTAATGATTTATTAAATGTGGCCCAATATAAAGAACTTTCCTTTAATGGTTTAACATCTATTAACTCCCCAATCCCACACGTATTTTTTTTAACGTTCGTTATCATATCATGTGAAATAATGAATGGGAACTCTGTCAGGGTGGAACAGCCCATTATTATCAACCCGTCTGCGGGTGATTAATGGCACTTGTTTCTACTATTATGAGAAAATCGTGGATTATATTAATATTGATATGTACAGTACAAGTCAAGAGTTTGGACAAACTAATCATTCAAGGGATTTTCTTTATTTGTATAATATTTTACATTGTAGAATAATAGTGAAGACATCAAAACTATGAAATAACACATATGGAGTCATGTAGTAACCAAAAAACGTGGTAAACAAATCAAAATATATTGTAGATTTTAGATTCTTCAAAGTAGCCACCTGTCAGTGATTGGGTGCAGAGATGCAGCGGAGTCAGGCGCAGGACACAGTTTAGAGTAAAACAAACGAGTTTACTCAATAAAACAAACAGGCAATATTCCAATAAGGAAAATACAAAAACTAACACCAACGACAATCACTAAGACACCAACAATCACAGACAAAACAGAAAGGTATGCCAGAGGGTTAAATAAGGAACATGATATGGGAATTAGAAACAGGTGTGTGTAATACAGACAAAACAAAACGAAAATGAAACATGGATCAGTGGTGACTAGAAAGCCGGTGACGTCGACCGCCGAACACCACCCGAACAAGGAGAGGGGCTGACTTCGGCGGAATTTGTGACACCACCCTTTGCCTTGATGATAGCTTTGCACACTCTTGGCAATCTCTCAACCAGCTTCAACTGGAAGGTTTTTTCAACAGTCTTGAAGGAGTTCCATATATGCTGGGCACGTGTTGGCTGCTTTTCCTTCACTCTGCGGTCCAACTCATCCCAAACCATCTCAATTGGTTTGAGATCGGGTGATTGTGGATGACAGGTCATCTGATGAAGCACTCCGTCACTCTCCTTCTTTGTCAAATAGCTCTTACACAGCCTGGAGGTGTGTTGGGTCATTGTCCTGTTGAAAAACAAATGATTTGTGCCCACTAAGCACAAACCAGATGGAATGGAGTATTGCTGCAGAATGCTGTGGTAGCCATGATGGTTAAGTGTGCCTTGAATTCTAAATAAATCACAGATAGTGTCACCAGCAAAGCACCCCCACACCATCATACCTCTTCCATGTTTCAAGGTGGGAACCTCACATGCGGAGATCATCCATTCATCTACTTTGCGTTTCACAATGTCACAGCGGTTGGAAACAAAAATCTCAAATTTGGAATGATTTCAACCGGTCTAATGTCCATTGCGAGTGTTTCTTGGCCCAATCAAGTCTCTTCTTATTAGTGTCCTTTAGTAGTGGTTTCTTTGCAGCAATTTGACTATGAAGGCCTGATTTATGCAGTCTCCACTGAACAATTGATGTTGAGATATGTCTGTTACTTGAACTCTGAAGCATTTATTTGGGCTGCAATTTCTGAGGCTGGTAATGCTAATGAGCTTATCCTCTGCAGCAGAGGTAACTCTGGGTCTTCCTTTCCTGTGGCGGTCCTCATAAGAGCCAGTTTCATCATAGCGCTTGATGGTTTTTGCGACTGCACTTGAAGAAACTTTCAAAGTTCTTGAAATGTACAGGATTGACTGACTTTCATGTCTTAAAGTAATGATGGACTGTCATTTCTCTTTGCTTATTTGAGCTGTTCTTGCCATAATATGGACTTGTTCTTTTACCAAACAGGGCTATCTTCTGTATACCCCCATATATTGCCACAACACAACGTATTGGCTGAAACACATTAAGGAGGAAAGAAATTCCACAAATTAACTTTTAACAAAGCACACCTGAAATGCATTCCAGGTGACTACCTCATGAAGCTGGTTGAGAGAATGCCAAGAGTGTACAAAGCTGTCATCAAGGCATAGGGTGGCTACTTTGAAGAATCAAAAGTATAAAATACATTTTGATTCGTTTAATACTTTTTTCATTACTACATGATTCCATATTTTTATTTCATAGTTTTGATGTCTTTACTATTATTCTACAATGTAGAAACTAGTACAAATAAAGAAAAACCCTTGAATGAGTATGTGTCTCCAAACTTTTGACAGGTGATGTATGAAAGTAAATTATTGATATTTATTAATTCTTCTTCTTCTGTATGGATTAATTTACTTTTTGGATGCCTTTTTGTAAACAATGTGGTTTCATTAACCTGGGCACAGTGGCCAAGCAAAACCTCCCTCCCTCTCTATTTCCTTTGCAACTTAAAAATCAAAACATATCAAATTGCTTCGTGTTACATGCTTCGTAAACAACAGGTGTAGACAAACACTGAAACTATCATGTTTTATGGAAGATCCAGATGCAGACAGTGTTGAATTAACAAAAGTTTATTACTAGAACAGGGGGCAGGAAAAACGATAGGTCAGGGGCTGTTAGAGGTTGGTAATCCAGATCAGAGTCCAAAAGGTACAGAACGGCAGGCAGTCTCTGCTTTCACAAAAAGCTGGTTCTCCAAGAGGCGTTGGAGAACCTGTCGGACATGGAGCACATGTTCTTGGGCGGAGCGGGAGAAGACGAGGTTCAACATGTAGTGGAGAACATCAATAACCAGAGCCTGGAACACAGCTGGGGCTTTGATAAGGCCAAATGGCATGACCAGATACTCGTAGTGACCACTTGCTGTGTTGAAGGCAGTCTTCCACTCGTCCCCTTCCTGTATCCGCAACAGGTGGTAGGCGTTCAGTAGGTCCAGCTTGGAGAACACAGTGGCCCCCTGGAGCAGCTTGAACGCCGAGGAGATGAGTGGTAGCGGGTAGCGGTTCTTCACTGTGATGCCATTGAGGCCCCAGTAGTCAATACACAGGCGCAGAGTTTTGACCTTCTTCGCCACAAAGAAGAACCCTGCGCCGGCAGGGGAAGCGGAAGGACGGATTAACCCTGCAGATAGAGAATCCTCAATGTAGGTCTCCATAGACTTGGTCTCCGGACCCGACGGAGTACAGTCGTCGCCAGGGTGGAGTGATGCCTGGGAGAAGGTCAATCCTGCAATCATAGGGTCTATGCGATGGAAGCGAAGTGGCCCGGGACATACTGAACAGCTCCTGAAGGTCCTGGTACTCGGCGAGAATGGCGGAGGGGTGCGAGTAAGGAAAGAGGAATAGTTCTCCATAAGGCCCACCAGAGTACTCGCCGCTTCCTGATGAGCCTGGTTTTTTAATGAGCAGGTAGCTACGAAGTGTCCCGTAACTCCACTATATAGACAGCTCTGGGTGTGGAGTTGGCGTAAGCGCTCAGCCAGAGTCAATCTCAGGTGATGCCGGGTTCACTCGGACACGTAGACTTCGGGGTTCTCCGGGATTCTTCAGAGGCAAGGTGGGAATCGAGGGCGAACGAGGGCGAGAGGGCAGAGATTCCCTCTCCCTCCTACGTTCTCGATGCCGCCAATCGATCTGGATGGTCAAGGCTATGAGGGAGTCAAGGTCCATGGGCAGCTTCCGGGTTGCAAGCTCATATTTGACCACCTCCGATAATCCGTGAAGGAACATGTCGAACAATGCTTCCGGGTTCCAGGCACTCTCAGTCACCAACATGCAAAAATCCATCACGTAGTCTGCCACACTACGGGAGTCTTGACGTAGCAGCTCTCGTAGCAGCCTCTCTCCCGGACAACAGAGAATCAAACACCTTCCGAACTTCCGCCACAAACTCCTCTAGACTGAAGCAGATGGCAGACTGTTGCTCCCACACCACCGTAGCCCAGGCGAGTGCCTTCCTGGACATCAGCGTTATGATGTGGTCTGAGGGCTATCCTCGAGTGGTCTGAGGGGAACGAAGAAGGCTGCAGCTCGAAAATGAGGGAGCACAGGGAGAGAAGCCCGGCAGGTTCCGGAATCTCCAGTGTAGCGTCCAGAGGAGGGAAGCGGGGTTCTCAGGACACTGGGGTAGGCTGGGAGATTACGGGTGTGACTCGCTGCCCAGTGGGGAATGTGCGGAATTGCTCCAGCAAAGTCTCAAACTCCTGATAAAGGCGTACTGCCAGGTTATGGAGTCCCTCCATTAGACATTGCAGTAACTCCTTGTGTCATCCAATGATGGCTCCATGCAGGGAGACAGCATTGTGGAGCTTGTCTGAGTCTGCTGGGTCGGTCATGGCCAGTTTGTACTATCACGTTTTAGGGAAGACCCAGATGTAGACAGTGTCGAAGTAACAAAAGTTTATTACTAGAACAGGGGGCAGGCAGTCTTGGGGTCAGGGCAGGCAGAGGTCAATAATCCAGTGTGGTGAGGAAAGGTACAGGACGGCAGGCAAGCTCAGGGTTAGGGCAGGCAGAATGATCAAAACTGGGAAAACTAGAAAACAGGAACTATAGAAAAGACAAGAGGAAGGAGAAAAACGCTTGTAAGCTTGATGAACAAAACGAACTGGCAATGTTTTTCCACTACTCAATTACCCAGTGTTGGTGATCGGTTGCGCACTTGAGACACTTTTTCTTGTTTTTAGCTGATAGGAGTGGAACCCGGTGAGGTTGTCTGATGCAATAGCCCATCCGTGACAAGAATGCACAAGTTGTACGTTACGAGATGCCATTCTATACCGTGTCGTTATTTGTCTGTTTCTGGCCAGCCTGTTAGCTTGCACAATTCTTGCCATTCTCCTGTGACCTCTCTCATCAATGAGTAGTTTTCTCCCACAGGACTTCCACTGACAAAGTGTGATCTTGTCTCTACCACTGTCACACTTCTCAACCAGTTCTGATCTACACACCCCAACATTGTGTGATGCTGAATCTGTGACGGTTTTACATTTTAAATTTCTTCAAAGGGTCTGATTTTAAAATATTCCTCTAGAAGTTGTTTGTGCACTATACAGCGAAGGAGGGTGGAGGAGGCTTGAATTGAAGAGCATCTTGTTATGACATGCATTATATGAATTAGGCCCACAGAATTATATATATGGTGGGGTGGCTTCTATGAAGGACATTTGAATGTCTTTGAACTTCCAAGAGTTGTCTTAACGTTGGACCAGAGCTAGCTAGATAGCTAACAAGCTTGTGTGTGCAGAGCTGCACCAGAAATAAAATAAAAACACATCTTACCTTTTCGTAGTTAAAAAATTCAATGTGAAACGTGATAACTATAGTATCCTTAATTAGAATTGAACAAGTTAATCCCTTCTACAATTAAAAATATCTCTCTAATTTCTGAATCACGCTTGTAACATTAGTGGGCTACAGTAGCCTATGCTTCTGACTGATCAGAGTTTTGTTTTGACCTGTTTTGAGCGGGTTGAGGACATCTAGCTATGTCTACATGAATGTCTGTCCACAATCCCTTTAGAACATTGGTTGATGTATGTGGATAAGTTTTGAGTTGATTAAACAGATGACATCAAAACTGTAATTTCCTGTGCTAGTCTAAAACACACCAGTGAAAACATGTCTAACATGCCAGTGATTTTGTGCTAAAGGTGCTTCTGTTATGCAGTAGTATGTATCTGCTGCAACACCCACACTGTAGCGTTGCGCTGCAGTAATCCACCGTCAGTGATGTACTTTAAGACCTGGCAGCACGACAAGAGAACATCACATTACGGCGCCAACTTATTAATTTAACATCTTATTCAGTGATTGCAAATTAATTCATGTGACATGCAGGCAATCGTGCTTCCTCTCCTTTCCCAAAGAGCCCCTCCAAGCAGCAGCCTTTCTGTGTTGTTTTCTGATTTGTGTCATCACCATGGCAGCACGAGAGGCTCAGGTAAACTTCGACAGAGATTAGACAGTGGGTAAAGCAAGACCACACTCTGCAAGAGGGGAGACTGTTTATTCTCTCAACGATGCATAGACTGTTTTGGTTTTCAGGGCCGCATCTGTAGTGATGCAGTTTAGACTGATCAAACACTATCCTAAATCATTGTCTAGTCCAACAATGAACGCTTCCCCTTGAGTCAGAAATTGTAATTTTCTAAAATTCCATTGCAGCCATTTTCCACACAAATGAGAAAATGTGGGCAAAGTAATACACTCACAGGCTAGTTCCATAACAGAATTGGAAGCTACAAAAGACAATCACAGTACTGTTGAAAGAGGTTCAGTACTGTTTTGAACAGAAGCAAAATAATCCATCCTATGATTTGTAATAAGCCACCATTTTTTTAACAGTATGTGTAGTTGTCAAATCGTTTTTTCTGTCCATTGATTGACTGTGAGGTTAACATTGTGCCAAGCTACTGTAGTACCTGTAGAGGAGATGGGATGTATACTAGAAAGCCTCTGACACACAGCATGGCTTCAAACACACACATGAATGATGTGGAGTTACTCCACAGGCAGAATGAGACTCCAAGAAATGAAGTAATTAAGGACAAAAAGGAACAGTGACAAAGACTGGCTATTAATTTCTCCTTCCATGAAGAGACGTGATTGTGCTATTGACTGGCATGTAGGTGACATGGTGTTTTTGTGACTACAGACAGAAAGAGAGACTATAACTTTTTGTGCAAGCCATCAATAGCTGTGACAAGTGAAAAAGGCAGAGAGATTGGCAAGCTCATTCTCTTCATCATTCAGACACACACACAAGCCTAGACCAAGTTGGCAGAAGGCTGATCAAATTTGGTTTGGGTTACTGCATGAATTAGGCAGGCAGTAGATGAGGTCAATTGGGAATGAGGGCAGTAGATGAGGTCAGTTGGTAATCAAGGCAACAAAAGTGTCTTAAAAATCCTACCAAATTTCAATGGCAAAGAGAAAACAAGTTCAGAGGACAATGCTAAAGGTCTTGCAGCTATACATATATTATAACTGTGTATGTATACTAATAGCATACTATATACTGCATACCTACTGTTTCTAATGATAGTGAGCCCTTATCTACAATTACTACGGTTCTGCATGTCATATCATTACTGTGACATTATTTTTTCATCAGTACTTCAATGACATATGGACTATGATTAGCATGAAACGTTACATTACTAGAGGATGTAATCAGTTTGTGAGCTACTTCAAAGATGGTTCTGCATTGAGTCTGCATTTGGGAAATTAACAATTGTAATCTATTGGCATAAGTTGCATCAGTAAGGAGGTCCTTGTTTAACAGGAAAAGGGTTGGAATACTCATTACACCTGGAATACTCATTACACAATGACTCTCCTTGATGATGCCACATTCCCATCAGTGCTTCAGGCTAATAGCTTTAAACTAGCTTCAAAGGGGTTGCTCCTTTCTGGAGCTGAATTTCCATTAATGGTACCGTGAGAACAGAAAAAATAAATGATCTGGAGAAAAACACTTGATTATTGCAGCACTTTGTCTGTCATTGGGGTCCTTAAGGGCAGGTTGTAGCAGTCAATATGCAAAAGTATTGATTTAGGAATAAGGGGAAATCTAGATATAGCAGACAGACTGATATTCAGACGGGCTTCACTCTTTCTGTTTTAATGGACAATGACTCTTGCAATGTATGTACAGTGCATTCGGAAAGTATTCAAACCCTTTGACCTTTTCCACATTTTGTTACGTTACAGTCTTATTCTAAAATTGATAAAAAAAATAAAAAATCATTGTCTTGGCTGTGTGCTTAGGGTTGTTGTCCTGTTGGAAGGCGAATCTTCCCCTCAGTCTGAGGTCCTGAACGCTCTGGAGCAGGTTTTCATCAAGGATTTCTCTGTACTTTGCTCCGTTCATCTTTCCCTCAAACCTGACTAGTCTCCCTGTACCTGCCGTTGAAAAACGTCACCACCATGTTTCACCATAGGAATGGTGCCAGGTTTCCTCAAGACGTGGCGCTTGGCATACAGGCCAAAGACCATAATGGCCTGATTGGTGGAGTGCTGCAGAGATGATTGTCCTTCTGGAAGTTTCTTCCATCTCCACAAAGGAACTCTAGAGCTCTATCAGAGTGACCATCGGGTTCTTGGTCACCTCTCTGACCAAGGCCATTATCCCCTAATTGCTCAGTTTGGCCGGGTGGCCAGCTCTAGGAAGAGTCTTGGTGGATCAAAACTTCTTCAATTTAAGAATGATGGAAGCCACTGTGTTCATGGGGACCTTCAATGCTGCAAACATTTTTTGGTACCCTTCCCCAGATCTGTACCTCGACACAATCCTGTCTTGGAGCTCTACAGACAATTTCTACATTTACATTTACATTTAAGTCATTTAGCAGACGCTCTTATCCAGAGCGACTTACAAATTGGTGCATTCACCTTATGACATCCAGTGGAACAGCCACTTTACAATAGTGCATCTAGATCTTTTAAGGGGGGGGGGGGGGGGGGGGGGCAGAAGGATTGCTTTATCCTAGGTATTCCTTGAAGAGGTGGGGTTTCAGGTGTCTCCGGAAGGTGGTGATTGACTCCGCCGTCCTGGCGTCGTGAGGGAGTTTGTTCCACCATTGGGGTGCCAGAGCAGCGAACAGTTTTGACTGGGCTGAGCGGGAACTGTACTTCCTCAGTGGTAGGGAGGCGAGCAGGCCAGAGGTGGATGAACGCAGTGCCCTTGTTTGGGTGTAGGGCCTGATCAGAGCCTGAAGGTACTCTTCCACATCATTGCTTGGTTTTGGCTCTGACATGCACTTTCAACTGTGGGACCATACAGGTGAAGTCGGAAGTTTGCATACACCTTAGCCAAATACATTTAAACTCAGTTTTTCACAATTCCAGACATTTAATCCTTGTAAAAATCCCGTTTTCGGTTAATTAGGATCACCACTTTATTTTAAGAATGTGAAATGTCAGAATAATAGTAGAGAGAATGATTTATTTCAGCTTTTATTTCTTTCATCACATTCCCAGTGGGTCAGGAGTTTACATACATTCAATTAGTATTTGGTAGCATTGCCTTTAAATTGTTTAACTTCTACTTCATCACAATCCTGGATCTGGGAGCACCCCCATCAGTAAAAAAGCTGACTATCATAGCCTAGCATAGCGTCACAAGTAAATACTAGCATCTAAATATCATTAAATCACAAGTCCAAGACACCAGATGAAAGATACACATCTTGTGAATCCAGCCATCATTTCTGATTTTTAAAATGTTTTACAGGGAAGACACAATATGTATTTCTATTAGCTAACCACGATAGCAAAAGACACAACTTTTTTTTCCCACCATTTTTTTCCTGCATGGGTAGCTATCACAATTTCGACCAAATAAAGATATAAATAGTCACTAACCAAGAAACAACTTCATCAGATGACAGTCTGATAACATATTTATTGTATAGCATATGTTTTGTTAGAAAAATTTGCATATTTCAGGTATAAATAATGGTTTTACATTGCAGCCACCATCACAACTCTCACCAAAGCAACTAGAATAACTACAGAGACCAACGTGAATTACCTAAATACTCATCATAAAACATTTATGAAAAATACACAGCATACAACAAATGAAAGACAAAGATCTTGTGAATCCAGCCAATATTTCAGATTTTTTAAGTGTTTTACAGCGAAAACACAATATAGCATTATATTAGCTTACTACAATAGCCAACCACACAACAGCATTGATTCAAGCCAACAATAGCGATAACGAATAAACCAGCAAAAGATATTAATTTTTTCACTAACCTTCTCAAACTTCTTCAGATGACAGTCCTATAACATCATATTACACAATACATATAGAGTTTGTTCGAAAATGTGCATATTTAGCGGCACAAATCGTGGTTATACAATGAGAATAGTAGCCAAAATGCAAACAAAATGTCGGGAGAACTCTTGGGAGAGGCACCTAATCTAATCAGTAACTAATCATAAACTTGACTAAAAAATACAGGTTGGACAGCAAATGAAAGATACATTAGTTCTTAATGCAACCGCTGTGTTAGACTTTTAAAATTAACGTTACTACGACATACAGCGTGCGTTAAAGCGAGACCGCACCGAAATTAATGGCGGAATAGTAGATTTACATTTTTCAACAGAACAACGAATTAACATCATAAATACTTCTTACTTTTTGATGAGCTCCCATCAGAATCTTGGGCAAGTTGTCCTTTGTCCAGAGAAATCGTTGCTCGGTTGTAGATTGTCGCCTTCAACTTTGGAATTAGCAGTAAACATTAGCCATGTGGCGAAGACGTGTCAAACTCACTATAACGCAGCACTAAGAAATATCCGAAAATCGCAATATACTGATATAAACTGATATAACTCGGTTTAAAATAACAACATTATGATGTCTTTAACACCTATATCGAGTAAAATCAGAGCCGGATATATCTAAGGCCTATAACGGGAGCTTTCCAGAACGCCATCCTGATATCTGTCTTGCGTCATGGCGAATGTTGAAAAGGCTGCACCCCCGGTTCCAAGCCCATTTATATGGCCTCAGATCTGCCTAGCAACTCCATACCAATTCTCATTGCTTGCTGACATCCAGGGGAAGGCGTATGCAGTGCATGTCGACCAATAGAATACATGCAAATTAATAAACCGACCCTGGAACAGATTGCCTGATTTCAGATTTCTCACTTGCTGACAGGAAGATTGCTCCAACTTGAGTTCTGTTTTACTCACAGATATAATTCAAACGGTTTTAGAAACTAGAGAGTGTTTTCTATCCAATAGTAATAATAATATGCATATTGTACGAGCAAGAATTGAGTACGAGGCAGTTTAATTTGGGATCAAATTTTTTACAAAGTGAAAACAGCACCCCCTATTGAGAAAAGGGTCAAACATTTTTGGTAGCCTTCCACAAGCCTTCCACAATAAGTTGGGTCAATTTTGGCCCATTCCTGCTGACAGAGCTGGTGTCCTCCTGACAGAGCTGGTTTGTAGGCCTTGCTCACACACACTTTTTTAGTTCAGTCCACAAATGTTCTATAGGATTGAGGTCAGGGCTTTGTGATGGCCACTCCAATACCTTGACTTTGTTGTCCTTAAGCCATTTTGCCACAACTTTGGAAGTATGCTTTTGGTCATTGTCCATTTGGAAGACCCATTTGCAACCAAGCTTTAACTTCCTGACTTATTTCTTGAGATGTTGCCTCAATATATCCACATAATATTCCTCCTCATGATGCCATCTATTTTGTGACATGCACCAGTCCCTTCTGCAGCAAAGCACCCCCACAACATGATGCCGCCACCCCCGTGCTTCACGGTTGGGATGGTGTTCTTCGGCTTGCAAGCCTCCCCCTTTTTCCTCCAAGCATAACGATGGTCATTATGGCCAAACAGCTCTATTTTTGTTTCATCAGACCAGAGGACATTTTTCCAGAAAGTACGATCTTTGTCCGCATGTGCAGTTGCAAACCGTAGTCTGGCTTTTTTTACGGCGGTTTTGGAGCAGTGGCTTCTGCTTTGCTGAGCGGCCTTTCAGGTTATGTCGATATAGGACTTGTTTTACTGTGGATACAGATACTTTTGTACCCGTTTCCTCCAGCATCTTCACAAGGTCATTTGCTGCTATTCTGGGATTGATTTGCACTTTTCGCACCAAAGTATGTTCATCCCTAGAAGACAGAATGCATATCCTTCTGGAGCGGTATGACGGCTGCGTGGTCCCGTGGTGTTTATACTTGTGTACTATTGTTTGTACAGATGAACGTGGTACCTTCAGGCATTTGTAAATTGCTCCCAAGGATGAACCAGACTTGTGGAGGTCTATAATATTTTTTCTGTGGTCTTGGCTGATTTCTTTTGATTTTCCCATGATGTCAAGAAAAGAGGCACTGAAGGTAGGCCTTGAAATACATCCACAGGTACACGTCCAATTGACTCAAATTATGTCAATTAGCCTATCAGAAGCTTCTTAAGCCATGACATACATTTCTGGAATTTTCCAAGCTGTTTAAAGGCACAGTCAACTTAGTGTATGTAAACTTCTGACCCACTGGATTTGTGATACATTGAAATTTAGGTTAAATAATCTGTCTGTAAACAGCTGTTGGAAAAATTACTCGTGTCATGCAGAGAGTAGATGTCCTAACTGACTTGCCGAAACTATAGTTTGTTAACAAGAAATTTGTGAAGTGGCTGAAAAACTAGTTTTAATGTCTCCAACCTAACTGTATGTAAACTTCCAACCTCAACTTTAGACAGGTGTGTGCCTCTTTAAATCATGTCCAATCAATTGAATTTATCACAGGTGGACTCCAATCAAATTGTAGCAACATCTCAAGGATGATCAATGGAAACAGGATGCACCTGATCTCAATTTCAAGTTTCATAGCAAAGGGTCTGAATACTTATGTAAATGAGGTATTTCTGTTTTTATTTGTAGTAAAGTAGCAACATTTCTAAAAACCTGTTTTCACTTTATCATTATTGGTTATTGTGTGTAAATTGATGAGGAAAAACAATTATTTAATCAATTTTGGAATAAGGCTGTAACGTAACTGTCACGCCCTGACCGTAGATTGCTTTGGATGTTTCTATTTTTAGTTTGGTCAGGGTGGGATGTGGGTGGGTATTCTATGTCTGGTTATTCTATGTTGTAGGTCTAGGTTTTCTGTTTCTGTGTGTTTGGCCTGGTGTGGTTCCCAATCGGAGGCAGCTGTCTATCGTTGTCTCTGATTGGGAGCCATATTTAGGTAGCCTGTTTTCCCACTTTTGTTCCTTCTCCAGACGACAATCGTTACAGTAACAAAATGTTGAAAAGGTCAAGGGGTCTGAACACTTTCTGAATGCACTCTATACATTTGCAGGCAGTCTCTGATTACTCTGTTGTGTAACACATACAATCGGATGGTGACAGATGGTCCTGATTCCCCACATTGTCAAACAGGCCTCAGCCCTACGGGTCTGGAGAGAGAGAGCTCTGCATATCTCATACGATAAGCATCAAGAGGGCAGGTCAGAGTCTCGGTGGAGAGGAAGTTATGTGTGTGTATATGCGTTCATGTGTTAGTGTGAAAATAGCATGGTGTGTTTTGGACTATGTTCTGACCACTGACCTTCATGATTACTGCTGTCAAGCAGATGATACATATAACCGAAGAGGTAACTTTGCCATTACCAGACATGTTTTTCTGTTTGTCAAATCACATTACACAAGACCATTACACAAGTATGAGTTCACACAGTTAACCTAGGCATGCAAAATATATTAGATTCATTATTATTGTTTTCGGATATAAGCATGGCATTATGACTAAATCTAATATGGGAAATAAATAGTATAGATATGTTGGATGAGGCCTACTGTGCACAACCAGAATGGAGCATTGGCAGCCACGCCGATCCCCTGCAGCAGCTCCACTCCTTTGGCGGGAGCTTCATCAAGGTGGACTGAGTTCTGCAAACACTGCTCTCCTGCCCCAGCCCCTGCATGCAGCGACTTGAGGGAGGTCTGTCAAATGCTCAGTCTGCTCAGCTCTCACGTGGTTGGCCAGGAATTTGGCAAAGTCTCAGCTCACTCAACAAATAGCTGCAGATGACCCTATGCCTTTTAGCTCTTATGGGAATGAGCTGAATACCCCCTCAGACGTTCAATCTCATAGGAGGCTTAGACTAATGTACCTAAATGTGCAAAGTATCATAACAAAATGAACCAAATTGATATTTGGGTACATGCTGGTTCTCTTGGAAACATGGTTAAATGGTTCTGTATCTGATTAGGACATTGAAATAAATTATTATAATGTATTTAGATGTGACAGATTACAGAAAGGGGGAGGAGTGGCCATATACAGTATGTAAAATCAAATTTCATGTCATTCCAATCTTGAAATATTTATTTTCCCAATAAGTTTTAGCTCCTGGTTGTAGATGTGTCCATAAACCAGAATACATTTATTTGTTGCAGGGATTTACCCTTTCTCCTCAAGGGATTTACATGACATCATGTTTTACTCTGATTTAGCCACTCTCTCCTGTATTCCTGACCCTGAGTTGTTTCCAGAACATTTCTCCTCCATATTTATTTCTCTGGCAGATAAACACGCCCCTTTTAAACAATTCAGAGTCAACGATAGCGCTAACCCTTGGTTTCTTCTGAGCTATCTGAGCTCATTCAGATGAGAAATCAGGCCCGGGCCAAAGCAAGGAAAACTGACTCTGTAGTGGACTGGCAATCTTTTAGACAATTGAGAAACAGATAGCTTTCTTAATCAAGATAAACTAAATCTAGCTATTTTTTTAAGGTTTATCACTGAGCCAGTTGGTGATCCTTATAAATTTTGGAAAACAGTAAATGCACTGAAGAGTGCAAATTGTTCTTTAAGAAGTTCTGTCTGACTCTGGCGTCATAACTGAGAAGAATGGAATAAGGGATGCTTTTAATCATCATTTTATCTCAGCAGGCTTTTTATTTGCGAGAAACGGTGCTTCAATTGACCCTGGTCAGTAAATCGACTGCTCTTCCCTCTGCCAGCCACTAGTTGACCCGACAGTTAACCCATCAACTTATAGTGAATCTTTGTTTTCATTTCAACAATTTACTATCTGTGATGTGCTAGATGCCTTGCTTAAGATTGATGTAAAATAAATCCAATCGGGCTGATATGCTTGATCCATTTTTTGCTGCAGCTCTCTGCCCCCCTGATTGCTGAATCATTAACCCATATTTTTACCCTGACAATTATATCTGGTACTATTCCCAAGGTTTGGAAGGTGGTCCATGTACCCCTCCTTCACAAAGGTGGTGACACTTGTGACCTAAATAATTATCACCATAATTGCAAACTTTTTTTGCCTAGCTAAAATATTAGAATCCTTGATTAATTCTCAGCTAAGATCTTTCTAATCTTTGAAATGTATTCTAAATGTACATCCGTTGGGTTTTAGACCAGGTAATAGCACTATCTCTGCTGCATCCCTAGTTATAAAGGAGGTGGTTACCTGTATGGATAAAAGGCAACACTGTGCTGCTCTCTTCATTGACCAGGCTGCATGTAACCGGTTTAAAAATTACTTGACAGATAGAACTCAATGTGTATCTACTGATGGTGTTAAATCAAGTTTCCTGGATATTACGAAAGGTGTCCCGCAGGGGTCGATTCTGGGTCCTGTACTTTTTACTGTTTACATTAACAATATCGACTTGTTTGTAAAAATCTGTAGCCTGCACTTGTATGCCGATGATACTGTTGAGTATGCTATTGCCTCCACGGTTAAACAGGCTCTATCTGAACTACAGTCCGCCTTCATTCTATTACAGAAAAACTTTCTTGACCTGAAATTAGTATTGAATGCAGGTAAAACTAAGTATATGTTGTTCTCTAAAGCTTATAAAAAGAACTGATGATTTAAGCATACTTTGGATGGTGTCCATATTGACCGTGTCCCTGCTTACAAATATCTGGGCATCTGCATAGATGAAAAGCTGCCTTTTAAAAAGCATATTGGTGAGTTAGTTATAAAGCTGAGAATAAAAATGGGCTTCTTCTATAGAAATAGGTCCTGCCTCTCGCTAAATAGTAGAAAGCAGATTATTCAATCAATGTTTCTATTGGTCCTAGACTATTGTGACATTATCTATATGAATGCAACGGCCACTTCATTAAAGCCTTTAGATGCAGTTTATCATAGCGCACTGCGCATTATTAAGGGCAACAATTTGATGGTCTCAGGGATGGTTAACTCTGGAAATTCCTTTGGTCTCTACAGAGTTAGGTAAATCAGCTTTTAGTTTTCTTGCACCTTGTTTGTGGAACAATCTTCAAAATATTCTTACATTTATGCTTCTAGGGCAATTCAGAAGGCTGATTGAGGACCTTACTACTGATGAATGTATTCGTTTTTTTTATAACCATGTTTTTCTTTCTACCTGCATTTTTTATTTATATTGTGTGTATTTTCTGCAATTTATGTAATTCAGGGCTCCCCTGTAAAAGAGACATTGGTCTCAGTATGACTCCCTGATAAAATAAGGTTAAATAAATACATATTTGACATGCACCTGGTCAGATTTTCCCATTGTAGCAGCCAGATCTTTGCCAATGTAAGGACGTATAGACCAACTATCTGTTTTAGGACTCCAAAAAAAGTAGAGGGAAAGACATTATAAACAAAAATAATATACAGTTGAACTACAATTGCCATCTCTGTTGAATTCCCAAGTCTGCTAAACAGATATTTTCTGCAGAGAGTTTAGGTCATGCTATTTCTGCCACTTTTTTAACTTATTCTGTCACAGAAATCAGTAAGTAAGGCTCATACATGCCATGTCAGGACAAGGAACATGCATTGAAATATATCTCATCTTAACAAAATAAATGCATATTTTCTCACTTAACAGAGAATCATAAATGAAGAAAATTGCTATCGCCAGCACGTATTTCAGTTGCACATTTCATTGATTGTCATCCCCTGGCTAATCCAGTTTAAAACCAGTTTCAAAGCACTAAGTTAACAAAATAAACACAAGTTTCACCAAACACCAGACAGACACCATGCAGTTTAAATTGGCAACAAGTTATGTGGACAATTCCATTGCTTACAAAATCCCAATTTTACTTCTCAATGTTCGGTGTAGCTGTGATACAACAACTTGGACCTACAGTAGGCTATATTTCCCGATTCATCTCAATAGTCTAAAATAGTTTTTTTTTTTTAAATGCCAGGAGAGGCTCAACTATATTGCTTTCATCAATGTCTGGTCTCAGATCAGTGCAGATTTTACATTTTAGCAGACACTCTTAGGCATAACTCCTGAGTGGCACAGCGGTCTGAGGCACTGCATCTCAGTGCTAGAGGTGTCACTACAGACCCTGGTTCCATTCCAGGCTGTATCACAACCGGCTGTTATTTGGAGCCCTATTGGGCGGCGCAAAATTGGCCAAATGTCGTTAGGGTTTGCCGGGGTAGGACGTCATTGTAAATACGAATTTGTTCTTAACTGACTTGCCTAGTTAAATAACGCTAGGAGCAATTCAGGTTACATGCCTTGCTCAAGGGCACATCAACATATTTTTCACCTAGTTAACTTGGGGATTCGAACCAGGGACCTTTCGATTACATTTTAGTAATTTAGCAGATGCTCTTATTCAGAGCGACTTACAATTAGTGCATTCATCTAAAGATAGCTAGGTAGGACAACGACATATCACAGTCATAGTAAGTACATTTTTCCTCAATAGAGTAGCTATCAGCAAAGTCAGAGCTAGTAAGGGGTGGGGGGGAGTCAAGTGCGAGTGTTAACACTCTTAACCTCTGGGCTACCTGCCAGACGGAGAAAGCAAAGGAGACAATGGATTCCTTCTAATAGACAACACTCTGTTTCAGTCATGGGATTTCATTGGCCTCTACCACATGGACCGATAATGCTTTCTTCAGTAGCCTGCCAGGCTACAATATGGATGGATGCATGAGTCAATTTTCCAGCCATTTTCTCTACATACTACATAGCCTACACGTTCATATTGTTATAGGCACTCAGACATTCAATTAAAATGTGGACTTTACCCCCCAACTGAAACCAATTTGTTGAGTGTTTTGCAGCGTTTTTGATGTCTAGTTGATTTAGGCCATTGGATTTTCAAACACGTCACATTGGTTTTGCAAATGCCATTGACGAATGGTCAGACCAGTGGGTCCGACAGGTAGGCTAGCCTACTCATCTCCATACAGACCATGATTTGGCAACATTCATGTCTTAGCTACATCCCTTCTCATTACAGTTATGCTGTTGTCAATATTTTCCCTGCCCTTGAATAATTTAATAATTTTTGTTATCATTCCAGTATTCATGAAAATCGTTTCTTAACGGTAGGCTAACTCTTGCTGGTTCTACAGGTCAAAGGATTCGGATGCATGCGCCCAGGGGAGTTTGTGTAGTAGTTTGGGAATGATTTTAGGCCTATCCACCGTCACAACAGGGGAGTTTCTTTTTGAGAAAAGGTTGTAATTCTCGTAATAGTGTTTATTGTCAGGTTTTCCTCTCCTGGTAGCCTGGCTACCTGTTTCAGTTTCAGGCTCAGGCACAGATTCATGTGTTCAGTCATTTTATGGAAACATGGTAATGTAAGAAAGAGAAAGGTGAGGATATTTACCTGAACCCACGTGTTGATAGTATATTCCACTAGGGCACACTTCTTGGCACAGAGGGTATTTAAATCAGTTTTAGGCCTTTGGGTTGGAAGGATGGGAACAGACAGGTGTATAGTAGCCTCCCATTTGAAAAACTGATGTATTATAATATATCTACATACACTTAGTATACAAAACAAAAGAACAAAAACACATGCTCTTTCCATGACATAGACCAGGCGAATCTCGGTGAAAACTATGATCCCTTATTGATATCACTTGTTAAATCCACTTCAATCTGTGTAGATGGAGAGGAGATTAAAGAAGGATTTTTATGCCTTGAGATAATTGAGACATGGATTGTGTGGGAGAGGGCAACTCAATATTATGAAGGTGTTCCTAATGTTTGGTATACTCAGTGTCCAGTGCATTTCCACATTTTGTTATGTTACAACCTCATTCTAAAATTGATTAAATTGCTCTTTTCCCCTTATCAATCTAAACACAATACCCCATAATGACAAAGCCAAAACAGGGTTTTATACATTTTTGTAAATGTCAACAAAAAAAAGAAGGAAATATCACATTTAAATAGGTATTCATACCCTTTAGTCAGTACTTTGTTGAAGCACCTTTGGCAGTGATTACAGCCTCGAGTCTTCTTGAGTATGTCACTACAAGCTTGGCACACCTGTATTTGGGGAGTTTATCTTGTTCCTCACCACAGATCAACTCAAGCTCTGTCAGATATTTCCAGGTCTCTCCAGGGATGTTTGATCGGGTTCAAGTACTGGCTCTGGCTGGACCACTCAAGGATATTCAGAGACTTGTCCCGAAGCCACTCCTGCATTGTCTGGATTGTCTGCATTGTTGGAAGGGTAACCTTCGCCCCAGTCTGAGTTCCTGAGAGCCCTGGAGCAGGTTTTCATCAAGGATCTCTGTGTACTTTGCTCTGTTCATCTTTGCCTCAGTCCTGACTAGTCTCCCAGTCCCTGCCGCTGAAAAACATCCCCACAGCATGATGCTGCCACCACCATGCTTCACCGTAGGGATGGTGCTAGGTTTCCTCCAGACGTGACGCTTGGTATTCAGGCCAAAGAGTTCAATCTTGGTTTCATCAGACTAGAGAATCTTGTTTCTCATGGTCTGAGAGTCTTTAGGTGTCTTTTGTCAAACTCCAAGAGGTCAGTCATGTACCTTTTACTGAGTGGTTTCCGTCTGGCCACTCTACATAATGGCCTGATTGGTGGAGTGCTGTCCTTCTTGCAGGTTCTCCCATCTCAACAGAGGAACTCTAGAGCTCTGTCAGAGTGACCATCGGGTTCTTGGTCATCTTGAGGACCAAAGCCTTTCTCCCCTGATTGCTCAGTTTGTCCTGGCGGCCAGCTCTAGGAAGGGTCTTGTTGGTTCCAAACTTCTTCCATTTAAGAATGATAGAGGCCACTGTGTTCTTGGGGACCTTCAATGCGGCAGATTTTTTTTGGTACCCTTCCTTGGATATGTGCCTCGACACAATCCTGTCTTGGAGCTCTGTGGACAATTCCTTCAACTTAACAGCTTGGTTTTTGCTCTGAAATGCACTGTCAACTGTGGGACCTTATAAAGACAGGTGTGTGCCTTTCCTTGAATTTAACACAGGTGGACTCCAATCAAGGTGTAGAAACATCTCAAGGATGATCAATTGAAACAGGATGCATCTGAGCTCAATTTTGTGTCTCATAGCAAAGCGTCTGAATACTTATGTAAATAAGTTATTTAAGTTTTTTTTATACATTTGCTAAAATTAGCAAAAAAACTGTTTTTGCTTTGTCATTATGGGGTGTTATGGGTGTTATATTTGTTTTAATCCGTTTTAGAATAAGGCTGTAACATAACAAAATGTGGAAAAAGTCAAGGGGTCTGGGAATTCAAAATATATTTACATATACAGTGGCTTTAGAAAATATTCACACCCCTTGACTTTTTCTACATTTTGTTGTGTTATAAAGTGGAGTTAAAATTTATTTAATTGTAATTTTTGTCAACAATCTACACAAAAGCGTGTGCAAAGCTTTCATCAAGGCAAAAGGTGGCTACATTAAAGAATCTAAAATATAAAATGTTGATTTGTTTAACACTTTTTTGGTTATAACACAAATAGAATTATGTAATTTCATAGTTTTGATGTCTTTACTATCATTCTACAATGTAGAAAATATTTAAAAAAAAGAAAAACCCTTGAATGAGTAGGTGTGTCCAAACTTTTGACTGGTACTCTATCTTGATTAGATAAGTATTGAACTCCCTGAGTCAATACATGTTAGAATCATCTTTGGCAGCGATTACAGCTGTGAGTCTTTCTAAGAGTGTTCCACACCTGGATTGTGCAACATTTTACTATTATTCTTTGAAAAATTCTTCAAGCTCTTTCAAATTGGTTGTTGATCATTACTAGACAACCGTTTTCGTGTTTTGCCATATATTTTCAAGACGATTTTAAGTCAAAACTACAACTCTGCCTCTCAGGAACATTTACTGTCTTTTTTTGTGTTACTTTAGTGCCTTGTTGCAAACAGGATACATGTTTTTTTAATATTTGTATTCTGTGTAGGCTTAACTACAATGTTGCCATTAAACTCTAACTGTTTAATAGTCTCCATTGGCTTCATGGTGAAATCTCTGAGCGGTTTCCTTTAACTTCGGCAAATGAGTTAGGAAGGACACCTGTATCTTTGTAGTAACTACTGTAAGTGTATTGATACACCATCCAAAGGGATATTCAGAGGGATATTCAATGTCTGCTTTTACATTTTTCTCATCTACCAATAAGATAGCCTTCTTTGTGAAGTATTGGAAAACTTCCCTGGTCTTTGTGGTTAAATCTGTGTTTGAAAATCACTTCTCAACTGAGTGACCTTACAGATAATTGGTACAGAGATGAGGTAGTCATAAAAAAATCATGTTAACAACTATATTAAACTACATAAGTTATTATGTGACTTGGTAAGCAACCAACACGTGGCCTTGTCTGTGTGAGAAGCTCCCCAGCTAGCAATGAGGAATCGGCCCAGAAGCGGCCCATTTCCGGGGTACCGGAACTGATTGAATCGGGCTGGAATTGGGTGTCGGCAGGTTTCCATCTATCGGAATTCAGTCGACTTTGCCGGCATCTTACCAGAATCCTCCCAGAAGTGGCCCGATGCAAATGTAAAGAAATGTATACAAAATTACCCAACGTAGTAATTTTAAAATTACTATTATACATTTTATGCATACAAATAATACCCATCCACCCCCAAAAAATGTATGTCGGAGGAAACACCGTACACCTGGTGATTGTGTCAGCGTGCATAAGCCTGGCACGCCATAGGAGTTGCTACAGCGTGATGGGACAAGGCCATCCCAGCCGGCCAAACCCTCCCCTAACTCGGACAACGCTGGGCCAATTGTGCATCGCCTCATGCATCTCCCGGTCGCGGCCTGCATGGGTATCGAACTAGCATCTGTAGCAACGCAGTCTGCACTGCGATGCAGTGTCTTAGACTGCTGTGCCACTCGGTTAGCTTGGGAGGCTCCATCCACAAAGCTTATCAATTGCCTTGCTCAAAGTGTCAAAATACTATAATACAACTTAAACAGGACTCTTAAAGAATTTAATATAAATGTTAATTGTATTTTTTGATCACAGAAACCAATGAGAAAATATGGGAAAATAAATAAATAATGAAATGTTAATTATATAAAGTAGCCCGTGTAATCATCTGCCAGAGACTAGCCCCAATCGGCCCGAGCCCTAAGTAATACATTTGGGCCAGATAACTCACACCGGATTCAGCCTGAGCTCCATCCCCGCATCCTAGACATAAGTAATACTGCCTAAGTCGGCCCAGACTCGGGCCACATGACATCGGCCGAGTCTGAATCTCAGCCGAGTGCCCCAACTCTCAGCCTGAATTGGCTCAAATCCACTGTGCTGGCTGGGCCTGTATCTCTCACGGAACTAGAATAAGATTCACTTTCCTTATTGAATCATAGCTGCGCAGAGTGTTCTGGAGGAGCTGGCACCTCTAATTTGCCATAGTTATAGAATTACTGCTGACTGTTCAGAAATGAAATAATTTAGAATAGCCTACTACACCATGAGAAGGCCTATAATTTAGCCACAGAGGATCAATAGCTTCTTTAAGAAAAAAAATGCCTTGCTGTGGATTGTGTTTAGCCCAATAACAAGGCATAGCCTACAGTCGGGAACACGCAGCAAATCTGTCAGTAAACATCATGCAGACAAATTCTCAATGTTTTAAATACAATCGCAGGAAAACACAGCTTGGAAAGCAAATGGCTCCTGCTGTAACGGTTGTTCTCCTCCTCTTTGTCCAAAGAGGAGGAGTAGGGATTGGACCAAAGCGCAGCGTTGTTATATGACATACTGAAGTTTATTAAAGTAAGACGAAACACGAAACACTTTAACAGACTACAAAACAAATAAACGATGTAGACAGACCTGACTTGAGAACTTACAAACTACGAAGAACGCACGAACAGGAACAGACTACATATACGAAACGACAAACGAAACAGTCCCATGTGGTAGACATACAGACACAGAAGACAACCACCCACAACAAACAATGTGAAACAACCTACCTATATATGCTTCTCAATTAGAGGAAAAACGACAACCACCTGCCTCTGATTGAGAGCCATACAGGGTCAATTAACACTGACACTTAACATAGAACAAACAACACAGACTGCCCACCCAGCTCACGTTCTGACCCACTAAACACAACTATACAAACGGAAAACAAGGTCAGGAACGTGACACCTGCTGAAAAGAGCAGACACTAATCTGTTTGCTGTAGGCTACCAAAATATTTGATCAACTTCCAAATATTTTTGTACAAAGTAAAACAAATAGTTTTACAAAGTTTTTTTTTACAAATTGTTTTACAAAGTATTTTTAGGACTATAATTTAATTCTCATATTGTAGCCTACAATACAGTATGTGTCTCCACACACCTAGGCCTAGGCTATTGATGGATTCAAAACAAACTTTGTTTTTATTGATCTCAGATTCTCAGTGTGTCAGTGTCGAAGTAGCCTGTCATTACATTAATTTGTGTGGTATTAAAAAAGATTATACCAAAGTCTCCAATCATGTAAAATAAAGCAGAATTGCATGAAATGCGTTTAGAAAATGCAACATTTTTCCCGGGGCTTTGGCACAACATCAAAAAATCTCCATGTGTGCAACTTCTATACGTACCTCTACTCTACTGCTCTATGCCACTATGCAAATAGTTCCGGTACCCCCTGTATATAGTTCTTTTTTTTAACTGCACTGTTGGTTAAGGGCTTGTAAGTCAGCATTTCACGGTAAGGTCTACACATGTTGTATTCGGCGCATGTGACAAATAAAGTTTAATTTGAAATGCAATGATATGCATGCAATGCTTTATTATTAGGGGGATCTTTTTTTCTCATGCATTCTGGTACCTTGTGCAAGGAGGAGCACTGCCAGAGCCCTGCAAAATGACCTCCAGCAGGCCACAAATGTGCATGTGTCAGCATATGGTCTCACGAGGGGTCTGAGGATCTCATCTCGGTACCTAATGGCAGTCAGGCTACCTCTGGCGAGCACATGGAGGGCTGTGCGGCCCCACAAAGAAATGCCACCCCACACCATGACTGACCCACCGCCAAACCGGTCCTGCTGGAGGATGTTGCAGGCAGCAGAACGTTCTCCACGGCGTCTCCAGACTCTGTCACATCTGTCACATGTGCTCATGTGCTCAGTGTGAACCTGCTTTCATCTGTGACAGGGCGCCAGTGGCGAATTTGCCAATCTTGGCATTCTCTGGCAAATGCCAAACGTCCTGCACGGTGTTGGGCTGTAAGCACAACCCCCACATGTGGACGTCGGGCCCTCATACCACCCTCATGGAGTCTGTTTCTGACCGTTTGAGCAGACACATGCACATTTGTGGCCTGCTGGACTTCATTTTGCAGGGCTCTGGCAGTGCACCTCCTTGCACAAAGGCGGAGGTAGCGGTCCTGCTGCTGGCTTGTTGCCCTCCTACGGCCTCCTCCACGTCTCCTGATGTACTGGCCTGTCTCCTGGTAGCGCCTCCATGCTCTGGACACTACGCTGACAGACACAGCAAACCTTTTTGCCACAGCTCGCATTGATGTGCCATCCTGGATGAACTGCACTACCTGAGCCACTTGTGTGGGTTGTAGACTCAGTCTCATGCTACCACTAGAGTGAGAGCACCGCCAGCATTCAAAAGTGACCAAAACATCAGCCAGGAAGCATAGGAACTGAGAAGTGGTCTGTGATCACCACCTGCAGAATCACTCCTTTTTTGGGGGTGTCTTGCTAATTGCCTATAATTTCCACCTTTTGTCTATTCCATTTGCACATCAGCATGTGAAATTTATTGTCAATCAGTGTTGCTTCCTAAGTGGACAGTTTGATTTCACAGAAGTGTGATTGACTTGGAGTTACATTGTGTTGTTTAAGTGTTCCCTTTATTTTTTTGAGCAGTGTATATATTTTTCACCTGGCAAGAGACAGAGGAAAAATACTGTATGTTTTCATCAAGCAAGAGTTTTCACCGAGCTATCTAACTCATCTAGTTTCACAACGTGCACTGTGACTGACCAAGGTAAGAATTGTTTTTGGATATTAAAGTTCTGAGTTAATATGTCATGCATGTGTTAGATATAACTTCATTGCCAAAGCTAGACAATGTTAAATTATGCTTGCCAAGCAATGTGGTGCTTGTTATTAGCTAGCTAGCTTTATAGTGAGGGCTGGGTTTCACCAAAGATTTATATAACTAACCGTAGCTCTTTGTTCTATTTGTGGTTTCTCTGTCACAAATATAGCTAGCTAGAATTGTCTTATTTCTAGCTGAAAATACTATTTTCCACTGCAGTGGATCCTTCTGGTTTGTAGACTCAACTGCCTATGGATAGACCCCAGCCAATCTAAGTATCATTTAGCAAGCAAGTTTCCATTTAAATGAAAATGTGTTCATGAACATTAATCCCTATTTCTTCATATTGTTTGGAATTGTTTCACTGTCTCTGCATTATCCACAGGGTAACTGTCAACATGTGAGTCTTAAATGGAAACTGGAGGTTAAGGAATCTGCATGTTAAGTATAATTTCGATGTTCCTGAACATTAACACCTAATTCTTCATCTTGTCTGAATTTTGTATTCATTGACTCTCCGTCTCTACATTATCCAGATGGTAACTTTCAACTTACTCTGAAAATTGACAAATTGAACAAATCTACAATGTAAGTATCAATGTGATGTTTAAAGACCTAATTTTCAAATACAGATGATAAATGCACAGAGGTAATTTGTACATATTTTGTTTTTCAGATGCATCCTTCCAGTGACTCCTATGCCACAATTCAACAATGAAACAAGTTATTTGAACAGAACATAAAGATTATTAAAAGCAGTCCTTTAGTTGTCAGTCATGAGTCATTCATTCAAACATTTCAAAATATACTAAATCATGCTATTTTGTAATAGTGCTGAACTTTAGTTGTATGCATTGCATTTGAATGTAGCCTATTATTAAAATAAATGGCTGACGATTTACACTTAATAAACATCTTTATTTTGCATTCAAGCTCCGTTTTGGATGCATTCCTTTCTCGACATTCAAATAAATGGAGCCATATTTATTAATACAACAAAAATATGTTTTAAGTGAAATATTCACTTTTGTCTGAAGCTGAAAGAGACAGGAAATTCTGAAGCGAATTTGACCTATGCACTAACAAGGCTTTTCATTATAAGCAGCTAGAGTACCGCTTATGCTGTACAGTAGCTACTACTAGAGTACTGTAACTTTATTGATCTACTGTACTTCAACAACAGATGTACTCACATTGGATGAGTTGATTAGGATACAAACAGTCTCTCAAACACCTTAATACACACTCTCAGAGTAGGTTTACCCCATTAATGTACTTGATAATGTTAATATGTTTTTGATAATGCTAGCAAGGCAGGTCAGCTAGCTGCAAGCTAACTAACATTAGCTGGCTAGCTATCTAGCTAATGTTAGCCTACAATTCAGATTTGCAAGTTAGTTCGTAGCTCATACAAGTGTATTCTGTGAACTAGGAGCAACAATCCAATCTGGAGCTACAGCCAGTCTACATCTGTAAAGCATAGAATTTGGGTTTCCACTAGTTACCACAGCTACAAAGTAGAAATAGGCTATATTGTAAAAATTCATGATAACAAAAATGTGCTTAATTTAAGGTTAGGGTTAACAGTCTTGTTATGGTTAAGGTTAGGGTCAGGTTTAAAATCACAAACTTTTTAAGAAGATACATTTTAGAAGTAGGCGGGGATGATGACTTTGTGGCTGTGGTAACAAGTGACGACCTAGAATTTGCTTGACCCGAGTTACTGACCTGATGATACAGACGGCTTCATCAACCACGGTAATGTGTGTTATGTGAAAAGTTGTATAAAAAAATACCAGGTTTGAGGGAGTGTGTGGATGTGGTTGGTCTTTATCTCATCTCTCACTGATAATTTCTTTCATGCTATGATTTCTCATCATTTCTCACTCCTCTCTCTACCTCCCCTTTTCTATCTTTCTCTCTCCCCCTTTTCTCCCTCTATCCTTCTCTCTCCCAGTGTGTGTATAATGAGCTCCACAACACTCTCATGGCCATCAATGAGCAGGACAAACTGCACTGGTGGAAAAAAAAACACTGAATGGCCTCATTTCCAGGTGCAAAACACACACACACACACAAACACACACACTGATACACACACAGTGGGCTAATGGAAGTTAATGAGGCTTAATGGAGTATACCGTAATATGGGACGATGCAGTCTTCAGCCCCTTTGTTACTGTCAGAGTTATTCTAATGTAGTGACCATTGTTACAAGTTAATGTATCAGACTGTAAAATAGTAGTGTATGGTCCAACAATGTGACCATCATTAGAGACTGCTGGAGGGTAATATACTGGACCGGGTCTGCCTTGTTGTTCAATGGAGTCTAATGAAATCTCTCTTCCAGGAGTGGGCACCAGAAAAAAAACAGAAGAAAGAGGTAGAGGCACAGCAAGGCACAATAGAGGTGAGCATGTCGCCATCTGTCATTATGACCTCAGGCACGAAAGACGGCATTAACAATAAGTAATATAATAAAGACGGCACTTCTAAAAGCTGGCTAGGTTTATAAAAACCTGAGTAGATCTAGCTTTCTTTGTAGTATACCACCCTGGTGACAGACACACTAACCACCATTCCCGTGTATGTATCTCAGTTAGTCTAATTGCTGGGACCGCTACTATCTGTCCAGCGATCCTGCCGACTAAGGTCGGGTCTGAGGAGTTGCTTGGCGTAGCAGCTAGCCTAGCTCCACCAGTATTTGGACACAACTCTTGAATCTATTTTCTTGTTGTTGTCACAACTGCTGGTATAATTATTTTTGCTAGCAGGCTAGCAGGGTTTTCTTGAGGACTTGAACGCAGCCCATGACGCGGTTAGCAATTGTGGCTGAGACAGCGAATTGTCCCAAGCTTGTGGCTGTCTAGATCTCTGCTGTTTGTTGTTGTTGTTTCCAATCTTCCCTGCGACCTGCCCTGTCTGGAACTGCGAGGAGTAACAGCGTAACCTACGTTGCTACCATGATACAGGCCAAAGCTGGCGGGAGTACCGTTGAGGACAGTGGTGTCTCTCTAGCACAGGTGAAGGATCTTTTAAACAAACAAAAATAATTCTACCAGCAGTTGTTACAACAAGAAAATAGATTCAAGAGTTGTGTCCAAATACTGGTGAAGTCAACTAATAAAAGAATGGACGGCCTAACCAGAGCGGTCCTGGACCTGAAGAACAGTTTTCAGTTCTCCCAGGGTCTGCTCGATGAGTTTAAACAGGACAACGGCAAGATGACAGCAATATATATGTCATTGAGAGAGGACATCAGTTCTGTCTGTGAATCCATGATAAGAATGACAGAGAAATCAGATTATCTTAAGGGATGGAATTGCAGAATTAATTAGGTTCAATGACAAGGTAGCTGTTCTGGAAAGAGCCAAGAACTTGAGAGGAATGTTCATCTTCCCCAACAAGGACTATTCTGAAACTGTGCGCCAGAACAGAAAAGAACTTATCCCAGGCATGAAAGCTCTGGTATGCAATGAAGCTGTCAGTTGAGGACTTGTGAGGCATCTGTTTCTCAAACTAGACACTCTAACGTACTTGTCCTCCTGCTCAGTTGTGCACAGGGGCCTCCCACTCCTCTTTCTACTCTGGTTAGAGCCAGTTTGTGTTGTTCTGTGAAGGGAGTAGTACACAGCATTGTATGAGATCTTCAGTTTCTTGGCAATTTCTCGCATGGAATAGCCTTAATTTCTCGGAACAAGAATAGACTGATGACTTTCAGAAGAAAGTGCTTTATTTCTGCCCCTTTTGAGCCTGTAAGGCATGCCATTGGAACACAGGAGTGATGGTTGCTCATAATGGGCCTCTGTACACCTATGTAGATATTCCATTAAAAATCAGCCGTTTCCAGCTGCAATAGTCATTTACATGACTAGGGTGGGTCATCTAGGTGTTTTTATGTTTATGTTGGCCTGTTATGGTTCCCAATCAGAGGCAGCTGTTAATCGTTGTCTCTTATTGGGGATCATATTTAGGCAGCCATTCCCCCTTTTTGCTTTGTGGGATCTTGTGTTTGTGTAGCTGCCTGTGAGCAGCCCAGAACGTCATGTTTCGTTTGTGCTCGTTTGTTTTGTTTGGTGAGTTTCGATTTATTAAAATATGTGGAACTCTACGCACGCTGCGCCTTGGTCCATTCATTATGACGAACGTGACAACACTGTATTTCTGATCAATTTGATGTTATTTTAATGGACAAAAAATTAGCTTTTCTTTCAAAAACAAGGTCATTTCTAAGTGACCCCAAACTTTTGAACGGTGGTGTATATTTTTTTATCTTGCTTTGTTGGCTCTTTTCCACATTATGTCTATCTCTGATAAGGAAAGGGCTGAAAATAGCCCATAATAATATATGTAGTCTTAGAAATGAGGATCATGAAATCAATAACTTGCTAACATCATATAAGACTCATATATTAACCATTTCTGAGACTCACTTAGATAATTAATTTGATACAGCAGTAGCAATACAAGGATATAAAATTCATTGAAGAGTCATGAATGCTTATGGGGGATGTGTTGCTGTATATATTCAGAGCCATATCCCTCTAATGCTTAGAGATGATTGTATGTCAAATGTAATTGAAGTGTTGTGGTTGCAGGTTCACCTGGCACATCTGAAGCCTTCCTTTTGGGTGCTAACACTTGACTTTTTCCACATTTTGTTACATTACAGCCTTATTCTAAAATGGATGAAATACTTTCCCCCCCTCTTCAATCTACACATAATACCCCATAATGACAAAGTGTACATTTTTTACAAAACAAAAAATGAATTACCTTATTTACATAAGTATTCAGACCCTTTGCTACGAAACTCACTTGAAATTGAGCTCAGGTGCATCCTGTTTCCATTGATCATGCTTGAGATGTTTCTACAACTTGATTGGAGTACACCTGTGGTAAATTCAATTGATTGGACATTATTTGGAAAGGCACACACCTGTCTATATAAGGTCCCACAGTTGACAGTGCATGTCAGAGCAAAAACGAAGCCATGAGTTCGAAGGAATTGTCCGTAGAGCTCCAAGACAAGAATGTGTTGAGGCACAGATCTAGGAAAGGCTACCAAAAAATGTCTGCAGCATTGAAGGTTTGCAAACACTTATACAGATTTTTCTATCGTGTTATTGACTGTACTTTTGTTTATCCCATGTGTAACTCTGTGTTGTTTTTGTCGCACTGCTTTGCTTTATCTTGGCCAGGTCGCAGTTGTAAATGAGAACTTGTTCTCAACTGGCCTACCTGGTTAAATAAAGGTGAAATAAAAAAAGGTCCCCAAAAACCCAGTGGCCTCCATCATTCATAAATGGAAGAAATTTGGAACCACCAAGACTCTTCCTAGAGCTGGCCACCTGGCAAAACTGAGAAATCGGGGGGGGGGGGGGGGGGGGCCTTGGTCAGGGAGGCAACCAAGAACCCGATGGTCAATCTGACAGATTCACTAGAGTTCCTCTGTGGAGATGGTAGAAACTTCCAGAAGGACAACAATCTCTGCAGCACTCCACAAATGTTTTCTTTTTTTAACCAGGTAAGCCAGTTGAGAACAAGTTCTCAATGTCCTTGAGTGGCCCAGCCAGAGCTTGGACCTGAACCCGATCGAACAGCTCTGAAGAGACCTGAAAATA
This sequence comes from Salvelinus fontinalis, assembly GCF_029448725.1. Lineage (NCBI taxonomy): Eukaryota > Metazoa > Chordata > Actinopteri > Salmoniformes > Salmonidae > Salvelinus > Salvelinus fontinalis. The sequence goes on from NC_074676.1 coordinate 32,183,731, forward strand.
TCTGTGAGGCGACTCTCCCCATCCAATCTGAAAGAGCTTGAGAGGATCTGCAGTGAAGAATGGGAGAAACGCACCAAATACAGGTGTGCCAAGCTTGTAGCGTTATACCCAAGAAGACTCGAGGCTGTAATCGCTGCCAAAGGTGTTTCAACAAAGTACTGAGTGAAGTATCTGAATACTATGTAAATGTCACAATTCAGTTTTTTATTTTTAGTCATTTTGCTAACATTTCTGAACCTGTTTTTGCTTTTTCATTACGGGGTATTGTGTGTAGATTAATGAGGGGAAAAAAATATTTAATCCATTTTAGAATAAGGCTGTAAAGTAACAAAATGTGTCAAAGGGTCTGAAAGCTTTCAAAATGCACTGTATATGCAGTCGTAAATGAGATATTCGTCAATGAGAAATATTTTTGTGGATATTTAACTCAAGTTAATCTTCATCATACCGGCTTTAGATGTTTTTGTTTTGTTGCCATACTTGATTGTGTAGGCGTAGCCCTCTAAAAAGGATACATTGTGGCCTGGACGCCCGATGTGTAAATGAACATCCAACCATAGGCCTAATGATAAATCACCATAAATGTGTAGCCTATTCTTATTGTTCTATAGTATAGCCCACGTTCTGTGTGCAATTGCTGTTATGATCTGATTTGAGCTGCATCCTGAGTTGCAGGTGTGTCAGTTTCCATTCTGCCCTGTAGGTGGGACTTAATGCTTGGAGCATGGACCTCGCTTTCTCTCTCGTCACTTTCTTCAACGCGCTATCCCTCGGAGTCTTGGAGCGGTGCTGGTACAACCTGGAACTAAGCGGCTAACGGCAGCATGAATACAGGGTAACATATACTATGCATTCTAGAGAGGAGGACAAGCTTGGAGTACTGCTTTTGAACCATTTCCACTTTGACGGAGTATTTTTTTTCCCCTTCTTCTTCCTCATCTGTGAAATAGATGGACATTAGCGCATTCGCATCAATTTGACATACCTCCATACATTCACTCGCCCGCGCGCACACGCCACATAATTGCATATTCAGACGGTCTCCGATTTGGAGGTTCAAAAACATCTCAAGGATATTGTCCTAATAAACGTTGAGTCATGGATTCATTTTTTATTCCACCACGAATTTGCTGGTGGAGGGTATTGTTTATTTTGACCATCTTTCAGGACTACTTGAGCAATATGCTGGACTGCCCGCCAACCTGCAGCTGTTCTCCAACTGAGATCTATTGCAATAAGTCTGACAATGGAAAATTCTTTCCCCTGCTTGCACTGCAAGATACTGGGAACAATGGAAATAACAGTATCGAAGATGTGTTCAAGAACATCACCTCAATGTAAGTCTTTGTGCCCACTGTAGTGGCCATCACATGTTGAATCCATGTGAGTCACAACTTAGCGTAGGCCTACTCTCCCTGTAATTTATTTGTTTTACTTCTGCCGCACCTCCTTACGTGATATATTTAGCAATGCAAAACTGTGATTCTGCTGAGTGTGTAACATTTAATAGGCTACCTATACATCCATTTCACGTTATATCGTTACCGTTATCTCCGTGGAATACATTAACCCTGCAAAGCCCTTCAGCCACAAGTAAAATGCGGTGTCAATAAGAACTGAATTCAATGTCATTTCAAAAATAGACCTGTTGGTGCATTGGCCCGCAAATAACCCCCAAACAGCAATATTGCTATTCCTTTATAAGAGCCTGCATGCAGGACTTGATTCAGTTTAAAGAAATCAAAGGTTTGGATTAATACCTACCACAAGAAGCAATATCATTTGATATGCTCGGTCATTCCATTTGAATACAAAAACCTTTTTGACCTCACCCCTTTTGATTTGAATGAAACTTTTCATAAATATTTGCCCATGGTAGAAGTGGTCAGAAAGTGACATTTTGGACCTGAATGGCCAAACATTCATGAGATGGATGTGCTCAAAGTTGACCCATTTTTCATACCTCACCATACCATGAGACATCCAGGTCTTCATCACTGGAAAATATAAACTGTTGATTTTAATATAATTTAAAAGCTCACAAACTACTTTATAATTATTATTATTATTTTTTTGAATAACAATGTAATTTTTTTGTCATCACAGATTGTTGACTTAAATGGGAATATCAGTTGTTTTAAATTATACTGTCAATCTACTACAGGAAACCTATGGAATAGAACAGAATAATAGAACAGACATTCTATGGTGACATTTGATGGTGGGTGGACCGGCAGCTATTTTTGTGGGAGCAATTGGAAATAAAAATGTAAATGTCAATGGTGTACCAGCTAGATTGCAGTGGTCTGAAGATATATATCCATTGTATGATATCCATTGTATTCTATTTCTCTGATTGAAATGACACCTACTGTACTCTGTATTCAAGAGTATGCTGTGTCTCAACGATTGTGGGCGCAACAGAAACCCTTCAGATTATGTAAATTAGCATCTAAACTACAACATATGCAAAATAAAAAAAATAGAAATTTTAACCATTTTATGATTTGATTTTAAAGGTTAAAAAAATATGTTTTTAAAATTAAATTAGAAAATATTTTCACAACCCTGGTTATAAGCTTTTAATCGATATCAAACTCAACCATTAATATTTTCCAGCGACGAAGACATGGATGTCTCATGGTATGGTGGGGTATGCAAAATGGGTAAACTTTGAGCACCTTTATCTCCTGAATGTTTTGGCATTCAGGCCCAAAAAGTTACTTTCTGACCACTTCTACCATGGGCATACATGTACGGAAAGTTTTGTTCAAATCAAAAGGGGTGTGGTCAAAAAACAATTGAAATCAAATGGAACGACCCTACATACAAAATGTAGGCTAACCACAACTCAGAATAGGCAGTTTTATTCTTTTTTTAACTGCTTTGCATTCTCTCACGGACTCAAAATAATTTATAACATTTGCAAATGTCTGAAAAGGTGCTTTGTTTACTGAAATTAATCAACCAAGAGACAAAGATTATATTTTTAGATCCACTCTCCAAGTGTGGCCATGTCAGTTTTTATTATAAGGCTTCTTGATCATGACACAATTGACCATTTTAGTCCGGACAGTTTAAATTAGGCTAATCCTAAATAATCATTGTTAGTTAGATTTGGTTGCCACCCTGTCAAGTTTATGTTATCAGCCCGTTAGATTTTGTTCTGATTTGATTGTCCTATTTTTAGCCATATCACTAACTCAGTAGAGAGCCTTTTCTGATGAATGTATCTCATATTGAAAACATTAATAGGATATTCCACCCAGTAAAGTGAAATGTTCTTGGCAGAAGGTTTCCCCTCTTATATTCCCAATGGAAAGTATTTTTGGACTCTAAAAGTAATGTGTTTGTAAAAATAGAGCATTGACACTGATGACATACTTTCTTTTAGAAATGCCATTAGTTCTGTTAAAGAACAATCTCCCCCACTGCTCCTAGCTCTCTCGGCTGAAATGTTAAGCCATGTAGGGCTTTTATAGCACAGTAAATTTGTATTGCACCCATTTTTATTCACCTCTAAATGATTTGAAAAGAAAACGGAACAATAGTAGTAGTAGAAACAAGATCATCAATACCCAATACACTGAGAGATGTTGGATCCCAGCTGTTACATCTCAAGCTGAAGAGACTATTTTGGTAGAACAAAACCCCAATTCATTATTGATTCTTTGTTGAGATTTGCCAAGGATGAGGGTGCCATGACAACCTCTCTGCTTTGAACTGAATCCACAAAATGTCCATACCCTGAGAAGTGATGATTTGCCTAGTGTGTAGGATGTAGATCCCATGTGTGGGCATAAGGGCCAGAAAAAACTTGTTCCAAACAAATGCATAATTCCAACGATATTATCCTAACTATGCCGCCTGGTTATAAATAAGCACACTTTAAAACACCAGTCAGTTTGTCTTTGTAGGTCAACTCATTCTTGTGCTTGCTGCCTCCACTCTCTCCAGAAGGCCACTAGAGGGGCTGCTGGTTGTTCTTTTACAAAGACGAAAACTCTCTGTCATTCGATAGATTGAAACAATTACAAAAGTAATTTTATGTGCCAGCTTTATCAGAATGTTGGAATCCATATTTTTTTTTCATGGCATGATTTTTGTTGAGCGCTGTCTCAGAGAACCGCATCTCATGGCTGTTGCTGTTATAAGGAATCATTCAGCAGCCCCTATTACTGGACAGCTCCAACACACTCATTTCGCTTGGGAGTGGGCCGTGTAGGCTATTTGAAGAGAATTGTCAGTCTTGAAATGAAGAAGTTGTTACAGCACATGCACCAATGCGATTTCAGAGTAGACCTAAGAAATTGTGAGAAGCATTTTTTTTATTTTTTTTATCTCCCTTTGGAATATTTGTTTTAGGCTACTTCTGGATGTCCTTGAATATACCTTGAATGAATTGTACATTTGACGGCTGTCTGCCTCAACTATAGCTACATTTGTCTCGCTGCACACAAGTTCAGATTTCTAAAAGCCAACAATTCTGTCAGGTATTGTGTAACATAATGATCATGTAAAATTATGTAGCCTACCTCAAATATAGGCTACTTTCCCACATCATTTGAATCCAAGTGTATACAGTTGAAGTCAGAAGTTTACATACACTTAGGTTGGAATCATTAAAACTTATTTTTCAACCACTCCACAAATTTCTTGTGAACAAACTATAGTTTTGGCAAGTCGGTTACGACATCTACTTTGTGCATGACACAAGTAATTTTTCCAACAATTGTTTACAGACAGATTATTTCACTTATAATTCGCTGTATCACAATTCCAATGGGTCAGACGTTTACATACACTAAGTTGACTGTGCCTTTAAACAGCTTGGAAAATTCCAGAAAATGATGTCATAGCTTTAGAAGCTTCTGGTAGGCTAATTGACATAATTTGAGTCAATTGGAGGAGTACCTGTGGATGTATTTCAAGGCCTACCTTCAGTGCCTCTTTTCTTGACATCATGGGAAAATCTAAAGAAATCAGCCAAGACCTTAGAAAAAAAAATGTGGACCTCCACACCTCTGGTTCATCCTTGGGAGCAATTCCCGAATGCCTGAAGGTACCACGTTCATCTGTACAAACAATAGTACACAAGTATAAAGACCATGGTACCATGCAGCCGTCATACCGCTCAGGAAGGAGACGTGTTCTGTCTTCTAGAGATGAACGTACTTTGGTGCAAAAAGTGCAAATCAATCCCAGAACCACAGCAAATGACCTTGTGAAGATGCTGGAGGAAACAGGTACAAAAGTATCTATATCCACAGTAAAACGAGTCCTATATCGACATAACCTGAAAGGCCGCTCAGCAAGGAAGAAGCCACTGCTCCAAAACCACAATAAAAAAGCCAGACTACGGTTTGCAACTGCACATGGGGACGAAGATTGTACTTTTTGGAGAAATAACCTCTGATCTGATGAAACAAAAATAGAACTGTTTGGCCATAATGACCATTGTTATGTTTGGAGGAAAAAGGGGGAGGCTTGCAAGCCGAAGAACACCATCCCAACCGTGAAGCACGGGGGTGGCGGCATCATGTTGTGGGGTGCTTTGCTGCAGGAGGAACTGGTGCACTTCACAAAATAGATGGCATCATGAGGTAGGAAAATTATGTGGATATATTGAAGCAACATCTCAAGAAATCAGGAAGTTAAAGCTTGGTCGCAAATGGGTCTTCCAAATGGACATTGACCCCAAGCATACTTCCAAAGTTGTGGAAAAATGGCTTAAGGACAACAAAGTAAAGGTATTGGAGTGGCCATCACAAAGCCCTGACCTCAATCCTATAGAAAGTTTGCAGGCAGCCCTGAAAAAGCATGTGCGAGAAGGAGGCCTACAAACCTGACTCAGTTACACCATCTCTGTCAGGAGGAATGGCCCAAAATTCACCCAACTTATTGTGGGAAGCTTGTGGAAGGCTACCCAAAATGTTTTACCCAAGTTAAACAATTTAAAGGGAATGCTACCAAATACTAATTGAGTGTATGTAAACTTCTGACCCACTGGGAATGTGATTAAATAAATAAAAGCTGAAATAATGAATTCTCTCCTCTATTATTCTGACATTTCACATTCTTAAAATAAAGTGGGGATCCTAACTGACCTAAGACAGGGAATTTTTACAAGGATTCAATGTCAGGAATTGTGAAAAACTGAGTTTAAATGCATTTGGCTAAGGTGACTAACCTTCTGACTTCAACTGTATGTAATGCTTTAAATCTAATATTGCACTAAATCCCCATGGATGACATGTTATTATGTTTGAGAAATAATGCCTACATAGATAATTGACAGGCAGTAGGCCTAGGTTTACTTTGTTGGCAGTACATGATTTCCCCCTGAAAATGGAAGACTAGTATGTAGCATGGGGGGTATCATCCAGTGGCATGGTAATGCCATACTGTTTGGAGTGTTCTGTGACCAAGGTTTCTTCTTCTTAGGCTTTACTGTTAGTGAGGTATGAATGCTCTGGCGTCTGGAGCATGTTTGAACGAGCTAATCCATATGAACATTTTAATTTCTCTAGAACCAAGTGTGTTTGAAATGGATTAGGCTGTGTTGTTTTACTGCATGGACAATGAGGATGAAATTATTCTCTTTGAGAGGCACATTTGTTTTATCTCACACAAGACTAAAGCGGTCTTGTTCTTTGACCAGTCTTAAATGTTCACATTCACCATACAACAGGTGGATGCATGATATATCCATATATTAGTATGTATCCATTGAATTCATCAAGTTCTCTATAGAGGAAGTGGCAAAGACACGGTTTTGTACTTTTGCTGTCATAGGAATGCTGTTGGTGTTGAATTTGTACTTCGCTTTTAAGATAAAGACCTTCCTATCACAGTGCTATCAGTAACACCCTTTTCGCGCAGTCTCAGAAATTGTATATTTTATATTTCCTTTCATTACTCCTGCTACGGCTTGGGCGGTATGCCATATATACCAGGATATTCGGAAATAGCCACGGGTGGTTTTTCACTACCGTCAAAACTATTTATTTGAAGTTTTTCAATACTGTAATGAAACAGCAGGGAGCAGGTCTCGAACCCTCGACCTTCTAGCCCGCTATCGTCTGTGCCTCAAAAGCATGCTCGTGCGGCAGAGTCGATATCCGTGCTTATAAACCCAGGGTCGTTACACTACTCCCTCCTTTCAAAGAGCGCGTCCTCGCGCTAGCTTGCGACTCTACATCTTACAGGAACGTGCTCACCGGTCAAGCACACGCTCTGTCGTGGATGCAAGGTCCGATCACTTCTGACACCAATGTAATGAAACAGCAGGGAGCAGGTCTCGAACCCTCGACCTTCTAGCCCGAAGTCCTGCGCGCTATCGTCTGTGCCTCAAAAACATGCTCGTGCGGCAGAGTCGATATCCGTGTTCATAAACCCAGGGTCGTTACAATACATTTTAATATTTGTAGCTTATCAAGATAATACCTGCAGTCAACTTGTGCAATACGTTAGGGAACAAAGCAGATGCGTTCTTCATTTCACCTGTCACATTATGAAGCTCACCGTAGTTCCCCAGAATAGTTGAGCCAGTCATGTGTTTGTTTATATATAACTAAACACAACGGGAGAAAGCTGGAGCTGGTGAGTTCAGCTCTGTATTTGGTTTAACTTGCTAGTTAGCTAAGTAAGTGGCTGAATTAATAAGGAGACGGGTTATCATATAGTGTTAGCTTTCTGCCGTGTTTGAGAAGTCAAAGCGCTTTGGATAAGTTATCTGTACAGCTGCTACTCCTGCTATCTAGATTTATTTACGTTAATTCTTTTCGTAATTTCTTCCGTTCTCCGACCGTCTACTCCTCCCCCTATTCTCCGAGCAAAGCAGGAAGGTCCGTTGCCCTAGCGACTCCACACAGACACAGATATAGCTTTATGAGCTGGATTGCTTGTCTTTGCAATTTGTTTATTTTTGTTTGCGCTCGTTAGCATATTTAGATAGCAGCCTCTGTTGAAATTCGCTATTCGTTTGTGCTAATTTTGTTATCATTCTGGTAATAGATGTCCAATGGAGTTTCTTTTGCATTTTTAGCAACTCCTTGTGTATTAATAGCATAATTCCCGGGATGAGAGAAGGACGGTATGACGATATGAAAACCAGGACACCGCCCAACCCTACGCACCCTGGGCGCACATTTGTGTGTGTGTGGGAGGATGTGTGTAGCATTATCTGTCAGTCTCCCTCACCTCATATTTGTCCTCTATATAACTTACCTATTTTAGTACCCTAAGAAGAGACTATTTGTTTTCATCCATTAGGCTAATTGTCTTTTCTCTGTACTTAGTAAGGCTGTTCTCTGTAGATTCTTTATCTTCCATAATAAAATGCAGAGGCCATGGTCAGCAGTCAAGCTGCATTTTGTACCTAAAACCACTAGCCCAGTACTTTGAAGTCTTTGAAGGTTATTTGAGCATTAGACATGTTGAAATATGCCATGCCAAATCCATTTGCTGTCCCTCCATGGTCTCTCAGAAATCGTACACTTAAGAGAGTGGGAGTGAGCCAGCACATGTTCACAAAAACGTGGGCAAGCTATGAAAAGGAGGCTACCTTTGAGTGATGTCACTCCTCCCACACACCCCTGCTATGCTTCAAAGGAAGATGGAGGGCCTCGTTTAAATCCGACATAATTAAAAGCACAGTGGAGTATAGAGATGGGGGGGGGGGGGAAATCAATACAGTTTCATATTGCGATATTTCTGAACGATATTATATCGATATATAATTTTTTGTTACTGTAGGTCTAGTCAGCTGTACCTACGCCACAACTCAGGTATTTTTAATTCTATGACTTGTTCTCCATCTTTTTAAATAGTGAGCCAGCATGTTTTCAGCACTTTTATTTCCCTAAACAATTGTTATAATATCGTATCGTGAGGTCCCTGACAATTCCCAGCCATAGTGGAGTATAGAGTACAGTACATGGAGTTGTGTACAGACAGACAGATGGAAGGACTGTCAGTGTTTTCACACATTTTTATTCAACATAATTCAAGAAGATTGAGGCATACTATACAGTATGTGAGTAAGAGGGGGAGGTGACTGCCCAGTGTGGAGTGCATCATTTATGATTCATGTTGCATGTGGAAGTGCCATCTGTGTGAGGCCCTTTTTAAAGGCAGTGTGTACCAAAGTACCCATGCCTGCCCCTTACCTGGCTGAAAGATGGTTTATTTTTGAGTAAACATGGCTGTGCTTTGCCTGCTTGAATGTTGAGTGATCGACCCGGGTGGGTTTGTTCAGCTGAAGTATATTACTGGACCCTGATTTCTCCGTATCTCTTTGGACAAATCTTTAAACCCAACCGGGTGTCTCTCTGCTGAGGTCCGATTTACGAGATCTGAGAGCTGGATCTAGGAAATAAACTGTCATCAAATGGCATATAAACATCTTCAGCTTCTGCTTTGCTTCCAGATCTATATTTACTGCTAGGCTATCTATGATCCTGTGCTGTTCTCTGAGGATTGGCTTCACAGTGATCCGTGTTGGAGTTAACTCACTGATTGCACGGCCACCTTGTCAGTCATGCAGAAAACCAACCGAGTACTCCATTAAAAGTCACTCTATCAGTTGAAAAGATGAAGTCAGAAATCACTGCGTACATCAAATGTTTTGAATCTGGAGGCGTTTAGCTTCTCCATGGCATAGCAGCAGCACACTGTGTGGATAGCATAATGTGCACCGAGGTGAGGAAGCCACTTCATGGATGACTGGGAAAGATACAGTATATAGTCCAGTAGGTTTTGTGTTTCAGAACCATATGTAAAGAAAACACAGACATAATGTTATGATGAATGTGGTATGCTCCCTTTTGTGAACATTGGGTAAACATGAAAACATCACAGTCAAGAACAGTAGGTTGGTTATATACTGTTGCATAGCCTTTAGCAAATCAAATGTGATGATTTTAAGAAAGACAACTACTTTGTCCATACATTTTGGGGTTGAAACAGTTGCTATTGTATTTTATGCTCTGCCAACTAGGACAGTGAGTGGCCAGTCCAATAACCTCCCTGATGACCTTGAGGGATTAAAAAGCTTTTTGTTCACCATTACTACTGGGATGGAAATGTCTGCATGCATGACCGATCCTTTATATTACTCATTATGATTTCCAATAACATTAGCTACCATTATGTCCCCTTTTTAAATTGACAACAAAAAGCATACTCCTTCATCCTGTCGTCCACCCCTAGTGAAAATATATTATGGATTTGACTTCGGCCCCGTGTAGAGAGAGCCTGTCACGTTGGTATGAAGAGATTCGGGAGACAGACGCAGGATTGCGTAATAGTTTTTTAAAATTAAGCCCAAATTACGGCGTGCCGTGCAAAGGCACGGGGACGAAGTCCAAACAAACACGTTACAAAAGCACAGTGTTGAAATCCAAACAAAAGAGTGAGGAGTACCTTGAATAAATAACACACGCGCACAATGATTAACACACGGGACAAGACCTGTAATGATCTGCGCAATCCACAAGGGCACGAAAGCCCAAAACACACAGCACAGGTACTCACACGCACCAACGGACATTGTAACAATAATCGACAGCCCAATGGAAACCAAAGGACAGACTTATAGAAGTACTAATCAGTGGGAATAGGGACAGGTGTGCGTAATGAAAGTTCCGGAGGGATCCGTGACAGTGCCCCCCCCCCCCCCCCCCCCCCCCCATGATGTGCTGCACTTGCAGCGCAATGACATCAGCCTCGAGGAAGATAACTGGAACGCAGTGCAGGTCGATCAGAATCCGATGCAGCTGCCGAAGTAGCGTTGTCGTCAGACGAACCAGTAGCAGTGGCGTCAGACGGACCGGTTGTGGCGTCGTCGGACGGACCAGCTGTGGCGACGTTGGACAACCCAGTTGCAGCTGCCGAAGTTGTGGCGGCACCGGACCGACCAGTCGCAGCGTCGTCGGACAGGCCATGTCTCCCTTAATGGTTGATTATTCTGTCACTATGGCATGAAGGATCGGGAGACAGACGCAGGAGTGGGTAATATTTTTTTTTATTAAGCCCAAATTACGGCGTGCTGTGTAAAGGCACGGGGGCGAAGACCAAACAAACACGCAACAAAAACACAGGGTTGAAACCCAAACAAAAGAGCGAGGAGTACCTCGAATAAATAACTCTAGAGCACAATGATTAACACACGGGACGAGACCCATAATCATCTGTGCAATCCACAAGGGCACGAAAACCCAAAACCCACAGCACAGGTACTCACACGCAACAACAGACATTTTAACAATAATCAACAGCACCATGGTGAGCAAAGGGCACAGATATACAAATACAATCAGTGGGAATAGGGGCCAGGTGTACATGATGAAAGTTCCGGAGGGATCCGTGACAGAGCCTTATGCTATTGTTCCCTTTGTGGTACCACCCATGTGTGTGACCCCTAATATGCATTATGCCGAGGGCAGCACTGTTTATGAAATAGGTAATAGCACAGATCAATTGCAGATGGTCAGTGATGGCCTAATTATTAAAGACCCAGATACTGTATGTGTGTTCGTTTTCCAGTTCGCAATATCCCCTTATCTAATTGTACAGAACACAATGTTCACTGTAGATAATGGATAGGTCATATTGTGTCATGTTACAGAACTAGCTCTTACTGAATTCATACAACTATTAATCTCTCAATGTGCAGAATACATGCATTGAGTTCCTGTTTCGTTGTTGCATTCCTGTCTGTTTATTAACATGATCCATGTCATTCTCATTCAACTCGTCAACCTCAGTGGTATGTGCGTCATATGCCTGCTGCCACCCCCTTCTGTGGAGAACATGAGCAAAGACTGGACCCTTCATTTATCTATTGTAAAGAATTAATGCACATATGTTCTGTGAAATTGCATCTGATGACTTAAAGCATGTGCCAAACTCATTCCATGGAGGGCCGAGAGTCTGAGGGTATTCACTCCTTCGTTGTACTTGATTGATGAATTAAGGTCACTAATTAGTAAGGATCTCCCCTCATCTGGTTGTCTAGGTCTTAATTGAAAGGAAAAACTAAAACCCTGCAGACACTCGGGCCTCCATGGAATAAGTTTGACATGCCTGACTTAAAGGGTAACTCTCAACCCCAATACAATGCCATACAACTCTCCTTCCGTGGCCTCCAACTGCTCTTAAATGCAAGTAAAACTAAATGCATGCTCTTCAACCGATCGCTGCCCGCACCTGCCCGCCCGTCTAGCATCACTACTCTGGACGGTTCTGACTTAGAATATGTAGACAACTACAAATACCTAGGTGTCTGGTTAGAATCTCCTTCCAGACTCACATTAAGAATCTCCAATCCAAAATTAAATCTAGAATCGGCTTCCTATTTCGCAACAAAGCATTCTTCACTCACGCTTGCAAACATACCCTCGTAAAACTGACTATCCTATCGATCCTTGACTTCGGCGATGTCATTTACAAAATAGCCTCCAACACTCTACTCAGCAAATTGGATGCAGTCTATCACAGTGCCATCCATTTTGTCACTAAAGCCCCATATACTACCCACCACTGTGACCTGTATGCTCGCGTTGGCTGGCCCTCGCTTCATATTTGTCGCCAAACCCACCGGCTCCAGGTCATCTATGTCTTTGCTAGGTAAAGCACCGCCTTATCTCAGTTCACTGGTCACCATGGCAGCACCCACCCGTAGCACGTGTTCCAGCAAGTATATTTCACTGGTCACCCCCAAAGCCAACTCCTCCTTTGGCCGCCTTTCCTTCCAGTTCTCTGCTACCATTGACTGGAAGGAATTGCAAAAATCGCTGAAGCTGGAGTCTCATATCTCCATCACTAACTTTAAGCATCAGCTGTCAGAGCAGCTTACAGGTCATTGCACCTGTAAATAGCCCACCCAACTACCTCATCCCCATATTTGTTTATTTTTTTTTGCTCCTTTGCACCCCAGTATCTCTACTTGCACATTCAAGTAGAGATGGCCCACATTCAAGTAGAAATGGCCCTGGTCTCTAAACTAGATTTTGGTCATTGCGGGAATTCACGTACATTTCCTGTTGTAGATTATTCTATAGTCTCATGGGCCAAAGAGTACGTTAAGCAGTTTCTATATTAATCGATATTTTGTTTTGTTTTGAGTGACATAACAATATTTACCATTTGGAGCTTCCCTTTGAGTCAATGTTTTGTGTTCCTCTACTCAACTGGTAGTAAGCACAGGGGAGGCTAAATAATGTTTTGGACATTTTCTTATCATCTATCACTAAAGTGTTTAATTGCTAAATTGTAATTATTTTGCCACTATGACCTATTTTTTGCCTTACCTCCCTAATCTTACTTCATTTGCACACACTGTATATAGACTTTCTATTGTGTTATTGACTGTATTTTTGTTTATTCCATGTGTAACTCTGTGTTTGTGCCGCTTTATCTTGGCCAGGTCGCAGTTGTAAATGAGAACTTGTTCCCAACTGGCCTACCTGGTTAAATAAAGGTGAACTAATAATCTTTACACCTTGTTAGGTTCTAAATATTAGAGTAAGAACTCGACGGACACTATGAAAGCTTAAACCAAGTTTATTTATCCCAAAGGATCAAACAGCTGTACAGACGATGACATATTTACACAAGCACTGATATTTAACCCTTTCTCCTATGCTGAGTCTCTTCCTACATATCTGAACAGTCAATGCATCTCTGTTGCTAGACAGAACCTTAGTGATATCTGTTCTTCCTCACTTCATCTGACCTGACCTCTGCCCCAAAGTGCTTACTCCTCCCCAACTCACAGCTGTCATGGTGACTGGTACCAGACTGTGTCTCTTCTCCTCCCAAAGGATCCCTCCCATAGGATCCCTGATGGCTAACGTAATGTAAACGTTATACATTACCTTCTCTCCCTCAGTGACATGAATACGTTCCAGTGGTCTTCTGGTAAGTATGCTTTAGTGAGAAAATGTTGGGATCAGGTACAACTACATTTGTGCACCCCCAAAATGAATATTTATCAGCAATTTCCCTCACCTACAACTTCTCACCTGAATTAATGTTGTTGTTTTTTTGAAGGGGTTTGGCAAAGGCTGAAAATGTCTCAACGTCAACAGTGAAGAGGCGACTCCTGGATGCTGGCCTTCTAGGCAGAGTTCCTCTGAACAGTGTCTGTGTTATTTTGCCCATCTTAATTTTTTATTTTTATTGGCCAGTCTGAGATATGGCTTTTTCTTTGCAACTCTGCCTAGAAGGCCATCATCCCAGAGTCACCTCTTCACTGTTGAAGTTGAGACTGGTGTTTTGCGGGTACTGTTTAATGAAGCTACCAGTTGAGGACTTGTGAGGCGTCTGTTTCTCAAACTACACACTCTAATGTACTTGTCCTCTTGCTCAGTTGTGCACAGGGGCCTCCACTCCTCTTTCTATTCTAGTTAGAGCCAGTTTGCGCTGTTAAGTGAAGAAAGTAGTAGACAGCGTTGTACGAGATCTTCAGTTTCTTGGCAATTTCTCGCATGGAATAGCCTTAATTTCTCAGAACAAGAATAGACTGATGAGTTTCAGAAGAAAGTTATTTGTTTCTTCCCATTTTGAGCCTGTAATCGAATCCACAATTGCTGATGCTCCAGATACTCAACAAGTCTAAAGAAGGACAGTTTTATTGCTTCTTTAATCAGATCAACAGTTTTCAGCTGTGCTAATATAATTGCAAAAGGGTTTTGTCTTGATCAATTAGCCTTTTAAATTTATACACTTGGATTAGCTAACACAACGTGCCATTGGAACACAGGAGTGATAGTTTCTGACAATGGGCCTCTGTACGCCTATGTAGATATTCCATAAAAAAATCTGCCGTTTCCAGCTACAATAGTCATTTACAACATTAACAATGTCTACACTGTATTTCTGATCAATTTGATGTTATTTTAATGGATGAAAAATGTGATTTTCTTTCAAAAACAAGGACATTTATAAGTGACCCCAAACTTTTGAACGGTAGTGTATATCGTGAATTGCCCATAACTAAAAAAATAATTGAGATATGATTTTTGGGCCATATCACCTAGTCCTAAATGGATCTTCATGTTGTTTGTTAAACTGTAAAGTTTGTAAACTATCTGTAGTTGGTTGATGGAATCTGGCCTTACCCAATTCTTGTTTCACTATAGATGAGTGGGTAACAATCCTCTCTGCCACCGTGCCATCTACGAACACGGTGTGCTCTTTCTCGCGCTCTCTCTCTCTCCCTCTCACTCTCTCTTGCTCTCTCTCCCTCGCTCTCTGAGGAGCCTTAGCCTGCCTTTTGAACACGGCTTCCAGACCGCTTTGAAATATTGATCAATCCACCCCTTTCTCTCCCCTAAAACACCATCTTCTGCTGCAACTCACTGATTGTTTTTAGGGACATATAGATATATAGTGTATTTCCACTATTTAATCAAATCAAATTTTATTTGCTTTTTGAACAACAAGTGTAGACTAACAGTGAAATGCTTACTTACTTTTCCAACAATGCAGAGTTAAAGATGAAAAATATAAAACACAAATAGTGACGCGAGGAATAAATAATGAATAACAATAACGAGTAAAAATAACATAGCTATATACAGGGAGTACCAGTACCGAGTCGATGTGCAGTGTTATGAGGTAGCTATGTAAATATAGGTAGGTGCAAAGTGACTAAGCAACAGGATAGATAATAGACCGCGCTGTAGCAGCAGTGCATAGATTAGTAGCAGCAGCATATATGGTGAGTGTGAACGTGTGAAAGTGTGTGTGGCATCAGTATGTACACTATACAGTTGAAGTCAGAAGTTTACATACACCTTAGCCAAATACATTTAAACTCGTTTTTTCACAATTCCTGACTTTTAATCCTAGTAAAAATTCCCTGTTTTAGGTCATTTAGGATCACCACTTCATTTTAAGAATGTGAAATGTCAGAATAATAGTAGAGAGAATGATGTATTTCTTTCATCACATTCCCAGTGGGTCAGAAGTTTACATATTCTCAATTAGTATTTGGTAGCATTGCTATTCAATTGTTTAACTTTGTCCCAAACATTTTCTATAGGATTGAGGTCAGGGCTATGTGATAGCCACTCCAATACCTTGACTTTATTGTCCTTAAGCCATTTTGCCACAACTTTGGACCAAGCTTTAACTTCCTGACCAATGTCTTGAGATGTTGCTTCAATATATCCACATAATTTTCCAACCTCATGATGCCATCTATTTTGTGAAGTACATCAGACCCTCCTGCAGCAAAGCACCCCCACAACATGCTGCCGCCACCCCTCATGGTTGGGATGGTGTTCTTCGGCTTGCAAGCACCCCCCTCTTTCCTCCAAACATAACGATAGTCATTATGGCCAAAGAGTTCTATTTTTGTTTCATCAGACCAGAGGACATTTCTCCAGAAAGTACGATCTTGGTCCCCATGTGCAGTTGCAAACCGTAGTCTGGCTTTTTTTATGGCTGTTTTGGAGCAGTGGCTTCTTCCTTGCTGAGCGGCCTTTCAGGTTATGTCGATATAGGACTTGTTTACTGTTGATATAGATACTTTTGTACCTGTTTCCTTCCAGCATCTTCACAAGGTCCTTCGCTGTTGTCCTGGGATTGATTTTCACTTCTCGCACCAAAGTACGTTCATCTCTAGGAGACAGAACGCGTCTCCTTCCTGAGCGGTATCACGGCTGCGTGGTCCCATGGTGTTTATACTTGCGTACTAATGTTTGTACTGATGACCGTGGTAGCTTCAGGTTTTTGGAAATTGCTCCCAAGGATGAACCAGACTTGTGGAGGTCTTGGCTGATTTCTTTAGATTTTCCCATAATGTCAAGCAAAGAAGCACTTAGTTTGAAGTTAGGCCTTGAAATACATCCACAGGTACTCCTCCAATTGACTCAAATTTTCCAAGCTGTTTAAAGGCACAGTCAACTTAGTGTATGTAAACTTCTGACCCACTGGAATTGTGATACAGTGAAATAATCTGTCTGTAAACAATTGTTGGAAAAATTACTTGTGTCATGCATAAAGTAAATGTCCTAACCGCCTTGCCAAAACTATAGTTTGTTAACAAGAAATTTGTGGAGTGGTTGAAAAACTAGTTTTAATGACTCCAACCTAACTGTATGTAAACTTCCGACTTTAACTGTTTATATATAAAAGTATGTGGGACACCCCTTCAAATGAGTGAATTTGGCTGTTTCATCCACACCCGTTGCTGACAGGTGTATACAATCGAGCACACAGCCATGCAATATCCATTGACAATCATTGGCAGTAGAATGGCCTTACTGAAGAGCTCAGTGACTTATAACATTGCACCGTCATAGGATGCCACCTTTCCAACTTGTCAGTTCGTCAAATTTCTGCCCTGCTAGATCTTCCCCGGTCAACTGTAAGTGCTGTTATTGTGAAGTGGAAATGTCTAGGAGCAACAACAGCTCAGCCACGAAGTGGTAGGCCACACAAGCTCAGAGAACAGGAGCGCCGAATGCTGAAGCGAGTAGCGCTTAAAAATCGTCTGTCCTCCATTGCAACACTCACTACCAAGTTCCAAACTTCCTCTGGAAGCAACGTCAGCAGAATTACTGTTTGTCGGGAGCCTCTTAATTCTACTTGTTCACAATCCCGGATCCGGGAGCACCCTCATCAGTAAAAAAGGTGACTAGCATAGCCTAGCATAGCGCCACAAGTAAATACTAGCATCTAAATATCATTAAATCACATCATTAAGTCCAAGACACCAGATGAAAGATACACATCTTGTGAATCCAGCCATCATTTCTGATTTTTTAAATGTTTTACAGGGAAGACACAATATGTATTTCTATTAGCCAACCACGATAGCAAAAGACACAACTTTTTTTTCCCACCATTTTTTTCCTGCATAGGTAGCTATCACAAATTCGACCAAATAAAGATATAAATAGTCACTAACCAAGAAACAACTTCATCAGATGACAGTCTGATAACATATTTATTGTATAGCATATGTTTTGTTAGAAAAATGTGCATATTTCAGGTATAAATCATAGTTTTACATTGCAGCCACCATCACAACTCTCACCAAAGCAACTAGAATAACTACAGAGACCAACGTGAATTACCTAAATACTCATCATAAAACATTTATGAAAAATACACAGCGTACAGCAAATGAAAGACAAAGATCTTGTGAATCCAGCCAATATTTCAGATTTTTAAGTGTTTTACAGCGAAAACACAATATAGCATTATATTAGCTTACTACAATAGCCAACCACACAACAGCATTGATTCAAGCCAACAATAGCGATAACGAATAAACCAGCAAAAGATATTAATTTTTTCACTAACCTTCTCAAACTTCTTCAGATGACAGTCCTATAACATCATATTACACAATACATATAGAGTTTGTTTGAAAATGTGCATATTTAGCGGCACAAATCGTGGTTATACAATGAGAATAGTAGCCAAGCTGCCAACAAAATGTCGGGAGAAATCTTGGGAGAGGCACCTAATCTAATCAGTAACTAATCATAAACTTGACTAAAAAATACAGGTTGGACAGCAAATGAAAGATACATTAGTTCTTAATGCAACCGCTGTGTTAGATTTTTAAAATTAACGTTACTACGACATACAGCGTGCGTTAAAGCGAGACCGCACCGAAATTAATGGCGGAATAGTAGTTTGACATTTTTCAACAGAACAACGAGTTAACATCATAAATACTTCTTACTTTTTGATGAGCTTCCATCAGAATCTTGGGCAAGTTGTCCTTTGTCCAGAACGATCGTTGCTCGGTTGTAGATTGTCACCTTCAACTTTGGAATTAGCAGTAAACATTAGCCATGTGGCGAAGACGTGCTCAACTCACTATAACGCAGCACTAAGAAATATCCGAAAATCGCAATATACTGATATAAACTGATATAACTTGGTTTAAAATAACTACATTATGATGTCTTTAACACCTATATCGAATAAAATCAGAGACGGATATATCTAAGGCCTATAACGGGAGCTTTCCAGAACGCCATCCTGAGGTCTGTCTTGCGTCATGGCGAATGTTGAAAAGAGTGTACCCCACGTACCCAGACCATTTATATGGCCTCAGATCTGCCTAGCAACTCCATTACAATTCTCACTATTTGCTGACATCAACTGGAAGGTGTATGCAGTGCATGTCAACCAATAGAAGACATGCAAATTAATAAACTGACCCTAGAACAGCCTGCCTGATTTCAGATTTCTCACTTCCTCACAGGAAGTTTGCTCCAACTTCAGTTCTGTTTTACTCACAGATATAATTCAAACGGTTTTAGAAACTAGAGAGTGTTTTCTATCCAATAGTAATAATAATATGCATATTGTACGAGCAAGAATTGAGTACGAGGCAGTTTAATTTGGGAACTAAATTTTTACAAAGTGAAAACAGCACCCCCTATTGAGAAAAGGTTTTAAAATGGGTTTCCATGGCTAAGCAGCCTCACACAAGCCTAAGATCACCATGTGCAATGCCAAGGTGCTGACTTGTTGCACCCTCGACAACTACTGTGATTATTATTATTTGACCATGCTGGTCATTTATGAACATTTGAACATCTTGTCCATGTTCTGTTATAATCTCCACCCGGCATAGCCAGAAGAGGACTGGCCACCCCTCATAGCCTGGTTCCTCTCTAGGTTTCTTCCTAGGTTTTGGCCTTTTTCTAGGGAGTTTTTCCTAGCCACCTTGCTTCTACACCTGCATTGCTTGCTGTTTGGGGTTTTAGGCTGGGTTTCTGTGCAGCACTTTGAGATATCAGCTGATGTAAGAAGGCCTATATAAATTCATTTGATTTGAAGTGTCAGCTGGAGTGGTGTAAAGCTCACCGCCATTGTACATCAGAGCAGTGGAAACGTGTTCTCTGGAGTGAAGAATTATGCACCATCTGGCAGTCTGACGGATGAATCTGGGTTTGGCGCTTGCCAGAAGAACGCTACCTGTCCGAATGCATAGTGTCAACTGTAAAGTTTTGAAGAGGAGGATTAATGGTCTGGGGCTATTTTTCATGGTTCGGGCTAGGCCCCTTAGTTCCAGTGAAGGGAAATCTTAACGCTACAGCATACAATATCATTCTAGATGATTCTGTGCTTCCAACTTTGTGGCAACAGTTTGGGGAAGACCTTTTCCTGTTTCAGCATGACAATGCCACTGTGCACAAAGAGGGGTCCATACAGAAATGGTTTGTCGAGATCGGTGTGGAAGAATTTGACTGGTCTGCACAGAGCCATGACCTCAACCCCATCGAACACTTTTGGGATGAATTGGAATGCCGACTGCGAGCCAAGCTTAATCGTCCAACATCAATGGCCGACCACACTAATGCTCGTGGCTGAATGGAAGCCATTCCCCGCAGCAATGTTCCAACATCTAGTGGAAAGCTGAAGTGGAGGCTGTTATTTTATTTTTTACATTATTTTTTAAATGTTTATTATTTATTACAAAAAACACAAGGAAGGGGTAACATTAAAGTATTAGAACATGAAGGACAAACAATACAGCATCAAGACACATATATAAACTCATATTTATATATAAACTCATACACCCTGTACCATGGAATCGGTACATCAAAAATCTCTTCAACTATTTTGCAAACTGTATGGCACAGTTGTCAACATCCTGGTCCTCAAATGAAACTGGTATACTTTCCTATTTATGCTATTTTTATTCCTTCGCCAGTTTTGATTCTTTATATTGGGCAGACAGACCAGTTCCCTACCTCCTCCCGCTGCCACCTGCCTCCTCCATTTTTGGGGCAATGCTCTAATCAATTGGATTGAGCAGACCTTCCCATACAATTCTGATAACTCCATGAAGGACATAACTCTACCATTACAATTTACAATATCATTTAACAACAAAAACCCTTTTCAAACATCTTTCCCATAAATACAGGTATTTTATCAACCAGCACATTTGAGTTCAGCCATAATATTTGTTCTATCTTTTCAGGGGGATGAAATTGAAATTGTAGCCAGCTCTGCAATGCTTGTTTGAAAAAGACAGATACTTTTTTCAAAGTATTAATTGAAAATGAGACATGGCAATCTGCACAAAGGCAAAAGGCAATTTTTAAACAATGGATGATCTTTTCTTATTAATCTACTTGAGAACTATTTAGGGTTCAAATAAAACTTTTGAATGAGTGAAGCTTTTAGAGAGATTTCGTGGTCTTATATTTAATTATCTCAACCCACCCAATTCATATTCATTATAAAGATAGGCTCATTTTATTTTGTCTGGTTTAGCGTCCCAGATAAAGCGAAATATTTTTTGCTCATATGATTTGAAAAACAAATCATCAGGAGTAGGCAGCGCCTTAAGTAAGTGAGTAAACTGAGATATGACTAAGGAGTTAATCAGGGCAATTTTTCCATAAATAGACAGGTATTTACCTCTCCATGGTTGCAGGATCTTGTCTATTTTTACAAGTTTTCTATTGAAAGTCATCGTGGAGAGCTTATTTATATATTTTGTGATATGAATACCGAGTATGTCTACTTCACCATCAGCCCATTTTATAGGTAAGCTGCAGGGTAATGTAAAAGTTGTATTTAAGGATCCAATACGTAATATTGTACACTTATCATAATTAGGTTTTAGTCCAGAGAGCACAGAAAAGTTATCTAGATCTTTAATGAGACATTGCAGGGATGTAGCTTGCGAACCTAACATAAAACTTGAGTCATCGGCATACATGGACACCTTTGTTTTTAAGCCTTGGATTTCTAATCCTCTCTTGTTTTTGGATCTGATTTTAATAGCTAGCATTTCGATGGCCATAATGAATAGATATCGTGATATGGTAACTCCTCTTGACAATTCAAAACTCTTCTGAGAAGTAGACGTTTTTTACTATTTTACACCTGAGGTTGCTATACATTATTTTAACCCAAATTATAAAAGAATTACCGAAATTGAAAAATCCAGGCATTTATTTAAAAAAATCCAGTCTTTATCAAAGGCCTTTTCAAAATCCGCTATGAATACCATTCCTGGCTTCTTATATGTTTCATGATGTTCTATTATTTCTAGTAGTTGTCGTATATTATCTCCAATGTATCGTCCATGTAAAAAACCTGTCTGATCAGGATGAACAATACCTGGTTAAACCCTTTTAATTCTGAGTGCTATGCATTTTGCTAGTATTTTTGCATCACAACATTGAAGTGTAGACTGGGTCTTTATATCTTGTTTTAATAATAGAGAAATCAGACCTTCCTGCTGAGTACCTGACAGACTACCATTTCTATAGGAGTAGGTAAAACAATCTAACAATGTAAGCAAGACCTTTTAAAGGTCTTGCTTACATCTCTACGGAGAGAGAGATCACACAGTCGTCCAAACAGCTTTTGCTCTCATGCATGGTTCAGTGTTGCTTGCCTCGAAGCGAGCATAGAAGGCATTTAGCTCGTTTGGAAGGGTCGTGTCGCTGGGCAGCTCCCTGCTAGGTTACCCTTTTTAATCCCTGATAGTTTGCACATCCTGCCACATCTGTTGAGTGTCAGAGACAGATTACTAGGATTCGATCTTCGTCCGGTATTGGCGCTTTGCCCGTTTGTTGGCTCGTTGGAGGTCGGAGCGTGGTTTCTTATAAGTGTCCGGATTAGTGTCCCGCTCCTTGAAAGCATCAGCTCTAGGCTTTAGCTCAGTGCGGATGTTGCCTGTAATCTATGGCTTTTGGTTGGGATATGTACGTACGGTCACTGTGGGGACGACGTGGTTAATGCACTTATTAATGAAGCCGATGACTGATGTGGTAAACTCATCAATGTTATTGGATAAATCCCAGAGCATATTCCAATCTGTGCTTGAGAAACAGTCCTGTAGTTTAGCATCCGCTTCATTGGACCACTTCCATCTTGAGCGCGTCACTGGACATCATGTGTGTTATTCTATCAGGTATGAAGGTAAGACCCAGATGGAGACAATGTCGAATTAACAATGGTTTAATAATCCAACAGGAGCAGGCAATAGACAGGTCAAGGTCGGCAGGGTTCAGTAAAACAGAGGTAGGGCAACGGTACCAGACAGCAGGCAGGCTCAGGGTAGGCAGAGGTCAATGATCCAGAGGTGGAGCAAAGGCACAGGTCAGCAGGCATGCTCAGGGGCAGGCAGAGTGGTCAGGCAGGCAGGCTCAGATTCAGGACAGGCAAGGTTCAAAACCAGGAGGGCGAGAAAAAGAAAGACTGGGGGGAAAAAAACAGGAGCTGAGGCAAAAACGCTGGTTGACTTGACAAACAAGACAAACTGGCAACAGACGAACAGGGAACACAGGTATAAATACACAGGTGATAATGGGGAAGTTGGGTGACACCTGGAGTGGGGTGGAGACAATCACAAAGACAGGTGAAACAGATCATGGTGTGACATATTCATGTCATGTGTCTGGGGGAAGTCTGAATGTACTTTCATCTCTCTGGTTTCTAATAGAAAATAAAAATCTGGGAATCTAATTCAATAACAATGACACTGAATTAGTGATCTAATTCTAAGAAAAAGTGTTGTGGTGATTGAAACAATATTTAAATAATTTATATATATTACATATTTTTGTTGTTGTTGTTGTATTTTTCAGTTTTTTCCGCAGTTGTAGTATCCCCCTTCTCTCTCTTGGTTCTTGCTGATATTTTATTCATTGCATGGCTGATGAAGTGCCTGATAGACTGTAGAGCACTGTGGATGATCCTGAGCAGTTCATTTCTTGGTTTAGTTGGCAGCTGGCAGATGAAGGGCGTGTGACGATTGGCGTTTACAGCCTTCATTCTGCTAGCCCCAGTTCTATGGTTCTATACATCTTTCAACAAATCCCTGAATAACCTCCTCATTGACCTGTAAACCTCAACACTTGCAGAAGTGGAAAAATAGGCCAGTTTCCAGGACACTGCAGTAGTTAAAATATACACCGTTGGAACTTTTCTATCTCTGTAAAAACTATCCTTTTGTATTGACCTCCCAAATGTACTTTTCTTAGAAAAGTATTAAGGCACTTTATGATTGAATCTACCTCTGTAGGGTGCGCTAAGATCAATGGCGACTGCTGTCTAATAGCGTCTGTTTGAACCTGAAGCAGTAAGGTGGCAGTGAGCTTGGTGGGTATCTGTGCAGACAGCCCCCAGGCTCCGTGACACTCATTGATATGCAGCAAGAGCCTCTGAATGGGGTAAACAAGGGAGAAGGCGTCACACAGCCAGTGGAATATCTCAGGAGGCACCTGCTCAGCTCACACTCTGGTTCAGCTGCACTCTACTTGTTCCTCACTTTGACTTTCTACATTGTGGAGGGGGGGGGGGGGGGGGGGGACTTCCAAGGGCTTGTCTCTCTCTTAGGAATGGTGGGTTGCTGATATAGATTGAGATAGAATTGTTACTTTGAGACATATCGTAGGTCGTAATACTCTAGGCAGAAGTCTAATCGAGAGCCTATGGCATTTTATTTAAATGTTTGGGAAAGGAAATATACTGTAGTAGTATAACAAGTCCCCCTGCAGTTTGATGGCCATAAACAACATGATACAAAGGTATTTATGTGTGCATTGTTTTCCCCCACTATTGTTGGTTTTGTGAAGAAATGATTGTTCAGTGTTTATCCCCCTTAATTCTAAGGGAGGTGCTAAGCTGTTCTTGTTAATGAAAGGTTTTCGAGCTGTCAGATCGGCGTCTTGACCCCCAATACTTTTATGGAAACCATTTTGGGCTGGTGGTCAAGAGAATGGCTAAGATCCAAGGATGGAATGTCTCATTGCCCAGATGATGTTAGGAGAGCTTAAACAGATATTTCAGATTGACAGAATGAGACCAAGAAGTCATTCTGGCAAGTTAGTTTTATATTGATCCTACCCCAAAAATCCCTTGGTCGTATTAAAACGTAACCAGTGCCTTGACGAATCAGCAGGGCAGCCTACCCGACCTGTGTACAGCTAGAACAACCATGCATTAGCTGGTGCTGGCGAGCAGAGCTTCTCTCTCTCTCAGGCAAGACTGGGACCAGAAAAGTAAAGGCCACACAGAGGGTGTGGAGTGAGTAGAGAGTGTTCCCAGACAACGTGACATGGGTTTTAATGAATCTGGAGAAGCTTCATGTCCTCTACATGAATAAAGAGCTCCTTCACCAGCCCCTTCCCCGCCCCTATGCTCTCCAACCCCCTCATCTAAACAGGAAGGAGAGTGAGGCACACAAACAGAAATCTTTACCAAGCATGTACATCTTATTTGTTCTCATTAGCACGATCATTGTAATATTCCAGTGATGAGAGCAGGAATACTGTGGTTTAAATCCACTAACTGTTTTCTTTTTCTCTGCTTTGCTTCACTATTTGTCCCTGTCAATTAGTCTCACTAAGCATTTTCTGTTCAGTGCAGTTATTTTTGTCTGAGCCTGAGTGGTGATGGCTCTTACAGCCAACACTCACCCTACAAAACAACCTATTTGTTACTGTTAGCCAGACCACAGCGATCCCTGTGTTGTTTGCTAACATCTAAATGTAGATTATTTAGTGTGGATTTGTCTCATTTCATTTTGCTACAATACCTCACTTTCAAACGGATCTTAATGTTCTGTATGTGTGACCACAGCTGGTGTCACAATCAGCAAGACGTTTTGTACTTGTTTCCCTGCTTTGATCAATTCAAAAGGTCTTTGTTCATTTGCTTTCGTTTGTGAGTCTGAGTTTTCTCTAAGCAATATTCTTAACTCTGTTGTCTGTTTGTGAAGCTGTTTTCCCCAAACAAATTCCCATGGTGTCTTTACTTCTTCCCATTGTAGCGTTCACTAAGTGACAATTTAGTATGATTTAAGAGTAATTTACCCTAATTAAGGTTTTACTATTGATATGGGTGCAGCACATCAACAATGAATATTTATCTTAAGTTGGGATATCTTGTTTTAATTCATTCATAATTGCTTTGGCAACTCTGAGAGCTCTGCACTGTTACTGTTTCTCAAATAATTACAACTGTGTCGCCCAATGGGATGTTTGAGACTGGTAATTGGATTCCAATGTAAATTACTTTTTAAATGTTTCAAACCCAAGGAATAAAATATGCTATTACATTTAAGAGCAGTGATTATATTTCAGCCTGTGAGTCATTATAATGCAATAACAGTCTCAGCACCAGTAACATTACACTAGGTTCTCATTATTCAATATGACTGTTAATGTGTGCAAATGCAAGGATTTGCTATGAAATCTTTGTTCGCTTTCCCTCTATTCCCTTTAACAGGTTTAACCAAGTGGTCGAGGCACCATCTGAAATGGCATATCAAGTGTGTGATCGGTTTAGAGTGCATTAAAATCAATTTGGGTGAGTCTGGATGTATGACCGACCAATACATCAATATATGAAGAACTGTATGTTATGATTTAGCCTTTCTGTTGATTAGGGAGGGAGAGTACCCAAAAGCCCCAGACCCGTTTAAGGCTTCGCCAAATTGCAAAAAAAAAAGTATCCAATGAATTAAAGATCACCTGGAAAGCTGTTCACATTTTGGTAGAATAACTTAATTGAAAACACTAAAGTATCAGGACATGCTGAAGTGATGTAGTATATCAGTGTGTGTGTGTGCATGCGTGTACGACAGATGATGTGGGTCAATAATTGGACTTTACAGTCACACAAAGACACACAAATAGAGGCAGAAGTGGAAGGTCATAGGAAACGATGCAAATGTATCAACCCCATACAAAAATGTCCATTAATTATAATCCACATAATAATTCAAATTTCCTGTCGCTGCAGTATTATTTCCCTACTGTAGCAAACTGGCTCAAATGAAGATCCTACATCTGTAACATCTTTCAAGCATTTTGCAATGTGAAATGTGTGGGCAGCAGAAGCTGCAGCGTCATACAGTAGGGCTGTGGTACTGTACAGACAGAATTAAAGCCAAGCTCATGGCTGCGACTGCCTGGTGGAAAAAGCTATTTTACAGACTCCAGAGGGAAGGTATGCTGATAGCAGGTCCATTGAGAGAGAGGATGGAGGATTCAACACTGCTCCTGCCCTCAATCTCAGGCAGCACAGAACAATTCACACAGCCCCTTCCACCCTCCCCTTCCTGCAGTGCATACACTGTACCAGTAACCTTTAGAGAGGAGCTCCCTACTGCTCTAACACCCCAGCAGACCTATCCCTCTACCTTGTTCAATTCTTCAAAGTCACTCCTGCAGCAACACACATACACACCAGAAGAAGAATGTTCATTGAATTACCACAGTGAATTATTGTAATGCTTGTTTGTGTCATTTAATCCCATAAGGGATTGCTAATTGGCGATTTGACACGAAAATAAAATGTAATTCATTCAATCATACACACTCGCTGCCATGTTTAAAGTTGAAATGGAAGATTAGTATTCTGTTCAATTATGGGATTTCCAGCAGTGAGCTGCATTCAATCTAAAAGTGGATATACATGTACCTAATCCGGTGGAGATCCGAGGAACCTCAAGAGTTAACCAACCCTGTGAACGGGTATGGTAACTCAGGTTTTAATACTTCAACAAGGAAGTTAGGTAAGTCGGAAGCTTGTGTAGTAGAGCTTTGTAAACAAAAAGGGAATAGTGAAGTGATCTACATGACTTTAATGAGGACCAGCCAACCTTTTCATACAGGATGCAGTGATGAGTATTAAAACTGTCCCATGTGATAAAGTAAAGGGCACTATGGTAGACGTCATTCAAAGGTTTAAAAGTAGTGGCTGCTGCAATCTGGTAAATGGTGTCACCATAGTCAAGAACTGGAAGGAAAGTTGACTGAACAATCTGCTTCCTGCTGTTTAGGGAGAGGAAAGATATATTTCTTAAAAATAAGCCCATTTTAAATCTTAGTAAATGAGCTAGTTAAAAAACTATGTTAAATCCTTGTCAATCCATTTGGCATTTACCCAGATATTTATAGGCGGGAACCTGATCAATGGGAGAACCGTTCAATGAATACATATGGAGCCAATCAGATTTTTGTTGTTGTTGTGAAAACTAGAGAACAACATCTATTTTGTCTTGCCCACATTAAGTACAAGTTTTCAACCAAACAACAAAGTCCGATCTCTAACAACACCTTGTCTACAATTGGGGCAATGGCATACAGTTCATAATCAATCAATCAAGTTTATTTTATATAGCCCTTCGTACATCATCTAATATCTCGAAGTGCTGTACAGAAACCCAGCCTAAAACCCCAAACAGCTAGTAATGCAGGTGTAGAAGCACCTGCATTACAGTATCGTCTGCATACAGATGAATATTACAAGTTTTAACAGATGGACCAATATTATTTATGTAAATAGAAAAGAGAACAGGTCCCAATACCGATACACCTTTCATAATATCCAGGAAACTAGACTTAACACCATCAGAAATCACACATTGTGTCCTGTCTGACAGATCCTTCTCACAACACTTACAAGAAGCCTGATCCAGGCCTATTTCAGTAAACATTTGAATTCAAATGTGGCGGTAACAGTGTCGAAGGCCTTGGAAAGATTTATAAATAAGGCAGCATAATGATTTTTATGATCTAAGCAATTTAACACAAAATGCATTTGAGAGTTCCGCTGTTCTGTGTGGGCGATTGCCTTTCATAGGGCTTGACTAACCTGAACTTCTGAGGTTCTACTTTGTTGAGCATAGGCACTGAGGTACTGAACCCTAGTCCTCTAATGGAGGAGATAGAAACATGTCCCACGTCTGCACAGAGAGACTGAAGGGAGAAGGAGAGAGCCCAGATCCTTGTCACCCCTCACAGGCCACTGCCTCTCCCAGGTCCTCCCAGGTGGCTGCTCTTCCCCTCCCAGCTCCTCCCAGGCAGCTGCCACTCCCCTTCTAGCCCCTCCCAGGTGGCTGCCCCTCCCCTCCCAGGTGGGCCTTTGTACAGAGAGTGCAGACCTCTGTTGCATTATTCATCTATTCATGAGGCCAGGGTTATTTCTGGATGCTGTATTGACAGACATGTCATGCTCGTCTCATACGAGATGGAAGTGGAGAGGTGGAGTAGGGTAGATTATGTTTTTGCCTTGTCCTATTGTGTGTTATCGTCAGCCCCTGTGCTCTGAGTGAGGCGGAGGGGTCAGTGCATCAGAACACCAACTTACTTATCCACCGCTAAAAATACAGAGCTGTCAGATCTTGAATTTCCGTCAGTTTGTATAAAATGCTGCTGGTGTATGCTGGTGTGTTAAATGCACTGCACAAAAAGAACAATGGCGCTATGGAAACCTCTCAATAGTGTGTTGGCTCTATGAAATATTACCATATTTCCTGTAGTGATGTGGAAAGAAATGTACACAGTTACATATCGGGATAATATTTTTGACGATATATCGTATAGTTTTGACAATATCGCAATATTATTTTTTCTCAAGTTTACCGTACCTGCACCAAAACGCCAGAATATTTCCTTCATAGCTTGTTCTCCATCTTCTTTTTAAATAGGGAGCCAATTTGTTTTCAGCACTTATTTCCACGGCTGATCAAAACGCGCTTTCTCATTACTCTCTCTTGTCCCTCTGCAGCAGACATATGGTAAGCAATATGTTTGGAACATCGAA
Source organism: Salvelinus fontinalis (assembly GCF_029448725.1). NCBI lineage: Eukaryota > Metazoa > Chordata > Actinopteri > Salmoniformes > Salmonidae > Salvelinus > Salvelinus fontinalis. The sequence continues at coordinate 32,213,296 of NC_074676.1, forward strand.
TCGCAATAGAATAACAGTATCAAATCGAAATACATATAGAATCATGAAAATCGCAATACATATCGTATCGGCAAGTAAGTACGTGATAATATAGTAACGTGAGGTCCCTGGCAACTCCCAGCCCTAATTTCAAGTTGTGTTCTGAAGTGGCTTTTCCCTTACAATGCTATGCTGATGCCCAGGAGAGGGTGGAGAGGGTCGACTGGCCTTTTCCAGTGCCAGATTGTCCATTATTAGTCTCTAATTGGCTCTTCTTCCAAATATAATAGTAATCCCTCCCAGTTGTTTTATCCTCCAACATTCTTTCATCATAACTCAGACACGTACGTCTTATTTTCCTCAGACTGCTCCCTTCCTTTCAAACCTCGAGAGAACCTTTTCAAAGTAGTTTAATCCCTTTGAGGGGAGAAATACCCCCTCCTTCAATGTGCTCCTTTAGAGGTAACATTGAGAGAGCTGTGAGGCAGATGAACAAAGGTGATGCATGCTTAAAAACATGTTAAAAATCAAAGAGCCATGGTCTGAGGCTGATGCCTTATGCCCTCTGGAAGAAGAGTTCCTCAATAATGAAGCCCTCATAACACTGCTTATTAAACCCAGGCCGTTCTTGAGCATTCTACATCCCCATTGTTTGTATTGTAGCTGTTACCAACTATAGATGTGTGTGTGTTTGTGTGTGTAATCCCTGTGTGGATGTCTGTGTTACTGTATCTAGTGAGCTTATAGGGCTCAGGTAGCCTTTGAATAGTGATGCATGAGTCCTGATAATGAGAAATCTTCTGATTCTCTATGCTCACCTTCACAGAGGCAGACTACAGTACCTGCACTGTCAAGAGAAAACGCTGCTGGCATATTCACTGTGTTAGCTAATGGGGTGGGGGTCACGTTGGTGTGTAGGGAGGGGGAGGATGCAGGGAGGGGAGACGTCAATCATGCCTAAGAGTCTACAGTGCTGACGAGATCCTCTTGTTAGTCCAGAGTGCAATCAATCATTTAAAAGCGTTCTCACTCTGGGACGGCACCTTCAATCACTGTAGTGACTTATGATGCAGCCTCAGCCCAGGGTGATTCTCAGTCGCCCAGGCCAGCCTGCCAGCCAGCCAGTCAGTCAGCCAGTCAACCAGACATACTGTATTTCAACATGCCCTCTCCTTGTGTGCAGGTATCACATGGTGTCTGAATCGGCAGTGGTGATGTTTGGGAGTTTTCCTGTCTCTCACTGAAGACAATGTGCTTTCATGACACATCCGTTGTCATGGTTTCACCTCCCAAATGGATGTGGTTTTGTATCATCTGTTCTGGTAGTGTATAGTCACTTTCTGTATGTCACCTTGCTCTTTTTAGGTTGTTATCGAAGTCATGGATCACTTGTTAGAGATTGTTAGTGAGGGATGAGTGAAGAATGAGGAGGGGTGGAGGTGTTTTTGGAGTGGAGAGGAGTGTGGGTAACAGCAGCAGATTGCCTGATGTGATGTGATTGGTAAAAGGTGGGCTGAAGTGGCCTTGAGTTTGACTCACTGCCTGCCTCAGAACGTTCTGAGGGCCAACATGGCGGTTTATCATTTCCATGAATCCACACGCATACTTTAGGCTACAATACGTACTCTGTAGAGTTGCTCAGATGGAGAGGATGCTAGCTAGTAGCTACACATTAATTATATAATGTATATAATGTGTCATAGCTCTACCCATCTCCCAAGAACCCCACACATTTCAACTGATGATGGGGTACTCATTGCATCAGTGCAGTTTTTCCCACCAGGCCCAATTTAGAGGTTGGAAAACAAAGATATTTGCATTAAACTGGCTTTCCTCTGCCAGTGTTTTTTCTGCATTTGGATGATATGAAAATAAGTGGCTAGTTACCAGGGGTAGTGGTCCAGTTGGATCAGACTGTGAATGTGTGGATTGGATGAGATGAGAGCTGCCACCTGGCAGAGTGTGTTCAGATTACTGTGGGCCTGTGGAGGTTTGTTCTGTCTCGTCAGTTTTAACACAGTTGTTAATCAAAATCAATTCAGTAATATTTGTGATTTTTTTTAATGTTACGGTTGAATAGTTTTAGTCTCTGCTGATGTTTTTGTCATATTTTTGCGAAATTAAGTCTGTGGGTAAGTCTGCATGGATGAATGAAGGCAAATCAACTACCTTTATGGCACACACACACATAAAACATTATAAATAGTATTATAGACTATTGAAACAAACTGTATGGGAAAGATTGCAGGCTTGAGCAATCAGTTAGTAGTGTATGTGGTCCCACATTAAAACACATTACTTAACCATACAGCAGCATAGACTGTATGACTACATCATTCTGTGCCGTGAGGAGAAAGCTGAATGAGTAAATGCTCTGACATTATTACAATTAGTTGAACTGCTTTAGGAGGCATTGTTCTTCTAATGACGATTAAACAATGTCATATGCTAAGACTAATTAGTGCTGCTTTTACACATATTTTGATTTCATAGACCCAAATGATAATTGCGTTTAGTGTTAATATAAAACATTTTCTGAAACATGGATTTTACTGACCAGTGACAGGACTCCTTTTGTATCTGCTGAGATGAAATTATTTTGGACATTGCATATTTTATCCCTGCCAGAGGAGACAGTAGCTATGGATGTGTTTGAAGTTGTACTTCAATGAGTGCATTTGTACTGTTGGGTCAGCTGTATGAATATATTCAACCACCACGACTGTGAGGGCAGACAGAATAAATCAACTCTGGCACATTGATATGCTGTAACCTGGTCATGGAATTCATGAGCGTGACTAGTGCTGTGAAGGTAATGGAATTTTGGATGATGGTTATTTGTCAGCCAAATGACTGCGGTCACTGTTATAACCGTTCAAATAGCAAAAACAAAAATAAATGTTCTCCTCTTCTGACTGCATGTTTAAGGCAAGGAGTATCAGTTTCATCATGTTAAGAGTCCATGTTACAGCAGAAACGGATTCAGCCGCATCTACGGTTATAATGGTTATCTTTTGACGGTTATGATGGTTATCTTTTTCACGACGGTCTTCATCGATAACGGTCGGTTACACAGTTATACGGTAATTGTGCCAGCCCTAAGCGTGACCCTATTTTCAGTCAACTATCTTCAGCCAACCACTTCATTTCATGATGGCGTAGCAGTCGGTTGTGTGTTGTTTTTGTCTTTGTCTTATCCCCTGTAAATAGACCTTTTTTTCTTCTTCTCGTATACATTTTATCTCACTTTCTATCTATAAACGAAATATACTTTAATGCAACCCGCCTCACCCAATGTGGTACGGATCTGCTATTTTTATTCCTTATAACTGGAACCTCCGTCAGGAGCTATCCAGCTAACTAGCTACTAGTCTTTGTTAGCCACGGCAAGCAGTCTTCACCTTTTAGCTCAGACACCGCCAGCTTTAGCTCGCACAATACATGCCAGCCTGCACAGCGCGATATCAACCCAGAGCATACATCACCGGATTCCTGCCGCTCTGGATCATTACACTGGATCATCGCAGCTAGCAAACAACTCTGTACCGAAGCAAGCACCAGTTAGCCTTGAGCTAGCCACAAGCTAGGCCCATATACCAGCTAATTCTAGGGCTACAATACCTCTTTTGTTAATTGGCCTGGACCCTTTTTTGTCGACGCGGAGCCCCGCCGATCAATCACGACTGGTCTGCCGACATGGTCGTCCGATGTGGTCTCAACGGGCTTTTCCGTTGCGACGTCGCCAAAGACCCATCTTCTTGCCTTGGCCCGCTAGCTTTCTAAGTGCCGTGTCTCCCACTCGCCTAGCGTAGTACTGACCTACTGAACGGCTCCTTGACTCACCTATTGCTGTTCTTTGGACCCTATGATCACTCGGCTTCACAGCGGAGTAATTATTATGTTTATCTGTCGGCCCCAGCCTCGAACCCAGGTCCTGCATGTACCTAAATGACCCGCTCTGCACATTCATCGCCATTTACCCGTTGTTGTCTGAGCTCTCCCGATCAACACATGTAACTGCTTTATGCCTCTCTTTAATGTCAATATTCCTCTCTCTAATGTCAATATGCCTTGTCTACTGCTGTCTCGGCTAGTCCTTATTGTATATTTCACTTTAGAGCCCTCAGTCCTGCTCACCTTGCCTTAGATAGCTCTTTTGTCCCACCCCATCACACATCCGGAGACCTCACCTGGCTTAACTAGTCCCACCAGAGGCGAAACCTCTCTCATCGTCACTAGGTTTACCTCCACTGTACTCACATCCTACCATATCCTTGTCTGTACATTATGCACTGAATCTATTCTACCACGCCCAGAAATCTGCTCCTTTTATTTTCTGTTCCCAACGCATTAGACGACCAGTTATTATAGCCTTTAGCCGTACCCTTATCCTACTCCTCCTCTGTTCCTCTGGTGATGTAGAGGTTAAACCAGGCCCTGTAGACCCCAATACCACACCTATTCCCCAGGCACTATCATTTGTTGACTTCTGTAACCGTAAAAGCCTTGGTTTCATGCATGTTAACATCAGAAGCCTCCTCCCTAAGTTTGTTTTATTCACTGCTTTAGCACACTCCGCCAACCCAAATGTCCTAGCCATGTCTGAATCCTGGCTTCTGAAATTGCCATCCCAAACTACAACATTTTCCGCCAAGATAGAACAGCCAAAGGCGGCGTGGTCGCAATCTACTGTAGAGATAGTCTGCAGAGTTCTGTCATGCTATCCAGGTCTGTGCCCAAATAGTTTGAGCTTCTACTTCTAAAAATCCACCTTTCCAGAAATAAGTCTCTCACTGTTGCTGCTTGCTATAGACCCCCCTCAGCCCCCAGTTGGCCCCACTTATCTTCAGAGTTGAACCCAAAATCTGTAAACATGGGCACCCTCATAGATATCATCCTGGCCAACCTGCCCTCTAAATACACCTCTACTGTCTTCAACCAGGATCTCGGTGATCACTGCCTCATTGTCTGCGTCCATAATGGGTCCGCGGTCAAACGACCACCTCTCATCACTGTCAAACGCTCCCTAAAACACTTCAGCGAGCAGGCTTTTCTAATTGAACTGGCTCAGGTATCCTGAAGGATATTGACCTCATCCCGTCAGTAGAGGATGCCTGGATGTCCTTTAAAAGTTCCTCACCATCTTAAATAAGCATGCCCCATTCAAAAAATGTTGAACTAAGAACAGATATAGCCCTTGGTTCACTCCACACTTGACTGCCCTTGATCATGCACAAAAACATCCTGTGGCGTACTGCATTAGCATCAAATAGATCCTGCGATTTGCAACTTTTCAGGGAAGTTAGGAACCAATATACACAGTCAGCTAGGAAAGTAAAGGCTAGCTTTTTCAAACAGAAATGTTCATCCTGTAGCAAAAATTCCAAAAGGTTTTGGGATACTGTAAAGTCCATGGAGAATAAGAGCACCTCCTCCCAGCTGCCCACTGCACTGAGGCTAGGAAACACTGTCACTAACAATACATCCACAATAATCGAGAATTTCAATAAGCATTTTTCTACGGCTGGCCATGCTTTCCACCTGGCTACCCCTACCCCTGCACCCCCCGCAGTAACTTTTCAAAGACCCCCACCCCCGCTTCTCCTTCACCCAAATCCAAATAGCTGATGTTTTGAAAGAGCTGCAAAATATAGACCACTACAAATCAGCTGGGCTAGACAATCTGGGCTAGACCCTCTCTTTCTAAAATGATCTGCCGCAATTGTTGCAACCCCTATTACTAGCCTGTTCAACCTCTCTTTCGTATTGTCTGAGATCCCTAAAGATTGGAAAGCTGCCGCGGTCATCCCACTCTTCAAAGGGGGAGACACTCTAGTCCCAAACTGTTATAGACCTATATCCATCCTGCCCTGCCTTTCTAAAGTCTTCGAAAGCCAAGTTAACAAACGGATCACCGACCATTTCGAATCCCACCATACCTTCTCTGCTATGCAATCTGGTTTCCGAGCTGGTCATGTGTGCAACTCAGCCACAATCAAAGTCCTAAACGATATCATAACCGCCATCGATCAAAGACAGTACTGTGCAGCCATCTTCATCGACCTGGCCAAGGCTTTCGACTCTGTCAATCACCACATTCTTATCGGCAGACTCAACAGCCTTGGTTTCTCAAATGACTGCCTCGCCTGGTTCACCAACTACTTCTCAGATAGAGTTCAATGTGTCAAATTGGAGGGCCTGTTGTCCGGACCTCTGGCAGTCTCTATGGGGGTGCCACAGAGTTCAATTCTCGGGCTGACTCTTTTCTCTGTATATATCAATGATGTCGCTCTTGCTGCTGATGATTCTCTGATCGAACTCTACACAGACGACACCATTCTGTATACTTCTGGACCTTCTTTGGACACTGTGTTAACAAACCTCCAGACGAGCTTCAATGCCATACAAATCTCCTTCGGTGGCCTCCAACTGCAATTAAATGCTAGTAAATGCACGCTTTTCAACTGATCGCTGCCCGCACCCTCCCTCCCGACTAGCATCACTACTCCAGACGGTTCTGATTTAGAATATTTGGACAACTACAAATACCTAGGTGTCTGGTTAGACTGTAAACTCTCCTTCCAGACTCACATTTAGAATCTCCAATCCAAAATTAAATCTCAAATCGGCTTCCTATTTCGCAACAAAGCCTCTTTCACTCATGCTGCTAAACATACCCTCATAAAACTGACAATCCTACCAATCCTTGACTTCGGTGATGTCATTTACAAAATAGCCTCCAGCACTCTACTCAGCAAATTGGAATCAGTCTATCACAGTGCCATCCGTTTTGTCACCAAAGCCCCATATACTACCCACACTGTGACATGTATGCTCTCGTTGGCTGGCCCTCGCTTCGTATTCGTCGCCAAACCCACTGGCTCCAGGTCATCTATAAGTCTTTGCTAGGTAAAGCTCCGCCTTATCTCAGCTCACGAGTCACCATAGCAACACCCACCCGTATCATGCGCTCCAGCAGGTATATGTCACTGGTCATCTCCAAAGCCAACTCCTACTTTGGCCGCCTTTCCTTCCAGTACTCTGCTGCCAATGACTGGAACGATTTGTAAAAATCACTAAAGCTGGAGACTTATATCTCTCTCACTAACTTTAAGCATCAGCTGTCAGAGCAGCTTACCGATCACTGCACCTGTACACAACCCATCTGTAAATTGCCCAACCAATTACTTCATCCCCATATTGTTATTAGTTTTTGCTCTTTTACACCCCAGTATCTCTACTTGCACATCATCATCTGCACATCTATCACTCCAGTGTTCATGCTAAATTGTAATTATTATTATTAATTATTCGCCACTATGGGCTATTTATTTCCTTACCTCCCTAATCGTACTACATTTGCACACACTGTATTTAGATTTTTCTATTATGTTATTGGCTGTACATTTGTTTATCCCATGTGGAACTCTGTGTTATTTGTGTCGCACTGCTTTGCTTTATCTTGGCCAGGTCGCAATTGTAAATGAGAACTTGTTCTCAACTGGCCTACCTGGTTAAATAAAGGTTAAATAAAAATAACATACTTGTACTGTATGTCGATTTACATGGACCTGCAAGTGATTGCCTGTTTTATTGTTTCGGCAGAGTAACTATTCCCAAAGCATTCATGCTAAACAGCATGATATAATAAAAGTGGATTGTACATTTGTTGATATGGTGTAAATAAAGAGTAAATAAAGCTTTGGCTGATTGAATTACAGCCCTGTCTGTGTGCTGTGGAGTTGTGGAGGATTAGGGACAGTTAGGAGCTCTTTCTATGCATGCTGAGGCAATTTCACACCTTGTAAATTTAGAGGACAGAACTTCTAGATAAACAGGAGTAGGTTCTGAAAAAATCTGAAACTTACAATGCATAGTATGCCCATCTCCAAGTTAAGATGAACATGTAGAGCACTCTTACTAACAATAAGATTAACAAGACTACTATATTAGACGGTACAGTGCCATCTGAAATTATTGACACCCTTGATAAAGACACTGCATAAAATATTGACACTGCATAAAATAAATAATTAAAATACTGAGCTATATTGTATGTAAATAAATGGAGAAATTATATTATTTTATTCAAATACAATTGCTCAGAGAAAGAGATTTTGTTTATAATAATACTTTTTTTCTCAAAAAGGTAGGAGTCAAAATTATTGACACTCCTGTTTTTTTCAACACCTGTCAATGCCTCATCTTGCAAGGATAAGGGTACTCAGCCTTTTTCTAAAATGTTTAATGAATTGGAGTACACATTGGGAGGGATCTTAGACCATTCCTCTATACAGAATCGTTCCAGAAGCTCGCTATCATTTGTCTGTGATAATGGACTGCCCTCTTTCATTCAAACCACAGGTTTTCATTGGGTTTCAAGTCCGGAGACTGAGATGACCATTGTAAAATGTTGATTTTTGTGGCCGATTAACATTGTCTTTGTGGATTTTAATATGTGCTTGAGGTTAAGATCCACAAGTTTCAGCCTCCTGGCAGAAGCAACAAGGTTTTTGGCTAAAATATCCTGGTATTGGGTAAAGTTCATGATGCCGTTGACCTTTTTTAAAATTGATTGAACCTTTATTTAACATGGTAAGTCAGTTAAGAACAAGTTCTTATTTATAATGATGGCCTACCCCGGCCAAATCCTAACCCGGACGACGCTGGGCCAATTGTGTGCCGCCCTATGGGACTCCCAATCATGGCTGGTTGTGATACAGACTGGAATTGAACCAGGGTCTGTAGTTACACTTCTAGCACAGAGATACAGTGCCTTAGACCGCTGCACCAATACAATATTGTTTGGAGGATCCAGTTGCCTTTTAACTCATTTGTGCACCTAGCAAGAGACCATTTGGCTAGTGGTGTTTCTGTACTGTACAATGGCCTACATGTTATGGGAAAGTTTGAAAAACTCAAATCATCATGATATGAATTTGGCAGGCCTACTTTGCAGTCAATATTTAATTGGGATTTTTATTTTTTTGAAAGACGAGAAATGATGAATGAATTGCGCATCGCAAAGATTCAACCAAGACCATTTCAATAGCTGGTTTGAATACCCGTTGTTGCCTTAGTTAGCATTTACTGGTAGATGTAATAAATTAAAACAACGCTCTTCCTACCTGAAAGATGATATTCCATCGAAACTAGGCTATTTGTGCGGCACACGTGATATTTCACATGCTTTGCGTTTGAGTACGCTATTTTCTGCATGGTTTCTCTATTGTACTACATAATTGATGCGATGTATAGTATACCTCCACTACACTACTTTGATACACATCAGTGGGGATTAAGAAGTGAGTATACACAATGCCAACTGAAAAATAAGTGGGTATACGGCGTATACCTGCTTATAGCCTCCACTAAACCACTGAATATGACAGGTTAAGAAGAGAAATAACACACTTGCAATACTACAATAGTAATTTATGGCTGATTATGATACCTACATAAGTGTAAACACCCACAAAACCTACAATCCTCTCAATTGTGCATCTGCATCTGTAAAAGTTTGTGAAGGTTTTAGGTGACAAGCCAAGTTTCTTCAGCCTCCCGAGGTTGACGAGGCACTGTTGCATCTTCTTCACCACGCTGTCTGTGTGGGTGGACCATTTCAGTTTGTCCGTGATGTGTACGCCGAGGAACTTAAAACTTTCCACCTTCTCCACTACTGTCCCGTCTGTGGATAGGCGGGTGCTCCTTCTGCTGTTTCCTGAAGTCCACAATCATCTCCGTAGTTTTGTTGACGTTGAGTGAGAGGTTATTTTCCTGACACCACACTCCGAGTGCCCTCAACTCCTCCCTGTAGGCTGTCTCGTCATTGTTGGTAATCAAGCCTACCACTGTAGTGTCGTCTGAAAACTTGATGATTGAGTTAGAGGCGTGTATGGCCACACAGTCATGGGTGAACAGGGAGTACAGGAGAGGGCTGAGAACGCACCCTTGTGGGACCCCAGTGTTGAGGATCAGCGGAGTGGAGATGCTGTTTCCTACCTTCAAGTGAGTGCTACGGGGCGATAGTCATTTAGTTCAGTTAGCTTTCTTGGGAACAGGAACAATGGTGGCCATCTTGAAGCATGTGGAGACAGCAGACTGGGATAGGGATTGATTGAATATGTCTGTAAACACACCAGTCAGCTGGTCTGCGCATGCTCTGAGGACGTGGCTAGGGATGCCGGCTAACACGTGTAAATGTTTTGCTCACGTCGGCCACGGAGAAGGAGAGCCCACAGTCTTAAGTAGCGGGCCATGTCGGTGGCACTGTGTTGTCCTCAAAATGTTATGTTTACCATATTAAATTATCATTGAATTTGCGCACACATTGATGACTGGTATGAATGTAGGATCCTATTTTAGGAGCAGGACAACACACCCTCTTCTTGACCGATGACTATCATAAGGGCATGTACGTGGCTTATATGATTATGATGGTCATAATGCTTCTTGACGGTGTCATAAAGTTTATTTTCTTAGTCCAATGGTGCATCCGTAAATTCGCTCTGGCCATCTACTCCGATATCAGAGCGCTCTCGTCTCAGTGTGCCAGAGAGCAGAATAACTGCCGAATTTACGAACGCTCAACACGCATTGAATATGGCCTCTCTGTGTTAGTGATGGCTGTTTAACATTCTGATGGCCTTGAGATAGAAGCAGTTTTTCAGTCTCTCGGTCCCAGCTTTGATGCACCTGTACTGACGACGCCTTCTGGATGGTAGCGGGGTGAACAGGCAGTGGCTCGGGTGGTTGTTGTCCTTGATGATCTTTTTGGCCTTCCTGTGACATCGGGTGGTGTAGGTGTCCTGGAGGGCAGGTAGTTTGCCCCCGGCGATGCATTGTGCAGACCGCACCACCCTCTGGAGAGTACTGTTTGATGCAAACCTTACTGCTAAAAACTATGTGTATGTCTCATCAGCCATGTTGGAAAGGGGGCTTGGCTCAGCTTGGCTTGCATCTCTACCACCAAACTGTTTATCATGGCTTCCAGATGAGAGGCCTTTGAATCCGGTTATCATTGCGCCAGTTAAGAGGAGTGGCAGAGTAGATTGGCAGTTCAGCCATCAGTATGCAGGCAGTGCAGCACTTCTGGACATGTGCCAGGAGAATACAGTATTATGATCCCCAGTTCATTGAAAAATCCAGCAGCTCCAAGCAGCATGCTATAAGCCAATCTGACTGACGCTTTGAGAGCTGCAGTTAAAATATTTGCAGAACTGCTGACTAGAAGACGGGGGAATGAGGAAGGGTGATGGTTTAATACGATTCTAGCAGGGTGTTATACACACCTTCATCCATGCCAGACCTGTTGTCCTGGCCCCTGAACCATGCAGCTAGGTAATTACTGCTGTCTGACAACCACAGACATGCGTGTGCACACACACACACACACACACACACACACACACACACACACACACACACACACACACACACACACACACACACACACACACACACACACACACACACACACACACACACACACACACAGACACACACACACAGACACACACTCACTTTACATTCTGACAGGATTATTTCAAAGAGATTTGAAAATTAAAGTGGGCTAATATGTTGTTTTATTGCACCGGAATTGTGTGGAGTTATCAAACTACACAGTACATTGGGTTTAGTGAGTAAGATTCAAGAATTGAAAACACTCGCCCTTATTATAACGTTTTAGTTTTCGGTGTTTCTAAACCAGGGATGGGCAACTTTGATAGGGGTGGGGGCCACAAAAAACAGAACTCACCATGAGGGGCTGCAGTGACTCGTGGGTCTGCGTACCCACATCCAATTTTAACGGCCCCCCTCTCGAACCGCAAAGACCACATTTTTACGTTTTAAAGTTTAAAATTTCCTGCATTTCTGCACATTTTGCAATGGGGCATAGAGAAAATGTTGCCATTTTAAAGCAAGTTTTCTGCAATTATACACATTGCTATGGAGTGGAGAGAAGACTTTGCTATTTGATAACTAATTTCATGCTATTCTATTCATTTTTCCATGGGACAGAGAGACAAATGTGTGGTTTTACAGCAAATTACCTGCAGTTCTACACATTTTGCCATAGGGTGGAGACAAATGTTTGCAGTTTTTAATATGACAACTGATGATCAATTTATGACATTTTGTACTGCTCTGCGGGCCTACAAAAGGTGGGCTGCCAGTTGCCCAGCCCTGTTCTTAACTGTTGTACTTTACCTAGAAGCTAGCTTTGAGTATAAATAATAATCCCTAAAAAGAGAAAACATGTAATGTTCCCATCTTTTAGTTGATTTACATGAAATGCCACTGCAAAATAGGTTTCAGAACAGTAACAGTGATTTTGTATAATTAATTAAGATGCAGTTATTTATTTATTTATTTTAGGGGTGGATCAGCTTAATATTGAGGAAAGAATGTTGCTTCCAATGTAATTGTCTGCATCATTTCCAATCCCCCATATTTTTTGGGGTAAATATATATATCCATACACGTATGCATACATATACACATATATACATACACATACCTATATAGACATACATACTTTTTTAAAGAATATACCTTTATCATTATTCCCCGCAAACCCTACCACCGATCCCCCAATTGGAGTAAACTGATAAACATTTCTGTTTTTACCTTCAATTTATACATCTTATACACATTTTACAGACACAGTCTACTTTATAATAGTTCTCTCTTGTTTGTTCTTAGTCCTTCCTCTATTTCTGTTGTCCATCCAGTTTGATTTCCACTTGTAACTGTGCTATTTCACAAAAGCTCCGCACCTATACACATTTCACAGATCCCGTATGCCCTACATTGTTATTAGTTGTTATAAGATGGAGTTATTAGTGGAGTCACAGATATTTTTCCATGTTGTGTGTTTTCTAAGGTATTACAACTTTATAATGGGTCTGTGGAGCTTTATTCCCCACACCATTTTCCCACAATGCATAAACTAATCCAAATAGCTTTTTATATTCAACAGACCACTCAATGTGTACGTGTCTGGTACATTTTAAAATATAAATTACTGTATGCATATTCTAACAAAACAGGGCCTCGACGCATTGTAGCATCTCACAGTGTGCACATGCTGTATAGTTAACGAGTCTGCAGATGACAAAATCTATCTTATTCACTTATACTAGTTATAAAAAAATATTGCACACCAGCTGTATGGTTTTCAACGTCTTTCATTGGAACCCCCCATCCCTATTCTTGAACCTGTTGTTTTTCATCCTAATAGACAACAGTTAAAAGTAGTCCGTCACCCACATACAAATTGTATTTCATTGTTAAAGAGACAAAACAACCCAAGAGAGCCCCATTTAAATTAGCACTCAAGTTATTGAAAAACAAATCCTGTTGAAGAACAATATCCCAAGAATAAATACCGTAATGTACACACATTTAAGGGTAGAGAAAATGTTTTGAGATAGTGTGTTTTAGACACAATTGCAAACTTCAAGAGTTGGCCTTAAATTTGTCTTATGGGTTTACTCTGGTGTCATTGGGCTCCCTCCTTGCTTGATGAAACAACAGAAAGGGAAAGGGGGATACCTAGTCAGTTGTACAATTGAATGCCTTCAACTGAAATGTGTCTTCTGCATTTAACCCAACCCCTATGAATCAGAGAGGTGCGGGGGGCTGACTTAATCGACATCCACGTCATCAACACCCGGTTAACAATAGGAGCAAAAAGGACAAAAGAGGAACCCCCCCGGACTTGTGCCATGTCATATCATACCTGGACCACCTATTGAGATGTGGCTAAGTTTGTTAAGTACATCAGGTGATAATTGACGTGAATAGGAGACAGGAGTATGTGTTAAAGACATGGCTGTGTGAGACTCATCAGCAATGACTAGAACCTAATGGGACAGCACACAGAGAGGGTGCTCTCTTTCTCAACCGCACAGAGACATCGATAAATCAATGGGACTGGACTGGGGTGGATGTTTGGATACAGATGCTGAAATAATGACTGCACAGTGCCTTCTGAGAGTATTCACACCCCTTGACTTTTTCCACATTTTGTTGTATTATAGCCTGATTTTAAATGTAGATTTTTATGGTCACAGGCCTACACACAATACCCCATAATGTCAAAGTGGATTTTTTAAAATATATTTTTAATTTTTTACAAATGTATTTAAAATACAAAGCTGAAATGTCTTGAGTCAATAAGCATTCAACCCCTTTATTATGGCAAGCCAAAATAAGTTCAGGAGTACAAATTTGCTTAACAAGTCACACTCTGTGTGCAATAATGTTGTTTAACATGATTTTTTAAAGGACTACCTCATCTCTGTACCCATACATACAATTATCTGTAAGGTCCCTCAGTCGAGCAGTGAATTTCAAACACAGATTCAACCACAAAGACCAGGGAGGTTTTCCAATGTGAAATTATTAATTGCACTTTGGATGGTGTGTCAATACACCCAGTCACTACAAAGATACAGGGGTCCTTCCCTACTCAGTTGCCGGAGAGGAAGGAAACCGGTCAGGGATTTCACCATGAGACCAATAGGGACTTGTAACGTTCGTCTGGTGGTGTATTAACGGACCAAGGCGCAGCGGGTGATGAATACATACTGACTTTAATTGAACAGACGAAAACACTGACAAAACACTAGAACAAACTACAAAACAATAAACGAAGGCAACAGACCTGAAACAAACAAACTTACATATAGACGAAGGACGCAAGAACAGGAACAGACTACCTAAAACGAATGAACAAACGAAACAGTCCCATGTGGATTACACAGACACAGGAACAACCACCGACAAACAAACAGTGTGAAAACACCTACCTTAATATGACTCTCAATCAGAGGAAATGAAAACCACCTGCCTCTAATTGAGAGCCATATCAGGTCACCCTTAAACAAACATAGAAACACATAACATAGACTACCCACCCAAACTCACGCCCTGACCGTCTAACACATACGAAAACCGGTCAGGAACGTGACATAACACCCCCCTCAAGGTGCGTACTCCGAACGCACCACCAAAAGTCTAGGGGAGGGTCTGGGTGGGCGTCTGACCACGGTGGTGGCTCAGGCTCTGGGCGAGGTCCCCACCCCACCATAGTCAATCCCAGCTTACGTCTCCCCCTCTGAATGACCACCCTCATCTTACACCCACTTAATTTTAATGGTAACCTTACGATAAGAGGCAGCACCGGGACAAGGGGCAGCACCGGGATAGAGAGATAGCTCAGGACAGAGAGGTAGGTCAGGATAGAGAGGTAGCTCAGGATAGAGGGGCAACTCCGGACTGAAGGGCAGCTCCGGACAGAGAGACAGCTCTGGACTGAGGGGCAGTTCTGAATAAATGGCAGCTTTGGGCTGAGGGGCAGCTCATGACTGGCTGACGGATCTGGACGCTCATGGCTAGCTGACGGCTCTGAACGCTCATGGCTGGCTGACGGCTCTGGACGCTCATGGCTGGCTGACGGCTCTGGACGCTCATGGCTGGCTGACGGCTCTGGACGCTCATGGCTGGCTGACGGCTCTGGACGCTCATGGCTGGCTGGCGGCTCTGGACGCTCATGGCTGGCTGGCGGCTCTGGCAGATCCTGTCTGGTTGGCGGCTCTGGCAGATCCTGTCTGGTTGGCGGCTCTGGCAGATCCTGTCTGGTTGGCGGCTCTGGCAGATCCTGTCTGGTTGGCGGCTCTGGCAGATCCTGTCTGGTTTGCGGCTCTGGCAGATCCTGTCTGGTTGGCGGCTCTGGCAGATCCTGACTGACGAATGGCTCTAGCGGCTCCTGACTGACTAACGGCTCTGACGGCTCGGGACAGACGGGCGGCTCTAATGGCTCGGGACAGACGGATGGCTCAGACGGCACTGGGCAGACGGATGGCTCTGGCCGGATGAGACGCACTGTAGGCCTGGTGGGTGGTACCGGAACTGGAGGTACAGGGCGAAGGACACGCACCTTCAGGCTAGTGCGGGGAACAACAACAGGGCAGACTGGACTCTCAATGCGCACTAAAGGCCTGGTGCGTGGTTCCGGAACTGGAGGTACCGGGCTGAGGGCACGCACATCAGGGCGAGTGCGGGGAGAAGGAACAGTGCTTACAGGGCTCTGGAGACGCACAGGTGGCTTGGTGCGTGGTGCCGGAACTGGAGGCACTGGGCTGGAGACACGCACCATAGGGAGAGTGCGTGGAGGAGGAACAGGGCTCTGGAAACGCACTGGAAGCCTGGTGCGTTGTGTAGGCACTGGTGGTACTGGGCTGGGGCGGGGAGGTAGCACCGCAAATACCGGACTGTGCAGGCGTATTGGCTCCCTTGAGCACTGAGCCTGCCCAACCTTACCTGGCTGAATGCTCCCCGTCGCCCGACCAGTGCGGGGAGGTGTAATAACCCCCCCCGGGCTATGTAGGCGAACCGGGGACACCATGCGTAAGGCTGGTGCCATGTATGCCGGCGCGAGGAGACATACTGGTGGCCAGATATGTAGGGCCGGCTTCATGACATCCGGCTCAATGCTCAATCTAGCCCTACCAGTGCGGGGAGGTGGAATAACCCGCACCGGGCTATGCACACGTACAGGAGACACCGTGCGCTCTACTGCGTAACACAGTGTCTGCCCGTACTCCCGCTCTCCACGGTTAGCCTGGGAAGTGGGCACAGGTCTCCTACCTGCCCTTGGCCCACTACCTCTTAGCCCCCCCCACAAGAAATGTTTGGGGTTTCTTCACGGGCTTCCGTGCTAGCCGCGTACCTTCATATCTCCGGTCTTGAGCTTGATTCTCCGGCTTCCAGCCACGTCTCATTGCTGCCTCCTCATACCACCGCTCCTGGGCTGTGGCTGCCTCCTTCCACTCAGGAGAGCGGCGATATTCTCCAGTTTGCGCCCAGGGTCCCTTTCCTTCCAATATTTCCTCCCATGTCCACGAGTCCTGGTTCTTTAGTTGCGCTCTCCCACGCCGCTTGGTCGTATTGTGGTGGGTGGTTCTGTAACGGCTTTCTTCCTCCTCTTCCCACGAAGAGGAGGAGCAGGGATTTGACCAAAACGCAGCGTTGTTATATGACATGATTTAATTTAAACAAGACGAAAAACACTAAACGAAAACACTTGAATAATTAACAAAATAACAAAACGGAGTAGACAGACCTGGACATGGAACTTACATATAGACGAAGGACGCAAGAACAGGAACAGACTACCTAAAACGAACGAACAAACGAAACAGTCCCATGTGGATTACACAGACACAGGAACAACCACCCGCAAACAAACAGTGTGAAAACACCTACCTTAATATGACTCTCAATCAGAGGAAATGAAAACCACCTGCCTCTAATTGAGAGCCATATCAGGTCACCCTTAAACAAACATAGAAACACATAACATAGACTACCCACCCAAACTCACTCCCTGACCGTCAAACACATACAAAAATAACAGAAAACCGGTCAGGAACGTGACAGGACTTTAAAACAATTAGAATTTAATGGCTGTGATAAGAGAAAACTGAGAATGGATCAACAACACTGTAGTTACTCCACAATACTAACCTAATTGACTGTTTTCAACAAGGCACTAAGGGCCCAATTCCAACTTAGGAAACTAAGCCTTCCTTATGTACGTCTTTCCTATGCACTTCTCAGTGGTTGGTATTCAGACTTACCTTATGATATTGCGTAACGGACTTTGCAGGCATGGTTCCCTTGCATGTGCTGAAAAAATGCAATTCAACAGCTGAAAACCCTCCCACTTGCTGGCCAACACATTTTCTCATGGAGCTTTAATTCAACAGAGGTTTCAGTACATTTACAGTGGGGCAAAAAAGTATTTAGTCAGCCACCAATTGTGCAAGTTCTCCCACTTTAAATGATGAGAGAGGCCTGTAATTTTCATCATATGTACACTTCAACTATGACAGACAAAATGAGAAAAAAAATCCAGAAAATCACATTGTTAGGATTTTTTTATGAATTTATTTGCAAATTATGGTGGAAAATATGTATTTGGTCAATAACAAAAGTTTATCTCAATACTTTGTTATATAACCTTTGTTGGCAATGACAGAGGTCAAACGTTTTCTGTAAGTCTTCACAAGGTTTTCACACACTGTTGCTGGTATTTTGGCCCATTCCTCCACCCAGATCTCCTCTGGAGCCGTGATGTTTTGGGGCTGTTGCTGGGCAACACAGACTTTCAACTCCCTCCAAAGATTTTCTATGGGGTTGAGATCTGGAGACTGGCTAGGCCACTCCAGGACCTTGAAATGCTTCTTACGAAGCCACTCCTTCATTGCCCGGGTGGTGTGTTTGGGATCATTGTCATGCTGAAATACCCAGCCACGTTTCATTTTCAAAACCCTTGCTGATGGTAGGCTTTGTTACTTTGGTCCCAGCTCTCTGCAGGTCATTCACTAGGTCCCCCCATGTGGTTCTGGGATTTTTGCTCACCGTTCTTGTGATCATTTTGACCCCACGGGGTGAGATCTTGCGTGGAGCCCCAGATCGAGGGAGATTATCAGTGGTCTTGTATGTCTTCCATTTCCTAATAATTGCTCCCACAGTTGATTTCTTCAAACCAAGCTGCT
Source organism: Salvelinus fontinalis (assembly GCF_029448725.1). Taxonomy (NCBI): domain Eukaryota; kingdom Metazoa; phylum Chordata; class Actinopteri; order Salmoniformes; family Salmonidae; genus Salvelinus; species Salvelinus fontinalis. The sequence goes on from NC_074676.1 coordinate 32,231,844, forward strand.
TACCTATTGCAGATTCAGTCTTCCCAGCCTGGTGCAGGTCTACAATTTTGTTTCTGGTGTCCTTTGACCGCTCTTTGGTCTTGGCCATAGTGGAGTTTGGAGTGTGACTGTTTGAGGTTGTGGACAGGTGTCTTTTATACTGATAACAAGTTCAAACAGGTGCCATTAATACAGGTAACGAGTGGAGGACAGAGGAGCCTCTTAAAGAAGAAGTTACAGGTCTGTGAGAGCCAGAAATCTTGATTGTTTGTAGGTGACCAAATACTTATTTTCCACCATAATTTGCAAATAAATTCATTAAAAATCCTACAATGTGATTTTCTGGATTTTTTTTTCTCATTTTGTCTGTCATAGTTGAAGTGTACTCATGATGACAATTACAGGCCTCTCTCATCCTTTTAAGTGGGAGAACTTGCACAATTGGTGGCTGACTAAATACTTTTTTGCCCCACTGTATCTTAAGCCATCCCTTTAAATACGGTGTACCCCCTAAAGTTGATGTCCATGTGGAAATCTAATTAGAATAATTAAAACATCCCCAGAAAAATCTGTCAGTTTAAACTAGAGATATGTTTTTTTGCATTGGATGAATTTCAATCCAACGCATTCGCCTATGTCACAAAAACTATTATGACCCTTCTATGGAAAGATGAGACTATCCCCTCATTTCAAAAACAGTGATTGATAGGCAGCTTAAACCTCTTGAATTATTGGGTTCAAATACACATTTAGATGTGTGAACAGCCATCCACAACAACCACAATCCATAAGGCACAAATAGCTAAATGAGAGAGCAGCAGTGTGATTCACATCAACGCGCTATGTAGATATCAATATTAAGTGATATCCGTATCGCCGTTGACTACACCACTGCTGTCATCCTTACCTCCAAGCGTTTATTCAAGTTGGATAATCTTTGGATGCCAACCATTGGAAGACATAGCAGACAATACAGACAAGACTGTAGCCTACAAAAGCCTATTCCTGCTCTTTTCCCATGATCCATCAGACACATTTGGTGTGTCATCATAGTGGTCTCTGACTTGTGGTCAGACTCGCTCAGGTGGAACAAGCTTAAACTTGCGCCTTTGTTTAAAGCTAATTTGATTATCATTGAGAAAACAGAGAATTGACAGATTTTTTTTTTCACAAACATCCTTTCTGAATTTAAAAGTAATCCTCTAAGTAATCATTTTTATAAGTATCTGTAATCTGATTACGATATTTTTGCTGGTAACGTAACAGATTACAGTTACCGTTTTTTTGTAATCCCTTACATGTACATGTAATCCGTTACTCTCCAACCCTGCTGAGGACAGACGATTTTTACACACTATGCACTTGGCAGTCCAGTTCTGTGAGTTTGTGTGGCCTACCACTTCGCTGCTGAGCCATTGTTGCTCCTAGATGTTTCCACTTCACAATAACACCAATTACAGTTGACCGGGGCAGCTCTAGCAGGGCAGAAATTTGACGAACTGACTTGTTGGAAAGGTGGCATCCTATGATGGTGCCACGTTGAAAGTCACTAAGATCTTCAGTAAGGCCATTCTACTGCCAATGTTTGGCAATGGAGATTGCATGGCTGTATACACCTGTCAGCAACAGGTGTGGCTGAAATAGCCGAATCCACTATTTTGAAGGGGTGTCCACATACTTTTCTATATATCTGGTTTGGAGAGCCTTTATGCACGAAAAATATATACTGAGTGCACAAAACATTAAAAACACCTTCCTAATATTGGGTTCCATCAATAAGGGATCATATCTTTCACCTGCATTCAGCTGGTCAGTCTATGTCATGGAAAGAGCAGGTGTTCAATGTTTTGTACACTCAGTGTTTTGATGTTTGATTAATTCTGAAAATTGTCACATTCAGTTCTTTAAGCCATGGTAAGGTTGGAAGATTAGTGTACATATAATGATAATAGGGAGAATAGTGTACAGTCTTGGCCAAAATTTTTGAGAATGACACAAATATTAATTTTCACAAAGTCTGCTGCCTCAGTGTCTTTAGATATTTTTGTCAGATGTTACTATGGAATACTGAAGTATAATTACAAGAATTTCATAAGTGTCAAAGGCTTTTATTGACAATTACATGAAGTTGATGCAAAGAGTCAATATTTGCAGTGTTGACCCTTCTTTTTCAAGACCTCTGCAATCCGCTCTGGCATGCTGTCAATTAACTTCTGGGCCACATCCTGACTGATGGGAGTCAATTCTTGCATAATCAATGCTTGGAGTTTGTCAGAATTTGTGGGTTTTTGTTTGTCCACCCGCCTCTTGAGGATTGACCACAAGTTCTCAATGGGATTAAGGTCTGGGGAGTTTCCTGGCCATGGACCCAAAATATCAACGTTTTGTTCCCCAAGCCACTTAGTTCTCACTTTTGCCTTATGGCAAGGTGCTCCATCATGCTGAAAAAGGCATTGTTCGTCACCAAACTGTTCCTGGATGGTTGGGAGAAGTTACTCTTGGAGGGTGTGTTGGTACCATTCTTTATTCATGGCTGTGTTCTTAGGCAAAATTGTGAGTGAGCCCACTCCCTTGGCTGAGAAGCAACCCCACACATGAATGGTCTCAGGATGCTTTACTGTTGGCATGACACAGGACTGATAGTAGCGCTCAACTTGTCTTCTCCGGACAAGCTTTTTCCGGATGCCGCAAACAATCGGAAAGGGGATTCATCAGAGAAAAATGACTTTACCCCAGTCCTCAGCAGTCCAATCCCTGTACCTTTTACAGAATATCAGTCTGTCCCTAATGTTTTTCCTGGAGAGAAGTGGCTTTTTTGCTGCCTTTCTTGACACCAGGCTATCCTCCAAAAGTCTTCGCCTCACTGTGCGTGCAGATGCACTCACACCTGCCTGCTGCCATTCCTGAGCAAGCTCTGTACTGGTGGCGCACCGATCCCGCAGTTGAATCAACTTTAGGCGACGGTCCTGGCACTTGCTGGACTTTCTTCGGCGCCCTGCAGCCTTCTTCACAACAATTGAACCGCTCTCCTTGAAGTTCTTGATGATCCGATAAATGGTTGATTTAGGTGCAATCTTACTGGCAGCAATATCCTTGCCTGTGAAGCCCTTTTTGTGCAAAGCAATGATGACAGCACGTGTTTCCTTGCAGGTAACCATGGCTGACAGAGGAAGAACAATGATTTCAAGCACCACCCTCCTTTTGAAGCTTCCAGTCTGTTTTTCGAACTCAATCAGCATGACAGAGTGATCTCCAGCCTTGTCCTCGTCAACACTCACACCTGTGTTAACGAGAGAATCACTGACATGATGTCAGCTGGTCCTTTTGTGGCAGGGCGGAAATGCAGTGGAAATGTTTTTTTGGGATTCAGTTCATTTGCATGGCAAAGAGGGACTTTGCAATTCATCTGATCACTCTTCATAACATTCTGTAGTATATGCAAATTGCCATCATATAAACTGAGGTAGCAGACTTTGTAAAAATTAATATTTGTGTCATTCTCAAAACTTTTGCCCACGACTGTACAATAGTAGACTATAACCTCTATTGCCTGCACTAACCATGGAACTGTGATGACACAGCCAAGTATTGCTCCATAGCGATTTAATTAGCTTACTTTTTAAATTTTTTATATATTATCAACCGTTAATAATGAACCTCAGCAACAACCACATGGCCGTGATGGCGTTTACAGAGGAAGCAAATGAAGGTAAACAAAACAATGTAATTAAATGGAATGATAATGTAGTCTATACCAACTGAAGGGAACTAACAGTAAATTGGCAGTTGAATATGTGTTTGTTATTAGGCCTTCTGACAGTCTATGCTGATAATGGCTAATATTTAACATGATAGACATAGGAAACAGTGAATGTCGGGGTAGCCTATAACTAAACATTCGAGAGTTCCCATCCCTGCAAGTTAAAAGGCTACAATTAAAATTTTGCATAATGGCACAGCATTTCATAAATTGTACTGTGAGAAAGTTGATATGTTGATATTCTTCATTTAACTGCCATATGACTGGTTTCACATTTGTCTCCAACGATTATAAGGTAAAATAGATCTAAAACAAGTGTCATTTATATTTACAATTCCCTTATCCAAACAAATTACAAATTTACATAGCTCTTATCAATAGTTCTTATCAAGTTGTAAATTACAGTGCATGGAGAATGCTGTTATTTCTATGGGGAAAAAAAGAAAGCAGATGTTTTTTCCCACATCCGGCCCGTTCGTTAGGCAGATTGACCGGGGCGGCATTTTTCGAGATAAACTACCCAAGACGGACCTACACCAACAACACATAAAACTTCACATAATTCTGCCCAGACCATGACAATTTCTCTCAACCAGTGGCATATGGGCTTTTTAGGTGAGCGTTGATGCTGCCCCTTGATAAGCAGTGCCCCCTTTGTCAAAGGCAGGGGCGCAAAATATTTTACTTGTGAAGTCCCAGCGTGCCTCTCCATGGTCCTGTTGGAGAAACGCATCTCTGCAGCGCTCCACTAACGTTCTGTCAAGAAAATAATCGAACATAAATCATGTTGCAGATATAGGATATGGTAGAAAGAGTATGTAGACTTTGCTGTAGGCTACTGGCTGGAGATAAAATTTATGACAATGTAATAGACATTTTTACATTATGCAGGTTTATCCAATCAAATAGCCTAAGCTAAATGGCGGACAATCAACTTAAAAATGCGCTGTCAGAATAGTCGTGGACAGGCAAAAGGTCAAAACCAGATCAGAGTCCAGGAGGTACAGAGTGGCAGGCAGGCTCGAGGTCAGGGCAGGCAGACTGGTCAGGCACGCGGGTACAGTCCAGAAAACAGGCAAGGATCAACCCCGGGAGGACTAGCAAAAGGGAGAATAGCAAAAGCAGGCGCATGGGAAAAACACAATGGTTGACTTGAAACAGACAAGATGAACTGGCACAGAGAGACAGGAAACACAGGGATAAATACACTGGGGAAAATAAGCGACACCTGGAGGGTGTGGAGACAGTCACAGGGACAGGTGAAACAGATCAGGGTGTGACACTGTTCATCTGCTCATCCACTACATGTTAAAGACTGTGTCCTATTTGATTTAGCTCATTGTTAACAATGGACACTGTGTTATGTGGTTGTCACCTGATCAGTAGTTCAATAAGCCCTCTCTCCCATGTGCCTTCACACTGATAGGGTTAAATCAGTAACAGTCAAACATGGTGGTCATGATATGTAAATGATTAATTTTGGATTCTCATTTTAATGTGACATGACACAAAATCCATGTTAGCTAAGGATATGTTGTTGTATCATTACTTACACAGTACATCCTGTATTTCGCTACTTATACAAGTAGGTAGGCTTAAATGACTTGTGGAATCAAATCAAATCCAATTTTATTGGTCACATACACATATTTAGCAGATGTTATTGCGGGTGTATCGAAATGCTTGTGTAATCTAACAATTTACAACAATACACACAAATCCATAAGCAAAAGAATGGAATCAATAAATAAATAAGTAGGTAGTAGGTACGGTAATATACAACCGTGTAGAAGAAATTGACATTGCAGTGCAGCGATAAAAGCAAGATGCAAATATCCTTTTTGTTATTACTGTATACATTTGTTTCTAGTCCATTTCAAGCGATGAGGTAGTTGTGAAGTTGCCCTCCTCGCACATGGTGGTGATAGAATGGAGTAATGACGCTGTGATGGAGTCAGCTGACAGTCTCAATAAAACTGAAGGGGTTTGTTCCAATGTTCACAGAGGTAAACTGCTGAGAAGGTAGGATTTTTTTTTTCAACCTCCTTCTGGTATGTTTATGTAGGTGGGTCTCATGCTGATTTCTGCTTTTGTCTCTCTCTGCAGCACAACAGCGTTAGTGGGTGAAAGTCTAACCCACTGCCAAGATCAGGAGAGAGAATGAGCATCCAAAATGGCTCCCTATTTAGTGTGCTATATTTGACCGGAGCACAATGGGTAGTGCGCTAGATGGGGTATAAGGTGCCATTTGAGACGCAGGCAAAGGGTAAAATCCCATCCTCCAGCTGGGTCGTCGCCCCAGTCACACAGATAGCCGCAGGCTTCAGAGAATAGGCACTGTGCTTCTCCATGCTTTAAATGAGTCTGTCACCGTGGGTGGCACCATCAAACCTGCAGACATTCAGTGCTGCCTGAGTGTTATGCTGTATTCCTCACCATCAAACCTGCAGACATTCAGTGCTGCCTGAGTGTTACACTGTATTCCTCACCATCAGACCTGCAGACATTCAGTGCTGCCTGAGTGTTAAACTGTATTCCTCACCATCAGACCTGCAGACATTCAGTGCTGCCTGAGTGTTAAACTCTATTCCTCACCATCAGACCTGCAGACATTCAGTGCTGCCTGAGTGTTACACTGTATTCCTCACCATCAGACCTGTAGACATTCTGTGCTGCCTGAGTGTTAAACTGTATTCCTCACCATCAGACCTGTAGACATTCTGTGCTGCCTGAGTGTTAAACTGTATTCCTCACCATCAGACCTGCAGACATTCTGTGCTGCCTGAGTGTTAAACTGTATTCCTCACCATCAGACCTGCAGACATTCAGTGCTGCCTGAGTGTTACACTGTATTCCTCACCATCAGACCTGCAGACATTCTGTGCTGCCTGAGTGTTAAACTGTATTCCTCACCATCAGACCTGCAGACATTCTGTGCTGCCTGAGTGTTAAACTGTATTCCTCACCATCAGACCTGCAGACATTCAGTGCTGCCTGAGTGTTAAACTGTATTCCTCACCATCAGACCTGCAGACATTCTGTGCTGCCTGAGTGTTAAACTGTATTCCTCACCATCAGACCTGCAGACATTCAGTGCTGCCTGAGTGTTAAACTGTATTCCTCACCATCAGACCTGCAGACATTCAGTGCTGCCTGAGTGTTAAACTGTATTCCTCACCATCAGACCTGCAGACATTCAGTGCTGCCTGAGTGTTAAACTGTATTCCTCACCATCAGACCTGCAGACATTCTGTGCTGCCTGAGTGTTAAACTGTATTCCTCACCATCAGACCTGCAGACATTCAGTGCTGCCTGAGTGCCATACTGTATTCCTCACCATCAGAAGATGGGTCGCAGTGTCTAAGCATACTGTTGTCAGGGGATAAAGTTTTTGCAGAAATAGGCTTTCCGGTTCAACCATTTGGTTCGGATCACTTAACTCGTTGTGCCAAACTGATTGACAGTGGCATTGAATTCTCTTCCTACATCTACAGTACCTGACAACTTTTTGAGCAACTAATCAAGCATATTTTTCTATAAACTGTAACCCATGTATCAGTGCTAATCCTTCAGTGTATTTTAAAGTCATTTGCAAAAGCATCGGAAAGTAAGAAAATCATTATATTGTTGTTCCAAGGAAGAGACTTAAGGAAACAATTTATTATATGAATACTGTATAAGGCATGAGAACCAGAATGTATTCAACTGATGAATTCTCACTTTGTCATTGGCGGGTCTTGGTTCAGTGCATCACTCCTGCTGTGGCTCAGTGGGCTCTCGGCACTAGAGGTAGGCCTACACTAAAATAAATCTGCAATATTTTATATTTATGGGGCAAAGACGGATTTCAGTCTGAATATTTTTAAAGTGAGGACGCTTTATTATACAAAGTTATAAGTAGCAGTGCTCAATTTGCTCACGGGGTGATTTTTGGTTTGGAAATATGCAAAGCACCTGTTAACTACAAAAAATGTAAAAGCTGTTAGCCTACATTATCCGAGCACTCCTGGTTAACACTAGCTCCCAGTCATATACAACAGAGGAGGAAAGGGGGGGTGCTCTGTAGTTGTCAACCCAATCCAACCCCCCCTCACTGCAGCTCCTACACTGTACTCTACTGCTCCAAAATACCAAACAAAGTGATGTTGGTTTGACGTTTGATAAACATATACTTTGTTTTATGATCCACTCCACTCTATAGATGGTTGGTACTCTATACTCTCTGTACAGTAGGTGTGTGTTAATGTCCCTCTCTTTCTCTGCAGTTCTCCGACCACTCCCTCTCTGTAGCCCCTTGCAGTCTCATTACAGCCCCTTTAGACAGCTAATTGGTGAATCACTCAATCAGTCAATTAGTAAATCATTCAATTAGGTCCTGGAGGACAGGCAGTGGCGTAAAAAGTACAACATTTTCATACTTGAGTAAAAGTAAAGATACCTTAATAGAAATGACTCAAGTAAAAGTGAAAATCACCCAGTAAAATACTACATGAGTAAAAGTCTAAAAGTATTTGGTTTTAAATATACTTAAGTTTCAAAAGTAAATGTAATTGGTAAAATATACTTAAGTATCAAAAGTAAAACAAACGCTGTAAATCATTTAAAATTCTTTATATTACGCAATCAGCACAATTTTCATGTTTTTTTATTTACGGATAGCCAGGGGCGCACTTCAACACACAACATAATTTACAAATTAAGCATATGTGTTTAGTGAGTCTGCCAGATCAGAGGCAGTAGGGATGACCATGGTTGTTCTCTAGATAAGTGTGTGAATTGGACCATTTCACTTCCTGCTAAGCATTCAAAATGGAATGAGTACTTTTGGATGTCAGGGAAAATGTTAAATGTTCATAATGCATTTTCTTTAGGAATCTAGTGGAGTAAAAGTTGCCAAAAATATAAATAGCAAAGTAAAATATAGATACCCCCAAAAAACAACTTAAGTAGTACTTTAAATAATTTTTTACTTAGTTACTTTACACCACTGAGGATAGGCCTCATGCAGAGTTTAAAATAAACTCAGCCAATCAATCAGAATTTCCACAACTAATTTTTGACTTAAGAATTGAATCTCTGGGTATTGAATGATTCAGGTTTGTGTGAGGCGGTTTCCCTCTCCTCTCAGGGGGAGTTGGGATATGCAAAAAACACATTTCCAATTCACACGCATATTAATACACACTTGTACATGTGTGAAATTGGAGAAATATAAGCACCCACCAAATAATACGAATAATAGCTTTGGGTTTTGTTTTACATGTTGAGTCCATCGTTGCTCTGTCGAGGGGATTTGTTGTTCTACATTGCCTCCCCAAATGACGACCCACTTTACTGCTTTGGAAAGCAGAGTTGCTAGGTTACATAACGCTGTTTTAACAAGATGTGAGCGGGATAGTCTTAGTATTTTGTCTTTAAGATGAATTGCCAGAAAAAAATGCCAAGGAATATCACTATAGAAGATTTTTTTCTCCAAATCTGAGTGATACATTATGCACCATAGCTGTTGTTCATCACGTTGTCTCATATATTTGCATTTTAAGCAAGTAGGAATGTGAAATGGATTGCCATAGTTTTGTACTTTGCAATGTTAACTCTCCACTTACTGCCATCTACATGTCCTTTTATATTCTCCTTGAATAAGACAGTATCTGCTTTCCTGTCCATCAGTCAATACACAGTATGTGCTGTATGTGTGTGTATACAGTAATGTGTGACTTTATGCTTATAAACTGTTGTTTACATAATACATACTGTAGTGTAGGCTACATGTAGTACACATCCACAATTTCAGTGCATAACACCCACAGCAGATTCCAGTCTCAGGTCAGCTATACTGTCCAGTGTTCACTGGTCCCGTTTTAGCTTCATGTGGCCCCAACCGTGCACATAACCTCCCTGCCACCTGGACAAAATCTCACATTTCACCTGCCATCTGATTTCTCTCATATTTATGGACCTGTTCATGCATGCTAAACAGTCAGTGTTCTGAGGCATTTCTTAGCAGCTGCTCAGGATGTTGTTTCACATGTACGCATCACATGGAAAGAGAAGCAGAGAGATCAAGATGGTCTTCCTGGTCTGAACCAAGGGAACATTGCACTGATTCGAAACAGACCAGAGAGGGAGATGGGTTACATTTTAAATTTGTATGGATGATGTAAATATTTGAGGCCAATTTCAAAATTTGATGCCAAAAGAGGCTGGCTGTAATTTCCTGAGCTCAGCGATCAGCAATACATGTTGTACAGCAGCTTGAGTGCTGATGGATGTGTGTGCTCGTGTGTTGAGCGGTTTTGTGAAAAATGTTTTTATGTGTTTGTACACAGAGGGTTCTACATGAAACCCAAAAGAGTTCTACCTGGAACCAAAAAGGGTTCTCCCTGGAACAAAAAAGGGTTACCCTTTTGAAATCCCTTTTTTATGAGGGTAGAGACAAATAAAAAAGAGTGTATATGAGAAGAAAGGATGAAAGTCAGAGTAATTGAACAGATAGATGGGAATGAGATAATGGACGTGAGAGTTTGAAGTGAGAGAAGTAAAAGTAGGAGACAGATGGAATTAGAATCATGACACTGGTGGTGACACTGTGGTGAGTCTTTTAACGTTAACTCATAAAGTTACTCACCAAGTTAATTGCCCACAATACATAAGTAATAAGGCATTGCAATTTCACCAGGCCCAAAGGTAACAACTACCTTTTAAGGAAGTGTCTTGCTTTTACCAGAATGTGGTCGTCACTAGTTACCACAATCACAAAGTCATAAACCCGCCTATTTCCACAATTTATCTTCTTAAAATGTGATTTTAAACCTAACCCTAACTGTAAATCTAACCTTAAACGCACTGCTAATCTTATGCCTAACCCTAACCTTAAAAATAATATTTGTACGATTTATTCAATTTTGACTTTGTGTTTTGGGTAACTAGTGGACACTGAATAATGCTGAGTTTCAGTTTTAGTACAGTTCGAGAGCATCAATAGTCAGCATGGAGCACCCAGAGTGATTTTAGTTCAGTGTTGTGGAGATGCTCTGGGGACCTCCAGCCATTCGCTTTCATTAAACGTCCCCTCATTACGCAGGATGTTATTGTATTGTAGCTCATTTAAGCCAGCAGTAAATCATGTGAATGTGCTTGTACTGGGGGACATCCACAGGAAAATTATTCTACCAGACAGTGTATACCACATACACTACATGACCAAAAGTATATGAACACTTGCTCGTTGAACATTTCATTCCAAAATCACAGGCATTAAAATGGAGTTGGTCCCCCCTATGCTGCTATAACAGCCTCCACTCTTCTGGGAAGGCTTTCCACTAGATGTTGCTGCGGGGACTTGCTTCCAACATTGCTGCGGGGACTTGCTTCCATTCAACCACCAGAGCATTAGTGAGGTCGGCCATTGATTTTGGGCGATTAGGCCTGGCTTGCAGTTGGCGTTCCAATTCCAATTCCAAAGGTGTTCGATGGGGTTGGGGTTAGGGCTCTGTGTAGGCCAGTCAAGTTCTTCCACACTGATCTCGACAAACCATTTCTGTATGGACCTCGCTTTGTGCACTGGGGGCATTGTCATGCTGAAACAGGAAAGGGCCATCCCCAAACTGTTGCCACAAGTTGGAAGCACAGAATCGTGTAGAATGTAATTGTATGCTGTACCATTAAGATTTCCCTCACTGGAACTAGCCTGAACCATGAAGAACAGCCCCAGACCACTATTCCTCCTCCACCAACCTTTACAGTTGGCACTATGCATTCGGGCAGTTAGCGTTCTCCTGGCATCCGCCAAACACAGATTTGTCTGTCGGACTGCCAGATGGTGAAGCGTAATTCATCACTCGAGAAAACGCATTTTCACTGCTCCAGAGTCCAATGGCGGCAAGCTTTACACCACTCCAGCTGACGCTTGGCATAGCACATGGTGATCTTAGGTTTGTGTGAGGCTGCCCGGCCTTGGAAACACAGTTCTTGAGCTGACGTTGCTTCCAGAGGCAGTTTGGAACTCGGTAGTGAGTGTTGCAAACGAGGATAGGTGATTTTTACGGGCTACTCGCTTCAGCCTACTTGGAGGTCCCGTTCTGTGAGCTTGTGTGGCCTACCATTTTCTGGCTGAGCCGTTGTTGCTCCGAGACGTTTCCACTTCACATTAACAGCACTTATAGTTGACCGGGAAAGCTCTAGCAGTGCAGAAATTTGACAAACTGACTTGTTGGAAAGGTGGCATCCTATGACGGTGCCACGTTGAAAGTCACTGAGCTCTTCAGTAAGGCCATACTACTACCAATGTTTGTCTAAGGATATTGCATGGAAGTGTGCTCAATTTCATACACCTGTCTGCAACGGGTGTGGCTAAAATAGCCGAATCCACTAGTTTGAAGGGGTGTCCACATACTTTTGTAAATATAGTATCTTTACGAGACTATATTAATTTACTTTATTTACAGTATTGCCTTGTAGCTTCCTCAGATGGGACTGGAAGGATGTACTTTACAACTGAGCTGAACTGTACATCTGACAAATACGAGTAATAAAATCCACATAAATCCACAGAATAAACATATAGGTTAAAAGTAGATTTTTAAACGGACTGTCTTCTGTTCTTTCCCTGTGTTCCAGACACATTGAGAACTGGACTGGCCTGCAGACACTGAAAGATGTGGACATGGAGCTGTACACTGGACTTCAGAGACTGTGAGTATCAACCTGGGAAGAGAGCAGGAACATAAACCATGTACATACTGATGGTGATCTGTGTTTGCTGCAGAGCCCAGAGTGAGCCCAGTGTTGATCTAGTTATGATAGTATACCATATGGATGTGAGACCATGGGCTGTTTCTTGGCCTGAAACGTGCTATATGCAAGACATTTAATGGTATACAATGATCCTTATCCCACCACCCAGTGCCATGGCACCAGGTCTGGTTGGCACACATACTCTATCAGAAATATTGACCACTAGCAGTTGCTTATGTTGCAGGCGTGTTTATTTTAATGCACTGCAGCCAGCCTCAAACAACAGGGCCTCCCTACGGCCCGTTTTACACTGATCAAATAACGCTGGAATAGCGGCCAGGAAATGTAATTACGTCCCTAAACACCCTGGCCTAAGCTAAACACTACAATAAGTCTCTTTTCTTCCTCCCTGCTTTGCTGATTCCTTCCCCCCATGCCTACTGCCCACCCTCCGACATCCTGTTCAGACATCCTGGTCCCTCTGGACCTGTGGGGAACACTTCCCTCTGGGAAGGAGATGGTATCCTGAAGTCTCTCTCCCATCCCCCAGTTATCCCCCCATCTCCCCTCTTCTTCAGGCTCTCCTATTATCTCACCCATCCTTCCCCAGTCTCCCCCAGTTTCCCCCAGTCTCCTCCAGGCTCACCCAGTTTCCCCCAGTCTGCCTGAGCTTCCACCAGTGTCCCTCAGCCTCCCTCAAACTCCTTGAGCCTCCCCCAGTCTAAACACTGGTCCTATTAGGGGACACCCAAAGCAGTTGAACAAGGCTGATTAACAGCTCCTCTCATTAACATCAGGCTCACCTGGAGTGGGCTCTGGCTCCTCTGCTCCCTTCCTCCCTCCCTCTCCTCCAGCAGCAGCCAGGGCTAGATGATAGGGATGACTCACCAGGTAGTGTGCTACACAGGCAGACCGGAGCAGGAGCTACTCTGGGCACCCGCTGGGTCAGCAATACAGGCCTCAGAGCCTCAGCCAGCACACCTCGCTGATTAATATTTAAGTACAAGCCACAGGGGGACATGTGACACATACGCATGTGTTGGCCTTGTTAAATCCTTCACTCCCAGGTCCTGATGTGTCTGACATTGACCACACTGTATTACCCACTGGGCTGCCTTTGTTTAAGCTAAATTCAATATGGGGGAATAAATGTCTTAACATGCCTATTTGTGCTTACCAAACACCCAGTGTTACAGTTTCACATCACTGTTAGCCATACTGTATGATGCCATCAGGACTGTTCTGATGTAATCATTCTCTCAGATGGATTCTAATGAAAAGAGCTGAGTGTTCAATGCAAATAAACAGCTTGCAGATGCCTATAATAAAAATGCATTCAATATACATAATTGATCTCAGCTAAGGAGAGAGAAAGAAGATGCAGGCTCTTGATACTATTCTGACTATAATGATGCCCCGTGTGGAGGGAGAGGAGCAGGGGAGACAGGTTGGAAGATAAGATTAGATGGCTTTTAGAATGCTTCCCTCTTCAGTCAAATGTCGCCAAATGCGGGCCTGGCAATGATCTAACTGGTTAGCTTGTCCGGTAGCGGACCTGGCAATGATCTGACTGGTTAGCTTGTCCGGTAGCGGACCTGGCAATGATCTGAATGGTTAGCTTGTCCGGTAGCGGATCTGGCAATGATCTGACTGGTTAGCTTGGCCGGTAGCGGATCTGGCAATGATCGGAATGGTTAGCTTGTCCAGTAGCGGATCTGGCAATGATCTCACTGGTTAGCTTGTCCGGTAGCGGATCTGGCAATGATCTAACTGGTTAGCTTAGCCGGTAGCGGATCTGGCAATGATCTAACTGGTTAGCTTGTCCGGTAGCGGACCTGGCAATGATCTAACTGGTTAGCTTGTCCGGTAGCGGATCTGGCAATGATCTGACTGGTTAGCTTGGCCGGTAGCGGATCTGGCAATGATCGGAATGGTTAGCTTGTCCAGTAGCGGATCTGGCAATGATCTGACTGGTTAGCTTGTCCGGTAGCGGATCTGGCAATGATCTAACTGGTTAGCTTAGCCGGTAGCGGATCTGGCAATGATCTGACTGGTTAGCTTGACCGGTAGCGGACCTGGCAATGATCTGACTGGTTAGCTTGGCCGGTAGCGGATCAGGCAATGATCTAACTGGTTAGCTTGGCCGGTAGCGGATCTGGCAATGATCTAACTGGTTAGCTTGGCCGGTAGCGGATCTGGCAATGATCTAACTGGTTAGCTTGGCCGGTAGCGGATCTGGCAATGATCTAACTGGTTAGCTTGGCCGGTAGCGGGCCTGGCAATGATCTGACTGGTTAGCTTGGCCGGTAGCGGATCAGGCAATGATCTGACTGGTTAGCTTGGCCGGTAGCGGGCCTGGCAATGATCTGACTGGTTAGCTTGTCCGGTAGCGGATCTGGCAATGATCTGACTGGTTAGCTTGGCCGGTAGCGGATCTGGCAATGATCGGAATGGTTAGCTTGTCCAGTAGCGGATCTGGCAATGATCTCACTGGTTAGCTTGTCCGGTAGCGGATCTGGCAATGATCTAACTGGTTAGCTTAGCCGGTAGCGGATCTGGCAATGATCTAACTGGTTAGCTTGTCCGGTAGCGGACCTGGCAATGATCTAACTGGTTAGCTTGTCCGGTAGCGGATCTGGCAATGATCTGACTGGTTAGCTTGGCCGGTAGCGGATCTGGCAATGATCGGAATGGTTAGCTTGTCCAGTAGCGGATCTGGCAATGATCTGACTGGTTAGCTTGTCCGGTAGCGGATCTGGCAATGATCTAACTGGTTAGCTTAGCCGGTAGCGGATCTGGCAATGATCTGACTGGTTAGCTTGACCGGTAGCGGACCTGGCAATGATCTGACTGGTTAGCTTGGCCGGTAGCGGATCAGGCAATGATCTAACTGGTTAGCTTGGCCGGTAGCGGATCTGGCAATGATCTAACTGGTTAGCTTGGCCGGTAGCGGATCTGGCAATGATCTAACTGGTTAGCTTGGCCGGTAGCGGGCCTGGCAATGATCTGACTGGTTAGCTTGGCCGGTAGCGGATCTGGCAATGATCGGAATGGTTAGCTTGTCCGGTAGCGGATCTGGCAATGATCTGACTGGTTAGCTTGGCCGGTGTAAAATTCAGTTAAGAGCTAAAAATATTCCCTCACACACTTCCAGTGCACTGCCTTCACAGCCCATGATTAACTGTAAATGATGCATTTATGAAGACCTATCTTCGACCAATCAGCAGACAATTGCTGTTTTTGTGAAGCTTGTGCGACCTGTGTGCCTACTCCTTAGTGTGGGTGTAGCCACGCCACACTGAAAAACCCTGGTTTCCATGGACACACTGGCAGGAATATGTTGGTGGTTATAATTGTGGAATAGCATTTTACTTTATCTGTAAACGTAGGAGGAAACATCTGTTAGTATCAACAATAGTAACTTCGAGGGAATAGTTTTTTCCCCTTTATGCTAAACATCTCACCAATGTACATTAACACGAGCTCATGCCTGTGTATAATTATTTCCATATGTGTAACTTTCAGTAAACTGTTTACATGCCTTACGTGTGTGTGTGTCACTGTTTGTCTCTTCCAGAACAATCATGAACGGCAACCTGCGAGGTATCCAGGCCAGAGCCTTCTCCCAGAACCCCCACCTGCGCTACATGTGAGTGGTGTTACTGTTACCTCATTCTCTCTCTCTCTAGGCTGACTGGTAAACACAAATGAGAACATACATCACATCTGCCATTCATCCCCTCATCGTGTGGATTCTCCCCCTTTCACAATTATTTTTGGCAGACTGCATTGTTCACAGTTCACCGCCGTCTGACTGTGCACACTGACTGACTGATCTTCATTCAACAGTGACATATTCAGATTGACTATGCCACATATTTACCAAAGCAAGCAGAGTTTAGTTTAGCACAAGCTTGGGAGCGTCATGACAGAGCAGCCATTTCCACTGTAATCCTGATTGTTTATATGCCGGCATACTGTTCCACATGAGACCCACAAACCATTCTAGCTCTCTCCCTGTGACCCTGTCCCATCCCAGGCATACATTATCCTTCCATACATAATTCACCCAGATGAATCTCCTCTTGAAGGAAATAAGCATGTTCCTTCTGCAGTGATATGCCAGTTCAGCTACAGTGCATGGGTCTTCTTCCTGGTGCTTCACATACGGCTGAACACACACAGGTTCACCATGTTATGTTTGCTGTGTCTGTTCATAATGATTAGATTAGAGAGTTTAATAGTCACATGTACAGGGTTGCAGATGTAATTATATGGTACAGTGAAATTCTTAAGCTTCAAGCTCCAACAATGCAACACAAAGTGAAATAAAAATACAAAAATATAATAAAAATAGATAATAAAACAAATTTGAATATATACATATTAACAACTGTACAATGGTAAATGTCCATTGGGGTGGAGGCGCAGGTGGCTTACTAGTGGTGACTATTCAGCATGATAATGTCCATTGGAGCGGGGCAGGGTAAACCCCCCCCCCCCCCCCCCTGGAGGTGGGAGAGGGGAAATGTTCATCGGGGGAGAGGCACGGGGGGATAGGAAGTCCGTCGGGTCTATTCAGCTGCCTGATGGTCTGTTGGTATGGGGGTGGAAGCTATTGGCCAGTCGTACCGTTTTTGCCATGATGCTCCTGTACTGCCCACATCTGAGTGATGGAAATGAGGAGAACAGGCCATTACTCAGGTGGCTGGGGTTTCTGGTGAACTTCTTGGCCTTCCTGCGACACCTGGTGTTGTAGGTGTATTGGAGGGTAGGCAGTGTGTATCCAATGGTACGTTCGGCGGAGTATACCACACTCTGTAGCGCCTTGCAGTCCGCGGCAGTGGAGTTGCCGTACCAGGCTGTGATGCATCCTGACAGTATGCTCTCAATGGTGCTCCTGTAGAACACTGTGAGGGCCTTCGGGGACAGGACGAATTTCTTCAGCATCCTGAGATTGAAGAGTTGCTGTCATGCCTTCTTCACCATGGTGTCCGTGTGGTTTGAATATTTCAGCTCCGAGGAGATGTGTACGCCCAGGAACTTGAAGTTTTTGAAGGTCTCAACGTCCATTGATGAGGATGGGGGCATGCCCAGCCTGGTTCCTCCTGAAGTCCACAATCAGCTCCTTTGTTTTTCTGATGTTGAGGGAGAGGTGTATTTATAAAGCCCTTCTTAGAAATACAAAAAGGCACTCGCACATCTGAGCAATCTTATTTGCAGGTGCATGGCATCAATTGAACAAGATGAAGGAAAAGGAAACCGCACACTGCTCTTGATAGTATCACCGATATTTAATAAGCTTACGTATCGGCCACACGGCCTTCGTCAGAGCTTTTGGGATTTTTTGAAAGTTGCACCCTTATGTAGACCTGGCTCCACCCATATCCGTTCTACACATCGAAGGGGGTTGGAAGCAAAGGAAAATAAATAAGTGCTACCAAATATAACAATGTGCATTTCATAACTCTTACAAAAGTGTATAAATAAGGCGTATTGAACACTTCTGTATAATCTCAATGAGGACATAGCAAGTTCATCAGTCATTGGGTACATCATATGAAAAACGTCAGAATAATCTACAAGAGACACACATTTCATGTTCCAATTCACAGCATAACATACAAAGGCATTTCATCATTAAGTCCTTTTGGAAACAATGTCTGGAGGGTGAAAATCCAAAAACATTCTCTTTTACTCAGAGTATTATTAATATCACCTCCCCTGTCTGATATCTTAACTTTCTCTATGGCACAAAATCTAAAGGTGGAAATGTCATGCTTCATGTCATTGAAATGTACAGCGACTGGATACTCCCTGTCGTTTCTCCTGATTGAACTTTTATGTTCACTAATTCTCTGTTTAAGAGAGCGGGTGGTTTTACCGACATAACAGAGCCCACATGGACATTTAATAATGTAAATAACATGGGTGGTGGAACACGTAATAATGTCATTTATTTGGAACCTTTTTCCTGTGTGTGGGTGACAGAAATATTGACACTTCATCATGTTGTTGCACTGTGCGCATCCTCTGCATTTATAGCTACCATTTGGTAGAGGGCGTAAAAGTGCTTGGCTAATTTTCTTAAGTGGCTGGCAGTTGGCATGAACCAATTTATCGCGTAAATTGCGACCTCTCCTATACACAATACGTGGTGGATATTTAAATTCAGCCGGCAAAGCTGGGTCAGATGATAAAATATGCCAGTGTTTCTTGACCACCTCTCCCACTTTTCGCGAATTCAAAGTATATGTAGTTGTGAACATTACGGAGTGTTCTGTAGCTTTAGCGGGTCTTTTTTGTAGCAGTTCATCTCGTGTTTTTTCCAATGCCAAGTTATGAGCTTCATCCACACATTGTGACGAATAGCCTCTTTTTAGAAACCTCATGCGCATCTCCGCTGCTTTTTCTAGATAATCATCTGTGGAGTGGCATATACGGCGCAGTCTAAAAAATTGGCTTCTTGGAAGTCCTCTTTTTAATGGCTCAGGGTGGAAGCTGTCACCCTGTAATAGAGTATTTCTGTCCGTTTCTTTTCTATATAGACTTGTAAACAAGGTTCCATTTGATTTCTCAATCCACATATCGAGATAATGAACACGTTTAGTGTCACGTTCAATAGTGAATTTGAGATTAGGGTCAATGTCATTGAGTAGTGCCATAAACTCTGACAGTTCTTCTTCGGTTCCTACCCATATACAAAAAATGTCATCAATATATCGATACCACTTAAGGACTTTATTCAAAAATGGATTCTCGTTTTCATTATTAACAAAACGTTCTTCAAAAAGACCCATATAGAGGTTGGCATAGCTCGGAGCAAATGTAGAGCCCATCGATGTTCCATTCGTTTGGAGGTAGTATTCATCATCAAACCTGAAATAGTTGTACGTCAAAACATATTCAGCCAACTCTAGAATGAAGTTTGTTGGTGGATATTCATTAGTATCTCTGTCTCCCAAATAGTGTGCTAGTGCTGCCAGCCCCCCCACATGGGGAATGCTGGTATAAAGACTCTCGACGTCTAATGTGACCAAGATACAGTCTTCTTTTAAACCCGTTATTGGTGAGATCTTGTTTATGAAGTCTATAGAGTCCTTTACATATGATGGCAATGATTGCACATGAGATTTAATAAAAGAGTCTACAAAGTTTGACAATGGCTCTAGCATTGAGCCTATTCCTGCAACCACTGGTCTGCCTGGATAGTTGCCTTGTTGTGTTTTAGGTTTGTGTAATTTCGGTAAAATGTATAAGCATGGACGTATGGCACATTTGCAACAAAGATATTCATATTCAGGTTTTGAGATAAGGTTGTTTAATAGGGCTTGCTCCAAATTAGAGCAAATATCCCTTTGGAACACCTGTGTGGGATCAACACTCAATTTTCTATAGAAACGTTCATTGCTGAGTTGTCTCTGAATTTCTTCTTTATATTTGTCATAGTCTAAAACAACCACAGCACCACCCTTGTCTGCAGGTTTTATAACCAAAGATGAATCTTTCATTAATTCTTTGAGTGCCAGTTCTTCTGTTCTCGTGAGATTCTTCTGAATATGTTTTGTTTGTCTTGTATATACTGACATTGCTTCTTGTTCGACTAACCTACAATAGGTATTAATCGAGGAGTTGTTAACCATAGGACAGAATTTGCTTTTGGGCTTAAAATGGGTGCCAGTTCCTTGATGTGTTACTAGGCCCGAATCAGTGTTGTGTGAAAACACATGCTTAAGTTTAATCTTGCGAAAGAATTTAAACAGATCTACTTTCGTATCGAATGGTTTATCTGTACATGTAGGTACAAAAGAGAGGCCCTTAGATAAGACTGAGACTTGAGCGTCAGTAAGGTCTTTTTTGGAGAGGTTAATTACCGCATCCCGCTGTAGCTCCGTGTCCACGGCCTGTGTTCCTGGTCTCCTCTTCGACCGCTTACCTCTCCTGCATCGTTTCTTTTCTTTCGTGGAGCCCTCTGTTGCTTCCGGGCTAAAAAAACGGACTGTGTGCCATGGAAGCTGGAGTCACTGTCTGTAGGGAATTCGCTCTCGGTGGATGCCTCTGTGTCCAAGTTTCCATGTCCTCCCGCTGCTGCGTATCTGCGTCCCCCGATCAGCGGTGCGTCCCTCCGTCGGCCTCTGCGTGCTCCTGTCCTTGGGCCTTCCCAAGCGTACACCTGGTTTAGCTGGTAATCCTCTGTGTCTCGCTGGTATTTCCTGATTTTTGTTGCTTGTAGAGAGTCTCTGTATTTCCCAATGGACTGCTTGATCGTGTCGTCTATGGTTGTGAAATTAGGGCCTAGAATTTCCTTCATTATAGCCTCATGTTCGCTAATCTTAACTTCAACTTCTTTCACTTCCTTTGACACATGTTCCACGATAAGTAGCATTAAATCTAATGAGCATTTGTTGAGTATTTCACCCCATTGCTGAACGAAAGTTTTGTCGTTATTACCTATAGTAGGCTCCTTCTGTATTCTCAGTCCTCTTGGAATGCGCTTGTTGCGCCAATACTCACTAAGAGTGGTGCCATGCAGGAACAAACGTGTTTCTTTCTCTCGAAGTCTCTGAAGTTGGATTTTGAGTTCGACAGTCGAGCGTGGAACTGGGTTGTCCATGTTGGAGGTAGGAAAAAGAATCTTGTTTGCGTCTTCTTGTGTGAATGAAAGGGTACTCGCACAATGCGTGGTAAGTGAGTTGATCTCTCGTAGTGGATCCATTGTATACTTGGTACGTCTTTAACTAGTGTGTATACTTACAAGATTTAAGAGTGCGGAGTGAAAAATAGTTATAGAAATAAAAAAAGGCACTCGCACATCTGAGCAATCTTATTTGCAGGTGCATGGCATCAATTGAACAAGATGAAGGAAAAGGAAACCGCACACTGCTCTTGATAGTATCACCGATATTTAATAAGCTTACGTATCGGCCACACGGCCTTCGTCAGAGCTTTTGGGATTTTTTGAAAGTTGCACCCTTATGTAGACCTGGCTCCACCCACATCCGTTCTACACATCGAAGGGGGTTGGAAGCAAAGGAAAGTAAATAAGTGCTACCAAATATAACAATGTGCATTTCATAACTCTTACAAAAGTGTATAAATAAGGCGTATTGAACACTTCTGTATAATCTCAATGAGGACATAGCAAGTTCATGAACTTGCTATGTCCTCATTGAGATTATACAGAAGTGTACTCTGTATAATATACTCTGTAGCGCCTTGCAGTCCGCGGCAGTGGAGTTGCCGTACCAGGCTGTGATGCATCCTGACAGTATGCTCTCAATGGTGCTCCTGTAGAACACTGTGAGGGCCTTCGGGGACAGGACGAATTTCTTCAGCATCCTGAGATTGAAGAGTTGCTGTCATGCCTTCTTCACCATGGTGTCCGTGTGGTTTGAATATTTCAGCTCCGAGGAGATGTGTACGCCCAGGAACTTGAAGTTTTTGAAGGTCTCAACGTCCATTGATGAGGATGGGGGCATGCCCAGCCTGGTTCCTCCTGAAGTCCACAATCAGCTCCTTTGTTTTTCTGATGTTGAGGGAGAGGTGTATTTATAAAGCCCTTCTTACAAATGTATTTATAAAGCCCTTCTTACATCAGCTGATATCTCAAAGTGCTGTACAGAAACCCAGCCTAAAACTCCAAACAGCAAGCAATGCAGGTGTAGAAGCACGGTGGCTAGGAAAAACTCCCTAGAAAGGCCAAAACCTAGGAAGAAACCTAGAGAGGAACCAGGCTATGAGGGGTGGCCAGTCCTCTTCTGGCTGTGCCGGGTGGAGATTATAACAGAACATGGCCAAGATGTTCAAATGTTCATAGATGACCAGCAGGGTCAAATAATAATAATCACAGTGTTTGTCGAGGGTGCAACAGGTCAGCACCTCAGGAGTAAATGTCAGTTGGCTTTTCATAGCCGATCATTCAGAGTATCTCTACCACTCCTGCTGTCTCTAGAGAGTTGAAAACAGCAGGTCTGGAACAGGTAGCGCGTCCGGTGAACAGGTCAGGGTTCCATAGCCGCAGGCAGAACAGTTGAAACTGGAGCAGCCGCACGGCCAGGTGGACTGGGGTCAGCAAGGAGTCATCATGCCAGGTAGTCCTGAGGCATGGTCCTAGGGCTCAGGTCCTCCGAGAGAGAGAAAGAAAGAGTTAGAGAGAGCATACTTAAATTCACACAGGTCACCAGATAAGACAGGAGAAATACTCCAGATATAACAGATTGACCCTAGCCCCCGACACTGTAACGGCTTTCTTCCTGGGATGAAAGAGAGGACCAAAACACAGTGCGGCTAGTGTTCAACATGTTTAATAAAGAATAAGAACGTGAACAGTCCTGTCTGGTGCAGAACACAAAGACAGAACACAATCACCCACAAACCAACAGTGCAAACAGGCTACCTTAATATGGTTCCCAATCAGAGACAATGACAAACACCTGCCTCTGATTGAGAACCATATTAGGCCAAACACAAACCCAACATAGAAACACAAAACATAGAATGCCCACCCAGCTCACGTCCTGACCAACTAAACAAAGACTAAACAAAGGAAATAAGGTCAGGAACGTGACAGACACAAACTACTGCAGCATATATACTGGAGGCTGAGACAGGAGGGGTCGGGAGACACTCTGGCCCCGTCCGACGATACCCACGGACAGGGCCAAACAGGCAGGATATAACCCCACCCACTTTGCCAAAACACAGCCCCCACACCACTAGAGGGATATCTTCAACCACCAACTTAACATCCTGAGACAAGGTCGAGTATAACCCACAAAGATCGCCACAGCACAACCCAAGGGGGGGCGCCAACCCAGACAGGAAGATCACATCAGTGACTCAACCAACTCAAGTGACGCAGCCCTCTTAGGGACGGCACGGAATAGCACCAGTAAGCCAGTGACTCAGCCCCTGTAATAGGGTTAGAAGCAGAGAATCCCAGTGGAGAGAAGGGAACCGGCCAGGCAGAGACAGCAAGGGTGGTTCGTTGCTCCAGAGCCTTTCCGTTCAGTTTCACAATCCTGGGACAGAATACACTCAATCATAGGACCTACTGAAGAGATGAGTCTTCAATAAAGACTTAAAGGTTGAGACCGAGTCTGTGTCTCTCACATGGGTAGGTAGACCATTCCATAAAAATTGAGCTCTAAAGGAGAAAGCCCTGCCTCCAGCTGTTTGCTTAGAAATTCTAGGGACCGTTAGGAGAACTGCGTTTTGTGACCGTAGCGTACGTGTAGGTATGTATGGCAGTACAAAATCAGGAAGATGGGTAGGCGCAAGCCCATGTAATGCTTTGTAGGTTAGCAGTAAAACCTTGAAATCAGCCCTTGCCTTAGCGGGAAGCCAGTGTAGAGAGGCTAGCACTGGAGTAATATGATCACATTCTTTGTGCAGCCGTGTTTAGCACTAACAGAAGTTTATTTAGTACTTTATCTGGGTAGCCGGAAAGTAGAGCATTGCAGTAGTCTGACCTAGAAGTGCCAAAAGCATGGATTAATTTTTCTGCATCATTTTTGGACAGAAAGTTTCTGATTTTTGCATTGTTAAGTAGATGGAAAAAAGCTGTCCTTGAAACAGTCTTGATATGTTCGTCAAAAGAGAGATCAGGGTCCAGAGTAACGCCGAGGTCCTTCACAGTTTTATTTGAGACGACTGTACAACCATCAAGATTAATTGTCAGATTCAACAGAAGATCTCTTTGTTTCTTGGAGAACAAGCATCCTAGAACAAGCATCTCTGTTTTGTCCGAGTTTAAAAGTAGAACATTTTCAGCCATCTACTTCCTTCTGTCTGAAACACAGGCTTCCAGCGAGGGCAATTTTGGGGCTTCACCATGTTTCATTGAAATGTACAGCTGTGTGTCATCCGCATAGCAGTGAAAGTTAACATTATGTTTTCGAATGACATCCCCAAGAGGTAAAATATATAGTGAAAACAATAGTGGTCCTAAAACAGAACCTTGAGGAACACCGAAATGTACAGTTGATTTGTCAGAGGACAAACCATTCAAAGAGACAAACTGATATCTTTCCGACAGATAAGATCTAAACCAGGCCAGAACTTGTCCGTGTAGACCAATTTGGGTTTCCAATCTCTCCAAAAGAATGTGGTGATCGATGGTGTCAAATGCAGTCTAGAAGCACAAGGACAGATGCTTTGGTCTGACGCCATTAAAGGGTCATTTACCACCGTCACGAGGGCAGTCTCAGTGCTATGATGGGGTCTAAAACCAGACTGAAGCATTTCGTATACATTGTTTGTCTTCAGGAAGGCAGTGAGTTGCTGTGCAACAGTTTTTCTTTTGTTGAGAGGAATGGGAGATTTGATATAGGCTGATAGCTTTTTATTTTTCTGGGTCAAAGTTTGGCTTTTTCAGGAGAGGCTTTATTACTGCCACTTTTAGTGAATTTGGTACATATCTGGTGGATAGAGAGCCGTTTATTATGTTCAATATAGGAGGGCCAAGCACAGGAAGCAGCTCTTTCAGTAGTTTAGTTGGAATAGGGTCCAGTATGCAGCTTGAAGGTTTAGAGGCCATGATTATTTTCATCATTTTGTCAAGAGATATAGTACTAAAACACTTGAGTGTCTCCCTTGATCCTAGGTCCTGGCAGAGTTGTGCAGACTCAGGACAACTGAGCTTTGGAGGAATACGCAGATTTAAAGGGGAGTCCGTAATTTGCTTTCTAATGATCATGATCTTTTCCTCAAATAAGTTCTTGAATTTATCACAGCTGAAGTGAAAGCCATCCTCTTTTGGGGAATGCTGCTTTTTAGTTAGCTTTGCGACAGTATCAATAATAAATGAGGGATTGTTCTTGTTTTCCTCAATTAAGTTGGAAAAATAGGATGATTGAGCAGCAGTGAGGGCTCTTCGATATTGCATGGTACTGTTTTTCCAAGCTAGTCGGAAGACTTCCAGTTTGGTGTGGCGCCATTTCCGTTCAAATATTCTGGAAGCTTGCTTCAGAGCTCGGGTATTTTCTGTATACCAGGGAGCTAGTTTCTTATGACAAATGTTTTTGGTTTTTAGGGGTGGGTGCGACTGCATCTAGGTTATTGCGCAAAGTTAAATTGAGTTCCTCAGTTAGGTGGTTAACTGATTTTTGTACTCTGACGTCCTTAGATAGGCGGAGGGAGTCTGGAAGGTCATCTAGGAATCTTTGGGTTGTCCGAGAATTTATAGCACAGCTTTTGATGATCCTTGGTTGGGGCCTGAGCAGATTATTTGTTGCGATTGCAAACGTAATAAAATGGTTGTCCGATAGTCCAGGATTATGTGGAAAAACATTAACCTCTTTCGGATCATTGGGACGCTAGTGTCCCGCCTCGACAACATCCGGTGAAATTGCGGATGCGCAAAATTCAAAAAACAAATGTAGTAATATTAAACATTCATAGAAATCCAAGTGTTATACATCATTCTTTAGCTTAGAATCTTGGTAATCAAACCGCTTTGTCCGATTTACAATAGGCTTTACAGCGAAAGCATAGCATTTGATCGTCTGAGGACAACGCATCACCCACTTCCTGCATTAACATGAATTCATAACCCTCACAAGTGTCACAAAACTAAAAAATAGCGATAAAATAAGTCACTTACCTTTGAAGATCTTCATCTTTTTGCAATCCAAAGGGTCCCAGTTACACAGTGAATGGTAATTTTGTTCAATAAAGTCCTTCTTTATATCCCCAAAAAGTCAGTTTAGTTGGTGCGCTTCATTCAATAATCCACCGGTTTCCCCTCGTTCAAAATGCATACAAAATGAATCCCAAATATTACCAATATACTTCGTCCAAACAAGTAAAATAACGTTCCTAATCAATCCTCAGGTACCCTCATATGTAAATAAACAATCAAATTTAAGACAGAAAATAGTATATTCATTCCCGGAGATAAATAACAAAGTGCGCGCCCTCACCAGAGCGCGCCACAAACATTTTCCAACCAAGCAGAGGAATAACGAAAGTCAGAAATAGCGATAAAATAAATCATCTTTTTGCAATCCAGAGGGTCCCAGTTACAGAATGGTCATTTTGTTCGATAAAGTGCTTCTTTATATCCCAAAAATGTCCGTTTATTTGGCATGTTTGATTCAGAAATACACCTGTTCCATCTCGCCCAACATAAAAAATTACCTCTTAACTTCGCCCAAACAATTCAAACAATGTTTCTAATCCAACCTCAGGTACCCTAATATGTGAATAATCGATAAAATTTAAGATGGAATAAACTGTGTTCAATACCGGAGAAAAAGAACGAGGAGCGCGCCAAAAGAATAGAGTCCTTCTGAGGGATACTTCAAAAGAATATGGATACTTCTTAGTTTTTCAAAAAACAAGCATGAAACAATTTCTAAAGACTGTTGACATCTAGTGGAAGCCATAGGAACTGCAATCTGGGTCCTAATTCTTAGACTTTACAATAGAAAAGCATTGAAAGTCCAATGACCTCAAATGTTTTTTTCCTGGATGGATTGTCCTCGGGGTTTCGCCTGCCAAATCAGTTTGGTTATACTCACAGACATTATTTTAACAGTTTTAGAAACTTTATAGTGTTTTCCATCCATTACTACCATGCATATGCATATCCTAGCTTCTGGGCCTGAGTAACAGGCAGTTTACTTTAGGCACCTCAGTCATCCAAACTTCCGAATACTGCCCCCTAGTCTTAAAAAGTTTTAAGATCCACAACATTTATTCCACGGGACAAAACTCGGTCCAGAGTATGACTGTGGCATTGAGTAGGTCCGGAGACATGTAGGACAAAACCCACTGAGTCGATGGTGGCTCCGAAAGCCTTTTGGAGTGGGTCTGTGGACTTTTCCATCTGAATATTAAAGTCACCAAAAATTTGAATATTATCTGCCATGACTACAAGGTCCGATAGGAATTCAGGGAACTCAGTGAAGAACGCTGTATATGACCCAGGAGACCTGTAAACAGTAGCTATAAAAAGTGATTGAGTAGGCTGCATAGATTTGATGACTAGAAGCTCAAAAGACGAAAACATCGGGGGGGGTTTTGTAAATTGAAATTTGCTATCATAAATGTTAGCAACACCTCCGCCTTTGCGGGATGCGCGGGGGATATGGTCACTAGTGTAACCAGGAGGTGAGGCCTCATTTTACACAGTAAATTCATCAGGCTTAAGCCATGTTTCAGTCAGGCAAATCACATCAAGATTATGATCAGTGATTAGTTCATTGACTATAACTGCCTTGGAAGTGAGGGATCAAACATTAAGTAGCCCTATTTTGAGATGTGAGGTATCACAATCTCTTTCAATAATGGCAGGAATGGAGGAGGTCTTTAATCCAGTAAGATTGCTAAGGCGAACACCGCCATGTTTAGTTTTGCCCAACCTAGGTCGAGGCACAGAACGGTCTCAATGGGGATAGCTGAGCTGACTACACTGACTGTGCTAGTGGCAGACTCCACTAAGCTGGCAGGCTTGACTAACAGCCTGCTGCCTGGCCTGCACCCTATCTCATTGTGGAGCTAGGGGAGTTAGAGCCCTGTCTATGTTCGTAGATAAGATGAGAGCACCCCTCCAGCTAGGATGGAGTCCGTCACTCCTCAACAGGCCCTGCTTGGTCCTGTACAGGAGAGGACTGAGTACAGGAGGGGAATGAGGACACACTCTTGTGGGGCTCCTGTGTTGAGGGTCAGTGTGGCGGAGGTGATGTTGCCTACCTTCACCACCTTGGGCCGGCCCGTCAAGAAGTCCAGGACCCAATAGCATAGGGAGGTGTTCAGACCCAGGGCCATGAGCTTTGTGGTGAGCTTAGAGGGTACTATGGTATTGAACCCCGAGCTGTAGTCGATGAACAGCATCCTCACATATGCATTCATTTTGGTCCAGGTGAGTGAGGGCAGTGGACAGTGCAATGGCGATTGCGTCGTGGATCTGTCAGGGACGGTAAGCAAATTGGAGAGGGCCGAGTGTGTCGGGGAGGGAGGAGGTGATGTGGTCTTTGACTAGCCTCTCGAAGCACTTCATGATGGCGAATGTGTCAGTAGTCATTCAATTCAGTTACTTTCCCTTTCTTGGGCACAGGGATGGTAGTGGACATCTTGAAGCAGGTGGGGATAGCGGCCTGAGCTAGAGAGATTGAATATGTCTGAAAACACAACAGCCAGCTGGTCTGCACATGCTCTGAGGGCGCGGCTTTGGATGGCGTCTGGGCCAGCAGACTTACGAGGGTTAATACGTTTGAATGACTTACACACGTCCTCCGTGGAGACCGTAAGTACTTAGCTGTTAGTGGCACGGCTGGCTTTCTTTTTTGTAATCCGTGATCTTTAGGAGCCACTGCATTATACGCCTTGTGTCTGAATTGCTCCTCCACTTTGTCCCTATATGCGTGTTTCGCCATCTTGATTGATCTATATAGTTTGTGTTTGTACTGTTTAACCATACTATTGACCCCGGTGACCTAATGTTTGTACTGTATGTGGTTTGTAAGCAAGGCTGGGCCTTCAAGCAGATGCATTTATTCCATTGTATTCTTTAATATGAGTACACTCTTCACTGGCTGTGTACATATTTAGAATGAACCCAATTTCAGGTTGTTGATAAGTGCAGTGGTTTCTGTAAAGAGTGAGGGAATTAAAGGTGGTTAGTGGACTGTATGCATGGGCAGAGTGGCAGCTGAGTGTTGGTGATTTCCATGAGAAAGGTGACACTTTTCCTGTGTGACAGCTCTGTTATTAAAATGTTTTCCCAGAGTAAACAGTGAGGAAGAAATTTAATAGCAGTCTACTACCTCGACTCACCAGTATGTAATCTCAGCTGTCAATCACACACTACAGTATAGCAGTCCCAGATCTTTAGTCGTATTCATCACTGCTCTTGTGTATTTTGTGTATACCTACTGTATGTACACTACCGATCAAACGTTTTAGAACACCTACTCATTCAAGGGTTTTTCTTTATTATTTCTATTTTCTACATTGTATAATAGTGAAGACGTCAAAACTGTGAAATAACACATATGGCATCATGTAGTAACCAAAAAAGTGTTAAACAAATCAAAATATTTTTTATATTTGAGATTCTTTAAATAGCCACAATTTACCTTGATGACAGCTTTGCAGACTCTTGGCATTATCTCAAACGGTTTCATGAAGTAGTCACCTGGAATGCATTTAAATTAACACGTGTGCCTTCTTAAAAGTTAATTTGTGGAATTTCCTTCCTTCTTAATTTCTTTCCAATCAATTGTGTTGTGACAAAGGTAGGGTGGGTATACAGAAGATAGCCCTATTTGGTAAAAGACCAAGTCCATATTATGGCAAGAACAGCTCAAATAAGTAAAGAGAAATGACAGTCCATCATTACTTTAAGACATGAAGGTCAGTCAATACGGAAAATTTCAAGAACTTTGAACGTTTCTTCAAGTGCAGTCTCAAAAACCATCAAGCGCAATGATGAATCTGGCTCTCGTGAGGAACTCCACAGGAAAGGAAGACCCAGAGTTACCTCTGCTGCAGAGGATAAGTTCATTAGAGTTACCAGCCTCAGAAGTTGCAGCCCAAATAAATGCTTCAAAGTTCAAGTAACAGACACATCTCAACCTCAACTGATCAGAGGAGACTGTGTGAATCAGGCCTTCATGGTCGAATTGCTGCGAAGAAACCACTACTAAAGGATACCAATAAGAAGTAGAGACTTGCTTGGGCCAAGACACACGAGAAATGGACATTAGACTGGTGGATATTTGTCCTTTGGTCTGGAGTCCAAATTGGAGATTTTTGATTCCAACCGCCGTGTCTTTGTGAGACGCGGTGTGGGTGATTGGATGATCTCTGCAAGTGTATTTTCCCACCGTAAAGCATGGAGGGGGTATTATGGTGTGGGGGTGCTTTGCTGGTTACACTGTCTGTGATTTATTTAACCAGCATGGCTACGACAGCATTCTGCAGCGAAACGCCATCCCATCTGGTTTGGACTTAGTCCCACTATCATTTGTTTTTCAACAGGACAATGACCTAACACACCTCCAGGCTGTGTAAGGGCTATTTTACCAAGAAGGAGAGGGATGGAGTGCTGCATTAGATGACCTGGCCTCAACAATCCCCAGACCTCAACCAAATTGAGATGGTTTGGGATGAGTCGGACCGCAGAGTGAAGGAAAAGCGGCCAACAACTGCTTAGCATATGTGAGAACTCCTTCAACACTGTTGGAAAAGCATTCCAGGTGAAGCTGGTTGAGAGAATGACAAGAGTGTGCAAAACTATCATCAAGTCAAAGGGTGGCTATGTGAAGAATCTCAAATATAAATACATTTTGATTTGTTTAACACTTTTTTGGTTACTACATTATTCCTTATGTGTTATTTCATAGTTTTGATGCCTTCACTATTATTCTACAATGTAGAAAATAGTCAAAATAAAGAAAAACCCTTGAATGAGTAGGTGTTCTAAAACATTTGACCGGTAGTGTACATGTGAGTGGGTACACATGAAAGTTAATGTGTGGCAAAAAGCATGAATAATAGTGTATGTGCGTGTATTTTCTTTTCTGTTACATGATTCAGAGAAGCTCGCCTTGACTAGAATGCTTTACAGTGTCCTGTGCAGTGTAACTGTGAGAGACAGAGTGCTGCACTATACAACATAACCTCTTCATGTAATAATGGGATGTGATCTAGTCTAGCACTCTGGAATGAGTTAAAGGGGAGTCATTCTAAGCCCCAGCTTCCACTGTCTGCTGTCTCAAACAGAGCAGATGGACATGCTAATGGGGCTCATTATAAAGGCTGGTGATAGGTGAGGAAGACCAGACATACTGTACTGTATGTGTCCACCTCTGGAGGTGCAAAGCCTGGGTTACAGTTGGAGCATAGGTTCTAAAGAGAGTCATGTTGGCATCTTAGATCTATGCACCCTGTTATAGAGAGGCATACAGGAACAACAAGTGGAAAGCAGAATTGAGCATTGCTTTAGTGTTTTATTACAGCTCTCCTTGTGCTGAGTGGACAATGTTGTTCACCCTGCGCTGGGTTTTATGTAGAGAAATGCCCCAGATTTCACATCATAGTCAGTTTGGGAGCAGGCTCCCTATACTTTATGTGCTAGGGCCCTGTGTTTTGGACCATCATGGAATTTAACCTTTCATTTAAAGCTTTTTCATCAAACTGTCCTCTTTTCTTTTTATGTCAATTGGTCCAGCATCATCCTCAGGCAATTGCTTGAATTTGTTGTTGTAATTCTAGTTTCTGGAAAGGCTTAAAATAAAGGTTAAATCTAAGTCATGTGACATGATAGCCCAAAACACAGGGCCCTATTTATGTCACTAGCGTTCCATCGAAATCAGCCCATACATCAGCTCAGTGCAGCAAGAGGAAGTGAAATAGCCAACTCTTGGCAGACTGGGATTGGCTAGATGAGAATGACACAGATATCTTGTCTTCGAGGCTTGATCAATTAAGCAATAAAGCCAGAGGAGGCATTGCGTCGTGCCTAAGAACAGCCCTTAGCCGTGGTATATTGGCCATATACCACAAGCCCCTGAGGTGCCTTATTGCTATTATAAACTGGTTACCAACATAATTAGAGCAGTAAAAATAAGTGTTTTGTCATACCCATGGGATCCTGAGTTGCGCAGTGGTCTAAGGCACTGCATCTCAGTGCTAGAGGTGTCACTACAGACCTTGGTTCGATTCCAGGCTGTATCACAACCGGCCCTGATTGGGAGTCCCATAGGGCGGCGCACAATAGGCGCAGCCTCGTCCGGGTAAAGGTTTTGTCGGGGTAGGCCGTCATTGTAAATAAGAATTTGTCCTTAACTGACTTGCCTAGTTAAATAAAGGTTAAATAAATAAATACGGTCTGATATACCACAGCTCTCAGCCAATCAGCATTCAGGTCTCGAAACCACCCAGTTTATAATGTACAGTATATCATCCATCTTTTCATTTGCGCTATATGTTATTTATAAATTGTGTTGTGCCAATTCCACAATTTGTATTTTGCCATGCAATTCTACAGTACTAGATATTTGATCATTTGTATTTGATCTATGAACCAGATTTCATTCACAGCAATATTTACAGAAGGTATCAATTCTTTATTCAAGGTCTTTATCCCAACATGGACATAAATGGACTTTCAACTGCTGTAGATAAAAGACAAGGAAATCAATACCCAAGCTTTCAACTTGCTTTGGCCAACCTATTTCTGAAGTATACGGTTGCTTTCATGTGTGTCCTGCCATGTGTGGCAGAATGAAAGGTTGCTGTCTGGATTTCCTGGGGTCCATCTTTTTTATCCCTTGATGAGAGGACACCCATATATCTTGTGGGATGGTTGTCACGGGGAAGTTGTAAAGGTTATTCCCTCCAGTAGTGGAGGAGGGAGACCAAAAAGTCACTCTCATTAAATCTTCTCAACCCTATGCCGTGTCTCTTCATACTGAAATGTCACTTTCACAGTGACTTCCAGGAATGATCCCCCTGCCCCACCCCCCTCTTACTCAATCTCTCTCCTCTTCCTGCTTTTGCCATGGTCCTTGCTGCAATTGCTCTGCCTTTTCCATATTTTTTCAATTTCGTGCCCCCCGTTTCAGAGCCTCCTCAGCAGCTGAAATGGCATTGAGTACGGTTACATGCATGCATTATTGTGGAGAGTTAGAGTAATATAATAGTTTGATTAAAAAGTTAACATGCTTTACAAGAATAACAATTTCCTTAATAATCCTGTATACATGTAGACATCTGAAATCAGGCTACCTGGTTGCAGTCTGATAAATGCAGGAAATCGCCAATCAAAATAAATGTTCCATGTTATTTTTGGGAAGCCTATTTATTCTGAGTTCAGATATATGGAGTTTGTATGTGAAAACTACTTCTAAGACGCATACAATTGTGAAAATGGTGACATAGCCCTTTTAGAGTTGTTTGAAAAGACTTCCTTGAAAATTCTGACTGGTTGTTTGGAATGGAATTTTTGGCCTGTCTGATGACATCACCAGAGGGTAAATTAGTTAATAGACCAATAAGAAAGAGAGTTCCAAACCTCTCTGCCAATAACAGCTAGTTTACAGTCTCCTTCCCCTCCCCACTCCCAGACAGTTCTTGCAAAATTGTTGCTTGAAAAATTGCTCTTTGCTAAGAAGCCATTTTGTTTCTTTTTGGCCATTTTAACTGAAAATAACCACAGTAAGTACTTAATTTGCTAAGAAGATATTTTGTTTCTTTTTGACCAATTTAATTGAAAACATTCACAGTAAGTACTTAATTGTTACCCAGAAATTATTTGATATGTTGAGATAAAAAAAAGTTGCATTGGACTTTTACAAGACTGTTGCCTTGCATACACTCCTTTATATAGTAGAACATTAATAAAAAACAATTTTATGTTCACACTACATATTACCATTTACATTATAAACCAAAACCTTAAAAAAATGGTAACGGTTCTGATTATTATATATTGTTTATGGTCAAATGTGTACATGAAGGACCTCACTTTGTCATATTGGACACATTCTTTTATCCCAGTATTATTCCGGTCGCTAGGAGCCGATTGAATTAATGGGATTCACAGCTAACAGTCACAGTTCATGATGTCACAGTGCTGCACGTCAAGGACGAAATAGGCAGCTAATGCTCTCACAACATTAGGGGTCATATGTGTTCAGGAACAGTACTAGGACAGTCATTGAAAGGACAGCAGGATGACTGACTCACAAGGTTGTCAAAGAGATTCTGCAGAGAGAGAGAGATTCAGCAAGGGTACAGCAACACAGAGGAAGTAGGCCTCTTTTCCTGGCCCTCTCCTTTCCTGGCCCTCTCCTTTCCTGGCCCTCTCCCTCACTCGTCAGAAGCATATTGATCATAACCATCATCTACATCAATGCCGGCATGAATAATAAACATGGAGTACGTTTACATGCACAGTAATAATTTGATATTAAACTGATTATGGCAGTAGGCAGATTATGCAATAGTCATGTAAACACCTTACTCTGCTTATCTTAATCTTAATCGACGTAATGTCAAAATCAATATATATATATTTAAATACTGTGTATACTGTATATAGAAAACACAGGAATATCACTTTTTTGACTGCACTGAGTCTTTAACAGTTTTTAATTCATAGAGGTATTTGCATCCATAGATGATAAAGTGTGTGTGTGCCTAATGATAATACTGTGCAATCTACTATGGATCTGTGCTTATAGAGCAAATACCATGAAAATGTTGGCAAACCACATCATGTGAAATGTGGTATATGATATCAATGGTACTGAATACATACAGCAGTAAATTATTAACATAAGAACAGATTTGTATCATTCTACATGTACACAAATGATATATAGAAGAAGAAGCATACACACATATACAGACACAGGCACAAATTCTGTAGGTGCCCTACTTCGGTCTCCAGCCAATGTTCAGTGGAAATTGCTCTTGGTTCCCTCATTGACATTTCTCTCCCAGTGATTTGCTTGAAATATTGTTGCAAGCAGGCTTATTACTCAACAATCACCTTGCAATTCTCCAAAGATTGCTTTTTATTGCCACTGTCTAGAGGAAGCACATCCGAGATGGATATGCCCACTTTGAAATGCATTGAGGCCGCAATCTAAATCAGGAGATGGAGATAGTAAATTGCTTTCATAATTCTGTCACGGTATCCAGTGGCTGTGTTTCTAATTTGGCAACACAGGAATAAACATTTTAACATGTTCTTTCATGGGTGATAAATGCATGGCGTTTATGATTTGTAGGTTTTGATATTCATATAGGGCCATGGCTGTTGGGGGTGGATCAGGCATGGTTGGTGTGTGTGTGTGTGTGTGTGTGTGTGTGTGTGTGTGTGTGTGTGTGTGTGTGTGTGTGTGTGTGTGTGTGTGTGTGTGTGTGTGTGTGTGTGTGTGTGTGTGTGTGTGTGTGTATACATGCGTGCACTTTAGAGTCACTGTTGCACAAGGTTAAAGAGTCATAAGGCACCCTGGACTTCTACGGCACCCTACCGTACCACAGTCAAAGTTCACAACCTCATGATTCATGGTTATTAATGGCTGTAGAAGCCCTGGGGACCAAGCACTAGCAATTTAATGTCAAGCACTGATATGGAGTAGTGGAACTGTGGAATGGAATAATGGCAACTCACATCATCTCACAGCATCTGTAGAGTGTGTATATGTTTGACTTACATATCTCTTGAGTAAACAGATCTATGTGCATGAGCAGGCCCCTTTCTTTTTCCTTGCTCTTTTTCTGTCTCCACTCCCTGTTAGCTCTGTATGTCCCACTCTCTCCCTCTCTGAACAAATCTCCTTGCATCTGCTGTCAGTGATCAACTCTTTTACCACAGGGGTGATCACAGCAGGAACCTCTAACGTGGGATGACTTGGCAGGGCACAGTAGTTCAGCTGAAAATGAATATGACTTTATCACACTCTCCCCATTGTGCCTCATTGCGCCATATATAACTCAAACGCTATGATCTTTATTTAAGGAGGGGTGATAGAACGTTTAAGGCTGTAATTGGGTTTGAATGTGAGGCCTGGTGTTTTTGTTCCACCGTAATCAGTGTCTGTGAACTCTATCCACAGCTCGTTCTCATACAAGGCCACACTATTACAGAGGGAGAGTGAGCGGTGAATAAAGAGGGGCAAGGAGAAGGAGAATGAAGAGAGGGATGGAGAAGGGGGATGGAGAAGGAGAATGGAGAGGGGGATGGAGAATGGAGAGGGGGATGGAGAATGAGAGGGGGATGGAGAAGGGGAATGAAGAGAGTGATGGAGAAGGGGGAGGGAGAATGGAGAGGGGAATGGAGAAGGAGAATAGAGGGGGATGGAGAAGGGGGATGGAGAAGGGGGATGGAGAAGGGGGATGGAGAGGGGGATGGGGAAGGAAAATGCTGGGTGTGGAGAAGGGGATGGAGAAGGAAAATGGAGAAGGGGGATGGAGAAGGGGGATGAGAAGGAGAATGGAAAGGGGGGTGGAGAAAGCGAATGCAGAGGGGGGTGGAGAAAGAAATGCATCATAAGGAAAGTATCTTCTTCTTCCGGCTACTATAGTTAATTAGATCGAGTGTGTTGGTGAATGTGTGTTTGTTATATGTGAGTGTGTGTGGGAGTGAGTATTGTATCTCTGGAGTGATGTGTCACTCCATTATCTTTCAGTTGGACCAGTGGATCCTGATACCTGTGTGGGTGGTTGGGCTAGCACGTTGGCGGTGTGTGTAGATAAGGTTGCTGGGTTCCCTATGGTCATCTCTCTCCTCCCTCCCACAGCCCAAGCTGTTATAGCCGTAGCTGTAATGGAGCATGCCTGTTCGGCGTGCGGGAATGAGAGGACCAGCCAGGAATTGAGAAAGGGATAGAAATTGAGTTAGCCCGCTAGCCCGAGGCTAGTACTTTTCAGACCGGACTAGTAGAAAATGTGCCAAACTAACTCGAGATACAGGTTACATTTTTCCTTTTCCTTTATTGCATGGCAGATTTTGGACTGGGGCTAGTAAAAATTGTGGTCTACTAGCCCGGGTGGCCAGTGCCCAAAATACTTAATGGGATACTTCAGGATCTTGGCAATGAAGCCCTTTATCTACTTCCCCACAGTCAGATGAACTTGTGGATACCATTTTTCTGTCTCTGCATGCAGTATAAAGTGTTAGCGCAATTGCTAATTAGTGTTAGCGCAATGACTGAAAGTCTATGGTAACTGCTACCATGGTAGTAGATACCATAAACTTCCAGTCATTGCGCTAATGCAATCACGAAACTACTTTTTACTTCCTTCATACTGGAAGCAGAGACATAAAAATAGTATCCACACGTTCATCTGATTCTGGGGAAGTAGATAAAGGGCTTCATTGCTAAAATCCCAAAGTATCCATTCCTGGATTGTGGGATCAGTTAACTAGTCCCCTCTGAACACCCAAAAGTTTATGTTCACATCACGTCAGAGAGATTTCTACTGCAGCGAGAACAGCCCCAACAACACCTCTTTGGATGTGTTTATTAAGTAGAAGTACAGTGTAGTTCAGGTACTGTGTCATTTAATAGTGTAAGTGTTAAATAAATAGTGGACATGTGTGGAAATGTAACACACACCTGTGTATTTTTTTATTGATTGCTACTGCTAGTGTCGTCAAGCAGTCAGTTGGAAGGATCAGTTAAAAGGGTTCAGGAAGTTTTCTCATGCCTGGATTCTCATCTTGTTAGACTGTGATCGGTTGGACAGGTTTGCAGTGAGCAGCTGAGCTGCAGTGCAGGAAAATATGTGGGTTCTTCTCACATGGATATTTATTTCTGACATTTGAATGTGCTGAAAAAGAAGACAAAAAAACTAAATTAAAGATCCCCTGCTTCCCCGTACACCTCTCTCCTTGGTGACATCACTCTGTGAAGAGATGTCCTTGTAATAAAAGATAAAAGCACTCACAGTCACCCTGAAAAACAGCCTTGGGAATGGGGCCTAATTGGCGTGTTTGTCAGATGCGTGTCAGAGGAGGCAGTGTTTTTCATTGTTCCTCTGACAGCCAAGGCCTCTGATAGGGTTCCAGTGATACTGGGGGAGATAGGAGAGGGGCCTGGGGTGAAGGGAGGGGCTCCTAAGGGCCAGTCTTGAGACTGTTGCTCCTTCAGTTTATTTTACTGTGAATTATTGGAGAGGTGGAGCAGGTGATTTGCATTGAGAACCTCTCAAAACGTCAGGAGTGGAGGGCAAGTCCATCTATCAAATATTCCCTCGTTTCACTGCCAAAAATAAAATTAAACCATCTAGTATTCAGCGAAATAACAACATAATGTGAAATACAGGTAGCCTAGTCAAATAATTAACATCCAATCACATTAACCATTTGTCCGTATGTAGCCAAATGTAGCTGCTGCTCATTCCATTTGTTTGAAAATGTATGAATCGTTAAAAAAAAGTAAGGCCCGCATCCATAGACACATACCAGCTCTACTGGTAGTACTGCTACTACCAGCAGTACTACACCTGCACCTGTCGACGACAAAAGTTGTTCTGCTTCTACGAGCACATCCTTTGCCAGCATCAGTAATTCTACATTTGTTGTTAGCCCAGCTAGCATGGATACTGACAGTTGTGAATCTGATGCAGCCGAAGAGCTACTGATCCCTTACCCGGGAAGCACCGAACAACAGACAGGGACGTTGGACCATCGAAGAGGCGCAAATATGATGAGAACTACATTGATTTGGGGTTCACTTATATTGGGAGTAGTGCCTTTCCTCAGCCACAGTGTAATATATGTGCAAAAGTGCTATCTCATTACTTGATGAAACTTTCACTCTTGCACAAACAAAACATGCCAATTAGACATACGCCACGGGAATGTTTTGAGCGAGAATTTAGACGACTTTCGAGTAGTAAGACATGTATAAAAGCAACAGATACCATTAATAAGAATGGGCTAGAAGTGTCTTATATGTTGAGCTAGTGGCGAGTGGCTAGGACAGGCAAGCCCCATACTATTGTGGAGGACTTAATTCTTCCTGCTGTTGCGGATATGGCCGGGACAATGCTGGGGGAAAAGGCAAAAAAAACGATACAGACAATGCCTTCATCAAACAACACTGTTTTGTGACGCATCAGTAACATGGCAGGAGATGTTTTGAAACTATTACTGCTTCGCATACAAGCCAGTGAGTTCTATGCATTACAGCTGGATGAGTCAACACACCTGGCGGGCCTGGCTCAGCTCCTGGTATATGCCGTTACGTTTATGGGGGGTCAATTAAGGAAGACATCCTCTTCTGCAAACCACTGGAAACCAGGACAATGTGAGAGGATATTTTTAAAGTGCAGGACAGCTTTGTGACATCAAATGGACTTTGGTGTTCAAGATGTGTTGGTATCTGTACTAATGGCTCAAAAGCCATGACAGGGAGACATAGTGGAGTGGTAATGCACGTGCTAGCAGTTGCTCCCAATGTCACTTGGGTACACTGCCGCATCCACCGAGAGGCTCTTGCTGCCAAGGGAATACCTGACAGCTTGAAAGACGATTTAGACACTACAGTGAAAATGGTTCACTTTGTTAAAGCAAGGCCCCTGAACTCTCGTGTATTTTCTGCACTATGCAATGGTTTGGGCAGCGACCATGTAACGCTTTTACAACATACAGAAGTGCGCTGGCTATCAAGGGGAAAAGTATTGACACGTTTTTTTGAATTGAGAGACGAGCTTAAAGTTTTCTTTACTGACCATAATTTTCACTTGTCTGACCGTTTGCATGATGACGAGTTTCTCACACGACTGGCTTATCTGGATTATGTTTTTTCTCGCCTGAATGATCTGAATCTAGGATGACAGGGACTCTCCGCAACTATATTCAATGTGCGGGACAAAATTGAGAGGCTATGATTAAGAAGTTGGAGCTCTTCTCTGTCTGCATTAACAAGGACAACACACAGGTCTTTCCATCATTGTATGATTTTTTGTGTGCAAATTAACTCAAGTTTACGGACAATGTCAAATGTGATATAGCGAAGCATATGAGGGAGTTGGGTGCGCAATTACTTAGGTACTTTCCCGAAACGACTGACACAAACAACTGGATTCGTTATCCCTTTCATGCCCTGCCTCTAGTCCACTTAATGATATCTGAACAAGAGAGCCTCATCGAAATTGCAACAAGCGGTTCTGTGAAAATTGAATTTAATCAGAAGCCACTGCCAGATTTCTGGATTGGGCTGCGCTCAGAGTATCCTGCCTTGGCAAATCGTGCTGTTAAGACACTGATGCCCTTTGCAACTACGTACCTATGTGAGATTGGATTCTCTGCACTCACTAACATGACAACTAAATACAGGCACAGACTGTGTGTGGAAAATGATTTAAGACTGAGACTCTCTCCAATACAAGCCAACATTGCAGAGTTATGTGCATCCTTTCAAGCACACCCTTCTCATTAACCTGTGGTGAGTTATTCACAAATTTCGTTCAACACATTTTATATGTAAAATGTAAGGTGGTTAAATAAAGAGAAAAATTATTGATTATTATTATGTTATTATTTGTGCCCTGGTCCTAAAAGAGCACTTTGTCACTTCCCACAAGCCTGGTTGTGACAAAAACTCATACTCATTCTTATGTTTAATAAATGTATCGTATAGTGGCAGGCTTACAATGATGGCAAAAAACAACAACATTTGAGAGTGCTCTGACCTTGGTGCTACAAGGGGTGTGCAGCTGGAGGTTGAACGTTTGAAGGGGTACGGGACTATAAAAAGTTTGGGAACCACTGTCTTAGATAATTGGTTAGGGGTACTGTATAATATTGGCCTGATGTGAACCTAACTGTATTCATCACAGTTTATAAGTGTGTGTGTCCATGTGTGCATGTGTATCGAGGTCATACTACAACGAATATCCAATTACCTACCTACCTATTCGATTCTACTTATTCTACCCAGCGCTATATATACTGAACAAAAATATAAATGCAACAATTTTACAGAGTTCTTTACATTTAACCTTTATTTAACTAGGCAAGTCAGTTAAGAACACATTTTTATTTACAATGACGGCCTACCCCGGACAACGCTGGGCCAATTGTGCACTGCCCTATGGGAATCCCTATCACGGCCGGATATGATGCAGCCTGGATTCGAACCAGGAACTGCCTCTTGCACTGAGATGCAGTGCCTTAGACCGTTGCGCCACTTGGGAGCCCCCCAATGTTACAGTTCATATAAGGAAAATAGTCAATTGAAATAAATAAATGAGGTCCTAATCTATGGATTTCACATGTCTGGGCAGGAGAGCAACCCTGGGTGGGCCTGGGAGGGCATAGGCCAGCCCACACCCACTGGGGAACCAGGCCCATCCAATCAGAATGAGTTTATACCCACAAAAGGGCTTTATTACACACAATAAATACTCCTCAGATTCATTAGCTGTCCGAGTGGCTGGTCTGACGATCCATCCCGCAAGAAGCGGGATGTGGAGGTCCTGGGCTGGCGTGGTTACACGTGGTCTGTGTTTGTGAGGCAGGTTGGACATACTGCCAAACGGCATTGGAAGCTGCTTATGGTAGAGAAATTAACATTCAATTCTCTGGCAACAGCTCTGGTGGACATTCCTGCAGTCAGCATGCCAACTGCACGCCCCTCAAAAATTGAGACATCTGTGGAATTTTGTTGTGTGACAAAACTGCACATTTTAGATTGGCCTTTTGTTGTCCCTAGCACGACGTGCACCTGTGTAATGATCATGCTGTTTAATCAGCTTCTTGATATGCTACAACTGTTAGGTAGATGGATTATCTTGGCAAAGGAGAAATGTTCTCTAACAGCGATGTAAACAAATTTGTGCTCAACATTTGAGTGAAATAAACTTTTTGTGCGGATCGAACAATTCTGGGATCTTTTATTTTATCTCTTGAAACATGGGACCAACACTTTACATGTTGTGTTTATATTTTTGTTCAGTATATATGGCTCTTAATCTACCTGTTCACAGATAAACCTCAGGGAAGATGTCACACGGGAGTTCTTCTTGGATTTGCTTGCTTTTCCCACATGGAGGTTCTTCCATATTGTATGCCAGTCAGCGTGGGGTTGGGGGTGGCGGGCTAATGGTTTGAGCTGTTCTGCTGAGTGGGATACAGTGTCTGTCCTCTCTGGGGAGGCCTTGCCAGGCACTGTGACACTGTGTATGGATCAATACCCTCTGTTGAGTAGCTCTACCCTCAAAGTGAACCCTGGGGGAACTCAGACAATTGCCTTTTCTCCTGTTGTCTCCTGCTCTGCTCTGTCCGGAGTCTGAGTCCCTCAGTGGGTTAGAGATCTCATATCTGAATCAGACTCGCCCACAGCGCAGTGCACAAGGCTAGGCGACAGTTGGTCTCTACTGTCTACAACTCCCACCACCCTGGGGTTTTCCCCTCTGGTTTTAGCTGAGAATATATCTCCGGTGGTGGGGGCGTATAGTTGATAGGTCACTGGAGGCCACGCCCCACCTCCACTCACCCTGCCAAGTTTCAAGTTGTATTAGTCGTACAGTATGTATGGGATACACATGTTATACACCATCCAGTGAAATGCTTTCTTGCAGGTTCCAATGCAACAATAAATAATAAAAGATAAGAATACGAACACATAGTAAATGGCTCAGTAGAATAGAATAAACATTTTAGTATACACTGCAAGTATAATACAGGAATGCACAATTTATAGTAACATATTTACATGTTTTAGGGAAGGGAGGATTGGGGGCAGGTGTTTAAATTGTGTGGTATTTAGCAATCATAATAAAAGTCTGGTAGCAGTTGTGATGTGTGTTTGTGTGTAGCATGAATATACACACTGTGTATACAAAACATTATGCCCTTTCCATGTCATAGACTGACCAGGTGAATCCAGGTGAAAACTATGATCCCTTACTGATGTCACTTGTTATATCCACTTCAATCAATGTAGATGACGGGGAGGAAACAGGTTAAGGAATAAGCCTTTTAAGCCTTGAGACAATTGAGACATGGATTGTGTATGTGTGCCATTTAAACAGGGTATGGTAGTAGGTGCCAGGCACACTGGTTTATGTCAAGAACTGCAACGTTGCTGGGTTTTTCATGCTCATCAGTTTCCTGTGTGTACCAAGAATTTTCCACCATCCAAAGGACATCCAGCCAACCGTGAGAAGCATTGGATTCAACTTTGGCCAGCGTCCCCGTGGAACGCTTTCGACACCTTGAAAAGTCAATACCCCAACGAATTGAGGCTGTTCTGAGGGAAAAAGCGTGCGTGCGTGAGTGAGTGCATCTGTGCTGAGGTGCGTAGAGTCAGTGCAGGTGGTCAGTCCAGTTTAAGTGTCTGATGGCTTTTAGATACCAACAGGCTCAGAGACAGTTTCTATCAGACCTCATGCTCCGATACCGTCTGCCCCACGGTAAGGGAGTGAAAAGCTCATGTCTGAGGTTTGTTGGCTCCTTGATAATGCTGCGGGCCTCCCTCAGGCACTGTTTGGAGTAGATGTCCTGAATGGGTGGGAGCATGGTCCCGTACTAGGCGGTGGGCTCTGCTTTAGTTTTCGAGATGATATATCTCTGTCGAGGGAGGAGCTGGTTTTTACATATAGTGTGTACATTTATGTCTTCTGAACACATTTCTGCATGTTGGCAATGTCAATTCTTGCAATTTCTTTCTAAATACTTACTTTTCTGTTTGCTAGCTGGACAAGCAAACACCGCCGAGTACTAAACTGTAAACCAATCAAAACGCATGTACTATCTCTGCTAATCTCGTATGCCAATGCTGCATATTTTAAGTGCACTCGAAAACAGATATTTATCTTATTTCAGTCTTTGGGAGCTAACATAGTTCCTCTTAACACACTGACATCAGATCACGATTTCATGGTAGGCTGTCTTTCATCTTAGATAGAAGCATTCCATTGGCTGCCTTCTTCATGATGGGTATGTCTGATTGGTTTCGTTTAGAAGTTCGCAAATTTGCCTGAGTAGACTGTGTTTAAATAAACATTTTCTGAGAAAATGTGCAAGAATTGAAGGTGCCAACAAATTTTACAGTAATCATAAGAATATTTCAATGTCATATACATAGAATCAACTCCTCCCTTGATGTACAGTGCCTTCAGAAAGTATTCACGCCCCTTTACTTTTTGTTGTTGTGTTACACAGTGGGATTCAAATGGATTTAATTGTCATTTTTTGTCAAAGATCTACACAAAAGACTCTAATGTCAAAGTGGAAGACGTGTTTTATATTGTTTTTATTAATGGAAAGTGAAACACACATATATCTTGATTAGATAAGTATTCAACCCCCTGAGTCAATACATGTTAGAATCACCGTTGGCAGCGGTAACAGCTGTGAGTCTTTCTGGGTAAGTCTCTAAGAGCTTTGCACACCTGGATTGCACAATATTTGCCTATTTTCCTTTAAAAAACTCTTCAAGCTCTGTCAAGTTGGTTGTTGATCATTGCTAGACAGCCATTTTCAAGTC
This sequence comes from Salvelinus fontinalis, assembly GCF_029448725.1. Classification (NCBI taxonomy): domain Eukaryota; kingdom Metazoa; phylum Chordata; class Actinopteri; order Salmoniformes; family Salmonidae; genus Salvelinus; species Salvelinus fontinalis. The sequence continues at coordinate 32,276,280 of NC_074676.1, forward strand.
ATGCAATAGATTTTCAAGCAGATTTAAGTCAAAATAGTAACCAGGCCACTCAAGAACATTCAATGTCGTCTTGGTAAGCAACTCCAGTGGCCCCAAACATTACGCTTTGTATTCAGGATAGAAGGTTCATTTCTTCGCCACATTTTTTGCAGTATTACTTTACTGCCTTATTACAAACAGGATGTTTTGGAATATTTTTATTCTCTACAGGATTCCTTATTTTCTGTTAATATTGTGGAGTAACTACTGTACAATGTTGTTGATCCATCATCAGTTAACTCCTATCACAGCCATTAAACTCTGTAACTGTTTTAATTGGGATCATGGTGAAATTCCTGAGCGGTTTCCTTCCTTTCGGGCAACTGCTTTAGGAAAGGCGCTTGTATCTTTGTAGTGACTGGGTGTATTGATACACCATCCAAAGTGCAATTAATAACTTCACCATGCTCAGAGGGATATTCATTGTCTGCGTTTACATTTCTACCCATCGGTGCCCTTCTTTGCAAACCATAGGAAAACCTCCCTGGGTGTGTGGTTGAATCTGTGCTTGAAATTCACTGCTCGACTTATGGACCTTACATATAATTATATGTGTGTGGGGTACAGAGATGGTGTAGTCATTTAAAAATGATGTTAAACACTATTATTGCACACAGAGTGAGTCTATGCTACTTATTATGTAACTTGTTAAGCACATTTTTACTCCTGAACGTATTTAGGCTTGCCATAACAAAAGGGTTGAATATTTACCGACTCAAGACATTTCAGCTTTTCATTTTTTATGAATTTGTAAACATTTCTAAAAACATAATTCCACTTTGACATTATGGGGTATTTTGTCTACATCAGTTACACGCAATCTCTATTAAATCTATTTTAAATTCAGGCTGTAACACAACAAAATGTGACACAGTCAAGGGCTGTGAATACTTTCTGAAGGCACTGTAGATCTATCAACTAAACTGTTTTCGGCATCAGCCCACCAACTATACCAGGCCGTGATGCAACTGGTCAGGACGCACTCGTAGGTACAGCGGTAGTATTTGGAGAAGACCCGGGGAGTCATGCCAAATTTCTTCATCCATTCTTCACACCTCATCAGGGCAATACAGAACGAATGAATGATTGACTGAAAGCCTTGTCAAAGTGGTGTGTGTGACTGTAGCCTATGTCTGGGCTCATTTTCAGAAAGTCCTCACCTAATATCAGAGAGTGAGAAGGAATACAAACCAGTCTTTGCTATGAATATGTGTCCAGGGAGCCCTAAGATTGTGGTGGTGAAACTGCATTTTATGGTAACAAAGTTAATAGGCCACTGGGTCTCTTGTTGGCTATTGTTGCTGATATTTAACAGTATGTTATGCAAGCACATTAAACCAGTTTCCCAGGATGACAGTGGGTTCCCTATAAGGACTGTCCTTGGATAACTGATCCCTCTGTCTGTATTCTGATGCTCTATCCAGTTTGCGAGTTGCAAACGCTTGGCTCATACTATAAATCTGTTCAGCTAATGATCTAATTAACCCATTCACATCCTTGTACTATATTTAGTACAATATCAAAATGTGTGTCAGAACAAATTCTGTTTGGTCTAAATGTGTGTAATGTGTCTAGACCTGTCACGTTGAAACTTTACAATTGTCATTATCTACACAACATGACCAAATGTATGTGCACACCTGCTCATCGAACATCTCATTACAAAATCATGGGCATTAATATGGAGTTGGTCCCCCTTTTGCTGCTATTACACCCTCCACTCTTCTGGGAAGGCTTTCCACTAGATGTTGGGCGATTAGGCCTGGCTCGCAGTCGGCGTTCCAATTTATCCCAAAGGTGTTCGATGGAGTTGAGGTCAGGGCTCTGTGCAGGCCAGTCAAGTGCTTCCACACCAATATAGACAAACCATTTCTGTATGGATCTCACTTTTGCCGATTTTAGATTTGTCCATCCTTATCTAAATATATATGTTTTTTCTGTTCTGGCTAAGCTGTGTTTCTGTTTGGGGTTGGTGGCGTTGGGACTAGCTAGCACTAACCTGTTATGGGTAAGAGGTGGGTGCACATTGATTATGGTGCTTCCCAGGGTCAGTCTGCCCTGCTCTGGCCTTCCCAGTCCAGCGCCAGCCCCCACTTGCCACGTTCACTGTACCATCTGTCCCCGTCCTGCTGTTAAAGAAATATCATCTAAAAAACAATTCAAGATGCCCCCCCCCCCCCACTCCCCGGGTGGGTGGCGAGGCCATGATGGCGCCACACATTCTTCCTGGGAGCCTGTTGCCACGGCAGCGAGCAGCTCTCATGCAGCCAAGGGAGGGGGCGTCTCTTCTGTCAGTGCGATGGTATTCTTTACACAAGGCCTCTCTACTGACTGCCTCTGTGGTCCATCACAATAATTGGGAAGGAACACCAAGGAAATGGATTGTGCATCCTGGGTAAATATAGTACTTTTAGGAGGTAGGATTGTTGTGATTAGATATTCAGTGTAGAACTCAGCAATGCCTTTTTCTCACATTGAAAGCATGTGGTCTCAATCCCCACAATGCATGTAATCTTGTGTAAATGGCTTTTATGTCACATTTTAAAGTTGGTCTACATATCTGACAATATATTAGGGCGATATTGGGCGATAAATCCAAACAATAATACGTGATATAAATGGCTGGTGTGTGGGAGGAAGAAGGGAGGGATGAGAGTGGTAGATTATTTTCTCCTGTACTGGAGTGGCAGTAAGTAATGAAAAGATAGATAGATTGATCCTTTACTTTAATGGTGACATATGGGGGGGAGGGGGGTATGGTACTCTGAGGCCTCTTCAGAAACAAACAGCTTTTACGGTTGGCTGTCATTCCATCATTCTATTTCCTCCATTCCTGGACAAGGCCACCTTTTAATGTCCTGAGTGGTTTCTCCTCCTTCCTATACTCTTTCTGGACCAGGACGGAATTGTCCTGGTCCAAGGATATAGCCCCTCCCCCAATTCTAGCTGGTAGGCGCATGCCCACTTGGAACAGTCCAATCAGCATAAAGCCCCACCCCTTCACTATTGACTGATCGAGAAGACAACTTCGAAGGAGGGTGTCCAGATTCTGTCATGTCATGTTTGCTACCAATGGATAGATAATGTGGAGAGGAGGCCAGGCTAGTAGCCCTTCAAACTGCCCTTATATATCTGCCCTTACATGCTGCAACATAGTATGATGTTCTTTATAAGTATTCACTCAAAATAATTCTGATTTGTCTGAGTATTTAGAATAGTAACTCTGACAAAAAGGAATGACTTGGTGTAGACGTACTGTTTAACCTCTCTACTGTATTTCAATATGTTCCAAGGTTTCTGATCAGTATGGAGTCAGTTCTCAGAACTGCCAACTGTGAATTCAAGCCATGTTGACTTACTCATGTTGCCTTGCTCTTTAAATTCTGATTGCATTACTTTCAAGAAAACACACAGATGAGAGGGTGGTAATGATTGTTCTGTCTGTGGGGTTTACCCCACTTGGGTTCCTTCCTGGGTCCTTACTGCATAATGAGATCTCCTCCACTGTGTTGTTCACATGGATCCGTGGAGTGATCTAGTGACTAGCGCCCGACCAATGTTTTTGGGGGACAAAACTTACCGACACCGACGTATCACCGATGCCAATATACTGTTTTACGCCAGGGAAATTAAAAAGTAAAAATGTTCCACATTGAATTCTCATAAATTGCCATCCAAAACAGCAATTGTTCAAGAAATATTCTTCAAATGTTGATTTGTTACATGTGAAATGAATGACAAATCATGGGGATGGCCACAAGTGTTCAGATAAGCATGAGATTCCCTTTTTTCATCCTGTTTATTGAATATCGGTAATGGGTGAAATTATCGGCTAATACAGATATGGCGGTAAAAGGCCAATATCGGCTGATAACATCGGTGAACCGATATATCGGTCGGGCCCTTCTAGTGACCTCTACAGCGTAGTGCTTTGTGAATCCTGCATAATATAATGAGGAGGAGCCGCAGTGCCTCTTCATGATCACTGCTCCTTGGGAGCCCTGCGAAATATAGGAGCATGCTTATCTGAAAAAACAAGTTCAGAGAGATTTCTATTAACTTTTCATTTTAAGGCTTTTCAAGACTTTTTAAGATGGCCGGTGGTGGATTGGAACAGGAGTATGAACACCCAGAGTTCTGAGTTTGAGCTATTGTGTATTAGCAGCACTCTATAGGCTATTCTTGTACTGCTCAGAATAATTACTGGCGATTGGCAGGCACTAGACTTGCACACAGTCATTGAGGGGGTTCCCTGTTGTGCAGTTTAGAGATTTGCCTGTTCAATCAAGATTATACCTCTTGCACAAACTATGATACCCACTGTGTGCACGACATCAGATGACCTGGCCTCCATAATCACCCAATCTCAACCCAATTGAGATGGTTTGGGATGAGTTAGACCGCGGAGTGAAGGAAAAGCAGCCAACAAGTGCTCAGCATATGTGGGAACTCCTTCAAGACTGTAGGAAAAGCATTCCAGGTGAAGCTGGTTGAGAGAATGCCAAGAGTGTGCAAAGCTGTCATGAAGGCAAAGTGTGGCAATTAAATATATTTTGGTTTGTTTAACACTTTCTTGGTTACTACATGATTCCATTTGTGTTATTTAATAGTCTTTATATCTTCACTATTATTTTACAATGTAGAAAATAGTAAAAATAAAGGAAAACCCTTGAATGAGTAGGTGTATCCAAACTTTTGATTGGTACTGTAAGTGAATTTGTCCCAATACTTTTGGTCCCCTAAAATGGGTCAAAAGGTGCTGTAATTTCTAAACGGTTGACCCGGTATGGATGACAATACCCTCAATTAAATCTAACAGTCTGCACTTTAACCTCATAGTCATTGTATCATTTCAAATCCAAAGTGCTGGAGTACAGAGCCAAAACAACAACACATGTATCACTGTCCCAATACTTTTGGAGATCACTGTATATGTATGTATGTGTATACAGTGTGGTCTAAAATGATTGACACCTTCGACAAAGATGCACAATAATGACTGTATGTATAAAATTAATAATACCAATTCTGATCTATTTTGTGTGCTCACATTTTTTTAGTATACTAATACAATCGCTCAAAATAATCTGAAACACAACCAAAACAAACTGCAAATGCATCCAACAAACTTGTAGAGTCACACCAGCTTGATGAATAATTGAATAATTGAATAATGAATAATTGCGTGCAAGGAATATGGGACCAAATAATACACTTTTGACTACTTGGCGATAAAGGTATTGAAACATGAATTTGTTCCTTGTGCTGTTGGACTACTAAATGCAAAGTAAATTGTATCGGTGTATATATACTTATCTATCCAGTGCAGTTGGGACAGCGGTCGATTGTGAGTGAATGTATCAATGTCCTTTATTTTTTTAGTGTATGCAGTATGATGGACTGACTGGTTTAAATGTGCATGATGTGAGAATGTACAGTATGTGTATGTGATACATCCATTGTGGATGGACAATAAATTTGTATTCTATTTTATTCTATTGATAAGAATGTTTAGGGATGTCAATAATTTTGACCTCTGCTTTTTGAGAAAAAAAAGTATTACTTGGTAGCCCTTTACACTCATACCCATAAAAAGGTTGAAAATGACAGATTTGGGCACTAATAAGTGCCTAAATTGGAACATGGTGGCTGTACAGTAACATGCTATAAATGATGTCAGAGGTCAGGCTCTGCGCTTCACAGAACTGTATGAGTTTTGACTGACCGCCTTCTGAACTTGAGCACTACACGAAGCAAGAAGTTGTGCCCCATCCCTACCGCTAATTGGACATTTTTTGTTGTCTGAGAGCTGGAAATGCGCCATGTAATTTGAAAGATGAGACGTTGAGGATTTAATAAATACAGCTTTGATGTCATACAAGCAAGCCAAACAGTCCAAATGTGCACCTTACATTTCCATATCATAAAACTCATGTCATATGCAGTGTCAACATTTATGATCACTATGTTTGATATACATTTACAAGATGACATGGCGTCATACCCTGAGTTGTTCTGAACAGAATGAGCCCATGTTTGTCTATTGTGAATATAATGTACCATGGAACAAGCACCGGAGTACCCTCATCACTCCTTTCTATACACATCAAATGTATGATCTGTTTTTCTGTGAAAGCCTAAAACTGTAAGATCATATTTTCTAACTTAGTTAGTCATGTTAGCAATAGAACAAGCTTTCAAATGATGACCACCTGACCCAGATTGCAATTTATAATGGGCTTTTTTGGGATTGTGGAAACAACAACAGTAATTGTGTGATGGCGGCGATGCAGGGTTGTGATCCAAACAAACAACTACAAGTGTGCTTGCTCTAGTTCCTCAACAGCAAAACTAGGAGAGCTCAACAAAAGTGCCTTATAGTTGAAGACTCTTCTTTGATTCATAAAAGTGCATTGAAATTGCATTGGAACTGTGCACACTTTGAAGAGGTGTGGCCACTTGGAGACACCAGTTAGTCCTCTCACTCAAACCCTTGTAATTGTTTTGTGTTATGTTGCACCTACCCCACATTTCCCATGAATATTCTTATCATGTTACCCAGATTTTTTTCAGATTTTGTTATCAACAAATGCGGCGAGAAGTAAAGTAAATATAAAATGCACATAAAATCTTAAGTGTAATATTTGGATTCAGTCTTGTGTCAGGTAAACTGTTGTTCCCTCACCTTTGGTCTAACATTTTTCCCCACGATCTCCAAACTGTTCCCTTTCAATTGCTACAATGGTTATGCATATGCTTTTCATATTTCTTCTGTAAGAAATTTTTATTTTTATTTTTATTAGTTTAACATTTATTTAACTTGGCAAGTCAGTTAAGAACACATTCTTATTTACAATGACGGCCTACCAAAAGGCAAAAGGCCTCCTGCTGGGACAGGGGCTGGGATTAAAAATACAAATAAATTATATAAAAATATAGGACAAAACACACACCACAACAAGAGAGACAACACAACACTACATAAAGAGAGACATAAGACAACAACATAGCAATACAGCAACACATGACAACACAAAATGGTAGCAACACAATATGACAACAACATGGTAGCAACAACATGGCAGCAGCACATGGTAGCAGAACAAAACATGGTACAGACATTATTGGGCACAGACAACAGCACAAATGGCAAGAAGGTAGAGACAACAATACATCACGCAAAGCAGCCACAACTGTCAGTAAGAGTGTCCATGATTGAGCCTTTGAATGAAGAGATTGAGATAAAACTGTCCAGTTTGTGTTTGTTGCAGCTCGTTCCAGTCGCTAGCTGCAGTGAACTGAAAAGATGAGCGACCCAGGGATGTGTGTGCTTTGGGGACCTTTAACAGAATGTGACTGGCAGAATGGGTGTTGTATGTGGAGGATGAGGGCTGCGATGTGAGTGCAGGGATGTGTCCTGTAAGGAGCATTGGTGGCAAATCTGATGGCCGATTGGTAAAGAACTTCTAGCCGCTCGAGAGCACCCTTACCTGCCGATCTATAAATTACATCTCCGTAATCTAGCATGGATAGGAGGGTCATCTGAATCAGGGTTAGTTTGGCAGCTGAGGTGAAAGAGGAGCGATTACGATAGAGGAAACCAAGTCTAGATTTATCTTTAGCCTATATTTAAATGTATCCCTATCCATGTGGGCCAATTGGTAAATGGTAAGTGTTAAACCATATAAATGTATCTTTCTCTGTATTAGTATAAAATAATATAATTTCCCAATTTTTTCTGCATACAATATAGCTCAGTATTTGAGTTAATTATTTAATACTGTCATTATTGCTCATCTTTATCAAGTGTGTCAATAATTTAGGACCCACTGTATGTGTGTCTTTCGGAGGGGTTGGGTGAATAGCGGAAGTCAAATATTTTGTTTGTTCCATTTTACGTTCTTAGGGGTTTGGACACTGAGGAACTCTTGACCCGCTCCACTACAGCCCCATCGATGTGGATGGGTTCGTGCTCATCCCCCCAATTCCTGTAGTCCTTACTAACCAAGGTCTTACTAACCAAGGTCTTACTAGCAAAGTATGGCAAAGGGGATTCCCCCACCCCAAAGATTTTTTTAAAGCTAAAGCTAATTTACTGTATTTCTATCAAAAACAAGATACATTTACTTTAGCCATTATCACCTTGTCCTCTGTAGCTTTATTCAACTCTGTCGATAGGGGACTTAACATTCTAAAAGCACATGTCATAGGCCTGCAGCAATGAGTGTAGTGTAATATAGAACATCCCCATCAACTGGATAAGTCACTATTATGTAGGTGGATGGAAATGATCCAAACATTATGTTGAATATAATAATATAATATAATAGTTCACAACAATCCAAACATGACCATTTAATTCACACAGAAACTTTCATTTAGTCGATTCAAGTTTCATCAGTCAGACCACTCCTGGTGACAGTGACCCCAGGACATCTGTGAGAATGTCTCTTCTTCAAGATTGTCACAGATCAGGTGTGTTTGATCCCTGTGATAGCCCACAGATGGTCTGTCATTCAAGCAATGCCATAAATCATGCTTGATCACGCTGTGCTCCCACGTTAGTCAGTCGCTAGTTGCGAGTATCACCTTCTCTCATTCTTCGACTACATTAGCAGCTACACACTAGCACAGCACCGGGATTAAAAACTCTAGTTTAGTTTCATGTCAAGTAGAGCTGGGCGATATGGACAAAAATCCATATCACGATAAATTGCCTTAATTGATGCGATATCTATAAAAATAATGATACGTTTATAACATTCATGTGCACCACATTTCTTTTATTTATTATCCTTTAAACTACTACTACTAGTTTGATGGTTGTACTCATCAATTGTCCCGTTAGCAATCACCCTTATTCGAAAACTTATTTCATTTCAAACTTCCCACTAGTATAGGCTACTTATCGTAATGGACGAGTCAATGTGCGGGGGCACTGGTTAGTCGAGGTAATTGACATGTACATATTACCCCAATTACCTCGACTAACCTGTGCCCCCGCACATTGAGTCTGTACCGGTACTCCCTGTATATAGCCTCGCTATTGTTATTTTACTGCTGCTCTTTAATTATTTGTTACTTTTATTTCTTATTCTTCTTTTTTTAAGGAATAAAAAAAACTGCATTGTTGGTTAAGGGCTTGTAAGTAAGCATTTAACGGTAAAGTCTACACATGTTGTATTCGGTGCATGTGACAAATACAGTTTGATTTGATTTAATGTCATCAAAATGCCTGAGATAAGTGATCGGTATGGTTGGTGTCGATCATTTTTGTTTTATCGTACCAGATCTAATGTCAAGTCAAATAGCAGTTACCTAGCCATCTGTACACTACAGCCATAGTCCTAAACCTAGCCAGCCAGCTAGCCAGGCACACAGCCTTCCCGCCTGCTCTCTACTACCACTAAACAGCCTGCTCGTCAGCCATAAGCCGTCCTTATGGTCCTAAAGTCAGCCCCTAATATTGCTTTTTGTAATGATTTTAGTAGCCTATTTTAAATTGGGGGTGTTGAGCTAGGGTATGGAGACTGCCATACTCTTCCATACCCATTGACACCCCTGCCCAGGTGTAACATCAGATATGTATTTAAGATAGGGGGCAGATGGTGCCACTCAGAGAGGCAGACAGGCGGCAGAGTTCAGACCGGGTTGTTCACCTCACTAACACATTTAGGAATCTCTTCTCCTCTCTGTCATCCCTCCGTCCCCCTCTCAATCCCTCCCTTCCTCCCTCTGTCCTTCCTCCTCTCCTGACTGTCACGGGCGGCAGGGCGATGAGGAGGGGGATCGATTGGCTCCACATGGCCACAGCTGTCACTGCAGACCTCTGTCACCGGGACAGCAGCTCAGGACATTTATTGGACAGCCAGAGAGGAAAGGTGAATGGGACAAAATGGACGAGATTGAGCAGAGAAACACAGGCTGAATCTATGAGATATACCAACTCAATTCTCATAATCCAATAACAATAACATGTTACTACAGTATTTCGAACAATATCTTGTCAGTGGTCTGGACAGCATACATAATTGGCCACTTCTGTCATGGAAAGGAAGCTACACTGAACAAAAATATGAATTCACATTTTAAAGTGTTGGTCCCATGTTTCATTAGCTGAAATAAAAGATCCCAGAAATTGTTTTATATCCCTGTTAGTGAGCATTTCTCCTTGGCCAAGATAATCCATCCACTTGACAGGTGTGGCATATCAAGAATCTGATAAAACAGCATGATCATTACACAGGTGCACCTTGTGCTAGCACCAAATAAAAGGCCACTCTAAAATGTACAGTTTTGTCACAACACAATGCCACAGATGTCTCAAGTTTTGAGGGAGCATACAATTGGCATGCTGACTGCATGTATGTCCACCAGAGCTGTTGCCAGAGAATTTAATATTAATTTCTCTACCAATGGCGTTTTAAAGAATTTGGCAGTACGTCCAACTGGCCTCACAACCGCAGACCACGTGTATGGCGTCGTGTGGGCGAGCGGTTTGCTGATGTCAACTTAGTGAACAGAGTGCCCCTCGGTGGGGTTATGGTATGGGCAGGCATAAACTACGGACAACAAACACAATTGCATTTTATTAACGCCAATTTGACTGCAAAAATATGGTAACGAGGTCCTGAGGCCCATTGTGAGGCCCATTTGTTTTAAGGTATCTGTGACCAACAGAAGCATATCTGTATTCCCAGTCATGTCAAATCCATAGATTAGGGACTAATGATTTAAATGGACTGATTTGCTTATATGAACTGTAACTCAGTCAAATCAATGAAAATGTTGCATGTTGCGTTTCTATTTTTGTTCAGTGTAGTTTGAAGAATTAGGGGGAAATATAAAAACACAGAGGGCACACACAGATCTGTCCTTTCATCAACCGGAAGCTTCAGACAATCATAATCAGTGGTTCTTTAGTATAGCCACTCCTCCCCCTCCTCTTGTCTAATGTCAAACTGCCATAGCAACTTAATAAGGCTGCCAGGACTCTGGCTAATGGGCCATGTCTTACTGATAGCTCTTCCCATCTCTAATTTTCTGTCTTAAAACTACATATCTCTCTCACACATTCTCTATTTTTGTGTTTCCTTCTTTCTCTCTCTCATGCCATCACTTTCTCTTTCTTCTTCTCCTCCATCTCTCTCTCTTGCTTTCTCTCCCCCTTTTACTTTGTTTGTCTTTTGCTCTCTCCCACTCTCTCCCTTTCTCTCACCCTCCTCCCCTCTCCCACTCTCTGTCCCCTCTCCCTATTTATTCCTCTTTTCATTTTATTGCTTTTTCTTTATAAATCTGTCAAGTGAACCCCCCACACATCCATCGAGTGTGAAAGATGGCCTGTGTCTTTGTCTCCTCATTAGTGTGTGTTGTGTAGCTGCCAGCCTGAGCCCAGCCTGTCCTTGAGTCACTGCTTGTGATTCTGGAGTACTGCTGTCTCTGACATTGTGCGTGTGACAGTTGTATTACGTTTATTTTGGTACAGTGCAGATCTAGACTAAACTGCTGGGCTGCTCTGTCTTTCTGTTACGTGAACCTTGTGTTGAAGTACATATAGAACATAACATCCTTGTCATCCTTTATGATTGTGTCTTGATTCTTATTAAAAGTACCTTTCGAGTTATGGATTCTACAACTTCAATAAACTCACTGTTGTTTTACTAGCTCTAATGATTTGCCAACACAATTTCCTGTACCAGTATTGTTGTAGGGTAAAAGAGTGAGGAGCAGGTAAATATTTCATTATGTAATGTTGCTTGCAATGACAGACATACAGGCATGGAGAAGGTCTGATAAATCCTGTTGTTGTTCTCCTGCAGCATGGTGATGCCTCTGCTGTCAGCCACCTGATGGGTGTGTTTGTGTGTCTTTGTGAGTGAGTGAGTGAGTGAGTGAGTACGTTTGTGTGTGTGAGAGAGAGAGAGAGAGAGAGAGAGAGAGAGAGAGAGAGAGAGAGAGTGTGAGTGTGTGTGTGTTTGAGAGAGTACGTGTGTGTGTGAGAGAGAGAGAGAGAGAGAGAGAGGAGAGAGAGAGAGAGAGAGGAGAGAGAGAGAGAGAGAGAGAGAGAGAGAGAGGAGAGAGACGAGAGAGAGAGAGAGAGAGAGAGAGAGAGAGAGAGAGAGAGAGAGAGAGAGAGAGGAGAGAGAGAGAGACGAGAGAGAGAGGAGAGAGAGAGAGAGAGAGAGAGAGAGAGAGAGAGATGAGAGAGAGAGGGAGAGAGAGAGTGTGTGTTTGAGAGAGTAGTGTGTGTGTGAGAGAGAGAGAGAGAGAGAGAGAGAGAGAGAGAGAGAGAGAGAGAGAGAGAGAGAGAGAGAGAGAGAGAGAGAGAGAGAGAGAGAGAGAGAGAGAGAGAGAGAGAGAGAGAGAGTGAGTGTGTGTGTGTGAGAGAGTCTGAATGAGTGCGTGTGTTTGTATGTTATTCTGTGTGGCTCTGATGAGTGTGTAGTCTGTGTGTGTGCGTGTGTTGTTCTGCATGCATGGCACTGACTCATCGCCTTCCTCAGTCATTTCATTACTGCATAATTAAATATGTCTCATTGCCCGTCGCAGACTTGGAAACACGGAGACGTGCGAAACGAGAATACAATTGAGGCCACATTAAACAGTAATACTCAGATGGCGTAGGTCTCTTTAACCTCTTCCTGCACAACTCTGTCTGTGTGTTGACTGTGTCATGGAAAGGGTCACCATTTTGTTCTTTCCATGAGTCCAGAATCAGATAGTTGGCCTGTACAGAGGAGTATGTTGTTCATGGCTGCAGAGATGCACTATATTTTTTGTTGGAGCTCAATGCAGTGGCTTTCAAGCCTTGATTGCGGAGGTAGGTGATCTGTGGAGAACAAATGACAGAAATGATGGTATACTTCTGTGTGTTTTTCAAGGCTGTGACAGCTGAGCTGAGGTGCCTCGGTTTATCGCGGAGGCGGCAGCATCGAAAGACAATCTTCCTGCAGTCAAATCGTCATTGTCTCCTCAGTTGGAAGAGCAGGAAACTCATTGTTTCGAGAAAAATTAGACAATAGAAGCCAAACTGTGACTAATTAATCTCAGAAGCCCCATTATACAGCAGCCTTACAAGGAAAGGGGAAGGAGAAGACTAGGACAGGCCTATCTAAGCCGATGTGTTCATATTGCAAACATGAACAGTACATGCCATTTTTATAGATAGTATTGTGGAGTAGGCCTGGGATGGGGGAGTGGGTTTTACCTTGCGTTTCTTGTTATCAGAAACAGTGACTGGCTGGCTGGCTAGCTCTTGCAGGGCGGATGGTTGGGAGGTGCAGAGAGGGTGTGGTGTGACAGTGTTGCGGAGGTGGCAGAATGCCAAGTGCTTATTGTCAATTTCATCTTCTCCTTTCCATTCTGCTAACGCCTGGCTTTCTCACACAAACCCCTCAGATGACCTGCTTACTTATTCATTCTCACTCTGTATTTTCAATTTGGTTCAGAACAGTATGTGCGTGCAGGGGCGTCATGCACCCATTATTTTAGAGGTATGTGAGGATGGAGGGAGGAGGGGGTTGTTCCATAGGGGGGCTTATCAGATAATTTTTCATTTTTTGAACACTTGAATCAGCTTTTGCCTGCAACCTAGAGCCATAATCATTATGCCTATTATTATGCCCATTATGATAAAAATATGTATTTTTTTTGCATAGGTTATCTAAGCACACCTCTTTACCTGTTCAATTGTCATTTTAATGAATGATGCACATTGATTATTTATAACTTTAATGCCTTAGGAGTTTAGTACTGCCACACTGGTATATTGTACCATAACCCAAGAATTAATGAAATGTTTGTATTTTCTAAAGTCTTGCAACCTTGCTAGCAGTCATGCCAGCTAAGACAGTAGTTAGACAAGCTACTCTAACTTTACCTGGCTATCCAGACTCCTTGCTTCAACCAAACACCATGGCCATGGACGTCAGTTTCTTCTCTGCAATGAGTCTGGATCTGAGTACCTCCCCGAACCTTCACCGATTGTGAACACATTCAGGCCGTCTGATTGGTCCAGAAACTGATTGGTTGGGCCAGAGCCAGAACACACGTAGGTAAAGCGGCGGTTTGAAAATTCATCATTGGCTTTGATGCTCTGCGAGTCCTGCCCATCACCGGTAGCTAAAATAAAATAAAACTCTGCATGTGTCACTCGATACTCTCTCTCCTTCTCCACTGATGATACTGTCTGCATACACTAGAGTATCTAGCGTCCTGCCGAGCGTATCTTTGCACTGTGGTTCACCTTGGAAGGAACCACTTACTAGGGAGAATAAGGTATGGTTCTCTTTGCCTGTTCCAGTCAGTGTTCCCCCTCCGCATAATACCGCTGACAGAGCTTTTAATAAATTATGATTAAACTTGACTTAACAATTAACGTTGGTAATTAATTTAAAATAAATAAAAATCTGAGGGGGCTATGGGCATGAAGCCTCTGTGTGTGCGTGTTGATGACTGAATGATTGTCATTCTTTTGCCATGTCGTTTCTTTTTTTGACTCGCCTGTGTCAGTTTTTTGAAACACCATGGCACCCCCAGGAGTTCAAAGTGACAAACAAGGCAACATGAAGCAGCTATGTATGAATGTAACTGAATTAGCCCACCTATTAATTGAGTCACAATGTAGAAATCCTCTTTATTCAAGTGTCACGAGACTCCGGGGCTAACATTACAGCCCTTTAACATTCACATGACCATAGTGCTGCGAAAGCTAAAATGGGTTTTCATTTTGTGTCCCTTCTCCTGGTAGAATATAGTAAAATATGTAGGTCCATGAAGTGAGGCAATAGCAGCACCGTGATCATTAATGAGACAATTAGTGTGCAGACCAGGAGCACTGCCTGAACCTGGTGCCGGTACAAACAGCTATGTCTCCAGCTCCATTGTTTTGCCTGGGAGCCACGTCACAACGACTAAATGAGTAATCAAAAGAGAGCGCAGGCGAAGTAATACATATTTGGTCTGATTAATACCTCCCCTCTGAGCAAAGTCAAGGCGGCTTTTTTCTTTTCACATGTCCCATGGTTCATGGTCTTTCAAGAAGACAGGAAGGACACTGGTGATGGGTGACAGTCACCTTCACAGAATCACACTGTATGCTGGGAAACATGGGCGAGGAAGCGAGTGAATGAGGGAGGGGGCGAAGAATACATTGTTTTCTTTTTTGGTGTTTCTT
Organism: Salvelinus fontinalis; assembly: GCF_029448725.1. Taxonomy (NCBI): domain Eukaryota; kingdom Metazoa; phylum Chordata; class Actinopteri; order Salmoniformes; family Salmonidae; genus Salvelinus; species Salvelinus fontinalis. The sequence goes on from NC_074676.1 coordinate 32,291,494, forward strand.
CTTCAAAGACAGTGGGGTATTAATCTGTGTGATGCCCAGAGTGACCTGAGAGCACAGTGCTTTTGGTCTCTCTGGGGAGGGTTGGGACAGAACAGGGCTGCTCCATATAAAAGCACAGCTTTGGCCCTCTGGGAACTCCACTATCAGGACACTGGGCAGTAAATAATTAAACAGTCAGGATGATGGAAACCGCCTGACATTGTTTCTTTGGCTCAAAGGCGCTAGTAAAGGATGTTGACATCTGCTCATCAGACAGTGCTGACAGCCTACACATTTAAACTAGACCCAATGCTAGATTATGCTGTTTACAAAGGATGTTAAGGGGACAATCAGTCAGTAAGGGGAACACACGTGTTTTCATTCCAATGGCATTATTCAGTGTGAAGTGCAAGAGGACTGTTGAATATCATTCTCTCTCAGACATAAACACCTACATGTATATACCTACCTACACCCACTACATGTATATACCTACCTACACCCACTACATGTATATACCTACCTACACCCACTACATGTATATACCTACCTACACCCACTACATGTATATACCTACCTACACCCACTACATGTATATACCTACCTACACCCACTACATGTATATAACTACCTACACCCACTACATGTATATAACTACCTACACCCACTACATGTATATACCTACCTACACCCACTACATGTATATACCTACCTACACCCACTACATGTATATAACTACCTACACCCACTACATGTATATACCTACCTACACACACTACATGTATATACCTACCTACACCCACTACATATATGTTTGTTTGTGTGTGAGAGCCCTGCCATAATGATTCATTTACAGTGGAGGCTCCCGAGGGAACCACGGCCTCCTTGACCATAATAATGGCTGGAACGGAGCCAATGGAATGGTATCAAACACATGGAAACCATGTGTTTGATGTATTTCATACCATTCCACTGATTCTGCTCCAACCATTACCACGAGCCGTCCTCCCCAGTTAAGGTGCCACCAATCTCCTATGTTCATTTATTACAGCTCTCAAAGCAGCCTTCAATGGGCTTCATATTGAAGCCTTCAAATTCAACATGGACAGAGAAGCTATGATCAACACATAATGTATAGTGGGCCTCAATCTTAACGCTTAATTCAGGACTTCCTGGAAAACATTGACAATTGTTACTGAGTGGACTACCATGGCTTAATAAATAACATGAATGAAATTAATGGTTTGTCCTAGGTCACGACAAGACCCTATATGACCATTGTAAGGATGCAGAAAACCTTAACAATTAGAATCTAAAGGAACAATAAGCCTTCTGCTAAGAGCTGAAGTGGTGATCTAAGAGTAGCGTGAAGGAATAAGAACTGCAATTCAAAAAGCACCTAATGTATTTGATGATACCTCGGGACAAAAACACTATCTTGCTATCTCCATTCTTATCACAGTTGGATGGTTCAGTTGTTGCGATGATAATGTTTTGGGAGATGATTTTGTGCCTTGCGTTCTTGATTACATAACGCAACAAAATCTTCTTTGAAAACAACAAAACAAAAAGATCCCCCATTGCTTGTATGCAGCCAATAAATACAATAGGAAAGCAAAGATACTGAGAAACAGTATCTATGTCACGGTCATGTGTAGAGCTGGACGAAGACACAGCGAATGTAGAGTTCCACATGCTTTATTAATAGTGAAACTTAACAAAACAAAACAATAAACAATCATCAAACAAACCGTGACTACAGAGGTGCAAAGTGCACTAACTCCAAACAATATCCCATAACACACAGGTGGAAAAAATGCTACTAAAGTATGATCCCCAATTAGAGACAACGATAGCCAGCTGCCTCTAATTGGGAATCATACTAAAACACCAACATAGAAAAAAACAACTAGAACCCCACATAGAAAATATAAACTAGACTGAACCCCTAGTCACGCCCTGACCTACTCTACCATAGAAAATGAAGGCTTTCTATGGTCAGGACGTGACAATCTAGTGTTGAGGGATTAGTACTTTTTAAGGTGAGTTCAGTTTCAGTTCGATTATGAAAAAATAATCACGGTTTTCAAATATTATTATTTATTTTACATTAAATGCACTGTATTATGTGGGTTGAGTTCTGTAACAACAATGAATAAAAACATTATAATGGTAGTGACTACTTTACTTATTAACAATCATTTATTCACATTTCTTTACTTTAATAAAATATTTGTTTTATTTGATGACTTTATTAATTCATTCCAAGTCATCATATCATCTCTATAGGGCTGCTGCTTATGCTGTCTGACAAAATCATTATTTTAGTAAATAAGTAAATAAGGCATACAATAATGACTGCTGAATACCAACTATCAATCACTTAGATCATGTTTTTTCAGGTAGAGATACCTCATGAAGCAACTGCTTTCTCCCTTCTCTCAGTCTTCATTCCACACTGTTCTTATTATAGCTCAGTGCTCCACACAGACAGGACAAGTAGGCAGGTGTGCAATGGATTATGGTCATTGTAGTTAATTACCATGTTTTCTGCACTAAACTATGTAGAATATTGGCTTGTTGGAAACTACAACCCCTACTACATCGCACAGTTCAGGCTTGATCTGATTTACAGTGGTTCCTCCTTTAAAAGTTGCGAGCTTGCACCGCGGGACTTAGATGTACCCAGCGTCACAGCTTCATTGCTCCAGACCACCACAAGGGGGAGTTAGAGTACTCATTATGCATTTGGGTCCCAAGGTTTTTATATGACAAATCATATCGAGTGGTTCCAATGACGAATTTGATGAGAGCCACCCGTCCCTGGGTGAAGATGGCTGACAAAACATTACGGTGGGACCAAATGTAAGCAGTTATAACATCATAAGGAGTCAAGCAAAACAATTACAATTAAGAGGACTATGTTAGTTAATGTAGAGACAAAGGTTTGTGCATATTTTTTTGTCATAAAGTTACTTTACAAAAATCGCTATTTAGCAAGTTATCTGCCAGCTAGCTAGCTAGTGTTATGAGAGGATAATTCATTTGTAATTTGTGTTTAATGTTTTAGGGACTACTGAGAACTAGCAAACCAGGCTGTTGTCTTGTGAAACAGTGGATGTAAAGAATCTAGCTAGCTAAAGAATTTACTGCAAATGTACAAATGTGTAAGCTTGCCTTGCAATGCAGCTAAAGTAACATAGCTAGCTAACTATTTACTTGCGTATTGTGTAGTGGAGGATAAAAATAACTGTATGCCTATGAATGTGTAGCTAGCTACAGTATGTAGCCGATCTGTGTATGGACCCTAAAATGTTAGGTTCTGAACTAATATTCATACCAATCTATGAACCTCAGCTAACCACTGTATCTCTACAGAAACTGTGCATTGAGCTCACAGAAGAAGAAAAAAGAACAAAATGCAATTCAAGTAATAGAACCAATGTCGGTCAATTCGTTGTTTAAAACTGGAAAATAACAATTTCGGTTAATAGTTCAGCATTAACAGTATCTTTAAATTCAGGTCTTAGATCCTTTGAACTATCCCCAATGTTACACTTTCTCATTAATTGTATATTTTCTGGGGTGAGCAGGGCAGCAGTTTAAGAGGCAATAGCTGAGTTTATATTTAAAGCATAACCTCAGTATAGGACAGTTGAGAATCCAAGAGTTACTGATAAATGTATGAGGCAGACAGGCATATCCATACGCATAAAGCAATATTAACACAGTAAATGTAGCGACACATTGCAGAGATCAGGCATTTGAATAGCTCACCAGAGTGACTGGGTAGAGGCTAGAGGTACGCCTGGGAAATGTGACCTTGAGGTGGTAATTGATGAATGTTTGTTTCTGTTATGGTTTTCAAATAATCATTGGCATCTAGTCTCGTGGCTTTATGTATGGGCAATTCCAAAGTAATGGAATTACACTTTGATTCAGATTTTTCTCATTAAAATCTATGTCAAACAAAAACCACAAATTTCAAAGTTTAACAAACCAGACAACTATGTGCACAAGGATTACTTTGAACAATTTAGACAGAAAAACACATTTACTGGAAGAAATGTGTAGATGCAAAGTTTGGAAACAGAATTGCGGTAATATCTCCCTCAGTTTTTTATGCGATCACACTTGTCTGATGTGACAGAGCTTGCAAACTATTATGGACTACAAAAGGGGAACTCAGCTGCGAGCTGCCCAGTGACGCGAGCCTACCAGACGGGCTAAATGTCTTTTATGCTTGCTTCGAGGCAAGTTTTCCAAAAATATCCGAATTAAGATTCAGTGATGTCTGCAGAAAGATTGGAGTGTCAGCTATGATATGACACCTTCAATTTGAAAAAATCTATTTTGGTTATTGAACTACAGTAGGTGAAGTGGATTTACATCTGGCAGTACAGTAAAAATAAAATGAAATTCTTTAGATTATACTGTACTCTATTCTAGTGTGCTCTGCTGTATTGTGCTGAACTATATTCTTCTGTACAGTATTGTACTGTGTAGTACTGTGTAGTACTGTGCTGTCCAAACTTGTGAAACATTGAAGTCTATGATTGGTTCAGATTTCAACTACTTTAAAAAAAAATATAGACTCTTAGCTTTTGACACCCAATTTGACATGCACTTATTGGGTTGCATGTAGCGTAGTGGTTAGAGCGTTGGGCAAATAACCGAAAGGTTGCTAGATCAAATCCCGAGCTGACAGGGTAAAAATCTGTCGTTCTACCCCTGAACAAGGCAGTTAACCTGCTGTTTCTAGGCCACCATTGTAAGTAAGAATTTGTTCTTAACTGACTTGCCTAGCTAAATAAAGGTCAAATTAAATTCACATTGGTGCTCATTAAGGTTAAATGGCGGGAACACGGTTAATAAGATTTACTCCCCAAAACCAGCCCCTTTTCCCGGAATAAATAACTGCAAGAAACCGGTAAATTATAATAAATTATTTATATCAACAGCATGACGTGAAATGGAACTGTTAAATTATATGCGATGTCTAAATCTGGCTTCTCTACAGCATTAATATGAAGTTGGTCCCCCCTTTGCTGCTATAACAGCTTCCACTCTTCACTCTCCACTCTGCGACTTGCTTCCATTAAGCCACAAGAGCATTAGTGAGGTCGGGCACTGATGTTGGGTGAGGCTCGCAGTCAGCGTTAGAATTCATTCCAAAGGTGTTGGATGGAGTTGAGGTCAGGCCTCTGTGCAGGCCAGTCAAGTTTTTCCACATTGAGCTCGACAAACCATTTTTGAAAGGACATCGCTTTGTGCACAGGGTCATTATCATGCTGAAACTGGATAGAGCCTTCCCCAAACTGTTGCCATAAAGTTGGAAGCATTGAATCGTGTAGAATGTCCTTGTATGCTGTAGCGTTAAGATTTCCCTTCCCTGGAACTAAGGGGCCTAGCCCAAACCATGAACAACAGCCGCAGACCATTATTCCTCCTCCACCCAACTTTACAGTTGGCACTATGTATTGGGGCAGGTAGCGTTCTCCTGGCATCTGCCAAACCCAGATTCGTATATTGGTGAAGATGGTGAAGCCAGATGGTGAAGCGTGATTCATTCCCCCAGAGAACGTGTTTCCACTGCTCCAGAGTCCAATGGCAGGGAGCTTTACACCACTCCAGCCGACGATTCGCATTGGGCATGGGAATCTTAGGCTTTTCATGAAGCTCCTGACGAACAGTTCTTGTGCTGACGTTGCTTCCAGAGGCAGTTTGGAACTCAGCAGTGAGTGTTGCAACCAAGGACAGACGATTTTTAAGCGCTACAGCACTCGGCGGTCCCGTTCTGTGAGCTTGTGGCCTACCACTTTTCTGCTGAGCTGTTGTTGCTCCTAGACGTTGTCATGTATACTCCCTCTCCGGCCTCTAAGTCATCAGGCTGCTGTCTCGCGCACCTGTGCCTCATGACACTCACCTGGACTCCATCACCTCCTTGATTATTTCCCTATATCTCTCACTCCCCTCGGTTCTTTCCTCAGGCGTTATTGACTCTGTTTTCAAGTTGGTGCGTTGTTTGTGTTACGTGTTTATTGTTTCATTTATTTATTAAAACACTCACTCCCTGAACTTGCTTCCCGACTCTCAGCGCACTTGTTACAGAATAACACCTCACCTAAGGGAAGCATCGGGGAGTGTTTTTTTATGTTATTTTTGTGTCAGAGTAATAACGTTGACTCCGGGAACTGCGACATGCTTTCATGCCTCAACCAGATCGCCAGGCTTCCTGCCTCAGCCGGCTCGTCAGGCTCTCATGCCTCAGCCAGATCACCAGGTGCCCCTGCCTCAACCAATCTGTCAGGTTTCTGCACCCCAGCTGACTCGACAGGTTCCCATGCCTCAGCTGGTGTGACAGCTGTTCTCGCACATCAGCAGGGGTGACGGGTCCGCTCCTGATCTCCGGGTTCGTCCCCTTTGATGGCGTACTGCGGCTGGGGCCACGCGTCGGGGAGGGGATACTGTCACGTATACTCCCTCTCCGGCCTCTAGGTCATCAGGCTGCTGATTATCCAGCACACCTGTCACCATCGTCTCACGCACCTGCGCCTCATGACACTCACCTGGACTCCATCACCTCCTTGATTATTTCCCCTATATCTCTCACTCCCCTCGGTTCTTTCCTCAGGTGTTATAGACTCTATTTTCATGTCGGTGCGTTGTTTGTGTTACGTGTTTATTGTTCCATTTATTTATTAAAACACTCACTCCCTGAACTTGCTACCCGACTCTCAGCACACTCGTTACAGATGTTTCCACTTACAATAACAGCACATACAGTTGACCGGGGCAGCTCTAGCAGGGCAGAATTTTGATGAACTGACTTGTTGAAAAGGTGATGGTGCCACTTTGAAAGTCACTTAGTACTTCAGTAAGGCCATTCTACTGCCAATGTTTGTCTATAGAGATTACATGGCTGTGTGCTCCATGTTATATACCTGTTAGCAACTGGTGTGGCTGAAATAGCCAAATCAACTAATTTGAAGGGGTGTCCACATACTTTTGTATACAGTATATAGTGTATTTAGCTAATGAATGATGGGTTATTCATAATAAGCTTATAACTATCCTTTGTCTTTTGCACAATACACACGCACCTGTGCGCCGCTGGCCTCTAGATTGAAGATGGTGCCAAAGAACATGGCTGACATTTTACATTCTCCCAACCAATTGTGCAATTTTGTTATTTTTTTTACTTATTGTGTACATGATGTTGCTGCTACCGTCTTATGACTGAAAATAACTTCTGGACATCAGAAAAGCAATTACTCACTGCGGATTGGAAGAAACTTTTTCCTTTAATGAGTCCGATGAGAAGGATATCCTGCTTTCACTGGAACATGCCCAGATCCATGCCTTTTGCGTGAAGAAAAGACACCGGAAAAGAGGACGCAGATCGGGGATCCTTCTGAGAAGCCTGAGGCGAGCGAGCAAACTCCCAATGCCTTCCATTCTCCTTGCTAACTTGCAATCGTTGGAAAATAAAATTGATGACCTACTAATAAGATCACCCTACCAACAGGACATTAAAAACTGTAACATATTGTGTTTCACCGAGAAGCTTCTGATAGGCTAATAGCACGGTCGTGGCAGCATCATTTTGTGGGGGTGCTTTGCTGCAGGATGGACTGGTGCTGGTGCACTTCACAAAATAGATGGCATCATGAGGTAGGAAAATTATGTGGATATATTGAAGCAACATCTCAAGACATCAGTCAGGAAATTAAAGCTTGGCCGCAAATGGGTATTCCAAATGGACAATGACCCCAAGCATACTTCTAAAGTTGTGGGAAAATGGCACCAACAAAGTCAAGGTATTGGATTGGCCATCACAAAGCCCTGACCTCAATCCCATAGAAAATTTGTGGGCAGAACTGAAAAGGTGTGTGCGAGCAAGGAGGCCTACAAACCTGACTCGGTTACACCAGCTCTGTCAGGAGGAATGGGCCAAAATTCACCCAACTTATTGTGGGAAGTTTGTGGAAGGCTACCCAAAGCGTTTGACCCAAGTTAAACAATTTAAAGGCAATGCTACCAAATACTAATTGAGTGTATGTAAACTTCTGACACACTGGGAATGTGATGAAAGAAATAAAAGCTGAAATAAATCATTCTCTCTACTATTATTCTGACATTTCAAATTCTTAAAATAAAGTGGTGATCCAAACTGACCTAAGATAGGGAATATTACTAAGATTAAATGTCAGGGATTGTGAAAAACTGAGTTTAAATGTATTTGGCTGGCCTCCTGGGTGGCGCAGTGGTCTAGGGCACTGCATCGCAGCGCTAGCTGTGCCAACAGAGTCTCTGGGTTCGCGCCCAGGCTCTGTCGCAGCCGGCCGCGACCGGGAGGTCTGTGGGGCGACGCACAATTGGCCTAGCGTCGTCCGGGTTAGGGAGGGTTTGGCCGGTAGGGATATCCTTGTCTCATCGCGCACCAGCGACTCCTGTGGCGGGCCGGGCGCAGTGCGCGCTAACCAAGGTAGCCAGGTGCACGGTGTTTCCTCCGACACATTGGTGCGGCTGGCTTCCGGGTTGGATGCGCGCTGTGTTAATTAAGAAGCGGCTTGGTTGGGTTGTGTTTCGGAGGACGCATAGCTTTCGACCTTCGTCTCTCCCGAGCCCGTACGGGAGTTGTAGCGATGAGACAAGATAGTAATTACTACCAATTGGGGAGAAAAGGGGGTAAAAAAAAAAAAAAAAAAAAAAAATGTATTTGTTTAAGGTGTATGTAAACTTCCGACTTCAACTGTATATGTATTGGATAATGGCACAATCATTTTGGCTTTTTTTGTCTTTTGTCTAAAATGTATTTCATGTATGGCTCATCAGGCTCAGGTAGCATCAGGCTTGAATTTTCAAATGCAGACATAGGCCTATTTATATGCCTTATATGCTCTTGAATGACACTTCCGGTTTTGGCGGGAAATACCGGGTTACCCGGGATAAAAGTGATTTATTCTTGACATAGAACAATACCGGGAAGATATTCATGAGTCCTTTTATATGGAATTGCCCGTATGCTTTCATTCTTTCATGGCTTTATGTATGTTTTCATTCTATTTGAGTTGAAATGATATACCCAGGTGTATAGTATCTGTGTGTTTGATGAAAACAGTTTTTCTTTGAGACATTACGAGCGTATTTAATTCAAGTTTTTGGTTAAATGTGTGTCAAGGAGACTCCTAAGGTTTTGAAGAAAACTGGCATGCCTTTTTAAGCAATTTTTTCAGTCAGATTCATTTTTCATTTCGATGGGAAGTGTGCCAGAGAGGAATTGATATCTGGATGCAGGAAACGATAGTCATAGGCAGCCCCCTGTGGTTTTTCTGATTATGCTTGTGAGATATTATAAATGGATGTGTCCAGGGATGATGGTGTTCTTCTTATACAAAAGTTTATATTCTGTCGAGGCGGGTTTGAATTGAGTCAGAATGTTTCAGTGCATAGAATCAATCTCTTTTTCACTTCTTTCAGATACTTTCCCTTCTGCAGATTTTCATCATTTCAATAAGTATTGAGCAACTTTTTCAGTTGATTTGCAACAGTTTCTGGCACCTGGGAATATTGTTAAAAGATATAACCATCATATGGGGTGTAATCTTCCATCTGTGAGGTCTTTTCACAGGTAGGAATAAACTGGTCTCATACATCAACAACACTTTTTAAACCCCAAATATGTTATAATGCTAAATAATTTATGACCCTGTAATTTTAGTAATGTGACTGTTTTTGGTAGTATCTACACATTTTAGAGCTGCCTAATCATGTCTTGTGTTAGTGTTTTCATTGCTTCCACTGTAACCAATAGGTATAGTTGTTTGTCATCCACAGGTACCATAATATTAATAAGATGGTTCTCATTAAAGGTGCCAACCGGCCCCAGTGTGTCCATGTCAGTTATGGCCACATCGCTCCATGCTAACCTGCTAAGGTCTCATACCTGTTGTGTGACAAACAATAATATGTGCCATCTGAAATGCTCTATCTGGTCTAATTTTGACATCAGCAGTCCTTTCCCTCTCGGCAGATCTAAGGAACTGCCTTTGGCTTCAGACTACTGAGAGATAAAAAGCATAAAAATGAGTCCTACTGTGTGGAGTATCTGACTGCAGGCTATGTTTAATTGCCATGTTATTAACAATGGGCCCTGGTCCTCCCGTTGACTTCTTCATCTGCATTATAGATGAGGGGCTGTAGCCCCAGTGTCCCATAAACTCCTGCTCGAGACAATCAGGAGGACTCACTGCTATCAACATTCTGTGGTTATTTTTTATGCAGAGTATCATGACACGCATATGCAAATGTATATGAATATCATGAATATCATACCTTATTAAAAACGCATCATAAGTATCAGCTTTTTACCTTTTCCACCCTCACTCAATGTACATTTACTCGCCTTAAGATATGCATAGTATACAGCAGCTCTGCAGTGGCAATTTTAATCACCTCTGAACTGTGTTAATTCCAGAGCCAAGTGCAAATTTACCCGCCTGCTATAAAGAACCCTGCTGAGCTCTATAAGGCATGTGAAGAACATTATCAAATGTCATAAGGAACGTATTGACTCTGAACCACAAGGCTTTGTCCGCTTAGCTTCTGACCTTCTCCTATGATTCATTTCTACATTTGTCTTTCTCACTTTAAGTAACGACATGCCTCTTCCTATGTGTTTGAGGCTGCACGTCCCATTTGATGTCTGATTTGATTTATATATTTATTTGTTATTGCCTTCTCTCCCCAAATCCAATTTTAGCTGACATTTCTCATGACTGGAACGAAGAATGACCTTTGAAAAGGACACTTCCATTCCTGCATGCGGACAGGTGGTGGTGTGGTGGTGTTGGGAGGCAGACCTGGTGAGGGGGGAGGCAGGTCTTAGTAATGGGGGAGGTATTGTTGCATTCATCCATCTCCCATCTCCCTCCCTCACCCACCGAGTGGGTGCAAGGCACCTTGGGAAGGAGTTACAGAGGAAGTGTCTGCCCCTGACCTTCATTTTGTTTAGAGTATTAATTGCACTGGGGCTTTGACTGCTCTCACCTTAATCTCGCTCATGATCAATGCTCTGATTCAATGAGCCTAACAAAATACACTGGCTGAGGAGCACCGGAACAGAGGGGGAGAAAAAGAGTTCCCTTGTGTTATGGGTGCAATGCCTGGTTAAGAGGTAATGAAGGCTTCAAAAATATTAAATAATTCTTCCCTCTTTATGTTAATAGGGTTCATAATCCACCCACCTCAACAGGCACCTTCACTCTTCCAACCCCCCCCCCCCCCCCAACCCCCGACACACACAACTCACTCACCACTCTCCATGTATTGTAACACAGAACACACTCAGGCTCATTGCTACATAATTAAGCAGTAAGGCCCAAAGAGGTGTGGTATATCGACTATATATTACGGCAAAAGGCAGTTCTTGGCCACGACACAGCCCATAGCCGTGGTATATTGGCCATATATCACAAAACCCTGAGGTGCCTTATTGCTATTATATAGTGGTTACTAATTTAATTAGTGCAGTAAAAATAAATGTGTTTTCATACCCGTGGTAAAGGGTCTGATATACCATGACTGTCAACCAATCAGCCTTCAGTGCTCGAACCACCCAGTTTATAATATTACATATACACTACAGATACGGGCACTTGCACGCAAGGACACACGTACTGTAGAGTGACAGTCTGGATGCCTTACATTTAATATACCTACATGCTCCTATGGTCAATACACACATATATGCATGCTCACATGCTCATACATACTCATGCATGCCTACTATACACATGCAGAAGGTAGACTGTCTAAACAACATGTATTTTACTAGGGGCTCCTGCTTTTCCTCTTCCTCATCCCAGTAATTGATTCTGTGTGACAATCTGAAAGGGATTATTTGTGAGCTAAACTTCCCCAAGAGAAAAGGATTCCTACAAATATTATGTTATTGTATTCCATTTTTAGACTAATGATGTGAATCTATTTTTTTCCCCTCTGAAAGGCTGCTCACATCGTAGTTCCATTCCCATGTGATACCATTATCTCTACAGTATATTACTGTTACCCAGATGGAAGGTGGCTGTTAGACTGGGGAGCATCATCTTTTGATGCTGCAAAGGGCAGGTCAACAACTGCAAAAACGTTTACTAATCACTACTAACACTCTGTTGTCTAGCAGCCAGATAAAAGCCTCTGTCAACAGGCCATTTTCATGAGCACACTTTCATCCAGAAACGCCAGAATATTTGAAGAGTTTATTTCCAAATGCTTTATCCACAAATTTTTCACATTTGTATTTTTTTCATCAGAAATTATTGTTTATGGGTACCTTCATGTGTGTGTAAAATATATTTGTTCTCAGATTTTTTATTCATATACTTTAATATTGTCACGGCCGTCAAAGGAAGTGGACCAAAGCTCAGCGTGGTGAGCGTACATATTCCTTTTTATTTGAATGACGCCGAAAAAACAATAAACAATACAAAAAGGACCGTGAAGCTTAAGGGCTATAGAGCCACAAACAAAGACAACTACCCACAACGAAAGGAGGGAAAAAGGGCTACCTAAGTATGGTTCCCAATCAGAGACAATGATAGACAGCTGTCCCTGATTGAGAACCATACCCGGCCAAAACATACAAACACAAAATCATAGAAAACAAAACATAGAATGCCCACCCCAAATCACACCCTGACCAAACCAAATAGAGACATAAAAAGACTCTCTAAGGTCAGGGCATGACCTTAAATATATATATTAAATACTGATTTAAATAATGTAGCATTTGTACAGTTATTTAAAAAAGTTATTTGTTACATTTGACTGTGTAAAACCTAGCAGTATTACTTATTTCTCTGCGAGTGATGCGGATATACAGTGAGTATTCAAAACACAGTCCTGATATTGAGTTGCATCCCCCCTTTTGCCTTCAGAACAGCCTTAATTTGTTGGGGCATGGACTCTACAAGGTGTCAAAAGCGTTCCAGAGGGATACTGGCCATGTTGGCTCCAATCCTTCCCACACAATGTTGGCTGGATGGCCTTTGGGTGGTGGACCATTGTTGATGCACACAGGAAATTGTTGAGGTTTAAAGCAGTGTAGCAGTTCTTGACAAAAACCTGTGTGCTTGGCACCTACTGCCATATACTGGGCTCCTGAGTGACGCAGTGGTCTAAGACACTGCATCTCAGTGCAAGAGGTGTCACTGCAGTACCTGGTTCAAATTCAGGCTGCATCACATCTGGCCGTGATTGGGAGTCCCATAGGGTGGCGCACAATTTGCCCAGCGTTGTCCGGGTTTGGCCGGGGTAGGCCGTCATTGTAAATAAGAATTTGTTCTTAACTTCTTATGGCTTAAGGGGCAGTATTGAGTAGCTTGGATGAAAGGTGCCCATTTCAAACGGCCTGCTCCTCAGTCATAGTTCCTAATATTTGCATATTATTATTAGTATTGGATAGAAAACGGTTCAAAACAGGAAGTCAGAAATCTGAGCTTGTCTGAGTCCCTTAAGAAATCCAATTGAGTTATGAATGATGTTGCACTGCCTAGGGGTTCCACTAGATGTCAGCAATCAATAGAAATTCCAATGAGACTTCTATGATGTTGTGGGAGAAAATGAGAGCAGAATAAGTCAGGTGTCCATCAAGCAACCATGTCCTGTTCATGCCTTTTCTTCTTGCAAGACACTGCTCACGCAGACAAGAACGAATACTCCGGTTGGAACTTTATTGAAGCTATATGTTAAAAACATCCTAATGATTGATTCAGTACTTAGTTTGAAATGTTTCTTCGACTGGTAATTTCACATTTTGAAGTTTTTGTCCGATATAACGCTGACCAGAATTAGCGTTTGGATATGTAAACCAGACGCGCTAACAAAAGAAGGTATTTGGACATAAATAACGGATTTCTTCTAACAAAACAAACATGTATTGTGGACCTGGGATTCCTGGTGTGCTTTCTGATCTAGATCATCAAAGGTAATGGAATATTTATCATGTATTTTATTGTTTATAGTGACGCCATCTTTGCAGCTGTGGTATGCTACTTTTGAGCGCCGACTCAGATTATAGCGTGCAATGAATTTTCCGTAAAGTTTTTTTGAAATCTGACATAGCGGTTGCATTAAGGAGAGGTATATCTATAATTCAATGTGTATAACTTGTATTATCATCTATATTTATGATGAGTATTCATGTTGAAACGATGAGCTATGCAAAGTCACTTGATGTTTTTGCATTTAGTGAATCTTGTAGCCTCAATGTAAACTCCGATTTTTTTATATAAATATGAATTTAATCAAACAAACATGTATTGTGTAACATGAAGTCCTATGAGTGTCATCTGATGAAAATAATCGAAGGTTAGTGATTCATTTTATCTCTATAAATGAAATTAATTTTATCTCTATAAATGAATTTTATCTCTCTCATTTTATCTCCATAATCATTTGTAGTGCTTTCGCTGAAAAGCCTATTTGAAATCAGACACTTTGGTGGGATTAACAACAAGATTACCTTTAAAATGATATAAGACACATGAATGTCTGAGGAATTTTAATTATGAGATTTCTGGTTTTTGAATTTGGCGCCCTGCACTTGGACTGGCTGTTGTCATATCGGTCCCGTTACCGGGACTGCAGCCATTACTTGCCTAGTTAAAAATAAAAAAGACACTTCCATTTTTTGGTCTTGCCCATTCACCCTCTGAATGGCACACATGCCCAATCCATGTCTCAATTGTCTCAAGGCTTAAAAATCCTTCTTTAACAGGTCTCCTCCTCTTCATCTACACCACAGGAGTCAAACTCATTCCACGGGGGGCCGAGTGTCTGCGGGTTTTCGCTCCTCCCTTGTACTTGATTGATGAATTAACATCACTAATTAGTTAGGAACTCCCCACACCTGGTTGTTTAGGGCTTTATTGAAAGGAAAAACCAAAAACCTGCAGACACTAGGCCCTCCGTGGAATGAGTTTGACACCCCTGATCTACACTGATTGAATTGGATTTAACCAAGTGCCATCAATAAGGGATTCTAAGTTTCACCTGGATTCACTTGGTCAGTCTATGTCATGGAAAGTTCTTAATGTTTTGCATTTTCAAAAAAATATATATTTTAAACAAATACATGTCTGTCTACGAACAACTCCATGCCATAATTAGATAGTGAAAAAACACACATCTCTTTCACCATTTCGGTCCCACTTTAAATAAAGGCTTCTTAAAGCATTCATAATGCCTTCATAAAACACTACATAAGAGTTAAAGTATCCATAACTGTATATCATGCTTTATAAAGGGTTCATAAATGTGGCAAAACTGTGTGACTAATCCACTATGTCGAATATGATATAAACATGTGCTTTATAAAGGGTGACTTATTGAAAGTGTAAGGACCGACGCTGAAGAAGAGAAGCAGGTACAGGGAGTAGAACATTTAATATGGAACAGACATCAAACAGGACAGAGACAGCTTCAGGACCGGGTATGCAAAGACAAACAAACATTAATCCTGATGCCGGGAACAGAGCTTGCGAACAGACAGATATAGGGGAGGTAATGACACAGGTGATTGAGTCCAGGTGAGTCCAATAATCACTGATGCGCATGATGGGGTTGAGGCAGGTGCGCATAATGATGGTGGCAGGGGTGCGTAACACTTGGGAGCCTGGTGCCTTCAAGCTCCAGGGAGGGGGAGTGGGAGCAGGCGTGACAGTACCCCCCCCCCCCCCTCTAAGGGCACCACCCGGTGTCCCACCTGGGCGAGCCTGACAGGCCGGTCGTGGCCTGGGCGCTGGACTAGCCGGTTGGGGTGTAAAAGCCAGACGAACCGGCTGAGGCGTGGGAACCTGGCGAACTGGTTGAGGCGTGGGAGCCTGACGGCCCGGTTGAGGCTTGACAGCCTGCTGATCCCGCGGGAACATGGGAGCCTGCTGAGCCGGCTGAAGCGTACAGTAGACGTCTGGTGAGCCGGCGAACGCATAAAACCCTGGCAATCCGGCTGAGGCCTGACGTGGGATGGGCGCCTGCCAAGCCAACCGGGACAAGAAAACCTCTCGAGCCAGCTAGGGCGTGGAAGCCCGACAAGCTGGCTTAGGCACCAATGGCTCCATCGGCGGCGGCACCCGGACCCGGCGTCACCACCAACCTGAAAGCCAGCACTCCCCGATGCTTAGTTTGATGGCTTCAGGATTCTGTAAGGATCGACGCTGGAGAAGAGAAGCAGGTACGGGGAGTAGAACATTTAATATGGAACAGACATCAAACAGGACAGAGACCACTTCAGAAACGGGTATGCAAAAACAAACAAACATTAATCCTGAAGCCGGGAACAGACAGATATAGGGGAGGTAATGACACAGGTGATTGAGTCCAGGTGAGTCCAATAATCGCTGATGCGTGTGACGGGAGAAGGCAGGTGTGTGTAATGATGGTGGCAGGGGTGCGTAATGCTGGGGAGCCTGGTGCCTTCGAGCGCCAGGGAGCAAGCGTGACAGAAAGATGGCATAGTCTCTCAAGTGAAGTCATGTTAGTCACATTACACCCAATCTCACTCCCAAACACTTCCACCAAAATGTGCAGAAGGACTGGTGGACCAATGCATCAAACTTGGCCTTCGTTAGAAAGAGAAATTGTGGAAATGGGCAGGGTTTAGCCATAATTACTTTGTGACTATGTTAACTAGTAATGACCAGAGGGAATGTATGTTAGCAAAGGACATAGACTAGTGACAAATACTGTAATTTACTCAATAAGGTCACTCCCATAAAATTCTATGGTCACTCCCACTAAGGCCAACTTTGAATGGTTGATTTTCTAGTCTTATATGTGCTGTGTATGCAATAGCCTGGGCACAACGTTACACCAATAAACACTTACCTTGATGAAAGACCCCAAACTTGGTTTTCTTCTGGAACCAAGTTACATGTTCCTCAGTACACAACACATACACGCACAATAAAAACGAGCCATACCGTGCGGTGCAGTGCCCAGTCAGGTCTTTGATGCATTCCTCCACTGCCCTGCTGAAATATTAGCCACAAAATGTTCGCACCATTGTAACAGCTGGTAATCAAGCCCTGATCTCCAGCATGGGAACCGAAAATAAAAACCTGGACTACTCCAAATCATCTTGGCTGGGTGACACACACACACACAAACGCAAGCATTGCAGGTCCATCAACCCATTTAAATACACACCATACAGTAACCTGTGTATCATGAGAGAACCTTCATAAATTAGCAGAACATTAATAACCTATTTATTAACACTATGTAGCATCCCGTAATACTTAGTTTGAAGTGAGACACCTTCGGTCATTCATAACACATCCATAAATGCTTTATATCAAATGATGCTGTACTTACTATGAAGTCAGACACCTTTGTTCATTCATAACACATAAAGTCTTAATGATGTTTTAAATGTATTAACACTTAGGGAATTATCACTAATAGCTAAAACAAATAAACCTTAAAGAAATGTTTAAACCATTAATTTCCTTTTATTTGTAATTTTTTTAACAATACAAATACATGAAGAATTCAAAAAGTCCAGCAATGCAGTTACATTGAACATTACACAGAGTTCTGAATAGTGTAGCTTGTCCCTGAGCTGGCAGACAAATGAACATTTGAACACACTGGCATTGCAATGCTCTACCAAGATGCATGACAGGGTTAAAAATGCTTTGTGAATCCTCAATTTAATAGGATTTATAAAGCCTTTATTAAGCTGTGCTTATGCCACCGTTTATATGGCACAGGTTTATGTCATATTTGACATAGTGGGTTATTTCACATTTGACATTGGTGGATATGTCACAGTTATGCCACATTTATGAACCCTTTCTAAAGCATGACATATGTTGCCTCCGCAAGGCTATCAAACAAGCTAAGCGTCAGTATAGAGACAAAGTAGAGTCGCAATTCAACGGCTCAGACACGAGTGGTATGTGGCAGGGTCTACAGTCAATCACGGACTACAAAAAGAAAACCAGCCTCGTCGCGGACCACGATGTCTTGCTCCCAGACAAACTAAACAACTTCTTTCCTCGGTTTGAGGACAATACAGTGCCACCGACACGGCCCGCTACCAAAACCTGCTTGCTCTCCTTCACTGCAGCCAACGTAAGTAAAACATTTAAACCTGTTAACCCTCGCAAGGCTGCCGGCCCAGACGGCATCCCTAGCTGCATCCTCAGAGCATGCACAGACCAGCTGGTGTGTTTACGGGCATATTCAATCAATCCTATCCCAGTCTGCTGTTCCCACATGCTTCAAGAGGGCCACCATTGTTCCTGTTCGCAAGAATGCTAAGAGGCGCAGCAGCGGAGGCTGAAGAAGAAATTCGGCTTGTCACCAAAAACACTCACACACTTTTACCGATGCACAATTGAGAGCATCCTGTCGGGCTGTATCACCGCCTGGTACGGCAACTGCTCCGCCCACAACCGTATGGCTCTCCAGAGGGTAGTGAGGTCTGCACAACGCATCACCGGGTGCAAACTACCTGCCCTCCAGGACACCTACACCACCCGATGTCACAGGAAGGACAGAAAGATCGTTAGGACAACAACCACCCGAGCCACTGCCTGTTCACCCTGCTATCATCCAGAAGGCGAGGTCAGTACAGGTGCATCAAAGCGGGAACCGAGATTCTGAAAAACAGCTTCTATCTCAAGGCCCTCAGACTGTTAAACAGCCATCACTAACATTGAGTGTCTGCTGCCAACATACTGACTCATCTCTAGCCACTTTAATAATTAAAAATTGGATGTAATAAATGTATCACTAACCACTTTAAACAATGCCACTTTATATAATGTTTACCCTACATTCCTCTTATGTATATACTGTACTCTATACCATCTACTGCATCTTGCCTATGCCGTTCGGCCATCGCTCATCCATATATTTTTATGTACATATTTTTATTCATTCCTTTTACACTTGTGTGTATAAGGTGGTTGTTGTGAAATTGTTAGATTACTTGTTAGATATTACTGCATGGTCGGAACTAGAAGCACAAGCATTTCGCTACACTCACATTAACATCTGCTAACCATGTGTATGTGACAAATACAATTGGATTTGATTTGTTTATAGATGATTTGTAACACATTTATGTAGTGTTTATAAAGGCTTTATGAAGCCTTTATAAGCTGCATGTCATTTAAAGCGGGACCATCATTTCTTTAAACAATAAAAGCAAATTTGCTAAAATTTGGATACATAGGATATATAGCGTTTTGGAATGGAACTCTTGATTTGGATCTAATTCCAGTTTCTATAATTGTCCTTCTCAGTGCAGTCTGTGTAGAATTCCCATTTCTCATTAGTGTTTCGCCATCCTCAGGGGTACGGTGAGGTTTGACAGAGGGACAGACAGACATAATATTTTTGCCGGCTGGGCTGGCTCTGGCTGCATGTTCTTTTCTTACCACTGGTCTCTTAATACAGGGTTTCCCAAACTCGGTCCTGGGGCCTGCTCTGGGTGCATGTTTTTGTTTTTGCCCTAGCCCTGCACAGCTTATTCAAACAACCAACTCATCGTCAAGCTTTGATTATTTAAATCAGCTGTATAGTGCTAGGGAAAAAAACAAAACACGCACCCAGGGCGGGCCCCAGGACCGAGTTTGGGAAACCCTAGCTTAATACACAGTGTCCAACTCCTCCTTTGTGTGCCAAGAATAATAACATGTAGGAAAAAAACACTCGGCCCCTACTAGTCCCTGTGGATGCAGCTTTAATAATCTCATTATCAATTTAATGAGGTGATTAGAATGCCAGGGGCCAGGGGTGCACAGGAATGTGCTATGGAGGAATCTAACAACATCCTGAGTCCTCCTGGCATCTTGGTGCTTCAGTCCTCCTGACTCCTGCAGCTAGGGGATTAGTTACAATTGTCTCTGGAGACTTGGCTCGACGCGGCTCCTGTAATACCGGGTCAGATGCTCTGGTGGTCCCAGGTCCTCCCTCTACTAAAGAAGACAGTGCACCACACAGTGCTGTGGATTTGGGGAGAGATGGCAATAACAAATAAATATATAAATCAAATCAGACCGTGCCACAAATCCGTACCACAAAGCTTTTGCTTTGCCATGGAAACAGGCATGTGAAGCAGCATAGCAGTGTTTAGTAGTGTTAGCGTATCGGGATCCCTATTCATCCAACCACCAGCTGAAGGACTAGCCAAGGAGGCACATTAAGCCGCATGGGCATGTCTCTCTGAAATGTAAGGAAAGATTGTGTGCTATTCTGATTGTAGTATTTTGATGCAATTAACCTGGACAGACCTTTTTCCTGTTAGACCAAACCATAAAGCACATAAAAAACATAGGCTACCCATGGATCAAGTATTCCATAACATATCTAATAATGGTATAGAATGGTCTGAACGGGAAGATTTCCCATATCTTGACCTGAAATTTACCCCCTTCTCCTAAAAGGGTGCACTCATTCAGTATCCCTCAATGATTGAGGTAAAAATTAAATGGTACAGACTCCGTCTACCTCAACCCAATGATATTAAATCCTTGAAATGGAGTGAATGAGTGCCCACTGCAGGGAGAAGGTGTGTGTGTGTGTGTGATGGGGATTGGGCTGTAGTGTGGGGCACAGGCAGCCAGCCCTCAGCTGGGTAATTTGACTCTCCGTATCCTCTAGCTGAATTAGTCACAGTGGCTGCTGAATAGCCTCCTGTGCCTGACCAATTGAGGTCGGCTTCTTACCCGTAATGACGGATACTGAGCTTATTCTACCTACCGCCAGGTCCCAGATAGGGTTGGATTTAGTGTGAAGTAGGATGATTTCATCTCTATTTGTGAAACTAGCCTGAACTGCCTATGCTGCTGTATATCTCACTGTCCATGGTGCTGAAGTAAGAGCAGGTTAAGGGCTGTGTATGAAAATCTCTGCTGTCCATGGTCCTGTAGTAGAGAGGAGCAGGTAAGGAGTATGCACTGTATATTATACAGCAATATGGACTATGGACAGCACTGATAGATATTCCTGTGCCCATAGTTCTGTATACTGAGGGAAGGTCAGAGTTGTCGCAGAGGTCTTGCACTGTCAATGGTCCTCTAAAGAGAGACTACTGAGAGGTGTATGTGTTGTAGTCCCTCACTGTCCATGGTGCTGCAGAGCAGAGCAGCAGAGGGGACAGGTCAGTGACAGACAGGCAGCTAGGCAGCAGTCCCCCGGTCCCCAGGGCCAGATGAGTGGTAAGAATGCAGTGGAATGCATTGATTATCTGTCAGCCAGGTCTGCTAGGATCTAACCAGGGCAGTGTTAGGGTATTAAGTATCTGAAGTATTCAATGAATATTCATAATGAGGGGCTGTTCGTTATGTTCCACTGTTAGTGATTCAGCCCCTGGTGCTCACTGTCTCTTCACAGAGAAGGGTTGGAGTGGGCTTGGGTGAATGCTCCCTAGTGGGCTTCCCACAGTGTTAGTTTGATGGTGCAATATTTTCACATCATTGCGTTGCGCTTGAGCACAGCCTCGTATGTCAGGCTGTAGCATATAATTTTTCATTTCTGTAAGTTCACACCTTTTCGAATTGTAAGTCGCTGTGGATAAGAGCATCCGTTAAATGACAAAAATCGAAAAATAAAAATACGTGGTTATCAGCTGAAGCTCCCTCTGCAGAATACAAACAGATCCTTTGGTGGGCCTCTCCCTCTGCAGAATACAAACAGATCCTTTGGTGGGCCACTCACTATCCCTCTGCAGAATACAAACAGATCCTTTGGTGGGCCTCTCCCTCTGCAGAATACGAACAGATCATTTGGTGGGCCACTCACTCTCCCTCTGCAGAATACAAACAGATCCTTTGGTGGGCCTCTCCCTCTGCAGAATACAAACAGATCCTTTGGTGGGCCTCTCCCTCTGCAGAATACGAACAGATCATTTGGTGGGCCACTCAATCTCCCTCTGCAGAATACGAACAGATCATTTGGTGGGCCACTCAATCTCCCTCTGCAGAATACGAACAGATAATTTGATGGGCCACTCCCTCGCCCTCTCCCTCTGCAGAATACAAACAGATAATTTGGTGGGCCACTCACTCTCCCTCCGCAAAATACAAACAGATCCCTTGGTGGGCCACTCACTCTCCCTCTGCAAGAATACTTCCATTTCAGGGTTTAACATCTTAGAGCGGTGCTCTGGTGATTACATGCCTTATCTGCTTTTCAGCCACCTTCTTTGTATTGGATTTGAAGGCCTCAGGTCCTCACTGTCTCTATTTAATTTGTTGTCTTGAAAATGACCAAGTCTGTCTTTATTGGATTGTCAGGGCTACTCCGTTCCCTCCAGCACCACTTATTCCCTGATGATTTTTTTGTTTGTTTTATTTGTGCTTTGTCTTTTCTCAGATACTGTTTTCTTCATCAGCCTCGACCACACAGTCCAGCACTAACACATTTATCATGTGTTTTCTCTGTCTCCCTCTCTTCTACAGAAACTTATCGAAGAACCCTCTGACCACATTATCATGGCAACTCTTCCAGAATCTGCAACTCTTCGAGCTGTAAGTTTGTGTACACTTATCATCTTGTTTTATGGACTTGTGCACCTATAAAAACTTTCATAAAAACCTGATATATCCTAAGTGTGCAAACCACCTTCATTAATGGATTCCCATCTACCTCCATTAGAAACCAAACATCAATTAACCTGAAGAAAAACATTGGAAGAAACAAACAACACTATAGTCCCTGCATCATTGATGTTGATTTAATGGATGTGACATAAAAGTATGCAACTTGGAGAGGTCCAGGCCGGGTGATCCTCTAGCCCAGAGTGTCTTGTTTGTCCAGAAACATACCAGTAATCAGTGTGTTTATGACCTGAATCTTCTAGTTGTTTGGGCTACTTTCCTCCCTCCCAGTAGAAGACATAAAATTTAATCTAGCATTGAGATGGCCATCGTAGAGTTATAACACATGGGCATCCTCTACAGCCCAGGAATCAGAGTGCTTCCCCTAAATAAGAGAGCCTCAGCCAGGCCCTGACGCAGAGCAGAGAGCAGGCTTTATTCAATCATGGCTCAACCCAGCTCAGCGTGGGAAACAAAAGGACAGCAGCTGTATGTTTTTTTTTTTAAATGTGGTATTTTATGTTATGGAAGCAGGGCAGCTCTTCTGAGGAGGCCCATCATCTTTTCAGGGTTGCTTGTCTAATAGTTAGCAAATACATACTTGGATATGTTATACCAGAGTAAGAATAGCATGGACAGCAGAGTAGCAGTTGATGAAAAAGTTCTAAAGTAGGTGTAAGATAAGTGGGTATGGAAAGTGTTAAGTGAAGAAGATACAAACAAGTGGCTGTTTTTAAAACACAGATGAATTATAGACTCTAGAGATGGTAATTTTCATGTGCGCTTATTGATATGGATATTCCTTTTGATACCATTATCATTGTTATTCATAGCCATTTTAGCTGTATGTGTCGTCTGAAGAGTATGGTCTTTTAGAAGGAGAAAGCACAAATATTTCAGACTCTTTCAAGTCTGCTTAAAGTATTTAATCTGTAATTACTAAAACTGTTCAACAAAGGCTCAGTGATAAGCACTCGACAGCACACCTTGAACAAAGAGAATAATCTCATGAAAAGAAGATGAAACCGGTTATAAATGAGTGCCATTTCCGTGCGACCAACTGGGAACAAAGACATTGATTCATTTTATTTTTTTTGTAGCGTAGAGCCTAACAAAAGACTAACAAAACATAATTCAATGGATAAGAGAAACAGAGTTTATCTCCCTTTTTCTTAAATGATTTACTCTCCCATCCCCTGTGGAATGTCAGCACAATGACAAACACACCAAACACAGAAGGGCTGAGGCATGCAGATGTGCTTCTGGTTTTGTGTCTGAAATGGCACCCTATGGGCCCTGGTCAGAAATAGTGTGCACTATATAGGTTGCCATTTTGGACATACACTGTGTATGTCTTAAATGGTGAGTGTTGGTCTGTTGGTCCTCATAGTGCCATGCTCTCTCCTGGGACCACATCTGTTGATTAAAACTAGACAGGCAGAGTGATGGCTTTTCGTTCCAGATCAGAGTGCATCAGAGTCATGCCTGTCAGTTTGAAATGGAGGTTGCTGCTTTTGTGGATGTGTTACAACTGAAGCGTTTAGGCACTGAGCAGTCAGACCCCTATTCACTGGTTATAATGATGACAAGTGATTTATTTATTTATTTAATGGAAGAAAGGGGTTTCGGGATAGGGCATGGGCATGATACATTTGGCACATACATGTGCTGGGAGATATTCACATAAGATGCAGTAATTTGTTGTAATCATGCCGCAGAAGGCATATAGTTGCTTAATCTTCTCAAAGGCAAAAATGGCCTAAATTGTTTTGCCATTGTAAAATAGTTGTTGTTACAGACCTCAGACACATTGGTGCCATAATGGCACAAAATGTGCATCAACCAATTACAATCGTAGATTTGCTTACGTGTGATATAACGCTACATTGTAGCTGATCTCCTTCATCCACTTCAACAAATATGCATTATTTAAATTGAGCTTTGAGGTCCAGTATTGAACAGGGCCTCGAACCCACTGTTACTGTGCCCCGAAGATTCACAGTTAACCAGTTTAGTGGTGTATGCCACCTGGTAGTGATTGTAATGGAGGTACATGACAGCTATTTGACAAGACCAAAATTCTCTTAGACTATTTTTAAAACTATGTTGTTTTTATTGCACCTTCATTTAACCAGGTAGGCCAGTTGAGAACAAGTTCTTATTTACAACTGCGACCTGGCCAAGATAAAGCAAAGCAGTGCGACACAAATAACACAGAGTTCCACATGGGATAAACAAACGTACAGCCAATAACACAATAGAAAATTATATATGCAGTGTGTGCAAATGTAGTAAGATTAGGGAGGTAAGGCAATAAATAGGCCATAGTGGTGAATAATTACAATTGAGCAATAAACACTGGTGATAGATGTGCAAGTAGAGATACTGGGGTGTAAAGGAGCAAAAAATAAATAACAATATGGGGATGAGGTAGTTGGGTGGGCTATTTACAGATGGGCAATGTACAGGTGCAATGATCTGTAAGCTGCTCTGACAGCTGATGCTTAAAGTTAGTGAGGGAGATACAAGACTCCAGCTTCAGTGATTTTTGCAATTTGTTCCAGTCATTGGCAGCAGAGAACTGTAAGGAAAGGCGGCCAAAGGAAGAGTTGGCTTTGGGGATGACCAGTGAAATATACCTGCTGGAGCGCATGCTACGGGTGGGTGCTGCCATGGTGACCAGTGAGCTGAGATAAGGCGGGGCTTTACCTAGCAAAGACTTATAGATGACCTGGAGCCAATGGGTTTGGCGACGAATATGAAGTGAGGGCCAGCCAACGAGAGCATACAGGTCGCAGTGGTGGGTGGTATATGGGGCTTTAGTGACAAAACGGATGGCACTGTGATAGACTGCATCCAATTTGCTGAGTAGAGTGTTGAAGGATGCTTTGTTACGAAATAGGAAGCCGATTCTAGATTTCATTTTGGATTAGAGATGCTTAATGTGAGTCTGGAAGGAGAGTTTACAGTCTAACCAGACACCTAGGTATTTGTAGTTGTCCACATATTCTAAGTCAGAACCGTCTGTCCAGAGTAGTAATGCAAGACGGGCGGGCGGGTGCGGGCAGCGATCAGTTGAAGCGCATGCATTTCGTTTTACTTGCATTTAAGAGCAGCTGGAGGCCACCGAAGGAGTGTTGTATGGCATTGAAGCTCGTCTGGAGGTTTGTTAACACAGTGTCCAAAGAAGGGCCAGAAGTATACAGAATGGTGTCGTCTGCATAGAGGTGGATCAGAGAATCACCAGCAGCAAGAGCGACATCATTGATGTATACAGAGAAAAGAGTCAGCCTGAGAATTGAACGCTGTGGCACCCCCATAGAGACTGCCAGAGGTCCGGACAACAGGCCCTCCGATTTGACACACTGAACTCTACCTGAGAAGTAGTTGGTGAACAAGGCGAAGCAGTCATTTGAGAAACCAAGGCTGTTGAGTCTGCCGATAAGAATGCGGTGACTGACAGAGTCGAAAGCCTTGGCCAGGTCGATGAAGATGGCTGCACAGTATTGTCTTTTATCGATGGCAGTTATGATAGTGTTTAGGACCTTGAGCGTGGCTGAGGTACACCCATGACCAGCTCAGAAACCAGGTTGTATAGCGGAGAAGGTACGGTGGGATTCGAAATGGTCGGTGATCTGTTTGTTAACTTGGCTTTTGAAGACTTTAGAAAGACAGGGTAGGATAGATATAGGTCTACAGTGTCTCCCCCTTTGAAGAGCGGGATGACCGCGGCAGCTTTCCAATCTTTAGGGATCTCAGACGATACAAAAGAGTAGTTGAACAGGCTAGTAATAGGGGTTGCAACAATTGCCGCGGATACTTTTAGAAAGAGAAGGTCCAGATTGTCTAGCTCAGCTGATTTGTAGGGGTCCAGATTTTGCAGCTCTTTCAGAACATCACCTATCTGGATTTGGGTGATTGCGAAATGGGGGATTCTTGGGCAAGTTGCTGTGGGGGGTGCAGAGCTGTTGACCGGGGTAGGAGTAGCCAGGTGGAAAGCATGGCCAGCCGTAGAAAAATGCTCATTGAAATTCTCGATTATCGTAGATTTATCGGTGGTGACTGTGTTCCCTAGCCTCAGTGCAGTGGGCATCTGGGAGGAGGTGCTCTTATTCTCCATGGACTTTACAGTGTGCCAGAACATTTTGGAGTTTGTGCTACAGGATGAAAATTTCTGTTTGAAAAAGCTAGCCTCTGTTTTCCTAACTGCCTGTGTATATTGTGTTCCTAACTTTCCTGAAAAGTTGCAAATCGCGGGGGCTATTCGATGCTAATGCAGTACGCCACAGGATGTTTTTGTGCTGGTCAAGAGCAGTCAAGTCTCGAGTGAACCAAGGGCTATATCTGTTCTTAGTTCTACATTTTTTGAATGAGGCATGCTTATTTAAGATGGTGAGGAAAGCACTTTTAAAGAATAACCTGGCATCCTCTACTGACGTGATGAGGTCAATATCCTTCCAGGATACCCGGGCCAGGTCGATCAGAAAGGCCTGCTCGCTAAAGTGTTTTAGGGAGTTTTTGACAGTGATGAGGGGTGGTCATTTGACCACGGACCCATTACGGACGCAGGCAATGACGCAAGCAGTGATCACTGAGATCCTGGTTGAAGACAGCAGAGGTGTATATAGAGGGCAGGTTGGTCCGTGTTTACGGATTTAGGGTTGTACCTGGTAGGTTCCAAGATAATTTGTGTGAGATTGAGGGCATCTAGCTTAGATTGTAGGACGGCCGGGGTGTTAAGCATATCCCAGTTTAGGTCACCTAACAGTACAAACTCTGAAGATAAATGGGGGGCAATTAATTCACATATGGTGTCCAGGGCACATTTGGGGGCTGAGGGTGGTCTATAACAAGCAGAAACAGTGAGAGACTTATTTCTGGAAAGTTGGATTTTTAAAAGTAGAAGCTTGAACTGTTTTGGCACAGACCTGGATAGCATGACATAACTCTGCAGGCTATCTCTGCAGTAGATTTTAACTCAACCCCTTTTGCCCGTTCTATCTTTGCGGAAAATGTTGTAGTTGGGGATGGACATTTCTGAATTTTTGGTGGCCTTCCTAAGCCAGGATTCAGACACGGCTAGGACATCAGGGTTGGCGGAGTGTGCTAAAGCAGTGAATAAAACACATTTAGGGAGGAGGCTTCTGATGGCAACCTCTCTTGGGTACGTAAGACGTTAGCGTCCCACCTCTTCAACAGCCAGTGAAACTGCAGGGCGCCAAATTCAAATACAGAAATACTCATTATAAAAATTCAGAAACAAAACATATTTTACATAGTTTAAAGATTAACTTCTTGTGAATCCAACCACGGTGTCAGATTTAAAAAATGCTTTACGGCGAAAGCATACCTTACAATTATTTGAGAACATAGCCCAGCAGACAAATCATTACAAACAGTAACCAGCCAAGTAGAAGAGTTACACAAGTCCGAAATAGAGATAAAATTAATCCCTTACCTTTGATGATTTTCATGTGGTTGCACTCAGCAGACATTCATTTACTCAATAAATGTTCCATTTGTTCGATAAAGTCTCTATATCCAAAAACCTCCGTTTTGTTTGCGTGTTTTCTTCAGTATTCCACAGGCTCAAACGCAGTCAAAACAGGCAGACAAAAAATCCAAATTGTATCTGTAAAGTTCAAAGAAACATGTCAAACGATGTTTATATTCAACCCTCAGGTTGTTTTTAGCCTAAATAATCGATAATATTTCAACCGGACAATAACGTCGTCAATATAAAAGGTAAACAAGAAAGGCACTCTCTCGGTCGTGCGCATGACAAAGCTCTGTGACACTTTAGGGTCCACTCATTCAGATTGCTCTTACTTCCTAATTTTTCAGAATACAAGCCTGAAACAATTTCTAAAGACTGTTGACATCTAGTGGAAGGCATAGGAACTGCAATTTGAGTCCTAAGTCAATGGATACTGTAATGGCATTGAATAGAAAACTACAAAACCAACAAAAAAAACTACTTCCCGAATGGATTTTTCTCAGATTTTTGCCTGCCAAATCAGTGCTGTTTATTCTCACAGACACTATTTTAACAGTTTTGGAAACTTTAGATTGTTTTCTATCCAAATCTACCAGTTATATGCATATCATATCTTCTGGGCCCGAGAAGATGGCAGTTTAATTTGGGCATGCTTTTCATCCAAAATTCCAAATGCTGCCTCCTACCCTAGAGAAGTTAACATGCATGAAACCAAGGCTTTTATGGTTACAGAAGTCAACAAATGATAGCACCTGGGGAATAGGAGTGGAACTTGGTGCTACAGGGCCTGGGTTAACCTCTACATCATCAGAGGAACAGAGGAGGAGTAGGATAAGGGTACGGCTAAAGGTTATAAGAACTGGTTGTCTAGTTCGTTAGGGACAGAGAATGAAAGGAGCAGATTTCTGGGCGTGGTAGAATGGATTCAAGGCATAATGTACAGACAAGGGTATGGTAGCATGTGAGTAATGTGGAGGTAAACCTAGGCGTTGAGTGACGATATGAGAGGTTTTGTCTCTGGAGGCACCAGTTAATCCAGGTGAGGTCTCTGCATGTGTGTGGGTTGGGACAAAAGAGCTATCTAAGGCATTTTGAGTGGGACTGAGGGTTCTACAGTGAAATAAAATAATAAGAACTAGCCAAGGCTGCAGTAGACAAGGCATATAGACATTAGAGAGAGGCATAAAGCAATCGCAGGTGTTAATCAGAAGAGCTAAGACAACAACTGTACATGGCAATGAATGGGCAGAGCAGGTCAGTTAGGTACATATAGGACCTGAGTTCGAGGCTGGGGCCGACAGGTAAACAAAATAGGTACCGTGTTATTGAAACAGTCCAGGGGCATCAGCTGTGTAGCCGAGTTATCATAGGGTCAAAAGAACAGCAATAAGTGAGTCAGGGTGCTGTTCGGTAATCAC